>NC_132926.1:38129158-39439158 GCF_047675955.1 Chlorocebus sabaeus | reverse complement strand
GATTTTAAAATGCCTGCTAAGAATCTCTTTTAAGAAAGGAGTGATGTTTCATCTGTTTGCTATGTTCAAAATCAAACCTGTTTCATGCTTTATATTTAAGTCTTAAAATTTTTTCAAGGCAGAGATCAGGACAGATGTTTCATTTGTACATCTGTATCACTTCATTGCCTGGTTCAGATTAATTTTGCTTACAATTTGGAAGTTGATAAAGTAATCCACTTAGTTGAAGGATGACTTCAGGTCACACCTGCCAGTTAAAACACCAGGAACACACTGGACTTTTCAACTGTTTTGAATGAAATGTGCAAGTGAAGCCAGCAGAAATATCACTATAAGTCACTATTTACTGACTGCCTTGCATGGGCCTGGCACTGGTTTAAGCACATTAAACACATTATCATTTACCATCTTCCCAGCAAGAGACAAGGCTGCTAAGGCTTTGAGAGCTACCATGTTCTGCTCAAGGTCACATGGCTGATACATGTCAAAGTCAAAGTCTAATCTCAGGTTTATCTGAATCCAAAGGTCAAATTCTGAACTAAATAGCAGTGAATGAATGAGACTGACTCCACTGAAGGAACCTCACAGATTTGGACGGAGATTTTGACTGTATATGTGCTTATTTGACTGTTTTCCATTTGAGGAACTGAGACACGAAAAGAGTTCACCCAAGGATATGTTGTGAGTCTTATGTCAACCAAAAATTATCTCTGGTTATTATCTCTGAAAATGATAAAATAACATTATGTTCCCAGTCCTTGATGGAGACCTTGATACCTGGATTTGAGCTCTCTGAAAGCTTACTGGCCCTGGGAAAAGTATGACTGGTGCTTGAGCCTTTTTAGCTTATACTTCCCAATCAGATTTTTTGAAACTTCTGTTCCTCATAAACTCAAGCCAAAGCATGACTATGCATAGAAGGTGCAACAGCTCTTCAGGAAGGGAAATCGCTGCCCAGGATTCCACGTTTGAAATCATCCAATGCTATTTAAAGGCTTGGCCAAACTTCAAAGTTGGTTGAATTCACTAGGGGTAACTTGGAGTTTCTATTTCCCAAAAAGGGATTTCTTGACACTTTCTCCTAAATTTGTGATGGTCCCTTATTCTGAGGACCCTACAGGATATTCATTGATTCTATAAGCATTTCTTGAGAACTTCCTCTGTGCTAGGCATGTGCTGGTAATATTGTGGTGGACAAAACATAGTGTTTGCTCTCAAAGAGCTTATAGTCTAGTCAGGAATATAGAATGTGACATGGGCAATGAGTTCAGTTGTCATTTTTTTTTTTTTTTGAGATGCAATGCCACATTTAATATTCTTTCCAGTGATGCCTTGGACTAAGCAGGTACTTTCAATTTCAGGCAATGGGTCACAGTATAAGGAAGACTTGGGGACAGATAGGGACACACAGGTAATAAGTGATTGGTCATGTTGCACATTAGCCCTATTACTTAACCTCACTGAGCTTCAAGCTTCCCCTCTGTAAAATGGGGATAATAATACTGGCTTTGAAGGGCGCTGTAAGGATTAAATGAAGTCGTATGTGTTAAACATCTATCATCGTGCCTGCTTCACAGGAAGTGCTCATAACTGTTAACAGCCAATAAAGATGAGAAATAGTGAGGATTCCAGCAACAATAAGAAAGGGTAAAAACTGTAACAATCAGATGGGTGTAGAAATGAAATAGAGGCTGATGAGAGAAAAGGGTTCAATCACTAAAGCTATTTTCTCTGCAATAGTCACCCCTTAAAATGTGTATTTGGATGCAATTTCCAGCCTTTAAAAAATTCATAAAGAGTCAACTTTTTATTACATTTGTATGTAAAGGGCAGATATAGCTGAATGCGAGCTGGTTTAAACTGAGCCCAAACTTTTTTCCTTTTTCTTTTTTCTCTTGTCCTTTCCTTCCCTGGGTCCAGAACAATAAGCTTTATTTAGAGGAAGAGTATTTACCCAAGGCCTGTTTCTACTTAAGATATTTCAGCAGGACAGTGAATAACCTCTTATCCTATTGAGAAATTTTCACTGTCTGGAATTACTGGAACAAAGATGTCATTATTAAAACAAACTTTTGACCTTCTATAGAATGGTCATTTTAGCTACAAGAGAATCATTCACAATGGCTTTATAAGAATGGAAGCTATGACATCATTATTATATACAACACTCTATCAAAGATTTTGATTGTGAGAATCAGTTAGAATTCTTTGGTGGTAAGCAACAGAACTAACTCGGGCTCACTTAAGCAAAAGAAACAATTTATTACAAGGTTATCAGGGTTGCTTACAGATCTGAGGGAAAGGCTGCAAAACCAGGTTTCTGAAAGCACAGGAACCAGGGCAACAGCTTAGGAAGCAGAAACTAACAGATTTTTGGGGTCACCCACACCAGATGAATCAACTTCATTTATTTTGTCTCTGCTTCAGCTCTCTCAGTATTTAATTTCCTGGGAGAGAAAATCTGGTTGGCCAAACTGGTTCTTGGGCCCAGGGGGCAGCCAGGGGGCAGCAGAGCACCTTGACTGACAGTCCTACAAAGCCTTCCTACGGTGGGAGAGGGGCAGGTAGTTCCTCGAGGAAACTGAGGCATGGCCACCCGAAGTGGGATTAGATCATGGGAAGGTATCAGTACTTTCATACTACAGCAAGCTTCTAGGGCAGAGATGTCATGGAGGAATCATCACTTTACTTAAAGGGACAACTGAGGAACTGAATTAAAGTGGTTTGCCCAGGAGCCACAGGTAGTGGCAGAAAGGAAATGTTCTGACCCCCACCAGCCAAATGGGAATTTTCCTTATTCCGTCCAGTCTGCTAAAGCAGTGGTTCAGAGGCTTGGCAGTGCATCAGAATTACCTGTGGAGCTTGTTAAAAATAGAGAAGCTAGGTTTGGCATAGGGCTGCGGCATCTGTATTTTTAATAAGCCTCTCGTCTGATTCTGCTTACAACCAACTTGGAGGCCCACTATATCATCAAATTTCCATAGGATCTGATATAGGAAAAGAACATTGCAGAATTAAAAACGGGATAAGATATGATACAGTTTGAATATTTGTCCCCTCCAAATCTCATGTTGAAATGTGATCCCCCAGTGTTGGAGGTAGGGCCTAGTGGGAAGTGTTTGGGTCATGGAGGCAAATCCCTCATGAATGGCTTGGTGCCCTCCTCGCCGTAATGAGTGAGTTCTCACTCTGTAAGTTCATGTGAGAGCTGGTTGTTTAAAGCTGTCCTCCATCTCGCCTGCTTCCTCTCTCACCATATGACTCATCTTCTCTCCTTTCACCTTCCTCCATGAGTAAAATCTTCCTAAAGTCCTGACCAGAAACAAATGCTGATGCCATGCTTTTTGTACAGCCTGCAGAACCATGAGCCAAATAAACTTTTCTTTATAAAGTACACAGTCTTGGGTATTCCTTTATAGCAATGCAAAATGGATGAATGCAATAATTTTAAGGGAAAGGTTTGGGTTTGTCGATAACATTTTTTGAGGTCCAATTTGTGTTAGCTGATTTCATGGTTTGGGGTTTGAGGGAATGTGAGGACAGGGAGAGGTCTTTCCCTGTTTGTGACAAGCCTGCACCAAGTGGATCATGCAGGTTAGGCTGTTTCCTAGAAAGCATCTGCTGTTGAGCATATTGAGCCTTGAGCATATTAAGCATTGAGCAAGGAGCAAGGCTGGGACCCCTCTAGGGTGGTCCTGACTGTCTACAGTATTAAAGGGGGAGGATCAGATTATATGGGTAGGGTACTCAAGTACCAAGATCTGGAATACAAAAAAGGGTTGGGAAATAGGCCTGAGCTGGCACAAACAGGAAAAGGATCTGTTACCTTTGTCTTGTTTCATCACAGCTGATAAAGACAGGCTAATGCTAAGTCTCTTAACCAACCTGGAGGATGGAGAAGAAGGGAGAGTGCTATTCTTCTAGGAAGCTACATTCCTCCACTCTTTACCTGGGTATTCCTATCCACCCTTCAGGTCCTTGCCTAAATATTACCTCCGCAGAGAGGCCTTCCTAACACCCTCTTCCCCCAACTCAATTTAAACTAGGGCCCTTCCTGTTCTCTCTGTGGTCATCTGGTCTTTCCCAGAGCCAGATTCATGGACATACAACCTGTAGAGTCATTCTGTACTTAGAAGGACTCTATGCTTGGTTTAATGCTCTGCTGTCACCATCCTGAAATTCTTAATACTTTTTGAACCAGAGGTCCTCCATTTTCATTTTTCACTGGGTTCTGCAGATTATATAGCTGGTCCTGTTCTTTCCCTTTCTTGAACTTAGCACCTTTAATTGCTATTAAATTAGGTGTTAATAGTCCTAACATCTAGCTCCATACCTCCCACTGTCATACAGGCTTGATAAACATTGCTTAACCTTTTGAAATTATGGTTATTTGACTACTTTTGAGTTACAAAAAGCATATTCATATGATTAAATGTAAACTATTCTGGGTGAATGAATAGATGAATGAATGAATGATGGCGGAAAGGAAGATACTTTGGACAAGTGCATTGTTGACCCAATATCCACTCACCTACTTCCTTTCTAATAGAACCTAAATTATAATCAGGTGTCCATCCCTTCCCCAGTGACTCAGGGGAGGTGACCCAATTCCCAATTCCAAGGTAGATCTTGATTAGCCTACATTTTCTCTTTCTTAAAAATAGTCTTCTCTCTCTGGACATTGTCAGGTTTGAATGTGACTCCCAGGACTACTAAAGTCATCTTGCTATCGGTCTAACAATTAAACTAACCACGAAAAGTAGCACCAAGGACATTATATAAAAGCAGTAGCAATATGCATAAATAAAAGCAGTATTCTAGATGGCCCTTGCTGTACTCTGAGTTTCTTATTATGTGAGATAATAGGATTTCTGTGTTGTTTCTTCTGGTTGTCTATTGCTATAAAACAGTTACCACAACATGGAGCGGCTTAAAACAGCATCCGTATTATTAAATTTCACAATTTTGTAGGGCAGGAAGCCAGGAAGGACTTATTTAGGTAATTCTTCTATTCCATGTATCATTGACTGAGGTTCCTTAGTGGTATTCAGTTGGCTGGTGGGCTGGTCTTTAGAGTTCACATATTTGGCACCTTGGCAGTGCTGGCTGGAAGTGTAGGCTCAGCTAGGACCTTTAACACACACACATAACCTCTTCAACATGGCCATCTCAAGGTACTCAGACTTCCCCCCCAGGGTGAGGGGCTTCCAGAGAGAGCATTCCAAGAGACAGGAAGTACAAGCCTCCAGTCTCTTAAGGCCAGAGCCTGGACTGGCACAGCATCACTTCTGTCATATTCTATGGGTCAAAGCAGTCACAAAGTCCATTGAGATTCAAGGGGAGAGGACATCGTTTACCTCTTGATGGGAAAATTATCACTTTATGGCTATTTTAATCCTTCATACTATTTAAGTCAACTGGACACTGATTTTCTGTTATTTATAGGCAAAAGAATTCAAGAATTCCTGAGGAATTCAAGGAACTCAGGGTTCTCTCAAGCTTGGGAAGATATTTCTTCCTGTTCCCCTAACACAGGAGTCTGTACACTTTTTCTGCAAAGGGCTAGATAGTAAATATTTCAGGCTTTACAGGCCACATGGTCTCTTTTGCAACCACTCAACTCTGCCAATGAGGCATGAAAACCAGCCATGGAAAATAAATAAATGAATGAGTATGGTTATATTCCAATAAAAATATTCTTTATGGTCACTGAAATTTGGATTTCACATAATTTTCACACGTCACAAATTGTTTTGTTTTTCATCCATTTAGAAGTGTAAAAATCATTCTTAGCTGTGGGCTGTCCAAAAAAAGAAAAAAAGAAAAAGAAAAGAAAAAAAAAAGCAGGCCAGGTCCCTCTGTTATTTCTTGGGCTATATTTTACCAACCCCTACTCTAACATATCAAGCCAGCTTCAGGCTCAGGACCTTTGCATGTGCTGCCTCCCGGAATGTTCTTCTGGGTGGGTCTCCATGTGGTTTGTATATTCTCTTCATTGGGTTTTATCTCAAATATTACCTCTTCAGAATAGTCTTCTCTGATCACTGTATCTAAAATAGTACCCTTACTCAGAAACACATTATCTCCTTATATTTTCTTTTCTTTTCCTTTTTTTTTTTTTGAGACAGAGTCTCACCCTGTTGTCCAGGCTGGACTGCAGAGGCAATGATCACAGTTCGCCGCACCCTCCGCCTCCCAGGTTCAAGTGATTCTCCTGCCTCAGCCTCCTGATTAGCTGGAATTACAGGCACCCACCACTATGCCTGGTTAATTTTTGTATTTTTAGTAGAGATGGGGTTTCACCATGTTGGCCAGGCTGGTCTTGAACTCCTGACCTCAGGTCATCCACCCACCTCAGCCTCCCAAAGTGCTGGGATTACAGGCGTGAGCCACTGTGCCCGGCCTCTCCTTGTATTTTCTTGATAGCATGTCTAACTGTCAGAAATTTTGCTCATTTATTTATTTACATATTTGCTGCTTTTTCTCCACCCTCACTAGATTCTAATCTAAATGAAGCAGGGATCATGTCTGTCTTATTTACTTCTGTGAACCCATTATCTAGCACAGTGCCTAGCATGTAATAGATGATCAAGTAAATATTGGTTGAATCAATAATGGTTACAATTCAATTCAGGGCTTGAGAAAAACATAAAAGTCTACTCTATTTATACCGATTGAATGAGAGAAAGATAATGAAAGCAGAGGAAGGAGATCAAGTCATCACCTTTACTCAGAGAAGCTTCTGTCCCTCTGTTATTTCTGTGTGTTTCAGGGAAAGCTGAAGGAAAAATTCTTTTCCTCTTATATAATTTTGAAGATAGCTATTTTTCTCTTTTGGCAGATATGAATGACTTATCATGCCTGTCCAGAGGCAGGGAAAGGAGAAACAATCTTATTTGAGAAGGGAGGATATCACTGCGGTGGTTGTGAAATCGTGTTTGGAAGCTAGATTGCTCTAGACCACTAAGGTATGATTTCACAGAAATTCCCAAGATCCCTGCAGGGGAAATAACAAAGGTCCTGGGTGGCATGGCAACAACAGAGATGACAGAATTGGGAATAACATCAGGCTAAACCTGTCCTGGGAGGCAGGGAGGAAAAGCAGCAGCAAGTACAACATTCGGGACCGAGAGCTTGAGCTTGAACAGAATGTACCGGTGCTGCTGGGTGGTAGCCAGGCCCAACAATTTAGCACTGGGCTTTCTAAGCCTGGGGACAGAAGTGGCTTCCAGCCAGTCCTGCCTCTACTTACTAAAACAAACAGATTGGCAAAGGAGAAAGAGCCTGTTCTAGGTGAATATAATAAACAGGAAGTGTCCATGGGAAGCAGTGAGGTCCACAGTTTAGGCTGTGAGTTCAGTGAATTGAGCTTAGGAACCGAGCACTGACACAGATCACAAAGTAGTGGAGAGTGGGCCTGATACAGAAAGTAACAAGGGGCTGACCTGAAAATGTTGAGCACAGTGTGGAAGGCACAATAGGCTAGCTGGGAAGAAGCATGAACTTGGACACTTGAGTCCCTGTTGGTAGATGAGGCAGAGAAAACAGAGATCAAATGATGTCTATCACCTGGACTTACTGGTTGCAAGTAGTGGAAAAGCTATATATATAAAAAAAAATGGACCAAACCTTAAAAAGGGCATTTATAGGCTCACATATTTGAGGAGTATGGCAATATGCTAGCTTTAGAGATGGTCAGAGAAAGGATCTCAAAGAATGTCTTCAGTACTTGGTCTCTCTTTCTTCATCTCTCAGTTCATCTTTCCTCTGTGTTCACTTCATTCTGAGTCTTTCCCCATGATGCCCAGTGGTCCACATCAGCTCCAGGTGTATATCCATGCAGCTTCAAGTTCAGCTAAGAGTACTTTTGGCCTGGTTGTTCTAACAAGTCCAAGAATTCTATCTCATTTCTTCTGAGTGGGTCCTAAGCTCATTCCTGAGCCAGTCACTGGGCCCACGGGTTTGCAGTGTTTCGTTGGTCATCTCTGGGCTGCATGCCCTCGCCTGAAGCCCAGTGGACTCAGCTTTACCAAACTCACTTGGACTAGGAATCAGAGAGAAGTGGTTCTTCAAGAAAAACTTGGTACTGTTTATATCAGAATTGGGTATGGTAAGCAAAAACAAATCAAATTAAAACAAATGAAAAATAGATGTTTGCAGCCAGTAATCATCACACTCACATAGAATTGACCAGAAGCCACAATCTCTCTCATCAGTACATGAATGTAATTCTAAATGTTATAACCCAATCTTAGACATTCAGTTGTTTTTACACTGACAAAGCTGCATGCTCTGGTTTAAATTAGCTTTAGGGAGTTAACACCAAGAATAGAAAATAATCATCATAAATGAGAAAAAAAAGTATCCAAAATTATTTAAAACAAAAATGCATAACAGCATAAACTTGGAATTAAAATTGGTAACTAGAAATGCAGCTATTGCTCAAATAACCCTTGAATTAGAAGATTAAAACGCTCTAGAAAAAAGAAATGTTTATATTTTCCATCTAGAGAACTACTTAACTCTTATTTATTTATTTATTTATTTATGATAGAGTCTTGCTCTGTTGCCCAGGCTGGAGTGCAGTGGCATGATCTTGGCTCACTGCAACCTCGGCCTCCTGGGTTCAAGCGATTCTCCTGCCTCAGCCTCCTGAGCAGCTGGGACTACAGGTGTGTGCCACCACGCCTGGCTAATTTTTGTATTTTTAGTAGAGATGGGGTTTCACCATATTGGCTAGGCTAGTCTCCAACTCCTGACCTCGTGATTCACCTGCCTCAGCCTCCCAAAGTGCTGGGATTACAGGCCTGAGCCACCGCGCCCGGCCTCTTTTTTTATTTTTTATTTTTATTTTGAGATAGGGTCTCACTGTGTCACCCAGGCTGGAGAGAAGTAATGTAATCATGGCTCATGCAGCCTTGATCTCCCTGGGCTCAGGTGATCCTCCCACCTCAGTCTCCTGAGTAGCTGGTACTACAGGCACATTCCACCATGCCTGGCTAATTTTTGTATTTTTTTGGAGAGACAGGGCTTCACCATGTTGCCTAGGCTGGTCTCAAACTCCTGGGCTTAAGTAATCTGCTTACCCTGGCCCTCCAAAGTGCTGGGATTACAGGTATGAGCTACCGCACCTGGCCTTAACTTTCAATTTAGGATTAATTCATGAAGAAATGTTAACATGGGAGAAGGCTCAGAATTTTACAAGCCCTTATGATACCTGACGAAGTGTGGTGGCATCCTTGGCTCCTATGCCTATCTCACTTTATCCCCATGACACCACCTTTCTGACCACTTCCTTTCTGCCTCCCTTACCCACCCCTGAAGCATTGTGTTTCTGGAGTTTCATCTTTGGTTTCCAGCTCTTCTCTTTTTATATACTCTTGCAGAGTAACTCTTCCTTTACTCTTTTCAACAGGCACCCACTGAGAGCCTCCTTTGTCCCAGGTACTGGGCCAACCATCCTCATAGGTTAACTCCTGAATATCTGTGTGCCAGTGATACCTAACTCTCTGAAGTCTAGATTCTCCCTCCAAATTCACACTTGGAAATTCATGTAGAGTTCCTTTATAGGTAGTTCTTGAATGTTCTTGAATGGATAAATAGAATGCTTCTCCCTAGTGATTCAAGTTTAACATACCTAAAAATGAAATCCTCTTCCTTCCTGATTCTATCTGTACTTGTATTAATACTTGGTAATACCCTCCAGGATCAAAACTTCAGGATTGTCCTTGCCTCCTCCCTCTAGTCTCCCTAACATCAAATCCCACTGATTTTTGACTCAGTATTTCTAAGTCTGTCCTCTTATCCCCCATCTTCACTCCTCCTTCCCTAATTCAGACCTGTGTCACCTTTTATTTAAACGCTGGTCTCCCTCCCTCCAAGCATATCCATGTATCAATCACATTCCCCTGCTTCAGTGGCTCTCCATTACCTATTACACTCTTTAATATGCTAAATAAAGTTCCCTATATCCTGCCCTCTGCTCCACTTCCAGCTTTACCTCTAGAGTGACCTGCCTCGAAAGTCTCTAGTTTTCTGCACACCTTACACAGATTCATACCACTGTGGCTTTGTGCATGCTCTACCCTCTGTCTGGAATATACCTCACCCCAAGCTTTAGTTGAGGTGCAGTTCCTCTAGGAGGCCTTGTTGGGACTCTTCAGGCTGAGCTGAGTGCCCTTGCATTGGCTCCCATAGCACACTGGGCATCCTCTCTCATTGCACTCTGAAGTTCAGGTCCTCTGGCTGTCACTCAGACTCCCTTGTGAGTTCCTTGAAGGTGTGGGCATGTCTCGTTCATCCTTGGCTCCCCAGTGTCTAGTCCAGCACCTGAAGCATAGTAAGATTTCAGTAAATGTCTGGGGAGTGAAAGAATAGTTATCATTGTAGATCTATGTTTCTTCTTAAGTGCTTATGATTCTTCTCATAATTATAGGTCTGTCTCTCCTCTTTGTCTTCATAGCTCTCTTCATGTGACAAAGAAACTCCCTAAAATACTAAAAACTACAGGAGATTGTTATCTAAGCTTGAGCTGGAAGGTGGCCAGCAGAAACTTGGAGGTAATCTAATTTGCATTTTCTGGGCCAAAGGATTAATTCTAGAGGCCAAAACCAAATACTACAGAACCTAAAATACATACTAGTTTGACACAATGGATCAGAAGAATGACTAACAAAAAAATAAGATCCTATTTCTCTAGTTTAAACCATTAGTCAGTTTTTCTAAGCCTTATCTGGAATTGTCAAACTAATATTTTCTAAATTAATTTTAAATCCATATGGAATGTCAACTAGTCTATGTACTGCATTTTGAGTATGAAATGAACAAGCACAGTATTCACCCTGCAGAAGGCATTCAGCAAATGGTTATTGACTTTACATTTTCCTATTGGAATACACAGAATATTCACCAAAACAAAATTATTCATTAATTCATTCAATAAATTTTTTGAGTACTTGTTATGTGTGAGGCACTGTTCTAGGCCCAGGGGATATAGCACTGAACAAAGGACTTTTCTGTCTAAAAGAGCACACTCCCACTCTCTTACCCTGCTGTCATGGGGTTTTCATTCTATTGTGAAGAAAATAACCATAAATCATGCAAAAAGTATACATCGCCAACAACCATGATAAGGATTGTGGTGAAAAATAAAACAGGGTAATGGCATGTGTGTGTGTGTGTGTGCGTGTGTGTGTGTGTGCGCGCGCGCTGTTTTGGATGGGGAAGGTAGGGGAAGCCTATCTGAAAAGATGATATTGCAATAGAGACTTGAAGGAAGAAAAAGAATGTCATGTTAATATCTATGAAAAAAGAATTATAGGCAGAGAAAACAGCAAGTGTGAAGGCCTTGAGGGAAGAGAGTAGGTATGCCTTATTTGAAGAGTATCAAGAAGGCCAGGTAGCTGGGGCAGAGTGGGCAGAAGGAGAAGGGCAGGACACGAGCTGAGAAGAGTATCTGTGGGTCAGATCATGGTTTTGTTTTTACTCTGGTAAGATGGAAACCACTGGAGGGTTGTGATCAGAGGAGTGATATGCCATCTTCTATGTTCACTCTAAAGGATCACAGCCAGTTGCCTGGACTTGACCACAGGGAGTGGCAGGGGCAGAAATCTAAAGATCAGTTGCAATTATCCAGGTAAAAGATGGAGGCTGTCGCAATAATCCAGGTAAAGAATGTTTGGTGGCTTGAACCAGGGTGGTAGCAGAATAGGTGGAAAAGTAGTCAGGCAATAGGTATCTGTCGGAGACTCAGTCAAAAAGATTTGCTGATGACTGGGTATGAATTGTGAGGGGGGAAAAGGGTGGCTCTAAGATTTTGTCTTGAACAACTACAAGGATGGATTTAGTGGGGTTTGGGGAGAAAAATCCAGATTTCAGAGGTGAGAGGGAGAGATGTTAATTCTGGTCTCTCTTTAAATTTGAGATGCCTATTCAGATATACAAGTAGAGTGTTGAGCAGTCAGTTGTGTACACCTGTTTGAGTTCGGGAGTGAGGTCAAAGCTGGGCTAGATGTTGGAAGTTGTTAGTGTGCTGACGGTGTTCAAAGCTATGGAGTATTGAAAGTTGGGGTCACCTAGGAGGTGTGTTTGGATAGAGATTTCAGAACTGGCCTGGAGTATTCTAACATTTAGAGATTGGGAAAATGAGGAAGAATCAGAAAAGGAAACTGAGCAAGAGGGATCAGTGAGATAGAAGGAGACCCAAGAGAAAGTGAGTGGGTGGAGACCCAGAGGCCAAGTGAAGAAAGATTGTTATGACTGAAGTAAGAAACAACCCACCAAGTTCCCATTTACCCCAGGTCTCAGTGGATGGTGTACTTCCACATCTATGTGTCTGTAAAGATGTTTTTTCTTTATTCTTTTTGGCCTGGGGTTACCCAACTGCCATATATTCCCTTTGTTCCTTCCCCTAGAAACTCTGAGTCCATGTGGTCCAAGACTTCAGTACTGGGCCTGTGTGGTTATGAGTTCATATTTCTCTTTTCCTCTTATGACAGCTATAAGATCAGTTCACCTTTTGTTTACAGTTCTAAGGAGAATTTGAAGCACTGAGCATATACCAGCGTTGTCCATTCATAAAATCACTCATTTATTCATTTGCTGTGTAGTTACTGGGAATTTGCAACGTGCAGGCACTGTTCTAGAAGCTGATGGTATAGCCATGAAGCAGATAGACCCAACATGAGCGTTGCCAACAGGGAACTTATATTTTAGCGAAGTAAGAGGGAACTACTTTCAATTGGGAGGGCAGGGAAGTATCTCTGAAGGGCTAGATTCAGCTGTCTCCAAAGTAACCAGCTCATCTGTTCCTTTTTTAGAATCCTGAATTAAGCCTGTGTTCCCAGTTCCTAGAAACCCTCAAGGTTATTGGTTTCCTCCTCGCTTAATAGAACAATGGAAGAAATCTGCCTCCAATTCTATCTTCACATGAGCAACTATTTATAATTTATAATATTACTCTGAAAATCAGTTCTTTTCAAGTTTTATCTAACACCCACCAGAAGAAACAAAAGATTGTGAAAATGGAATTTGTCAAAGTTCCTCTCCCAACAATATGATGTTATTTAATTTTGCTAACATTTTTTTTGAACACTTACTATATTGCAGACACTGGTCTAAGTAAAGCATTTTATGTGCATCCTATCATCTCATCATCACACAGCCCCATGAGGTAGATACTATTATTATTAACCACATTTCACACTCAAAAAAACTGAGGCTTAGAGAGACTAAGTAAATTGTCCAAGGTCACATAGCCATGAAGTGGCAGAGCTGTTGTTAAAACCTATGTCTATGATGTTTAAGATTTTGCTCTTAGCATTGCTTTGAAAGTGACAATATCAGGGCATTTAATGTACTTTTTTGGCCCAATATGATCTGCAGAAACTATGTATTTTAAGTACTACATTTATTTTATTTACCAAATTATTGTCAGATAAGAAACCAAAATAAAAGATTACAGGGTCTAGGATTCCTCCACAATGAACGAGCTTTGGGGTGTTTCAGTGACAAATCAGCTTTAATGCAATCAAATTCCATCCTGCAATGAAAGTGTGTTAGTTTGTGGTTTCCAGTTTAAAAACAGCACTATATTGTCTTCCAGAAATATATAAATAGAAATTCAAGAAGTATTTCAATGAATACAGATAAAATTAGTTTTGTAAGAACATCAAATATGTGGGTTTCATTTCTTAGCTCAGTTTAGAAACTGTAGTTTCAATTTTTTTTAGCAGCTGTGGTAAATTTTGAGATTTGAAAAGTTCATGTAATAGAAATCCTCATTTATTAAGCATTTAAATTGTATGCCTAATAATTTACTGTGTACATTACTTCACTTGTTCTTAACTATAACTCTATAAAATATTATTGTCCTTGATTTACAGATGAAGATATTGAGACTCAGTTAAGTAACTTGCTTGAAATTCAAAAACGTTAACTGTAGAAGGCAGTATCTGAACCCAGGGTTCAAAACCCCATGATCTTTTTATTACATGACTTTATTTCCTATTCAGTCTTCAGAAGATATATTGTCTTATTAGATTATTCTCATTCTCTAAATAAGTGACCTTGGGGAACTATCTTTTTTCCCTGCCTTTAAAACAATGTGATCAAACTGGACGTTTTTCATGATCTCTCTTAGCCCTAAAGTTCCTTGGTTCTGTAATTCCATGAATAGCCCATTTCAAAGATAATTCTACAGTAATCAGTGGGACTCCTGTTTTTCTCTCTCTTTTTTTTTTGAAACAGAAAAGTGAAACTTTTAAATTAGTTTAGTAAGTACATATACTAGTTTTTTTTCTTTTATAGTCATGGTTATATTATTTGGTCCTTCTTAGTTGCAACATGTTTCCTCACTGTCATTTATAATACCTCTCATCATCAACAATAACCTGAAGAAGTATATTTGAATTGCTTTTCCTAATTTATAGCTGGAAAACCAGGCTATGCTGGTATCTTAAATTGGCTTTCCTGAGGTCACGGGCACTCAGTACCAAGAAGAATTGGTACCTACGCATTTGAAATTTCTGGATTTCTGGTCTTTCTCTGTACTTGCTCACTCCTTTCTTTCATTTGGCCCAGTGATGGGCAAACTACAGCCTACAGGCCAATTCCAGCCTACCATCTGTTTTCGTATGGTCCATGAACTAAGAATGATTATCACACTTTAAAATGGTGGGGAAAAAAAGACTATTCTGTGACATAAAAATTATATGAAATCCAAATTTCAGCATTTATAAATTTTGCTGGAATATAGCTACCACACTCATTCCTTTATGCACTGTTTTTGGCTGGTTTTCTGCCTCAATAGCAGAGTTGAGTAGGTGCAACCAAGACTGTATGGCCTACAAAGCCTAAAAGTTTGTTATAGAAAAAGTTTGCTGACCAACTATACTGATTGCTTACTATTGCTAGGCACTCTGCAAGTCACAGGGAACACGGCAAACTAGACACAGGACTGCCTTGGGCTTAAGAAGCGGTTTCTAAACTTTGGAATAAAAAACAAACAACAAACAAAGTTGGAAGGACATAGAACTTCCAAATATTAATTTTGCCAGTGGGGTTTGTTTGGTTTTTTTGTTTGAGATGGAGTCTTGCTCCATCACCCAGGCTGGAGTGCAATGGCGCGATCTTGGCTCACTGCAACCTCTGCTTCCCGGGTTTAAGCAATATTCCGGTCTCAGCTTCCAGAGTAGCTGGGATTACAGGCACCTGCGACCACGCACTAATTTTTTTTTTGTATTTTTAGTAGAGATGGGTCTCGTCTCGAACTCCTAACCTCAGGTGATCTGCCCACCTCAGTTTCCCAAAGTGCTGGGATTACAGGCATGAGCCACCTGCCTGGCCCCAATGGGTATTTTTTTAAACACAGCTACTATTTTCACTCATCATTTTATTTATAAAAGGAGTTTGTTAATACAAAAAAGTATATTAATGCCAAATTTGTAGGAAGAATATACTCTCAAAAAGCACTCTTTAAAATGGAATATATTAAACTTCATGAAAAACTTTACATGGTCATTGCTTTTCTCATTTCATTGTGGATCAAAGAAGACATTATAGACTGGCCTGTATCATCAGACCAGCTTTGGGAAGCACAGGAGTAGTTGAGTAGTTTACATTGTTACTTTTCAGGCAAAACAATCTTTAAAAATGTCTAGTTTTTATAGTGATAGAATGCTTTAGTTTGAGAATGTAACAGCTAGTAGCTTTTTTTTGAGACTGAGTCTCACTCTGTCGCCCAGGCTGGAGTGCAGTGGCACGATCTTGGCTCACTGTAAGCTCTGCCTCCCAGGTTCACGCCATTCTCCTGCCTCAGCCTCCCAAGTAGCTGGGACTACAGGCGCCCGCCACCATGCCTGGCTAATTTTTTTGTATGTTTAGTAGAGACGGTGTTTCACCGTGTTAGGCAGGATGGTCTCGATCTGCTGACCTCATGATCCGCCCGCCTCGGCCTCCCAAAGTGCTGGGATTACAGACGTGAGCCACTGCGCCCAGTCCACAGCTACTAGCTTTTTAAAGTCAAAAATAGAAATACAGTGATGGGAAATTCAAGAAAAGAAATACAAAGGAAAACGGGGAAGTAAATAAATCTGCCAATATTCACTCTCACCCAACAGACATTGCATCCCATTTGCCCTGTGTTTAGATGGAGGATAATCCATTTTAGCATTGATTTTTCATCCTGGCTTCTCCATAGAAGAAAAGAAGATCAGAATACTTTATCTATTGAAATATTGCCCTCTTCACTGGCACTAAGCCACCTTCAACAAACATATGCACTCACTAAAAACCATAGCATCATCTCAAAACCAGAGCCATCTAAAGAAATGTGAATTCCCATGGATGAAAAGCTCATCCATCAAGAAGGATTTGAAGTTGGGAAGTGATAGTTCCCACTTGCTTTAGAAAGTGTGCTAATGCTTCATGACAGACTACCTATTTTGCAATAACTAAAATGACAAAAGACTAGAAATTATTGCTTTATTTTGTATGTCCTTATTCCTGTAGTCTATGTTAGTGTTTATTTCCTGAACGCCTTTTTTTTTTTTTTTTTTGGAGACAGAGTCTCATTCTATCACCCAGGCTGGAGTGCAGTGGCGTGATTCCAGCTCACTGCAACCTCCGCCTCCCAGGTTCAAGCGATTCTCCTGCCTCAGCCTCCTGAGTAGCTGGGATTACAGGCACGCACCACCACGCCCAGCTAATTTTATATTTTTAATAGAGCCGGGATTTCACTATGTTAGCCAGGCTGATCTTGAACTCCTGACCTCAAGTGATCCACCTGCCTCAGCCTCCCAAAGTGCTGGGATTACAGGTGTGAGCTACCACGCCCTCCTGAATGTATTTTATAGAACACTATGCATGGGATATAATGTTTGGGGGAAAAACAGGATTCTGTGCTCAAAGAAATATGAGAAATACTTGGTTAAGCAAAATCTCACAGGATTACTTAACACAGGATTTCTCAGGATCTATAATATGCTATTGTCCATTTAAAGCATATACTCATGTATAAGATTTGGAGGCAAGAAAGACAGCAAGGTACATAGAATGTTTTAGTTTAGGTTACTGAAGTGAACTAATTTATTTGGTCATTTTAGCATGAACAATTATAGAAGAATAGGCCAATTATTTTTATTGACCCAGATAATTCTGGGTCTCGGTTGAAATTGTCTTTGATAGTTTTCTGGTTTTATATTAGCTTTTGAACAGTTTATTTTTATCAATACATTGTCCTTTTTCTTAAACACTTTTCCTCATTTAATACATATTCCTACCCTGTAAATGCAGATATCATCTTTAAATGTTTAAGAAATCATCCTTAAAACTATGGTTTTCTAAAACCTAAGGACCATGAATTAATGCGGCTCCTCAAAATCCAAGAGGAGGTGAAGCAATAGGTTTTATAATTAATGTATTATATCAACTAGAGTAGTGTTTGGCTTTGAGTAACAGGAAACCCCATTAATGTAGCTTAAATTTAAATAGGTTGCTTTTTCCCTCTCTATATGATGAGTAGTCAGGAGGTGGGTACTCTGGAGATGGGTGTTGTGGCTCGTGGGTGTCACCAAGGTACCTGGCTCCCTCTATTTTCACATCCAGCCATCTTTAGCATGTGGTATTCATCCTCATGACTGTAAGATGGCTGCTGCTGCTCCGTGCATTGCATCCACATTCAAGGTAAAAAGAATAGGGAAGGGAAGTAAGCAGAAGGTGTGTGTCAGCAGTTGTCTCTTTATTAAAAAACAACAACAACACACAAACCTTTCCAAAGCCCCAGCCAATAGACTTCCAAGTGTATCTCAGTGGTCAGAAAAGTGGCACATAGCCACCACCAGTTGTGTGAAAACCTAAGAAATTAAATTTTTTTTTTTTTTTTTTGAGACGGAGTCTCTCTCTGTCGCCCAGGCTGGAGTGCAGGGGCCGGATCTCAGCTCACTGCAAGCTCCGCCTCCCGGGTTTACGCCATTCTCCTGCCTCAGCCTCCCGAGCAGCTGGGACTACAGGCGTCCGCCACCTCGCCCGGCTAGTTTTTTGTATTTTTTTTAGTAGAGACGGGGTTTCACCGTGTTAGCCAGGATGGTCTCCATCTCCTGACCTCGTGATCCGCCCATCTCTGCCTCCCAAAGTGCTGGGATTACAGGCTTGAGCCACTGCGCCCAGCCTGAAATTAAATTTTTTAGTTGGGCACATTGGGGTTCTGCTAGAAACGTAACCTAAGTCTGGAGCTAGACTACCTTTTGAGAATCTCAGCTCTGCCACTGGTTAGTTATAGGTGATTCATTTCACTTTCCTCCCCTATAAAGGGAGATAAGATAACAATAGGGTTGCTAAGTATTAATTGAGTTAATACTTTCAAAGTGATTAGAACTGTATCTGGTATATAGTAAATGTTATATACGCACTTTCAATAAATGAGTAAGGAAAAGAGTAAATATTAGGTAGAAAAGTGGCAAGCATGAAATAAATCATGAAAACTGAAAATAAAAGTGTTGCTAACATGTAAAACTTGTGTAGAACAAACGTTAGGAATTTCACTAATTTCTTGAGCCAAAGAAAGTTAAATAGGTGCTGCTACCTCCCTTAAGGAACTATGAGCCAGTGACTTTCTGAGGATAGATTTTTCTTTTTTCTTTAAGGAAATTGAGGATTTTATGTCTGTTTCAATCAATTGCTTCTACAGAAATTGTAGGGCCTGTGATTTAAAGCTAAAGCAGATTAGAGGCTTGTATAATTATTGACATATTTGGGACATACCAGCAAAAAACCCTGGAAAATCACATACAGCTCATAATGAGATCGCTCCTCCGTCATTCATATGTGATCTCATCCAATTTTTAGGTGTTTGGCTATTATTATTTAACAATGTTTTTAGACATATAAAATGTATTTCTATAGACATTTCATATGGATGTAGTTATTTAAGCCAGATAGATTTGAATTCTAAGCCAAGCTCTATCAGTAACTACATTAGGCATCTTACTTCGCTAAGCTTTAGTTTCCTTATCTGTAAAATGGGGATGGTAGCAGCATCTAATTCTCAGGATTGTAGTAAACATTAAATAAGGAAATGTAATAGAGTGCTTAGCACAGATCCTGTTACACAACAAAAGTTTAATAAATATCAGCATCACTGCCATCATTATTTTATTATTATTATTTTTGAGACAGAGTCTCACTTTGTCACCCAGGCTGGAGTGCAGTGGTGCGATCTTGGCTCACTGCAACCTCCGCCTCCCAGGTTCAAGCGATTCTCCTGCCTCAGCCTCCCGAGTAGCTGGGATTACAGGTGCATGTCACCAAGCCTGGCTAATTTTTTGTGTTTTTAGTAGAGACCAGTTTTCACCGTGTTAGCCAGGATAGTTTCGATCTCCTGACCTCATGATCCACCTGCCTTGGCCTCCCAAAGTGCTGGGATTATAAGCATGGGATAGGCTGCGCCCGGCCCATCATCATTATTTTTAAAAATCAACCTTTAATGAGGTATAATTTACACACAATAAAATGCACCCATGAGTTTTGACAAATGCAATGCCTGTGTAACCACCACCATAACTGAGATATAGAATATTTACATCAACCCTAAATTGTTATTGTAAAATAGGAAAACTGGTATCTTATCTAGTAATAATAAAAAGAAGTCACTGTGCAGCACAAAATATGGTATCAACCATAAAAAAGCATGAGTAAGTGCTAACTAGAATTATGGGACCATGGGAAATGCTGCAGGAGGCGCATTCACTGTGAGGGAGTTGGGGACAGGTCAAATGTACTATACATTATTGCTTCTGCCTCTGCAGCAGCGATCTCCGTTTTTCCTGTTAAATGCACTGTGCTTGTCCTTTGGTGGAACAACTTCTCCCCAATACTTTATGTTTTTGGAGTGGGGCTGTTTCATCCTTGACTCCAGTCTTGTCATTTCTATTGGAATTCTTAGAAAACTCTCTTCCTGCTGATATTGCTGGGTAATTTGTGTAATTTGGAGAAGCTGAGAGAGTCACTGAGACTGAAGCCACCACAGACAAAGGTCAGTTTGAGGGATGGAGAGAGAAACCTGTGCTGTTATCATCTTCTAGATCCCCAGAGGCTTCCTTGAAGCTGGATCTATCCCTGAACTTTTCAGTTACATAAGGACCCATGAATGCTTCATCATGGATCAGATCTGTTCTCAAACTGGTGTTCAGGAACCAATGTGTGACTGGTCCATGCCCACTTCTGATTATATGGGCTCAGAGACAATGTACATGGGAGTGCTTTGCCAGTGGTAAAGTTTCTACAAACGGGAGGTAATTGCATGGCAGGTGTAAAGTTATTTGGACAATTGGACCATTGAGGTTTAAAATATACTGATACTGAAAGCAGAATTGTTTGAACTAATGGCTAATTTTAAGGAATTCAGACATCCTTCCAAAGGATTTAGGCCAAATGTTGCCTAAATTGTTTCTCTATTTCATATGAAAGTGATTTCTGCAGCTTAACTGTTCTCTTCTATTTATGTGCATGGTCATAACTGATGTTGTCACATGAGTCCTGTTTCTTTTTTATTAAACATGTGTCCCTCCCATTGATGTTCAGCACCTTTGAAATTCCAGTTGCTGTTCTAAGCTGGGGTTGCTGCATTGAATAATACAAAATCTCTACCCTCATGAGCTGATTTTCTGGGAGGAGAAAGACAACTGTGCCCTCCATGTGCCAGTTTCTGTATTGCTGCATTCTTCTTCTTTTTTTTTTTTTTTGAGACAGAGTCTCACTCTGTCACCCAGGCTGGAGTGCAGTGGCGCGATCTTGGCTGACAGCAACCTCAGCCTCCCAAGTTCAAGTGATTCTCCAATCTCGGCCTCCCAAGTAGTTGGGGACTACAGGCATTCACCACCAAGCCCGGCTAATTTTTTTTTTCGTATTTTTAGTAGAGGTGAGGTTTCACCATGTTGGCCAGGCTGGTCTCGAACTCCTGACCTCAAGTAATTTGCCTGCCTTGGCCTCCCAAAAGTGCTGGGATTACAGGCTTGGGCCACCACACCCAGCCTGTACTGCTGTTTCTGATTCTCTCTTTGTAGTAATACTGCTGAAAGTGTGGGAGGTCTTATGTGGAAATTCCAGATTAAATTTATGAGAAATTTACGCATTATTCACATATTTACATATTTGTCTGTGAATGGGCATATTAAGTTACACATTTGTGCCACACAGAATTATTAATATTATCTGGGTAAGCTGGTTCAGGTTACAACTCTAGGCCTCAATTTCTTATCTGAAAAAATGGGAACTATCATAGTGCCAGTCTCACCCTGTAGGGATTACATGCATGTAAATAATTTTTTTTGTTTGTTTTTTGAGATGGAGTCTTGCTCTGTCGCCCAGGCAGGAGTGCAGTGGCACGACCTCAGCTCACTGCAAACTCTGCCTCCCAGGCTGAAGCAATTCTTGTGTCTCAGCTTCCTGAGTAGCTGGGATTAAAGGCGTGTGCCACTACGATAGCTATAAATGCATGTAAATAATTTACCATAGTGCCTGGCATAAACTGAGAGCTTAACAAATGATAGCTGATATATTATTGTTGTTATTATTATACATATATATTATTTTATACACATTCACCTACTATTCCTCAATGGGATAAAACAAATAATTGTGGATCACATTTTATTTCATTCATTTAACATGTATTGAATGTTACCATTTATGCTAGACCCACTGTGGCAGATTATATTTTTCAGAAATAGCTACGATAATATCTCCCATTCTTATCATTCCCCCATCTAGAGGTACAGTCTAATCTCCTTCCCTTTGAACCTGGGTGGGCTTATGAGTTGCTTGTAGCTAATGAAAGTGGTAGAAGTATGTGGCTTCCCCAAGTGATTCAGGGCAGGCAAGCCCCAAAATTGCAGCTTAGCCCAGGAGGCTTCTTGACTTTGCCCAGAAAAGAATTTAAGGGCAAGCCAGTGGTAAGAGAAAGCAACTTTCATTGAATCAGTGCTGCTCCTTGTGGAACAGGGCTATCCCATAGGGAGTATGCTTAGGGTGGGCAGTGTACAGGGCTGTTGGCAGCTGTACCTATACCTACTTTTAATTATATGCTAATTAAGAGGTGAGTTATTTAGAACTTTCTAGAAAGGAGGCAGGGAGTTTCCAGAACCATATAAAGTAACTTCCAGGCCATTGCCATGGCCCGTTGCAATGGCATTTATAAACTATCATGGCAATGGTGGGAGTGTCTCCATGCTAATGAGCAGTGAGGGCAACTAAAAGTGTCTTTCTTCCTTGCCTGCTGGTTTCTGCTGGATGCTTCACTGAATCCTGTTTTGACTGAATCCTGGTTTGATCAGTGGGGTTGTGATTGGAAAACAAGTCCTGCAGGCCTCCCACCTCACAAGGCTAGGTCATAAAAGGTGATGCAGTTTTCCCCTTGTGAGCTGTATATGTTCACACACATATGAGGAAGCCTAAACTGGGCCACAGAGAAAGGCCATATGGAGAAGCCCTGAGTCTACCTGAAAAGTGGGAGATGCCCAGCTAACCATCCACTCCTCCAGCTCCTGTCACCATCCAACTGCAATCACATGAGAGACCTCACGCCAAAACCACCCAGTGGTTCAGCTTCCCCAAATTCCTAACCCATAGAGATTGTGAGAGAAAATAAAATGATTACTGTTGTCTTAAACCATTAACTTTTGGTGTTATTTGTTCTGTATTAATAGATAACCAGAACACCTACCTTTAGGGGCTCAAGATAAAGCATTAAACAGATTTAGTTTCATAGGGTTTCCATTCTAGATCTTTCTCATCGTTGGCAAGTGAAGAACAATGATTTTTGGTTGTAATTATCTATCAGATAGCTGTCTGGACCTGCTATCAAGTCTAAATTTGTAGATACACCTATCAAACAGATCACATTCATTCATTTATACATTTATTTATTTTACAATTTTTAAATAGAGATGGTCAGGGGTGGTGGGGGTCTTGCTATGTTGCCCAAGCTGGTCTTGAACTCTTGACCCTAAGCAACCCTCTCACCTGGCCTCCAAAAACGATGAATTACAGGTGTGAACCACCATGCTCCATTTATGAATTTAATACATCAATTGCTTTCTTAATATAGATGGGACACCTCTGACCCCTCCTGAGTGAAAAATCCATGTTCCCAAGCACCCAGGCCTTCCATCCTATCACAAGGCATGGTTATCGCTTGTTCGCTTCCATCTCTCCTAATACCACCACCAGCTAAATTCATTCTGTTGTTCATCTTTGTTATCATCTAGGCTAGTGCCTGCACATAGCAGACCTATTTAAAAAACAAACCAACCCAAACAAACATGAAGCCCCCACGTAGCTGAAGGAGGGCTGCTGATTCCAAGACATAGAGATAATTTATTCAAGGATAGTCCCTATCCTCCAGGAGTTCACAATTCAGCACTAGACACCCTGTGGGACCCAGCCTGACAAGTGCAACGAGTGACATGCCAGAATTGAGTCCTGCGGTCGAACAGAGGGACTACAGGGGAATGCACTGGGCGTGGGAGGTGGAGATGGCTCTGGGAAAGGATCCATTCATTTATTCCACAAACACTTATCAATCACCATAGCACATATAGCACGTAGGAAGCGCTCAATATCTGTTATTAAATGCCAGCCACTGTGCTAGGTGCCAGGATGCAACAACGGACAATAAAATTGCAGGGGCACTTGCCCTCGTGGGGCTTACCGTGTAGCGAAGGATGACAGGCAGTGGACGGAATTATGTAAAATTGTGCTAGATGCAGAGCAGGAAAACAGGCGGCTGAAATTCTAGTAAGGATGTGAGCTCCTTCGACTGAGGGGAGCCGTGGGCGGGTTCTGAGCAGGAGTGGCCGTGAGGGAGACGGACCGTAGGGGGCGGGAAGACTGCAGGCAAGAGCTGGTAATTTTAAGATGCAAATAACATTTTTTTCTGCCTGACTGGAAGAGGAGCGTTTGGTCGCTCGGGATTCTCCCGGGGCAGGGGGCTGCATTTTTAGTGTAAAATCGGTTGCCCAGCAGTGCAGGGCATGTGGTGGTGAACTGCAGCCCTAGTTCCCAGGTTTTTCATGCTTGGCACATCGAGGCTCCTCGGCCCCCAGGACCAGCAGACTCCCCATGCGCGGCTCGGATTCGGGCCGGAGCAGGCGGGCAAGGGTGCATGAGCGGGTGCACAGCAACGCTCACCCCTAGGTTTCGGGGTCTGCAACGCCGGGAGGGCGATAGAAGGCGGAGTTTGCGCTGCGGACCTAGGCGTTGGCGAGGGCCACGCCCCCAGCCGCAGACCCTGCCTCCAGGCCCCTTTGATTGGATCAAGACCGCGGAAGGGCCGGGCGTCCCCGGGCGGCCCGAGGGTCGGGCAGGGGAGGGTGCGCTGATTGGCCCGGCGGGGATTAAGTCATCGCTAGCAGGTTCGAGCGGCCCAGACGCCGGCGGGGCGGCCGAGGCTGCTGTGAGAGGGCGCTCGAGGCTGCCGAGAGCTAGCTAGCGAAGGAGGCGGGGAGGCAGCGTCTGCACTCGCTGGCCCGCTCGCTCGCTTCCCGGCGCCGCTGCGGGTTGGCGCTGCGTTTCCTGCTCGCTAACCACTCCGTTGCCCAGCAGCCCCTCGGCCGGGTCCGGGCTCGGTTCGGGAGTCTTGCGTGCCGGCGGTCACCGCGCCGGGAGCGAGCTAGCGCCACACCTGTGGAGCCGGCGGCCGTCGGAGGAGTCGGTCGGGGTCCTGCCGCGTGCGTGCTCTCGGGAGCGGGCGGCCCGGGTCCCGGGGGAGGCGCGCCCCCGCGGCTGGGCGCCGCGGGCACTATGGGGCTCCCAGCTCTCGAGTTCAGCGACTGCTGCCTCGATAGCCCGCACTTCCGAGAGACGCTCAAGTCGCACGAAGCAGAGCTGGACAAGACCAACAAATTCATCAAGGAGCTCATCAAGGACGGGAAGTCACTCATAACCGCGCTCAAGAGTGAGTGTCCCGAGCCCCGCGGGGACGCGGCCCCAGGGCGGGAGGGACTGGGAGGTGGCGCTCAGCCCGGGTTACCCGTGCATCTGCCGGGTTTCTGCTCCCGGTACACTGGGGGACCGGTGTCGACGCCTCCGAGGCAGGAAGGATATGTAAAACGGGCGAACCGGCAACCATCAGATGAGGAGAGAGACCCGTCGCTCCGCCTTTTGCGTTCGGGGATGGTCGGGAGGTGACCGAGCGCGGGTGGTGCACTGGGGCACCGCGGGTGGGCGTGCGCGGCATGCAGGTGTCCCCAGGAGTGGGGCCAGAGTGCCCAGCGCGCCGCAGCCTGCGGGCAGATCCCATCGTGTTCACAGCTCCAGCTCCCTTAGGGGCAGAGTTGCTCAGCCTTGGGTGCCCAACCGTGAGAATGGAGCGTGCCCTGCCGAGGGGGCGCTGCCTCCCCTTGGGAAAAGGCGGGTTGTGACTGCTTCGCTCCCTGTACGCAGCTCCAGCCCCGTCAGGCCGCCAGGTTCCCTGGGTGGAATGCTTGGTTTTAGCTTGCGAGTCCTTGGAGTATTGGCAGCCAGTGATCTCTAAATCTAGAATCAGTACGTGCGCAGGTTCTGATTCTTGTGTTTAGCAGAAGGTGATAGGGGTGGGAGTAGAGAATCAGAGTGTTCCTTTACTCTAAACTGTGGGCGAGGGTTTAAAAATAGAATGTACATATCCCAACTCTCTCCCTCTCCTGCTCCCAAGCTCTCCTTTTTACCTCTTCCATTATCCTTGAAAACGTAAAGGTCTGAGAAGGAATGTCCGTAGTCCTCAGAAAGAAGTTTAAACGTATTTCAAACATTCTTGGACCTTTTGTAAAATTATTTTTGCGTTTTTTCCTTTTGGTACAAGGGGAGAGATGCAATTTTGCATTCTGCTTCACTTTTGCAGAGCCAGAGAGTTTCTTTTTCGAGCCAAATAAGCGTGCTCTAGGGATGAGTGCTTTGGATTGTGAGAACGTTTTTGGTGCCTTTTCAGTCTCCCCATTTAAAAATAGCTCAGTTCATCTTTTAGTTTTAAGAATCAGGAACCACATGAAGGCAGATAGTGGAATTGTCTCTGACTCTCTTACTTTATCTGTTTCTGTGATGGATTTGTTAGTAGGTGATACCTTTCAACTAAGAAAGGTTGCCTTAGCAGAGTAGAGTCCTAGCTATGAGAATTGTTCCCAAGCCTCTTTAAATGGCACTTACAAAAGTCAGGTGCCTGAGATGTCATTTTGTCAGCTTGTTGCTTCTAAAAATGAAGAGAGAGACAATGGAATGCCAGGGCAGCTCAGAGTGCCTATCTTTTGGGATGAAATGAACACAGGACTGTGATGTGATGAGGCTTCTTAGAGGCGGATTCTCAGGCTGTGCCTTACCTGAAACATATGAACAGACTCTTCCTTTGTCAATGATCAAGGCCATTCTTGGTTTAGGGGACGTGGGTCCCTGGTTTGGAGTAAGTGGGGGGCCCACTCACAGGTTGGGCCCAGGAATTTTGATTGAACCTCAGGCTGGCTTTAGTGGGTTCTCTGCTTCACTCAGCAAACTTTTGGTGTGCTTGTGGTGTACTGGGTACTGCACTGGGCACTGCACTGGGCACTAAGGGTGTAGCAGTGAATATTTTGCTACCCTTGTGCTTACAGAGGTGTACTTCATTCCAGGCACTCTTCACCTATAATTATCTCATGTGCTTAGATTCATTTTGCAAATGAGAAAACAGAGACTGGGGAAAACACTTCCTCTGAGTCACACAGCTCTAGCAGCAGGACTACAGCTTTTGAATCCACCTGGTTTGAGCCAGAGATGGAGTCCCTGCCAATGCAGAGCTCTTACTTCTGCCCCATCTCACTTGCCTGGAATGGAACCTCTTGCACCAAGCCCTAGGATTTGGACTTGTGTTTTCTATTTTGGCATTGAATCTGAGGGGGGTGCCTTTGGGTGACTGGCAGTTTTCCTATTACTATTTTTTTGGGGGCAAGAATTCTTTGGTAGGAAGCAACATTGCAGTGATGGAGTTGAAGGGTTATTTAAGCTGTCTAATGGAATGGATCAGCCCTGTAATCTGGGGGAAAGACTGATAGGGAACTAGGTGTTCTGTTCTCTCTACATCCAGCTCTACTAATGTATTCTACCACTACTAACTACTACTTGATCAGGTCAGGTGACCTCTTGAAATAGAGGGTGGAGTCAACCATTGTGTCCTGGATTTCAGACATTCTGGTACCATGAGATGCTTGCTACATTGTGTACTACTATATTAATGTTTGTGTATTATTTTTCTTCAGTCATGTTTATTATGTTTATAAACAGAAGTGTTTTTCCAGTACAACTTAAACATAAATACATAATTATATAAACACTGGGTTTAGATAATCTGTGTTCTCTTATAGCTCTAAACTTTTGTGGCTTTATTTTATAGCCATATTTATTTTATTTTACAGTTATTTTATAACTAGTATTTGCAGCTCTTTGAATTTAGCTTGCTTTTGAGTGTTAATCACAGGCAGTAAAACTGTACTCTAGGGATTGCCAAAGTTCAGGTAGATCATTGTTACTATTACTTCCACTTTATGAATGAGATGCTGGCAATGGGGATGCAAATTCTTTATAGATCTAGATCCCGTAAAGGAGAAACACGCAGCAGGTGCTTGATTAAGTGAAAATATTGCGAGTTGTTTTTTAAACTCCGAGCCCTGGGTAGCAAAGGTCAGCTAAGATGTTGTATTATCCTCTGAAGTTTTGTAGTTCTTTCTCCATCACAGGCTTCAAAGAACCCATGTGGGCTAGAGGGACAGATAAGGGTGACTGAATATGTCTTGGCTTTGTAAAGCAGCAAAGTTTCTTTTGGGGGTAGCCCTGAATGATTATCAGTGATTGTCTTTTCACTGAGTAATACAGCATTGAACAGAGAGGCCAAAAACCTGTTCTTGGTGTGATTCAGTAAGGTAAGTAAGTGGTTCATCCTCTTTGCCTTTTAAAGCAAGAGTAAAAAGGTCAGCATTGAGTTACATGGTTGAAAGCCTGTCACCCTTTTGTACTTGTTAGAATTAAGGATAGGCATTTTGCAATACATAAGCGCTTCTTGAATGGCATAAACTCTCAAAGGATGTTTGATGCCAACCTGCTTTGTTTAGGGGTAATTATGTTACTCAGAAAATCCCAATGGAACAACTGGATGTGGAGTTGGGTAGCAAAATATTTTCCCCAGATCTTTTGCTTTGTTTCAGTACCTTGTGAATAAAGAAAATCAAAGGCATTTCCTAATTATTTGTAAATGGTAGTAATTGACAGTTTGAATATTACTCATACAAGCATAAATGGCAGTAAATTAAATTCAAACAAAGTTTTGTAGTTTTTATATAACATTGGCTGAAAAAAATCCCTTCATTTTACTCCATTCTGTGTTCTTAGTTGGACTGAATAAATTTGCATCCAGTCTGTAGTTCTCAACTCATTGACTTTGGCTTAAACCCTCCTCCCCTGCACTTAAAATCATTAGTGGATTTTGTTTTGTTTTGTTTTGTTTTGTTAGAGCAGTTTTAAATGCACAGAAAAATTGAGTGGAAAGTGTAGAAAGTTCCCACAGAGCGCCTCATACCTTTTCCTTCCAGTTACCCCTATTTCTAACATCCTGCATTAGCATGGTACAGTTGTTACAGTTGATGAACCAATATCAATATAACATTATTAACTAAAGCCCATAATTTACATTAGGACTCACTCTTCGTGTTGTACATTCTGTGGATTTTGACAAATGTATAATGACATATAACCGCTATCATAGTATCATACAGAATAGTTTCACCACCCTAAAAATCCTATGTGCTCCACCTGTTCATCCCTCCCTCCCCACTAACCCCTGGCAACCACGAATCTTTTTACTGTCTCTCTAGTTTTACCTTTTCCAGAATGTTATACAGTTGGAATTAAACAGTATGTGGCCTTTGCAGATTGGCTTTTTTTTTCACTTAGCAGTGTGTACTCAAGGTTATTCATGTCTTCTTATGTCTGGGTAGCTCATTTCTTTTTATTGCTGAATAATATTCTGTTGTCTAGATGTGCCATAGTTTATCCTTTCATCTATTGAAGGACATTTTGGTCATTTCCAAGTTTTATCAATTGTGAATAAAGCTGATATAAATATTTGCATGCAGTTTATATGTGGAAATAAGTTTTTAGCTCATTTGGGTAAATACCAAGGAGTATAATTGCTAGATTATATAGTAATATTAGTAGTATGTTTAGTTTTTTTAAGAAGCTGTCAAACTGGCTTCCACTGATTGTATTGTTTTGCATTCTCACCAGCGATGAATGAGAGTTCCTGTTGTTCTACATTCTGCTCAGCACTTGGTTTTGTCTGTGTTTTGGATTTTGACCATTCTACTAGATGTGCAGTGGTATCTCATTTAAAACAATTTAGCTATTTCCTTATGACATATGATGTTTGGCATCTTTCCATGTTGCTTACTTGCCATCTGCATATCTTCTTTGGTGAGATGTCTTCAGATCTTTTGCCCATTTTTATTTGGGTTATTTCTTATTGTTGAGGGTTGTTTGTCGTGAAATATGCATAGCACAACATTTACCACTTTAGTCATTTTTAAGTATATAATTCAGTGTTTTTCAGCATGTTCACCATGTTGTATAATTACTGTCTCTTTCGAGAACATTTTCATAATCACAAACTGGAACTCTGTTCCTATTAAACAGTAACTCCCCCCTTTCTCCTCCCCCAACCCTGGTAAGCTCTAGTCTCCTGTCTCTATGAATTTGCATATTCTATGTACTTCTTGTAAGTGGAATTATACAATATTTGTCATAAATATCTGGCTTATTTCACTTAGCAAAATATTTCCAAGGTTCATCCATGTTAATAGCATGTGTTAGGATTTCATTTCTTTTCATGGCTGAATATCTTGTTGAGTTTTAATTATCAACAGCTATCATTAACAAAGACTATTCTTTCTCTTTTAAAGTCATAAAAATGTATTTTTTTCTTTCCATTTCGTTTCCCTTCAGCGTGATCACTAACACTTGGAATTGACACACCAATTTATCATGGTTGCCTCTCACAAGAACACTGTATTTATATTTATTCCTTTCAAAGCAGTAACTTGCTTCAGGTCAGCATGTTTTGGGGGAGGTTTTTCATAAAAGCTTTACTGAATTGTAATTTACATTCCATAAAATTCACCTTTTAAAATTTTATTTTTTATTGTTTTTATTATTTGTAGAGATGGGGGTTTCACTTTGTTGTTGAACTCCTGGCCTCTGGCAATCCTCCCCTCTTGGCCTCCCAAAGTGCTGGAATTACAGGCATGAACCACGGCTCCTAACCACTCACTTTTCTTAAGTGTATAATTCAGTGGTTTGTAGTTACAGAGTTATGCAACCATCATCCTAGTCCTGTTTTAAAACATTTTTAGCACCCCAAAAAGCTTTCTCATGCTCATTTGCAGGCACTGCATTTTTGCCTGAAGCCTCATACAAGCACTGATCTACTATTTTCTGTCTCTAAAGATTTATCTTCTCTGAAAAATTAAGCTAAATGGAATCATATAATATGTAGTCTTATGCATCTGGCTTCTTTCACTTAGCATGCTGTGTTTGAGGCTCATCGTGTTGTAGCATGTATCAGTAGTTTGTTCCTTTTTATTGCTAGAAAATATTCCATTTTGTAAACCATAAGTTGTTTATCCATTCACCAGCTGATGATTTGGGTAGTTTCCACTTTTTTGCTCTTATGAATAATGCTGCTATGAATGTTTGCATATGTGTCTTTATGTGTATATAAAGTTTTCACTTCTAATTTATGTGTATATGTGTATATAAAGTTTTCACTTCTAATTTCATTTTTTACCTAGGAGTAGAGTTTTGCTGGGTTGTATTGTAAATTTATGTTTAAGTTTAATTTAAACTTATGTTTATTTAAAAAACATACTATACTGTTTTCCATAACAGAAGCACCGTTTCACATTCCCACCAACAATGAATGAGGATTCTGACTTCTCCACATCCTCGCTAATACTGGTTGTTGTCTTTCTTTTTGATTGTAGCCACTCTAGTGGGTGTGAAGTGATACCTCATTGTGTTTTTAATTTGCATTATCCTGATGACCAATGAGGATGAGCACCTTTTCATGAGTTTGTTGATCATTGGTGTATCATCTTTGCTGAAATGTCTATTCAGATGTTTTTTTTCCTTTACTTTGTCCCATGAAACTTTTGATGATTAAGTGAACAGCACTTAGTATATTTTCTCCATTTGCCCTCTTTTGGGGACTATTTGTTTCCATGTGCTTCCGGCTTAGATGTATTTAACTGATCAGTTTCAGGATCTCAGGAGTTAGGAAAGTGGTTCTTATGAGGCTGTGGTTCAGGTTTCTGCTCTTGTTAGGCCAGTGGGCATCACTCTGGGCAGATGCCACAGGCTGAACTTCCTAATTCTGGCCTGCATAAGCTAATGATCCAAGCCCTCTCAATGGACAAAATGAGGACCGGCCAAGGAAGAACCGTTATCACCATTGAGCTACTGGGGAAAGCAAGTTGTAAAGGGGACTTTGTTATCCTGTCAAGGCCATTGCGTTTCTAAAAATTAGCCAGTGGAGGAATATTACCCTAGCAGTCAAAGTAGTTTAGAATTCTAGATTTAAGTTTCTGAGTGAGCCTCGTTTTAACTTTTAAAATTATATATATTTTTTGCCATCAGAGGAAGTTTTGTTCAGCAAATATGGAGACCCTGCTCAACCTTTACCATGTCCTCCAAATCCCTAGACTATAGAGTAATGGCTTTTTGGATGGAGGTAACCAATGCAGGAGTCATTAGTGGGGAGATTGAGTGGGACGTTTGGGGGCCAGTGGCGCGGCCAGTTGTGACTGTAGCAGAATGAAGGCGAATGCACGAAGAGATAGGCCAGGGCCAGGTCATAGGGATCTTGAATTCTAGAAAGGACTTAGGCTTTATTCTAAGTGTGATGGGCAGCCACAGAAGGCTGTGCCATGATCGTACTCATGCTTTAAAAAGATTATGTAGGCAGCTGTGTAGAGACCAAGTGTAGTGGAGCAAGAATGGAGGCAAGATGACCAGTAAGGAAACTGCTGTGATAGGTGAGGTGAGAGAAGATGGCACCGTGGGCTAGGGTGGCAGCATCACAGATGGTGGTCAGAGGCTGGGTATTTTTGGAAGTAGAGCCCACAGGATTTGCTGCACAACATATGGGCTATGAGAGAAAAGAAAGAAGTCTAGAATGATTCAGATATTTTTGGTCTGAGCAATTATGTGAATGATGGTACTATTTTCTAAACTAGTTTGCTTGGGAAGGATTAGGTTTAGGGGTAAAATTAACAATATGAATGAGTGACCTAATCTTATAGTGCAAAGACAAAATAATATGACATGGGTAGTTGCTGAATACATTCTCATGCAAGCATCAAAGAGTATAGACGTTTACAGTGTAAAAGCACCCCCTTTTCCTAGTTAACTATCGTTGTCAGCAGTTTGGTATGCATTTTTTTGTTGTCTTTTTTCTGTATGTTTTTTTCATAAATGGGATTGTACTGTAAGGATTATTTTGTGTTTTGCTTTTCCAGTTGATCATTTGTCTTGAAGACCTTCCATGTCAGTACATGCATGTAGTGCATTCTTTTAAATGACTACAGAGAGCTTTATGTGGATATGCCATAGGTGGTATTTACTCAGTTTCCTGTTGAAGGATATTTGGATTGTCTCCGTTGTTCACTATTAGAAAGCATGCTGCAGTGATTATTTGCACACCTGCTTTTGTATGTGGATTCCAGCATTTCCCTGAGATGGATTCCTTCAAGTGGAATGGTTGCTGACTTCAGTTTTTACAAGCCCTTTGACATCTATTGTTTAGGTCCTTTGCATCCTTGTAGCCGGTTGATAATTTGGTGCTCCTTTGAGTAGTTAGATTGTTTCTGAAGCTTAACCTTTTGGTTAAATCAGAAACATCCTTAACAGACCCTTCTGTTATACACTGACACTGATTCTAAAACAACCAGGGGATGGGGAAAAACAAACAAACAAACAATAAAACTAGTGTGTGTGTATGTGTGCCAGGGAGAGAGAGATGACAATTAATTGGATGTGTCCCTACTATGTATAGACGTTTACAGTGTAAAAGCACCCCCTTTTAGTTGGATGTGTCCAATTAATTGGATGTGCCCCTATTATCAGAAAGCCCGATATGCTTTCTGAGCTGCATGTTCTTACAGGTCAGATGGGAGATGGGATGGGGCTTTGCCCATATCTAACAGTCTATTCTAACCTCCAAGCTCAGGGACCAAGAAGGAAATCATGTTTATTTACAGTGAGAACAACAGCATTAGCAGCCAGAGGAATTTTTACAAATTATAGTGACTGGGGTTTACACATTTTTGTAACAACTCAGAATGGAGAGAGAGGAAATGATAAGTAAAACAGCTTGGCAGTGTGGGCCACGAGCTGTCATGGCATGTTTGTGTCTGGCTCATTTCACCTTGGTTGGAAGGCACAGAATGCTGCCCTGGGTAAGCTGGAGACTGGGCAGTTTCCTGCTATATTTAGAAAGAGGAGATTCCTGGGGTTAGGGTGGTGTGTATGTGTGTGTGTGTGTGTGTGTTTTCTTTGCCAGATAGACAAAAGTTTGAGGGGTTTGTGAATTCCGGACCAAACTGTTATCTAGCCGGTTTCTCTGGGCCAAGCCAGTAGCTACTCTTTGACTCTTGCTGCTGCCACACAGCAAAAGCTCAAAAAACTCCTGTTTTATATGGTTTGAAAAGATACCACCGGTAAGTTTCAAAACTCATCTGATCTTGCTGTCAGATCTGCTTTTAAGTTTACTGCAGTCTAATTTGAACACTTTGAAAATATGAACTGCCTTCTCCTCTGAGACTTCAGACAGATCTCCAAGCTGACTGAGTTGAACTTTGGCTGTTTCTGTGCCAAGGAGACTGTCAAACAGATAGGACGAAAGCCTTAGCAAATTCCTGACTGCCTATCTCATTTTCACACTTGTGGGTTAGGGGTAGACAATGAATATTAGTTGAACAAATAAAATAAGGCATTTTTACTTTAACTCATAGCTATGTTTCTTTTTAAAAGGGTTGTCTAAATAGGTAATACCTGTAAGTGGTTCACATTTCAAAAGAGAATGTGAGTATCCCTCCAATGCTTCCTGTCTCCTGATCCCCACTTCTTCCTCTGGAGGCATCATTTTATCAGTTTCTTTGGTATTTTTTCTGGTGTAATTGATGCATGTGCCAACAAATACACATACACATTATGTGGTAGCATGCCATATGTGCTGTTTTACCCTTTGCTTTTAATATATTGGATATCATTCTACATTGGTACATAGAGAGCTCACTCATTGTTAGATTGCATTGTATTCTATTGTATGAATTAAATATGGTTTATGTAACCATTCCCCTCACAATAAACATTTAGATTATTTCCAACCTTTCACCATTGCAAGTAATGGTGTTGTGAACATCCTGGCACCTCTGGCGTGAGGCACACGGGTGACAAATTCCTAGAAATGAAACTGCTGGACCAAAGGGTATGTACATTTTTCATTTTAAGAAGTATTTCATAGCAGTGTTTCTGAAAAGTTCTAAGTGAACTGAATTTGATAAACCATGATTTTAGAGTAGGAAGGAAACTCACCATTTTAGACAGTTTATTACAGAATTGTCTCTGTAAATAAAATAATACTTAGAATTTTCTCCATTTTCCCCTTTCCAGTTTGTGTGTATTATTAATTCTGGGATTAAAAGCCACAGCAAAAATCATTCCCTAAACTGAGACAGCTGTACCTAGAGATCAGTTGAATGTAGGATCCGAGAGACCTTGTTTGTGTTCCTAGTGATGGTGCTGTTGAGTTTTTATCTTTGTGCGGCGTGTGCAACATTCAGGAGATTCGGCAGGTGTCGAAGGAGGGCAGTCTTCTGCCTTCTGTGACCGGAGACCGTGACTCTGGTCTAGGGACACCTTGCCTATCATAGAAGCTTCCCTGTGGGTGCTGGAATTCTTGGGAACTGGTGAGGGAGTGGGGAGTTTTGCATGACATCTCTCTCTGGCAGCTTCTCCTGCAGAGCTTAGCACTTTTCCCTGATGGAGGATAGGATCATGCCACATGTCTTCTGCCATCTCTGTTCCAGCTCCTGTTGATGTAGAAGGCCACTTTGGCCAGGTTCCTGGCAGGAAGCAGGCACAGTCCTTGTCTCCTAGATGCTCCGTGTTTTGAGAGGAGGCAGGGAAACGGACAGCCCACAGCACAAGGGGGTGATTGCTAACAGTTTAAAAGGATCTCTGGGGGAGGGAGCAGAGGCCTGTGGGAAAGGCAACTGAAGGCTTATCAAACCCAATGGGGCAGTGTGGTCACTAATGATCAGTCACGTAAAGGGTACCTCTGTTATTTTTACCCCACTCTTGCCACCATTTATTTACTTTGAAAAAAGTCTACTCGTTACAAAATACATTTATTTCAAAAAGGAGCTTTTGAACCTGCATTCAGAAATGGCAAGTTTAATATGTTTAACGTTTTTTTCTAAATATCTTCAAATAATTATTAAATCATAATCATTACATTGGAAAGTATTTGTCATTGTATTGCCTAAAATAATCCCATATTTCACCAGTGGTACGAGAGTCATTTTCTGCTTAACACTGTCCCAAGGCAGAAGTGTGTGAGAGAATGGACACCATCTGTCTATCATGCCCCGGGGGAAAGGGAGGGGAGTGACGCATTCCTTAGACTTGGTTGCAGGTGTCTGGGGCAGGAGGCTGTGTGCTAGGGAATGGAGTCTGCTGAAAATCTGTTTTACTCAGTGGAATCACAATTTGAATATTCAAATAAACACTGATAAGTTATAGAGTGGAATGCAGAATTCGTGGCTTTTCTTTTTTTTCTTGAAACGGAGTCTTGCTCTGTTGCCCAGGCTGGAGTGCAGTGGTGCGATCTTGGCTCACTGCAACCTCTGCATTCCGGGTTCAAGTGATTCTCCTGCCTCAGCCTCCTGAGTAGCTGGGACTACAGGCACATGCCACCACGTCCAGCTAATTTTTTGTGGTGTTTTTTTTAGTAGAGACGGGGTTTCACCGCGTTAGGATGGGCTCGATCTCCTGACCTTGTGATCTGCCCTCCTTGGCCTCCCACAGTGCTGGGATTACGGGCATGAGCCACTGTGCCTGGCCGATTCATGGCATTTTTGAGAGTAGATGATCAGGTGTGGATGAAGAGAACACATAGTCAGCAGCATAATGCCTGAGGAAGGGGTGACAGAGGAGTTAGGCGTGTCTCCAGCGTTTCCTTCTTAGGCCTTAGGAGGATGGCTGAACTACATACAGGAGAGGAATCGTGGTGTGTGATGGGGTATACAGAGTAAAGTAAGGTTTGTCCTTGCTGAGTTCCTACAGGGCATACAGGTGGAGACACCTATGAGGCTGTGGGAAGCATAAGTCTGGAGCTCTGGAGGAAGATGAGGGCTATGGGTATAGGTTTGGCTCTCCCCAGGTGGTATTTGAGTCCCTGGGAGTGACTGAATCTATAAGAGTGAGACCCATGCAGGGGTCCTTAGCCTCTGCTGTCCATTGGAATCACCATGGGGAGCTCAGGACTCACCTTCAGAGATTCTGATATAATTTGGTTGGGTGCAATCTGGGTATGGGGTATTTTAAAAACTCCCCAGGTGATTCTAATGTGCAGCAAGGGTGAAGAACACCTGGCATGGAGTGAGAGACGAGAGTGGATGCTGAAACCGTGGGGAGTGTCCACATTTAGCAGGTGGGTAACAGGGAGTTGGAGAGGCTTTGATGACTTGATGTTTCTTCCTGGCCAGTTTGGGTGAGGACTTGTTTAGAAGCCTTTGGATTTGACCTTTGGAGCTGAAACTGGAGAAAGCAGCATACGTGCAAGGGAAGTATCTATCATACCTTACAATATTATTGTGAGGAACAGCTGAGATAATTGTAGATATGGTGCTTAGCAGTGTAAGCAGGCCTATGGTAAGTGACCTGTTATTGGAATCTGCCATTAAAGTGTCCTTGTTGCAAGATAGTGGTTCTTAAAAGTGGAGGTGTGTAAGAATTCCCCTAATTGCAGATTCCCAGGCTTTACCCAAGAAAATGCTGATGCATGAGCTCTAGGCAGGCCTAGAAATCTGAATTTCCTACACCCATGCCCCCACTCCCTTCCATCTCACCCCAAGTGATTTGCATGGTGGGAGTCCTTGGACCACACATTAAGTCTAAATAGGTCAGAAGAGATTCTCCATAAATCTAGTCCCCAAATCCTGTTCTCCCTTAATGTGCACAGCTGTGCTCTCCAGCCTCATGTGGGCACATCTCAGATATCTGGAGGATGTTTGCATTACTGCAGGCCTAGGAATGATGCAGGAGTGTTTCAGAAGTGTAAAAGTTCTAGCAGCTTGAGAACATGTCAGCCAGTGTGGCTTCACGCCTGGGATCCAGTTGTTCCGTGAGCTTGGCCTTTGAGCCAGAACCCTTCTGCAGCATTGCCAGCGGATGTGGGGGAGCTCCTGAAAGGAAACTTTTGCTCCTGGGCAATCACAGGGAAACTGTATTCCCACAGTGAGTCTTGGGTGCTCTTGTCAGGGTTAAAGTCATTTGAGGTCAGAGCCTGTAATTATGTTTCACATTTTTTTTTTTCTTTAAAAACATCCAGGAAGCATAATGAGCTAGTTGAGCTGTTGCACAGCTAGGGAAACTCAGGATCTGGGGAGAGGAAGAGAGAGACTGGCTGATGGCTCTGGAGCTGAGGTGCCCTAAACCCAGAGAGGGCTGATCTCCCCCTTCTACCTGGAGGTGCCCCTGGGCAACTCATTTCTGGCAAATACTGCTGTCTCTGTTCTGATCTCAGCTGGTTCTCAACCTGTTAAAAGGAGGGCTGGATGACTGAGCAGACCACAGTTGCTGCTGGTGTGACCCCAGGGTGTCACCACCAGGAAATTAGTGCTGCTTTCGCTCTGCTGTTTGCTTCTTAAGAAAATCTGTGGGTTGCTCTTCCAAAAATAAGGGTTTCTTGCATTTGTATCTGACTAGTGCACTGAAATGTTTGACACAGACTACCCTGGGCGACTTATCTAGCAGATCATCAGCCACACAACCCCTGCTGTGGACAATATGTCATTGTGGAGGCCAGGGCAGGCACTGGAAACGAGTGCCTCAGCATCTGGAGGCTTCGGCCTCCTGCTGCATCTGTGTCTGCTGGCCAGGCCTTGCCGCAATCTCCCGGCCTTCTGACCGAAGCTGCCCTGAGTTCAGTGTGAAAGGTCAGCAGACTACCATGTTGCCAGCTCTGTTTAGAGCAGCAAGATGGGTTTCTTTCTGGAAAGAAAGCCTGTTTCCTCTTATGTAGCCAGCATGCTTGTAATCGGTTCCCCAGCAGGGAAGCTCTGCTCCATTGCATAGGAAATTAGAGTGGAACTGATAGCTTTTGGCCTCCATGTCTTTTGGGATATAACTTTGGCTTGCTTTTCATCTCCTCCACCTCTCCTGGCCAGTGCAACCTCATACCATACTGCAAGGAAAAGACACAGCCCAATGGGGCTTGCTTGGGATTTTGTGCTCGAAACTGTACATAATTTGTACATGAAGATGATCACGAGTTGAAGAACTTAAAATTTGCTTGTTTTCCTAAGGAATCTGATCCTTACTGCCCTTAAACTGAGTCTCTTTAAGAAAGACAATTTAAGTGTTTTTTGATGGTTAAGCAAGAAACTTGTAAAATGTCAAACTGAAGAAGGATGACTCATATCTCTTAATGTGCCGTCTCAATCAGTCATATTACTGAGCTCCCCAAATGGGCAGCCTGGGGGTAGGCGATGGTAGGCAGAGACCATGGACAATTTTTTCTAAAAACAGCTTTTTTGAGATACAATTCACACCACACAATTTACCCATTTGCAGCGTATAATTCAATGGCTTTTAGTATATGCAGAGGATTTTGCATTCATCTTCACGATTAATATTAGCACGTTTTCATCATTCCCCCAAAGCAATCCTGTACTCCTTAGCTATTATCTGCCATTCTTTCCATCCCTACCTCCAGTCCCTAGGCAACCACTTCCTCAGGATTTTTAACTCATGTCTCCAAGCGTGGGACTCTCCTGTCTGCTTCGTCTCCTGATATTGTGAAGCCACATACCCTTTTCCTTCAGTGCATCCAAACAATTTGCAGCTCCTCGGAATGCTGCAGTTCTAACACCAGGATGTTCCGACCTGGCACTGTTCTTGCTCTTCACACATTCTTGTCCTCTGACAGATTTACTAGTGCAACCTGACTGATGCACACACACTGCCGAGGGGGCCTGTAGGCCTCTGGTTTTACACTTCTTTTGTCTTGTCTCTCCCTTGGTGTTGATCTTGCTTTAGAGAGAGTAATTGGAATGAGAGTGTGTTATTTCTGCTTGAGAATGGGTACCCCAAATCCAGTAGGTAGATGCATTCCTTTATTTCTACAGAGGAAAAAAATTTCCAGTACTATCCTGATTTGGCTGTTGGCATTTGAGGGTTTCAGCTTTAACCATTTTAGGAACTATTGACAAAAGTAAATTTTTTATGTGCTGAAATGGTGATGGTTTGGGGGTGTCTCAGGTCTTAACAGGAAAGCCCTTCTTCCTCACTAGCAACCTTGCATTGTGCCACCCACCCCCCTCATTTATTCACTGTGTCTGGCCTTCTTCCATCTCTCTCTTGCCTTGCCAAAGGACCAGAGAGGTGACTGATCCCTGGTATCTTTTTTTTTTTTTTTTTTTAAATAGAGTCTTGTGCTGTCACCCAGTGTAGTAGTACAATCATAGCTCACTGTACCCTCAGACTTCTGGGTGCAAGCAATCCTCCCACCTCAGCCTCCCGAGTAGGTGGAACTGCAAGCTGGTGCCACTATGCCTGGCTAAATAAAAAACTTTTTTTTTTTTTTTGGTAGAGTTGGGGGTCTCAGTATGCTGCCCAGGTTTATCTAGAACTCTTGGCCTCCAGTGAACCTCCTGCCTTGGCCTCCCAAAGTGCTGGGATTACAGGTGTAAACCACTGTGTCTGGCCCTCATACATTTTTTAAAAAGTTAATTTCAAGAGTTGGGGTCTTCCTCTATCACCCAGGCTGGAACGCAGTGGTCTGATCATAGCTAACTGCAGCCTCGGACTCCTGGGCCCAAGTGTTCCTCCCACCTCATTTTCCTGAGTAGCTGGGACTACAGGAGCTTGCTGCCATGCTCAGCTAAGTTTAAAAAAGTGTTTTTAGACGTAGGATCTTGCTGTGTTGCTCAGGCTGGTTTCAAATTCCTGGCCTCAAATGATCTTCCCGCCTCAGCCTCCTGAGTAGCTGGGATACATCCCTAATATCTCAGTTATGGAGAAAACAAAGCCTTTGGTAAATGGAACTGACCTGAAACAGATTTCTGGAGTTCTAGAACTTTTTTTTTTTTTTTTTTTTTTTTGAGACGGAGTCTTGTTTTGTTGCCTAGGCTGGAATATAGTGGCATGATCTTAGCTCACTGCAACCTCCACCTCCCAGGTTCAAGCAATTCTCCTGCCTCAGCCTCCCGGATAGTTGGGATTACAGGCACACGCCACCACACCCAGCTAATTTTTGTATTTTTAGTGGAGACAGGGTTTCACCATGTTGGCCAGGCTGGTCTCGAACTCTTGACCTCGTGATCCGCCCGCCTTGGCCTCCCAAAGTGCTGGGATTACAGGCGTGAGCCACTGCGTCCGGCTCGGAGTTCTATAATTGTAGCTAAAATGACTCTCAGATTTGAGGTGTCTAAGATGTTCTGGTTCTGCAGAACTCTTAGTCGGACTGTGAGTGGTCTCATCTGGTTAAAAAGCACTGTCTAGGGCTCCCTTTCCTGTTATACTTCCTGTGTTACATTTCAGAGTGAGAGGATGTGCTCAGAACCAGGGTGGGCACAGAACATCTGGCTCACTGGTTAGCCGCTCTGATGGGTAACATTTAGTGGCTTATTTTCTACCTCTCTGATGGGACCTGATGACAGTGTCAGGTGCCCCATTTTTATCGTTGGGGTGGGAGAACGCCATTAAAATGGTCTTTAACAAAGTAGGTCAATGATTTGTATTTCAAGAAGAGAAATTTGGGGACATGGAATGAGAGCATGTTATTTGGGTTAGTTGAACAGTTCCAGAAATAATTATGTATTTTTAATGCCAATTAGGGACCTAGAAACCTATTTGGGGAGGTCAGGAAACTGGGTATGAGATCTGAGTCTTTGCAGGTGCTCCGTCTAGAATCTCCATGGAGAATGTATTTTTGATATATACAATGAGACCTAGATAAGATAGATGGCTTACATCTCCCTCCCTTGGACAGCCAAGCCTACAGCTGACAAAGCCACTGACAAAGCCACCAACACCTAAGGAGCAGCCTGACCCTTCTGCCTTCCCCTGACTTTCTGTCTGCGTAGGTTAGTCATTAAAAGGAAAAAAAGCAATCCAAAAACATGTATTTTTTCTTAGATAACATGATTATACAGACAATACATGTTCATTAGAGAAAGTTTAGAAATTATAGATGGATAAAAGAAAATGCAAATTATGCCTATAGTACTGATTAGAGATTGTCATTTTGGTTTTATAGTCTTTTCAACAGTTCATGATCATCCCTATGTATCATTACTCTCTAAGATGGTTTTTAATGGCTACATAATACTCCAGGTATATTGTGTGAAGACTTTTTGAACTGATGACCTATTTTTGGATGCTTAGGTTGCATCTCTCTCTCTTTTGTCCATGATTATTAACCAATTCCTTTTTTTTTTTTTTTTAAGATGGAGTGTTACTCTGTTGCCCAGGCTGGAGTACAGTGGCATGATCTCGGCTCACTGCAACCTCTGCCTCCCAGGTTCAAGTGATTCTAGTGCCTCAGCCTCCCCAGTGGCTAGGATTACAGGCGCATGTCACCATGCCAAGCTAATTTTTGTATTTTTAGTAGAGATGGGGTTTCACCATGTTGGCCAGTCTGGTCTCAGACTCCTTGGCCTTCCAAAGTGCTGGGATTACAGGCACGAGATACCGTGCCTGGCCAATTAATCAGTTCTTTTAAAGCCAGCTCCCATTTCTCTGCTTGCTCCCCCACTCCCACCCCATTTTTTTGTTGCTGGTTTAGTAGAACCTTGGGGACGAAGAGAAGATACCTTACCAGAGTGTCACAGTATAAAAAATTTCATATGTTGAAAGCATGATTTAAATTTATTTGAACCATACTAATAGTACAGTTGACCCTCGGTATCTGTAGGTTCCTCATCTGGGGAGTCAGCCAACCACAAATCGAGAATATCGGGTTGGGAAAAGAGCATCGTTATTGAACATGTTCAGATGTTTTTCCTTGTCATTATTCCCTAAACAATACAGTATAACAACTATTACAGAGCATTTACCTTGTATTAGGAATTATAAGTAATCTTGAGATGATTTAAAGTATATGGGAGGATGTGCTTAGGTTATATGCAAATACTATGCCATTTTATATCAGGGACTTGAGCATCCATAGATACTGGTATCTGTTGGGAGTCCGGACCCAGTGCCCCACAGATACTGAGGGACAACCGCAGTAGAATATCTCCACCACTTAAGTGTTTTCTGTGAGTCAGATGCTTTCGTTAAGTGTTTTACAAACTTTATTTCATTGAACCTTCACAACAGTTTTACTGAGGTATGTACTGCTCTGTTCATTTATGAACTAGCAAACGGAAGCATAGAGAGATTAAGTGTCTCAGACAACTAAAAAGTGCTATTGTCAGAATTTGAACCTTGGTCTAATGCCAACCCTTTTGCTTGGAACTATTGTTAAACTGCTGACTATAAATTGTTAGCCCAGCCCTTAAATCTTCTGTTTTCTCATTTACAAAATGGGGACATGAGTGCTTACTGGGGAGCATTGGAAGGGTTAAATGGGGTAGCATGTGCAAAGCAGCAGATACAAAAATGTAGCAGCTATTGCTACTCTAATCATTATTTTCACCTTTTGTGAGATAGTAATAGTATAGACGTTTAAAAAAATTGTCTGTCTACTGTCTCTACATCTGAATCTCTGGCTTGCTCAGTGGAGATAAATCCTCATAATTATATCTAGAAATTAGACTAGACCTCATACTCTGGCCAGTATTATATTGAATTTAATCCAGATGTCTTGGTTGTAAATCTGTCTAGTCACAAGATTCTGCTATCTTTTCTGGACTGTTTGGGATGCTGAGTTATCAAAAATCATTATAAAAACAACGCATCACATGAGTGCCCCTCCCTTCCCAACCCATCTCACTACCCAGAGGTGATTACTTAAGAATACTTCTTCGAGTCTAATGTAAGTGTCGTGGTACTTAACAAAAAGTTGCCTTATTTATATAATTGTTTGTGTTAAGGACTGATCTCCATTCTCTTGTCATGAATTATTTCTGTTCTCAGTACTAGAAGTTTACATTTCCTCACACCCCCACCCATACACACTCCTGCCACTCAGCAGACTCGAACACTTGGGCAGTTCTGGGGTAAACAATAGCATAAGACACTCCAAAACATATCTAGACTGGGTTGTTATGGGATCTAGGACAAGGGAACCCTTCTTTCCTTAGGTATCCAGGACGAGGGTACTCTTTCCTAATCTCTGCTGAATTTCTGAAGTCATTTTAGTTGTAACAACCGACATAAGAAGCTGATTGCCCTAGAAAGGAATCTAGAACTGGGGACTGGTAGAACTTTTTTTTGAATACAAATAAAGATAAGGTCTTTATTAATCCAGTCAACAAATGTTTATTGTACTCTAGCTGTATGGTAGACATTGTTGTAGTGTTGGGGGGATAGTTTTGAACAAGATTAAATTCCAGCCTTATGGAGCTTTTGTTTCTGTGGGCAGATAAACAAGTAAACAAGTAAGCAGGATGCTACTGGATAGTATAAAGTACCATGATGGAAATAAGATAACACTGAGTGATGGATGGTAGAGGGTAGAGGCAACTTTAGATTACATAGTCAGAGAACACTTCTCTGAGTGGCTGAATGACCTTCCATTCTGGGCATATAGTTGGTGACCAGAGTGTTGAAAATTGTGAGGCATCCCTTTATTAAAGCAAAGACTCTGCTGAATAGTATTTTTTCCCATTGTATTTCTCCTTCTATTTTTGTAAGCAGAATGATACTCTTACTCATTGGAATCATGACCACCTGGAACCTTAGTGATCTTGGTAAAACAGAATCCATTTCTTACATGGCAGGCAGACCAATATTTTAGAAGACATGAACCTTATTCCACTCTTTCTTGTGCAGAATTTCCCAGTGGCTTCCCATGCCATTTGTAATACAATTCTGATACCTTATCATGGTTCGTGTGACCTTGTATGATCAGGCTTCTGCCTACTTTACCTAATGCCTCTCTGACCTTCTGCTTTCTACCTCACTGTGCTTATACTCGGCTGACCTCAGATTCCTCTGATGCTCTGAGCACTTTCCTGCCACCTTCCCTTGCTGTTTTTCTGGAATGCCTTTGCTACAGATTTTTATGTCATCATCTTTTCATCCTTCAACTGTCAGCCAAAGGTCCTCTCAAAGAGTCCTCCTCTGACCATCTGACCTAAAGTCTCAGGTTGCTGTCCCATCCTTCCCCTTCTATCTTGTTACCCCATTTAATAGTCTTTATGGTACTTCTCATCCTCTAAACTCCCCGCTGCTTGCTGAATAAATGATGTCAAATGTTCCTTCAAAGGGCCCTTCTCAACCACTTGACTTTTTTTCTAGAAGCAACTCTAAGTGTTGATGGCCTCAAGCATCTCTTGGTTCTCCTTAGGTTTTATTTTGCTTTAAAGATTCTTTTTTTTTTTTTTTTTGAGACAGAATCCCACTTTGTCGCCAGGCTGGAGTGCAGTGGCACGATCTTGGCTCACTGCAACCTCCGCCTCCCGTGTTTAAGCAATTCTCCTGCCTCAGCCTTTTGTCTTGGATAGACCAGGTGTGACTGCTCTGATAGGATGCCATCTGGCTTCCTTTGGGGTAGCCCAAGAAATGATGAGTTAAAAGAAGCAAGAATCAGAACTAAGTGTAGAATAATGCTGTCACCAGCCTCCATCTTCTATCTCGTTCTTTTGCCAGTGTGCTCATTCTTTTTCTGTCTTAGTTCTCTGTTGCTTTACTTTTCTCAAGTAGGGGAAAGGGGAGAGAAATGGAATGTTTCTAAATCTGTGTCAAAAGTAGCACCATGCAGGAGGGCCAGGTCTGCTTGACTGGGCCAGTTGACTTTCAGTGAATTGATGGCTTTCCTAATCTTCACACCTAGAAGAAATGGACTTTTAGCTAACTCTTAAATTGACAAAGCTGTTTGTGAATATGAAACTGCTTTAAAAATAGATATTTTGAATATTAGAGTATATATTCTCCTCCCTACCCCTCGCATTTAAAGGTGTTAAGTTGACCGGGCATGTTAGCTCATACCTGTAATCCCAGCACTTTGGGAGGCCAAGGCTGGTGGATTACCTGAGGTCAGGAGTTTGTAACCAGCCTAGCCTGACCAATGTGGTGAAACCCCATCTCTACTAAAAACACAAAAATTAGCCAGGCATGGTGTCACACGCCTGTAGTCCTATCTGGGAGACTGAGGGACGAGAATCGCTTGAACCCGGGAGGCAGAGGTTGCAGTGAGCCAAGATCGCGCCATTGCACTCCAGCCTTGACAACAAGAGCAAAACTCCATCTCAAAAAAAAAAAAAAAAAAAAAAAAAAGGTGTTAAGTTTTGACAAATCATTTTAGTTATAGAAGCACAAATGGGAAGGTACACTTTATAAGCCTCCTGATCAATTACAAAAGAGTCATTTTTCACTTTCCTTTAAAATTAAAAAGAAATTTTTCTTGTCTTTGTCCATATTTCAGGCCTCTCGTTGGTCCGTATTTCAGGCCTCTTGTACGTTATTTGCTGACAGCATTTCTGTGTTGGAACCACATCTCTTGTTCTTCCAGTAGATACCCTCAGGACATAGTTTCTGCACAGAATTTATCTGAAATCTTTAGTGACCTTTTGCAGGATTTAATATCAGTTCATTTGGATAGTTCCATGTGTATAAATGGGTCTTAACAGGAATTTAGCAAACGTGCCTTTCATACAGCTTCTTATTTTTTAGGCTTGCTAAGTAAAATTTAGGCAGAAGAGACTGTCTCTGTCTCTCTCTTGGGCTTTGGTTTCTGTGCTTTTTTGTGGAACACTACCATTCTTAGGTATTTAGAGTGGGTAGGGAGAGAGAAGGAACAGCATCACCTCTTCTCTATTTTTGATCACACAGATGCCCTGTTTGGCGACATCTAAGCACTAGAGACTTATTGACCCACATTTTTTTTCCTCCTTCTCCTCCAGGGTACTGACCATGCAGAGATCTAGTACCACAGTTACTTCTAAAATGTGTTGCCAAATGTAGAAATCTCTATCCCCATTGACTTCTCAGTTGGAAATTAGTTCATGACCTAGAGACTGAGAGCACCCTGGCTGTGCTTTCAGAGCAGGAATCCTTGGATGTAGCTGTGGAATGAGCAGCGTTGGAGGATTTGAGAAAATTCTGGACCTGAAATGCAAGCTGGCCTGTGTTTTCCTGGTGTGCATGGTACCTTTTATTGTGCTGATTTCTACTATCTTGATAAATAATAACCTTTCTGTGTTCAAAACCTTTTCCTTGTTTTCCTATCAAGCTGTTTTTGAAAGCCTATTTCGTCTGTTTTCAGCAACACTGAGAACTGATGTTCATCGAAGGCAGAAAGGTTGGAGGAACTTTGGCCAGTGTGGGGCAGACAGAAACCCACATGTGTTCCCCTTAGACATCAGGGGCTTTGTCAGCTGCATTCTGCCAGCCTTGTAGAACAGCGTGAATCCACTCCTGCCCTCGAGTAGTGGGACCACAAACAGGACATGGTGCATGACCTGGAGGCCTGACATTCGTTCCTCTGCCTGTCTACTGGAATGACCAGGCCGAGGCTGGTTGCCAAGCAACCCTGGACCTAAAAGCAGCAGGAGAATTTGCCCACTGATTGTTATATCCCTTTGCTTTTTTTTTTTTTTTTTTAATTTTTCTTTAGAGGCTTGAGGGGTCATAGCTTTGGGTGGGAGGAGATGAAGCATGCTAATTCGAAACATTGATGGTGAGTCTTAGTGTTTTAGTCTCACTGGTCCCAGCTCTAATCCGATCACTTAGTGTTAAATTAGGAGGCCTTAATGTCTCTCTGAGAGCTCTAGAGAGATGGAATAGCTGGGGAAAAGAGAGTGGAACCCCTTAGGGTCTCAGTATGGACATGGAGTATTGGTTAGGAGCTTTGCTGACAGTGAAGGCAGTGCTTGTTATCACCATTCTCTCAGTTGGTTTTATTTATTTATTTTTTCTTTTTCTTTTTCTTTTTTTTGAGACAGAGTCTCACTCTGTCACCTAAGCTGGAGTGCAGTGGCTTGATCTTGGCTCACTGCAACCTCCACCTCCCGGGTTCAAGTGATTCTTGTGCCTCAGCCTCCTGAGTAGCGGGATTACAGACATGTGCCACCATGCCTAGCTAACTTTTGTATTTTAAGTGGAGATGGGGTTTCTCCATATTGGCCAGGCTGATCTTGAACTCCTGACCTCAAGTGATCCACCTGCCTCGGCCTCTCAGAATGTTGGGATTACAGGCATGGGCCACCATGCCCAGCCTCAGTTGGTTTTAATAAGTTACATTTGTAGATGTGGTGCTTCTCTTCTGGCCACACCAAACAGGGTGTTTTCCATGGTGAATGAGAGAAGAACCAATCCAAGTGGCTTAAACAGAGAGGGAATTTGTTGTGGTATGTTGCTGGAAAGCCCAGTGATGTTCTAACTGAAGACCTGCCAGACTCTGATGACTCCAGAGGATATCAGCAGGCTCTGGTCTCTGCATCTGTCAACTCCACTCTTCTCTAGGCTGGCGCCATTCTCAGGCAGCCTTTTCCTTCAACTGGTGGGATGACTTGGCCACAATTTTAAATGGAAGCCCTCAGCATGGTTCTCATTGGCTCTTTGTTGAAGACTGTGCTCATCCTTGAGATAATCCCTGAAGCCAACCTGACTGAACCCCAGAGTAGAGTTGACAGTGGGTGAAATAAGTGTTCTGAGAGTCAGGGAGGGATGATTTCCCAGAGGAATACTGGGGTGCTATAAATACAGAAGGAGGGGGGATAGAGGCCAAGGCAATGCAGTTACTCCACACTGGCATAAGTAAATTGAACACGGTCATCTGTGGAAGAGAAAAGGCCCTGCCTTCCAGATATAGCATGGTTGTTACCCACATTTGAAAATTACTTTGGGCGATCAGGCTGTGGTTTAATAAAGTAACCCTAGAAATTCAAATTTGTAGGGGGAAAAATCAGATAGTTTTAGAATTTTAGTATTAGGCACCATCAGGATTGGGCAGACGGTGAACAGCCTAAGAATAGTGTTTGGGAGTTAAGTGCCTAGAGAGTAGGGGACAGGGATGTCAGGCAGATAGGAGGGAGAGAGGGGACTGCCCCTGTTGGGACAGATGATAAGAAATGAAAACAAAATGATGTATGAGAACATTAAGTAATGCCACAGAGTTCTGTAATACCTCAGTCAACGATTGATTGTCTTATAGCCCAGCCAGTATGAGAGCTAGTTCTTTATCTTCCAGAGTCTCTTTCTCTTTATGCTATTTACATTTTGGGAAATAAACTACAACTAATAGAACTTGTTGTGAATCTGTTGATGTCTCGTATAATGGATTAGACTACAAAGGTAGGCAAGCTTTTTCTGTAAAGGGCCGGTTAGTAAATTTTTTAGGCTTTGTGCACCACATAGTGTCTCTGTCGTATCATCTTTTTTTTAAAAAAAATTTACAGCCCTTTAATAATGTAAAAACCATTCCTAACTCACAGGCCATACACAAGACAAGAGCCACATTTTGCCTACCCCCAGAATGGATTTTGGAGTCAGATAGACCTGGGTTCCAGTCTGGCTGTTGCCCATTGACTGTGTGGGCATTTTAATCTCTCAGAAACTCAGTTGCCTCAGTTTTCTCATCTGTAAAGTGAGGCTGATGAAAGTGACCACCTCATAGGGTTATTGTGAGGATTACTCAGAAAGTATTGGCTCTCTGGAATGATATTGTTGACTCTTTACCACCGCACAGCATGCTCTGGGGAAGAAGAGGCCAAGCTCTAATGGTCTTTGTAATCTCAGTTGTTCTTCCTCTTTTGGTGCCTCCTTTTTCTCTGTTCTGGGCAACTCTTCATCAGCTTTTGGGAACTTGGTGCCAATCTCAGTTTCATTTCTGGTGTGTTCAGGAAGTGACCCACATTTTAATCCGTATTTGGCAGTAACCAAAATAAATTGGCTTGGTTCATTACCCAAGTGTAGAATATGTACTTGTTTTGCTTCCAGCCCCAAATTCCCTCCTTATCCACTTCTTCATTACATTCCAATTTATCAGCCTATCAGGGCCTCTTATTAAAGCCAGGAGGAGAATTTTTTCCAGTTTGAAAAGAGAGAATGTTAGAATTGTGGAGTTTTGTTTGTTGAACTTGGTAGATGGATGTTAGCAGGTTACCTACCACTTTGTACAGGTAAGTTATGATGGAATGGATAGAAATCATGTGACCTCTCAAATCCCCAGGATCCTGAAAGTATCTGCCTTTCTAAAGACTTTCTCAAATGTCATCTCAGCAAGTTCTACCTTGACAGCCTCCCCCATCCCACTTCTCTGCTCTACTTTTTTCTGTAGCACTTACCTTGTTTTAACATGCTGTATAATTTACTTTGTTTACTAAGGTAAGTTTTTCAGTGTGTGTGTGTGTGCATGTGTGTGTGTGTGTGTGTGTGTGTGTGTGTGTTTGATCCGTCTCTGCTACTAGAATGAAAACCCCACAAGGGCAAAGATGTTTGTCATTGTTCATTTCTGTATAACCAGTGCTTACGACGGCATCTGCTGTATAGACAAATATTTGTGGAATTAATGAATAAATGCTTTGATTCTTATATCGGAATGTTTACTACATCCTATTCTCTCTGGCCAAAGAAGACATAAGACTTGGGTTTAAATATTGACTCTGCCACAAATTGCCTCTGTCTTTGAGCAAATTATTTAATCTCTTAGGACCATAGTTCTCTTATCTTTAAAATAAGGGGTTAGAGTAAATGATTGCTAAAGTTCTATAGTTCTGTGATTATAATCACTGGTTAAAAGAGATGATGTACTGCCATTAAAATTCCCACATATATTTCCTAAAAACAGTTTGAATTTCACTGGTGGGCAAAGTGAATCAAGAGTTTCAGAAAAAGTCTTTGGAGGCACCTTCTGCTTTCACTAAAACAGTTCTCAAGTATTACAGTGTAGTTGCTTTCAAGAACATTTCTGCTAGCCCTTTTAGGATAAAGTTCAGACATCTCGATAGGGCTTTCTGAGCCCTGTGGACTCTGGCCCCTACCAGCTTCTCCAGCCTCACATTGTCTATGTGTATAAGCTCTCTGCTCCAGTCCTTCTGAATCTGTTTTGATTTTTTCTAATGGATAATGGGTTTCCCAGCATCAGTCCACTGAGTATTTCTGTTCTTTCTGCCTGGTGTCTCTGGGACCATCCCTGTCCTCCTTTGTTTGGCCAGTGCCTACTGGTTCTTTAGGTCTCAACACACAAGAGGGTGTGGACTTAGGGAGGGATTGACAATGGGGTTCCATTTCCACTGGGAAGCTCTCTAGCTAAAGTGTGGTGTCAGAAACTGTGACTAGCCTGGTTGGCTAGATCATCTGTGCAATAAGAATCCAAAAGTTGTTGGAATTAGATTGTGGAAGGTTTAGGTGGCACAGTGAAGAGTCTTTGTTCAGTGGACACTGGGAAGTCACTGTAAGTTTTTTGAGTAGCGTAGTGACATAATGAAAATTGTGTGAACTAAATGGCCCAGATCTACTTCAAAGAACGTTGAAAATATCATTTCTCTGATCTCTAAAACATCCTTTGGGAGATAAATGCTAGGTTTCCTGTTTTGTAAATGGGGGAAAAGCTGGGATGCTTAATGATTAAAGGATTGATTTTCAGCATCATAGGAAATCTGATGATTGATCGAGCCAGTGTTTTTATAATTAGATAGAATTGTGATCTGCAGGATTGATGAATGTTGCAAGTAGCTTTGTTCATTTTTCAAGTGGGCAACAAGATGAATATTTGAGTGTTGAGAAGCTGTCCCTCAAAGGTGACTGACTCATGGATTCTTCAGGAAGCTTTGGCAGAGACTTAGATTCTGCTTAGAAGATAAGTGATGCTTTTGGGGGTGGTCACAGGGTGATTTTTTGTATTATAGCTGTCTGTGCCCACCCTACATAGTTTCTTATGTTGTGTTGACTTGGCAAGATCAAAGAACAGGTGGATGCTGATTTCCCCTTCTTGGCTAGTTTAGGAATCAAGAGTTCTCTCACAGCAACCCTTGTCTGTGATTCCATTCTATTTAAACCTTAAGGCAGGTATCTCGGTTTTGCAGCTTCATTAACTGTTTAAAGCTGAGTTTGAAAAGGCAAGTCTTTGGTGGTATGATCGATAATCTCCAAAGACCAGTTCCCACTCTGTTGGGGGAGTGCTTTTCAAACTTTAATGTGCATCCAGATTGCCTGGGGACCTTGTTAAAATGCAGGTTCTGAGGTGGGGTTTGACATTCTGCATTTCTTACAAGCTCCAGTTGATGTTGATGCTGCTGAGTTGCCTGTGCTAGAACAAGTTTCCCTTTACTTGACCCTTCTTCTTTTCCCCTGTGTCCCAGCCTTTCTCTTTCTTGATGTCTTGGACAGTGGTCCTCATTTAGGGGCTACTAGCGTTTGCCAGCTGGACTCATTGATTAGCTTATGGCTACCACTATAGCCAGGGTGGTCTTTTCAAAATGAAAATCTGATCACATATGCCACTTCAGTGCTTAAACCCTTTAGTTGTCTCCCATTGCTCTTAGAATGGCCACCTTATTGTGGTCTGGCTTCCTTTGCCTCTCCAGTCGCATCTAACACCATCTCTGCATCTTCCGGTAACAGGACCCTTTTTCTGCCCCCTTTGATGCTCATGTGCCTCGTCTATCACAGGGCCGTGGTACATGCAGTGCCCTCTGATGTAGCATTCCTCCACTTCCCTTCACCTCTTCCTCCTTTTACATCTCAGCTCAAATGCCACTGCCTCTGGAAGCCACCTGTTTTCCCAGTCTAGTGACCTTCTGTCATTGGCAGTCTTCTTTGGTGTATAGCTGGGACCAGCATCAGAGAAACAGGCTCGGTTGGGTCATAGTTGGATATTATGCTCTGATTGTGCTCACAAGTGGAGCATTGTGTAGCATTTTAGGAAGTTGTAGATTGCCTAAGCATTGTCTTTCAAAAGCCACTCTGCCTGGAAGTGTGGTGATGGCGCAAGTACACTTCGTGGTATGTAGCGAGAAGAGGAAGAGCCAAGAGTTTCCGCCCGGGACCTATCATGCCATCTAAAGCTGGGTTTGTTTCTGTGTATGCACTTGGTGAACAGTTATATATCCCTTCCCACTTCCCCATGCTTCTCCTTTTTCTACTGGTCTTGTTGTTTTATAAATGCAGAAACTATACCCTCAGGGAAGGAACCGACTAGTTCAGGGCTGTAGGATATATGGCTGACCTGAGAAAAGAATCCAGGTCTCATTGCAGCATGGAGCTCCTTCATCCACCAGGCCAGGCTGGTCTGGCATTTGAGTGGTAACCTTGAAGGCCCAGTAGCTGCCTGGCAGCTTTCCTGGGCATGGGAACAGCCCTGTTTAGGTGATGCTGTTCCTTCCCAATCTGGCATACCTTGAAGAGATAACCCTGAATGTGTTCCACATTAAACCTAACAGACATCGCTAATTTGGTCACCTTTTCTGCTTTTACTCTTACTGTAAGAGTAAAGTAATGCTGCAGGTATTCACTCTTATAGCAGTGAATGGTATTAGGAGTAACAACTGTGGTTTTTGTTTTTGTTTTTTTTTGAGGCATATTGTAATGTATTTTTATTTTCTTTAGAGATTTATGTTTCTGCAATTTGGTTCTTTCTTACATTTGTTACAACTCAGACTGTAAGATCCCCTTAGATGCTAAGCTCCGTAAGGATAGGATTCATGGCTAGATCCTGAGTAGTATGCATGGTGCCTGGCACATAGTAGCCATTCTACAAATGCTTGTCAAGATGAATGTCTTAATTTGTAATATGGTGAGAAGTTTACCCTCCATCTTTCAACAGTCCTGAGAGTGGATGCTATGAGGCTGAGAGAATTTGTACCTGTGAATTCCTCAGCAGGATTTATTCCTTGAGCTGTAGGAATGACATATGCCTTAGTTCATTTTGTGCTGCTCTAACAGAATAGCACAGATTAGGTAACTTAAAACCAACATAAATTTATTGGCTCAAAATTCTGGAGGCTGGGAAGTCCAAGAATGAGGGGCCGGTGTCTGGTGAGGACGGATCTGCTTTCTATGTTATCCCATGTTGGAAGGGCAAAGAGAGGATGAGAGAGGCAAAAGGGAGCCAAACCCATCCGTTTATAAGGAACCCATTCCTCTGATAATAAACTCACTCCCATGATTACAGCATTGATTCATTCATGAGGGCGGAGCCCTCATGGCCTTATCACCTTTTAAAGGTCCTCGCCTCTTTGTACTGTTACAGTGGCAACTACATTTCAAACATGAGTTTTGGAAGGGACATTCAAACTGTAGCAAAATGTAATTGACTTCACAGCTGCTTATTCACATGCTGGAGTCACTGGCCTGATGTAGTGGAACACATAGTGTTAAATGAGCACGTTTGACTCATTGGTACAAATTTAAGTTGGTACCTTGTCCTTGAATGCAGGCTCTGAGAGAGTCATACTTCCCATTTTCTGGCACAATGATCTAGAAAGCAATACCTGCATAATAAGTAACTATAAAAAATCCAGACTAAGTTTCTGAATGGTGAATAACGTTTGCACTAACTTAAAGGCTTCAAGATTGAGCCTTTAAAGAGGAACTGGGGAGGGCTCTAGAGACATGCAGCTTATTCGCTTCTGTTCTTTAGTGACTCATTGGAGTCCTTCCTCCTCCTCTCTCTGTCTCTGTCTCTCTCTCAAACTGCCATCAGAAGGCCAAGGTCTTTTTCTTTGTCTTTTTTTTTTTTTTCTCTGAGTTGGGATTTCGCTGTTGTCACCCAGGATAGAGTGCAATGGCGTGATCTCAGCTTACTGCAACCTTCAGGTTCAAGCAATTCTCCTGCCTTCTCCTGAGTAGTTGGGATTACAGACACCTGCCACCATGCCCAGCTAATTTTTATATTTTTAGTGGAGACGGGGTTTCACCATGTTGGTCAGGCTGGTCTCCAACTCCTGACCTCAGGTGATCCACCCACCTCAGCCTCCCAAAGTGCTGGGATTACAGGCGTGAGCCACCATGCTCAGCCTCGAGGTCTTTAGGTCTTTTTCTTATCTAATTCCATTATTTGTGTGTACTTTGTTAATAGACCTGCTTATGGTGTCAGTTCAGTAGTTTCCCAGCTTTCCACAACTATTCTTGTGAACCTGGCAGCACATTCTCATGTGCTCACATGTGATTTGATCCCCATAGCTGGAAGGTGTCTGCCTGCAAACTGGAAGGTCTTAGAATCAGGGTGGGAGGAAAACAGAGGCTGTGCCAGAGAGAGATCAAAATTATGCCAGGTTCATTTTTTGTTCCAGTCTAAGAAGGTGCCCAAACCTCTACATTGTGTGGCTCCTGTTCCTCCCTGATGGGGAACATCGGGTCACAGATGGGGCTCTGGACAAGAGTGTGTGTGTTTGCCTGTACGATTCAGTCATCAGCTTACTGCAGGTGCCATTTCCTGTTCTTGAGGCATCTTTAACTGCATGATGGTGGCGGTGTGGTTTTAGTTGGTTGGAGCACAGGTCTGATTGCTTTTTATTTCTTTCTAACATTTTTTTCTGGGCATAGCTTTGCCTCTTTCCTCTGGGTTTGAGCTGTGGAATTGCTGCAGGAGCTTTTTGCATTGTGTTTCACGCATCATCTTGTTCTCCCTTCTGTCTTCTTGAGGTTCACATCTGTACTATTCTAGTACTGCACTGTTGGATAATAAGAGTTATAGTCATAGCGAATAGAAATTGATGGCATTCTACATGCCAGACCTTAAAATCCTGTATGTACTGTCATTCAGTCGTCAGAATTTTATAATGTATAGTGTCACTACTGTGCCACCATATCTTTTTTTTTTAGATGAGGAAAGACATGAGATCCATGGGAAAGACACTGGATGCCCCTTTTTGGTAAAGACAGACAAACACAGACAAACATGAAAACCCCAAACATCTTTTTGAGAAAAAGAGTGGGTACCTTGCCTGAATCCCTGGCATATTTTCAAGGCTGCCTGCTAAGGTGTAAGATTTAGTAGAGGTTTTTTTTTTTTCTTTTTCTTTCTTTTTCTTTTTTTTTTTTTTTAAAGAACTGTTACCAAGGAGATGGATTGCCTTCCAAAGGCAAATATGATGAAGAATTCCCCGCCCCCTCCAGCCCCCGCCTTTGGCTGCTCTTGTGTTCGAAGAATGTCACTGTACCCAACTGTTTTCCTTGCAAGGAATAGGGATGAAAGTCCCTTGTCTTAAACTTTTGTGTTTAGAGAAGCCCACAGCCCTTAGGGAAACATTGCATTTTTAAAAAGATGACTTTAAATCCATGCTGTTGATGCTTATGTCTAATGCCAGTCATTGGTCTGGGATCTGTGTGCAGAGTTGCCTTCTGTCTGGTGAGACTGGAGTGGGTGTGGGTCAGATTCTGTAACCTCGTAGAAAGAGGCTAAAAACTAGATTGAAAGAAGAACATCAGAGGGGATCTGTTCCCTCTTAAATGCCTGGCAGCTCCAGAGGCCGTGAGAGTTGAGATGAGAGGAACTATTCTGTGGTACCTTTTATATGAATGAGGTATTTGTTTACAACAATATCCAGATAATTTTCTTTTTATAGTGATGGCTACAATTTTGCCCCATCCTGTTATCATCAGTGATGAAGGCTATAAACAGATGTGTGGAAGTTGATGTTTTTCAGATTTCATTTTCATTTTATTCTGAGCATTCTTTAACAGAGCTGTACCCAGTTAGCAGATTTACCTTGTTTAAAGTTTGGTCTCCTTTTATTTTTCTGGTCCTTAATTTTACTGGAAAGATCCATGAGAAGTGAATTTGCTGAGATCTGCCAGTAGATGGAGGAAAGAAAAAGCACAGTAAGTCCTCACTTAACATTGTCGATAGGTTCTTGGAAACTGTGGCTTTAAGCGAAATGGTGTACAGTGGGTTCTTGAATAATGTCACTTTTTTCAACGTGGTTTTTATTGTAATGTTGAAAACAAAAAAATTGGTTTTGTTATATGTTGTTTTGCTTAAAGTTACAGTTTCCAGGAACCTATCGACGATGTCAAGTGGAGATTCTGTGTAATTGTAATCATCAGTTGAAGTGGCTCTGGAGTGTTTTTGGGATTGAAGTTTCTCAGTTTTATTGACGAAAAAGTAGGCATTGGCAAAATTTTTTTAAACAGCTGTGTTGAAATACAATGCGCATACTAGGACACTGGAAATTTAGAATTAGCTCAGGAACACTAGAGTAGGCAGTAGACCAAGTCTGGGACTCTGAGGAGAGGCCCGTTGACATTATTTGTTCGTTTAAATTAGGAGGCCCAAACCTGAGTTTGATTTCATCCTCTTCAAGCCTCAGTTTCCTCACTTGTAAAGTAGAGAAAATAGTACTTGGGCCTACCCCATAGGGCTCATTCAAGGATTCAGTAAGCCTCTAGTCCATATTAAGTGTTTTGGGGCCGTACAGGCCCAACCGAAGTTCCAGTGTGTGGTGGCGGGGAGAGGCCCTTAATCCAGCCTCATTCAGACTCTCATAAAGTTTGGGAACCTTATCTTTCTGGTCTGCATAGTTTCTCATGGTGAAAGAATGGTTAATTGAACTGAAAGTGCATTGTGTCTTGTGTTTGGGAAATAAAATAGTGATCTGAGATACCAATTCAATCTCGGGTTGCCAGATAAAATATGGGACACCCAGTAAAATTTGAACTTCAGATAAATGATGAAAAAATTTCAGAATAAGTATGTCCCAATATAATTGTAGTTTACCTTAAATTTAACTAGTTGTTTTGCATTTTTATTTGTGAAGTCTGGCACCTCTAATTTCATCTCATTGTTTCCCCATGTGGAATCTTTTGGCTGCCTTTATGGTAGCTAAAAATGAGTTGAGGAATTTCACATAGGATGCAGAGGTATGATTTTATCTGCATCTGCCCCATAGCTCCTGTCCTTTGTTGTTGCTAATAGAAACCTGGCCTTTCACGAAAGGTCCCATCATCTATTAAAACACTGGTTGCATAGCAGCCAAACATTTTTGTTGAGAAATAAGCCAGACGGAAATCTCTGTGATGACACTTCCTTCAACCTCACGCTATTGCCGAACATGCGACAAGGAGGATGTTGGGAATGGAATCATAAGAATCCTCCTGCAGCACGTCAGCAGTTCACCCTGGAGCAGTTAGAGGTCAGCAGGCAGGGACTCTCTGGTGGCATCTGGGGATGTATTCTCAGGCTTTAATAGCGGTTAGGAAGCCTTATTTGTGGGGGAGTCCAGCAGTGAACATCCCATTCTGCATGCCAAGGGAATGCACAAATGGGGAACACACAAAAACAAAAGAAGTCAAAGTCCTGGTCCTTGATCACTGAGGAATGTATAGTTCCAGAGAGGGTTAGGACCAGCAGGTATATACACTACTCTTCCTTTGTGACTTTGTGTCAGCACTGATAGGTGCTTTCCATGCACTGTCATAGTAATCCTTACAGCAGCGCTGTGAACAAGATCCTGTTATTATTCCCATTTTCCACTTGAAGAGACTGAAGCTTAGGCTGTGGGATGGAGCCTGCAGCCTTAAAGTCAGCCTGACCTAAAAGTTCCTGTTCTGTCTTGACTCCTTATCAAATATTACAAGTATAGGTTGAATCATATGAAATTGCCAGTATGTAACAATTTTGACCTACAAAAAATGACAATTTCATATGGTTCAACTTCATCCAAAGAAGGAGACCCAATATTATATATACACACATATATATTATAAATAACTTGCTATTCTGTAACTATTACATGTAACTTGCCAAGGCTGACTAGGGTGAATGAAATATGTGGACCTAGTTTTGGGCTCACTAGAGATGCTTCTGGGAAGCTAGTTTTCATTCATTCACCCACTCACTCATTGGCTCACTCACTGAATGGAAACTTACTAAATTCTTCCAAGCATATTATTAAGCATAGGTTTGAACAGATTTTTTTTTTTTTTTTTTTTTTTTGAGACCAAGTCTCACTCTGTCTCCCAGGCTGGAGTGCAGTGGCATGATCTTGGCCCACTGCAACCTCCGCCTCCTGGGTTCAAGCAATTCTCGTGCCTCAGGTTCCCGAGTAGCTGGGACTACAGGCATGCGCCACCACACCTGTCTAATTTTTGTATTTTTAGTAGAGACGGGGTTTCACGATGTTGCCCAGGCTGGTCTCAAACTTCTGACCTCAGGTGATCCACCTGCCTCGGCTTCCCAAAGTTCTGGGATTACAGGCATGAGCCACCACACCCAGGCTGAACAGATTTTTTTAAAAAAACTTTTTATTGGCCCGGGCGTGGTGGCTCACGCTTGTAATCCCAGCACTTTGGGAGGCTGAGGCGGGCGGATCACGAGGTCAGGAGATCGAGACCATCCTGGCTAACACGGTGAAACCCCATCTCTACTAAAAATACAAAAAGTTAGCCAGGCGTGGTGGTGGGCGCCTGTAGTCCCAGCTACTCTGGAGGCTGAGGCAGGAGAATGGTGTGAACCCAGGAGGCAGAGCTTGCAGTGAGCTGAGATCGTGCCACTGCACTCCAACCTGGGCGACAGAGCAAGACTCCGTCTCAAAAAAAGCAAAACAAAACAAAAAACAACAAAAAAACCCTTTATATTCTGAAAAATTTCCCTCCTGCTCATTTGTAGTCAATTCTGCTCTTACCACCATGCAACCACTAATCTGTGTTTTGTATGTGAGCCATTTCTGGCCATCTTGTATGAATGGAATCATGCAATGTATGGTCGTTTGTGTTTGGCTTCTTAGCATGTTTTTCAGGTCCATTCATGTCGAAGCATGTGTCATGAACTCATTCCTTTTTATTGCTGAGTAGTATTCCATCGTGTGGCTATACCACATTTTTTTTTGAGGCAGAGTTTCACCCTTGTCGCCCAGCCTGGAGTGCAATGGCGCAATCTCGGCCCACTGCAACCTCCGCCTCTTGGGTTCAAGCAATTCTCCTGCCTCAGCCTCACAAGTAGCTGGGATTACAAGCTTGTGCCGCCACACCCGGCTAATTTTGTATTTTTGATAGATACGGGGTTTTGCCATGTTGGTCAGGCTGGTCTTGAACTCCTGACCTCAAGCGAGCCACCCGTCTCAGCCTCCCAAAGTGCTGGGATTACAGGCGTGAGCCACCGTGCCTGGCCCACATTTTGTTTTTCTATTCTCCAGTTCATAGACATTTGGATCATTTTTACTTTCTGGCTATTACATATGTTGCTTCTATGAACATTTTTGTATAAGTTTTTGTGCAGATGTATCATTTCTCTTGGGTAACTAGGATTGCAATTGCTAGGTCATGTGGTAAGTTTCTGTTTTATGTTTAGCAGGTTTTTGAGGAAGGAGAGTGAAAAATGAGTTTAAAAATGAGTAAAAAAGGCTCAAAAGTGTGACTGAGGTTTGGAATAGCTAATGAGGCAACTGTAACCTGGAATGAAGTACCAGAACCCAGAAAGATGAGCTGGACAGATTTTTAAATAGGAAGGTTAGAGGGGATCTGGAGTTAGCCAGCGATCCTGCTGCCTCTCCTTCTCTATGAAGCCAGTGTTCCTTTCTTTGCACATTTGGTAGGGCGGGTAAAAGGCTCCTCTTTGCTGATTTTGGACACAGGAATTAGAATGTCATTTTTTAACCTTCCAGTGGCAGTAGTCCTTAACCGGAAAGTAGCAATGCTCCGCCTTCTAGAACATCAATTCCCTAATGTGGAAAACCAGTCCCACAGTTTTCTCTGAGGAAAATATGGACAGTATATTATAATGGGTTATTCATAAACCTCAATTTATATAATGCAAAGGTGTGTGTCTTATTCTTGGAGTGTATCTTTCTTATACTATTTTGGAATAATGAAGACTTTTTATTTTTCTTGGAGATAGGGTCTTGTTCTTTTGCCCAGCCTGGAATGCAGAGGCGCAAAGACGGCTCACTAGAGCCTTGACCTTCTGGGCTCAAGTGATCCTCCTGCTTCAGCCTCCCAAGGAGCTGGGACCACAGGTGTGTGCCACTAGGCCTATGTATTTTTTTATTTTTATTTTTGTAGAGACGGAATCTCGCTATGTTGCTTGGGCTGGTCTTGAAGTTTTGAGCTCAAATTGCCTGGGATTACGGTGCTGGGATTACAGGCCTGAGCCATTGTGTTGGCCATGAAGACTTTTTAATTCAGTGATGTTGATATGTGTTTTTTGTTTTTTTTTTTTTCCGTTGAGACGGAGTCTCGCTCTGTCGCCTAGGTTGGAGATCAGTGGCACAATCTTTGCTCACTGCAAGCTCAACCTCCTGGGTTCACACCATTCTCCTGCCTCAGCCTCCCAGGTAGCTGGGACTGCAGGCGCCCGCCACCACGCCCAGCTAATTTTTTTGTATTTTTAGTAGAGACGGGGTTTCACTGTGTTAGCCAGGACGGTCTTGATCTCCTGACCTCGTGATCCTCCCACCTCGGCCTCCCAAAGTGCTGGGATTATAGGCATAAACCACCACGCCCAGCCGATATATATTTTTTAATGGTTGTACGTGGCATAATAAGTTATAGGCAATGAAATGTGTGTGTATGTGTGCGTGTGTTTAGTTTAAGTTGGTTTTTGAAATTCCCAAATCTGGGAACTACTGTTCCAAAGAAAGTTTTGGGAAGACATTAGTTGACATGTTTGTGTTTTCCCTTCTTCCTTATTTTCTGACATTATTGCGGAGTGTGGGCATCTAGAGTGATGCCTGGATGAGATCACAATGAAAGATGAGTGCAACCAAGAAAAGGCAATCCCAGGTGTGTCCCTCCCCCACTACTTAGACATCTGACTCTGTGTTAATATATGCAGTTGATGGGCATATGTCATCTTAAATCCTCTCGGTAGTACAAAGAAGCCAGAACCAAGTTTAGTTTGGATTTCTTATGCGTATTTGGGACTAACCAACAGTTGACTGTGTTCAAGATAAGCGCTTGTTTTCTGTGGATATTCTGCTGAGATTGGAGGCTCTGCACCAACTGCATGTGGTGAGGGTTTTTATAGGAGCTCTAGATCCTAAGTGTGAAGGGAGCCCTCAGGCTTGCTATACTGTGCCCATTCTCAAGGCTGGGGCTAGGGAGAGGGATTTTGCTGTAACATGCTCCTACAGTACACATAGCCACGTTCTCCAGTTAATAATGACAACAGTGATGATGGTTGAAATGAAATTAATAACAGTGAAATTAATGGAATGAAATTAATGACAGTGAAATGCATTGAGCCAACATCATGCTAAATGCTTTCAGGCATGATGCAGTTTGATCCCAGCAACAGTTGTGTTAGATAGGTATGGTTATTCCTTTTTTGTGAGAAGCAACTTAGGGGCAGGAGTGTTTAGTAAGTTGCACACTTACCTTACCACTGACTGGATGAGAGATGTAGAGCCCATTTCCAGAAGGGGCCAAGCCAGGGTTCAAACCTAACCTGTTCTTTTAAAACCCTGAGCCTCTCAGGTCAGCAGTTTCTGCACCAAATCTTATTCCCAGAGGCCCAGCGCTTCCGTTCAGCTGTGCTGCTGAGGTCTTGTGTGTGAAAAGGGAGCTGGGAATGGATTCTGTGGGCCATGCTTAGCAAAACCTCCCTGAGGCAGCCCACGGCTCTGGTGTATCCAGCACACTTTATTGCTGCCCGTCTGTCTACACAGGGCTCTATTGATTCAGCCTTGGGAAGTCTTTGCCCCGGCTGCCCTCTTCACCCCTTTTGTTGATACATTCCCAGAATGTTCAAGTTCACACCCATGTTGCACCCCTGGCTCCTGAGCCTGAGGACAGGATGTGAGTGCCTGCCCTGGTGCTCGTGGGTATCAGCGCGAGAGAGATTTGTGCTGAGCTACATGCTGGTGGCTTCCCCCTGGCCTGTGCTTGGGAACTGGGGACTTTACCTGCTGTCTTTATGCAGTTCTTACAGGCCATATTTTAGTGCTGCGTCATTTGTTAGAAAGATGGGTTGAAAAGGATAAACTAGAAGCTTCTATCCATTTCTCTTTTATTTTTAAGAATGTTGTATTTTGGCTGGGCGCGGTGGCTCACACCTGTAATCCCAGCACTTTAGGAGGCTGAGGCAGGAGGATCACAAGGTCAGGAGATTGAAACCATCCTGGCTAACCCGGTGAGACCCCATCTCTACTAAAAATACAAAAAAATTAGCTGGGCCTGGTGGCAGGCGCCTCTAGTCCCAGCCACTCGGGAGGCTGAGGCAGGAGAATGGCATGAACCTGGAGGTGGAGCTTGCAGTGAGCTGAGATCGCACCACTGCACTCCAGCCTGGGCAACAGAGCGAGACTCAGTCTCAAAAAAAAAAAAAAAAAAAAAAAAAAGTTGTATTTTACGAGCACATTGATCTGAAAGGTGATTTGCATGTCTTTTCTGCTTGTTAAACTCAGCATAGTTTGAAGTGGGGAAATCCCATTCATGTAACTGGTGTCAAATTTTGTTTAGTAGTGATTTCTGCTTTCCCTTTTTCCTTTTCCTCCCTTCCTCTTATTTTTTTTCTCCTCAGTTTAACATTTGCCATAGTTTATGCTTAGCAACCTGTGAGATATGTATGGCTAGTGTCTCTCATTTTTGGTAACATGGAGTCACCAAGGTACAAAATAACTAAGTGGAGTGTGCAGGGTCTGGCCAGAGTTGGATCTAGAAATGTGGTCTTTTGATTGCTAGCCCAGCTGCTTTCCTTGTTATCACTTTGTGGAGCAGGCTGGACGTTGACAATGAGTTCTGACACTGAGTGGAATGGGAGACCCCTCCCAGCTGGTGGTTGAGCTGCTTAGAGCATGGTCTATCTGTTTGGCACCAGGGTTGAGCTCCCAGATGGACCAGTCAACCCCATGAGGAAAGAAACTCCTTCTATCACTGTGGAGTGTACCCTAGCGCCTGTCAGCTGCTCTGGAAGTTTTTGCCACCAGAAGAGGGATGCAGAGCATCTTTTCTTACCACAGCTGAACTGAGAACATATGTTTCATCCATATATGGCACCTTACTTATGAAGCTTGTGTCCTTGTCCTTTCTAATACTCTGGCACCTCGCCCATCAGATGGCTGCCCCTTCTTATAAGCTAAGTGCCTGTATGGCTGGCTGTTCTGATTTTAAGTCATGAGCTTTGACTTTTATCAGAAATTTACAGCTTGGTTTTCAGAGGAGTTAGTTGAGTGCAATTGCATGAAATGGCAGTGTTAAGTTTTATACTGTAGAAATGTTAAACTGGAACTCTGTAAAATATGCGTTTTCAGTGTCTTTTTTGAATGGTTTTGTGTGTTTTATCAGTCATAGGCATTTTTATTACTCAAGTAGTCTGCTCATTGTAGAATGATTAGAAAATACAGATAAGCAAAGAGAGAGAGGACAAGAAAAGAAAAAAAAATATATCTACTCTAAATAAAAGTTCCCTAAGAGAGAGGACAGGATGTGAAGGACTTTGAGCTTTTTAGAAGAAGGGGTCAGATCAGCTGGTGTAAGTCTCCACTCCCAGCATCACTCTGTTCTTCCTGTTCTGGACACTAGCAATCAAGACAGAAGTTGGGGTGTCTGAGGATGTCCTGGAGCAAGTCAAGGTGGCTTTTGGTTTGCTGCCCCAGGCAGTAAGCCCCGGTGGTTCAGGGGCCGAAAGTCCTGTAGTTAATCCACCACCTGCAAGGGACGACTGTGAAAAGAGAAAAATAGTCCTCATTTGGGGTCCCATTATTTATACAGTTGCCAGCTTTCAAGCAGATAGAGAAAAAATAATCTTGCAGTCATGCTTTCCCTCCTCTTAACTTCTCCCAGCTCTGCTGGAGCCATCCATTCCTTCATTCATCTGTCCATCCATCCATCCATCCATTCACTCATGCATTCATTCATTCATCCACTTACTGGCTCACTTCGTTCATCCATTCAATACCAATCTACTGCATACCTGTTGAGCGCTAAACATTGTTGCATTTGGTTCTGGGAATGCAGCACGAATAAGATAAGGCCCTTCTCTCATGGATCTTTCGTTGGACTGGTGCAGGTTGTAGTGCCATTGCTTCCCTTTCAGCCTTACCTTTCTACAGCTGTGGATAAGGCGTCATGAATTTGCGAGTAAAAGTGTTTATCTCTCCCTGGAGCAGACTAGACCCCTAGGCTGTGTCCTAGAGCACAACTCACCCTCAGCCACCCTGCAACCTGATCATCTCCAACAGGGAAGGTGAGGAGAGGGTAGTAGTTGACTGATTGAATTCTTCTCAAAATGATACTTTAGTTTTGTCTGGGAGGGGCCGGGGAGCAGGTCACAGAGGGAGGGGTTCTTGGTTTTATCAGAGAAAGAAGGCCTCATTGTGTGTTGTTGTTGGAACAGGTCCCAGAGACCTCAGTACAATTCTTTGGACAGGGCTGAGCTAAGCTACCATGTATAAAATAATAGTTGAAAGAATAGTGTGGAATTTAGGGTAGTATCAAAGAGAGCTCTGTGTTTCAGCTGTCTCCAGGCAGAGGGCATGACATCAGCCCCAGGTCAAGTCCTGTTGTTAACTTCATAATATCTTAATGAACATGCCTTTTTGTGTCTGTGTCTGTTCCTCTCCCCTCTCCCCCTTTCTCTCTTTTGTATGTAGTCATTTATTAAGGGATTTTGATAGAAAATTTAAAACTTAATCTCTGTAAACTCTTCCTTTTGAACTATGGCATACCTGAGTGGGCGAGTAAGTTGCAGGGATGGGGACATTTGACACAGAGAGCTTAGGAAGTTCCAGGAAACTAGTATTTCTGAAACTGTAGTCAGTTCTATTATGATTTTTTGCTACGTTGATGTAACACCTATTTCATTGTTTACCTGATACTGTTCTTTAAGTGGGAGTTCTTGTTCTTTTTGAAGGGACGCTCTTTGTTTAATAAAGAACTAGTATAATTTGCCCCAAATAGTAAGTAACCATAAGCATTGATAGGTAAACTGTAGTGTTTGTATCCTACATAAAGCGATTTGTGGTATGCAAAGCCATATACATACCACATTTTGGGAAGTTCTGTTGTAGATTGTACCAGCTGTATTCACCATATTCTTGGAGAGTCAGATGAATAAATCTACCCCCTTCCAGTCCTTTCCTCCCATCTCCCTCTCCCACACTAAAGTGAATTGTGGGGCATGACACAAATTGGAGAGAGGTCCCAGGGAGTGTTCTAGGACTGAGGGAGTGGAGCATTTGTGGCTACTCTGTGCCCTGCCAGTGGGAGTAAAAATAGACCTACCTCCTGGGGTTATTGTTAAGTTTCAGTGAGCCAGTGCATACAGACCTTGCCTGTTAGCACAATGCCTGGGCTTCCCCTTTTCCTGATCACCTACAGGCACTGGCTGCTTGAATAACTTCACTCTTTATGCTGGGTACACAGCAGTATTGCCAGCGCTGAAACAGAAGATGCAGACATTGTGAAATGTGCTGTGGACAACCAAGCTGTCCACGTGCCAAGAGATTTATTTCCCATCTCTTCAGCAAGCTCTCTGCATCCTGGGTGGCATAGAGTAGAAGCTGAGAGTGTGGGCTCTGGACCTCGACAGCATGGGTTCCAATCCTGGCCTGTCCCTTACGTGAAGTTGATAAGTACCTTATTTTTTCATGTATTCAACAGATAAACATTGTGTGCCTACTGCGGGCCAGCCACTGTTCTAGGCTCTAAGGATTTGCTAGTGAACAAACTGAGGGACAGAATCATGCCTTTGCAGAGCTTGTATTCTGTCTGGCCTTATTTTCATCTCTTAAATGGAAGTAATAATAGACTTACCTCCTGGGGTTATTGTTAAGTTTAAGTGAGCCAATGCATACAGAGCCTGCTTATTAGCACAATGCCTGGCTTGCAGCTATTGCTTAATAAATGCTAGCTTTTCACTTATGATACTCTTGTGCCCAGCCTTGCACCAGGCTTTGAACCCATTTTCATCATTCCATTCCTGCTTTGGCTTCAGTGGCACCCAACTGAAATATTCTCTCCTTATTTCTTGGCCTGTAAGTAATTCTTGAAACCTCCCAGCCTCTAGGAACTTCTTATGGCTTGTAGTCTCCTCACCTAATCATGGCACTCTAAGAACTAAGAACTCCTGGTCACCCCCTGAAATAAGCTTACTCATCACCTAGCTGCTGTGATGAGTTGGCATTCTCATCTCCCGGATGACGTGTTTTGGAAAGGATCTTTTGTGAAAGGCTCCCCCCGCCGTCTACTGCCTTTTCCCCGCAGTGCTTCCTTTTCGCTTCCTGTAGTATGAGGGTTGTTCAGGCAGACATCCTGACCTTGCAGTTGCTGTAAGGATCTTTTTAACCTAGTTATTTACAGGAAAACTCACTGTAGCATGGTTGGTCTAATAGAGAGGTATTTTTTCATATTTGTAGAGCTGGGGTCTCAATCTTTTGTCCAGGCTAGAGTGCAGTGGTGCAGTCATGGTTCACTAAATCGTTAGACTCCTAGGCTCAAGCAATCATCCTTTTTTTTCTTTCTTTCTTTCTTTTTTGTTTTTGACAGAGTCTTGCTCTGTTACCCAGACTGGAGTGCGGTGGCGTAATCTTGGTTCACTGCAACCTCTGCCTCCTTGGGTTCAAGCAATTCTTGTGTCTCAGCCACCTGAGTAGCTGGGATTACAGGTGTGCGCCACCATGCCTGGCTAATTTTTGTATTTTAGTAGAGATGGGGTTTTGCCATGTTGGCCAGGCTGGTCTTGAACTCCTGGCCTCAAGTGATCCTCCTGCCTCGGCCTCCCAAAGTGCTGGGATTATGGGCATGAGCCACCATGCCCAGCCTCAATCCTCCCTCTTCTGCCTCCTACGTATCTGGGACTATAGGCACATGCTATCATGTCCAGCTAATTAAAAAAATTTTTTTAGAGTTGGGGTCTTGCTGTGTTGCCCATGTTGGTCTTAAACTCCTGGGCTCAAGCAGTCCTCCTGCCTCAGCCTCCTGAGTCTTTGGAATTACAGGCATGAGCTACCATGTCTGGCTTCTAAAACAGGGGTATTTATGCTAGGCTTTAGCAACCAATTATCTGTGGGAGGGCTTGACTGCATGTTAATTCTATATAATTTCTTTTTCTTTTTCTTTTTTTTCTTTTTTGAGAAGGAGTCTCACTCTGTCACCCAGGCGGAGTGCAGTGGCGCGATCTCAGCTCACTGCAAGCTCTGCCTCCCAGGTTCATGCCGTTCTCCTGCCTCAGTCTCCAAGTGGCTGGGACTACAGGTGCCCGCCACCATACCTGGCTAATTTTTTTTGTAGTTTTTTAGTAGAGATGGGGTTTCACCGTGTTAGCCAGGATGGTCTTGATGTCCTGACCTCGTGATCCACCTGCCTTGGCCTCCCAGAGTGCTGGGATTACAGGCGTGAGCCACCGAATTCTATATAATTTCTAAAGAGAAAAATTCTACCTATCATTTCTGTGTAATTGACATAAGATTTTGTGCTGGGTTCCCAGCCTCTGAAAGGCAATACCAGGTCAGTCTCCATTGACTTCAGCACTCAGTGGCCTGATAGGACTTTTGTGCTGGGGCGTGCCATATGGTTGTTTCAGAAGGAAACCAGACTGCTCTACCCTTCAAAGAGTGGGAGGGAACTGGGTGACGGGGGTGACTTGGACAGTGTGTGTATGAATCTGCTAGGGCTGCCATAACAAGGTCCCACAGACAGGGCAGTTTCAATAACAAAAATTGGTGTTCTCCTAATTCTGGAGACTGGAAGTCAGATCAAGGTGTTGGCAGGGCTCTTTTCTTCCCAAGCCTCTCTCCTTGGCTTGTCTTCTCCCAGTATCTTCACATGGTCTTTTCTCTGCTGTGCCTGCATCCTAATCTTCTTTTCTTATTATGTCACCATATTGTATTAGAGCCTGCCCTAATGACCTCATTTCCCGTAATTGACTCTTTAAAGACCCTGTTTCCAAATACAGTCCCATTCTGAGGTACTGCAAATGAAGACTTCAACATAGGAATTTTAGGGGCCTCAATTCAGCCCTTGACAGTGTGGTTCAGGAATGCAGTTCCAGAATACACCTATGTTACCTAAGCCTTGAGTTCCTCAGGTTGGCCTCTGAGGGCCAGCAGGGAAGACAAGGTCAGCCAGCTTTAGGCTTGGGTGTGGACTTGGTGGCTACCATTACTAGTTTAATAAGATCTTACTGGTGGCTTAGGCCAGTTGACTGTTCCTCAGGAGGGTTGGCCAGGTCTGAAGTAGGTGGACAGTGCCATCCACAAGTAGGTAAGCTTTGCTTATTAACCCTTGCGTCCTGGCTACTTTCAGACAGGAGTTGAGAAAGAGGAGTAGGAATACTTTGGGGAAGAATTTGTTGATAGTAGAAGTGGGATATTGTCCTTCAGATAAGACTCAGAAGTTTGTCAAGAGTTGGGAACACCATGGCTAGAGCCTTCCGGTAATCTGCAACTCCCGTGTTCTTCCTGTTAGATGTGCTGTAAACAGCGACTGCCTTCAAGAGGGGTTTGGAATCTGTTGACTTTGGCTGGGATGTAGCCTAAGGAGATTCATCGGTTTCCAATTCCTGTTCTCTCAGGATATTAAGTATTGCCATGAACTGGAAAATTTTTCTTTATTAAAATTGGAGGAAGAGTTGGAGTGTTTTGAAAGAGACCTGGATCAGGAAGGGAGCTGACACCAGAAGTTCCACTGCATTCCTTCAGAGATGATTTTTATCTTTTTTGTATCGTCAGTGCTCAGTGGCTTAAATCCTCAGTGAAACAAGGTGAGATAAACAAGTAAATAAGATTCTGCAAGTACTGACATGGTAGCTAGCTTGCGAGGCAGTGTAGTATGGTTACTACTACACTGTACAGGCTCTGGAGTCCCACTAACCCGCATTCAGAACCTAGCTCTACTGCTCGTTACCTGCGTGACCTTGAGCCAATTATTTAACCTCGCTGGGCTTCAGTTTCCCTATCTGTAAAATGGTAACGATATTGGTACTTATCATACTGGTTGTTGTGACAATCAGATGAGATAATGTGTTAGTACCCTTAGACAATGCTCAACAGTTATAAGCCAGTTGTTAGCCTCTGCTCTTGTTATCAATGTAGGATGATTGAGAGGCTATTTCCCTAGTCAGTTGGCTGGCTCCTAACTCAAGGATAGAGCAACATCATATTACTTATGGAATTACATGATTTTTATTTTTTAGAGACAGAGTCTTGCTGTGTCACCCAGGCTGGAGTGCAGTGGCGTGATCTCAGCTCACTGCAACCTCTGCCTCCCAGGTTCAAGGGATTCCCCTGCCTCAGCCTCCCGAGTAGCTGGGATTACAGGCCAGTGCTGCTACGCCCGGCTAATTTTTGTATTTTTAGTAGAGATAAGGTTTCACTATGTTGGCCAGGCTGGTCTTGAACTCCTGACTTCAGGTGATCTGCATGCCTTGACTTTCCAAAGTGCTGGGATTACCGGTGTGAGCCACCACGCCCGGCCAGAATTACATGATTTTTATGCTTGCTTTTCTGTTTCTATTTTAGCTATGAGAACTCACTTTAATCTTTTTTTAGAGAACAACAGTTACACTGAAGGAGAGCATTTCTTTTGAATGGGAAAGAGTATTTTTTAAATTATATTTTGGGGTTTGTTATAAATCTAAGGTTGGTTAGTTTTATTGGTTAAAAAAGTTTGCTAAGTGATGAGGGTCATGGATTCATATTCACTGCACACATTTATTGAGATGTCCCTGCTACCTTCTGGCACCTTCCCCTGCTTCCTTTACAGTGTCCAAACCCACTGGCTGTCAGCCCTGGCCCACCACAGGGCCTTTGCACAGGCTGTCCCCAGGACCTGGAGCACTTTTGCCACTTCCCCTTCTCACCACTTGCAGACTCATTCGAGCCTTACTTTCTCCGGCTAGCCTTCTTGGTCCGTCTGTGCTACTGCTGCTTTTTTCTTCTTATTTTTGTGAGACCAGGTCTCACTCTGTCACCCAGGTTGGAGTGTAGTTCCACAATCATGGCTCACTGCAGCCTCAACCTCCTGGGCTCAAGTGATCCTCCCACCTCAGCCTCCTGAGTAGCTGGGACCACAGACATGCACCACCATGCTTATTTATTTATTTATTTTTTAATTTTTGTAGAGATGAGTTCCTGATACGTTGCCTAGGCTGTCTCAAACTCCTGGGCTCAAGCCATCCACCCGCCTGGGCCTTCCAATGTGTTGGGATTATAGGTATGAACCATGGTGCCCAGCCACTCTGTGCTTCTGTAGGACTCTGATTCTTTCCCTTCTACAGTACAGGGATATTGCTAACTGTACACTCATTTGGGTAAAATTTGATTGAAGTTTGGCTCATCATTAGATGGGAAACCCATGAGGGTAGGAACCATGTCTTTTTTTGTTTACTATCATATACTGAGCAGCTGAGAGCAACTTGGTGCATGATCGACACTGGATAAATATGTGTTGATGAGTGAGTGGCTATCATTTTGATGTAAGGTGTGTGAGGTACAGTGGAGGCTGCAGAGATAAAGCCTGTTCCACTTCTTCCCCTGAGGAGCATCTGGTATCATAGAGAACACAATTAAATAGTGCCATAGCAGGAGTACGTGAGTGAAGCCACAATTCACAGGAGGATAGTCACTCTCCATTAGTGGAGAAGCGACTTGTAGGAGAAGCGATCTTGTAGGAGATGCCATGTGTGCCCTGGGCCTTGGAGAAAGAGGAATTGAGTCAGAAGAAATGGGAGGAAGAGACACATGAGATGGAAAGAACTGTGTGAGCAAAGGCTTGTGAAGTGCTGTGTGGCTTCAGGGAATGGGAGTCACATGGTTTGGCTGGAGTCCAGCCGCCTTGCAGGGAAGCAGTGGGTAGTAAGTTGGAATGTACGTCTCAGCCACATTGTGGCAGGACTCCAGTGCCAGGCAAGGCACTTGGGGTTGGTTTGGAGGAAAAGAGGGGGGAGGTGTGATCAGTCCTTGAGCAGAGGGGTAGTGTGATCAGCACTGTGCTCAAGAAGATAGTGTCCAGTGTGGTTTGCATGGAATGTGGAGGCAGGAGCAGCGGGAGGGGGAGCAGGTAGGAGATGAGTGTGGGAAGAAGAGGGCTTAGGGAGAAACCTACGAGTGGGCTGTGTAGCGAGGAGAGAGAGCACATGGATGGGGCGTGGTCACTGACTAGATGCAGGAGCCAGGGTAGAGGGAGGGGACAGAGAGGGTGATGGGATTTTGCATCTTGGGCTTCTGAGACTTTAATGATGCTTTTAAATGAAGGAACATGGAAAACACTCAACATGGTCCTGGACGTGTGGGAAGTTCAGTAAATGTTAGTTCTCTCCCCAGTGCCAGAAATCAGGAACTCAGGCAGAGAAGCAGGTGGGAGGGGAGGGGGAAGGTGGAGGTGCCAGCACTATATTCAGGTGATGAGACCCAGCAGCTGGCTGGAACGAGCAGGAGCAGCAGCAAGTGCCACCTTCATAGAGTCATTGTTGAAAACAAGGGAGAGAGAAGAGGCTTGGGTAGAACTTGGGGACCATCCCCCTTTCAGGGTAAGAGGAGGAAAAGCAGGAGGCAAGGGCAGAACAGTCAGAGATAAAGGGGAAGGGCACCCAGAGGATGGTGCCTTGCAGTCCTGGGTTCATAAGACAGGTCTTCCTGCTGTAGAGGTGAAGGATAAGAGGGCTGTTGGTGCCCTGTGGGTGGGATTGGGTCTGGGGTCGGGCTTCCATTTCAGCCAGCCATCTTTGTTACTCATGTTCCCTGACCACAGACCTCATCCCCATCCCTAGTGGGGGGATGAGAGGTGGCCATGTAATAAGTACCCACCTCTCATGAGGTGGTATGGACACATCAGCACAACTTCAGTGCTGGCCTCAGTGACTTGCCAGGAGCAGTCATTACATCCATACTTGCCTCATACTTGCCAAATTGCACTGTTCGCCCCTACTGCGGAGATGGTGGAGAGTGGTTGTATCAGCATTATTTTTATAGGACCAGCCATACTAATGTTGAAAAGCTCAGGAGTCTTACTTAAAATTCCTGGACAGAACCTGAAATCTACTTGGAGTTTGGGTAATCAGAGTTTTAGTTGTGATTGATTTGTGAACTTTGACAGGTTTGTTGTCTTCTCTGAGCTTCAGGTTTTGGAAATGAGATATGAATAATAGGGTGTCAGAACAGGTTCTGCTTTCTCTTTCTTAGCATGTCATTCAGTCCTAACACCAGGAATGTAGTTTCTGTTCCAGTATTTGTTAGGAGTTGGGACAGCTTGGGTATTGGCAGGCTTCCTTAGTTCTGCCTGGCCTGGAACTGTATCTTTCCTTCCACTGTGCCATGTGGGACCACAAAGGAGGATGCCATGTACCAATTATTGTTAAAAAAAGTCACTGTGGTTTAACCCTCTGTCTGTGATCTGGGTCCAAGCCAGGCTCCACTGGGCCTTGTTCTGGCCAGCCAAGCCATGCCCTGGTCAGGTGGCACAGCTTCTCCCCCAGCCTCTTACCTCTGCACACCCTTATTTCTTGGTGCTGTGCCCATAGGTGTGGCGTTGTTGGCTGGGGTGAGGGACTAGCACAGGAGACAGGGCTGCTGGAGGGAGGACCTTTTGGTGTCTGCACCATTTGCTGTCACTCAGACAGTAGGTCTACTTGGGGTCTCTGTCCTGTCCTTTAATCAAAAAGCAAGGTAGTGAGATGGCTCAGACTCTGGAGTTTGGATCTTTTATTTATCAGCTACGTCACCTTGGAGATCACTTAGTGTTTCCAAGTCTTCATTTCCTCATGTATAAAGTGAGGAAAATGACATTACCACCTTCACTGGGCTCTCAGGAAAAGCAAACTGAGGTAACAATTGTAAAGAGCCTGATCCACATGCTAACATACACAGTAACTGTACGCTGTGTTTGTTGTCATTCTTTCCCCACCATTAGCAGGAGGGAGGAGCTCCAGGGACCCTCTTGTTCGCTCCTTCTTGTGGCACCTCTCACCTGGAGTAATGTGGAGGGGACCCACATTAGAATCCCCCTTCCCTGCCCCTATGATAAGGTTCAAGCCCTACTCTCTTTTGAGGTGTGTCTGGGAAGGGTGCTCACCCAACTTCCAGTCTTCCTTCAACTCCACCTGGACATTGGAGCCAGAGCTGTGCAGCACAGTGAGTCTTAGGGGTGATTTGGTTGCAAGGAGAAACTGCCTGCTCAAACCAGCTAAAGAAAAGTTTATTGCGCTCAAGCCTGTAATCCCAGCACTTTGGGAGGCCGAGACGGGCGGATCACGAGGTCAGGAGATCGAGACCATCCTGGCTAACACGGTGAAACCCCGTCTCTACTAAAAACACAAAAAACTAGCCGGGCGAGGTGGCAGGCGCCTGTAGTCCCGGCTACTCGGGAGCCTGAGGCAGGAGAATGGCGTAAACCCGGGAGGCGGAGCTTGCAGTGAGCTGAGATTCGGCCACTGCACTCCAGCCCGGGCGACAGAGCAAGACTCCGTCTCAAAAAAAAAAAAAAAAAAAGAAAAGTTTATTGCTAGGGTGCTGGGATGTCTCTGTACCTACTTTTTCTCTAGGGCAACTGGTGTCTTCTCTTACTTGCCTCTATGGACTGGTTTTCTGCCTCAGCTCGCACACAAGGCAGAAGGAGGCCACCCGAGTCCAATTCAAAAACACTCCTCAGCTTGCATGTCCAGCGTCAATTAACAAGCTCCTCTGTGCCCTAATTACAAATTCCCCCAAAGAAAAGCAGATTGACCCCCCCATAGGTCAGAGGTCCACCATGGTCCCTGCAGTGGGGAGTCTGGGCTGTGGGTGGGTGGGCATGTTTCATCTCACTGATGGGGCAAACGGGTCACAAAAAGGGCACCTGGACAAGTCAGTCACACCCACAGGTGGCATAATTTTCTGGCCTTCTGGCAGGAGGGAAAGCCCTCTCCTCCCATAGCCTACTCTGCCAGGCATATGCAGACTGAGGCTGGTAGGCCTTCTGGTGTTTACCAGAATAGACAGCCTTCTGCATCACAGGCCATGCGTGCCTCATAAAATCCCCACGTGGTTCCAGATCTCTGGATTACACAAACCGATGTTTCCTGAACAGGAAGAGTAGTCATATATAGGTGATAGGGGAGATGATTTTAGGTGCACAGTGACACAATATTTTTTACTGATAATTATATGCTTTATTTGGAAAACTTAACAACTAAGGATCAAACCTACAATTTCACAATCATTACACAGAAAATGTCATTATAGATGTAAGTAATAATGAGTTTCTTATAAAAATTTACATAGTATGGACTTGATTTTTTTTTTTTTAAGTGAAGGTGGGATGATTGAATGATGAAAGTTGAGAAGCCCTGACTGGTGTTGCATACACCTGAGATTCTTACCTGTGAACCCATGGGAAGACTTCAGGAGGCCTGTGAAGCCCTTGAAGTTGTAGACAATGTTTCAAATTTACTTACCTTTCTGCCATCGTTTGTGGAGGAGGGAGAGTGAGTCATTTCTTGGTTTAGAAATTTAGTGTTGGAACTTTCTGAGGGTTATTTATTAAAGATTCTAATTTCCTTCCCCAGAGATTTTGATGTAGCTGTGGAAATGGAACCCACAAATGTGCATTTCACGTGCATTTAGATGACAAGTGCAGGTGGTTCTCAGACCTCACATTGAGGAACACTGCTTATCAAGAGATTCAGGAGACCCCAACGTTGAGAATTCAGTTCTGACCCATCCCAACTTCCTTAGGATTGTTGTGCAGTGGTTAAAACTTTCTTGTCAAGAATTTTTGAGATCTTTGGACAAAAGGTTTCTAGATAAATTTATATCACAGATTATTAAGGGTTTCTTAGTTAGGTTGCTCTCTTTTCTCTGATCAGTCATTTTGTTGTTGGGTTTGATCTTTTTAGTCCAAGATGCTTAAAAACAAAAAACAAAAAACAAAAAACACCTAAGGCTCATATTGAACATTGCCATCCTGGAGCTGAAGGCTGTGGAATAACTTCAATTCAGTGTTAGAGAGAGACAATCACAAGTGTTTGTGAGCAGCTGTGATGGCCAACAGCATGGTTCTCAGACAGCAGGCGTGTATCTGTGCAGCAGTGGGATGGGCAGAGCTGGACCTTGCCCCAGACATGCAGAGCAGCAGTTACACTCTTCCGTTTAGGAAACAAAAGCCTTTTCTTTTGCATGATCTCTGATCTCTGCGTGTTCATAAAGGCCATAATAATAAAACATAAGAATGAAACATTTTAAAGCAATTACAGTGTGTCAGGTACATCACGTATGCATTTTCTTATTTTTCCCAGAACATTACGAAGTGGAGTCTATTCTTAATTGCATTTCATAGATGAGGAAACTCAGACTTTGAGGGTAACTAGGTAGGACAGCAAGATGACTAGCCTTCTGCCCCTGCACCTCCACTAGAAATCAAATTACCTGGGAAGGCAGTGCCAGGTAGTGGTAGGGGTAAGTAGCTTTTGCTCTACTTAGAGCAGACAGGATGCCAGGAATGAGGACTCCTTGAGGTGGAACTCAAGTGGAAGATGAGTAAACTGTATCTTAGAGACAGATTACAGAGCTTCTTGATATTCTGTTTTTATTTTCATTTTATTATTCCCTATCTTTAAGGCATCATAACTATGTTTCTGTGGACCAAGAGAAGAGAGGGTGAATTACTCACACATGGGCCAAAGTGATCAAAGGGATGCATCTCTCCACTCCACCCCAAGCTAGTTTGGTGTTGGCAGCAGTAATTGGCAGGCTTCCTAAGGTAGAGTGTTTTTTGTTTTTTGTTTTTTTTTTTTAACTTGGCATTTCATGGACTACCTTACAGAGGTGGGAGGTTCCTTTGATGGCCCATAGTAGAGTTTGGAAAACCTGCAAGTGCACTCATGCATTTTTTCTGGGTAGTAGAGTCCTTGACTTCCATTATAGTCTCAGAGTCATCTGTAACCCTGAACAGGTGCCTTACAGCAAGGGGAATGCTTTATTGCTGGGCCATGGCTGGGAATTATCGTTCCTGGACCAGCAGCATCAGCATTGTCTGGGAATTTGTTAGAAATTCAGAATCTTGGGCCCCATATGGTACCTGCAGAATTGGAACTGGAATTTTAACAGGATACCCAGGTGATTTATATGTACACATTAAAATTTGAGAAGCACTTGGACTGAGTAACCCTTCCCGTTTGGTGAGTTAATTTCCAATGCCAACTCTGTGTTGGAGGAATTTTTATTAAGAAAAGCCATGTTTCCTTACAGCTTTGTTTAGAAAGTAGGGTGATTCTGGTCAGTGTAATAGTTCTCATCTTTGCCCCTTAAGTATTGGTGCTCAGCTGATTATAAATTGAGTCAGATCTAGATAAAGGAATTTTTGACCTATGTAGGTTAATTGACATGAGCTGTTAGGTTGGCCATAAAGGGCTGACCCAGCCCTTTGAGGGAAATAAAAAGTTGGAGATGACAAACTAGTAAACATACTCCAATCCCCCATTAAGCCTTTCTTCTAAGAGTTCATTGGTGGGTTTTAAGGAAATGATTGCACTGGCTTCTCAACTTGTCATGGTTACCTTGGAGCAGTCTTTACTGGTCTCTTTTCTTCTGCTTCTTGCCTTTTGCCTAGAATTGGCCCACTTTCTATCTTTCTATCACACTAAGTTTTTGATGAATCATCAACAGTAGGGCAGTTTAGTCTTACATTTGCCCAGAGTGCTGCCTGATGACTCAGACTCACAGTTAATAAATGCAGCATCTTTCGTTTTGTGATTGTGTGTTTTCTGGTGACATACATGCTGGGTTCTGTTAATCTCGAAAGGGGAAGGCTGTCTTCATTTTGGCATGCTTTGATCTGGCAGCTTCTCCAGTTAATGCTGAACTTTAGCTCACTGTTGAACATTAACTCTCTGTGGGTGTGTTGGCAAGAGATCTGGAGGGTTGAATCGCAGTATAATTCCTATATAGGAAACAAGTATAATATGGTACTGGAGACACACACACACACACACACACACACACACACACACAGTGTTTGTGAACATATTTATCAGATACCATGTATATAACTGACATATATGTATATGTATAATATAAGCACACACACGTATATATCTCACCATGTGGGTGTGTTCACACACACCATACATATATGTATACTCATGTCACAAAGCCCATTATAAATTACAGTAAAGTATTCGAACTGTTGAATTGTGTGTGCTTCTTAGTGGTCTTCATCTGGAACCTTGGACACTATATTGGTTATATGACAGTCTCCCCAGTGGAGGAATTGTTGAAAGCTAAACCCCATATTATTCTCTTTTATATCCCTAACCTCTAGCCTGGTGCCAGGCACATGGAAGACTAGTCAGTAAATAGTTGCTGAGTGATGGATGAACCATCTAGGGATCAATAACTGTACTGGTTCACCAGTGAGCCCTTATTTATTGAAATATGAATGATGTTGATAATGGCAGCTATCATTTATTGTGTGCTTACCGTCAAATAGGCACTTTAAATACATTTCGTTGTGTAATTCAACAACCTTATTGGGCAAGGGGCATCACTATTCCCGTTTTACAGCTGAGGAAACTTATAAAGTAACTTGGTCAGCGTCATTCAGCTGGTGAGGGTGGAGCTGAGGATTGGACCCTTGGGCCTCTGGCTTGGAAGCTTGTGCTAAACACATGAGCATTTAATTCTCTTCAGGTAAGGGCACTGGCCTATAGAAAGCGATAGGAAGCAGCAGGCCATGGCTTCTGCATGGCTCCTCTAACATGATCAGTATATGCAGATTACAAATGTCGGCTACCCCAGTGCCTGGTGCTCCTCCCTTCATTCAGTGTCCCCTTCCCTTCTGTGTGTTTTTTTCTCTTCCTCCTGCAGAAATAAAGCCACAGACATCTGAATGTGTTCCCACTTCTCCCATTGTCCACCCTAAAGCCTGGCTCTTGGTACTCTGTGACGTTATACACCACTTTTTTTGTTTTTGGAACAAACTGTGTTACTCTGCTGTTTGCTGGTGTTAGTGGCAAACTAATCTCACAGCACTGATCATAAGCAAGTACTATAAGAAAAAAAAATTCTGTTTCCTTCCTCAAAGGCGTAGGACCAAGAGTCTGGTTTGAAACATATATTTTTTTTTTAGATTTTACTAAAAATCAGTGTCCTGCTGTCTTACTGAAATATGAATGTCACGGTGTGTGTGTTAACAAGTATTTGATGGCAATAATTGCTTTTGACAGATTATAGCTTGCTGATGGCTATTTAAAGGCAGTCTTTCCTTAGGTTACTTCTCTCTACCACTGCTTTGGGTAAAATGATTTGTTCTCTTGTAATGCCTGTCATGACAGAATTTTCACTTTTTAAAAGTGGTCGTCTTATTTGTAAACCTGAAAAGATCTTTTCTTTCAGTAGTTTATAGATGAACAGCAAAGCAATGGATGAGTACTGTAAAAGTTTGGCGATGACTTCACTTATTTTTGTGTGTTCCAGGGCTGGATGTGACTCATGCACATTTGGGGACCAGCTCCACAATGGGTTTCACACCATAGTTTTTTGTTTGTGGAACACTCTATGAGTTTCAGTTTGTTTTCGTGTGTGCGTGTGTGTGCGTGTGTGTGTGTACGTTTGCTGCAGTTTGCCTTCCCATGCTCTGTGTCTTAACAGCTGTGTCCTGGGATGTTCTTGCAATCCAGGTGCTTGAGGATGTGTTGTTGTGTTGTTGCTTGCTGAATGGAGCTCTTGCTAGTTGCTCTTGCATTGGGCAAAATGGGAATATTAAAAAATCCCCAAGAACTAAGCATGGAGTAGGAAGCATAGTTCCTGAGGGTTGTCCCTGTCAAACACCACACCCTGGTCTTCTAAGACAGGACAGAGCTGGAAGTGTGTGGTCCTCAAGGCCTCAGTACTTACTGTTTTAGCTGACATCCCACAGGCAAGGCTGCAGCCCTAGCATCAGCAGCTGTATAAGCTCCAGAGTGGGTGTCCTGGCAGGAGAGCCAGACAGGTGATTTGTTAAATTATTACCTGTGTGCAGCTTCTGGCCTCTGGTGCCAGGCAGCGTGGAGCTCGGCAGGATTAAAAGGAGGTTGATTACACAGCCAGCAAAGGTAGGAGGTGAGACTGCCAGCTGCCACTGTGCTTAATTGTCGAGACACACACACAAAATGGTCCCTGCAGCTGTGTCTCTGTGGGACTTAACATATAGCGAATGGAGATCCAAACACAATGCATTGACAATAATAGGATTTCCTAGGAAGCCTTATTAATGGGCAGGGTACCAAGAGTGCCATAGAAGGGGCTAGGTTTTCAGCAAAATGTGCAGGAACTATGCTTTAGGAGTTGGGGAGAATCTGGCAAATGTTAAGTATTTATTGAGGATCATCTATCCTCTGCTACTTCGGGCAGAGAAGGGAGAAAGTAGCCTGGTAACTCTTATTGGGGCAACCAGTGAAAATGGGCCAGCAACTCTTTTCATTCATTATAATTATTCAGTGTCTCCTATATATAAGAACAAGAGGACCCCTCCCCTCTACTTCAAGCTTGGAAAGTGGGCTGGGATAAGTAGTAGAGGTAGCTGTGAAGCATACTGTTCTCTTGCTACGCGATCTTGGGGGTAATAACAGTGCCTCCTTTACAGGATATTTGTAAGGATTTAAACCAGCTTATGTGTTGAAAGTGCTTACAACAGTACCTAGCACACAGTACATGCTTTATGTCAGTAACAGTAACTGTTGCTATTGCTACTACTGCCATCCTTATTGAGTAAGGTGGGGTCCTTGTGGAGGAAGAGGGTAGTTGGGAGCCAACTCAGGAGGTGGCCACAGGGGACAAAGGCCCCCTTCCATCCACTGCTGGAGGGCTGGAGGTCTTGGTGCCCTTCCTGCTTGAGGTGCACATGGGGATGAGGTTATGGAGATGAGAAGGAGGAGCCTGAAGGCTGGTCTCCTTCTCATTGTCCAGACCAGCAGGGGACCTATGTTAATGGCCTGTCCTTGGGGATTGTCTGGGTGTCACCACCCTGAGCAGCCCAGGCTCCTTGATTTAATTTCTTTCCTGCTCACAGGCCACCTGAAGTTCAAAGGGATATTTTTTTTCTATTGTAATTCCTTAGTGGGACAATAAATTCCTTCTGGGACATGCAGGACTTTTTTTTTGAAAAGCTAAATTGGCAACACTGACTCAAGGAAAAGGCAAGTAATTAAGAGCCAATATTCCGAAGGTATTCTAAAAAGGCCTTTCTGTCCAATAGAGATTCCAGATCAGACAGTAGGAAACTTCCTGAGCCAGAAAGTATCATTTATAGGTGTCCTTGGCGGAATCCCTCAGAACACAGTTTTAGAATCTGCCTGTGACAATGTTGCCTTTCCCGTGCTATGTGGTGGCTTGGGAATTGTGGAATTCTGCACATGACGCATGTGGGTATTTAGTTTCTGGTGGCCGAGGGGAGATGATGAGGAAGCAAAGACAGAAGACCTAGATTTTGTTATCGATTTGCTGGTTGACCCAGGGAAAATTACTCTGTGCTCCATTGATAGAATTAGAACAACTTTCTGTCTCACAAGAGTGTTAATGACCAGTCAGACAGTGTTGAATCTGGGAATTATTTTTCGAGGAGGGGAATATGATATGTGATCAAATTGTCTCTTATATATTTAACAGACTAACGAACTGATGTTTCCTCTGTCGATTATTATCAGAGAACGGGGCTGCTTCCTATGTCAGGTTTCCAGATAACTGAAGATTGTCCATACAATTGTCATGGTAGAGTAAGACTCATATCCAGGGGTGGAGGAGGCGCTGTACACAGTTAACTCATTTAACCCCTACCACAATCCCGTCATGTTAGGAATTGTCATACTACCCATTTTGCAGAGCAGGAAATTGAAGTTTAAAGAGGGGTAAGTAATTTTTTCAGAGTTGCCAGTTTCATTCAATTATTGGATAGCCATTTTTTGAATTTCAACTACGTGCTAGCATGAGGGTTATTACCACCACGGAGAAGACCAGGCTTGGGTTGTCCATAGGAGAGTCAGGATTCTTCCCAGGGATGTCTGGCAGGTGACTTGTCGCCACACCATGTTCTCTCTCACAGGATTTTAGTGGTGGGAGGTACAGGGCCTTCTTGAGACCCCTGAGGTGGGGCGATTCCCTGCGTCCCTGGCCTCATCACCAGGTGTGATCTGGTTCTCAGCACTAAAGCCCAGGTCAGTCTACTGTCCTCTGTGCCTGTCTCCACCAAGACCTCCCGCCTGCTACTATTTCAAATGCCAAGACTTGAAAACTTTTAAATACTTGATAAAAACCTGGCTTCCAAGTTAGGCATTTCCCTGCTTTTAAAAACAGAGGAAGCTTGAGCAAAAGCCAACATCTTTCTGGATGACTCAGACCTGTCATTATGTGCTTCATTGATACAATTTTGAATCTGTATTTTCAGATTTTCATTTTCTTTCTTTGTGTCACTTGTCACCTCACCTGTGGCCACTGAGATTGTCACTAAGTGCCTCTCATTTCCTTTGGGTTGGCTGTTTTTCATCTGCTGTGAATGAGGAAACTGAGCTTCTGTTTTTTTTTTTTAACCCTATTTTTTGTCAAATGAAAAGCCGGAAGTTGCTGGGTGAGACCCGGGGAATGAGTCAGTGACTGTGACAGCCACCTCCGGTGTTGGCCTCCATGGTTGGTTGTGGCATGGCCCTGTGTCCTGTGGTCATGGTCTTACTACAACTGTGGCCTCTGCAGGAGAGATGGAGAGCTTGGGTGCAGGAGTCCCCTGGATGTGGGCTCAGGTCCTGGCTCCACTGCATGTTAGTTTGGGAGCTGAGTCAGCTTAATGCCTCCAAGCCAAAGTTGTCTTGGCACAGCAAGCCATGCATAAATGATGCCCTTTATTATTAGTGGTTGTAGAATTTGTGGTGGTGGTGTTGGAGGTTGAGGTTGGGGCAACGTGACCAGTGAGTGTTTAGGTAACTGTGTAGAGTGTAGGTTAAAAGCATGGGCTTTAGGGCCAGGATGACCTGGGGTTTAGTCCTTACCTCCTCATTCACCAACCAGGTGACAGATAATCAAGGCATACATATAGAGGTCAGTGGCGTGGGCTATTGAGTTAATGTGGGAGACTGTTCCTGGCTCTGCTGCTTTACCCTCTGGTGACCCAAGTCTAAAAGCTGCTTTAGGTTTCTCACCTCCAAAATGAAGATGAAAAAGGACCTAACTGTCAAGATTGTTGGGGGAATTAGCTTAATTAATACGTATACTCTTAGTGCTTCAAACAGTGTCTGGCACATGTAAATGCTCAATAAATGTCAGCCGTTACAGCTAATGATTCTCCTGGCAGCCAGGAAGTGTAGATACTGCTTTTATTTTTCAAATATTGTCGTTTTTGCTGTAGCCCTGTAGCCCTTTTCAACACTTCTTCCTGGTCTTTGTTCCCTTGGCTTTTCTTGGTCTTCCAAGTATTGAAGTAGGACTAGTAGATGGTTCATTCTGGGAATAGTTATGCACGCTATTCAGAGGGAATAGATGCTTTGCTTTGTGAGTTTCCCTGGATCAAGTTTCCTCCATAGGCAGGAACTGTCTCCTTATTGGGCCCTCAGCCTGGACCTCCCTGGGAGCCACTGGCAGATTGTATGAAATAACAACAATACTCAGGGGATGAAGTATCTGTTAAAAATTACAATTGTTGTCCTCTTTGACATCTCCACCCTTTCTTATGGAAAAGATTTTGAGTGCACTGTAGCTGAAAGATTATTCCTACAGTCTGTACGAATCTACTTTTACCTATGTCGTTTCTCTTCTTTTTTTGATGGGTTTACAGCGTATACACTACAAAACGAGTCATTATGACTTAAGATTTTTAAATTTCTTTTAAGCCCAACATAGGTGACAAACTAGAGTCCTTCCTGGTCAATTCTAAAATGGTTGGGAAAATGAAAATTAAAGGAAAAACTTGGAGAAGGAAATTAACAAGCATGTATTATTCTTTTCCCCCTAAGGTTTTTGCCTTCACATGGGATTGCTTTCATTTTCCTGATAATTAGTTGTAACTAAAATACTGTGTGTCTTTGGAATAATTTAAGAAGAAAGGTTTTGCCCCAGTGAGGCATCAACCATGTGCAGGGTACGGGTGATGGACGGTTGCTGTGATTGGGGTAGTTTGGTTCGGCAAGGACTTGTCATGTGGGGGATTGTCTCTATATTTTGAGGGGTTGGCAACTCTTTCCACATGCTCAGGGAGAGTTGCCACCTGGCCCATGTGTAGAGTGGCCCAAATCTGGTTTTTGCCTCCTCTAACAAGACGGGTTGGTGTGCTAGGCGATTCTGACACACACCAGGTCCCCTCATTCCTCCAGCAGCCTGACTCTGTCCTCTGTCCAAATCAGCTAGAAGGCCTGTGTATCTGTTTCACCTATTTAAGTGTTTCTGTGTGCTCATGGTCCTCACTATTGGTGTGTTATTGGAAGTTAGCCACTGTGTTCAAAAGAAAGGCACAGCTTCATTAAATAGGTTAGTAAGTGCTGGTTAGGCATGTGCTTCTGTTGAGTCAGGGAAAGGCTGGTGGTGATAAGGAGAGGAGGCTTTGAGATTTCTGTAACCTTTCTGTCCTCTAGATTTCTGAGGTTGACACTTGTGGAGAGAGAATGCTGTATACCATCATCTTCTCTGCACAGGATGACCAAACGTCCTGGGTCACCCCTGCCATCACAGCATGATTTTTAACAGTGCCCCCTTTCCCAAAACCATCTGTTTGGATATGGCTACCCCATGTATGCATCACACAGGTCTCTTTGAAACTTTTGTCAATAGGAATGAACCTCATTTTCCAGTGGCCTTTTCCCCTTTAGTAGATCATAATAAGAGTGAGATCACCTTCTTTTCCACCCAAATTAGCAAGAAAGAACAGTTCTGTGGATGGTTGTTACAATTCTTGCCATTAATAACTTCAAAAAGCTGCAGATCTGCAGAGCAGAGGGGACTTCACATCACCATTGTGGAGAGGGTGAGGTGCAGTGTGTTGTAATTGGTGTTTATCTCCGTGGCCTGCTTGCCACAGTGGATTAAAACAAACCAAAAATTTCAAGGCTAATTGGCTAAAATTAGATGTGTAATTAGAGAGAGCAGAAAAGCTAAAGGAAATGAATTTACCCAGTGTCACCTGATCAGGTAGGTAATGGTGAACAAAGAGTGTGTGCCCAGGTGTGTCTGGCTGTCTCCAGTGCCCCTTGCTATCCACCATATTGGCCTAATGTTTTCAACTCATGACACTGAGGATGGTGTCATTCTCATCATGCAGGGGATGAGCTGATTCAGAGCATGGTCATTGTTCCCACTGCTGTCTTCCCACAGCTAGGAAGTGGCAGAGGTTAGGTTTAAGCTCAGGCCTTTTTACCATTGTTACTTTGGGGAGGGCTAAATCGTGGATGTTTTCGACCTGATGAGAATAGTAGGAAGGGGCACTTGGTGTGAGGAAATATTGGTCCAGGGTGAACCTTTTCAAGTTTATTGGTATGAGTTAAGTCATTTCCCTAGAATGTTGGCCAAGCCTCAGGAACACAGCACGTGGGGATGTTATTCATGTTCAATAAATGTCAAATAGCATCCACAGATTTGTGGGTTTGTAAATCTAATTGAAATGCTATTATTCAGGTTTCTTGCATGCTCAGGATTGCTAGCATTTGTTTTTGAACAGTTCTAATAAAATAGCTCATTACTATCAAGTATGGATTAAATACCTGGCTGAGAAAAGTAAGGTGATTTATATATCTTCTAATTGGTGCAATTGAGAGTGACTATGGCAATGATTAAAAATTATTTTGTGGTGATAATAAGTTGCGGTGGAGGGTAGGAAGGGGAAGCGAAGGATTTTTCCATTTGTGTTACATTTCCACAGGTTTGGGATATTTCTGAGAGTACATTATGGCAATCAGTCTGTTTTTCCATAGTTGTGATGACCTCTGAGTGAAGACTTGACTTTTAAAATTAATGATCTGATCAATGCACTCTTTAATTAATATAGCTGTGCAGGTGGATTAAAAAAAAAACAGTCTTCAAAAAATGTTACTGATAGTATCAGTTTTCACTGGGGCAAATTGACCAGACTAGCATGGTTTTGTATATTTTCTCCCAAGCAGTTCCTGTGGGAGAGACAGACAGACAGATACACACACAGAATATGTAGCCTCTGGGAGTCAAGTTCATCTCTTTGCCATTGTAAATACTTTGACCATTGTGATTAGTCACTCAGCCAGACTGCTCTATATCCCCCTCTCTCAGTTTGTATCATTTTCCTTGATATCTGATTCCACCTACATGCCTCCTCTCAAATCTCCATAGCTACGTCAAAATATGTATGAGAGGTTTGTTTTTTCAGACAGGCAAATATGACCTTGCAGATGAGCTCCTTTCATTATTAAGTTTTACACAAAATGCCCTGAATACAAATTATAATAGCACCTACCCTGTAGGAGTGTTTGTGGGGACTAAAGATGATAATCCATATGAAATTCCGATCTCAATGCCTGGCACTCACATAGGTACTCAGCCTGTTAGTGTCTGTTTCTTTCTTGCTTTCTGTGGTCCCCTGATTTGCTGTCTCCACCCTGTTGAGCTGGTTCTCTCAAGGGTTCCACTGATCACGATGGAGCCAGATCTGAATACTCTGTGCTCAGTCATTTGATATCTCTGTACCTTGTTCAGCTGCTGAACACTCTGTCCATCCTGGAAACAGTTCTTCTCCGGGTTTTGTGGCGCTGTGTTATTCTGATTTCCCCCCCACCCCTCTGGTTTTTCCTCGTCTCCTTTCCTTTGCTCTTTGGTCTCCTTTTCTCTCCTTGTTGTCCACAGAAGACAATCTCTGAGTTTCTGTGCTCAGTTCATTTAGGTTTTATCAGCCATCTCATTTACTTCTGTGGATGAAATTCAGATGTTCACCCCTGGTTTGACTTCTAGGTTCCATACATCCATTTCCAACTGCGTGCCTAAGTACCTCTGCCTTGATGTCTCATGTCAGCTCAGATCCAACATGTCTCAAATGCAAGCCACCCTCCCCTCCCTTCTCCAAAGCATCTCCTCCTTCTCCAAACCCTCCTCCTCCTCCTCCTCCTTCTCTTTCTCTTCCCAACTCCCTACCTCCCACCCACCCCATCCCTGGGTCTTTAGATAGTGAAGCCCTTCTCTCACCACCTACTCCCTTTACCTTAATACTTCGCTGCTTTTTCTATCTCCCGTTATCCAGTGGGTAGCAATTTCTCATGGATTCAACCTTGATGATTCTCCTTGCATCTGCTTTTTCCTTTCTCTCTCTGCTCCTTGCAACATAGCTGTTCCTTCTGCCAGCACCTGCATAGCCGCTTGACTGACTCTTGCAATGGCTTCTTACCTCCTGTGTGTCTCTGTTTGCATCAGATTTACTGCTCCCTCATCACTCCTCCTAAAGCACAGGTTTGGCCATATCATATCCACCCCCAAATCTTCCCTTGGCTCCCTGTTGTCTATTAAACTATGAAGACATACCAAAACTGTACACATGTGCTTTGATATATCCTGTCAGTGGACACAAGGGATGCTGTTGTTCAGATGGTCACAGATAATAGTCTGTTTTTGATGTCAACTTAGTGGTCCACTGGAGAGTGAAGTGTTATCAGTTTCCCTTTAATAAATGCTATGGACTGAATTGTGTCCCCAGCCAAAGTTTGTATGTGGAAACCCTAACTTCCAATATAACTGTATTTGGAGATAGGGCCTATAAAGAGGTAATTAAGTACAATTAAATGGGGTTATATGGGTGAGGCCCTGATATGATAGGATTAGTGTCCTTATAAAAAGAGGCAACCAAAGGCACATGCTCTCTCTCTCTCTCTCTCTCTGCACACATGCACAAAGAAGAGGTCATGTGAGTGCACAGCCGGAAGGCAAGCCAGGAGGAGGGCCTGCAGTAGGACCTGACCTTGCTGGCACCCTCATCTTGTCTTCCAGCCTCCAGAACTGTGAGAAAATAAAGTTCTTTTTCTTATGGCAGCTCAAGCTGACTAATACAAATAACAAACACTTATTGTGGGTCTTTGTGTGCCTGGCACAGGACATCTAAGGAAGTGTGGCCCCTGCCGTTATACAGTTTAGGTAAGTTGCCCTGTCTTTGCCCTGATATCTTGCAGCTTTTGGTCAAAATGTAAGAGCAAGACACTGTGTTAGGCACTGAGTTTACAAAGATAATTAAGAGCTTATATCTTAGAAGGAAAGAAAGAGAAATGATTCAGTGGGAGTTGAATCTGCTCAGATGCTCAAGACACGTGTATAGCCGAAATGATCTAGGCAAGCAATGTAAGGAATAGATTATAATATTAATTATCTTTCAGCTCCACACAGTCCAACTTTTTTCTAGTTTTTTACTTTAAAAAAATTTTGATTATAAAAGAAGTGTATAAAAGAAGTGAAAAATACATGTACCGGTAGAACATTTGAAAAGTATAATATGGAAAATTTGTAAAGCAGTAGGATGAAATACACTCATAATCTTACCACAGAGAACTTTTATTTCTTTTTCTTTTTTTTTTTTTTTTGAGATGGAGTTTCACTCTTGTTGCCTAGGCTGGAATGCAATGGCACGATCTCTGCTCGCTGCAGCTTCTGGCTCCGCCTCCCGGGTTCAAGCAATTCTCCTGCCTCAGCATCCTGAGTAGCTGGGACTACAGGCACCCACCACCACGCCCGGCTAATTTTTTTTATATTTTTAGTAGAGATGGCATTTCACCATGTTGACCAGGCTGGTCTCAAACTCCTGGCCTCAGGTGATCTGCCTGCCTCAGCCTCCCAAAGTGCTGGGATTATAGGCATGAGTCACTGTGCCTGGCCCTTTTATTCCTTTTTTAAAAAATGTTTTTTAAAAAATATGTTCATGTATTTTTAAATGTGTGTATACTGTTCCTGTTTTACAGATATAAGATAATTTTCTTACCTCTTAACTTTAAACATTTAGAGTGTTTCCTTTGTAACTTTTTTAAAACTATTTTAAGAAATATGACGGACATCTTTGTATGTACTTTTTCCCCCGATTTAAAATAATTTCCTTCAAACAGACTCCTTGAAGTGGAATTACTAGGTCAAAGGGCGCAAGCATTTTTAAGGGCTTTGGGGACGTCCTACCTACCACTGATAATTTGAATTCTTTCTGTGTGAGCAAGGGTCATGTTTGGCTTTGGCATTGCGGGTGGAGGCCTGGGGACAGTGAGATGAGAATGAGATGTGGCCACTACCCCTACAGAGTCTGTGTAATCTACCAAGAGAGACATACCCAGAAGTGTGGGAGCTTTGAGGACCTTTTACTTTGTAAGTAATTTATATCGTCTTCCTGAAACAACACGAAAATTTCAAACTACCACTTGGAAATATCTTGACCTTGGCATTGGTAAGTTTTCTGGGATTTTGGGTCCTTCTTTAGACTCATAAGTGGGACAGTCATGCTTTCAGCAAGAAAGAAACATACTCATATTTAATAAGCCATGTTCCATTTTAAACTACATTTGTGTGTGTGATATCGGGGTGCTTCTCTGAGGAAATTTTGATTAGTGGACAAAATATTATGAGCTTGGTAATTTATTTCCTTTAGCTACATACCCCTATTTCTCAAAGAGATTTGCCAAGAGGAGGCTTATTTTAAACTATTTAAATGTAAGCTTAGCATGTATCCAGAAAAGTACACAGCTCAGAAGTGCACAGCTTGATAAATTATCACACAGTGAATACACTTATATAATTGCAACCCAGGCCAAGCAATAAAAATCATTAGCATCCTGGAAAGCTCCATCTCATCTCTAGCCCTTCCCTCCTCTCCTAAGGCCACTGTTCTTCCTGAGTTCCAGCAACCTGGATTTTGCCTCCTGTTGAGTTTAAGATAAGTTTTTAATCATTTTGGAAACTTATTTTAAAAATTAAATTCAAAAGCCCTAGCTCATCTACTTGTATCCCTTATCTATTATGGTATAACAAATCTTTCCAAGCCTTTGAAACCAAAGATGACAATAGTGTTTATTGCTTGTGACTCAGTGGATTGACTGGGTGGTTCTGTTGTCGTCTTCTGGGCTCACTTGTGCAGGTACATTCAGGGGTGGGACCACAGGGCCCCTTCCCATGTGGTCTTTCATCCTGGCCATCTATATGCTATGGCAGCTTCAGGGCAGCTTTCCAAAAGGACAAAGGTGGAAGCTCTGGGCCTCGTGAGGCCTAGGCTTTGGAATTTGCATAACCTCACTTCTGCCACATTCTGTTGGCCAAAACAAGTCACAAGGGATCCAATTGTATCACAGAATCCAGAGAGTGGAGAAATTGCCTCCAACTCTGGATGGGAGGAATGGCAAAGTCACGTTGCAAAGGAACATGCATTACAGGTACATGGCCATTAGCAATCTACCATATCACCCAAAGAGTGCTATGATCCTGTGTAGACCAAGTTTATTGTTAGTACAGAACTCGATAATACTGAGGCTCTACTCCACCTGGTTCATGTCTGAACACTGTCAGTTGATAGAGCCAGAATGCCTGGGGCTAGTAGGCGATGTATTGTCTCCATCTGATAGAAGAGGATTAGATCAGAAATAGAGCTTTTAAGGATTGCTTTTCTTTGGTGAATCAAGTTTGATCTGTACCAAATAATTTTCTTTTTCTTGATGTTTCTTTCATTATTTGAAATAGCCTCTGTTTATCTCATGAGGTGATTTGAAGTTAATGCTTTAACAATATGAAAACTTTTCTGGAGTTGGAATGGCTGTTCTTCAAAGCACATTGTACCTTAACCCATCAGAAGTAGAGTTAATGGTATGGAGATGTCTTCTTTTTCTTCTGGCTCTAGACACCCAGTGTAAGAGAGTATTTAGGTGGCCCCATTCATTTAACTCCTGGGTCTTGCATTCTTTATCAAAGTGAAATAGTCAAGGTAACATCAAGTCTATTTGATCTAAGATGAGTCTCTGACTCATCAAAAACATCCAACTGACATATTACCCAGACAGATATTTACAGGGTGGTTAAGTCTCACAATTTTTTTGACTTGTCTTTTACCCAGGTGTCTTTTCAGAATGGAGGGAAATGGTGTTTTGGATTTGATTTGGTGATTTGGTAATGATAATAGCAAGGAGTGGGTCCTTTTAATTGAGCATTTTCTATGTTCATGGAGTTCCCTGAGCTTAGTGCTTTTCACATATTGACCACAGGGTTTGTGGGGAACGAAATTAGGTAACTCATGGTTAGCACATGATACATAATAAAAGCCCAATAGTGGTTAATCACCAACACCAAGAGATGGATAATAATAATTTTCATTTAATTGAGCACTTACTGTGATCTAAATTAGATTCTGTTTGTGTTATTAACTTGTACAATCAAATCATCACAAAACCCTCTAAGATTAAGTTTTAGTATTACACCCATTTTATATATTAGGAAATTCAGGTACACAGAGTGGAAATAATTCACAGAGTTAGTAAATGGCAGAGCCACGATTTAAACCCAGGCCAGGGCATCTGAATCCAGGGCATTGGTACCCTTTCTTGGTTCTTGGTAATGGAATATTCATGTACATTGACTTGGTGTCTAGATTGTCTAGATATCAACCCACTTCCCTCCTCTAGTGTTTAATTCCATGTCCAGGCATCCTGGGCAGGGGCTCTGAACTGATGATGCCAAGTTGCTGCTTCACTCAGTTAATGATCTCTCTGGGGTTTTGGCTTCTCACTTAATCTGTGGTTCATTCTTCCCCTCTGAAGAGAGGAGCTGGCTTCCTTAAAGCCTGACAGCTTTTTTCCCCGGTGATGAACCAGTCATATAAATAATTTACAACTTACTCTTTAAAGAAATGTTCCTTTTTCCCAATGCCAGAATTGAAGATACTCTGTAAGGCAGGAGCTCAAAGCCCTTTACCTGGGCTAATTAGTCCACCTATGCTAATTAGACCACCTCTTCTCATTTCTCTGTTTGAGGCTTCAAGTAAGAGTCTCCCATGCACTCAGTCTGAAGTAATTGCCATCGTTTTCCTTGGCATCACTGAGTATTTTGAGACATCTCGAGGCCTGTGTTTTTACAGAAGTTGTCTCTGGGTTACTTAGAAGAGTAAGGATTGGTGTAGAATTGCAGGGTACCCCAGTTTTAGTCTCCCCACGGAGCAGTTCAAAGGAATTTGAAACTCTGCAAATATAAATAAGACTTTATGGTTCATTTTTTTTATTACTACCCTTCCCATTTGGAAAACCCTTGGATTAGATACCATACTAGGCATTTTACAGGTATTATTTCATGTATTCTTTAAAATAGTTTTATGGGATTGGTATTATCGTACCTATTTTCCAGACGTGGAAACTGAAGGACAATTATGTAACTTGCCTCAGGTCAGGTAGCTAGGAAGTAGCCCAGGTGGTACTGAGATCAGAGCTCAGGTTTTTCAGATTTCAAATCCTGTTTTTTCCTGGGTTACTTACCCCATTGATGTGTCTGTCTTTCAGGCACCCTTTAAATCTCTCACAGAACACATTTGGAAACCAAAACAGTTTTTGTCTAAAATTTCTGGAACTTCTGTAGTCAGTACTCTTTCTCCACCTCATCCTCTTTCAATTTTTTCCTCTGAGTTCCCGGGATGAAGTAATGAAGTTTGGAGGCAAGAAGGCCTGGGATTAGGTTCCTTTGTAAGTTACTTGGCAAGAGAAAACAAAAGGGTAGACGTCATGAGAAAGTTTCCCGTTGTATCTCTAAGCTCAGTGGAGGATACTCTATCGGAAAGTTCTGTTCTTCCCATGAGAGGAATTAAGGAAGGGAAGAAAGATCTTGGCAAAATTCTGTTTTTTTCACCCTCTCCCTCTGACCAGTCTCAGTGCTTTGTGTTCACTTCTGCTTTCCTCTTCTACCACCCACCCTGGGCTTCTCGTAGTGAACACGTCATTCTAACTTGGTGTCTCGTTGCTCTCAGGTCTCACTTAGCTTCACTTGGAGAGGATAAGAAGGCCTGCCTTTTAGGCTTGCAGTGGCCAGTTGTGCCTGCTTCTCCTGCCTTGTGCCCTGTACTTGCCCTTTGGTACTTTGTGCAGCTGCGAAGCTTAAGAGTGAGCTAGTCCTATCTTTTCTCTGCAGTAGAAGATAATTTTGAATGCGAAATCAGTATTGAGTATTTCGTAAGATCCCTGATTCTTCTTGTTCCTTTTTGGGCGTCATGGTTTATGAGATTCTGGATCGGCAGCCTTGATAGAATAGTTACATATTTATACCCCAGCGCATTCTCTTTTCTTAGGACTAACTCAAGCAATACAGAACAGTTTTACCCCTCACATTGCTTCAGATGGAAGCGGAACAAAAGAATAGTTATTTGTGTACATAGTTTCACAGTAATCAGATCTTTCATTTTTCCCTACAGGGGTATTGGCAGATAGCAATCTGAGTGTTTGCAGGTATGACATGTTGAGGGTAGGCCAGGCGCGGTGGCTCATGTCTGTAGTCCTGGCACTTTGAGAAGCCGAGGCAGGTGGATCACCTGAGGTCAGGGGTTTGAGACCAACCTGGCCAACACGGTGAAACCGTGTCTACTAAAAAAACGAAAATTAACCAGGCATGGTGGGAGGCACCTGTAATCCCAGCTACTCGGGAGGCTGAGGCAGGAGAATTACTTGAACCCGGGAGGTGGAGGTTGCAGTGAGCCGAGATCACGCCACTGCACTCCAGCTTGGGCAACAGAGTGAGACTCTGTCTTTAAAAAAAAAAAAAAAAAAAGTTAAGGGTAAAATATTGATTGATTCTGTAGTAATGTTTGTATGGTACCTTAACAAGGAAATAAGTTTTGCATTTTCTTCTTCCTTATAGCCAAGCTTTCATTGTTCTTACCTTTTGATTGAACAAAGAAATACAAAGGAAGTTAATTTTATAGTGACATGGTCAAAGGCATAATGATATACTAACGCAGGTATGAGGTCAGGTAAACCTGGGATAGAATCTAGGTTTAGCCACACTTATTGACTGTGTCACCTCAGACAGGTTGTTGAACTTCTCTGAGTTTTGCTTTTATCATCTTGGACAATAATGCCTACATTTCAAGATGGTTGTGACCATTAAAAATAATTAAATGAATTCATAAGCATCTTGGAGTGTCTTGTATATGGTGGGGCTTAGTACATTATAATTCTTATTTTGTTTGCTGCAAATGCACAGAACAAGCTGGTTTGAGGGACTTGTGTCTAGTAGTCATGTTGCAGGATCAACTTTGGAGAAAGAGACAGCTTTGGAATGATCTAGTCTGAAATTTTCATTATACAGACTAAGAAACAGACTCAGAAAAGTTAAGTAACCATGTCAAAGCTGTAGAACTGGATAGGGACAAAACTGAGACTAGAACTCATACCACTGACTCTTAGCTTATGGTCTTTTTATGCCATCATGACTTATTTGGTCTAGATATGTATACCAGCATCTCTAGGGCAAGATTTCCTAAAATCACCTGGGAAGGAGTAGTGTTGATATGGTTAAAAAAAAGTGCATTCCTGGACTCCATCCTAGATTAATGACTCAAATCTCTGAAGTGTAACCAGGGATCTGCATTTTAACAAACATTTCAGACGATTCTTATGTATCTTGTAAGTTTACATTTATTTGGTAATGTAATACAAAATACATTACAAAGTGAGTTTGAGATGAGTTATATGAGTTCACTGAGTTTGAGTCTCTGTACTTATGCTGTAATTAAGATTTGATTTTCACAGAGTTATCTGAGCACCTTCAGGCACTTAAAGAGTGCCTGGCACATAGCAAGCACTTTACAAGTGTTAGCTATAATACGCCCATTTAATTGTTATAACAATCCTTTGAAGATTTTTTAAATTTCTTTTACAGATACAGGAAGCTAATGTACAGAGCGGTCATATAACTTGCCCAAGGTCATCCAGCTAACAACTGACAGAGCCGATACTTGAACTTCTGTGTGTCTGATGCTGAAACCCATGTGAGATAGTAGATTTTTTTCAATAAATATTGAAAGTTAAAGGATTTTTCTCATTAAAAGAATACCCCTCTCTGGGTTTGGTTGATATAGTTTGTTGAGACAGGCCTAAGAGAGACCTCATATAGGTAAAATAATCCCTATTCTGGTTTTCAAAACCAAAAAGTTTTGAAATGAGGCTTTCCTGAGAGTGAGCAAGCTGGCAAAAAGAATTTGTTTAAAAGGGAAAGTTTTTATTTTCAGTCTCTGTGCAAATGAAATGGATGGTTAAGGGAGAAAGTGGCAGCTGGCCGAAGAGCTTGACTCAGCTTCTTCAAGTCCAAGGAGCTCAGACACTGGAGACCTTGGGGAAGTTTTGTGTGCTGTCCAGTTTTGTGTTTTGTGTGTGTGTGTGTGTGTGTGTGTGTGTGTGTGTGTGAGAGAGAGAGAGAGAGAGAGAGAGAGACAGACAGAGACACTGAGCTAGCCTCTGGAGTCATGCATATTATTTTCCCCATGTTCTTTTGGTTGAGGCAGTTGCAGTGGTTCAGCCAGGTTCGAGGGAGCATAGACCCCGCTGCCTAGTGGAGGAGTGCCTGTGCCTCATTTGTCATTAAGAAGAATATGTGGGATGGGAAGTATGGGTGTGGCTATCTTTGGGAAATAGAATCTGCCACACGTGTTGACTCTCCCCTTGCTAAATAGGTTCATTCAAGGACTGGGTAGTTTATTGAGGTCCTTTATCCTCATAGTCAGTGTGATTTATGGATTTGCAGATGTTAGGCTAAACTTAAACAGTTTTTGGGTGGAACCTGAACTGTGTTTACTCAGAACTATGTAAATATATGATAGGGAGTGTCTGACAAAGCCTTACCTCATCATGGAGGAATAATACATTTGGTTATTTTTTTCTTTTAGTAGGGAATAAATCCTTAGTCTTTGTCTAGAATCTTAGGCAGTACATAATTGGCATTTGTTGTTGTTGTTGTTGTTTTGACTATTGTTAAGTAGGGCCTAAAATGTCTTAGGGGTTTGTGAACAAGACAGCCAAGATTCTTCTCTTATAAACCTTCAAGTCATGTGGAAAAGACAGACAGTAAACAAGAAAATGGTTAAGAATTGTAGTTCTACGGTTCCTAGGTAAATGAATGGGGAGGGCCCATGGCAAATGATAGTTGTCATCATCTTATCTGAGCCTAGTTGGTCAGTAGAGGCATCAGAAAAGCCATGTGAGGAGTTCACTTAGCCTCTTCTATGGGGTCCCCGTGTGTGTACTCCACCCAGGAGCTGAGATGAAATTGTCAGGGAGCAAACATGGACTTGTTCACAGAATCCTAGAATAAGAGCTAGATTAAGCACCCCTTGCATATCTACTCTGCCAGTTCTTTTTCTTGCCTTCCTCCTACAAAGAAAGGTTCAGTAGAGGTAATGTAAGAACATAAAAGGAAGTAGTACTTTCACACAGTAGACGGTAAACATGTGGAATTTATGTGTTTTCCTTGAGATGGAAAGGGTGAAAAGATGGAGATTTCATAAGTTCATGAAAACTAGATCTATAACAGGTTATTTAGGGAAGTTAGTAATATTATGATCTATCTCTCACCATTTAAGGATATCCAGGGACCTCCGCTTGATTTCCTTTCCTCCTCTTACCCCACCCATATAATAAATATTAATTTCTTGGCTTCTTTGTGTCAACCTCGGGGGTCTGGGGATAAAACAGCATTCAGTGTTCCTACCTTCATGTAGGCAGACAAAGAAGAAAGCAATGAGACAAATCACTGTAAGTCATCAACTAGGAAAGAAACAAATCCTGGGTGATAGAAAAGGACTAATGTCAAATGAAGTGTCAAGATCTGTCCCTGAGGAGGTGACCACAGGTTTCAAGTCTCACAGTGCTAAGCCCAACACCTAGACTGGAAGATATATTAGGCCAAATCCAGGACATCATTGCCATTATGTTTACAGCATAATTGAGGAAAGATGGGATGGGAGCTGAGGATGCAGCGCTTCCTACAGTGTATTGAATCCTTGGAGCCTTCATGTTGAATAAGAATCCTTTACCCTAGCTGGAGGTGGCTGTTTAGTCACACTGAGTGTGGGCAACCCTGCAAAGCTCCTCAGCTTCTGAACCCCAGGTCTGATGGAAACTGTAGATTTCTTGGCTGTGCTGAAAGCTTGTCCCGTGAGTGAAAGGGAGCAGGAGATGTCAGAGGCCTGACTTCATCTTGGCTCCTGTTTTTGTTGGAGGGCAGTTGCTAAGCAACACATCCCTCTGGCTGGAGCAAAGTAGATGGCTGGCAGAAGAGGGTAGAGGCAAGGAAAGTAAGAGTAGTGCCTGAGTCATGTAGAAGGATGACTTCTAGGAACAAAAATCCATAGAGAGATTTTCATTTTCAGAGGGAGGTCCTGTTGCAGAATTTCCCATGTGCATTGTGTCTACCTCTCGCCACCTCTCTTGTGAGCTCTGCTCTTGGTTTAGGGATTCGTAGACTTTTGCTCGTTTGGTAAGAGCCATGCAAACCTCCAGGTCTGGTGGTAATTACTGAAGCAAGGTGGCCTGGTATATGAGAGCACATTTTCCCTTGTACAAACCTTTGAGGGGGAAAGGGCCTGTAAATGGGAACATTTGGTTCAGATTATTTTGATTTGTGTTAGTGGGTTGGTTCCAAAGTCATGATTTGCTTTGGGAAATCTAATGGAGAACACTTGCAGGGTGTTATATGTTTGCTTTTTTCAAGTAATATTTCCCCTGCATTCTTCCATGGTCACCTTTCCTTATTCTTTAGATACTCCACCAACATTTCAATAATTTTATTGTGCTCTGAAGAGGTGTGTTTCTTGAAATTGTTCTTGAAAATAGAGGAGCATGGAGTGATCTGGGTATGTAGTCTGTGGGACAGAAGGTTTGTGGCTGCTTCTTCCATTCCTTCTACCTGTTAATATCCACCTCACCCACACTTTGTGTCATTTATGCACCCGTCTTGTGTGCTTCTAAGCATAGCAGAACCTCTGGTTAGTGCAGTTGATTCTTGGGTTCAGCACCCAGCACAAGACATCTTGTGGAGTAGGATAGAATGGAGTAAGTTCATGCCTATGTTTCGGGAAGGACTAGGAGAAAAACATGCCCAGAGGTCCCACGGGGGAAACCCAATAATTGATCTAAAAATGCTTAGTGGTAGAGCATGGGATTTAGAAATCTGTCTTGTCACCTACCAGCCCTATGTCCTTGGGCAGTCTGCTTAACATTTCTGAGGCCAATTTCCCATTTGTAAAATGAGAATGGAAATTCCCTTAACATTTCATTTGGAGGATTACAGGAGGTAATATATGCAATAGGCTTAGAACGTAATTGTTTAATAAATGAATGGCAGCTGTTACTGTTAATAATTGTCTTAAGTGTGGAGACGTCAGAGATTATACTAGTGATGGTATATTCTTGTGGGACAAACTCATGAAAATTATCTTCCTTGAAGAATCACATCAGTTAGATGGACTTCTTGTAGGGATGTAGGGGACATGATTCAAAGGTCCTCCAAACCTTTGTTCCCCCATACCCTGGCTTTTTCCTCTGTTGGCATATCTGGCTCAGAAGTGGACCTACCCCACCTTTGGCAACTTCTTACACTTATTTTCTGGGTTGATTGCTATGTCTGGAAAAGCTTGCCATGAATATTCCCTACTCCCTGTAATCACCCTGGAGGTTTCCAAGACCTCTTGGCACCTCAGATGATGTTGGATAGTTGGCTCTGGGACCCAGGCATGCTCCCAAGTCTCTCTGGCTGCTCCTGCTATTGCTTCCCAAGCATGCAGCTGAGGGAGAGAGTGTGATCACTCCTGGGAGCCAAATTGAGGCCTCTGTCTTTCTGACACTGAGTGGAGTTCAGAGATGGAGGGCCATGGGCTCATTCAAGCACCTAATGTGGGGTTCATCCACATAAAGATGGTACCTTTGATTGCTAAGGCATGCTGTTTCACTAGATTGTCATGATTACAATGATGCCTACCATTCATTGAGTGCTTACTCCGTACCAGACATGCCAGGCAAACCCATGTGCTTTGCACATTTTGCCTCCTTTTAATCTCAGTAACATATCTATGGAGTAGTGATGTATAATCCCTGTTTTTCTGGCAAGGAAACTGAGGGCTTTATGGTACCAATACACTTCCTTATAGCGTGTTGTTTTTTTGATGGTTAAAACATTTCTCAGTATGAGTTATATGAAGACATGGGGCAGGGTGGATGTAGTAGAAAAAGCGTTGAATTATAAGTCAGGTTCTAACCAATCTCTCATAACATCTACCTTCTTTCTTTCCACTCTTCCTTTTAGTTTATAAAATCTGGGGCTTGATCTGCAGAAGATGCCTCTGTGATGTGGTGATGAAGAGCCTGAGCTTTGGCCTCACACATTCTTAGGACTGAGTCCTGGCTCTGCCATTTGTTAGTTATGGGGTCTTGGGAAGTGGTGTGCTCCTGAGACTTGGTTTCCTCATCTGGAGATGATAACTGTCTCCTTCCATTGTTGTGGGGACTAAGTGAGTTAATATACAATAAGATACTTGGCAAGTGTCATTACATGTGAGCTAAAAATGATTTTTTTTTTTTTTTTTTTTTTTTTTTGAGACAGAGTCTTGCTCTGTTCCCCAGGCTAAAGTGTAGTGGCACGATCTCGGCTCACTGCAAACTCCACCTCCCGGGTTCGAGCGATTCTCGTGTCTCAGCCTTCTGAGTAGCTGGGATTATAGGCACCCACCACCATGCCTGGCTAATTTTTGTATTTTTAGTAGAGATAGGGTTTCACTATCTTGGCCAGGCTGGTCTCAAACTCCTGACCTCAGCTGATCCGCCTGCCTCGGCCTCCCAAAGTGCTGGGATTACAGGCGTGAGCCACCGTGCCCAGCCCAAGACATTGCTTTATATTAGTCTTTCTCAGACATTCTTGTTTTCCCTGAATGAGTTGGCAGTTTTAAAGCTTTTTTTTCTTTTTGTTTTTGAGAGTAGCGTCAAAGACTTTGAAATATGATGAAAGTTCAGGACAATTTCCCAAGAAAATGCCTGTTTACCCAAAATTCATCTTCAGTTTCAGAGGGTTTAGGGCCAGGACTTTCTAGAGCTCTTTAAAAACTCCAGAATAAGAACTCCTTTAGGCTGGGTGTGGTGGCTCACGTCTGTAATCCCAGCAGTTTGGGAGGCCAAGGCAGTGGATCATCTGAGGTCAGGGGTTTGAGACCAGCCTGGTCAACATGATGACACCCCGTCAATATAAAAATATAATAATTAGCCGGGCCTGGTAGTGGGCTCCTATAATCCCAGCTACTTGGGAGGCTGAGGCAAGAGAATTGCTTGAATCTAGGAGGTGGAGTTTGCAGTGAGCCGAGATCACACTACTGCACTACAGCCGGGGCAACAAAGTGACTCCATCTCACACACACACACAAAAAATTACTCTTTTAGTTGATTGTAGGATGGTAGCCCCCCTTTTGCAGGCCATTCTTCACCTGCTGTCTGATGCCTGCTGAACTTAACTGAGGCCAGCACACGTGGAGGAGCCCTTTGTGAGGACTGGAGGGATGCACTTCCTTTTCCTCTTCTCCTCTGTTCGCTAATGAGCAGCCTCCTGATTTCTTGGCCCCAGTGTTGCTGCCCAGAACAAGCACCAGGAATGTGCTGAGGAGCCACAGCTCTTGAGGGAGGCTGCTAGGAGAGCAGGGAAAATCAGTCTTTCTCTTCCTCGGTTGGGTTATTTCAGGCATGAGAGGAGAGGGAGCAGCAAAGACTCTGGGATTGTAGGAAGAACCCAGCTACTGTGTGTTCTGTACCAGGAACTGTGCCTAGGGGGTTTGCATTCATTATTTCTCATCCTTAGAAGAATGCTTCCCGGTGGGTATTTGTTATCACCCTGCTTCACAGATGAGGAAGCTGAGACTCAGAGAAGTTAAGAATAGCAAATGTCCAAGGTGGGAGTCAGGTCAGCTCTCTGAAATCATGGAGGTCTTCTGTGCCATGCGGTTCCCCTAGATGGAGTCAGGTCTCTGGGGTAAAGGGTAACTTCACGCCCTTTGCCGATAAAGGAAATGCTTTTCCTTCTGGTGGCCAGATATCCGCAGTTACTGTCTTTGTTATGTGCTCTAGATGGCCTTCTCAGTGCTGAACTGCAGACCCGTGTATTTTTAGAAAAGGAAGAGGCTTCTGTGTGTACTGTTTATGTACAGACACATATCAGTTTCTGAATACTAAAATCAGCTAAAGCAGCCGGGTGTCAGCTCTGGCTGGTGTCCAGATAACTGGTGGCCCTGTCTTCTGGCTGGCAGGTCCTCACCGGGATGGCTTCAGGGACAGGACTGACCCCTCATGTCTTTCTTCTTGATAGACTAAGCTCTGAGTCCCCCCAGAGACCTGCCTGTGCTTCCTCCCCAAGCTCGGCTCCTGGCTTGTCAGCAGTTGGTCAGGCTGCATCCTTTTCTTTTTTTCCATTTCCCTGCTTGCATTTTCGCCTTGTTTCCTCATGCCCACTTCACTCACATGCCCTTTTTTCTCCTGTGAGACAAACCGTGTTTTGATTTTTTTGTTGTTATGGTCAAAGAGGAGTATTTTGTGCACTGCAACGAAACTGGCTACCTAAGGTATCCATGTGTGAAAGCCACGCATTGATTTCATGGGAGGGCAGTGTACTGCAGCATTTGGGTCTCTGTACTACCATTGCCTGCTCACATTTATAGCTGACTCATGTTGAGCTATATGCCAGACGCTGGCTTTGTGTATTACCTGCTGAGCCACAGTTACCTGTGTGAGGGTGGTTCTGGTATTACCTCATGGGCCTGAGACCTTTCCAAGGTCACATGGCTGGAGTTGTGTCTGAGCTCAGAGGGGTGCTGAGGTATGTGTGTCGGGTGAGGAGGAGTCACCAGCGCATAGGCGGGACGGTGGGGCATGCCACCTTTGTGCCTGTCTCTTGCTCCCAGGGGAATGTCTTTTGGTGTGGCCCAGGTGAGCCAGAATTTCAGGTCTTTTTGAGGATTAGTCTGTTTGACCTTCTTCTCCTCTCTGGCAAAGAGGATTTGGATGGGATTTCCCTTCAGTGGGGATTTTGTCTTAGTGAGGGCTGCAGAACTGGGCCTGCTGCTTCTAGGATGTGCTGTGTCATTCCTGCTCACTCCTCTGCTGTGACCACCCCTGCCTCTTCCCCTTTATTCTTCAGAATGAAGACTGCAGCTCACAGACATTTGGGAGCAAAAGAGACTCACATTTTGTGCTGTCCTGTGAGGATCTATATATAGGATGCTGAGTAACCACTTGTAAGACACTTTGGTATCTTATTTGAGTAGTTTGGCAGATGTCCTTTAGTCTTGTTTTCTCTTTCTTCATTCATTAATTCATTATGTATTGATTAGTATGCTTAAAGCATACATGTCTGTGAATAACTCTCCCTTAAAGGAGGATACCATGGGGGACAGTGAGACCCAAAACCAGTTGGTGTGCTAAGGACTTTTCACGTCTTATCTCAGAACAACCTTATGAGGTGGGTAGGAAACTGAAGAAGGGGTCTGTGAAAAGAGGGGTAGTGGGTGGTGATTCATGAAGGGCCCATTGTGGGGCTGCCAGAGTGAGAATCTCAGCTCTGTTGCTTGCTGTCTGTGCAGCTTGGGCAAATCACTCTGCCTCTGTCACCTTCTGTTTTCTCATCTGTGAAATGGGGATAACAGTGCCTGTCTCATGGGATTTTGAGAGTCAAATGAGACAATGTTTGTAAATTTCACAGCATTTCTCTGATACATGGTAAGATCTCAATAAAAAGTGGCTATTTTAAAAATTACTATTATTAGGTACTGTTATCTCCTTATACAGAACCTGAGCCTTGGGGAAACTGCCTCAGCTTAAGTCACACAGCGAATACAGCAAAGGATGGTGATGTCTTAACTGCCATTAAGTGGCACAAATAGAGTGCCATGAAGAGGCTCAAGGGAGAGAAGCAGCACCTGTGTTGTGTGGGTGGCGGGCAGTGCTGCAGATGGACTAGTGTGGGCCTGGGAAGACTCCATGGACGAGATGGCATTTGGAGGATTGGCCCATCTGGACACCTGAAGGTGGGGAAGTGCAACATTGTTGGTGGAGTGAACATCAGGGCAGAAACTCAGGGTTGAGAATTGTGTTGTGTGTGAGCTCAGGCATCCTCTGATTCAGAGCAGAGGTGGGGGTATGTAAGCCTATGAGGGCAGGGGCTGGGCTGGGTTAGTTCTGTGCTAGAAGAGTGCCTACCACTTGGGAGGGGCTCCACACACAGTTGTTTAATCCAATTGAATGACAGTGTCTGGAGGTGGCAAGCTTTAGTTGGTGAAGGGAAGTGACCTGGGAGAAAGCAGTTTTGAACTTCAGTTGGAGAAGTTGATTTCTGCCTGCCCACAGTGAGACGTGGAATTCTTTCATTTGTATTGCAAAAGGCTAGCTCTCTCAGCTGCCTGGTATTAAACTGTAAGTTGCTCTAGACACTAGTTTTGCTTTTATCTAGACAATGAATCTGATACTCTCTGAGCTGTTTGGTCAACATTGCTTATGGTAATAGGAGATTATAGGACTGGGTGGCCATCACTCCCTGGGGTGTTTTAAATTTAAGACCACAGAACCTTGAACCAAACGAAAGCTTGTTTGAAGTAAATATCGTGTGTGGCCCTGTGGTTTTCCCAATCCCGTTTCCCTCCTTTACTCCCTTCCGGTTCTTCCTTGTTTTCTGTGGTCAGATTCTCACCATAGGTGGTTCTCAAGCCTTGGCACATCAGCTGAGCACAGGCGGTCCTCACTTCATCTAACATATGTGTTAGACAAAGGCTGTGTGCACATCATAGTTGTGAAGATGGCGTGGAAGCTGCCGAGGTGAGCACAGTGTGGAAGAATCTTGCCTGTAATGAATCCTTAGTGAGGCAAAGGATGGCATTAGTTTTGAATGTCTGTACCCTAATTCTGTATATGATTCTTTGCATGGTTTTTATACATTAGATTTTCCTGTAGCAGGCTACAAGATTGGAAGCTCCTTAAGACAGGGGCCTGCTCCCTCACTGTATGTAACCTAGCCATGGCTTGTGGGAATTAACCAGTGGGCATCCGATTTATGGGCCAGGTAGCTCTTTCTTTCCTGCCTACTTGGTTTCTTGGCCTTACTAAGTAATGACCGTCGGAGGACACACATGGGTGTGTTAGAGATCTCAGGAGCAATTAGTCAATTAGTTATCTTTGCACTAAATTGGTTTTAAACTAGAGGTAATGATCTGAAATTTACTGGAAGTCTTTTCCATGTTGTTTATTGGTTCTGTGGTGATACCATTCCCAACTCTAACTTAACTTTTTATCAAATGTGTTTATTACCCTCTTCTCTGAGCCACAAACAACACTTTAGAAAGGCATAAAGGGATGGGAGTCAATTTCAGCGGTTTTGAGAAATGATTTGAAAGATTGAAACCATCTCAGGATAATTTTCACTACCTAAAGCAATTCCAGTAGGTTTTCATTGTGAAGTAGATGTGGACTCTTGTTTTCTCACCCTTGGGTAAGACAGGTTCTCACACCAAAAAGACCTAAGACGTCAGAGCAGGGGAGGCACACCTCTTGTCTCTCTCCTCCCAAAGCATTCCTATTTGCATTTGGCTTTTGTTTTAAAAAGATGAATGGTGCTTGAGAAGGTATGTGTGCTTTCAAACATTAGCTGCCATGAGATTTTTCTAACATTCCTTCTCTGTCTTGAAATTCTCTCCTCCTCCATTGACAGTGTGCTCTCTATGCTTCATCCCCTTCTGAACATCCCTTCTTTGCTCACCTTCTTTGTCCTGTGGGTCTTCTCAAGGTTTCTGCCCTTGCATTCTTCGTCCCCCCGACCAGAAGGTCTGCCTTTCTTTGTCACTAATCTCTCCAGTCCCTGGCTCCTGCCACCACCCACATGAACATGATTCCTAGACTTCCCTCTGGCAGCCCCAGCCCCTTTCCGGTTCTTTAGTTTCTTGATGTCTGCTGGCATCTCTAGTCTGTATGCATTGCTGGTGCCTCAATCCTGCCATGTTTGTGTCCTTTTTCCTCCAGCCTGCTTCACCTCCCATGCTCCCTGTTTCTGTTAAAGATGCTGTTGCTGTCCCGGTCATCCAGGCACAACCTCTGGACCCACGTGTGATTACTTGTTTCACCCAGTTAGTCCTCAAACCCCACGGGTGTTCTTCTGCACACGCTCTTCTCGCCACGCCAGCCACTGCTGATTCAGACCCTGGCTACCTCTAAATTCGGCCCCAGACAGAGCCACCTCACTTGGATCTTGCCTTCCGCTGTGGAGACTGTGGCTCTGCTCTGCTGCCTCCTGCAGCCTCATGCCCTCACTGTGTTCCCCAGGCCTCTGTAGAGCTCCGCCTGCCTGTTGCGCTCTGCCTGTGACCTCTCTCCTTCTTTTGGCCCTACTGTTTCCCATGTGTGCAGCCCAGCATCCTGCCTCTGTGCTTGTGTTTAAATTGTCCCCTCTTCCCATAGGGCTTATTATCCCAATCTCTCCTTGGTCAATTCCTTAGTGACCAGTTTAACTACTCCTTCCTTGGAGGAACATCATCCTTTCAATGGGGGCAATTTCTACTCTGACTGATTTCTCATTACAGATGATCTCTCTCTCTCTGTGGTACTTACTACTTTTTCTTTTTCTTGCAACCAGCATGAAAAACAACAACAACAACAACAACAACAACAACACACACACACACAAATTCTGTATTTTTGAAGCATGGTAGAGTTGTTAAGAGTAAACTTAGGAGTCAGACCTATACTTGCATACAAACTTTCGAAGTTATTAGCTATATAAGGTGGAAAAGTTTCTTAATATCTCTGAGCCTCAGTCTCTCCATTAAATGGGTATAATGATGCCTTCCTGATTGGGCTCTTGGGAAGATCGAAGGAGGTGGTATAAGTCAATGTCAGAGACATAGTAGGTCCTCTATTAGTCATGTTTCTATCCTCCTCCGTTCTCATTAGGCTGCTAACTTCTTGAGTCTGCATGCATTTTAATTTTGTATTATGCAGAGCCCTGTGCTTCATATGTAGCAAATAAGGAACAGCTATTAGCTGGAGAGCCAATGGATCTGAAGGGACTTTAAAGAGAAAGGATTTGAAGAGAAGCATTGGCTATGCAAATGTCTACCATTAGAGCAGTGGATAAGCTTGATATGCAGCGTCAATTTGGAGACACGAATAGTTTACAGATTAATCAGGATGGATTTGATGATGAAATAACTTAATTGTTTCACAGATGAGTGGATTTTGTAGTTTTGTTCACATGGGAAATACTTTTTTTTTTTTTTTTTCCTGAGACAGAGTCTAGCTCTGTTGCCCAGGCTGCAGTGCAGTGGCACGATCTTGGCTTACTGCAACCTCTGCCTCACAGGTTCAAGCGATTCTCCCGCCTCAGCCTCCCAAGTAGCTGGGATTACAGGTGTTTGCCACCATGCCCGGCTAATTTTTGTATTTTTAGTAGAGACCGGGTTTCGCCATGTTGGCCAGGCTGGTCTCAAACTCCTGACCTCCTTGGCCTCCCAAAGTGTTGGGATTACAGGCGTGAGCTGCTGTGCGTGCCGAAAATACATTTTTGACATTAGCTAAGATAACATCAGGCATTAGCTTGTTGGCAAACATTATTCTACCATATCCATGCTTGAGATTGTAATTTTAATAGTTCAGTTCAGTTGTTTTATTGTGAACTGCTTGGCATTTTGCCCCTCATAGGCTCATGCACAAGAACTGAGTTTTACCTTGTAATCAGAAGGTAACTCCCAACAATTTACAGATCCCTGATGGAACTGGTGCCTCCCTGGCAGCTGTGCAGAATTGGTTATAATCCTTTAGGCCCTATGTGGCAGCCCCCTCCCTCCCATTTTACACTGGTCTCCCCACCCCTGCCCTTTCTTCCACGTGCTGGCCTTTAGTTGCTGCGTTTTCTCCAGCCACATGGTCTTGTGCACCTGGTGCTCTTTCGGCATGGCCTTCTCTTCTATCTCATCTTTGCCAGGTTGACTTTATTTCTGCCTATTCGTTTCACACTTTGTCATACAGAGGTCCAGGTTATTCATGGAGTCTGGGTATTTCCAGGGTTCACTCTACCTAGGCACGTGGTCCCTCCCCAGTCTTGGAAAGATGATTCATGTTGACCAGAAGATAGAAATTCAGCTGTCCTCTAGCAATAGTTTGGGTTTGCTGACAGTCTCACTCCTTCCAGAACTGGATAAAATAATGATAAGCCCTTGTGCTAGAGGGTTGGATAGGTTTTCTGTGAAGAGGCAAGTAATGCTGTGCAGAAGAATGTTAATGAGAAAGGAAAGAGTGAGGTATGCAGCAGCAGGCAAAGCATCAGAGAGGTGGTTTGGGCCGCAGGGGCTCTGAGTGGTCAGAGGTAGTTTAGAAGGGACAGGTCTCAGATGGGAGTCATTCAGCCTTTGCAGTGTTGTGGGATGCTCACTTATGTTAGTGGGTATTGTTGAGGGGACCTCATTGTCCTTGGGGGACATGGAATTGGCCCTCCTCACAGGCATTGCTGGGTTCCTCTTTACTAGTGCAACAGCTGGCTAAGGTCAAAGTCATTCTTGGGAAAGCAAGTCAGCATGGCAGGATCAGCAATCTTAAGACCATCTTTCTAACTCTTACAACATTCAGGGAGACTGTCTTGGAGCAGATTTATTTTATTTTTCCCTAAATGACTAATTATAGCATTTGTGCTATTAATATGGATGCCTATGGCTTGTAACAATAGGGATTTCTATCCACATCTCACATGCATTCTCACATGTTGATGCATTTTGGCTGCTTACTGCCTGTGGACTGCCAGCAGTTGGATTGGTTTTCCATGATTTGGTCGACTGTCTTGGATGGAGACAATGGGAAGCTTCTTTGATCCAGAGGAGGTCTGCAGTTCCTTGGAACTCTGTCATCATTACAACATGGTCTCACTCAGTAAGTTGGTGATTTACTTATGTTTTAAAAGACCAACAAAGCAGATTTTACCATGTAGAAGCCTTGTGTGTCGCTCAGCCTGCAGTCAGGGATTCGAGCTGCTGTCTCTGCATGTCCCGTTGAAGCACCATGATATTGAGCCTCTCCTTTGGCACAGAGATGTCAGAGTCTCTCTTTTGCAGAGACCTGCTGCTTTGAAACCTTTGAACTCCCTTATTTCTCAAACTTGCCTTCATCAAGCTCCAAAGGTGGAGGAAGTACTGATGGGGGAGGCCAGAGAGTCTACTCAGTAGAGAGCAGTGTCAGCTGAGTCTCAGTTTGGCCCAGAAGAACTACTTAGACTCTGAAGCAGGTTTCTGGGGTGGTTGGTGAGAACTTATCATTATGGTAGCTTAGATTTTATTTTTTAATTTAATTATTATTATTTTTTTTGAGACAGGGTCTTGTTCTGTTGCCCAGGCTGGAGTACACTGGCACTGCCTTGGCCCACTGCAATCTCTGCCTCCTGGGCTCAAGTGATCCCCCTACCTCTGCCTCCCAAGTAGCAGGGACTACAGGCATGTGCCACCACATCCAGCTATTTTTTGTATTTTTAATAGAGATGAGGTTTCAGCATGTTGGCCAGGGTGGTCTCAAACTCCTGACCTCAGGTGATCCACCTGCCTTGGCCTCCCAAAGTGCTAGGATTATAGACATGAGCCACTATGTCCGACCTAGCTTAGATTTTATATTGAGGGTTCTAGAGTCAGGCTTCTGGGTTTTCACCTTGGTTCTATCACTTAGTGGCAATTTTTCCTTTGGTCAAAAGGGATTTAAACAATAGTATCTACCTCGTAGGGATTTGGGGAGAGTTGAATGAATAATATCTTTGAAAGTACTTGGGGGCTAGCACAGAGTAAGCTTTCAAGAAATCGTTGTCTATCATGATGTTGAAAATCCTTCAGAGTAGCCTTGACTCCGTGTTCTCAGATGCTGTAGGTCCTTCTCAGCATATAGGCAGCGCTTACCTTTTTCCACTTGAGTCCACACTGGCAGGAGGCTACAAGCTTCCAGAGAGTTGGGTTATGCGTGTTTCTGTTTGTAGTGTAATGGGAAACACTAATGGACAGTACTAGCCCTTAGTAAATGTTTAATAATTACTTATTGAAGGAACGAATGAAGCTGTGAGCAGGCCAAGAACAACAATGTGGCAGGGTGGTGTGTTTCCTGTTGCGAAGTCATTTTTGTTAGTTTATGACTACAAGAACCTTCATCATCTTGGAGATCATGAGAGATCATAAATGAGTAGCAAAATATTGGGGAAATTATTATGTTTTTAAAAGCTTGTCACACAAAAAAACTGCATGTGTTTAATTGCACAATTTGATGAACTTTGTTACCTGTATACATTCACGAAGCCACCCCCACAATATTGGGAGAATTCTTAATGCCTGTCCCTAAAGTGTTTTATCTCTCTGTTGCTGATGAACCACTTCCACCTTGGCTTTGAATATGGCTCCCAGCCTCATAAGGAAGGTAATGGGAATCTGCTGTGTTCCTCTCCACCATATTCCTTTCTAGCTTGCGTCTGCAGTTTTACATTCTTGCCACTGAAATTTTCAGTGTTTATAGTATGTATTTGTCGAGTGTCTGTCTCCACTAGGTTGTAGGTTTGGGGGACGAAAGGACTATGTCAGCTTTGTTCAGTGTCTTATTCTCCATGCCTCCCACAGTCCCCGAAATAGGAGGTGCTCAATGAAGAGTTAAAGGATGAATGGGTGAGCCTATTGCCAGAATAAATATATGACACTGTTGGGCCTGAGTTGGAAGCAAAGGAAACTTGAGTTATTCTTGAAGATTAAGTTATTCTTACCTTCAGCAAAGGAAAATGAAAGGGAAGAAAGATCTCCTAGGATCTGAATTACTTTAACTTCATTGCTAATATGAGACCAAGTAGACCCTGGAAATGCAAGGAATCTAACATGGCTTAAGCTAGACCCAAAGACGAGGCATGTCTGGGCATTGTGAGACCGCTGTCATTCTGAGACCCAGCTGCTTTGTAGGAGGTTAAATCTTAATGTTGGGGCTCTGTATTTTTGTTTTGTTGCAAGCTGTTTCTCTACTCTAGGCTGCCATGGAAGGGGGCTTTAATTGGATGTGCTGTTTAAAGGACCCCCTTCACCTCCAGTCCCTTTTTTTTCTTCTTCAGCTTGTGGTATCCTCCCCCTGCCTCCCATCATATATGACAGTGAAGTGTTTAGAGTCAGCTCTGGGTCCCTCAGAGAAATGTCTCTCTTAAGGCACCAGATAAAAGAAGAATCACAAAAATAATAATTAAAAATGATACAACCTGGCAGTGGTGTGTGGTATGCATTTTGGCGAGAGTGAAGTCACCATTTTAGAACATAAATGCTCTCAGTGGTGGAGAAAGACTGGCAAAACAGCCTTTTAAAACCCCCATTACGGAAAGAAAGGGCAGGGTTGGGAAGAGAGAGAGCATATTTGTGTTTGTGAAGCTGTTTTTCTACTAAATGTTTACAGAGGAGGTGGACAAAGCTGAAGTGAGCACTGGGCTATGGGTGGTGTACAGGACTGACCTGGTCCCTGTCTTCTTGGAGCTGTCCACACTGAGCAAGCGTGATAAGTGTTGGGAGAAACCCAGGAGCTATGGACACACAGTTGGGGCCAGCTTGGGCCATGTGTGTGAAGCCACACCTTGAAAGGGGTTCCTGGAAGGCTAGGTGGCGGTCGGTTGGTTGTGTTGGTCAGGGTGGGAGAGGCCTTTCGGGCCAGGGAGGACGTATGAGGGTGCCAATCTGAGGACACCTATTTTGGAAGATTGCTGTTTGGCCAGTGGGAGGGTGACTCTTAAGCGAGGCTGAACAGACCACCTACAGTGTCAGAAGAGCAAGGCTTCCATTTTCGTTGTGGCAGAACCCCTAGATTTTGGTAACAATATGACTTTAAGGCCCAGGCTCCCTAAGGAAGGAGGTGTATTAGCCTCTTTGGGCTAACATCACAAATTACAGCCAGGCCTCTATATCTGTGGGTTCTGTATCCATGAGTTCAGTCAACTGCGGATGGAGAATATTTACTGCATCCGTACTGAACGTGTACAGACTTTTTTCTTTTTTCTACTCTCTAAGCAATACAGTATAACAACAATTTACATAGCATTTACATTGTATTAGGTATTGTAAGTAATCTAGAGATGATTTAAAGTATACAGAAGGATGTGTGTAGTATGTTATATGCAAATACTATGCCATTTTATATCAGAGACTTGAGCATCCATGGATTTTGGTATCTGTGGGGAGTCCTGGAACTAATCCCCATGGATGCCGAGGGACAACGGTACCATGAACTGGGTGGCATAAAACAACAGAAATGTGTTTTCTCACAGTTCTGGAGGCCAGAAATCCAAAATCAGAGTGTCAACAGGGCCATATTCTTTTGGAAGGCTCTAGGGAAGAATCATTCCCAGCCTCTTCCTGGCCTTCCTTGGTGTTCCTTGGCATGTAGCCGGCCACTTCAGTTTCTCCCTCCATCTTCACAGGGCCTTCTTCCCCGGGTGTGTGTGTGTGTTCTTACCTCTTCTTACAAGGACACCAGTCATTGGATTTAGGACCTATCCTAATCCTATATGACCTCATTTTAACTAGGTACATCTACAAAGACCCCGTTTCCAAATAAGGTCACATTCTGAGGTTCTGGGTAGACATCAATTTTGAGGGTACTATCCACTACAGGAGGGGATATTGCAGTGGTAGGACCTGTGCTAGGAGGCTTCCACCAAGTCTTTTCATTCTTCAAGGTTCCTGGGTTGATGTGGGCAGTGAGGCTGCTCGGGGGAGGATGGGCCAGCAGCTGCTAGGATTCCTGTCTCTGGTGAGGGCTCCTGGGTACTGCATTCTTCTCAGGTGCCCAGGAGAAGCTGTGTGACTGAGAGAGGTGGCCCTGCTCATGCATGCCCCTGGCTCAGGGTCACCTCGTCCCTCCTGCAGCAAGGGAAGCATGTCAGGGTTTCTTTCTGACTGTCCTAGGAGCACCTTGAGATAGGAGGAAGTGTCCATGAATAAATAGCTAAAATAATTAATGACCCTAGCAAACAATGGCTTAGGGTTTTTCCACAGTTCTTCTCTCCTCTGGAAACAGTTTCCTGCTGCTTTCTTGGAGGTGTGTTGCCAGGGACTTTCCGGGTCTTCGGGACATTGCTTTCCTTTTCTTTCTTGTTTCTCTGCTTTCTCAGGTTTAGTACTATTAGTTTCTTCCATTTCTCTGGTATTAAAATATTACCTGCAGTGTCTTTCTATAACAGTGGTTTTTAAACTTATTGTGCATAGGAATCATCTGGAGAGTTTATTTTAAAAAGGCATATTTCCAGATGTATTTTCCAGAATTTCTGATCTCGTAAGTCGGGGGCAGTTGGATTCAGGTGAAATTCAAAGGCCAATTCAAGAAACACGTCCTCAAAGAGAAAGGGAGAGGAAAAGAAAGAGAGAGTATGAGAGAGACAGAGAGAGAGAGAGTGTGAGAGAGTGTGGGTATGAGAGAGAGTGAGTGTGTGTGTGTGTGTGTTGCAGGTACGCTTTCCCTCAAGTGATACCTGATGTATTAGAAAGGATGGTTTTTGTATTGACCTGATGTTAATTGGTATGGTTTGTCACTAGTTTATTTATTTAAAATTCTGGCCTAGAGAGACTCTGTCTCAAAAAAAAAAAAAAAAAAAACAACAACCAAAAAACAACAACAAAAAAACCTCTGGCCTAGATATGCTGTTTAGATACACACATGCAAATTCTTCTTGTATCATTTGCCTAGAGGGAAAGTGGTTTTAAAATAATATCAGTGGTACCTTGAAAATGTGATAGGCATCTTATTGGCTAAGGAAGAAAGTGAGTGGGGAATGGAAATGGGTGTTTTATGGCTTCAAGACTAAGCCTAGGAGATGGTGTTCTGATTGTTTTGTGTGTCGTGAAGGAGTAATGGGATGGCTGTTTTGTCTACATTTCTGGGACTTAGCTTTCCCTTTTTATAAAAGGGGTATTGTAGGGTTTATCATTTCTTCTGACCAAACTCTTAAAAAAGGTTACATTCTTATTTGCTTATTTATTTATTTAGAAACACTATTGGGGGCTTCTGGCTTGCTAGAATTGTGGATGACTATCCTTTTATGAACAAGACAGTCACGGCTACTGCCTGCCTGGGGTTTATAATGTCATCGGAGCTGTTCACATCAAACAGTCACCAAAATCAAAGGAGATTACCAACTGAAAGGATAGGAAAGGGAATTCTGGGGAGGTATGAGGGTGTACCCCTCGGGTGGATAGGGAATGTGAGGAGGCTGCTTCCCTGAGGAAGTGACCCTTCAAGCAGAATCTAATGGGCTGAAGGGCAGTAACTAGGGGAGAGACAGGGGAGTGTCTCAGGAAGAGGGCACAGGACAAGCACCATGCTTTGTGGCCGGCTGGATTGTGGCACCTTTGAGGTGCAAGTTGGCCAGTGGGGCTGGGTATAGAGTGAGGGCAAGGCCAGTGGGGTGTGCAGACGAGGCAGGTTTTGTAGGCCTTGGTTGGATTTATTTTGAGGGGAATGGGAAGAGTTATAATCAGGGAAGATATGGAAGGGACCATCAACAAGATCAGGTCTGCCTTTTGAATAGCTTGTTCTGGGCAGTTAAGTGACAAATGGACTGGAAAGCATCGGGAGGGAAGTGGGGAGGCCAATTAGGAGTCCAGGCCAGAGATGATGGTGGCATGGACTCGGGTCTTTCTCAGCGTACCAGTTGGAGGAGAGGAGAGCTAATTGAGGTTGAAAAGCAATCCCAGGGTATTCCTGTGCCCAGGACTGGGTGTTTAATCTGTGGGGCTCCTTGTTCAAAAAGCAGACATAAGTACTGTTAAAAGCATTAAAATAGAAAGCTGCTTTCTTTCTTTCCTGGTTTCTTTCTTGACGTGTGGTGGTATTTTTAATCTGCCCATGTTCTTCTAAAAAGGAAGAATTAAAAATTTAAATTATTAGTATGAACTCTTCTGTTCATCTTTATATTATACAATGCCAATTTTCTATAAGATCATCTGACTTACATGCAGAATCACTAGAATTATACAATCCATATTTCATAGCTCATATGCATTTATTTCATTCTTCCAAGAACGGTGGAAATGTTGCACAAAATCAGTTTTCAGTTTTCTTCTTGATGCATACACATTTTCCCGATGTGCTCCACCTTCGGCTTACGATGTATGAGGAGGGCCTGAAAGGAAAGGAGCTATGGGTTGCCCAGTCTGTCCCTGTCCTAGGTTACCATGGTCAGTGTCAGTGGTTGACTTATCCAGGGAAGTAACATGAGGAAGAAGGCTGTGATAGGGTTCCTGGGCCGTTCATGTTTTGGATACTATTGTCTTCTTGCATCTGGCAAGTTCTGGTTGAAATCGTAGGTGTAACCCCTCAGGGCTGTCAGTGTTGCCCATGACTCAGTTGTAGATATAAGACAATTACCTTTCTCTTGCTTTGAGTCTCACTGAGCTCCCACACATGGTGGGTCCACCAGAATTCTGTGCACTGGGGCCACAAGGAGCCGCAGTGGGCCTGCATGACATCTAGGTTGTACCCGTCTTCTCTACGCACATGTATGCTCCACTGTCCCACTGGATCTCACTTGCAAAACACAAGTTCAAAGATAAAGTTATTAAAAATTTCAAGACAGCTACAGCAGAGCATTAAGCCAAGCAGGCCCTTCTGACCACGGGACCCCATGCGTCTGTACTGGTTGAATGTCCATGAAGCTGCCATGCCTAGACCTCAGGCACTCCCAATTTTCAGCTGCCCTGTGAGTCTGTTTTCTGGATTCACTTGAGTCTGTGTGTCAGGTTTAATATTTGCAGGCTCAGAGAAGATTAGCTGGGCAGAGCCTGTATTGGCAGACGCAGCCTAGGACTGTAGTCCAAGAGTGCTTGGCTCTCCAGCTGCCCCTTCTGTGGGAAGCCTGGTTTCCGGATTGGTTTCTGGGCAGTCAGCACCAGGGCCATTCATCAGCTCCAGGTGCCATGAGCTGGGTTTCTACAAAACAGAGATGTGTTCCCAGTCAGTTGTGTAGGCTTCAGAATAAGGAGACATGATTGAGAACATGTTTTGAGGAAGACTCAGGCTTCGGAATTTGTGATTTTTAAATTGAATTAGGGTGTTTCTTCCTCCCACCCCTGCTGTCACCTAGCTTTCTTCTACCACGAGCATTAATTGCCTGCTTTGGGAACATTTGTAAACCTGCTGTCATGATTTAGAAGATCCGGCTTCTCTGTGGAGCTCCACCTTTGTCATCTGGAGGGGTTCCATTACTGGTGCTTAGTACTAGATGTTCTGAAGGCTTAGGTGATATCAGCTCTCAAACTTCAGCATGCATAAGAACTGCCTGGGAAGCCCAGGCTCCTGTGCCACAGCCCTAGAGATTCTGATTGAGGGTGGGCTCCCTGGAAGAGCCTGTTGCAAGTGGTGTTCAGACATGTTTTGAGAACACTCATCTTTGGCCTCTCACATTCTGTGGTGGTCTGCAGTGGCAAGGGGTACTCCTTGCTGGAGCGTGAGTTCTTGCCTGGACTGGAATCCAGGCTGGAGAGGAGACAGTGAAGAGTGGGGAGGCGGGGAGCCTGGGGATTTCTTGGGCATCTATGAGGAGGGTAAGTGTTTGCCCACTTGGACTACTGTTCTTGGTGCCTGGAACACAGCCTCCCCTGAGGTATAGCAGAAAAGTGACTAATTAAAGAGGGGATAAAAGGAAGTGGAACCAATTTCTGGGAATGTTATTTGTTCAGAATGGCTAGGTGCTTTTTTTTTTTTCTTCTTCCAGAAACATTAATTTAATCCAGGGGGAGATGAATGGAGTTTTGTTTTTTAATTGAATTTATTCTGATGCTTAGGAGTTGCCACCTTGCTTCCTGTGGTATTAGCGGCAAGGAGTCGCTGAGCTGTGTCCGGGGATCAGGTGGATTCAGTTTTGATCCTAATTATGCTGCATGGACTGACGGTGAGAAGGAGGGCAAGAGGAAGTCAAAGTGCTGGGGGCCGGGTGGCTTCATTGTTCCTTCATTTTTACGCAGAAGCAAATTAGCCGGGCATGTTATTTATTAAATACATATGTCAATGATTCCAATACCTGTGGTTTATTGAGTGTTTGCTGCCGGCCAGGCCCTGTGCTAAGCACTTCAGTGCATCATCTGTCTTCTCACAGGAGCCTCAGGAGGCAGGTTTCCCTTTAGTACCTTCTCACACGGGTGGAAACTGAGTACCTTGTAAGTGTGTGAGATGGGATTTTGAACCCTGGGAGTCTGTTAACCACAAATCTAAGCTTATTTGGCTGGATGAAGGCCTCGATTTACTCACCATGCCTTGTTTTTCCTTTGATTATCCTCAAATTCGCTGTTGATAGAAACAGTGCAGGGGTTTCTGATCCTTGTGTATGGCTCTAGGTTCTGCCGTCTGTGACTTTCTGAGTTCACAACAGTTGAATGCTAGTGAAACCCTGCTTCTTTGGGCTTAGTTATGGGTTGGCTTGTTTGTTGTTCCTTTTTTTCTTTTTGTTCTTTGCTAGAGAAAGCAAGAAAGCTCAGGGGTTACAGGGAGGTGACAGGCCTTGGCTTCTCTTTTCCTGCTTTTCAAGTGAGGTTCTTGCTTGCCCATATTTGTTCAGGGCACATGTGATTGCACAGACCCTGGAAGAGGCAGGCCTAAGGGTGTGGAAAGACAGTTGTACAACTTATAAATGTTGAGTTTTCCATTCACAGTTCTAACTCCAGTCAGAAAACCTTGGAACAGAAAAATTTGCATCCTGTGATGACCTGTGGAGAAATGAATGTGGCTGGAAATGTATTATCAGCCCTAATGTGTTATTTTGCAATTGTCCTCTTTTTCATTTAAAAGTTTTACAATTATTTTGGTAAATATTTCTGCAGACTTTTCTGAGCTAGCAGTATTTTCCTTTTGTAATATGCATGAAGAAAGGCATAGAACGAGAATAAAATGGCAGTCTTTTGATAACTCCCTGGTAGAAATGGTGGTACTCAGATTTGTAGCTGTTTAACCAAATTCTGGGTTCTGTCTGGGTGCGTGGGCCCTGCCTATGTGAACCTGGACAAGCAGAGCCATCCTGCCCAATTTCCTCATCTGCTTGACTTCTCTGGCTCTTTGTCCTGAATTCCATTTATTGGCAAGGCCTTTCTTTTACTTATAAACCTCTTCCAAGAAAGTCTGGCTTTCACTGTAAGTTTACGACCATAAATTTTCAGATGGTACACGTCACCCTCTTAATCTAATTGAGCCAGCACATCATTGTGAAGACATCATTTCATTTGGGGGGTATTAGTTGCTATGGTTATTTGCTGAGACTAACAGAGTCTGTGTTCTCTCAACTGGATTTTTGGAAACTGCTCTTTGAGAGTGACATAGAGGTGTGCCTTGCTGTAGGAATATCCAGTATATAACCCCACCATTAAAAAAACTAAAAGGCACATAAAAGATACTTTGGGAGGGATCTTAGAGGTAGAGAAAGGGGTTGGCTGCTTGATTTTCAAGTGAGGTGTTTTTTTCTTTTTGAGATGGGGTCTCGCTCTGTCACCCAGGCTGGAGTGCAATGGCATGATCTCGGCTCACTGCAAGCCCCGCCTCCCAGGTTCAAGCGATTCACCTGCCTCAGCCTCCCGAGTAGCTGGGATTACAGGCGCCTACCACCACGCCCAGCTGATTTTTGTATTTTTAGTAGAGACAGGGTTTCACTGTGTTGGCCAGGCTGGTCTTGAACTCCTGACCTCGTGATCCTCCCATCTCGGCCTCCCAAAGTGCTGGGATTACAGGCGTGAGCCACCGCGCCCGGCCTCAAGTGAGTTCTTTAAGGCTGAGTGTGTCACATGACTTTCCCTAGGTTCACATGTATAGTTGGTGGCTGCACAAGGAGACAGGCCGTTTCTGGTTCTTTTTCTAGGTTCTTTTCTATTCTGTCTGCAACAGCTTAAATTCTCTCAAGGAATTTATTCATTCATTCCTCCAATATATATTGAGGTCCCGTATGTTTCAGGCACATGCCAGGAGGATAAAGAAGCTGTGATGTTCGCTCTCAGGGTCTTCAGTGGGAGTCCAAACCCTTGCCTTGGAGGGTGTGGTGCCTGGATCAGCACCATTGGCTTCACCTGGGAATTAGAAATGTAGACTCCCAGGCCTGCTGGATCACATGGGCATTTTGACAGGGTCCTGGGTGATTGGGTGCACCTTAAAGCGTGAGTAGCTGTCTCTGGTGCAGAGGAAAAGGCATTCCAGAAACAAAATCTAAGTCTTGAAGCTCAAGCCAGGATCAACCCTCCCAGCCCCACTGCTGCCCATCTGCGCACCTGCTTGGTGTTGAGCAGAACAGAACTGCTGAGGTATTGAGAGGGGAATACCCGCTCCACCCGCCCTTCCCCACCATTCTTAGGCCTCTGTCTCCACTTACCGCCCCCTACCGGTTTTTCCAGCCCTAGTCCGACCCAGTGAGTGGGCCTGACTTGTGTGGTCTCCTCTTAATTCACCACCCGCTCTCCTTTCTAGAACCGTGCCTACCTTAGGGGCGAAGCTCAAGTTCCGCCTTCTGAGGAAGCCCAGTACTTCAGGCCTGTGAACGCTGTCAGTCTCTTGTATCTTAAATGTCGTCTTAGCACGCTCATTCTTTTATCTGTTTCATCTGGGGCTGGCCTGCCTCCCCAGGCAGCGGACAGAAAGGATTTGATGATAGCACTGTTTCCCCTGTGCATTTAAAAGGCACGGCTTGAGCTTAATAAACTTCTCAGAAAGAAACCCATACTGCTTTGAGTTCATTTAGTTAAAAAATGGTGTTATTTAGTCCATCGGGGTTTTGCCTTGCCTTTCATCTGCCAGGGGTGAAAGGAAATTGTAAATTTGTAGAAGCATTAGGGGTTTCCTGAGCACTGAAGAAAACCCTTAGGAACTCAGGTGTGTTTTTAGTAGTTCACAAGAATGGGGTTGATCTGGTGACTTGATGAGGCAAAAATTGCTTAATTCTTATGCTAATTAAGATTCTCCTTTGGTTGATTCTCCTTTCTCCAACCTGCTGGTAAACTTCCATTCCACCTCTGCTGTGGGAAGGAAAGCAAGGCAGGGCTGAGGGCATCCCTGTCCTCTGCTCTTCCGGAACACGTTTCTTTCCTATTTTGAATTCCCACAACAGCCTTGCAAGGTACATACTATCCTCATAGTTACATACATGCTTGGAAAGGTTGGGTAATTTGCCAAAGGCCACACAGCGAGGAAGTGAGAGACTGGGGATTTAAGCTGATGTTTGTGCAGCCAATGAGCGTCATACACCTCTGAATTACCTTCCCCTTGCCCCGTGTGTGTGTGTGTGTGTGTGTGTTTGTGTGTGTGTGTGTGTGTGTGTCTGTGTGTGTGTGTGTGATATTTGTACTTGAGCTGCCTGGAATTACCCTCTCTCTTTTGTTCCGTCACTTGATTAGTCCCTCTCAAAATGGGTTTCTTTGTTTTCATTAAGCAAATGTCCACAGTCTTCCTTGAGGGAGTTTTTCCTGTGGTGACCTTCTGCTGTCTTATCATATCTTGGGGCAGCATGTGAATGCAGTTGTTCTAAATACAGTACCTCAGTTCTCTGTGCCAGGGCTGAGCTGGGGCTGGGCCCTTTAGGGGCTGAGTTTTCATCGGAGATCCAGTGCTGACTAACTCACTTGACACAGTGGTCATTGATCCAGCAAATGTTTATTAAGGGCCTACTATGTGACTTGCACTGTCATTAAGCCAGTCCTTAATTTCTTCATCTAGAAAAGGTCAAGTGCTTTCACTTAACTCTCAGTGTTCTTATGAGGAAAAGCCAATACAGCACTTTGGAAATACATATGTATTTGTATTTGTATACATTATTTGCATATAGTTATGTATAATTCAAGATGATGCTATGGATAATTCATAGTGGGCCCTGAACTTGGAGTTTTCAGCACGGAGCAGTTTTGTTTTGAATCCCTTATAACTCTTTCCTTACCTCCTGACGGACCAGTGGTCTGTGCACAAATGTCCAGGTTGAGAGGTGTTGCCTGTCATTTAGTTATCCTACAGGGAGAATGCCTGTTGGCTGTGGTTGCACATTCTCATAGTGAAGCGTGCTGGAGGAGTTACAGAAGGTGTCTCCAACGAAGTTCTGGGCCAGCTCCTTAGTAAAAGGCTTAATTGTTGTTTAATTGATCTTTTTGCTCCTCTGTATAACAATCCAGTTCCCATTTCTTTTCTTTCCTTTTTTTTTTTTTTTTGAGACGGGGTCTCACTCTGTGGCCTGGGCTGGAGTGCAGTGGCGCAATCTGGGCTCACTGCAAGCTCCGCCTCCCAGGTTCATGCCATTCTCCTGCCTCAGCCTCCCGAGTAGCTGGGACTACAGGTGCCCATCACCACGCCCAACTAATTTTTTAAAAAAAATTTTTAGTAGAGAAGAGGTTTCACCATGTTAGCCAGGATGGTCTCAATCTCCTGACCTCGTGATCCGCCTGCCTTGGCCTCCCAAAGTGTTGGGATTACAGGCATGAGCCACCGCGCCTGGCTCCAGTTCCCATTTCTTTAAGGGAGTAAGTTCAAATTCCTTAGTTTGGCATTCAGGTCCTTCCATGGTTTGATTCTAACTGGTCTTCCCACTCTGACCTCCTGTCTATCTAAACTTGCTGCTTTTTCTGGGTAGGTTCTGCATTTCACATCTCCTTGCTCCATGTTTCCACTTCTACAGCATCTTCCCATGACTGCTTCCCTGCCTTGTACCACTTCCCTTTTCTACATATTCAGATAGGAGTGAACTTTAAGGTTCAGCTCAAATGCTACTCCCTGTTCTTCCTTTTTTTTTTGGAAGCCCCAGACTGCTTCCCTGCCTTGCACTGCTTCCCTTTTCTACATATCCAAATAGGAGTGAACTTTAAGGTTCAGCTCAAATGCTACTCCTTGTTCTTCTGTTTTTTTTTTTTTTGAAGCCCCAATGGCCCTAACTGGAATAATATCCCACTTGCACTTCTGTAGCCATTTTTTGTCTACTCTCTGATTCCCTAGCACAGTCTACGTTAATTTTGTAGTTTTGTACACACAGATTAGGCCCTTCTAAAAATTGTATTCCCCTTAACGTATGGAATGTATACATACCATCTTTTCATTTTTTTGGATACATTGATACCAGATTCTCAAATATTTGAGTAAATTAGGCAATATAGTGTAGTAGTTAAGAGTTTTGGAGTCAGAGAGACCAAGTTTCTTACATTACTGCTCATTCCCTGCATGATCTTGGGTACGTTATTTAACCTCTCTGAGCCTCAGTTTCCCCATCTGCAAAATGGAGGTAATAATATGTACTTGACAGAATGATTGTGAGGATGGAGGGCTTTAAAGTACTTGGTAGGTACATGTTATATAGTAAGTACTCAGTAAGTTAATGTATACAATATATTCATAGTTATTTGGATATAGATTAAGGTGAGTTTGGGTAGCCCAAATTATTTTTAAGGGGTGTTTCATCTAAATAGAATTAGAAACCTCATTTTGGAAAGAGGAACACTTCTTTATTCTACTTGATTTCATTTTAAAAATCAACTTCGAAAATTTCATTAGCCTTAGCGCTCTAGTTGGAAAAACAAATTTTCCAGAATCAGTGCTGGTGATGGCCTCATTTAGGAAATGCTGTTTTAGGGAAATGGCCTCAGGAAAAGCACGCAGATGTATGACCAGAATGCTCGTTATGTAATGTACCGTGGCTGATGTGGTCGGTGGGCACATCATCTGCCTGGGTGAGATGAGAGGTCTTCTGAATCTGCTCCAGCCAGAGCTGAAAGAATGTGAGAGACACTGTGGTGGTAACTTCATCCCTGTACCCCTCCCACTCCATGTCTCAGGCTTGACTTGCTGTATGAGAGCACAGGCCCTCTGAATGTGTTAGAGCACTTCTTTCCACGTGGAAGCCAGGGCCCCTCTTTCAGTGGCTGAGCATCCACTGGACATTTCTAGGTGGTTATTTGTTCCTCAGCAGGGCAGAATCTGTCCTCAGCACTGCCTTTAAGGCTGGCCCTGTCATTTCTCCTTGAGTCTTAGCTGTTGTTTAAATTAGCTGCTTGGTCAAGGTGTTTGATATAGTTGATTGCCACCTAGTGGCCACAGATAAGACTGCGTGTCACGGAAACAAGAAAAATGCTATGGAGAATTTTGTTTCATTCTAAGATTTGCACAGGGTGTGTGTGTGTGTGTGTGTGTGTGTGTGTGTATGTGTTTTGTTTGTTTTTGCTAGTACAATGCTAGGAGTCTGGGCTGTAGAATGGTATTTACAAGGGACTGTCACTTGCTTTTCTTATAGTTAAGCACATCGAACTAGGTTAAATGCTACATACAGACTTGGGGAAATGGGGAGTTGTGGGAAGTGCCTCTCTCCAAGCACAGTTTCTGATTCAGTCTTCCCAGATATGGGAAGAGAGGAAAGACGGGTCTTTGGGGACTCTTCCTTAAACTGTTCTAACTGCAACCTGGGGCTTGTGCTGGGGCTAAGAGAGGACAGTTGGTTGTGGCCAGCATTTGGATTGTGTATAGCTCATTTCTCCAGCTTCCTTGGTATAGATGAGGTTTTACTTTATGTTCCTGCTGGTGGTGGCTCTCCCTCCAGCTCTGTGGTACTCTTCCTCAAAGGAAGGCAGGTGGTCATATGCTAATAGGAAGCACATTCCCACATATCTATCAGGCTCCAGCCAGACTTACGTAAGTTGGAGAGTTTGTCTTAACTTACCTGCTTTTTTTTTCACTTGTCAAACATGGAGTCGGGAGGTTCACCTTTGATGAAAGCTAATGGACTCGTGGAGTGCCCAATTTCCTCTCTCTCTGTTCTTTCCGCAACACCTGCTGAGTGTTGGACCTTGGGGATAGAGTGGTGAGCATGAAGGGATATGATCCTCGTCCTTATAGAACGTACTAGTTGGGGAGGCATTACTTGAAGAGAAGAATTACCTGAACAAATATAAAATTGCTCTGAAGAAAAGATGTATAGTACTCAGAGAGTGAGAAATAGGGTTGGGTTCAGCCTGATTAGATAAGTCAGGGAAGGCTTCCTGGAGGAAAGAACTTTTGGGCCAAGGGCTGCAGGCATGTAGTGGCAGGTAGGAGTTGGGCATGCCCCAGGAACTGGCAGAGGCCAGAGCAGCTGGAGCCCAGAGAGGGGTGTGGGGAGGCCAGACCCTGCAGGGCCTCTGAGGCCTTGGGAGGGACTTTTGTCTTCACCTCCAGCCTCTGGGAAGCCATCACAGGGCTCATTGCTGGTGTTGACGTAATTGGGTGGAGAACTGATGTGACGGACAGAAGTGGATGTGGGGAGGCCAGAGAGGAGGCAGTTGCAGTTATGTAGGCAAATGGAGTGTTTTGTATAGGGGTTGCTGATAGTGATGGGAAGGAGTGGGCAGAATTGAGACGTGCTTAGGAGACAACATGGACAGACTTGGGAATGGACATGGCACATGAAGGAGCCTGACGTGTGAGAGGATGACATGCACTGGTGACTTGTGTGGCAGGGTGAACGGCAGTGCCTTTCATCACACTGGGGATGAGGAAGAGGCCCTCGGCTGGCTCTCTGGGGAGAGGGTGGCAGAGGGTGTTTGAGTAGAGAGAGTTTGGTTCTGAGTGTGTTGAGTTTGACCTAGGAATAGGGGTGTGAGCTAAACCTGAAGTCTCTCTGGGGCTCTTGTCCATGTCTCAGCTCTCTGTCATGGGTCCTCTCTGGGGACTCTCAGGTGTTCCACCTGTAAGCCAGCTTGTGTTTCCTTGCCCACTCACATCAGTACAACAGGTTTTGAGGGACACTGTGTCCAGCCCTGTCCGAGGCACTCTTTGTGCTTCGTGACATGAAGCCATTCATGAATAGTTCCAGAATTATTCCAAATACAAGGTGATGAGGCACAGAGAGTAACTGGCGTCCAGGAAAGGGAGAGATTAACAAGGCCCGGGGACTTTGGTGTTCTTATGCTTTAGGCAGCCACAAGGCCAATCCTGTTGCAAGTTCTAACCTCAGTGATGGCCTTTCTGAACTGTAATCTCTTTTTTTTTTTTTTTTGAGACGGAGTCTCACACTGTCACCTGGGCTGGAGTGCAATGGTGCAACCTTGGCTCACCGCAACCTCCGCCTCCCAGGTTCATGAGATTCTCCTGCCTCAGCCTGCCCAAGTAGCTGGGATTACAGGTGCACACCACCACACCCAGGTTTTTTTTTTTTTGTATTTTTAGTTTTTAGTAGAGATGTGGTTTCACTGTGTTGGCCAGACTGGTGTCGAACTGCTGACCTCATGATCCACCCGCCTTGGCCTCCCGGAACTGTAATCACTTTCTAAGTCCAAAGAGAAAGATGTGACTGAGCAGCAAAACATTTCAGGGTAGTTAATACACAATTTTGGTGACTTTGGAGGTCACAAAGGCAATAGAAATACACTGAAAATACAGTTGTAAGGTTACCTGAGTCCATGTTTGTGTGTGCACATGTATGTTAAGTTTTACCCAAGGAGAAAAAGGAAATGGCTTGACTTGTATTACTGGTGCAACTTGTATAAAATTAAGGTAGATTCTAATTTTTAAAAAAATATGGTAAACCTTCTGTGTTAGTGAAAAATGGATCTATTTGGGTTAAATTTTCTTAAATCCGGTGATTAGTATCCACTGGCATCTCCAAGAAAAGAAGGGCACTTTCCTCTAGTCCCTGAGTGAGCAGGTGGCTTCTGGAGCAGTCTCTCAAGGCCCAAACTTCTAGCTGCTTCCATGTTTCTTAGCCATCTGGTCCCCTCACTCAGAGCAGCACAGCCCTACCTACTCTGGAAAGCAGATACCTGGCCTCCCCAGATGCCGGCAGTTATGACTTCCCTCCACTCTGGCCAGCATTCTGCTTTTCTAGCAACAGATGTTTCTGCAAAGTAAATATTATTGACTCTGCTTGGCTCCTTGCTGTGTCTTGCACTGCCTGTACATGAAACAGCAGGGTTATATGAGGAGGGTGCCACGAAGCTTGGCATGCACCCAGTGCCAGCCTCTTCTCTTTTCCCTCTCCTCTTACTGGAATGTGTGTGTTAGATTCCTGCGTGCATCAGAGGGAAAGCTCTTGAAATAAATCTTTGGGCTGCTGCATATCCAAGGTGAAAATCTACAAAAGATACCACCAATCCTACTGGGTTGAAATAGGCAAGAAGCAATGGTTTTTTAGGTAGAAAATTATCTTTTTAGTGTTGTTTTCATTCTGTCAAGTAACATAGAGGGTTTACCTCAATGGGGTGAAGTGGTATGGTGTTCCCACATACTACAAGGATCTCAGTTCACAGGACTTAAGTCACAGGTCCTCTCCTTAGTGGCCTTGTGCTCTTATGTCAGTCCTTTAACTTCTCCAAGCTCCAAACAGTTATTCATGCTTACCTTTCCTGGTTCCTCTTACTGGAGGACTCATATATGAGAAAAGAACAGCCCAGCTATACCTAGAACTGAATCTTGTGATGTGCAAAGTGCCTATAAAGTATGTCTCACTGGATCCTCCCTGCCTAACCCCCAGGCTGACAGCCTCCGTCAGATGAGATAACTGACACTTTATGACTAACCCAGGGTTGGTTACATATCTGATCTATGGTGGAGCTAGAACTTGAACCCAGGAGCTGTGGGATTGGGGTGGGGGCAAGGGGTTGGGGTTGATCAGCCTGTCACCACCACCCCATAGAATTCAAGTGGAGAAGGGAGGTTCTCAAAAACAAGCTTGAGATGCTGTCCCGAAGTCTGGGGAATGGATTCCAAACAAGTAAAAGGACAGCTGTCCACTTTAACTTTACTGAAAAATTCCTTTATCAAGCCTGAGGTGAGTTCCTTTTTCAGGTCCATTCATTACGATTCTCATTCTACCCAGCTTTCCTCGTTTACCTGAAGCCCAATATTGACTCCATACCAGCAGTCATTACTTAATCGTCTATCGGGGGATCGGCCTCTCCCTCAGCTTCATGGAGTCCTCACTGCTTCTCAGGCTTGCACTGTGGCAGGGTGTGCTCTGTGCCAGTGGACAAGGAAATCAGGTCACCATAAGCTAACAGGCCCTGCCCTGGTTCAGCGGGTCCCCCTGTGCAGAAGCCTCACAAAGGCCCCGTTGTGCATGACCAGCCACTCCCTGATCCTCACTGGCAGTGCGGCTTTTCAGGTGTGTGCTGGGAGCTTTCCCGAGCCTGACTTGCATTTCACCTGTTTCCACTTTGTTGAGGTGATTGAGTTTCTCTTGCTTATGGGGGAGGCACAGGATTGTCAGGTGGGTAGAAAGGCAAACCTGTGTTACTCTTAGTGCAGACCTTTGTGAGTTCTGATCAGGGAACATTCTGACTAAAATAGGAATGTGCATAACCATACCCACATGTGATGCACACACATTTGGGGACTCTAATAGAACATTGTCTTCTACTTTAAAATGTTATTCTTTCCCTTTTTTCTCGTGTCTACCTGTGGCCGCCTCCTGCCTTCCTCCCCACGATGTTCTGGCTTTCGGGTACATCTGTTCCCTTCTTGGTTTGCCTTTTGTGATTTGTGTTCTGAGGGATAGCCTCAGCCTGGGCTGGCCAGTTTTGTGAGATGCCTGAGTCCCCTGCCAACATCTTTTGACATTTTGGTAAGGACCATTCTGTGCAAGTGACTGAACAAGGGGGAGATCAGAGACTGTTGGCTCCTGCGTTCCCCTTCTCCACCCCAAGTGCCTTCTTTTGGTGTAGAGCAGAGCGCTTTGGACAAGCTGCAGCTAGCTCAGGACCGTGTCATCACAGCGTGTGGGAGGGCAGTCCAGGAGTAGGAGCTGCAGCTGCTGTCCATGCAGTAGCCTGAGCCCTGGTCCTGAGAACAGCAGCACAGCCCACGCCCGGCTCTTCCACTAGCAGCCATTGCTTGGAATGAGCACTGAGGATTGGATTTGTATCCAGTGCCCCTCCACCACCCCCCACATTTATTCAGCATACACTGAGCAGGATGCACTGCCAGGTACACAGAGGAAACAAACCAAACCAAAGCGAAAGATGGGAAAACACGATCCCTAACCTCAAGGGACAAATCCAGGAGCTAAGAAAAGTACTGGGAGTCACGGATGCTTTTATTCTAGTAGGTTATGTTGATCTGTGTAGCCACAGTACACCCCTCCCCCCCCCGCCCATATCTTATTAAAGCCAGGCCTTGTTGCCGGTTCTGCCTCATGTTTCCCTCCCCTGGGCATTTGGACATAATGCCATTTCCCCTTCAATGAGGGAAACATGTATGAGGGTAATTTGAATGATTAGCCTAATCTGCAGGAAGACTGCACATGGAATTAAGTTAAGCACATTTGTCTTCAGCAGCCAGATCTGCCAGTCCACTTAAAGGTACCTTGGTGGTTTCATACCCTTAAGAGAAGTTGAAGGCTCGGAAGGATCGTTGGCTTTCATTACTATCTTCAGTGAAAGCTTATGATGATGATTTTTTAATGATAAGGGCCCTTGAGAGTTTTTCTTATGGATACTATGTGTGGAATGTGTTTTTACCCTAATACAAAACATTGCGGGGGCTTTGTTCTCCTGGTGGTGTTGGATGTGGCCAGCCAGGAAAATTCAGGTGAGCTTTGTCAGGCCAGCAGTCCACTCTGCTCATGAGAAGAGTGGAGAGGGTTGTGAGAACCTGGGCCTTGCCTATGCTTGAGTCAGAAGAGGAAGGCCAGGTACTGTGGGTAGGGCAGTTCCCAGCCCCTCCTTCCAGCCTTCTCCAGGCTCCCTCCCTAGTGAAAGTTTGTGTTGTGAGTAGGACCTAGGGGAAATTATTGTTGAGTCATACGTGTGGGGAAAGCTGCACTGACTGCTTGGAGGGTCAGTAGCAGAGCAGACCTGCAGGCTGTGGACACTAAGGTTGGCTCTGATCCAAGCTTTCTCCCCAACTTCCTTTGGCAAGTGGATTCCCACATGTCAGATGGAGATGACAAGTTGCCTTTAGGAAGTAGAGATAGAACTTGAATTGTTAAAGCCAATATAACAAAAATATTAACTTCTAGAACAAATCAGTGCTTCATGTTATAACCAAGTGTTGGCTATTTTGAATTTATATTCTTTTGTGCTTTGAAATGGACTCAGGAAAAAATTCGCCTCCTAAGATATTCCTAGAAGGACCAATACGGGCAGCAAATCAGAAAGCCAGTTTAATTTTAGTAATTCCTGATTTTTCCTGTCTTTTTCTTGCTAGATTTGTCTTCAGCGAAGCGGAAGTTTGCAGATTCCTTAAATGAATTTAAATTTCAGTGCATAGGAGATGCAGAAACAGATGATGAGATGTGTATAGGTAAGTCATAACTGTGCAGAAGATAAAAATGTTCATTGTTTGTCGTAGCCTTCAGTGTCCCAGCAGAGCCTTTTTCCTGCGATAGGAAGTCTCTAAGGTTAGTAAAGAAGGAAGTGCTTAGTGGAAGTGGAGGGCCAGAAATATGTGAGGATCGGGGCTACTCTGGTCTTCTTGAGTTTTGGGATTGCCTCACCCTCTAGCTTGCAGGAGAGAAAGCTTGAAGTTTTGTGGTGGGACTCTCCTTTCCACCTCCCTTTAGTGATTTTCTGACTGGTGACATTCTTTCCCTCCAACCACAGTACTAAGCTTAGAGCATATGTAGAACACAGGTAGATGAGGGCAAAATTAGATCAGAGGTTGCAAATTGATAGGCTGAGATCAGAACACAGCCCAATTTTCTTTGACTCTCATTTTTTAAAATTGAATGACCATACAAATTCAATTCATAATATAAAATTCCAGTTTTCCAGCTTCTTCAAAAAGTTTGAGAATTTGATCTACTGGCCCCCTCTTCTGACCTGGCAGCAGTTGGCTGAGCTATGCATCTGCCACTGCCTTCAGATAGGGAGAGGAGCTCCATGTCGGGTTCTCCTGTGCTGTCTACAGGGAGGTCCCTGCCTCTCCTGTTTCCTTAAAAAAGGCTGAGGTGGGTTACTGTTTATCACCACGGTGTGTTGCTTCACTCTTCACCATCACCTGCCTTGATCTGTAGGCAGCTGTAAGCATGGAGGATTTGCAATGTCAAGACACCTTTCTTTGCCAGGGCCTTGTCATTGCACACTGTTCTTCTATGGGCGCCTTGGTTGACTCCATTAAATGGGCAAGAATTGAGAAAGTTTTATTGGATGAATTAATTCTTCAAATGCTTATTGAGTTCCTGTTGCGGTGCAGAACATCAGCATCTGGAGCTGGCACAGGCAATTGGGAGACAGCTGAGGGTGGTGAAAACGCATCCTTGTAACTTGTGAATGTATGGATGCTTTTCCCAACATGGCTCAAGGGTCTCAAGTATCCTCAGGGCCACTGCACATAGTGCTTATTGCTTTTGTGAATAGTTTTGGCAAAGATGACTGTTCATGTGTGAGCATCATGCCTCAAGCTGCATTCTATTAATGAGTGGCTTGAGGACTCAGAGAGGAGGAACCCAAAGAGAAGCCAGAGATGTGGCTTCCAATGCCAGCAGCACTGTTTGTTTAGCTCTGGTGCCAAAGAAAAGGCTGGGTTCTGACGCAACGCCATGACAAAGGTTGAGGAGGTCGAATCTGGACAGGAAATCCTTCAACTCCTAAGCGGAACTCTGCCCCTTCCAGCCTGGGTCCTGGAAGCCTGCCAGCATCTCACCAGTCCTGGGTACTCTCAGGAACAGACAGATCTTTTCCTTGAAGAAATCATTTCCTAGCTAGAGTGCCAGGTGGAATTAACCTGCATTTCTGGGTCATCCTTAATGGTTAATTATTAAAAAGATGAAGGGAGCCTTGGGAAGCAATTGACTTTAGGCATCTGTGTGTGCCAAGGAATTAAAATCCATAACATAATAGCCAGAGCTGGAAAGGCTCCCCAAGACCTGTGACACTCCTTTCGCCTCATGGCCCCTTTCTCTTTTCCAGCAAGATCTTTGCAGGAGTTTGCCACTGTCCTCAGGAATCTTGAAGATGAACGGATACGGATGGTGAGTAGGGCTGGGCTACTCTTGGTCCCAGATAGTATGTTCATGTTGAGGGAGTGAGGGATTGGTTATCAGAGGAACTAGATTCAAATCCAGACTCTGCCATTTGAGTGTTTTGAGCTCTTCAGCAAGCCTCATCTTTGTAGAGTTTGAAGCCTTTTGTAAATATTAAAGGATTACTCTGGTGGATAACTTTAGAACAACGTAGTTAAATGACGTTCTTCTGAAGATTCATTTTAAGGTCTTTTCATAAGGTGTATGACTTAAGGGTGGATCTTTTGAATTATTTCACTTTTTTGGGCCTCAGATTCTCTACCAGCAGAATGAGAAAGAAGGTGCCTCACTCTGCCCCTCCCCCCATCTTACTGAACCTGATCAAGAGCCCGTTGAGCACAGGGATCACTTCCCTTTTCATTTTTTTTTTTGAGACGGAGTCTTGCTCTGTCGCCCAGGCTGGGGTGCAGTGGTGTGATCTGGGCTCACTGCAAGCTCCGCCTCCTGGGTTCATGCCATTCTCCTGCCTTAGCCTCCCGAGTAGCTGAGACTACAGGTGCCCGCCACCACACCCAGCTAATTTTTGTATTTTTAGTAGACACAGGGTTTCACCATGTTAGCCAGGATGGTCTCGATCTCCTGACCTCGTGATCCATCTGCCTCGGCCTCCCAAAGTACTGGGATTACGGGCATGAGCCACCGTGCCCGGCCTTTGCTTTTCATTTTTAAGCACCCAACACAGTGCCTGCCAGGTAGGAGGGACCCAGTAAACAGGTACTTTGTAATGAAGGTAACTATAAAAGGCTCTTCAAGAGAGGCATTGTCCACATTTAAGAGTCAAATGCTGATCTCCAGATTCTTAAGAGATATCTTTTGTACTAGAATTGATTGTTCTGGCAGACAGAGAGGGCCTCACTCTGTCACCTAGGCTGGAGTGCAGTGGTGCCATCATAGCTCACTGTAGCTTCAAACTCCTGGGCTCAAGCGATCCTCCTGCTTCAGTCTCCTGAGTCGCTGCAACTATAGGTCTGCACTACTGTGCCTAGCTAATTTATTTTTGTTTTTTTGTAGAGATGAGGTCTTGCTGTATTACCCAGGCTGATCTCAAACTCCAAACCTTAAGTGATCCTCCTGCCTTGCCTCTCAAAGTGCTGGGATTACAGGCATGAGCCACCGTGCCCAGCCTGTAATTTATTCTGATACAGTTCAGCATTAGCAGATAAGAGATTCCACATCTACAGGAAGTTCCTTTGCATTTTCCTCCATATCCCTAAGATATGAGGAATGAAGTCCCCTGCTGACTTGAAGTCCCCTGCTGCCTGTCCACTGATTTTCCACTAGGAGGGCGTGTCTTCAGGCAGCAATGCGCCAAAGTCCTAGGAAATCCTGCATCAATCAACATTTTCTTCTCTTCCCATGCTAACAGTTGGTAGTTTGAACACTATTCACCAAGACATTATGTAGCCAAGTACTTTACATGCATTTTCTATTTTAACCCTCGTGATGACTCTGGGAAGTGGTATCTGTATTATCGCCATTTTTTAGATGAAGATATTGAGGTTTACAGAGGTTAAGTAACTTGTCACGGATCACACAGTTAATAAGTGGTACAGTCTGGGTTCAAACCCAAGACTGCTTTATATTAAAAAATGTGGGGGCCAGGTAATGGCCTGTAATCCATGGCTCATGCCTGTAATCCCAGCACCTTGGGATGCTGAGGTAAGATAATTGCTTGAGCCTAGGAGTTCAAGACCAGTCTGGAGGCAACATAGACCCCATTTCAACAAATTTTTTTTTTAAGTAGCCTGGCATTGTGGCATATGCTTGTAGTCCCAGCTACTTAGGAGGAGGTAGGAGGATCGCTTGTGCCAGGGAGGTCAAGGCTGCAGTGATCTGTGATTGCACCATTGCACTCCAGCCTGGGCAACAGAGCAAGACCCTGTGTCAAAAAAAAAAAAAAAAAAAAAAAGGAGGATTCCTTTAAAACTCCAAACAGAGTAGAAGCCTCTTACCTTCTGCCCTACAGAAAGAGCAGTTTCTCTTGATTGCTCACTGCTGGTGCCTGAACCAGAATCAGAAGGGTGGTGGTGGCAGCAGTGGGGGTTGGTGGTGGGTGGAAGCAAGGGAAAGCTTGTGTGTTTGTGCATGTGCTGGTGCCTGAGAAAGGGAAATGATTCTTTTGAGTCTGATTCTTGGCTGAGTTAGTATTTGGGGGTGGGGGTGTGGTAAGCAAATCACTATGAATACCCTGCAGATTGCTATGGCCTGTGGTAAGGGAACAATGACTGGATTATACTTTTCAGCTTGCCTCTGCAATTTTATTATTAATGTCAGTGAATTGAGTTTCTACTGTCTGCATCTGAGTATGTGGCCATTGCAAGCTCCTTCTCTACCGCCTTGCCCTGTGACAACTTCATCAGTTCAGTTAAACTCAGCAAGCAAAGCTGCACCTTCTCTGGGAAGCCTTTCTTGACTTCCTGGGTTATATGGCTACCCTTGGTATTTTCCTAACATCCAGTTCATGCTTCTGATCCTGTGTTTACCACATTGTGTCCTGATAAACATTGTACCTGTCTGTGCCCTATAGTAAATATGAGTTCCTCAAACGCGGAGAATGGGCTTCCATGTCCCCAACATCAGGCAGTGTTGGAACCAAGTGGATGTTACACAGTCATAGAATCTTAGACTAAGTGGGACCTTATTCCTCACCATCTGCAATTGCTCATTTGACAGATGAGAAAACAGGTCTTATTAAGGCTGATAGCAAGTAGTAGTATGGCTGGGAGAAGGACTTGGGTATCCTGATTCCCAGGTGAGCAGATGAGCACTTTCATATTATAATCGGCTACTTGGGACTGCATTCTCAATCATGGATGTCCACTGGATTTAACTTGGGGAGTTTGAAAAATACTGATGTCTTGGACTAAATAAGTCCAGGGATTCTGAGTTAGTTGGAGTGTAGCCTAAACATAGGAATTTTAAAAGCTTTCCAGGTGATTCTCCTGTGTAGTTAAGGTTGAGAATCATTGACTTAGGGGCTTGGCCCACCTTTGTGAGCTTCAGAGACTTGCAGATGGTTTGTGGAGAAGTCTTAAGTGAACTGATTAAGTAACATCAAATAACAATAAAAATAACAAAATCAAACAAATTACCACCACAACACTCTAGGCTTAAATTTCACTCTTCTGAAATAAGAGATCTCCAAATTGAGAAAAAGGCAAATGGGAATAAATTTGGAGACTTGACTTTTTCTGTCCCTTACATTGTTCAGTTAGTTCTTTACTGTGTCCATCTGTGACTTCTGGCATTTACCCGGTTAGTTTCATTGCAGTGGACATGCGTGTGGTTTAGGAAAAATAATGCTTTGTTGCAGCGAGATTCCTGGAATAATTAGTTGAGCAAAGAGTGATAAATGAATGACTTAAAAGAAAAAACTGTAAAATATTGTACTGCCTTAGAAAAGACTATAGAATCTTAGAGCTGGACAGTTCAGCCCACTCATTTTGCAGATGATGAAATCAGAGCCCAGAGAGGTTAAATGTTTTGCCCGTGGTCACACAGTTGGCAGTCAATCAAGAAATAATCCATTCATGCATTTAGTCATTCAAAAATGTTTGAGTGCCCCTTTGTCTCAGCACTTTTCTTTGTTTTGGGGATAGTGGTGGCAAAGTGAGCCTTTACAAGATACTGATGTATATATATGTGTGTGTCTGTGTGTCTATGTATGTGTGTATGCATGTATATGTGTATAAATGTGTAGTGTGTAGTGGTGAACCAGAACATGCTTGGTAGGGGAGGGAAGTTGAGTTATGTTGGTAATCAGGCAAGCCTCCCTAAAGAGGTGACCTTTAAGCTGAAACCTTAATTACATGAAGGAGCTGTCCCTGTAAGGGTTTGGGAACATAGTGTCTGAAGGAATAGCCAAATGCTATGGCCTTGAAGTGGGACAAGTTTGGTGCATTTGAGGTGCATTGGAGTGCTGGTGGGTTGGAATGCAGGACCTGAGGGGTGAGCCCTGTGAGATGAAGTTGAGAGGCAGCCAGTAGTCAGGAGCCACAGGTGTCCTGGCTCTAGTCTAGTCCTATCTTGGTAGAGCAACACAAAATCAGGCTTGAAAGGTTTTATTTATAACTTGGGTAAATGAATATATGCAAGAAAATGTCACCTGAAGCTTGTAACTTAGACCCCACTCTTTCACCAATTCCTCTCTGCCCCTTCAGATGGTTGCTTACAGTTTTAGAGTTCCTCATTTTTACTTTTAAAGAATCAATATTAATCATGCATGGGAGGAAGATTATCATGTTTTGAAATAATGAGTTTTGATTTGACATGCTATTAGTTCAAGGGTTGTAAACAGTTGACACGTACAACACTGCCTACCCAAGTTTTATCTTAAGACATGGGGAGGCATCTCGTGCTGGAGCTGCTGTAATTTTTTACTGATACTGCTTTTGTGTCTTCTTTCCGCTACTCTGTTTTTCTTCACCAGATTGAGAATGCCAGCGAGGTGCTCATCACTCCCTTGGAGAAGTTTCGAAAGGAACAGATCGGGGCTGCCAAGGTGAGAATTTTGCAAGCTTTGGTCTGGATTTTAGGGTGAGAGGTCGGGAAAACATAGCACCTTCTTTAAAAAATCTAAGAATGTCTTCAGAAAATCGAAGCCCACCTTATTCAGAAAATCTTAGGCAGAGAACTCTATGGAGCCCAACTCATCAGTTCTTTATGGGTGACTGAAGTACGACAATGTGAGCTGTCAACCCCGGAGCAGCCATTCTGGTGTTTTGTTATCTAATTGTTTTGTACTTGTTCACAAATCATCCAAAGGTATAAACCACACCTCGTTTGTGTTATAATAATAGATAGCTGTGTGCTTAGACAATTGCCTTTATTGGAGAATACATTTGTTTTTGTGGAATTGTATTTTGTGGAGGTCCAGGACTTGCAGCCTAAGCAGGGGTTACAAATTTGTGCCCTGTGGGTACAGGGACTTTCTTTAAAGGGAGGCAGCTGGTACTTAGGTGTAGCTGATTTTTTTTGGGTCTGGAAATGGGCCTTTTGTTGCTGATTCTTTAAATGTTTCAAGACAAACTGAAAAACCAGTTTTATGTGAAATTTCTTGTTGGCAAATAATTTTAAAATATGTATTACACATTGTGCAGGTCGAAAAATGACATCTGCAGGCCTGCTTCATCCCAGAGATCACCGTTTGTTATCACTGACCTGGAGGGACTGTAACCTAAGCTTGACTAATTCTAGTGTGTTCTTAAGACACTGCAAAGGGAATCCTGTTCCTTTTTAAAAGGTGGATTCTCCAGGGCTCTTTTGCCCTGTAATAAATCACAAGGAAGACCAGGCGCAGTGGCTCACGCCTGTAATCCCAGCACTTTGGGAGGCTGAGGCGGGCGGATCATGAGGTCAGGAGTTCAAGACCAGCCTGACCAATATGGTGAAACCATGTCTCTACTAAAAATACAAAAATCATGGTGGTGGGTGCCTGTAGTTCCCAGCTACTCAGGAGGCTGAGGCAGGAGAATCGCTTGAACCCAGAAGGCGGAGGTTGCAGTGAGCCGAGATCTTGCCACTGACTCCAACCTGGGCAACAGAGCAAGACTCTGTGTCAAAAAAAAAAAGAAACTCTTGCCGGTTTGACCTTCGGTAGAGTGTTAGAGGCCACCTACAGGGAAGATGTTTTCACTGGAATCAATGAAAGCAAAAAGATTTCCAACATTTCCTTCCTGTTTTTCTAGAACTGTGAGTCAATTCAGCTGCAGTCTCTTATGCCACCTGCAGGGACTTTTGGGCAACACCACCCTCTTACTTTGGATTTTACTTAGTTGCAAAATGAGGTATTCCTTACCCCTACAACACACACACCCCTAAGTGCATCTGCTTTCTGGAAATAGATGTGATTAGGGCCTGCAAAAGATGATGTTTAGTCAGGATCTTTCAGAGGGATGGTTGATCACAGTTTGAAGGAGAGACCGTGGCAAAGATTGTCTCTCGGTTTTATAGTAGTACTTTTCTACTTGTTTTAGTTTACACATTTATGAGGAAGTAGGAACTCACTGGTGTTGTATCAGAGATTAAGGAATGTACAATTTGCACGAAGTCTTATTCCACTAAGAATTCATACAGACTGTGAACCAGTCCAGTGATGGCAGATAATAAGCCGTGAGCGAACGCTCCCTCAGTTCTTGGCAGCGCAGGCCCCGCCAGCAGGCCTCCTCTTGGTGGCCTTGGTTCCTGTGCCTCCCCACTCTTTCTTTTTTTCTTTTTTTTTTTTTTTTTGAGACGGAGTCTCGCTCTGTTGCCCAGGCTGGAGCCTCCCCACTCTTGAACATGCTTGGCAGTGGCTTCCAGGGGTTATGCAGAGCTTTGAGACCGAGGCAGATCAGACCTGTCTGTTGAGTCATCTTTTCTTTCTTTTTCTTTTCTTTTCTTTTTTTTTGAGACGGAGTCTCGCTCTGTTGCCCAGGCTGGAGTGCAGTGGTGCTATCTTGGCTCACTGCAAGCTCCGCCTCCCAGGTTCAAGCGAGTCATCTTTTCAGTAGTTACTTCTCCTTCTGAGCACAGACGCCTCTCACTCTGGCCTCTTTTCTCACTGGCTTGGGGGTTACCATGGTTACCAAGGAGGTGAGGCAAGAGTCTGAGTGAGCTCCCTCTGGACTTAATACCAGTGATTTTAATGACAGGAGGAGGTACTGTCCCCCATGGGGGGTATAGATGGTAATATATTAGGATAAAGAATTTAAATAGTCACTCACCAAAGCATGTTTCCCCTCATGCATACTCTGTTCTCCCATTCTTTAAACCATAATAATGATCAATTATTAAATAACTTCTGGATGATCATTAAAGAAGAATTGTGATAACATTTGGGTGATTTCTCATCCCTCCCCATTTGTCATTTTTTCCCCCAGCATAGCCTCCTTTCCATCATTCCACACACACATACATTTATATCATAACATTATGTAAATTTAAGAGAAAACATACAAGCAAACAGCAGATCTACTTCTAGGTGACCCCGGGAGTAGTCTCAAGAACATCTCAGAGCCAGCAAGTGCTCTTCAGGTGGTTTTGGTATTGGCCAAGTGGAGGTTCTGAACTCTGCCTGTGCCATGCTAAAATTACTTTTTCCTCCTCCTCCACTCTCTGGTGCTGCTTTGGTTGCCATAACAGCCTGTTGCAGCGTGCACCGTGTGAAGGCTGCCAGGGAGGAAGATTCTTGGGCATTCTTATGCTAATGTGCTACTCTGGAGTAGGGCACGACCCATGGTGCTTGACATAACCATGGCCCTAAGTTTCTATTTCTGAGTTTGAGGAAATTATTTTTTCCTGTATCAGAGGTACATTAGGAATGCTGGACTCTGGAATAAGTATAATAGACATAAGAGAGTAGCGTAGAGAGTGCGTCTACAGCTAGACTGTCTGAATCCAAATCTCACTTCTGCCATTTGCACGTAGACTTGGGGAGGTTACTGAACCTCTTCATGCCTGTTTCCTGATCTCTAAAATGGGGGTAATAATAAAACTTGTCTCGTAGAGTTATTATGAAGAAGTGAGCGAACTCTTATCAAATGCTTAAAACGGTGTCTAACATATAGCTACCTGAACACGAGAACAATGTTTGTCATGTAATCATTCAGTGTTAGTGATTATATTGGATACATACGGTTCAGTTCATTCGTTTAAAAAATATGTGAGAGCCTGCTCTGTGCCAGCACTGTTCTGTGCCCTGATATTTGGTGGAGAACGAGGCAGGTGTGGTTGCCATGCTTATGATGTAACTGGGGTGAAAGACATTAGACAAAAAGATCTAAATAAATGTATAATTTCCAATTGTAGTAGGTTCTTGGGAGGGTTACCTTCATGGCACACGGGAGATAGAAAGCAGGTGTGTTCTTGATAAGAAGGAGGCAGGTTTAGGTGATGAGCTCACCACTGTCACCACCATTGCTGGCATTTATTGAGCACTTTCCATGTGGCAGGCACCCTGCCAAGCACTATTTGTGGTTTATTTCATTTAACCCTAGAAATCCTTTGAGGAGGGGGTGTCCTTGTTTTTATTTTATTATATGGTCTTTGAGCTGAAAGAAGAAACTTGAGCAATTATCTAATCATCCTCGATTTTTAGTTAAGGATATTGAGTCCTGGAGAGGGATGGTGATTTGTTTTCTAGCCAGTCCATATTGAGTTGGGAATAAATTTTAGGATTCTAACTCAGTCCTTGACTTAACTACCCCACAGTACACTCTCTGGAAGGTGAAAACCATCTTGTGTCCTGAGTAATGGACACTCTCTCCCATCTTAAGAACATTATCTAAGCTGTAGTACTTTGTTGTCGCAGAGGTCTTATTGCTTTTTTCTCAGAACAGAAGTGGCTTCCCTTTCTCCTTATTTTTTTCTCGAACTTTGGGTGTCCTCTTAAACATGAAATGTGGAGGCGCAAGTTGCCAGAATGTCCCAGAATGCCAGTGACTCATGTTCCCTGGCTTTTTCTCACCTCTGGCCAGCTGGACTGTCCTTTTGGCGTTGCTGATAAGGCTGGTGGGAGTGGATACATGTGAGCAGCGTTTGGAATTGGAGCCCCAGTTCAAAGTTGCTGGTTTCACTAATGGAAAAGAATTGCTTAAATCAAGTCTCTTGCCTGTACCCTCCTCAAATTTGAAGGAGTAATGTGTCCTCGGGCTTTTTCTTCATTTGCTGCTAAGTGTTTAATTGTTCTTGTATGTGAGCAGTCTTTTAAGCAAAGCTCAGATTCATGGAAATGGGTATATGTCAGCTAAAATGGATATATGGTTATTCTGCCCACTCTGTGAGCATGTGCCAGATGAGTGGTATTCTGACATGGCGGAGCTTGTCAGGGCTCTGGGCGATGGCTTCTTGGCTCAGAGTGTTCTGCCCCAGGGCATTTGCACTTGACAGTTCTGCTCTAGAAGGCTCTAGTCTGCTCCTTCTGTATTTAACATGTAGGTCTCAGCTCACAGCTCCCTCCCGCAAATGATGCCTTTCCTGGGTGCGCTATCTAAAGAATCTCTGTGACCGCGCCCTGTTTATTTCCTTTGTAGTGCTTGCAGCAGTCTATAATTATGCTGATTATTTATTTACTGGTTAATCATGCTTCTCCTACTAGAACATTTCTACCATGAGGGTTGGGACCATTTTTGTCTTATATTTGTAGTGCCTAAAGTAGAGCCTTACACAGAGTGGTTGCTGATTATAAATTTGTTAAAGGAATAAAGAGATGTGTCTGAGCTTCCTTATTTGGCCAGAAAATATTTTTTCTCTTCTAGGCTTTGGAGTTGCAGAAAAGCATCCCTATGGATTTGGGCTCCACAGGAGTCAAAAGCAGGAATAATGTACCTAATTAGTGAATTTGATCCTGTTTATCAGCCCGGTGCCAACCTTCTTCCAGCCTCCTTGTCTGCTCTCCCCATTGGAATGTGGAAGGAAGGCAGACTGCCTGTGACAATCTGTCTCACCTGTGGTGGAGAACATGGGCTTTGGAGGCACATTGTCCTGGGCTCCAATCCCAGCTCTGTCACTCTCTGTGACTTTTTACAAGTTCACCTCTTTGGGTGCAAGTTTTCTTATCTGTCAAATGGGAGATAGAAATAGAACCATAGTGACCCAATGATTCAGTGGTGGGGAGCAGGGATTAATATGTATACTATGGTAATTTTTTTTCATTTTGAAGGCATAATGCGGCCAATAATTTCTTAAAGAGAAGAAAAAAATAACTGTTACCCCATTACCATAACTCAGGTATTTTCCTATAAGTAAATTCCCACCTCATCTTTGTCCATGGGTGGTAGACACACTGTATGTAGGATGTAGCAAGTTTATATAATGCTATTTTACTTTTCTCTCTTAAGTTTTCCAGTGACTAGTTATGCTTATTGGATGTTTCATACTTTATGCCAAACGTTATCCTTGGCAGTGATGTTGCTGCTGTTGCTTTTATTTTTGTTTTGCTGGCATAAATGGTGCCATAGTAAACAAATTTGTGTGAAGATAATATTGTTGTTTTGAATTATTCCTCAGCTTAAAGACCTGCATGCGATATTAAGTGTCAAGAGATATTTAGGCTTACATACCAAGAAGTGTTTTTTCAACAGTATTAAGGCTGGGTCTAGCCTTAGTCTAGACTTGTCTCATTCAGGCTGTAAGGAGATCTTCCTTCCTTGGTGTTAGCTTCATAGGTACCCCCACTGCTGCTACCCCCCAACCCCCAACCCCTGGCTGCCTTCTGGCCTTGAATATCCTTGTGAGTTAGAAAGTAGAAATTTCTGTTTCACAAAGTTCTTAGAGGGGGAATCTTGGCTTTGCCACCATTAAATATTCATATTTAGCTCATTTCTGGTCTTGTACTGGTTGATGCCTCTCTGCTAGACACTCAAACACAGGGGGCTGTTGATGGGTGGCTGCAGGATTTAATGGGCATTACCTGAAAAGTAGGAGCCGAGTCATCATATGTGATCTTGAGAGATAGAGGCTGCTTTTATTCCTGCAACGTGTTACTCTTTTTCTTTTCTCTCTTTTTTTTTTTTTTTTGCCAGGAAGCCAAAAAGAAGTATGACAAAGAGACAGAAAAGTATTGTGGCATCTTAGAAAAACACTTGAATTTGTCTTCCAAAAAGAAAGAATCTCAGCTTCAGGAGGTAAGAGGCTTTATTTAGTATCCTGAATAAAGTGTTCAATTTGTACCTGATGCTGTGGATATGTGCTGGTTGCTCTTTGCTAGAAAATCTTAGGGTTAGAAGAGACCTGGGAAGCCAGGGGATTGCTCCTGATCCCTCATCCAATGCCTGATGCCTGGATTGCCTTTGTGTCCTCCCATCCCAGTCCACTGTTTGTAGTTTTCCCACCTGTCAAGGTGGAACATGCTGCTGGCTGAGATGACCACCTCCTTGTTGGGCTGCCCTGATTGCTAGATGTCTTCATTTCATACTGACAGTTCTTTTCCTGTTTCTCTCACCCTTGGCCTTAATTCTGCATTCTGTTACTTTACCTTTTGACTTCCTGCCTTTTATCAGTGATTTGAAATGTTAGCATCTCAAACACTTTGGTTATCCTTCCTTAATATTAATTTTTTCATTATTTCAACCAGCACTTGACATTAGTCTACTTTCTTTTTTTAAAAAGCGGTGCTTTATTATCCTGTATATGTTTTCTGCTTTGGTAATGTTGTTTCAAGAAAATACATTCTTAAATTTGCACTTGATTTTTCTGGGTTTGCGTGGTATCTTTTAAAAAGTAGTTCACTTGGAAAGAAAAATGATGGAGCCCTCGCAGCCATGGAGCTGTGACCATTTTTATTTAGTTCATGAAGACTGGCATGTTTAAGGGAGTTTATGCTTCTTGGAGACAGGGAGTTTCCTAGTAGAACCTCACTTTTGGCTTTAAAAATGTCATTTAACTCAACAGTTTGCTTGACCTCTCTCATGATATTTTTGCCAAAAGAGGCTACTGTGGCTTCCAGGCCGGCCCTTGTTTTTAAATTTTCATTCTTTTTGAGCAGATACCATGCCAGTACTTCTGCTAGGTGAAAGTTATATGAGGACAATTAGAGGCAGAGGTTGAAAGGTTGGAGTAACTCAGGAGATGGTGGAGTTCAATCCCCTCCCAACCACAATTGGTTACACATCTTGGGATGGGAATGTGGTGTTCTCAGAACTCTTTGCTTTGAAGTGAGTATTTAATCCAGTTTTTAGAGTAGTGATGAGGACCGTTACTTAACAACAATGACAACTGTAGCAGCAACAAATGTTTATAATGGACTTTGTAGATCAGTTTTTGGCCAGCCAATAAATAGCATTGACTATTGGGTGTGTGCTTTACAAAGTAGAAAATGCTAATTTATCCTTGAAGATCTTGTGCCTGAGTAGGGAAAAAGAAGCAAAAGCAGAGGAAGTGCTTCTTGAAGTGGCATAGCTACTCAGGCAAATCTTGTCAAATGGGATTGAAAAACCAAAAAAAAAAAAAAAAAAAAAATCTTGTTTTCATGGGATATAAAGGCTATCCCAACTTGACATGAGGATATGGGCCCTATCCCAAAGACGCAGATAGTCCACGGTAAATATGGGATTCCATTTAGAATCTGTCTTGATACCCTCACTGTTTAGTTATTCTTCTGGCATCACTTGGCATTTAGGATTTGGAAACTAATTTATATTTAAAGAAAGGCTTTTTGGCTGTGCTTCACAATGACCAGGTTTGCCCAGCTCTCCAGTTTCCAAGTAGGCATAAATTATGGATTTGATGGCTATGCATCATTAGTGCAGATATTCGGAGTATTCAGAGTTGAGCAGGTGTGTGATTATTCTAGCACCTACTGAATCTGGGAGGCCCACAGCACACTTACCCTGTGGGCATGGCACTCTCTAGAACAAAGGTACTTCTCCACCAGATCATTCCATGGTCAGACATTGCAGACTTGGTCTGGAATGAGTCCAGCGTTTTCTTTTAGGGCTGTAAATGCCCTCTGAATTACCACAGTGTAGGGACTAGAACACTGGGCTGGCAAAGAGTATACTTTGCCTCAAAACCTTCTCTGCCATATATTTACTCTGTGACCTGGGGCAAATTACTTAGACTCTCTAAGCTTTATTTCCTTTATTCGTTAAATACTCATGTCCTACTTATGTTATGCATGAGAAGGCAAATATAACTGCTGCTCAAATATAAAGTATTTTATGTTTAATATAAAATGTGTAAATATCCTTATGATTGGCCTGTTTGCTCCATTTTCTGTTCTCAAATTGGATGCCACTATTCCGACTTTGACAGTTCTATATTTCAGTGGATGTTTTCCATTATGCTCTTTTATTATAGTCCTTTATGTTCTTATCTTTGACCTAGTCATACTTTCTAAGTACTTTGAGTGTGAGGATTAGGTTGCGGATCTTGCAGGTTCTGATCTGTTCAGGTAAGTTCTCAGGCATTGCTTTTTAGTTGTACCTGAACTAAATTAAACTGTATAAAAATCTAACAGTAAAGAGGTAAAGAGATCGAGACCATTCTGGCCAACATGGTGAAACCCCGTCTGTACTAAAAATACAAAAATTAGCTGGGCATGGTGGCAGATGCCTGTAGTCCCAGCTACTCAGGAGGCTGAGGCAGGAGAATTACTTGAACCCGGGAGGCGGAGGTTGCAGTGAGCCGAGATTGCGCCACTTCTCTCCAGCCTGGCGAAAGAGTGAGACTGTCTCAAAAAAAACCAAAAGCCAAAAATCAAAAACAAACAAAAAGAACAGTGATGATATTACTACTGTCAGTAACCACATCAGTAGCAACTACAATATAGGGAAACATTTGTTGAATGCATATTTATGGCCCAGGTATGGTGTTAAGCACTTTACATGGAATCTTCTGGAATCCTCACCCTAAGAGGTATAGATGTGGTTATTACTCGGTTTTACACATGAGGAAACCGAGACTCAGGATAAATAGCTTAGTGGTAGCGAGTCAACCCCAGCACTGGCTGTGTGGCCCTTTCCCTTCACCCAGTTTGCTTTTCTATGTCTCTATCTGGGGAGGGATGCTGACCATTGTTATTTAGTGCCAGTGTCATAACATAGAATCGGAGAGAGGGAAGGACCTTAGTGATCATCCATTTCAACTTTCTGGAATTACACTTGGTGAAGGAACTGGGTTTCTTGCAGAGGTCAGGTGTTTTGCTCAAGGTGTTCAGCTATGTAGTGATCATTTTCTTCACATTTATTAAAAATTCAGCTTTTAGGAACATTGTTGAGCACCTGGTACACCTTTGATGAAACCTTCCACTTTGATTATCCAGAGTTGTTCCCTGATTGCTAGCACGGAATGCTTTTAAATTCCAGCCCATCCCTAGATCCCTGAAAGTAGAAACTACAGGCAGTGATGTGGAATGGCACTGCCATCTAGTGGATGATTTAAACAAATGTGTAGTTTTGAATGGTAAAAAAGTTTGCTTCAAAAACAGTAGTCATTCATTCAACAAATACTCATTGGACGCTTCTGCAGCAGTCTGTCCAGGCACTGGGTGTTTTGTAGAAGGTGAAATGAAGGATCTTCTTTCATGGAAATTACGATATAGGAGGAAGTCTCTTTTACAAGAAGCACAGAATGGTTGATGGGTTTAGACAAGCCAGTAGATTTATAGCTTCTCGAGTGGCAGTCAGGAAAACTGTCTTGAGTGGTCTACAGGGTGGATTGGAATCCTGGCTTATAATTCCATTATAGGGGGCTCAAGGATGTGATGGATTCCGTGGCCCACACCAAGCAGGGGCATTGGCAAGAGAAACGTAACGTTGCACTTGGGATTGCTTCTTCCTTTTCCTTTGGGAATGCATTGAGTTATGCATTTGTTCTTAGTTCTGGGTCACTGCCAGGACATGCCTTTGGTGCTGACTGATGGCCACGTGGGAATCAAGTCATTCATTCTCCATGCATCTGTTGAACATTTATTATGGGCCATACACCATTCTGAGCACTGGAGGAGAAAATGAAAAAATTAGATAAGGTCTTTGTTCTCTTGGACTTTATATTCTAGTAGTCTATACACAAGACAAGAAAGGAATAGGCCAGGCACAGTGGTTCATGCCTGTAATCCCAGCACTTTGGGAGGCCAAGGCGGGCAGATCACCTGAGGTCAGGAGTGCAAGATCAGCCTAGCCAACAAGGCGAAGCCCTGTTTCTACTGAAAATACAAAAAAAATTAGGTGTATGTGGTGGCGCGTGCCTGTAATCCCAGCTACTTGGGAAGCTGAGGCAGGATGATCACTTGAACCCAGGAGGTGGAGTTTGCAGTGAGCTGAGATCATGCCACTCCACTCCAGCCTGGGCAACAGAGTAAGACTCTGTCTCCAGAAAGGAATAGATAAGAGTTTAAATTGGGAGATGAGATAGAGATTTCCTGGTATCCTATTTAAAATAATATAGTCAATGAAAGCTTCTCCTATAAAGAGGTAATATTTAAACTGAGCCCAGAAGGCATGAGCTAATGAAAGGCCACGACAATATTCTTCAGGCTGTAAGTGTGTCGCAAAATCACAATTATTGGGTCGTGAAATAGGGTAGGCTAAAATAGAATAAAAAATATGAGGCTGGGCATGGTGGTTCATGCCTGTAATCCCAGCACTTTGGGAGGCCGAGGCGGGTGGATCGCCTGAGGTTGGGAATTTGAGACCAGCCTGACCAAGGTGGAGAAATCCCATTTCTACTAAAAATACAAAATTGGTGGTGCATGACTATAATCCCAGCTACTCGGGAAGGCTGAGGCAGGAGAATATCTTGAACCTGGGAGGCGGAGGTTGCAGTGAGCTGTATTCATGCCATTGTACTCCAGCCTGGGCAACAAGAGCGAAACTCCATCTTAAAAAAAAAAATATGTAAGTGCATTGCACTTAACCATTATAAATGTGTGTTTATTGAGTCATAATATAAAAAGTATTTCTTAGTGTATGTTGAAGTTAAAATGTGTATTTATCTAGGAGAAGAGGTTTTTGGGCAGAAGGAACACCAGGTGCAAAGGTTGTGGGAAAGAAAGAGGTTTGGAGTGTTAGAGGACAGGAAAGAGACCAGAGTGGCTGGAGCATGGTGACAGTGGGTTAGGTTGGGAGGAGGTGAGGCTGGAGGGTTGGGCAGATTACACAGCGTCTTGCAGACCATGGTAGAGGCCATGGGAAGCCCTCAAAGGGGCCATGAGACCATCTGGTTTAGATATTAAGGAAGATATTCTGGCTCCTGGGTGCAGAGTGAATTGGGATGGGGAGAGAATGAAGACAGAGAGACCAGTTAGGAGAGAAGTGTAGTAGCTCAGAGGTGATGTGGCTATTTGAGGGTAGAGCAGGAAGTGAGACCCTTGTGTTCTGAAGTGCCTGGTGACAGCAACCACCGACACGCACCGTACATTTTCCAGTTTTCAAATGGTTTACATCATTTGGCCCATTTTCTCTTGGAAACACTACTCTGAAGCAAGGGCTGATATTATCTCCATCTTCTAAAGGAGGTCAATGGCTTGAGCAGATCTCACCAGCTAGGACATTGTAGAACTGGAGCTTGCACTTGGGCAGCTCTCTGATGTGGGAGTCAATTCTGTTTTGCTCAGGAATTTCCTTCTGGATCCTTCATCCCTGCCTTTGCAGATTTTCATAATGATTTCTTCTGTTTCCCCCCTCCACTCGCAGTGTCAGTTGGCAAGCCCAGGCAGAGAGAAGCTGTGAGGTGTGTGGAGTGGTCGGGAGTAGATGCATCTCTCCGTGTGAGCATGTTGGATTTGTGCTACAAGGAGATCAAAGGCTACAGGAACACATGGGGCTTAGCAGCAGGAGCCTGGTTGGAAGGTGTATCAGCCCAGTTGTCTCAGCAGCCACACGATGCAGGGGTTGGTGGTGGTGAGTAGGGTGCAGGACCTTCTGAAACCTGTCTCCAAATAAAGATTTATCAGTACTCAGATATCTCTTTTCCCTGCTTGGGAGCCTTAGAAAATGCCCCCAGTCTTAGCCTTTCAGATTAGTTTGATCCAGCAGTTACTCAGCAGACTGGCTTTTGAGTATGAGAATGTCCATTGCCGTGGGAGGAAGTTGCTAGTGTGAGAGAGCTGAATATATTCTTTCAGGGTGTTTTATAACATCTTGTGTTTTACCAGAGCTTGTGGTTTTCTCTTAATTTACTTACTTGACTAATGTCTCTTTTCTTTACTACGCTCTAAGTTCCAGGAAGGAAATTTCTTTCGCTCATGATGGTGGAACGGATAGATGATTTGCTAAACTCTTAAGATGTCCAAGTTGCATATTGTATTTGGTATAATGGAAGTAAGGGTCTGTTCTGAGTTTCTTCTGTAGGAATGTTGACAAAGGAACACTCAAAGAAATATGCCTTTGGGAGCTGTGTCTTAGTAAAGGGCGTTGTGGAATGGTTTCTGACTGTGTCATTTCTAAGGGAAACAGTGTTTTGTTTCTTACTAGCAGGATATTCATTTATATTAAAAATATATATTCACTTTAGTGTTTTGCCATTGAAATATGCTTTCAGTTTGATTATCTGCTTTAAAGGATTGAGTTGACACAGACACATTATGGAAAGGTTTAGAGCTTTACAGTGAGAGTTGAGATACTTCCCAGCATAGCATCTTGCAACTCCATGCTTGGAGTTTCTCCCTGGGTGCCAGATCCCAGATCAGTGGTTTAATTGTACCCGCTCGTTGGCCTGTCCTGGACACATGCCTGCACAGAGGGAGAAGTGAAATTGAGAGAGAGTGTTGAAATGTCTCTGCTTGTAGTAAACTGTTGTTCTTATCACAAAGAAAGTATTTGGGACTTCTGTGAACATGGCCTTTTCTGAGATTCCCTGCCCTCTGACAGTTTGTTTTGTGCATTAGAAAGGCCTGGATGAGTATGACTCTGCAGGAATTTCTTTTTCACTGTAAGAATCTGTCTCCCATGGAACCCAGCTTGCCCCAGAGTATGGCGAAACAGTGGAGACTGGTGGTTTCAGGATGATCCAAGGGCCTTAGGGGCAGATCCACCAGGACAGAAATCCCAGGTCTGCATTATACTAGCGGTGTTACCTTAGTCGTATTCCTTAATGTCAGTGGATTATATTTTCTTCCTGTATGTTAGAGATACAGATAATATCTCTTTTCTAGGCATGTAGTGAAGATTAAATAATTAAAATTAATGAGAATTAAATAAGGTAATGTAGGTACAGCTATGGGCATGGTTCCTGGCACAAAGTTAGTGCTCAGGTAACCATTATCATTATTCTTATTTCTGTTTTGTTTGTTAGATTTGATTACTTTTAACATGTGGCATACTATTTGGGCTAATATGATGTCCATTTGGCTCACTCACTCACCTTTTTGGTTGATACGTAATCATACATACTTATGGGGCATGTATGCTATTTTGATACATTCCTAGAAGGTGTAATGATCAAATGAAGGTATTTAGGGTATCTATCACCTCGAACATTTATCATTTCTTTGTGTTGGGAACATTTCATATCTTCTAGCTTTTATGAAATATACACCATACATCAGTTAACCATAGTCATCCTACTGTGTTATGAAATACTAGAACTTATTCCTTCTATCTAACTGTATTTTTGTACCCATTAAGCAACCTCTCTTCATCCTTCCTACCCCCTCCTTTTTTTTTTTTTTTTGAGACAGTGTCTTGTTCTGTTGCCAGGCTGGAGTGCAGTGGCACGCCCTTGGCTCACTGCAACCTCCGCCTCCTGGGTTCAAGTGATTTTCCTGCCTCAGCCTCCCAAGTAGCTGGGATTACAGGTGTGTGCTACCACACCCAGCTAATTTTTTTTATTTTTAGTAGAGATGGGGTTTCACCATGTTGGCCAGGCTGGTCTCGAACTCGTGACCTCGTGATCCACCTGCCTCGGCCTCCCAAAGTGCTGGGATTACAGGCATGAACCACCACTCCCAACTCCCACCCCTTTCTTAACCTCTGATAACTATCATTCTACTTTTTACTTCCTTGAGATCCCCTTTTTTAGCACCTACATATGAATGAGAACATGGGATATCAGTTTTTCTGTGCCTTCACTTGACATGAGCTCCAGTTCCATCTATGTTGCTGCAGAATTCCATTCTTTTTCATGACTGAATAGCAGTCCGTGTGTGTGTATTTATCCATTCATCCGTTGAACACTTAGGTTCACTTCATATCTTGGCTGTTGTGACTAGTGCTGCAATAAACATGGGAGTACAGGTATCCCTTTGATAGAGTGATTCCCTTTTCTTTGGATAAATACCAAGTAGTGGGATTACTGGATTATATGGTAGTACTATTTTTTGCTTTTTGAGAAATCTCCGTACTGTTTTCCATAATAGTTGTACTAATTTACATTCCCACCATCAGTTCCCTTTTCTCCCCATCCTTACCAGCATTCGCTACTTTTAATCTTGATCATAGCCATTGTAACTGGGTTCAGATGATATCTCATTTTGGTTTTGACTTTCATTTCGCTGATGATTAGTGATGTTGAGCATTTTTTAATGTACCCTTTGGCCATTTGTATGTCTTCTTTTGAGAAATGTCTGTTCAGATCTTCTGCCCACTTTTTAATCGTATTATTTGTGGGGTTTTTTTTTTCTGTTGAGTTGTTTGAGTTCCCTGTATACATTTACCTTTTTAAACCAATAATCTCATTAGAAAGCTTTTTGTTTTGTTTTAAAAAAATTGTATGTATTTAAGTTGTATAACATGATGTTTCAGTATACTTTTGCATAGTGAAATGGTACTATAGTTCTTCTTCTTCTGTGTAATGCTATTTGATTTGTTTTTGAAATTTATCTCCAGAGATTTTTTTTTTCTGATCTGCTTTCAGAATGCTATCCTTGGGTAGTGACTTGATTTTTCTCTTAAATTCCATCTTGTTTGTAGGCAGACAGCCAAGTGGACCTGGTCCGGCAGCATTTCTATGAAGTATCCCTGGAATATGTCTTCAAGGTGCAGGAAGTCCAAGAGAGAAAGATGTTTGAGTTTGTGGAGCCCGTAAGTAGATATTCAGGGTTTAATGATGTACCCAAACATTCATTTCTCACTCTAACTAGTAGTGGATTACAAAATGCTCTAAGTTGTTGATGAAGAGGTTGAGCAGCCCTGATGCTGTGCCTTCTGTAAGTATCAGTGCTTGGTCAGCCTGGCTGCCCTGGATTCTTCCCAGCAGCCATTCCTGTACAACGCACAGCAATGGAGACAGAGCGTCCAGCAGTCATTCTTTCCTCTAGCTACCCAGTGATGTGCCGTATGATTTTCAGGTGGATAGAGTGGAAATGGGAGTCCAGAGGGGAGGAGTTCTTTATCTTGCCATGAAATAGTGATTATACCTTAACTTCCCTCCTCTTTCCTACCCTTCTTCTCTGCCTCAAATAATTCAGATTTAGTAGTCACCCAAAGACATAGTACATTTCTCTTTTTACCTTGTGGTTCAAAGCTCCTTCTCACCCCATTCAGGTATTAAAAGGTGCTATATAAAGTTTCTCATATGGATTTCTCACATGGATTTGTTATAAACAGAGCAACATAGAGACTCTGCTGAGTGGACCTTGATGGAATTTGGACTTTTACAGTGTCCCAGTGAACATGAATATTGCATTGTGGGAAAAGCCTGACTTTAGGCCACACCAGCATGGTTGTGGTTTCGTTTGGACGTGGTGCCACTCCACTCCACTGGGTGGGTCACTGGTGTGGAGAATCCACAGCAGGAAGACTTTACGGATACACCAAAATAGTGTGTGGACCTCAATTTTAAACTCTTACAGACCGTGGATTTTCCAGCCAAAATGCAGCCTCTGATTTAGACTCAAGCCTGGCATTTCTGTACAAATAAGATTCTCTACCTAGATTCAAGAAAGGATAATTTTCTTTTTTCTTTTTTTTTCTTTGAGACAGAGTCTCGCTCTGTCCCTCAGGCTGGAGTGCAATGGCGCAGTCTCAGCTCACTGCAGCCTCTGCCTCCCGGGTTCAAGTGATTCTCCTGCCTCAGCCTCCTGAGTAGCTGGGACTACAGGCACGCACCACCATGCCTGGCTAATTTTTGTATTTTTAGTAGAGACGGGGTTTCACCATGTTGGCCAGAATGGTCTCCATCTCCTGACCTCGTGATCCGCCTCTCTTGGCCTCCCAAAGTGCTGGGATTATAGGCGTGAGCCACCGCGCCTGACCAAGAAAGGATAATTTTCTTAAGCAAATAAGAATAAAACTATAAGAAACTGAAAGAAATGGCCACTCTTTCTAGTAAAGAATGTTCTGTACCCCATGTCTAATTTATAGACTTTTGGGATGGATTTTTGTTTTTGTTTTTGTTTTTTTTTGAACAGAACAATAAACACCTTTATTACACGGGTGAAGACAAAATGAGGACTTATTTGCCTTTCCGGGCCTTGATTTTCCTAAGATAGAACTCCAACTCTTTGCCCTCTAGCACATAGCCATCTGGTCGGCCACACTGTCCCGGCCTGGAAGCAATGCACGCTGGAAGAGAGTAGGTGATCCTTAGCACCATGACAAGGTGGCCCCACCCAAACCTCTCCACCCCCTTAAGAATCTCTGTGGGTTTAGGTAACCTAGGGGCAAGCATGAAGCCAACTGTCAGCTGGGATGGATGTTTTTTAGGCATGTAGACTTGCTGGTGGTTTCATCAAGACTCTAGTTGGTGGCCAGGCACAGTGGCTCATGCCTGTAATCCTAGCACTTTTAGAGGCTGAGGCAGGAAGATCACTTGAGACCAGGAGTTTGAGATCAGCCTGGGCAACTGGGCAACATAGTGAGACTCCATCTCTTAAAAAAAAAAAAAAAGATTCCAACTGGCTTTGGAACCTTATGTCTACATCATTTGCTATGCTAGAACTATAATTTCTGGATACCACTCCCAGCTACCTCATTTGGCAGATTCCTTAAAGTCGTCAATTACTTCAGTCTCCATATATGAATATTAAAACCTTAGACCCAACTTCCTGTCCAGCAGTGGTTTCAGTCAAGGTCCCAGGTCAAAAATCCCCATCTTTCTGCAGGGTCTGTTAGGTATGAACAGCTGTTGTCAGATAAAGCTGCCTTATTGATTTTCCTGCTTAAAGCACAAGCCCTGGCCTTTCAAGCAGAGGTTTACTGAAGACTTGCTTCCTGTGGTCAGGGCAGGAATTCAAACGCTGTCACATAGAATTTGCCTTTAGCATTATTTTATTTGCTTTTGCCAGAATTTCTGGAGAAAAAGAACAGTGCATTTCTAATAATCTTTATATATACTTCGATTAATATTATTCCAAATTTGCTTGCTTTTGATGAGTTTTTTTTTTTGTAATTGGCCCATCCAGCTTTTTTGAGGTGAGTGTTTTGTTATCCACTTCGATCTCTCAGTAGGTGTACCTAGTGAGTCAGGTATTTTATCTGTTGGCTTTTGCTGAATGGTATCCACAAAACCTCATACAACAATAGATGTTTACTTCTCACACATCTCTGAGGTTCAGCCAGCTTAGGCTGGGCTCAGCTGGATAGCTTTGCTCATCTAAATGGGTTTTCCTCCTCCTCCTCCTCCTCCTTTTGTCTCTCCTCCCCCTCTTCCTTCCTTCTTTTTTGAGAAAATAAATCTCTAAAGATTTACCATTCCATTTCCTGGCATTCTGTTGTAGTGTGTCCATGTCTTAGGGAGTTTTCACTTTAAGAAGTAGTAGCATCATGGTTAAGGATTCTAGAGCTAGACTCCCTGAATTTAAATCCCAGCCTAGCCATTTACTAGCTATGTGTTCTTGGGCAAGTTATTTCTCTGAGCCTTACTTTCCCCATCTGCAGAATGAGGATAGTAGTATCACCTACTTGATAAAGATGTATGAGGATTGACTGAGTGTTTTTCCATGTGGGGTGCTTAGAACAGAACCTGATTAGAACCCAATACAAAGTTAGCAATTTTTTTAATTTGTGAGCAAATGAGTGAAGTACCAATGTTAACAGGGCCTACCTGTTTTAATATAAACAATCTTGGTAGATCTAAAAGTATATATTTATTGAGTACCATAGAAAATGCTGAAAACCCAGATGCTGTGGCTGAGGCACTCACAGCCTCACTGGGGGAAGCAAGATGTGTATAGTAGAGAGCTAGCCAAGGTAGCAAAGAGTTCAGTGACAGCTTGGACAGGATGGATGCTATAGATGTTCCAGATGGATTTAAAAGTATAACCATTGCAGTGTGCAGATGTTTTTCAGTTCATACAGTGAGAAACCTGGAGAGCTAATGAAAAGAAATTTTCAGTCTCTTGTTAGGACAAAGAGATAATAATAGGGATTTGCCCAAAGTTAAACTAAATGTTGAGAGGCTGGATATAGGATTCAGATGTTTGGCCTTTACTTTTCTACAGAAGTTCCTGTCTCTGCACATCAGCTTCTAGGCAGGTCAGTGGCTTCAGGAGCTGGGGATTGGGAGAAGGTATTCCTACAGTGAAAAAGCTACTGATGAGATCAGTGATTCTCAGTGTTAGACATGCACATTCTCAGGCTTCACTCCAGACCTGAAATTTAAGGGAGGGGCCCAGTAGTCTGTAGTTTAGTAAACCTTCCAGGTGATTCAGCTGCACATTTCAGTTTGAGCCACTGGCCTAGATTATACAAAGGAAGAACATGAAATAACCATTGATGATATTAACTGAAACCATGTCATGTACCATGCTAAGCGCTTTACCTACAGTATGTCAGTCGAACCTTATAACATCTCTAAGGGTAAAAACTGTTTTTATCCCAATTTTCAGATGAAGAAATAGAAACAAATAAGTTTCTTTACCTGTCCAACATCATATCTAGTAAATAGCAGAGCTGGAAGGGTCTGATTCTTCATCTCTATGAAATAGCATTTGATTGCTTACAGGTGGAAAGGAAACCAGCAAGAAGTCTATTGAACTAAATTGCTGGGGTGGCTATTCATATTTGAGTTGGTTACAGTCAAGGGAATCTTCCAGTCATGTAAGAGACCTCTATGCAAATTGACTTGTTCCTTTGTTTCTTGAAAGTAACTTTAAGTACCAGGATATTGTTGACCTTCAGAAAAAGAAACAGTTGTAGTGTTCCCAAGGAAGAAAAAAATCAGACTTCTGGGATCTAAATCAGATCTTCTGGGACATATATATATATGTGTGTGTATATATATGTGTCTGTGTGTGTGTGTATATATGTATATGTATGTGTATATTTGCACTGGAAGCCTTAATTTTCTTGTCACAGTACTAAATGTTCCTGAGATTTGGATTGCAGATAATGACATATTGACTCCATGAAGGTGAAGTCACATTCTCTCTGTTCCCTGAGTTTTCATAATTGAAGGTTAGCTAGTGCAGCAGAGAACTCATTCTCCATGTTCATTAGGCACTGCATCCTCTGAGTTTTACATCCTGAATATTTCTTGGTGCTGTGTCTCTTCCTCTCCTTTCCCTCTGCTTCTGTCCCATTGCAGGTCTTCATTCTTTCCTTTGGACTTTGCATTCTGCCCTGGGCCTCCCCCTTCTCCAGTCTGGCCTGGACCAGAGTGCATCTTCTGACACATCAGTCTGATTCTTTCTCTCTCTTTTGCCAAGAATCTCCTGACAGCCCTCCTGTACTAAGCCCATTACATGGATGATCTGAATTAATCTTCACTGAAACTCTGTGCAGTAGTAAAAAATCACTGTTATCCTCCTGTTAAAGATGAGTTAAAGGGAGTTACATGGCTTAGCCCCCTCAGCTTTTCACCACTCTACTGGCTGCTCTTCCCTTTCTTGCCTGTGCGAATGATTCTTGGTAGCTGTATGAGCTAGGGCTGCTGTAACAAAGTACCACAAATTGGGTATCTTGGAACAACAGAAATCTGTTGCCTCACAGTTCTAAAGCCTAGAAGTCTGAAGTCAAGATTTTGGCACCAAGATCCTTCTGAAACCTGCGGTGAAAGGGGACACTTCCTTTCCTTCTTCCAGCTTCTCGTGGCTTGTGACCATGTTTGGCATTCCTTGGCTTATAGATGCCTCCCTCCAATCCTTCGTCCTCACATGGCCATGCATGTCTCTGTGTCCACATTTTCACCTTTCTAAGGACACCAGATATGGCATCCTTGTAAAAGTACTAGGACCCACCCTGATGTCCTCATTTAACTTGAATACCCGTGTAAAGACCCCATTTCTAAGTAAATCACCTTCAGAGGTATTAGGACTTCAACAAATCTTTTTTGGGGGTACACAGTTCAACTCAGTAAAGTAGGTCTGTTCTGTGAATGGTGACAATCCAGAACGATGCAGCCAGCATTAACTTGGACAATTAGATTTTTGCTTTTTAAAATGAAAAAAATAAATTATGTTGTCAGCTAGGAAGTAGGAATAGGTTTTGCTTATGGTATTCTTTTAGGATAACAAGGATGGAGAAGGAGGCACAGGGAGGCGGGAAAGAGCTTTCCTTTGTCAGGCTGTGATGTTGTGGTTGCTCCGTGGATAGCTGACCTCTCTTATTTGATAACCAGGTGGGACCGCAGCAAGTTCTTCCTCCTAGTGTTTGGGTAGAAGCATTTCTTTGAAGTAGACAGCTCCCCCACCTCTGGAGTCCCGTGGGCTTCATCCTGCCCCCTGAGGAGTGGACTTTCATTTCCCACTTTGTAATGGTTCAGAGGTTCATATAGTGTTGAGGGTAGGGGAGAGAAAAGGTGCTGTGAGGGGAGAAGCAAGGGGGAAGTGGGCCAAAAATAGCAACATGCTAAGGAGTCATTTCCCTTAGTAAAATGGACAATCAAGGCATGAGACCAAAGGAGGAAAAACAAAATAAATATTAGTTAACTTCCTGCCTTTGGGGAGCACTTGCGAGTATGCCCAGGTGACATCTTGGTGAGCTATTTGAGAATATTTAATTACCCTGAGCAAGAGAGGCTCTGTTTACTGTAAGTGAACGATAAATCATAGTTAATAGGAGGAATGACCTTGGAATTAGCTGCTTATCTTCTGCATTATTCTCAAGTTAGGGGTGGTGTCATGCCTTGGAAAGGCAATGGGGCAGGGCATTTGCAGACAGCAGGGAGAGCAGAGATAAGAAGAGGGACAACAGTTTTCATTGTGAATGCTGTGACTAGGTTTGGCAGAGGAGCCCCTTCTCCTCTATTACTGGAGCCATCTAGAAGGAAAGGTATGGGTCTTCCTCTCAACAAAATAATTTTGTATGGTGTAAACCCAGAGCCTTCGGCCATCTTTGAAGAAAAGCATTCATTTTCAGTCTCTAGTGACTCGATGCGGCTTAACACTCATTCACTGATTTAGTTAGGGGTCTGTATATGGTGCCACCGGATAGTTTTATAGCCAGAGGACCCAGCAATGCCCACTCTTGCACCATCTATGAGAATCTAAGGGGATAGATGGGCCGGGGACAATGGCAATGGGAAGTTAAAGGTCATATTGTCATAATCTGGGTTTTATCTTCACAGTGCCCGGCTCTTCGATTAAACCGGGCTGGCCTGGCCTCTGAGTTTAGGTCCAGTGCTGTATACCTTTGTGCTTACTATTCCTACTGCAAACAAGATGAGAGAGTAGGGGGAGGGTGGGCGGGATGAGATTCCTTTACTGTCACTTATTAGGGCTGCCTCTCAGAAAAGGAGAGTTAGTTAGGTGAAAATAAGTGGGATGGGATTATGTTTAGTAAGTAAAGTAATTTTGTTTTACATAATAAGTAATGTTTAATAAGTAAAAAAATTCATTTAGGGACTGAAAATCTGAAGACCACAATGTAAAATACAGCAAATGTGTCTTGAAATAAGGTGGTATGGCAGGTCAGGGAGGTCAGAGTGGACCCCTCAGAAAATGTGGGTCAGCCTTCAGAAGCCAAAGTGAATGGAATAGTCCCCAAATGCCATGGAGCTGAGCTTGTGATAGAGGTGAGGCACTGGTCTTTCCTAAATCTTGTTCGGGCTTTTATTATAATCCTTTCTTCAGGTTGAAGTTTGGAACAGAGGGAAGATGTGTAGAACTTGAGAAGGGGCCAGAAAAGCATAACAACAGTGAGGTTTGGATGTAAGCTCCGAGAGGAAAGACCACAGGAACGTTGTTTATTTAGTTTGGAGAAATGAAGGCTGGCAGGGGCTCAGGGTGGGGACATTAATAGTTTTTAAGTATATGAAGGCATGTGGTGAGCATTGTGGTGAACAGATGTTTTCACCATTCACTAAAGACAAGACTAAACAATGAAATGGGCTTACCTTTTAGCCTGAGGGGTTTAATTGAGAATTTAGGGAAACCACCGTAAGTGAAAATGTGGGAACATGGAAATATTTTACCAAAGGAATCCATAGTGTTTACTTTTGAGTAGTTTGGGGAAAGCACAGACACGCACTTTAGTTGAAGTGTAATCTGGATGATTTTCTTTGATTTGACTTTGCCTGTTAGACTGTAGACTCAGGACACCCCACTTCCTTTTCTCCCTTCCTCTTCTGTGTAATAATCTGATACTACAAATGTACTAGAGGGAAACTGAGTCAGAACCCTGGTCTTTGGTTTCTGAGGAAATGATGTTCTCAGCAGGTGGTGAGGCCCACAGGGCAAGGGCATGGGTGTTGGTGCCAAGGAGACCTGGTTTCAAGTTCCGGCTGCCACTTCCTGTGTGTTTTGGGGCAAGTTTCTTAACCTCTCTGAACCTGCTTCCTCATTATTAAAATGTGGATAACAGTAGCACTTAGGTCATAGGAGGTTGTGAGTACTCACTCAGGGCATGGAAGGGCATAGTGCCTGGCACACAATTGGTGCTCTTTAAGTGTCAGCCATTATTATTCTCTATTTTAGACTTTCAACCCACTGTTGGGAGCTCAGATACAGCTACATAATACCTCTTTTCAACCTGGTTATGTGACCTTTGCCTTTCTTCCTTCATTACAGCTGCTGGCCTTCCTGCAAGGACTCTTCACTTTCTATCACCATGGTTACGAACTGGCCAAGGATTTCGGCGACTTCAAGACACAGTTAACCATTAGCATACAGAATGTGAGTGGGCATAGGGACAGGCTTCCTTTCTCTGGTTAAGGAAAAACAAAATATGGGCCTGATTGCCATAGAAACCATCCAGGTGGCTTGGAATGTAGATGAGGAGGGTGGGTCTTGCTTGGGTTCAGAGGGAAGCTAGGAGCAGGCGTTTCTAGAGTACTTGGTGGTTCTGAGTTAGACCATCATCCTCTTCTCCATTATTTCAAAGCTCTATTTATGTTCTCGGAAGTGCTGCTGCTGATTATGTTTCAAATCTGTAGCATCTGTAGCATCAGAGTCAGGATTTCCTTTGGCAGTGGAAATCCCAGCCCAGCCCAGCCTCCATTCTATGCATCTAGCTGCCTGGCTACATGAGACCATGTGGACTGTGTGTTCTGGGGATGGGGGTTGGGGACACATGCTGGCCTCCGGCTCAAAGGATGTGCTCTTGTCCAACTCTTAGGAAGGCTGGCAGGAAATCCAAGTCTGTGCTTCACTCCCAGCGTGGTCAGCATTCACAAGTTTTAAACACAGGATCTTTTGGTGCACAGAATCCTGCGTAGGGCTTTTTGGTTAGCAGTTACTGGGGCTTGAGCCCCCTTCTTCACTGTGGAATTGGACCATGTTATTCTTTGTATTTCTTTGTCTCTAGGTGATCTTGTGTCCATGTGGGTTGTACTGCATGGCTTTTAGAAGCCTGGAGCTTACATAGTTGTCAGTGTTGTCTCAGAGAACAGGAGGTTGCAGAATCTTGGAAAAGGTTTCACAAAGCATGGCTTCCCCTTAGGCTGGGTTTCTCAGAATGCAGGCTCTGAAATCAAGACTGACATGCAACGGGCTTACTGGAGGTGGGGGCAGTGCTGGTAAAAACACCTGTGACAGAGTGAGGGCACCTGGACTTGCAGAGGGGGAAATAGAGCTGTGATGCAGATGCAGCAGAGGTCTCAGTGCAAGGGAGGCTCTGGAGCTGGGATGATCCTTCACAGTCGCCCTGAATACAAGCAAGGGGGCCAGGCTTTCCACCCCTTCTGCCTTTCCGCTAGCCTTGACTAGTCATTGCGTGCAGGCCGACCTTGAGTGAAGGAACTCCCCTTTTAAGGAGGGACTTATCTGTGAGCCATCAGCAAGCAATATTCCTGGCAGCTGGAGAAATGAACGCCTAGGTCCTTCAGTCATACAGTACCCTAGAGCATCTGAATCAGAATCACCTGGGAGGCTTATGGTAAAACACACTTTTGGCGTCCAGAGGTGCTAAGTTGATCTGTAGGAGGGAGGGCTGGGCATTTGCATTTTTCTATAAGATCCTTGGGTAATTTTGATGGTCACTAGAGTTTGAGAGTCATTCTGGTTTAGGACTTGAAGGCCAAAGTATACTTCTTATAAGGGAGTATTTGGCCAGTTCCTGGAAGGTGGAGTGTCCTTTATCTCATTTTAGATCTAAGAATTCTATTAGGTTGATACTCTGGATTGTTAAAACAGATACTTCGTTTCTTTGATTTGAATAAAATTATCTTCATCCTAGACAAGAAATCGCTTTGAAGGCACTAGATCAGAAGTGGAATCACTGATGAAAAAGATGAAGGAGAATCCCCTTGAGCACAAGACCATCAGTCCCTACACCATGGAGGGATACCTCTACGTGCAGGAGAAACGTGAGTGCTTTGACTAGCAACAGCTTGCGATGTACTCAGGCCTCTTACCTAGAAGGTGGAGGGTGTATCCAGCAGTGCCTGCCTTTCTGCAAATACATGCTTGGATAAACAAGAACAATTTTATAGTTCGTCTTTTCAAAAGGAAAGATGATGTCCACAGAATCTTGTCTACTTTGTTTTTCTTTATGAATGGGAATTCCTTTTTTTTTTTTTGAGACGGAGTCTCGCTCTGTCACCCAGGCTGGAGTGCAGTGGCGCGTTCTCAGCTCACTGCAAGCTCCGCCTCCTGGGTTCACGCCATTCTCCTGCCTCAGCCTCCCGAGTAGCTGGGACTATAGGCGCCCACCACCGCGCCCGGCAATTTTTTTTTTGGTGTTTTTAGTAGAAACAGGGTTTCACTGTGGTGTCGATCTCCTGACCTCGTGATCCGCTCGCCTCAGCCTCCCAAAGTGCTGGGATTATAGACGTGAGCCACCACGCCCGGCCTGAATGGAAATTCCTTTGGGAACCTGCAGTTCCTTAAGGCTCTGTGGTTGCTCTTCTCTCTCTAGTATTACTCTACTCTTGAGGTTCCTATACCCCTAGTCCAGCTTTATATACCGTACCCTGAGCACAGTGGCCTTGGAAAGGTCTTGCATACTAGGCCCCTGTTGTCTATCAGCAATGTATCCTTTGGTAGACTTAATACTTGGTAATTCTGTTTTCATTTGACATTGTTTCAGCAAGGCCCACACAATCATGACTTAGGCCCTTTCCCTCTTCTCCTCAACTCATTTCATTCCAACACCTGAATTTTATGAAAAGTAGAAACAAAGGCTCACTTCAAGAGCCAGGAAGAAGGCTGAATGTGGTGGCTCACATCTGTAATCCTGGCACTTTTGGAGGCTGAGGTCGGTGGATTGCTTGATCTCAACAGTTCAAGACCAGCCTGGGCAACATGGTGAAACCCTGTCTCTAAAAAATACAAAAATTAGCCGGGTGTGGTGGTGTGCACCTGTGGTTCCAGCTACTTGGGAGGCTGAGGTGGGAGGATTGCTTACAGGGGTGAACCTGTTGAGGTTTATAAGAGCTCGGGAGGTAGAGGCTGCAGTGAGCTGAGATCACCACCACTGTACTCCAGCCTGGGTGACAGAGCAAGACCCTGTCTCTGAAAAGAAAAAATAAAAAGAGCCAAGAATGCTCATTGCTCTGCCAGTGATGTCTAGGAAAGGAATGCCAGGTGCTGCTAACATGGACATTTTAGTGATGACTCACAAGTTCATGCCTTACGGCTGGGGAAAGGCTCTGTGATGGGGCCGTGCCGTTTAGGGTAGCACATTCAGACTGAATTAATGTATGCAATGCTAGGAATGAAAGACAGTGAATGTTTTTTCTTTAATGGGTAATTCTCCTAGTCCTCTACCCTGCTTTCTTGGTAGAGAACATTGGTGTTTCCAGATTTTTGCAGGTTTTGTGTTCTTTCATGTCCTTCTCTTGGTGTAGAGTTAGGCAAATGTCTTCATTCCTAATAGCTTCCTGATGGAATAGAATAGAAATACTTGGTTTCACTAATTATTCTATTTAGTAATTACTCAAAAATTTGTTTGGACTTACGTTTCCTGGGAACAGTGGGGCAGTAGTGGTGTTGGAGGTATTGGCTGTGATGAGGATTACATTCCTTATTCTCACAGGGATCAACCTGTTGAAGTTTATAAGAAATGTAACTAATTTAATTGTGTGTTTCATATATACCTGAATACAAAGTGATTCTCTCTTTGTCCAGTAAGAAGATCCCTGCAAAAGGTTTTAGGTCTACTTGAAAATATAAAATTTTAGGGCTCTAAAAATATAGTTCAGAGTCTACCATAATACTTAATTTGTTAATATATCATTCACTTACATATATAAAATCAATATTGCTTTTTTGCACTCTCATATTACATCACACACTTTTATTCAGACACTTCACATGTTCTTTCAACATTAGTGTGTTGATTATCATGAGAACACTTTTTTGTTCCCTAACACAGTCCAGAGCACATGATGGGGATGCAGTACTTTTTTTTTAATTTTAAATTTTTTATAACTTGTTATTTTGAAATAATTTCAGACATACAGAAAAGTTGCAAGAATGGTATAAGGAACAACCATAAACCCTTTACCCAGTGTACCAGTTTTTAACATTTAGCCACAATTATATCATTCCTTCCCTCTCTGTGTGGGTGTGTGAGTATGTGCATCATAGACTTGCACACATCCACATCCACATGTTTTTCTGAGTCATTTGAGAATATGGTTCCATATAGCATGCTTCTTCAGTAGTGAGTATTTTCTAAGAATAAAAGTTATTCTTTTTATGTAAACACATCTGTTAGGTTGGTGCAAGAGTAATTATGGTTTTTGCCATTAAAAGTATGGCTAAAATCCCTAATAACAAATTTAACATTGGTACAATATTTAATCTGAACTACCGTCCGTGTTCCAATTTTGCCAGTTGTACCAATAATGGCCTTCTAAAGCATTTTGTTGTTCTCCAGTACCGCGTTTAGTTATCATGACTTTCGTCTCTAATCTGGAACAGTTCTCCAGCTTTTCTTTGTCTTTCATGACATTGACATTTTTGAACAACACAGTTCAGTTCCTTTTTAGTTTTCTTCAGCATGGGTTTATCTGGTGTTTCTTCATGATTAGAACTGTAATATGCATCCCTGGTCAGATAATCCTACATAAGAGTTCTTCTCCGGGGCCACATCTGGACACATGTGGTGTTGATCTGCCCCTCAGTGGTGATGTAAATTTTGATCACCCAGTCAAGGTATTGTCTGGTTTCTCCACTATACAGTCACTATTTTCCCCTTGTAACTAATTAGCAATCTGAAGGTAACACCTTAAGATCATGTAAATATCCTTCTCCTTATCACGCTTTACCTCCATAGATTTAGCATCCATTGACAATCCTTGCCTGAGCTGATCTTTACTATGATGGTTGCAGAATGGTGACTTCTCAGTTCCACCAACCCCTCCACATTTAATAGTTGCCATTCAGTGTACTTATGTAAGGAAGAGTCCTGTTCTTCTTTCTTCCTCCCTCCTTCCTTCCTCCCTTCCTCTCTCCCTCCCTCCCTCCCTCCCTCCCTACTATCTATCCATCATCTGTCCATCCATTTTCCATCTTTCCATTGTTAGTGTGGATTTACGGGTTCCTATTTTGTTCAGGAGGCTATAATTTATCACTATCCTTATTTATCTTGATGCTCAAGTTGTCCAAGATACAGTGCTTTGGGAATCTTTGTGTTGCTTGATTGCTGGAATTTTTTCCCTAGTCCATAAGAATACACTAAGATGGTTTGTATTGTCATTTGTCCTTGATGCCCCAGTGGAAACATTTACTGTATTGCTTTTTAGTTTACTAAATGACATGTAACACTTGCAGTTGGCAGTCATGCCATACCATTAATAATTATTAAATGTCTGCCAATTCTGCTGTGTGATCTCCATAAGCATCTAAAACTAGTATTGGTTGAAGTCCTTTGCAGGCTGACTAATGCCTTCTTCCTGTAATAGTGCTTTGTTGTTTCAAGTAATTGGCTGAGCACTGAGTAAAATCAGAGACTAGAACATGACTGCATGGCACCTCCCTCTTGAGGTGACATACTAATCTTGAGGGACATACTCCTTATAGGTTACATCTGGGCATTGATAGTCACTTCCACTCTGCATCTCTGGTGTCTCTGAGGTCTCCTTGTCGGCTTTTCAGATCTTCTTGAGTTCTGCTAAAGTAAGTCTGGGGTTTGGAAGTAGGTCAGAACCCCTGTGTCTGTGCACAGAGTCACAGAGCAGCTGTGTGGGAAGCATGATGTCATCGCAACAGATGGGAATGGTCACAAGCACTTGGAGGAGGCTTTCTGCGTTCTCTCCTCAATCTTCTTACTCCTGTCAGTGAAGAGAGTGGAAACTTCAGTTGGGGCTTGATGATGGGAATGTGGATTAATTTCCCCAGGGAACCTTTACTTCCCTTGTATTTTAAGACCCACTGGATGTAGCAGTAGTGGGAAACAGCCTTCTTTGGTCCCTGGGGGAAATCCCTGGGTTGGTTTCATTTGAGCTTGTGGGATCAGATTTCTGTCTATTCATTCTAGCTGGTGTGGAGAATATATTACTCCTAAAATAGTTTAAGGGTAGATGAGCATTATGAATTATGGCTTGTGGTTTTTCCAACTCATGATGTGTAGCATAGAGTGGAATGTATAGATGTTTTATGGGAAATATTACTTTGCAGGTCACTTTGGAACTTCTTGGGTGAAGCACTACTGTACATATCAACGGGATTCCAAACAAATCACCATGGTACCATTTGACCAAAAGTCAGGAGGAAAAGGGGTGAGTTCATTTTTAAAATTTGGTGTTTGATTTGCTTGGCTAACATATAGTGATTATAATGCATGTATACAGTGACACTTTCAGTGTTACATTTATGTTTCATTATAAATTTAAAATTAATAATTAAAAAAAATTTTATACAGTAGTTCCAGGAAGTCTAAGAGGCTGAAGAATTGCTAAAATAAGATGATTACTCTTAGCCCTAAGTTATATTAGGAACTGCAATTAAGAAATATTTTTGTATTTCACATATATACAATATCAAGCATGTTGAATATTTTTATATGCTAAAAATTATTGGATGACCTCATGCTGTGAAATTGATTCAATCCCACTCCCACTTGACACCTGGAGAGCTGCCGGTGGCAGTATAGATGTCCTGGTTACCTATTGCTGTGTAACAAGTCACCCCAAAACTTAGCAATATTTAAAACAACACCAATCATTTTAGTATTTCTCATCATTTCTGTGGGTCAGGCATTCAGGGTGCATTTGGATGGGTGGTTCAGGCTTGAGGTTTCTCATAAGGTACTAAGCAGATGGTAGCTAGAGCTAGAACAAGGAGGGTCTGAAGCAGCTCAAGCTGGCCAGATACAGAGCAGTTCTGTCTGAGAAATTAATCTTTGCTATTCAATGGAAGACAATAGATGTAAGGCCTGTGAATATAAACTGTCTCCTCCTAGGCCTTCTGTGTTTTGTTTGCTATTCTGATATTAGTGGGTGGTTAAGTTTTACCTTATGTAGCTACATACACTTCTGTTATTTCAACAAACAGGCAAGCTTGCTAATTTCCCCCATTAGTTTAGATAAAAAAGATTGACAGAGGCAGGGGAAACAGAAATCCTAACAAATTCCTAAGTGACAGTAAGAAGAAATCAGGGACAGCAACTTCTGTGTTTCTGGGCATAACCTAGTGCTATAAAGTAGTGCCATGAGATGAAATTGTCACATTCAGTTGAGCAATGGAATACTACTCAGCAATAAAAAGAAATAAGCCCTTGATATGCACAACAACATGGATGAATAGCAGAGCAATTATGTTAAGTGAAAGAAGCCAGACAAAAAGAGCACATACTGTGTAGTTCCATTTATATAAAATTATAGACTATGCAAACTAATGTGTAGCGACAGAAAGCAGATTCAGCAATTGCTTGGGGATGTACTGGGAGGAGGGATGGATTGCCAAGGGATACAAGGAAACTTTTGGGCATGGTGGAATTATTTGCTGGCTTGGTCATGGTGATGGTTTCATGGATGTATATGACATCAACATCTATAAATTGTACAGTTCAATATGTACAGCTTATACATTAATTATATGTCAGTAAAGTTGTTAAAATGTATTTATTGAGCAGCTACTGTTTCTAGGATCCAGTTGGGCTCAGGAGACAAGAATAAGCAAAATTTGACCCAGTCTCTGTTCTCAGGGTCCTGTGGTCTAATGGAGAGAGAGACATTATTGTATTCATCACCTATATCAATGCACAGTTTCAGCTATGGTCAGTGCTGTGATGGAGGGAAAGGTACATGGTGCTTTGTGAACACGTACTGGTGATATTTGTTCTGGTCTGGGAAGGTTTTCTTGGAGAAGTGATGACCAACCCAAGATCATAGAAGCTCAGAATTGGGAGGAAACCGTCTTCTTCTACTCTTATGAAACCTGCAAATTAAAACAATATCCACACTCGTTTATCTGCCGTGGACTGATGCAGTGCCATCATGATCCATCCATACTAAAGATGTTTGGGTCCAGGTCTAATATGGTGTACAAATGTAAGCTGCATGAGGCTTTTTCCTGGAAAGGTTTATAGTCACCCTTCCACCGCCCATGGTCATGAGCACTCAGATTTGAGAAGATGAAATGATGGCTCCTGTTTACAGGTCATGTGTGTCCTAGAGAGGAGTAGAGCTCCCATTCTGGCCTGATCTTAATAGTCTGTGTGTTCCCACTAGGGAGAAGATGAATCAGTTACCCTCAAATCCTGCACACGGCGGAAAACAGATTCCATTGAGAAGAGGTTTTGCTTTGATGTGGAAGCAGTAGACAGGTGAGTAGCTAGCACGCTTTTCTCAGGAGCCAATAGAGCTGAATTTCTATATCTTACTTTTTCTTTTCAGTCAAAGCTTTTCTGCTTTTTTTCTCTTCTCCCCCTCCCTCCTTCCTTTCCTTCTCCATCCCTTCATCTATGTCCAGGGTGCTGGATCCGGGCCATTGCTGGTTTGCAAGAATCATTAGAGTCTGCCTCTCTATCTTTTGGATTCAGCACTGAATCACTGGCTTGGTTTTGTTTTACTTTAATGTTAGTGCTTTCATGCTCAGAAATGTTGTTGTATCTCCAGGAGGTTGAGTAGACTTTTAAAGAAAACGATTTAGCATGATTGTATCAGCTATTTGAAAAATTTTTTTTAACTGAAAAAGTTAGTATAATGATTCAAAAGGCATTGAAATGGAAGAAATTTTTCTCAAATAAAAAGCAGCTTTTAGTTACATTTCACCTACCAATGTGTGTGTGTGCCCAGGAAAGACACCAAACCACTTGTGAAATCACAATTTTTTGGAGAGAGAGCCATGTGTTGTATTCCTCAAGATTTATAGTCTCTCATTAAGTTGTACCATTTCGTGGTTTTAAGCTAGTTTGACAACATTCCAATTCTTTGAAACACTTTACTTGGCAACAGGTTAATTTTTTCAATGAAACCCACGTGTTAAGCTTATTTGAGCTGCCTGTTCAAGATCAGGAATGCTAGCACCAAGATCCTTAAATCTCAGCATGATGCTCCGTATAATGCCATTTAATCTGTCTCCTTTGTTAAAAAAACACTATACCATTTCATCAAGCCAGTACTTACCCCTCCCTGGGAAGTTCACCTGTGGCCACCTTTCCCTGGCTCTGTGGCATCCTGAGACTGAGTACTGCCTGGGGTGTGCTCCTTGTGCACTGGCAGGTGTGCACTGCCTTCTTCTGGCAGGTGTCTACTCTGCGCTGGAGGCTGTTAGGTCTTCCATGGAGAGAGCATGCCTTCTTAGCCTGTATCAGAAGTTCATGGAAACTAACTGCATCTCTTAAGCAATTTAGTCATTACACTTTTGGCTCTCAAGCCAGACAACCTGGGTTCAAATTTTGACTTTGCTGCTTAGTAGCCATGTGACTTTTAGCAAGTTACTTAATCTTTTGGAACCTTGATTTTCTCATCTGGAAAATGAAGTTCCCAGGATGGTTATAAGGATTCAAGGAAATAATGCATGTAAGATGCTTGGCAGAGGGGCAGATAATAAGTGCTCAACAAGTATTAGCTGTTACTCTTTTTTTGCTAACTAGCTTGTCCTGCATGCTCACCAGACATGATATTTCACTTCTAAACACAGAGAAGTACATATCCTTTACTGTGTGTAGAGGTGTGAGAGGGGAAGATAAAAAGAATAGCATGGGATGGAGTCGGGGGATAGGTTGAATTGGAGTAGCAATGGGGAATTGCAAACAGCCTTCCCCAAACTAAATTTGGTTATTATTGGTTTTAAACAAATCCTAAACCTTGGTGCTTTAAGCATCTCTTTTCTCTTTTCTAAGCATGTGATTGAAGGGAATTCATATTATTGGCATCCTTGAAGGAGGTTCAGAAGATCTGGTTGCATGGAAGTATGGCCACCTGTGATGCCCGTCAAATGCACGGTTCCTAGAGAGAACCGTCTGCCGCAGAGCTGCTTTGAAGAGAGCATGCCTTGTGTTGCAGCGCTCTGTGAGATTGAAAACAAACCCAAATTTGCTTTCTGAAGCCGAATTATTTTTGTATTTTCATCTTCAGAAGTTTCCTGAGCAGTTATGGAGAGTGGCTTTTTAGGCGAGTAAAGCTCACTGTGGCACCTCCGTCTTATTTCCACCCTTGCCAGCACTTCCTAGCACCTTCCCTCCTTTATGACTCCCACAGCAGCTGTGCATGTCCCAATTATAAGCAAAGAGTGAATGTGTCACATTCAGCATACTGAGTGGGCTTGTGAGTCGATTGCTCCTGAGTTTCTGTCCCTGGTTCCCACTGTATGGCATGGAGGGATTTCGGTCATGGTTCAGATGAGGGTGCTGAGTTTCCTCTTTTTAATTTTTCTTTTTTGGGATGGAGTCTCGCTCTGTCACCCAGGCTGGAGTGCAGTAGCACGATCTCGGCTCACTGCAACCTCTGCCTCCCAAGTTCAAGTGATTCTCTTGCCTCAGCCTAGGGAGTAGCTGGGACTACAGGCATGTGCCACCACGCCCAGCTAGTTTTTTGTATTTTTAGTAGAGACGGAATTTCACCATGTTGGCCAGGCTGGTCTTGAACTCCTGACCTCAAGTAATCCACCCACCTTGGCCTCCCAAAGTGCTGGGATTACAGGTATGAGCCACCATGCCTGGCCTGAATCTCCTCTTAATAGACAGGAGGTGAGTAGACCGCCTAGGAAACACCTCCTCAGATTTCTATACAGGTCCCAAATATTTAGGTTAGAGTACAGCAGGATTTTCCTCCTTTTTCTTTTTTTGACCTCAGTGCCTTTCTGTTTTTTTCCCTCAGTGTTTAGAAGGGGGCCCAGGTAGAGAAGGAAAAGGCATTTTCATGCGATGGATAGCTGCATCGCTGGGAACTCTGCCCAGAATCCTTTTCTCCGAAGACTACTATACTTTCCTTTTTCACCAACGTCCCTTAGCAAGGAGGCGATTGCTGCTAGATGCCCTGCTGTCCTGCCTTCCACAGGTTCCCCAGCTCCACCTGCTGGACCAGAGAGGCAGAGGGTCAAAATGTAAGTTTAGCACCTAGGAAATGTGGAAGTGAAAGAGGGGATGGTTACATTTAACCGCATAAGGGTTTGAGATACTCCCAGAGTGTGTTAACTGGAGAATACACAAACATTTATGTAGTGACTAGTAACGTTTTCTTCTATCAAGATACAAATACATGTTAAAGTGTGAATTATGTAACTTAGAATATGGGATATTATGGATTTTTAAGATTGAATACATTTATCCTTTATACTTAATGCTGATGTATCAAGTTATTTTGTAACAAAAGCTGTAGCCTTTAGGAGGTGATATCCTAGGAGGTCAGTATTGTGAGTTGATTACCCTACATCAACGTATTTTACTGTGGTGAAAACCACGTGCACTCAGTTACAGATTCCTGGTGCCTGCCCCATACCCACCCAGTTCAGCTTTCTGGTACTGAGACCCTGAAATCCATATTTTCAAGCTTTTTAGTTGTCCTTTATTCTTACTACTACTTGGTATGTTAAATACAATGTGTTTCACAATACAGTTTCATCAGCACACATGAAAACAATTTCCTAATTTGAAAAATCACAACAAGCAACTATAGCAAAACAAAACAAAACAAATTCAGGCTCCTTTACTAAGGAGCCGAGTGCTTACCTGTATGGAGGAGGAGAGTGTAACTACTAGGAAAGGTGATTTCTAGTCCCTGAGACAGATTACTTGACCAGGCAAAAGGCAAAAACAGCCACCAAAATCAAACCCCTGCCTTTTTAAAGGATGTGAAAATGGAGGAGGAGTGAGGCAACTGGTAGTATCAGAGCATTTCCTGTAAGCTGAACACTTTCATGCTTGTTTTGTGTCATCCTCACTACAACCCAGGGAGGTAGGTCCTCCGTTATTCCCATACTGCTGAGGAATCTGCAGTGTAGCGGGGAGAGGCCGTTTACTCAGGGCTAAGGTGAGATTTGAACTGAGGTTCGCAGGAGCCTGTTCCAGGGCACATTGGTACCTCAAAACTTTGATTTTTTCTTTTTTTTTGAGATGGAGTCTTGCTCTGTTGCCCAGGCCATAGTGCAGTGGCGTGATCTCGGCTCACTGCAACCTCTGCCTCCTGGGTTCAAGCAATTCCCCTGCCTCAGCCTCCTGAGTAGCTGGGATTACAGGCATGCACCACCACGCCCAGCTAATTTTGTATTTTTAGTAGAGATGGGGTTTCTCCATATTGGCCAGGCTGGTCTCAAACTACTGACCTCAGGTGATCCACCTGCTTTGGCCTCCCAAAGTGCTGGGATTACAGGCGTGAGCCACCACACCTGGCCCGAACTTCAGTTATTTTAGAAACATTTTCCAGTGATGAGCTCAGAGCTGTTGGTGGTTGTGTTTCAGAGACACCGCAGTGTCCAGTTTTCAGGCTGTGAAATCTGGGAAGTGCTATTGGCACCCTGTCAGTTGCATTTGGCATTATAAACTAGAGTGAAACTGTACAATGTAAAGTACAATGAACTGAAGCAGCAAACTCGCCTCTCTTCTTACATCTATTCCTCTGTGACCTTCAGAAAGTCCTCATGTGACTAAATTAAGAGAGGCAATGTGATAGAGCATAGTGACAGGCACATGGCACTGAGTAGGTGTTCCATGAATGGTTTTTTTGGTTTCTGTACACCTTTTCTTCCAACTTTTATTTATTTGTTTAGAGGTGGGTGAGATCTCCTCATGTTGCCCAGGCTGGAGTTGAACTCCTGGGGTTAAGCAGTCTTCCCACCTCAGCTCCCGAGCAGTTGAGAAGATGGGTGCACCACTGTCACTGTCCCTGGCTCCACCTTTTATTTTTAAGGTGACACTCTTTTTTTTTTTTTTTTCTTTAAATAAATCCAGGACGACTAGCATGAGTAGGAGATATCCTAGCAGTAGTATCACTTGTCAGCTGATTGTTTTCATTGTATCACAATACATTGCTGTCAGTTTGTTAATCCTCAAATCCCTGACATGTAAGTCTTACAGAAAACTGTTGTTGTTCTTTGACTGATGAATGAGCTGGAAATCACATTAAATGTTAATCCAGGTCAATGGGATTTACATCTATGGTTCTTGAACTTTATATGTCAAGGATCCATTTTCTTTTATTTTTTATTTTACTTTACTTTACTTTACTTTTCTTTACTTTACTTTATTTTACTTTATTTTATTTTATTTTATATTTTTGAGACAGAGTCTTGCTCTGTCACCCAGACTGGAGTGCAGTGGTGTGATCTTGGCTCACTGCAACCTCTGCCTCCCGGGTTCAAGCAATTCTCCTACCTCAGCCTCCCGAGTAGCTGGAACTACAGGTGTGTGCCACCCCATCTGGCTAATTTTTCTGTTTTTAGTAGAGACAGGGTTTCACCATGTTTACCAGGCTGATATCAATCTCCTGACCTCAGGTGATCCGCCTGCCTCGGCCTCCCAAAGTGCTGGGATTGTAGGCGTGAGCCACCGTGCCCAGCCAAGGATCCTTTTTAAAACCAAATACATTTCTAGAACTCTACTTTTAATTCTTATATATCTAAGTTCTTTTACCTTTGATATCTAAAAAGTAGACCTATGCTCTCGTCTCTGTGTCCACACCCTTTCGTATTGGCTTCTACATGATTTCAGAGGCCACGTCTCATTTGGTTTCTTTTCTCTAGTGCCTTCCCTTTTTTCAGAACTAGTTTTTGGGGGGAAGTTCAAACCGGAACTACTGAGGACCCGGGATTACATGGAGCAAATGTTTCACAGACTAATATTAGCTCTTCATATCTCTCCTTTCCCTCAAAGAATTTCATTGTTCCCAACATTGAAAAGCTAAAGTTAGTAGAAATTCTTTGTATTTCTTCAATCTCAAACTGAAAACTTGCTTGGATCAAGGTATCATGTCAATCCAATCGATACAACGATTCTTTGAAAGTTCCTTCTGATTTCTTTTGAAATTCAGTTTAAAGACTCTAGCATTAAGAATATGACATGGCAGCTGGGCGCAGTGGCTCACGCATGTAATCCCAGCACTTTGGGAGGCAGAGAAGGGCGGATCACAAGGTCAGGAGATTGAGACCATTCTGGCTAACATGGTGAAACCCTGTCTCTACCAAAAATAAAAAACATTAGCCGGGTGTTGTGGCAGGCGCCTGTAGTCCCAGCTACTCGGGAGGCTGAGGCAGGAAAATGGAGTGAACCTGGAAGGTGGAGGTTGCAGTGAGTTGAGATCGCGCCACTGCACTCCAGCCTGGGCAATAGAGTGAGACTCCATCTCAAAAAAGAAAAAAAAATTGATATGGTTTTAAATAAATGTAACTTGTAGTGGTTGTGTTATATTGCCACAACATGCTCCAAAGGATACTTTTAAAACATTTCCTAGCAGACGCTTGTTATAAATTGTGTCCCTGCCAAAATCATATGCTGAAGTCCTAATCCCCAGTATCTGAAAATGTGGCCTTATTTGGAGATTACTTTATAGAGATAATCAAGTTAAAATCAGGTGATTAGGGTGGGCCGTAATGCGATGTTACCATTGTCCTTGTGAAAAGGGGAAATTTGGACCCAGAGATGGACATGTACACGAGAAGATACTATGTTAACACGAAGGCAGAAGTTGAGGTGATGCACCTACAAGCCAAGGAACACCAAAGATTGGCAGGAGAGCACCAGAAGCTAGGAGAGACGCATGGAGCAGAGTCTTCCTCACAGACCTCCGGAGGAACACTTGATCTTGAACTTTTAGCTTCTAGACCTGTGAAGCAATCAATTTCTGTTGATTAAGCCAACCAGTTTGTGGCACTTCGTGACAGCAGCCCCAGGAAATGAACACAGTGTTGAATAGGGAGGGCCTTTCTCAATGAAGCAGCACCCATGCACCCAGCAGCCTTTAAATGGATAACTCAACACCTTCTGCTTGAACACTCCCATTGCCAAGGAACCCCACTTCACAAAGCAGCCCATTCACATAAATTACCTTCTTTCTTTATTTTATTTTATTTTTACTTGATGATAGCCTAAGCTTTCATTAGCTTTTTAAAAATCACCCTTTTTTGACTGAGTGTGATGACTCATGCCTGTAATCCCAACATTTTGGGAGGCTGAGGGAGGTGGATCATTTGAGCTCAGGAGTTCAAGACCAGCCTGGCCAACGTGGTAAGACCTGTCTTTACTAAAAATACAGAAAAAAATTAGCTGAGCATGTTGGTGGGCACCTGTAATTCCAGCTACTCAGGAGGCTAAGGCAGAAGAATTGCTTGAACCCAGGAGATGGAGGTTGCAGTGAGCTGAGATCGCACCACCACACTCCAGCCTGGGTGACAGAGGGAGACTCCATCTCAGTAAAATAAAATAAAATAAAAATCACTTTTAAAATTCTTTAATAAAGCAGCATTGTTGGGTGCTTTTGTGTTACTTTGCCATAGCACTAGGCATTTGAAGGTTTATAATATATATATTGGTTAATTGAATAAAGACTGGATTTATTGTTACAAAACGTGTCAACTCTGTGAGAGGATTTAGTATAAAATTTCTGGGTTAAAAAATGGGACATGATTTCAAAGCAGCCGTTAGTGGTAGCATGATGTGAATCGGTAGTACTTGCTCATGTCTGTGTTCACTCACTTTGAATAATTAACTCCATCACACTGTGTCTTAAGGAAATTCATGAGCAAATATAGGGAAAGTATTTGGTTAGGCTAAAAAATCATGGTACTAGTCACTTGCCTGCATCCCTGGATTAGTGTATTTTTAAGAAATTTCTCACAGATGTAAGTGACACTTGGATATTTTCTCTCATGTTTTCCAGGAAGGCTCAGTCAATCATGTGAAAAATAATAAAACAACTTCTTCTGATTCCCTGAATCAGTAGAGTCTCTTCAGGGGCAGTGTTCACACTGGGAAGAGGAAATGATGACTTTTTTTCTGGGATTAACTGACTCTCACCAATGTCCATACATTTGAAAATGCTGTGTGTGTTAAGTGCCTCTTTCCCAGCACTGGTACTCTCCAGTGGGCAGCAAGGATAGCTTCTTAGAGAGGGCAAGGATATTTAGTGCTAGAGTTGTAGTAAGGGATAAGGCAAGAATCAACTTGTTTTCATGGAGCTCACCTTTGAGTTTGGAATGCTCATATACATTCAAGCAACTAAGGTATAAACACCAGTATGTTGAGTGTTCCGGCAAACCTGAAGGGCCAGAATACTGGGGGGAAATGTAACAAACAGGAGGACTTTACCCTTCCATTCTTATAAAGGATGATGGCCTGACTGGAATACACTGAATTCATTCCCTCCCTCCTTCCTTCCTTGTTTTATTGAGCATAACTACATGCTAGAGACTATTGACAGTGGAGATATAAACTTTACAAATCAATTGGACTTTCTTAACAGATCTCATCTGATTTTCTTTCATACCAATTCCAAAGTCCTTGTTTTGCAAGCTTTCCATGAATAGGTAAAGGGCAGTAGCTCTCCACTGATCTAGTCCCAGCCTAGCATTTCACATCCACTGTCAACTCTATCTTCTTCTTCCCAGGTAACCTGCATTTGCACAGTGATGAGTTTTTCTTTGTATTGGTTGGTTAGGTGTTTAATTAGTATGTTTTATATACCTCTGTTCAATTCTAAATGTCTGTCTCAAGTGATTTGCTTCCAGAGGCAGAAAAACATTTTATGCAGCTTTTAATACAGTAATAGGTGCATATGGTTGTTCAATTTTATTTTTTATGGTGACATAATTTTGAGATGGATTAATTATTTTCTTTGGGGCTATGGTGAACTATTGTGTAAGAGACTAGAGGAGCTTAATCAAGTTAGTTGCTATTTAAAATTAAAAATTTTAGCAGGTGCCCATGTAACCTGCATTTGTGTACTGGTAGGAAAAAGACCCAGGAAAATTGAAGGTTGGTGAAAGTCAGAATGGTGGAGGCCAGAAAGATTTTTGAAAGATACGAAGAATCTACTGGAACCCTCAGCACCCTCATTTCAAATATATTTGTATGGCAGGCTGCATGATGCAGGTAAAAAAATAAGAGCATTCCTAAATTTGAATTTGGGATCTGTTCCTTACTAGCTGTGTGACTCTGGGTAAGTGGTTTAACCACATCTGTAAGATGGGGTGAATTATCACTACATTGCAGGATTTTTTCTGAAGGTGGAACACACTAATATTCCCCTCTGATGGAGTCCTATGTCTGAAAACATGGCTGTAATTTTTTTTCTATGTCCTAAACCCTGGGACTCTATTGTTGTGATGGTGAACCTTAGCTTTGGTGGATATTCCTGTGAGCCTGCTTTTTGTCTTAATGGTGCTCTTTTCCTGTAGTGTCATAAGTTTTCAAGTTATCTATAAGCTGAGAGGAAATACAGGTGCATTCAGGGTATATGTGCAAAGGGCCTACTAGGGTAAGATTATATTTTCAAACTGTTTATGTGATAACCTCTTATTGATACATACTTCATATAAAAGATAAAGTTTTATGCCCTCTCTTTCCAATTTGTGGCCTCAAGAAGAAACTATATTAATTTTAAATTAAAATAATATTGTTTCTTCTAGCTTAGTAAGTGGTGTTTGTGCATGCATTTGTGTGTCTTTGTGAAATTGTGTGACTGTGAGATTATGTGTTTTCCAAAAAGGATCATCTTATGTAACACTTTGTTTCAACATTCAACCTCTAGATGGCAGTTTTGTGTATGTATTAGTAACTATTAGAAGGTGCAGTTGGAAATTAGCTGTCCTATATACACCTTGTATACATTGACAGAAGACTGTGTGTGTGTGTGTGTGTCTTTTCTGTAGAAAAAAAAAATGTGAGTATTATTCCTTAAAGGAAGAAAAGTATCCTAAATGACTCATTCTTTCTCTAGAAATTCCTTCCTCCCACCCTTTCATCACAAATTGTTCATACCCATTTTCTTGCAAAAACAAACATGCTCAGTTAGTTGGGCCTCTGTTTAAACGTTACCCTTTACCTGACTCTTTGAACTAAAGTGCCAGGCTCTTTGCTTTAGGAATGGCTTGTTTAGGATGGTGCAGAAAAGATGAGTGATTTCACTGTCCTGTGTGTGCTGAGAACCTGGCAGTCCTACTTTTCCCTCCTGGTGCAATGTGCCTTTATCTTTTGCAACACATGAACCCATTTTTCCTGGTTTCAAACTTCCCCTCCCTCCCCTTCTCACCCCTTGTTTGAAATAATATTTGATTTTGCCTTCCTGCTGGTTGGATTAGAGTGCTGGTCTCAATGCCATTGACATTTCAGTTAGGAAATGGCGTTTTCCTTCCTCAGAGGGTATTATATGACTCTAACTTCCATGACTTGAGTTAGGGGAAGATACCACAGTTTCTGAATTGCTTTTTGGCTGTTCTGTAAAATAAGTTAGTGGAGAAGTTCTTGGAATCTTAGAATTCATGTAGTTTGAACTTGTCATTGAGTTTTTTGTTTTTTTTTTCTTTTCTTTCAATTAAATGAGAGCATGCCTGTTTGCTGTTTGATTCTGGTTTAACAAAGAATGAGATATGGTGGTTAATGGACTTGATTGGGAAGGTGATTGAGGCAACCGTATTTTTACTCGTTAGTCTGCATGATGAAATATGGAGTTTTATTGGTTGAGCATACCAGTTTATTTACCAATTTCTAAATATAAGATGAGTTTGTCTTTTTAAAATCAAAACCAAAAATTACCTATTTCATAATTCTGGATAGAAGAAACAATTCAACCAATACATTCCACTTATGTACATTTCTGTTGATTGTGAGATAGAATAGTAAAAATGAAAAAAAAATACATGAAACAGAAGCTATATTTTCATAGTTTGTTATCAATAGTAGTAATAGGTATTTGCATTCTCTTTGAGTCTCATTCATCCCATCAGTGAATAATGCCTTGTCCTTGTGCAGTGTGTTAACATTTGCTTGCTTCTATGTCCCTGATGCCCAGCATCATGACTAGCACATAATAGGCACTCAGTCAATATCTGTTGCATTTAAGAGCCGTGCAATTTAATATGCCAAAGATGTCTTTGGGCTTCCCGATGTTTTACAACTTCCATCTCTCATAAAAATATAAGAACTTATCTGATGTGGTTGGTGATACCTACTTTTTAGACTGTTATTATTGCTATGATCCTAATTGTTTTAGGAACATTCCTCTAAAAATACCAAGGTTGCAGGCTTTAATAGGTTATGATTCATTCATTTATTAGGATCAGATCCTTCCTTCCTTCCTTCCTTCCTTCCTTCCTTCCTTCCTTCCTTCCTTCCTTCCTTCCTTCCTCTCTTTCTCTCTCTCTCTCTCTCTCTCTCCCCCCCCTCCCCCCCTCCCTCTCTCCCCTCCCCTCTCTTCCGCTCCCCTCCCCTCCGCTCGTCTCCCCTCCTCTCCTCTCCTCTTTCTTGAGTCTTGCTCTGCACACAGGCTGGAGTGCAGTGGTGTGATCTCCACTCACTGCAAGCTCCGCCTCCCAGGTTCATGCCATTCTCCTGCCTCAGTCTCCCAAGTAGCTGGGACTACAGGCGCCTGCCACTGCGCCTGGCTACCTTTTTTTTTGTATTTTTAGTAGAGATGGGGTTTCAGCATGTTAGCCAGGATAGTCTCGATCTCCTGACCTCGTGATCCACCTGCCTCTGCCTCCCAAAATGCTGGGAGGATCAGATCGTTTCTAAATAATTGATTAGAAACTACTTCCAAAAACTTCTTAGAGGGTTAACCCTTGCTTCCTCCCTCCCTCCCTCTCTCCAACTCTCCTTCCCTCCTTCCTTTCTTTCTTCCTCCCCTTAAGGTGCTGGTCTTCCTGGATCCCAGGACATGTATGCTACATGCACAGAGGGGCAGGGCAACATTGTCCTTGAAGTTTGGGCTTTGCTCTAGATTCAGGCACACCTGGGTTCAAGTGCAGGCTTTGGCACTTACTAGTGGTGTGACATTATGCAAGTAACTTATGTGAGTCTCAGTCTTTTCACTTTTAAAAAGAGAAATAATGATAGTGTCTACTTCATACAGTTATTGTGAAGAATGAATGATAATACAAGTAAAGTCCTTAGCACAGTGGTTAGCACATAATAAACACTCAGTAAATCTGCCTGTGGTTTGGGGGCTGCCAGTTGCAGCACCTTCTGGTTTCTTACTTTCTCTGTCTCTCACCTGTACCATACCCAGATTATCATGGCATATTATGAATTCTTCTCATGCACAAAGGCCTTGCAGAAGGACCCCAATGGTTTATTACATCAGAGCACACATAGTAGTGCAGATTCATACATTCTGTCTCCAAATAGTAGATTACCGTTGCCTTCCAGTGATGGCACTGGGTCCTTGAGTATTGGAAGAAAAAAGGAAGTAGCTCAAGTTCCTCCTTTGTGGATAACCTGGAGATACTCTCCTGAGTTTGACTGTAAGGTGAATAAAGAATATAGACAGGCATCCTTCATTGTTGGTATTAATGCATGAGGTGGATGTCTTTATAACATGCAATGATGACCTGGGTTGGAGCTCAGATAGATTCAGAGAAAGACAGACACAGACAACAGAAGTTGCAAACTGGTGGTCCACAGACATGCGTGGTTTGGCTTGAATAGTGTTTGAGGCAACATTTTAAAACTGGAAAAATCTTTGATTGCTGATCATGCTTTCCCATATGCCAGCTGCCGGTTGAACTGAATGACAGATACTTCTTTTAGGTGGGGTGTGTGCTGTCCTGCCACAGTCCCCACCATGCCCTGTTGCCCACCTTCCCCATGAAGACAAGTGACAGCTTTTTGCTTTGTACTAGCACTGTTGTTTTTCCCCCAGAGGGGAGATAATTCTTTGTTTCTATCTGAAAGTAAAACTGAAAAAGAAAAAAACCAAGAGCAACATAAGACCAAGCCTGTTTTCCTTGGATTAAAGAATTTCTTATCCAGTTTCCCTCATTTTGCTTACTTACCTAGTCTCTGCAGACATTTGGGTCTGTAATCTCGTAAACAGACATAGAAAAAGTGTCATTCTCCAATATTATTCTGTATGGCTTTGGCCATATCTTTGTGTAAATGAAGCTCTTCTGAACCAGAACCATTACATTGTCCAGGAACTGTTAGGAATTCATTTTCCCAGTAGCACTTCAGAAACAAAGGACCACTTCCCCTCCCTGGCACTTGCAAAACTCTTCTTGCAAGTGGATGGCAGCTCATGCTCCCTTCCTTATCATTCCCCTTTGTCTTCCTATATAAGCGTAGTGGGCAGGTTTCAGACACAGGCTTTGAGATTGTATGTTCCTGTGGGCGCCTCAGCTCGTCTTCTTTGAATTTGACCCTTAAATATACAGTAGTGTGGTTGGAAGTTGGGGAATGAACTCTTGCCAACAGAAGATTTGTAGTCTTATGAATGAATAAACCCTACATCTTTGTAGGTTGATTTAGAAAGAACGGTACTGGTAAATTCTGAGTGTTTTTGTTTCAGTGGGGTGGAGTTAGTAATAGCTTTTCCTTGTCCAATAGGAAGTGGGTAAATTGCCAAACCACTGAGATCACTATTGTTGACTCAGATTCAGGAATAAGATTAGGAAAGCTGTCGAGTAACCCTGGAATCGGGGCTGGTTGTGATTCTGTTTGCTCTTGGCTGGTGAGCAGGCTATGAGTTGATATAGCCAGTGGTCCCAGGATCCTGAATGTGTTGCTAAACCATATATTTCTTTCCATGGGCTGTTTTTGGGGGCCAGGGTTGGAGGAAATATGGTGTTGGGTAGCAACTTGCCCTGTGGTAGATGGAGAGCTATTTTCTCCATGGCTCCTACAGTGTGAGAGGTGAGGTGCCAACTTAGAGAAAATTCCAGATCCTCGTTCATGATTCTCAAGCAGATCCAGATATAGCCCTAAGGACATATTCAGAGTGAAAAGGAAGTGCTGTATTTTAAGTGGATTCTCAGGGTTGAGCTCTACAGAGGATTTTTAAGTCATTTGCTCCATCTCTCATCTGGCAGGTGGAGGGAGCTCCTTGACAGATTTTTTAGAATTTGCCAAAGACCCCTTCTCTGTTCTTGTTAGTTATCAGATGTTAATTTTAAAAGGGAGTGGCAGGCCGCTTTGTTGCGTTACTCAGGAGGAAAAAGGAAATGGCCATTATGTCAGCGCAGGTGTGTCCCTTCAGCCCTCAGCCCTGTGTGCTTTGTGGTAGAGGCATGAATTTCAGTGCTGTATATGAGCATGTTGGGAGTGGGAATCACACACGTCATTAGCACCTGTGGGTTGTTTCTTTTCCTTTTGAAACTATACACACCTGCCCTTCTGCAGTGGTAATTTTAACCCTACCCCATATTTACCATCCTGTTCCCGCTCACCCCACCTCTACCTGCCCCTGTGATTACAACTAATTTTTGGAGCATTCACCGTGTGCCTGACACTTTGAAATGCCGCACACACTTCTCATGTAACCTTCCCAGCATGCACTGAGGTGTAATCGTGATAACGCTGGGAGACAAGTAATTGAACTGCTCTATGCTACTGTTCTTTAAAACATAGGTAATAAGAGTAGCACAGAATAGTTCAATTGCTAGTCTGCCATGGTTATACATCTAGGAAGCACTAGAATCAGAATAACTAGTGAGCCTAAGTTATTGATGAGAAGTCATAGCTCTTGGATATTTAAAACAATTTTTACTGAGGTGTAATCACAGTAAAATGCATGAATCCAAAGTCTGTATTTTAATAACTTTTCATACACACACAACTGTGTAACCATCCAGATGAAGATATAGAATGTTTCTGTCACTCCAGGAGATACCCTTGTGCCGCTTTTCAGTTGTTGCTCATATCTCTTTTTCAAAAAAAAAAAAAAATCGCTCTTCTGACTTCTGTTGCCATAGATGAATTTTGCAAGTATTTGAACATCATAGAAGTGGAGTCACACAGTCACATAATCTTTTGTGTCTGGCTTCTTTCCCTCATCGTTATATCTCTGAGATTCATTCATGTTGTTGCATGTAGCAGTGGTTGATTCTTTTTAAAAAAATTGTTGTATGGTGTCCCATTGTTCAAATATACAACAGTTTATCCATTTATCAATGAGTATTTATTTGTTGTTATTTTTGCAATTTTTGGCTATTCTAAATAAAACTGCAGGTATTCTTGAATGTACCTTTTGGTGGACATATGTACTCAATTCTCTTGAGTATATATGTAGAGGTATAATTGCTAGGTCATAGGGCAGGTGTATGTTTAGTTCTAGCAGATATTGCCAAAGTAGTTCCATCAACTTATTCTCCCACCAGCGATGTATGAGAGTCCCAGTTACTCTACATTTTTTGCCAGTACTGGTTATTGGTGGCCTTTTAATGCCCTCTATTCAGGAGGGTGCTTGTTATATCTCATTGTGGTTTTAATCACATTTCCCTGATAAGTAATCAGTTTGGGCTCTGTTTCTTAGCCTTATTGGCCATTTGGATGTCCTCTTTTATGAAGTGCTTATTCAAGTATTTATTGTATTGGGTGGTTCATTTTTTCTTATTTATTTTTAGGCATTCTTTACATATTCTGGATATGAGTCTTGTAGGAGATAGATATTACAAATATCTTCTCTCACTCTGGTTTGACTTTTTTAAAAATAAAAGTAATTAAGTAATTAAATTCATCTTTCGATGAGTGTAAGTTCTTCATTTTGGTGAAGTCCAATTTTTCAATATGTTTTCTTTATGATTATGACTTTTTGTGTTTTTTTAAGAAAAACCAATTGCCTTTCCATCTCTTGAGTATTTTTAAGATAGATAAAACATGGAGAACCACAGCTGTAGAAAGTAAGCCCCAGTTACTCTGGATGCTGTTGGATTCTTGTTTTGGATTAACTGTTCGCCTAGAGTAGTGTTGTAAGCCCTCATATTTATGAAGCACGTTAGGTTTTTACAGAGCTCTTTATCATTCAATCTTATTTAATCCCAAGCAGGAGCTCATTAAGGCACTTGCAGAAGTGTGTGGCTGATTTTGACACCAGAGGACTTGGGTGGTCAGTATGAGCTTTCTGGGGGCTGTGGTGCCATCACATTTGCCATGGCATTATGCACAAGAGTTAAGGGTTGGAATGCTTGTGTTCACATCCTGGCTGTGTATCTTGGCAGCTCTGTGATTGTGGACAAGATACTTAACCTCTCTGAGCCTTGGTTTTCTCATCTGTTAAAGGAGAGTAATAAGAATATACTTTTCTCATGATGTAGCTGTGAAGATTAGGTGAATTAATTTATATACAGTGCTTAGCACAGCAACTGGCACATACTGCTGGGTTATACTTATTACTGTTCTTTTATTGTACTGAGTCTAATAGGCTCACAATTCTTTGTAGAGGTAAAAAGAGCTCTGATCATTTACTCCATTTCTCTTTCATTGTTTTATATGTTCCCTTCCTCATTCCATATTATCCTCCTACTTTTTTTATTTTGAGACGGAATCTCGCCCTGTCGCTAGGCTGGAGTGCAGTGGCGTGATCTCGGCTCACTGCAACCTCCACCTCCCGGGTTCAAGCGATTCTCCTGCCTCAGCCTCCCGAGTAACTGGGACTACAGGCACGTGCCACCATGCCCAGCTAATTTTTGTATTTTTTAGTAGAGATGGGGTTTCACTGTGTTGGTCAGGATTGTCTTGATCTCTTGACCTCGTGATCCACCCATATCGGCCTCCCAAAGTGCTGGGATTATAGGCGTTGGCCACTGCACCCGACCTATCCTCCTACTTTTAATCTCTCTCTCCTCTGTCTCCCCAGCCCTGCCCATTTTTTTGCTGTGAAGAACCACATGCATTTCAAACATGAACTAAATTGACATCCTGTAAGAGCAGGTCTCAAAGTATGCTAGTTTATAGGGACTGACCTGCAAAGTGGAGGGTCGTTGAGGGTTTTGCTTGTTTTATTTTGTTTTGAGGGATAGTTATTAGTAGGGCATGAGGAAGGTAGATATGGAAAGAAAGTTACAGTTTTACTCCAGAATAAAGATAGTTCACCCTTTTTACCTTTGTTCTTGGAAATTCACATGCAAGACATGTGCATCCATCCCCTACCCCACTCCCCCTGCAAAAGGGAACAAGACTACATGTGGAAAAGAACTTGCATTTTGATATTTCTTCTTGGAATGAAAACAAATCCTGTTGACTTTCCTGGTTACCAAGGCCAAGTGGCCCACCCTTCACAGCCTCTGAGGTTGTCGAACTTCCTCTTTGTGGCCCGGGGTGGAAATCTCACACTGTGTGCCATGAAGTTGATGTAATATCTGTGGGCCCCTGAGACCGTGGTATGCAGACAGCTCTTGTGATCTCACTGTTTGCTGGTGGGCCACTAGCAGGAAACGAACTAGAGACATGTTGGCTCCTTGACCTCACTGCAGAAAGGAGGGTAACTTTGCACTCTAGGGCAAGGGGAACAGGAAGGAAAAGAGTGGGGATGGAGTGGACAGCCCAGGGTGTGGGCCTCAAACTTAACTCTGCACCAAGATCACCTGGGGAGTTGGTTAAAATCCAAGTTCCCAGGCATAGCCCAGTTCAGATTGAGTGGAGTGGGGTTGGGCTGGAGTCTCCATGTTAAGGGAATGTCTGATTCTGAAGCAGGTGGTACAGAAGCAGCACCTACAGCAACACTGAAAGACCCAGAATCGGGGACTTGAGAGTTCTGCAATAGACAGTAGCTACAGAGGCTTTTTGTTTCAAAGCTATTAAGATGTCGTACTTGGTCTTTAGAGAAAGGTGGAAGGGTAGAATCAGTCCATCGTGCCTTCAAGCCACAGAGTCAGTTCTGTGGAGCCACCACTGTCAGCTGTCTGCAGATGCCCACTGACTCTGGCACACTGAATGAGCTGATGGTGGGAAGTGGGCACTTGGTTGGGTCTGAGAATGAGAATTTCTGAGAAGAGGCGGGAGAGTCCTGGAAGGTGCTCATGGAGCACCTTCAGATAACTCAGAGGAGTTATTCCATCCTCTGAGTCATCTTTGTATTATGGTGCCAGTCCCAGTGTGACCTTCATGGGAATGACCATCCTCTTAGGATCAGTGTTCCACCGTCATCAACACGCCCGCCTGTCTAGCTGCCCACCCCTCCTCTCACCCACACACACCCCCGCTCCCCTTTCTGTCTCTTGCTTGTTCTCTCACTCCCTTCTCTTGCTTGTTTGCATGCTTTCCCTCTCTCTCTGTCTCTCTCGACCCCACACACGTTTATACCCTCATACATTCACACCCCTACTCCATGCCCCTTGTATCCTCAACCCATCTGTATTTACATGCCCACAGCTCTAAAGTTTTTTTTAAGGAGATGTTGAGGGATGATTAATGAAAAGAATCAAATGTGACTTTTAAATTATGTTAAACAAATAGGTTTAGCATATTCATTAGAACTATAGCTATAAGCCAGAAGCGGAGATGATGGGCGGGTGAGAATGAGCAAGCTTGGGTGCTTATGGGGCCCAGGCTTGTGCTGCTAAGGGTGTTGCTCAGCCTGTGTAGTTTTCATACCGTATTGTCGTATGTTCATTCGCAGTGTTTGTGCACTCAGACAGGAATCAGACTTTCTTGCTCAGTGGACTTCTTCCTCCTTTTTAGGCTGTCTCAAATTTTAAAGAGGATGGTTTTTAACTAGCAATTCTTAACTTTTTGAGGGTTGCAGTTCTCTCTGAGAATTTGATGGACAATTTGAATTGTTTCTACAGAAAAATCCACATACATTTGAGGGAGAGGAGGAGGTGGTTTGGGGACACTCTGGGATTTATCTTCACCCTAAATGAGTAACTCCTGCTTTAATGAGCATAGAGGGCTTTCAACCTCTTCTCCCAAGGTCGTTTTTATGGCACAGTCTCTTTTTCTTGTGGAGTACCATTTGTGATGGGAACTGAACAAAACCCATTTGATATTGTGTACGTGTCTTCTGGAGGGCTTGTGCTCAGGTTTAGGGAGCAAGCCGATTTCAGTGAGTGAAATGATCTCATGCATGTAAAGCACTTAGCACCTGACATGATTAAGTATTCATTTTTTAAAAAGACTGTGCACATTTAATCATAACTACCAAGATGATGACCACCATAAAACTTCTCCATGTCTGAAGCAATTTAGAAGCAGTGGACTAGATATTAGGAGACAAGCATGCCTCCAGCTTGGATGTTTTCTCCTCTTTTTTGTCTTGAGTCCAGTAATTCCATTCACTTCCACAAACATTTATTGCATTTCTACTGTGAGTATCATACTCTGTTAAGCATTTTGAGGTCTCGAAATGAATAAGATTTCAAGGAATTGAACAGTGTCTAAAGGAACCACTTAACTCCTCTATGTCCCTTACCTGTAAAATAGGGTCATATCTTCTGTGTTTCTGCCTCTCTGAGGGAGATGGGCTAACTGAGAGGAATTTGGGCCATCTTTTCTGAGACTAGAAGGTGGCTTAGTAAAGCCGAGGGTTGTACCCCTGTTTGTGTCGTTAACCCTAGCAACCACTGACTCTTTTGAGTGGATGTTTAAGATTCGCCTTCACCAATCTCTGTACATGTGGCACTGGTTTCATATCCATGTCCCTCCTTTCTCTGCAGGCCAGGGGTTATCACCATGCAAGCGTTGTCGGAAGAGGACCGGAGGCTCTGGATGGAAGCCATGGATGGCCGGGAACCTGTAAGTAACAATTCAGGGAAGTACAGCAAGAATGAAGGCCCTGAGTTGTTTGTTGCTTCCCTAGTGCAGTGATTTTTGCTGTTGTTCTAAAGCCTTGGGTTCTTGAAACCAATGTACTAGAGGTGGTTTTTTATTCTTAGGTTTATGTTTGTGAATATTGATATTGCTTCTGTATAGATATAGTTCTTGAGCTTTGACCTCTCTGTCCTAAGGCATGGCTTCTGCATAGAATTACACCAGAACTCCCATCTTTTATCACTGACTTCTGGTTCAGCCTCCCTTAGTAACTTACCTCCCCTTATAAGCAGTGGGACATTATCACGGTGGATGGAGGGAGGTGAGCCTGGTAATATGATCCCTGCTGCTATTTCAGCAATGCTGGCCTCAGCTGGGTGATGTAATCTCATAGTTGTTCCGCATCTTGTGACGTGTAAAATCCGTAAGAGCCCTGGAATCATTGTAGTCATCTTATCTTAGTTCCAAGGATCTCAACTCTATTAGTCAGCAAATCTCAAGGTTGCAGAAATCGTAAGAGTACAGTCTAACCATGTGCCACCAACAAAAGAGAAAAAGAATCTACAATGCCAGAGGGCCAATAATTGATGCTTACACCAAAGGGAGGAAATGTGTGCAAGGAAGAAGTAGGCCATGGGCTCCATTGACTATAGAACTCTTTGCATCAAGCTGGATAATGCCAGCTGATTTGTGTGTCTCTTTCTCAGCTTACCTTGGTGAGGTGGTCCGGCAACATAGTTATGTACCTTTCTACTCAGCCATATTTTATACAAACTTGCGACGCAGTCAACTAAGCATAAAGAAATAGCTAGTATTGGATGACATTTAATAATATATGGAGCAAGGTCTCTTAAAGATTTAAATAAATAATGATTTAGACACAGTTTGCTAAACTATAATTAAGCATTGTTTAATCTTAATTCTTCTCCTGGGCTAAAATATAAGATAGCTCTGATTGTCTCTGAATATGTTGTTACCCATAGGAACCCTCAAAACCAGATACACATTTCTACCTTTGAGGCTTTATGGGCACAATAGCTGCTTGATGTCAGAGGCCTTTGAAAGAAGCTTCCCAAGTAGATCTTTCTTTTTGCTAGCATTATTTACTATTTGTTGAGCACACTTTTTTGCATGTTAGGCGCAGGACTGAGCACATTACATCTCTTAACCTGTTTATTTCTCTTAGCACTTAATGAAATAAGTGCTGTGATTCCATTTTATAGATGAGGAAACTGAGGCTTAGACAGGTTAAATAACTTGCCCCAAGTCGCACAGATAGTGAATGGCTGTATTAGTAGGGTACAGGCTAGGTTGCTATAACAGAGAGAGTCCGAAGTACAGTGGTTTATGTAAGATAGATAAGTGTATTTCTCTCTTAGAGCCGAGAAGGGAGGAGTCCTTGTCCAGTAGGGTCATTCTGCTATCCTCAGCCCACGGCTTCCCACATTGCTCCAGTCATTGCCATTTTCCAGCCAGAAAATGAGGATGAAAGCATTTTGAAGGACCCAGAAGATGCACACGACACTTCCATTGGCTCAAACATAATGGTACAGCCACATCTGCCTGCAGAGCAGGCTGGGAAACCTAGGCTGTACATAGGCAGTCATGGGCCCTGCCAGGACCCTGGGGGTGTTATTATTCCAGAGAAGAAGAGGAGAAAGGATACTGTGAATAGTGGGCAGTCTCCATCCTAGTGGCAAAGCTAGAATTTGACCCATGTCTAATCCTAGACATACTCAGTTTTCATCTTTAATGGAGGTAAAATTTCAAATTGCCTTCTAAGAATTCTCAGTTCATTTTTACAGTACTTTCACTCACTCCCTGGAATGATTCTTCAACTCAGAGGGAAGGAAATGCCCAGGAAGAACAATCCTGTATGGCATTCTATTCTTGGTATGGGCAAAAAAAGCCAAATTACAACAACAAAAAAACCCCAAACCCACTACCATCTCTCCCCCTGCCCCGGATAAGCTGGAGTTCCAAAACTGCCTCACCAATTAATTCCATTTTAAGCCTCCCCATCCTCTCCCCCCACCACTTAGATATTTGTTCTCTGCGTATAATTGGTCTTCTTACTAACCACTTCAGTTTTCCTGTAGATTAACATCTGGCCTCTGCAGATGGAAAGTGTGCTGTTGAAAGAAACATCTTCTTGCTCCAGAATGTACAAATTAGAACAAGTTTAAACACAAAATAATTTTGTTTCTAAACATAATATAAAATTATTTCCTCACAGGAACATATAGCTTGCACTGAAAACCACACTTCTGTGTGCTTTTTAGTTTCCTAAAGAGGGAGATAAATACAGACAAATGATGTCTGTGTAATTGACAGTAATACTAGGCTTAATTTTGTCTCCCGTTGCTGAAAGCCTCTAGGGGACATTACTAGAGATACATGGCCAGTAGACAATTAGCAGCTCCAGCTTTAATCACCATCTCCCTAATTAGTTAAATCTGTCCCTGTGGGAGCTTTGGATTTCTCTAGTTAGCTCTTCCTCTAGTCGGTGTTAGTGTGGTTGCCTTACTTCAGGGAGATGTTAACAGTGGCAACTATCTTCTGTTTTATACTTCTATCTCAGTTGTTCTTTGATGGATTATTTGGTGTTGGCGGTTTTGTTTTGTTTTGTTTTTTTGGAGGGGGTTACTTTTAGTTTCTATTCTTTTGTTCTTTCATTGTCCAATAATACCTTAGGATGGTTGGTTGAAAAACAAAGAAAAGCTAAATGAGCCCCAAATCAGTTGATTTTGCAACATTTCATTTTTAAATGTTAAATTTAGTTTTGGCATTAAATCATACTTTTTTTTAAATACACAGTCATATCTTAGTCTAAAGAAATGTTGAATATCTTTATGGTGTTGATGGGCGTATAATAGAGGAAGAAATTAGAATTGTCTTCCTACAATAAGCATTATGGATTTTATGTAGTACATTTGAATTAAAATTTGAATTATTTTAATTCAAATGTAGGAAACTCAATTCAAACTTGAGGAAAAGCTGGACTTATTGGGTTACATAACTGAAAAATATTGGAGTCTAATAGTCTGTGGCTCATCCGAATCTGGGAACTTACATAATATTTGGAGTTGGTTTCCTCTTTTGTATTGGCTTCATTTTCCAACATGTTCTTTTCATAGAGTGGTGAGATGCTTCCTTACTATTCATTCCAAGCTTACGTCTTCTTATTAAAAACAGGGGGCAGTAACCTTTTTCTGTAATGGTCCAGATAGTATTTTAGGCTTTGTGGGCCATGTGGTCGCATTTGCAGCTACTAACTTTGCTGCTGTGGCTAAAAAGCTGCCATGGACAATATGTAAATGAATAGGTATAGCCTTGTTTCAATAAAACTTTATTTACAGGGCTGGGCGCGGTGGTTCAAGCCTGTAATCCCAGCACTTTGGGAGGCCGAGGCGGGTGGATCACGAGGTCAGGAGATCGAGACCATCCTGGCTAACCCGGTGAAACCCCGTCTCTACTAAAAAATACAAAAAAACTAGCTGGGCGAGGTGGCGGGCGCCTGTAGTCCCAGCTGCCCGGGAGGCTTAGGCAGGAGAATGACGTGAACCTGGGAGGCGAAGCTTGCAGTGAGCCGAGATCCGGCCACTGCACTCCAGCCTGGGCGACAGAGCGAGACTCTGTCTCAAAAAAAATAAAAAACTTTATTTACGAAAACAGGTGGCTGGCTTGATTTGGGTCATGGGCCATACATAGTTCGTTGATCCCTGATCTGTAAGTCTAGTGGAAAGAGAGCTTTTATCTAATCATTCCAAGAACGTTCTTTATTTGGATTTTATTAGACTAACTACTTGGTCCAGAGGCTAGGATGGATGAATTGACCAGAACTTACTCATGTGCCTATTGCACTGGAACTGTATAAATGGTGGCGGAAGGTCGTCTTCCTCTGAGAGAAAAAGCATTGTTGTATGAGGGAAGGAGGTAGACACTAGTCAAGAAAAGCAACTTACTCTACTTACTCTCAGATGTATGTTCCTTTAAACTTTATGTTCAGAAAACTTCCTCTTTGATACTTGGCCAAGGGTGGAAATGCCAAGTTTACTGCTAACATCATAATTGGGGTAAAAGACTAAATGCTTTCCTTCTAAGACTAGGAACAAGTTGAGGGTGTTTGCTCTTACCACTCTTACCACTCTTACTCAGCAGAGGACTGGAAGTCCTAACCGGTGTAGTAGGGCAAGAAAGTAATATAACAGGCATACAGATTGGAAAGAAAGGTATACTACTGCCCCCACTTTCAGATAACACAATTGTCTATGTAGAAAATCCTGAGGAATGCACACACCCACCCACACACACACCCCCCTTCTATAATTAGTAGGTGAGTTCAGCAAGGTCACAGGATACAAGACAGACACATACACAAAATCAATCATATTTCTATAGATTAGCCATAATCATATGGTGATCAAAGTTAAAAGCATAACACCATTGATAGTCAGTCTCCCCAAAAATGAAGTGACTAGGTATAAATCTAATTAAACATGTAGAGGACCTGTATGTTGGAAATTACAAACTGCTGATGAAAGAAATGAAAGAGGATCTAAGTAAATGGAAAGACATTAATGGATTGGAAAAAATCAACATAGTAAAGATGTCAGTTCTCCCCAAAATGATTATAGGTTTAATGCAATTCCTATTAGAATCACAGCAAGATTTCTTATAGATACACACAAGCTTGTTCTAAAATTTATATATAAAGGCACAGAAACCAAAATAGAGAAAACAATTTTAAAAAGGAAGAATGAATTCTAAGTAGTCTCTCTACCCTATTTTAAGACTTTCTTTTTAGTGACAGTAATCAAGACTGTGGTATTGACAGAGGGATAGACACATAGATCAATGGAACAGAATAAAGAACCCAGAAATAGATGCACACAAATATGCCCAATTGATTTTTGACAGAGGTGCAAAAGCAGTTCAATGGAGGAAGGATAGCTTTTTTGAGAAATGATGCTTTTTAAAACAAAACATCCATAGGCAAAAAAACAAACAAACAAACAAAAACCTTGACTTAAACCTCATGTCTTATACAAAATTTAATTCAGAATGGATGATAGATCTAAATGTAAAATGTAACACTTTAAAACTTTTAGAAGAATATGTGGAATCTAAGACTAGATGAAGAGTTTTTAGATGCAATGCTGAAAGCATACACAACGTATAAAAAAAATGGATAAAATTTTCTTCATCAAAATTAAAAACTTTTGCTTTGTGTGTGAAAGACCCTGTTAAGAGGATGAAAAGGCAGGCTACAGAATGGTAGAAAATATTTACAAAAACATATATCTGATAAGGAACTTATTTACATCTAGTTCTTTTTAGATCTAGGATTAAATAAATAAATAAATAAATAAAAACTCTCAAAACTTAACAGCTAAAGAGAAACAGTCCAATTAGAAAAAGGCAAAAGACACAAGGAGACATTTTACCAAAGAGGATATGGCGAATAAACACAGGAAAAGATGTTCAATATCATTAGCCATTAGGGAAATGCAATCTAAAACCACTATGAACTATCACCTTCCAGAATGACTAAAATCAAAAGTAGTGAAAATACTGAATGCTGACAAGGATGCAAAGAAGCTGGATCTTCTGTACATTGCTGGTGGGAATGTAAAAATGAAACAGCCATGCTGGCAAGTCACTTGGCAGTTTCTAAAACTAAATATTGCAGTTGCTCTATGACACAGCAATTGCTCTGGGGCATTTAATCCAGAGAAATGAAAACTTCTGTTCACACAAAAACCTATATGCATAAACCTCCCTCTTAGCAGCTTTGTTCATAACAGCTCGAAACAGGAAGTACTACAGATATCCTTTAATGGGTGAATGGTTAAACAAACTGGTACATCCATGCAATAGAATACTGTTTGGCAATGGAAAGAAGTGAACTATTGGTACACAGCAACCGGGTGCATCTTAGGAACATTATGCTAAATGAAAAAGGCCAGTCTCAAAAAAGCATATATAATACATGCTTTAATTTTGTAACATTTTTGAAGTTACAGTTTTAGAAATGGAGACTGGAATAGATATTTCTAGGGTATAGGGACATTGGAAGCAGGAAGCAACTATAAAGTGGGTAGCACAAGGAAGCCCTTGGTGGTGATGAAATAGTTCTTTGTTTTGATCTTGGTGGTTAGTTATATGAAATCGTATTAAAGTGGTTATGAGAAACTACACTAAGGTATATGTGTATACTTCTGTACAATCCTACATACACACACATAAACGCAAGTCAAAACTGATGGAGTTTGAACAAAGTGTATAGTCTAGTTAACAATATTGTGCTAATGACAGTTTTCTGGTTTTGATGCTATGTTATAGTTTTAAGAGCTGATATCATTGGATTATGGGGAGAAGTAGGGCAAAAGATTCATAGGACACTACTATTTTTATAATGATATGAAATTATAACTTTAAAAAACAAAGTTAGCTAGTCAGATAAAAATTTGAAATGATTCTGCTGGATTTTTTCACTTTCTGTTAAATCTGGGTTGACAAACAATAGGGTCACTGTTGCAACTGCATAAGCTTTTGTTTTACTTTTGTGTGGCCATTGTCTAAGGCTTGGGAACAGATGACTTTTCATACTAAGTTGGACATGGAAACCTTAGTTCAAACTGCATAAATACCACAACTCAGGAAAATTTTAGAGACAGCAGATTTTCTTTTGAGAGTTTCTAATAACTAAAGTTGTCTCTCCTTTTCTCGTTGCATATTGCTGGTAAGCGTATTTGCTAAAAGTAGAATAGAATCACTATCAGCCCATCATCATTGCCGACATATACACACCCAACCCAAAGTATTTAATATCCCTCTACTATGGAAAAGAGGGCTCAGGAAGCCCGTGGGACTAGGGGTGATCCAGAGCTTCAGGGCTTACGTAGCCTCTTAAAACTGCCTTTCCGTGTATCCCCTTAGCTGTGATTAGTGGTGTCTTTCTGGAACTGCTTATAGCACCTCCTTATTTTAGATGTATTAGTCCTCCTTCACATTTCAAGGATTCTTTAGTTAAATATTTCTCCACTTTGAGCTGGTACTTGAATTTCTTTTGACAGCCACAAGTTTTGAACGTTGGCAGATGCTAGAATTATGTGGAATTAGATTAAGAAGGTAAGAAACAGATACTTTAGCGTCAGCAGTTGTGTGTAAGTCTGTGTATTAGGAAATCACCACTCTTGTAGGTCAAAAATAGCCAGATATTGGCAATTTCTTATGGCTCGATCTCATAGCTGTGGAGCAGGAAGAAGCAAGCCCATGCGTAAGTCAATATCATACCCTTATTTATGGAAGAGGGAACACTGCCTAAAAAAGGCTGGTAATTGGTTGATCTCGGATAGATAATTCAGGTCTCTTAGCTTCCAGTTCTGTGCTATTTTTGCTGCAACACACAAAAAATTGCTGCTGAATTATTAGGAAGTCACAGTTGAATGGCATCAACCTTTCCTTTTTAAGTAGAGTTACTCTGCTGTGGCTACTGCAATGGACGAAGGGAAAAAAAGGAAGAGGCTAAGGAAAAACCACTCCTCTAATAAAAGACAATGTTGCTTCCTTCTGCTCACCTCCATTTTAAAGATATCTTCTGTTTTCGTCTTTGTGGACTTTGGGGCTGAACAAAATATGTCTTCTCTCACCTTTCTCTACCGTGCCCAAGCTCTAACTCCCTAGTCCTTCTAGAACTCCTGGAATAAATGGGCAGTTGCATTGCATTTTATGCTCCGCATCTACTAGCTGAAAGAGTGAGCTGTGAAAAGTGTTTAAAGGAAAAAATAAGACTGATTACTGTTAAGATGAGATCTCAGGATTAGAAGCAGAATGTTACTGTGGTTAAGAATGTTCACTCACGCAGCCCAAGTTTAAATCCTACTCTACTGCTTACTGGCACTCTCAAATTGGAAAATGACAGTCTCTCTGAGCAGGTTTCCTCCCCTGAAAATTGTGATAATAATAACTCCTACCTCATAAGATTGTTTTGTAAGGATCAACATAAATGTAAATGCCTGTACATGGCAAAGTGATCATTTAAAGCTAGTTCTTACTGTTGTCTTTTTGGAGAGGAAGGTAGATATTGGGATACCTGGGTTCTGTTTCTAGCTCTGTTTTTAAATTACTTGTTTCACTTAGACAGCTCAAGTCACCTTGTGCCAGTTCCCCAGAGTGCAGGGCAGGGACTGCTCTCAATAGTATGGAAAATGTGATTCCATTTAGCAGTCAGTCTGAACTTTCAGGATATGACTGGAGGAGAAGGAAGTGATCGTTAGCCTCCTTTGCTGTGATGCATCCCAGGCCTGGCAGTTCATAATCCTGTTGCATGCTAACCTCAGCTCACCAGTCTGCTGCTGACACTTGCGTTTTTCTTTGTTTGTTAAAATAAGTGATTGAAAAAGTATGGATAGTTAAGAAGGTATCGGATGAGCTTGCTAGGCTATAGTGTGACGATGCAGGCCTTCCTCCTTTCTGAGCTTTCTTTTTATTTGTTTAATTTTGTTTAACGTTTAGGTTCAGGGGTACATGTGCAGGTTTGTTATGTGTCACGGGGTTTTGTTGTACAGGTTATTTTGTCACCCAGGTACTAAGCCTCGTACCCAATAATTATTTTTCCTCATCCTCTCCCTCCTCCTGCCCTCCACTCTCAAGTGGGCTCAGTATGTCCATGTGTTTTCATCATTTAGCTTCCACTTATAAGTGAGAACATGGGGTATTTGATTTCTGTTCCTGTGTTAGTTTGCTAAGGATAATGGCCTCTAGCTCCATCTGTGTTCCCACAGGGGCATGATCTCATTCTTTTTTTATGGCTGCATAGTATTCCGTGGTGTATATTTACCACATTTTCTTTATCCAGCCTACCATTGATGGGCATTTAGGTTTATTCCATGTCTTTGCTATTGTGAATAGTGCTGCAGTGAACATATGCATGCATATGTCTTTATGGTAAAAGAATTTGGCCGTGTGCAGTGACTCACACCTGTAATCCCAGCACTTTGGGAGGCTGAGGCAGGTGGATCATGAGGTCAGGAGATCGTGACCATCCTGGCTAACATGGTGAAACCCCGTCTCTATTAAAGATACAAAGATTAGCCAGGCATGGTGGTGGGCACCTGTAGTCCCAGCTACTTGGGAGGCTGAGGCAGGAGAATGTCGTGAATCCAGGAGGCGGAGCTTGGAGTGAGCCAAGATTGCGCCACTGCACTCCAGCCTGGGTGACAGAGCAAGACTCTGTCTCAAAAAAAAAAAAAAAAAAGATTTTATATTCCATTGGGTATATACCCAATGGGATTGCTAGGTCGAATGGTAGTTCTGTTTTAAGTTCTTTGAGGAATTGCATTACTGCTTTCCACAATGGTTGAACTAATTTACACTCCCATCTGCAGTGTGAATTGTGTTCTCTTTTCTCCACAACCTCAGCAGCATCTGTTATTTTTTGACTTTTTAGTAATAGCCATTCTGACTGGTATGAGATGGTCTCTCATTGTAGTTTTGATTTGCATTTCTCCAATGATCAGTGATATAGTGAGCTTTCTTTTTAATATCACATACTGTGAATGGGTGAAGAATCTGAAAGTGAAATCCCAAGTGTGGTTTCTGTTTCCCCGTCTCCCATGCGCACCCACCCCCGATGGCTAGGAAATTACGTTATACCCCCCATATTATTTTGTTTGTGTGTCTTTTCCTCTAACTGGATCTAGAAGCCAGTTGCAAGTTTCATTTTTGTGTCATGTGAGTGCTTTTATTTAGGTGGACTTCATAATAGGTGCATATGATATCACATCAATGCGCTGAAGTCTTAAATTTAATAGTACTCATTTATGTCCTTGTTCCCTTTGGTTAGATTATTCAGAAGAACAATTTCTCATGAAAATTAGGAAATATTTAATTAACCAACCTGAGTTACAAGGTTGGAAAAAAGAGAAAGAGGTCAGGTAAAATTGTTTTATGTTAGAGAGTTGATGAAATTTTCTAAGAAATGAAAATTTTGATAACCAGATAATTTTTGCTTGAGCCTTATGACTTATATATGTTGGTGGCACTTACTCAGGTCTTAGACATTCTTCTTTCAATATTGAGCAAATATATTTAGATTGTCCAGCAATCACTTTGATGGGTAGTAAAGATATTAAGATGAGGATGGGTCACATTAATAGAAATTTCTTTTTTTTTTTTTTTTTTTGCTGTGCTTTCCCCATTGCTCAACACAGCAGCTGGCAGAGTAAGCATTCAGCAACTATTTGTTAAACAACTAGAGTCAAAACTAAAGGGAAGGGTGAAGGATGACCAAAATTGTTTCTTGGGGAATTGAGTTGCCTTCGTTACCTGAGACCTGAATTCCTTGATTTTATGGTTCATCTTGACACATACTTACTTACTTGTACCAGAATTTAGCTTAGAGATTACTACACTTTTTGTGCATGGATACATTTGGCAATCAGGTAAAGCATTTAGATACTTTCTCAGAATAATGCTTTTACATGTATAAAATAAAATACATGGTTACAAAGGAAAAAATTATATAGAAATATAGTTATCAAAGTATTAAAAACATTTATGATAGAATAAACATGAAATAAGATATCTGGGCAGGTGTGATAACTTCTGTAAGTGATATTTTGGGCTGTCTGCCTATATGGTAATGCTACGTGGATTTCTACTGGTGACAAAGTCACAGGTACTTCTGTGGTGTGTTGCCTGCATGCATATTTGAAGGAAACAATACATTTAGAAATTAATGAAAATAAAAGTTTTTTTGTTCCCGCTCTCTAAGTTCATGGACTCCCTGTATCCTCTCTCTAGACCCCACTTCTTCATTTCTTTGCAAATGTATTTAGAGACTCTTCCTTTGAAGCTCTTAACTCAGCCAGGAATTATACACTGATTACTGGGAATATTTGATTAATATCTGTCCGCCTGCTGGATTGTGATTGTGGTGGGTTTTTGTTGTTGTTGTTTTTGGAGACAGAGTCTCACTCTGTTGCCCAGGTTGGAGTGCAGTGGTGGGATCTCAGCTCACTACAACCTCTGCCTCCCAGGTTCAAGCAATTCTCCTGCCTCAGCCTCTCGAGTAGCTGGTATTAAAAGCATGTACCACCACACCTGGTTAATCTTCTTTTGTATTTTTAGTAGAGACGAGGTTTCACCGTGTTGACCAGGCTGGTCCCAAACTCCTAGCCTCAAGTGATCTGCCCGCCTCAGCCTCCCAAAGTTCTGAGATTATAGGCGTGAGCCACTGCACCTGTCCTGGATTGTGATAGGAACATGTGCGTTGTTTGTTTTTTTGTTTGTCTTTGTGGCTTTGGAGCATAGTGTCTGGCATACAGTAGGTGTTCACTAAATAGTTGTCAAAACATTAGATAAACCTAAGGAATATTAAAGTATGGCTGGCTTGGCGTGGCTTCCTACCTGAGACTGATTCCTGAAGATTCCCTACTGTCTTATTCCATTCAGGCTGCTATCACAAAATACTATAAACTGGGTAGTATAGAAATACATATTTATTTCTTACAGTTTTGGAGTCTGGGAAATCCAAGATCAAGGCACCATCAGATTTGGTGTCTAGTTAGGGCCTATTTTCTGATTCATAGATGGCACCTTTTATCTTTGTCCTCACACAGTGGAAGGGGCAGGGCAGCTCTCTGGAGCCTCTTTCATGAGGGTGCCCATCCCATTCATGAGGGCTCTTCTGTCATGACTTAATCACCCCCTAAGGCCCTACTTCTTGATACCTTCACATTAGTGATTAGGTTTGCAACACATGAATTTTTTGCGGGGGAGGCACACACATTTAGATCATAGTGCCCACCTACCTTTAAGGATGTTCAGAAATCCCCTGTTCATTATTCTCACTTCTTTATTAATCTATCAGTTCTAAATATAGCACAAAAGCCCCTTTGATTGTCTTTAGCATTTTTTGCAAGCCTCAGATCATCGTTGATTTTATCTTCATACCACTACCTTTATAGACTTGAGCACCTCTTATGTTAATTTTGATTACATGTACTTCTTTAATCTTTTGCCATTATTTTTGTCTATATTAGCTTAACCTTTGGGAAATAGGATTAGTTGTGATACTTTTTGAACCTTTACTTCTTAATTTGCTTGAATTTTTCATAGCGCATGTTAATTTTGTTATTAAATAAAAATCCTACTGGTGGGAGTCCCTGTGAGTCTCATTTGTTCTTTAGCCATCTAAAGAATGACTTTTTCTTTGTCATTGGCATTAGTTGCAATTACATAGTCATGCCTGGGTTTGTAGAGCCTCCCATCTTCAGCTCTAATGTGAGGGAGAAGTCCCTCTCTAGAGTTACAAGTGTAGTGTAATTCCCTCCAGAGCGTCTCCTGTGTGTTTACTCCTATACATGTATATCTAGAAATAAACCCTTCTGTTTTGTAGCATTTTTGACATAATAATAGCTTTAGTAATAGATTATTAGACCTTTAGCCTTTTACATTTAGGTTGTTTTCAGGTTTTGATGACACCATTATGAACAAAGGCTTGGAAATCCTTGTATGAACTTCACTGTTTACTATTTTGAACATTTTTCTAGGATACATATCAAGTGGAATTGCTAGGTTGAATGGTATGCACATTTAATATTCCAGTAGATATTGCCAATAGATAGCCCCACAAAAAAGCACCAAATTGTGATCCTCCCAGTCACTTATGAGGGTGCCCATTTTCTCCACACCTTTGCCCCTTCTGCATGTGATAAGTCTGTATGTGTATGTATATGTGTGTGTGTCAACCTGAGAGTGGAAAATTGTATCTTGTTTTCATTTGCATTTCTCAGATTACTAATGAGATTGACAATCTTTTCTCATGTTTATTGGCCACTTATATTTCTCCTTTTTAATACAAAAATGTATGTAAGGTACTTAGAACAGTGTCTGGCACATGATTCATGCCATGTAAAGTAGTAGTATTCCTTGTTTGAGTTTCTGGCCTTGGGATTATAACCGTTGTTTTACTCAGTTCTGCTTCCAAAATCCCAAGGTACAAACCTAATTTTCTCTTGTGCTCTTTCCTTAACTGATTAGGATTCTCCCCCTTTATCCTGGCTGGTGTATCCTATTTTCTAGCAGCTCTCCCACTGTTGTTTAGATTTGGAGCAGTGAGTAACAAAGGGTGTTGCAGCGAAATGTATACTCCTAACCTCTCACCTGGGCTGTCCTCCTCATTCACCAGGCCTTGTGATCTGACAGGGAACCCACGGATCCTCTGCATCTCTCTGACAACAGCCAGCAACTTGTTGTATTTCCCTCAGTGCTACCAAGTTCCTTCTAACTCCCAAGTAGGAATTACCCCCACCCCATCTCAAGGAGCCACAGGAGCTGCCATGTCTAACCAATGCAAGAGTTCTCAGCTTAGAAAAGCTCCCTGAGGGATATGGGTCTCTGCCTGACTGACGTGTGTGCTCTTTCAGCCTTTCTACCTGTGCTTCTATCTCAGACAAGAGATAGAAGATGCCTGCCACTCTCTATACCTTTTCTTTTCTAAAGTCACTGTTCTGCCTGCTCCCTATTTGTTAATGCTACACACAATTTTATATTTTCTGGAAGTTCCTTCCTCCATTTTTGTGGCCTAGGTTAACTACTGCCCAGTCTCCTCTGAGGAGGTTGGTGTGAGGGAGGCCGCAACGTTGAAGGTTTCTATCACCAGTTGGTTGCTCGTTTGATTCAGAATTAAGTCCAAATTAAGAGTTCTCTAGTTTTTTCCTCCATCTGGAAGATGATATTTTGGCAAGTCAAGAATTTATCAGAGGCTCTGGTTGTGTGTGTGTGTTTGCATTAGCTCATTAAAAGTTTTTCTCAAACTTTTTATTTTGAAATAATTTCTGACATAAAAATGTTACAAAAATATTACAAAGAATTCCAGAATACTTTCCACCCAGAAAACCTAAATGTTAGTGTCTTACATAACCACAGTACAATTATCAGACTTGAAAATTCACACTGATACAATATTATTATCTATTTTACAAACCTTAAATTTTGCCAGTTATCTCACTAATATATATATTTTTCTGATCCAGTGTCTCATCCAGGATCACACATTGCAATTAGTTGTCACATCTCCTTAGTCTCATTTAACCTGGGACAGTTAGAGGCTTGGCTTTTTAAAGGAACATCGCCACCAGCTGATGTTCAGATAGTTGAACATCAGGACAGCATCCTATCTCTGTTCCCATCTTGGAGTGTATCTGGGGACTGTTGTCACTATCCTCCCTTCATCTAGGTAATAATTCATACATTTCCATAATCAAACCACTTATGTTTCTCTCTCTGCATCTTCTAAAGCCTCTCTGACGTACATTCAATCTCAGGTTTGTAGATTTCCTTATAATACATCTATTGCTTTTGAACATTGTGTCTGCTACCCCATCTACTCATGTCATATATTCTTCCTTATGCAGTTTGTTATCTATGTTGTAGTTGTTGGTTTAAAGACATTTGAGCCATAATCTGATCTTACTAGACATTCCGAGGTGTGACCTCTCACCCCCAGCAACAGCCGCAGTTACATTGACCCTCTCTCGGATATTGGGCAGTGATTCGTGGGAGTGGAGATTATGGTTGGATTAGCTTCAACTATTTTTTTTTCCTTTGTGGGAAAGGCAGTTTGCAAAAGAAAGATCTTATAAGAGTGACTTTGTTCCTTTGAAGAATGATGGAGCTGGCTTTTATGTCAATTTCTGCAGCTTTTTCTTGTTCTTTAAAAGCCAGAAAGTGGTAATATTTGCTAGTGATCAAATCAAAGATGATATTTAAAAACACATGTTGACAGGAGGACCTAGAGGCATTATGAGTATTAGCAAGTCTGCAAATTAGGTTGTTTGCTTTGTGGTGAGGTGTGAAACAAGATAAGCATTTTTGAAAATGTCTTTGGATTTGCTGAACTGGGCTCAAATGTGGTCAAATTGAGAGAGCTTATGATGCCGGTTTTACTGCATTCTTTTTGTGTTCCCCAAAATCCTGCCCCATGACCTTTACCAGAACAAGTAAACACATCCTAAAAACAAAGTTATTTTCTAGTATGGTTTTAAAAATCTTCCCTTTTGGTTATTTGGAAAACAGTGCAAACGTGCGGTCTAGTGGTTATGGCCAAAGGCAGAGCAGAGGGATTGCGGCCCTAGCCAGCCCCAGCCAGCTGCCATTGCTCCCACGCACTGTGTGGTCTTGACCCAATGCCCAGAAAAGCAAGGTTCCCCACTTTCTACCTCTTTATTTTTAAAAGTTAAAAAAAAAAAAAAAAGAGAGAGAGGGAGAGATGGGGTGGAGGGAGAAACTGAGCTGAGATTCCTCTCAGGTTAGAAATATGTCCTCTTGCAATTAATCATTGCTAGTTAGTTTGTTTTCACTATAAATCTAAGAAGAGCTTTGTCTCAGCCACACTAAGGAAATCATCAACATTCTTGGGGTAAATTGATGTGGATTTTTTGTTTGTTCGTTTGGAGGGAGGGAGGTTTGTTCGTTTGGTGGTGCTGCTGCCTAGCATTGAGATATACTGGACTACTTTTTAACTTAATCTCTTCTTATTGCTACTTTGTTGAGATGAATGTCATCTTTCTCCTACAGTACTTGTTGGCTATGCAAGGCATTTTGGATGGATACCAATGACTGTCTTTGGCAATTTCTCCACCTAGTTCTTACCTCTATGTGTTGTCATGCCAGGGAGATGCTGACCTGCTGAAGGCAGGGATTGATCATGTCTGTTATAACCTTAAAATTATCTATTAGGGTGCTTAGTAGGGTGCTGTGAAACATAATAAGCACTTGTTACTCACTGAATTAACTTGGAGGCAATACATTGAGTGGTGTTCTGTTATCTAGCCTATACTCAAGTTGATTTGTTGAATGTCTTGGGTTTTGGTCATTATTGGGCCACTCTAAACAGAAATCCATGAAGACGAGGATCTTGACTTTCTTATTGTTCACTATAATCCCAGCACCTAGAACAGCCCCTGGCCAAGATCATTGAGTATACTGATTGAGAATCCATGTTCAATAAATATTTATTGTTAAACTAGGTGCAGTGGTGTGCGTCTGGAATCTCAGCTACTCAGGAGGGTGAAGGGGGTGGATCACTTGAGCCCAGGAGTTTGAGGCTGTTGTGTGCTGTGATTGCACCTGTGAATGGCCACTGCACTCCAGCCGGGGCAACATAATGATACCTTGTGTCTTAAACAAAAATTTTTTTTTTGAATGAATGGATTTAAAAAAGAGAGAACCCGGCCGGGCGCGGTGGCTGACGCCTGTAATCCCAGCACTTTGGGAGGCTGAGGCGGGTAGATCACGAGGTCAGGAGATCGAGACCATCCTGGCTAACACGGTGAAACCCCGTCTCTGCTAAAAATGCAAAAAATTAGCTGGGCGTGGTGGCGGGTGCCTGTAGTCCCAGCTACTCGGGAGGCTGAGACAGGAGAATGGCGTGAACCCAGGAGGTGGAGCTTGCAGTGAGCCGAGATTGCGCCACTGCACTCCAGCCTGGGCGATGAGCAAGACTGCATCTCAAAAAAAAAAAAAAAAAAGAGAGAGAACCCAAGAGCATGTTTCTCTTTTTAGATATGGGCTTCGAATTTAGTACCTTCACTTTCATGTGATTCAGGATGCCTTCTCCATTTCTTAGTAATTTTTAGTATATGGCAGAAACCATATACCAAATGCCACACCAGAGAAAGTCTCAGGTCAGAAGGCTTATTAGAGCCCAAGGTTCAGGAATTGGTTGAGAAGTTTGTAATACTGTCTCTAGCACCAGCAGTAAAATTAGGATGGGTGTGCATGTGTGTATATATGAATATGTGTGCATATATGAATATGTGTAATATGAGGATATATGACTATACGTACTTGTGTGTATTAAATATATATATATAAAATATATTTTAATTTCTTGTCATTTGCTGGTTTTCTTTGAATTTATGAAAAATATATCATTGTGCCCAGAGCTCTGGTTCCTGGTGGTTGTGTTACCATGTTGTAAAAGCAAGTGTGACCACCAGCATCCCTGTGGCCATGCTGAAGCAGCTACGAATTGATAGATAACAATTGATTTTAGTCAGCCTTCCATTTCCTGAAACAATTCCTATACTTTCCTTAGCTCTTTTTTTTTAATTTTTATTTTTAGAATGTTAAAAGCAAACGTTAGAAGGGGATATAAAACAAGAAAACAAAATAATAATACTTTAAAAATCTTAGCACTTAAAATTGGAGGGAAACATGATTCTGAAATTCAGGTCAGTTTCATTAATTTTGTGTCCATATGGTAAGAGAACACTAAACAGGTGGGGTGCGGTGACTCATGCCTATAATCCTAGCACTATGGGAGGCCTAGGCGGATGGATCACCTGAGGTTAGGAGTTTGAGACCAGCCTGGACAACATGGTGAAATCCCATCTCTACTAAAAATACAAAAAACAGCCGGGCGTGGTGGCGGGCGCCTGTAATCCCAGCTACTTGGGAGCCTGAGGCAGGAGAATCGCTTGAACGCGGGGGGTGGAGGTTGCAGTGAGCCGAGATCGCGCCATCGCACTCCAGCCTGGGTGAGAGAGCCAGACTCCGTCTAAAAAAGAAAAGTATGTTGAACAAGCACAGAAATGTCCTGCCGAAGTTTTATAGTTTAATTTCCAGAGAGAGACAGTTGAGAATAGTAGCAAACACTACCGTCCAGTCTTTGCTGCAAAGGATTCAGAGGCCAAGTGATGAATATGCTCCTCTCTATGAATGGGCTCAGGACCCGAGCTGTATCACTTACCAGTTCCAGTAAGCCTTCATTTTTGCCACTGCCATCTCTCTAACCCTAAAATCCAATCATTATGAGTATCGTCCTTTTGCTATTCTTTGGTTAGGGCCAATATTAATGCATCAGAATCAGTGTTGGGAGGTTCAGATCAATTTTACCCAGAAGGCAGGCTGTTTCCTTGGATAGGTATCAGTCAGTATCTTTTCTTTGGCTCAAGACTTTTCAGCACAATGTTCTAAATTCCAACTACCACGTAGTTGACTTTGTCTATTTATTCATCAGAATCAAAGGAGGATTGGTACAAGCAGACGAAATAGACACAAAGGGCAAGTTTGGGGGCAGAGTGGGAGGGAGGTAGCTGGAATGTAAATGAGTCAACTGATTTGGTGAGCAGGGCTTCTCACTCTAGGATCCATGGATCAATATGGACAGGGGCGTAGTGGGTCATGTCTGTGAACCCTCTGCAGTGGCATACAGGGTGTTGCAATATGGACATGCTAAGGAGAAAAGTTCATAGCATTTATTAATTTGTCAAAGGGCCTTGTGACCTACTGCCAATAAGTGAAACTGTGGACCAGGTCATTTCTTGAGAATAAGTATTTGGAGGAGGTTGCTCTGTTCTTAATATCCAGAAAAGTAATGGCACATTGTCTCTTCTGGGCCCATGTGTGAGCTGAAGAACACTTTGGAAGGTCTCACGGCTGAGTGCATCTTTCTGACGTCTGCCTGCATTTTGATCTTGCCCAGAGATAAAATACAACCTTGTTTCTTTCACAGATGAGTTTATAGAGATAACAAACTTTTAGGTATGGGTAGGGTGTGTGTGTCTGTGTGTGTGTGTGTATCTGTGTGTGTAGTCCAGAGGTGAATGGGGAGGGGCGGACAGGCAGAAAACTGGAGTCGGAGAGAGAGGCAACCCACATGTGTTTGAGGGATGTCTTCAGTCTCACCATGGGGTTTCCATGTTGGATTAAAACTGATCATATTTACTTCATTTTGATTAGCATATGTATTTTCCTTTTTGTGACTGCAAAATTAGTTAAACTAGTGGTGGAATTTTTTTCTTTTCAAGTTTTTGGGATAGGTTCTAAAAGTTTTACTTTCGAGAAAGAGAAGTAGAATCAATGCTGCATTTTCTTTCTCCTAAACAACGCTATTCATTTCTTTTTCTATTCCTGGTTCATACAAAAAATCCTTAAGGTTGTCCTTTTTTTGCTGCATTTGTTTTTTGTTTGGTTCCACTATTGTTATCAAAATGCCACATTTCCTACAGTGACACCTAATTTGAGTTATTGACCTAGAAAGTCAACCTCAAGGTTATAAGAAGGTCTATGAATCTGCCCTTGTTTTAAACTTATCTCAGGCTGAATTATGATGGAGACCTGTTTAGATTAGAGAGGGCCCCTCCCAAGTAAATACAGACCACAAAGATGACTACATGAGTTACAGGAATAAAGAAAACTGTTCAGGAATGTGGAATGGGTCCCACGGAAGGCTAGCATCTGTTAGGAGAGCCCATCTTGCTTACAAACCAAGTTACTCCTGTGGTGCGTTACCTGTGAAGTGAATTCTAGGTTGGTAGGTCTTTGAGAAGTGGGAATAAGACTTTTCCCTTTCCCTTTCCCTTTCTCTTTCCTTTTCTCTTTCCCTTTCCCTTCCCCTTCTCCTTCCCTTTCTGAGACAGTCTCACTTTGTTGCCCAGGCTGGAGTGCAGTGGTGCAATCTCATCTCACTGCAACCTCCACCCCTCAGGTTCAAGCGATTCTCCTGCTTCAGCCTCCTGAGTAGCTGAGATTACAGGCATGCACCACCATGACCAGCTAATTTTTGTATTTTTAGTAGAGATAGGGTTTCACCATGTTGGCCAGGCTGATCTCCAACTCCTGACCTCAAGTGATCCACCTACCTCGACCTCCCAAAGTGCTGGGATTACAGACATGAGCGCACACCTGGCCATACTTTTTCTTAAAATGGTAGTTGTTTTAGGGACCTTCGAGGAAGGCTGGAAATGTAAAAAGAGAAAAGAGGAAGCACCAACATTTAATGCTCATTTAGGCCTCTGTGTATTATTTGGAGTAGCAGAAGGAGGATCACTTTGGGATTTGGATTGGGATCTAATCTAGTCAGACTTTAGGCCATTTAGCTAACTTTCAGGGCTTGATTACAGTCAGGGTGGTAGTATGTCCGTCTTGAGGATCGTATCACCCCTTAAGTGTCCTTCCAGCTCTGAGATGTGAGTCTAAGTCCTCTGACTAAATAACCAGCCACGACCTGGAATAGAGGAGGGCCCTATCTCAGGGAGTCCCCAGGCTGCTGTGGCTGTTCATTCAGAAAGCTTTTCTGCACCTTCCAGATGGTAGGTGAACAGACCATGAGAGGAATACCTGAGTTGGAGGTATGGCATGTGGTTACCATCACAACTTCTACCAACTGGGTGGGTTACAATAACAGAAATGTATTCTCTCAGTATTGGAGGCCAGAAGTCCTGAACCAAGGTGTTGGCAGGGCCGTGCTCCCTCCAGGGAAGAATCCTTCCTCACCTCTTCCAATTTCTGGTTGCTCCATGCATCCCTGGCTTGTGGCTGCATCATTCCAGTTTCTGCCTCTATCTTCATGTGACTACTTCTCTTTGGCTGCTCTTCTGTCTCTAGTAAGGACATTTGCCATTGGGTTTATGGCCCACTCAGGTAATACAGGATTGTCTTATCTCCAGATCCTTAGTTACATGTTTTTCCAAATAAGGTCACATTCACAGATTCTGGGGCTGAGGACATGGACCTGTCCTTTTGTGGGCCACCATTCGACCCACTGGAGCAAGAGACTTTTCTTTCTTGGTCTCTGCATTTTATGGGTGTCATATGCCATCTTTGCTGCCACATTTTGGCAGTGAAAGATGCCTCTAACTGGGGAGGTTTCTCTTCTGGGAGTGTTTATTTTGTTTCTTTTTCTGTTGTCTGAGTCAGAGGTCTTCTCATCTGTTTTGGTGTTTGCCTAGGGATGACTTTCTCATTCCCCCTCAACATCCTATGTGCCATAGTATGTCTGCAAACAGAGGAAAGCCTTTGATGCCTTGGTGGAGGTGATAAGGTGGAGTGCTGGGGCACTGGTGATAGAAGAGTACAAAGTTATTTTTAAAAAATAGACCTGACAGGTCTGTGGATCATTTTTTCAGTTATTCAAAGGCACCTACTCTTTGGGAGACCAGTCATCCCATTACCACTGGCAATTGGCTGTTACTGTATATATTTTTTAGCATCCCAGCTGTACTTTTTTTTTTTTTTTTTTTTTTTTTTTTCCTTTTTTGAGACGGTGTCTCACTCTGTCACCCAGGCTGGAGTGCAGTGGCGCCATCTCGGCTCACTGCAACCTCCGCCTCCCGGGTTCAAGCAATTCTTTGCCCCAACTTCCTGAGTAGCTGGGATTACAGGCGCCCTTCACTATGCCCAGCTAATATTTTTTGTATTTTTATTGGAGACGGGGTTTCACCATCTTGGCCAGGATGGTCTTGAACTCCTGACCTTGTGATCCGCTGGCCACGGCCTCCTAAAGTGCTGGGATTACAGGCATGAGTCACCGTGCCCAGTTCCAACTGTACTTTTTTGTGTTAAGATGATTGTAGCCACAATGTCATGGAGAGGATGTAACTTATAACACCTTGCACTAGCTAGTCCATGTAAGTTGTTCTGTGGTTTAGCTTGACAAAATGAACGCCCACACCAACCAGGATTGCCCTCACTGGATTCCCACTACCGCTCTTATTCTTGACATACAAGGGAAGGTGAGCTGCTCTTCAAAATTTCGAGCCTCTGAAATTTAATTCAGTGAATATTTATTGGGTATAAACTCTGTACCAGCCACTGTATAGATGCTGAGAGAGTCAACAAGCAAACAGATTGGCCACCTGCACTTATGCCATAAAATAGTTTCCTTTTTCCTTCTCGTGTGCCTTTTTCTAGCCCTGTACGCTGCAGTGCTTTGTTATCTTAAACTGAAAAACTTTTCATTTTTAAAACTTTGATGCAAAAAGTCTTTGAGCTCTAGATATATACAGATGTGGTCCATCATAGCTGGAGTACCATTTCTCCTGGGTTTGCAGCTTTCAACAGTCTAGTTCAAGCACCTGCTTGTTTCACCACCTCCTTCCTTTCTAATAGGCTCTTCAAGTCCTGACCCTGGAGAACACTGCCTGTTACGCTGGTTCAGTATTTTGGGATTTGCCAAAATTAAGGCAGCCTGTCCTGTATGGACAAGACTGTCCTTTTATTCTTTTTTAATTTAGTGAAGTAAAACTTATGGAGTGCCAGTTGACAAGAGACCAACCAAAATAATTTTCCCGTGTCCCCTATTTTCTTTTAGATGTAGTGACTTGGTATTACCTCTGTCTGAAGGTAGGTCTCTCCACCATCTGCCTGAGGTAGGGGCACAGAGCTGTCTCAGTTTGGCGCTAAAGAGGACTTCCCACAGAACCTTGGTTGACATTGCCCATTTGGGGTGGGGTGCTAGAACCACATTCTTCAGACTTGGGTCTCTGTTGGTATCTGATCATAATTTTCTTGTCTCCTTTGGACCACCAAAGGACAAGTTTCCCTGTTTTAAAATACGTGATACATGGCAAGCAAGTATGCTGTCTGAGCAAAGGTGTTTTTGAGTGAGAGCTATACAAATATTACATGTTCTAACCCCAGAGCCCATCTCTGGGAAAGAGCATCCAGACTTTGGGGGCTGTTGTTAAATACCACCAGGCAAGCATCAAGATCTGTTTGTCTCATTCTTTCCATAAAATATAAGAATGTTAGGTCCCATATATGGTATTTCCTAATTTTTTGTAATATTCACTCAATGTAGAGCCCACATCAGGTTATGCTTGCTTTCTCTGCTCCTGTGGTCAAAATTTTATCTGAGCCTACATCTACCCTCTTGGCTCCTCGTAGAGTCCCTTTGTTCTTGTAACTGAAAATTCCCAAGGCTACCTGTACTCTGTGTTATAAATAAATATGGTTTCTAACAAGTTGATGAATTACACTTCCCACACAACCTCACCTCTTCTGGAGTCATTCAGTTGGTCCTGTTTTCTCTCCAGCTCTGTTTTCTGTGTCTCTAAGAACACTCAGGTTCCTTGTTAGTCCACACTCCCTGGCTTCTCATCCAGGATCTCTGTACCCTCCCCTCTGGGGATCTTGCCAGTTCCCTCACCCAGATCAGTAACATTTTCAGGTGGTGTATTTTTTGGCACACAGTAGCACGCAGTACATGTTGAATAAGCATACGAAACTTGACTAGTGTCCAGTGGTGATATGACATCAACTCAGATGTGTTTCAGGTGTTCTGATGCCCAGCTGACTAGATCTAGCCCTGTGTCCTTATGGAGACACTGCAGTATCTAAGGGTTTTTGTTTAGGAACGTGCAGTATACCTTTTACTGAGATATTTGGCGTAGGGCCAGTTCCTGTAATGGTTAAATGTCATTAATTCAAAGGCTTATCATCAATTTAATAATCACTTTTGAGGAGCAAGAAGGAAACATCTTGTTAAAGATAAAGAAGGATTATAAAATGCATTCTGGGCTGGGTTAGGTGGCTCATGCCTGTAATCCCAACATTTTGGGAGGCTGAGGCAGGAGGATCACTTGAACCCAGGAGTTCAAGACCAACTTGGGCAACATAGTGAGACCTCTCCCTCCCCCCCCCCCACACACCGTCTCCATGCACGTGCACACACACACACACACACACACACAAGCTTGGTGTGTTGGCATGTGCCTTAGTCTCAGCTACTCTGGAGGCTGAGGTGGGAGGATTGCTTGAGTTTGAGAGGTTGAGGCTGCAGTGGGCCATGATCATGCCACTGCACTCCAGACTGGGCGACAGTGAGACCCTGTCTCAAAAAAAAAAAAATTTTTTTTAAACCCCACAAAACAAAGCAAAGAAGATTCATTCTGATTGCAGAAAACGACGTGTTTGAGAATCGAGGAAATATGGTACATAGAAATTCCTGGTGAGGTGAGGTGATGGGCCTAGAGGACTGACTACGAAAATTATGTATACAGGAAGTTTTTGATAGGAATAGTATTATCAGAGACTGCGTCAAAAATCCAGTGAATACTATGGACTTTAAGAAATTTGGCACAACACTTATGGGGATTTATGGATCCTCTGAATCTACCCATATCACAAACCTCCCGCCTCAATCATTGTAGAAGAGCATGTCCTTATTTGACACTGTTGGAAAGTTCTCCAAGAAATGACTGAGGAAGAAATTTGTGCTGTTTTGTATCAGGAACCTTGTTTAGATTATTAATACCAAAAGGTTCTTTAGGCCTTTAATAGGGAAAATAGAAATAGACAAATGACCGCTTCCAGATGTTAGTCTTGTTGTGGCCTCTTTGGCCAGGGTGCATCTCATGCTGTCTCCATGTTGCACCCCCAGAGTGAGTCCTTGTGAAGCTTTTTGCTTACTTGGCTTTACTCCCTCAGAATGCCAGAATCTCGGCTGCAGCAATGAGTAGAGTCCAGCCAGCCTGGTATTTCTTTAGAGCAATCTCCAGAGGGCTTCTTTTACTTGGGACTCTTGAAGACAACAGGGAATTATTTGAGAATACTGAAAGTCATGTTGTATAATGAAACCAGGCATGGTATTAAGCATAATTGTGGGCATAGGCATCCTTGTTTATGTATGTTTTCATTATCTGAGTCCCTGAAGTTATGATTAATCAAAAATATTAACTGATGACTGACCATTAATAAAATTAATCACAGCTCAAATAGTCCTCCCTGCTTAATACTTTTATTTATTTTAGAACATCTTGTCTGTGTCCTAGTCTGTCTCTGAATGACAGATAAATAATCAGAAGCATGCCAGGCATAGTGGCTCATGCCTGTAATCCCAGCACTTTGTGAGGCTGAGATGGGAGGATCACTCAGCTGAGGGAGGAGCCCAGGAATTCAAGACCAGACTGGGCAACACAGCACGAACTGGTCTCTACTAAAAATTTTAAAAATTAGCCAAGTGTGGTGGTCCATGCCTGTAGTCCCAGCTACTCGGGAAGCTGGAGTAGGAGGATTGCTTGAACTCAGGAGTTCGAGGCTGCAGTGAGCTATGATTGTACCACTTCACTCCAGCCTGGGTGATGGAGTGAGAGCCTGTCTCAAACAAAACAAAACAAAACAAAACAAAAAAACAGGGCAAACAGAAATTGTAAATCATACAAGAGATCTGTGACTTTATGAAATCTCTGAACATGGTATTGGAGACCTGTATTAGTTCATTTTTACACTGTTGATAAAGACATACTTGAGACTGGGCAATTTACAAAAGAAAGAGGTTTAATTGGACTTACATTTCCATGTGGGTAGGGAAGGCCTCACAATCATGGTGAAGGGTGAAAGGCACTTCTTACATGATGGTGGCAAGAGAGAATGAAGAGAAAGTAAAAGCAGAAACCCCTGATAAACCCATCAGATCTCATGAGACTTACTCACTATCATAAGAATAGCATGGGAAATACCAGCCCCCATGATTCAATTATCTCCCCCTGGGTCCCTCCCACAACATGTGGGAATTCTGGGACATACAATTCAACTTGAGATTTGGGTGGGGACACAGCCAAACTATATCAAGACCTCTTGAATTGTGTACGTTGTCATAGACAAAGGAGGATCTGGCATATTAGAGCACTTAATGAGGAGAAAACACATCAGTTGATGACTTGATGGGCACTTGAAAAGAGTGATTTGAATCAAAAGAATAAGAATGGATTTGGGGAAAATTGATAAGGCTCTCAATTGCTTTTGCAAGAATGCTAATCTTTTTGATGGTGCCGTAATAAAGCCGAACTTAAAGGCTATCTCACAGCATTATCATATAATCTTGTAGAAAAAATTGTATCTGTCATCAGCACTTGTCTTTATGATTTTGTGCATAGTTGAAATAAGAACATAAATCTTACTTAAATATAAGGTTACCTTATTTTGATTATTATGTTATTTTTCAAAATAAAGTTCCATTTAGCTCCCTGCCTTTCCTCCAAGACCATCATTGGACCATAAGATATCGGTCCTCATGTTAGGGGATTCACTTTGTGGCTCATCTTTGTACCATTGGTAATAAGACCTTCCTTCCTATACACTACATATGCATAATAGTCAGTGGGTTTGATATAGAGTTTTAGATCCTGCTCCCTATGGAGAACCCTCTTATCTAGTTTGATCTAGATTTCTGTGCTGCACTGTTTTTATTCTCTGCTACCCTGTGCCAGGAAGCCTCTTCTTGCATTGCAGTGCACATTGCTTTTTATAGAAAGTGCTCCTGCACTCTATGCCACGACCCAGAGTTCAGCTTAAGTACAGAGAATTTAGCAGTTGAATGGGAAGGAAAACTTGTGCCTATCAAAACACTGCAAGCAGTGCTCTCTCTTTTTCTCTCTCTTACCCCTTCCAGTTCCTCCCACTTTCATGCATTGCCTTTTGCACATGCTCAGGCTCTCAATCTGCAAATGTGCTTGAACTGTAGCATAAGCCTTTGAGAGATGCTGCAGATAGCTTTTCTAGAGAGATTTTTGCTTCATAATGCTTCACTTAAGAATGACATGCAACTTTAACATAACTTGAACACATTTGAAATAACAAAGGGGAATGTGTGTAAAGACCTTTCTTTCTATTTGTTTTAAAATAAAAATTAGTAGTGAAAAAACTGAAAGGACAGATATGAAAAATTTGAACAGAGGCCCCCAAACTTATATGGTCATTTTTGTCAAGGAGCATTTTTTGAGCTTTAAGTCATGTGTTTAGATAAATCATTTCCCATTTTCCTCCCCCTGTTTCGGCACCCAGATTGTGTTTTAAACAAATTTTGGGATTGTGTTAACTCAGCTTTTATGCAAAGATGATCTATGTAAACTGCGTAAATATTTATTTAATTGCAAGATCGAAAAGCCTCTGAGATGGTATTGTAACCAAAGCTAAAGATAAATGCACCAATAAGCAGATTCTGGTCAGGCACAATGGCTCACGCCTGTAATCCTGACACTTTGGGAGGCCAAGGCAGGAGGATCGCTTGAATCTTGGAGTTTGAGACCAGCCTGGGCAACATAAGTAGACCCTATCTTTACAAAAAATAAAACAAATTAACTGGTGGCACGTGCCTGTAGTGCTAGCTACTTGGGAGGCTGAAGCAGGAGATGGCTTGAGCCCAGGAGGTTGAGGCTGCAGTGAGCTGTGATCGTACCACTGCACTCCAGCCTGAGCTACAGAGCAAGACCCTGTCTTGAAAAACAAAACAGTATAAGTAGATTCCTTTTTCAGCAACCTTCCTTTTGTGACTTTGATATACAGGTATGCTAATTAGCTGGGAAAAATGAGTGTCATTAGCAAATTTAAAATAGGTCGGGTGCAGCAGCTCACACCTATAATCCCAGTGCTTTGTGAGGCCAGGGCCGGAGGATCACTTGAAGCCAGGAGTTCGAGGCCAGCCTGGATGACACGGTGAGACCATGTCTCTTAGAAAAAAAAAAGAAGAAAAGGAAAAAAAAAAAAAAAAAAGAAAGGAAAATATATAGAGGAAAATGTGCATATTTGTTTTTAGTTGTTTTCTAATGTAATAAGGAATTACTGAACTTAGAGACTATCACAGCTGGAAAAGACCTTAATAGTCATCTTGAGCATTTCTCTCATTTATAGAAAAAAGGCCCAGAGAAAGAAAATTCATTTTTGTGAATCACATAAGTGGCTGGTAGCACAGTCTGAACCCAGAACTGCTGGCCCCTAATTTTATGCTCCATTATGTCATGCTATTATGTGGACATTTGTATGAATAATAGAGCAAAAGCCTATTCATTTATTTTATCATTCTTTGTCAGACTTACTAGACACTCACTTTACCAAGTATATTAGTTTTCTGTCAGTGTAACTAGCCACCGCAAAATGATTTGCTTAAAACAATCTCCATTTGTGAGTTCATAGTTCTGAAGCTCAGAAATCTGACATGGTGTGTCTGTGTCCTCTGCTCAGGCTAGAAATCAAGGTGTTGGCTGGCTGTGCTTTCACCTGGACTTGGGGCCCTTTTCCAAACACATGCCTGGGATTAGCAGATTGGGTTTCTTGTGGTTGTAGGACTTGAGTCCACAGATCCTTGCTGGCTCTCAGCCAGGACCCCCTCCCAGCCTCTGGAGGCAGCGCCATGTTCCTCCTCTTGAGGCTTCTCCATGTTCAAGCCAAGGCCAGCATGTTGAATCCACCCTATGCCTCACATCACTCTGACTTATTTAGCTACCAGCCAGAGAAAACTTCCTGCTTTCAAAGAGCTCATGTGATTCAATTAAGCCCATCTGGATATCTCTGTATTTTAAGGTCTACTGACATGGGATTTTAATTATATCTACAAAACCCCTTCACAGTGGTACCTAGATTAGTGTTTGATTGAATAACTACAGGATGGAAACCTCAGGGGAGCCATTTTTAGAATTCTGCCAGCCACATGTCTGGTGGCCAAACTTTGGACACACCCTACCATGTGTGACACTGTTATGAACCTAGAAATAAAGGTGGGAAAAGGCAACTATATGGGATTGATCTGTTTTTGTATTCCAAGGGCCCAGTAATAGAAATGGCCTCTAGGCAGCAATGACTGTCACAAAACCCATGTGCTTGGTCAAATAGAAAAGAGAGTCATGGCCTGATGGCCATAACTGAAGCTGTTTCACCCAAATAAGGCAGCTAGGGCAACCTGATATAGCAAGAAGTGTTTGCTGGTAGCAGCAGCAGAAGAAAGTATACTATACAAGCACAGTGATCTGGGTTTACATACTTCTGTCCTCGTCCTGATGACAGAGCACCAAATAGTAATCATGAGCCTAAATTGACAAAAGAAGTTAAGTTCTATATACTCAGTCTAAGAGGAGAAAATCTATAAGCAGTTCTTTCTTATCCATGGATTCACTTTCCATAGTTACCTATTAAATTAACTGCAGTCCCAAAATATTAAATGAAAAATTCCAGAAATAAACAATTCATAAGTTTTTAATTGCACATCATTCTGAGTAGCATGATGAAATCACCCAGAGCATGAATCATCCCTTTGTCCAGTGCTATCTACCCGTTAGTCACCTAGTAGCCATCTGGGTTATCAGATCAAACAAACAGCAGATACAGGGTTTAGTAATATCTGAGGTTTCAGGCATCTACTGGAGTCTTGGGAGATGTCTCTTGTTATAAGGAGAGACTACTGTAATGTGAAAGAAATTCCCATTGAAAAATGGTTTAAAGTTTAATACCTAAAAAGGCTAAGCTTAACTTATTGAGAAAAGTAGTTCACTTTAGTGGAACCCCAGTGGCTTCTCATTATCTTGAATACATCCCAGACCTTGGGTGTGATCAGAAAGGCAGCCGCATTGACCATTTTTCTATGCCCAGCATGCCAAGCCATTTCCCACCTTGGGACTTTTGCTCATGCTGTTCTGCTAGTTGCAGTGTTCTTCAGTTTTTCATGTGCCTCTTGCCATAGCTCACTCTTTCTTCTTCAGATCTCAACTTATAGGTCACCTTCTCAGGGCTTTCCTGATTACCTGATTTTATAAAATTACCACTTGCTTCTTCCCCACCTCTAGAACCTTCTATCAAATCACCTGCTTATCTTCTGTACAGCCTACTATGTTTTCTTGTTTATAATTTCTCACTCTAATCCTTTAGAGTGACACTCCTTGGATTAGACCTTATCTAACCCATCTTTGTCTCTCCCATGTCTAGATCAGAGCCAGACACATAGTAGACAGCCATTGTTTGTCGGAGATTTAAAAACGGGATCCATGCTGGGCACGGTGGCTTATGCCTGTAATCCCGGCACTTTGGGATTACTTGAGCCCAGGAGTTCCAGACTAGCCTGGGCAATGTGGTGAAACCCCATCTCTACAAAAAATACAAAAAACTAGCTGAGCATGGTGGTGTGCACCTGCAGTTCCAGCTACTTGGGAAACTGAGGTGGAAGGATTGATTGAGGCTAGGAAGTCGAGGGTTCATTGAGTTGTGATGGGGCTACTGCACTCTAGCTTGAGTGACAAAACAAGACTCTGTCTCAGAAAAACAAAAGGGGGGTCCAGAGAGTTTAAAAATCCCATCGTCACAAAGGAAAATCATGACGTAATAGGGAGTAGCACTCAGTTTAAGGGAAATATCAGCCTTGTCACCTGACGTATAGGTATTCCTGGCTATGAATTTGGTGACTGGCATAAGAATGGCTTAATGACTAGCCCTCATGCAGTTAATCATAGCAAGAGATAACGGCTAGCCTCCTGTGCCCTTGATATTTTTAGCCGTTCTCCCCCAAGGAGATATGTTGAAAATATTCAACTTTTAGAATCCTTTTTTTTTTTTTTTTTTTTGAGACGGAGTCTCGCTCTGTTGCCTGGGCTGGAGTGCAGTGGCCGGATCTCAGCTCACTGCAAGCTCCACCTCCCGGGTTTACGCCATTCTTCTGCCTCAGCCTCCCGAGTAGCTGGGACTACAGGTGCCCGCCACCTCCCCCAGCTAGTTTTTTGTACTTTTTAGTAGAGACAAGGTTTCACCGTGTTAGCCAGGATGGTCTTGATCTCCTGACCTCGTGATCCGCTCGTCTCGGCCTCCCAAAGTGCTGGGATTACAGGCTTGAGCCACTGCGCCTGGCCAACTTTTAGAATTCTTGTCTTTGTTAAATAAAATTAAATACATGTTCATCTTTTAATGTCCCATTTGAAGTGTTTTTTAGTTCTTCTCACTCTGTTCATATTTTTTCTGCTTGCAAATTCTCTTTTAAATTTGTTATTTTCATTTTCAGCATCTGTCAGACAAAAATGATGACAGATCCATTTCCTGGTAAAAATTACACATCTTTTGAATGGTGTTCCAAACCCTCAGCATTCCCAGGTTTGTTTAAAATATCATTGACCCTTTGAGATACTGCTGTGTTTGGTACTGAGACTGAGTTAATGAGATACTTCAAAGATTTTAAGCAAAGTGGGAGAAAAGCGAGTGGCGAAAAAATAGACGATGGAATTTTTTCCAAAATAAAACTCCCTTAGCGCCTGTCTTCTACAGATTATACCAGATATTTCACACTCTACTGAAATTTAAACGAGGGTTATTTAATTTGGGCAACTCCATGTGAATTTTACCTTGACAAATTTGAATTTGTGCTTTCAGGTTTTTGTTTGTTTTGCCTTTTTTGCATTCTTTAACCTCAGTTCAACTCTCAGCCAGGAGTTGTCTTGAGTAAGCAGGAATTCACTATGTACTCTTTGGGTGGGGTTGCTTTGGTTTTTAACAAATATAAAAGAATAGGGGAAAATAACAAGAACTAAAAGAGTAGGAAAAGCCAACACCCTTTGTGCCCCGTTTCTAGATCATTTCATTGTTGAATAATAATATGATAACTGATACAGGGCGTCTTTATAGTCTTAATCTTTTCCCAGGTTATAGGCTGCCAACCAGAAATCCATAAGAATTTTCCTTGACTAACAGGCCTAAATGGTGAAAGATTTTTTTTTTTGTTATTTGCTTGTTTATTTTAAATGTTTGATTGATAAAGCTACCTATGTACAAAGCTTTGCTTCTACTTGAGTGTGAGATAAGTAACCTGAACCCCCAAACAGATGAGCCACATGAACTGCGGGTAGAACAGAGAGTGGGCAAAACTTTTTCCACACTTACAGAGACGGCTTAACTCTTATTTGTTTGTTTCTTTTTTTAGTTTTATTTTAAGTTCAGGGGTACCTGTGCAACTTTGTTACACAGGTAAACTCATTTCTTGGGAGTTTGTTATACAGATTATTTTGTCACCTAGGTACTAAGCCTAGTACCCAATAGTTATTTTTTCTGGTCCTCTCCCTTCTCCCACTCTCCAATCTCAAGTGGGCCCCAGTGTCTGTTGTTACCCTCTTTGCGTTCATGAGTTCTCATCATTTAGCTCCCACTTGTAAGTAAAAAATTGCAGTATTTGTTTTTCTGTTTCTGCATTAGTTTGCTAAGGGTAATGACCTCCAGCTCCATCCATCTTCCCACAAAAGACATGATCTCATTCTTTTTTGTGGCTGTGTAGTATTCCATGATATATATGTGCCACATTTTCTTTATCCAACCTGTCATTGATGGGCATTTAGGTTGATTCCATGACTTTGCTATTGTGAATAGTGCTGCAGTGAACATATGTGTGCATGTGCCTTTATGGTAGAATGATATATATTCTTTTGGGTGTATACCCAGTAATGGCATTCCCGGATCAAATGCTAGTTCTGTTTATAGCTGTTTGAGGAGTTGCCATACTGCTTTCCACAATGGTTGAACTAATTTACATTCCCACAATATAGACAGTTCTTTTCTCCACAACCTTACCAGCATATCTTATTTTTTTACTTTTTAATAACAGGAAGGCTTAACTCTTTTTATTTTTATTTTTATTTTTTTAGGTTTTAGAGTTTTTTATTTTTATTTTATTGTACTTTAAGTTCTAGGGTACATGTGCACAACGTGCAGGTTTGTTACATATGTATACAAGTGCCATGTTGGTGTGCTGCACCCATTAACTCATCATTTATGTTAGGTATATCTCCTAATGCTATCCCTCCCCCCTCTCCCCACCCCACGACAGGCCCGGTGTGTGATGTTCCCCATCCTGTGTCCAAGTGTTCTCATTGTTCATTTCCCACCTATGAGTGAGAACATGCAGTATTTGGTTTTTTATCCTTGCCATAGTTTGCTGAGAATGATGGTTTCCAGCTTCATCCGTGTCCCTACAAAGGACATGAACTCATCCTTTTTTATGGCTGCATAGTATTCCATGGTGCATATGTGCCACATTTTCTTAATCCAGTCTATCACTGGTGGACATTTGGGTTGGTTCCAAGTCTTTGCTATTGTGAATAGTACTGCAATAAACATACATGTGCATGTGTCTTCATAGCAGCATGATTTATAATCCTTTGGGTATATACCCAGTAATGGGATGGCTGGGTCAAATGGTATTTCTAGTCCTAGATCCTTGAGGAATCGCCACACTGTCTTCTACAATGGTTGAACTAGTTTACAGTCCCACCAACAGTGTAAAAGTGTTCCTATTTCTCCACATCCTCTCCAGCACCTGTTGTTTCCTGATTTTTTAATGATCGCCGTCCTAACTGGTGTGAGATGGTATCTCATTGTGGTTTTGATTTGCATTTCTCTGATGGCCAGTGATGATGAGCATTTTTTCATGTATCTATTGGCTGCATAAATGTCTTCTTTTGAGAAGTGTCTGTTCATATCCTTTGCCCACTTTTTGATGGAGTTGTTTCTTTTTTTCTTGTAAATTTGTTTAAGTTCTTTGTAAATTCTGGATATTAGCCCTTTGTCAGATGAGTAGATTGCAAAAATTTTCTCCCATTCTGTAGGTTGCCTGTTGACTCTGATGGTAGTTTCTTTTGCTGTGCAGGAGCTCTTTAGTTTAATTAGATCCCATTTGTCACTTTTGGCTTTTGTTGCCATTGCTTTTGGTGTTTTAGACATGAAGTCCTTGCCCATGCCTGTGTCCTGAATGGTATTGCCTAGGTTTTCTTCTAGGGTTCTTATGGCTTTAGGTCTAACATGTAAGTCTCTAATCCATCTTGAATTAATTTTTGTCTAAGGTATAAGGAAGGGATCCAGTTTCAGCTTTCTACATATGGCTAGCCAGTTTTCCCAGCACCATTTATTAAGTAGGGAATCCTTCTCCCATTTCTTGTTTTTGTCAGGTTTGTCAAAGATCAGATGGTTGTGGATGTGTGGTATTATTTCTGAGGGCTCTGTTGCGTTCCATTGGTCTACATCTCTGTTTTGGTACCAGTGCCATGCTGTTTTGGTTACTGTAGCCTTGTAGTATAGTTTGAAGTCAGGTAGTGTGATGCCTCCAGCTTTGTTCTTTTGTCTTAGGATTGTCTTGGCAATGCGAGCTCTTTTTTGGTTCCATATGAACTTAAAATTAGTTTTTTCCAATTCTGTGAAGAAACTCATTGGTAGCTTAATGGGGATGGCATTGAATCTATAAATTTCCTTGGGCAGTATGGCCATTTTCACGATACTGATTCTTCCTATCCATGAGCATGGAATGTTCTTCCATTTGTTTGTGTCCTCTTTTATTTCACTGAGCAGTGGTTTATAGTTCTCCTTGAAGAAGTCCTTGACATCCCTTGTAAGTTGGATTCCTAGGTATTTTATTCTCTTTGAAGCAATTGTGAATGGGAGTTCACTCATGATTTTGCTCTCTGTTTGTCTGTTATTGGTGTATAGGAATGCTTGTGATTTTTGCACATTGATTTTGTATCCTGAGACTTTGCTGAAGTTACTTTTCAGCTTAAGGAGATTTTGGGCTGAGACGATGGGGTTTTCTAAATATACAATCATGTCATTTGCAAACAGGGACAATTTGACTTCCTCTTTTCCTAATTGAATACCCTTTATTGCTTTCTTTTGCCCAATTGCCCTGGCCAGAACTTCCAACACTATGTTAAATAGGAGTGGTGAGAGAGGGCATCCCTGTCTTGTGCCAGTTTTCAAAGGGAATGCTTCCAGTTTTTGCCCATTCAGTATGATACTGGCTGTGGGTTTGTCATACATAGCTCTTATTATTTTGAGATATGTCCCATCAATACCTAATTTATTGAGAGTTTTTAGCATGAATTTTGTCAAAGGCCTTTTCTGCATCTATTGAGATATTCATGTGGTTTTTGTCTTTGGTTCTGTTTGTATGCTGGATTACATTTATTGATTTGCGTATGGTGAACCAGCCTTGCATCCCAGGCATGAAGCCCACTTGACCATGGTGGATAAGCTTTTTGATGTGCTGCTGGATTCGGTTTGCCAGTATTTTATTGAGAATTTTTGCATTGATGTTAATCAGGGATATTGGTCTAAAATTCTCGTTTTGTTTTGTCTCTGCCAGGCTTTGGTATCAGGATGATACTGGCCTCGTAAAATGAGTTAGAGAGGATTTCCTGTTTTTCTGTTGATTGGAATTGTTTCAGAAGGAATGGTATCAGCTCCTCTTTGTACCTCTGGTAGAATTCGGCTGTGAATCCATCTGGTAGGAAGGCTTAACTCTTAATACCTAATCACTTTACTTACAAAACAAATTAGGAGTAAAATAACAACATGTCAAAATTATTAATAAATCTCAGATCTCAGCCTAAATATCCCCTGCACCTTCTCAGAAAAAAGGTGATTACTCCTGATTACTCTGTTTTATAAAATTAGCACTTCGCCTCTTCCTAACTTCTAGAACCTTCTCTCAAATCACCTGCTTATCTTCTGTGCTGCCCACTATGTTTTCTTGTTTATAATTTCTCTCTCTCCTTTAGAATGGCATTCCTTGAATTAGAGGATCTCTGTACCTATTTTATTAGAATATCTGCAATATTTTTTATACATCATCAGAAATTTAATGGAGTGGAAAACTGAAAGGTGAAGTGTTCTGAGTCATTAATGATTAAAAAGCAACCAGAATTGAAGATAAAGCAAAGTTAAGTTATAATGATTTTTTAAATGGACATAAGGATCAGTGGGAAATCAAGATAAAGCAAAGCTGAAATTATAGTATTTTGATGGACTTAATGTGTCTAGTTTTAAATGTTTTGTTTTGACTGACAGAACTGAAATGCTAGACTGTCTGTTTCTATATAGGATACCTGGCAACTGAAATAAGACATATGATATTAAAATATAGCCTTATACCCTGAGGGATGTAACAGTTACGTTGAGAAGATGAAGACATAAAAAAGATAAGCATGAAATATAAGTAGGCTTAATGCAGTTTCCCAAACTTTAGTTTTCCCCCTACCCCCCTTTCAGTTTTGATCATATCCCTGTAATATTTGTTCTATTTAATAAATTCTTTTCTTTGATTTGATTCACTTTCTTTATTTCAAAATATCCTTTTAAAAAACTAAGTGCTTATCTTACTACCTACATCAGTATCACTTGCTGTATAAGGAAACCCTAAAAATAAATAAAATGGCAACGAAACTATATTGTTAAGTTCTAGCTAGATACTTTGACTCCTAAAGCCACTGAGCTTATGCCCTGCTTTTCTCTGTTTAAAAAAAACCACAAAAAACAACAACCAAAAAACCGATGTTAAGAACTGTTAAGTGTTGGAGACATGCTAATATCAAGTGGGGACTTCTTTTAGGCTATCTCACCAAGTTTAAAAAAGACTGGGAAGGGAGTATCTTTCTCAGGTCGTGACACACAACTTGAGATGCATTTCTGGATCACCCAAAATGATCTCGTGCATGGTAACCTGGGTCCCATACTTGGGCAATCCAGGCTCAGTAGGATGCTGCTGAGACCCAGCCACAGTGATTTTGTTGGTCTCGGGTACTGGGAGTAGAGGGGAGTTTTTGAAAGCCATCCGGTGTAAATAGTTGGAGCATTGTGTTTTCAAGGGCCTGTAAAAATTTTTAGTTTAATCTTTAACAGCTGGTTCTAAAATAAACCTTTTGTGTTCTCTCTCCTGCTCCTTTTCCCCTTGCATTTTGGACAGTTTGGTTTCTATTTTCAGTGGTTTGCTTTGTAGCATGCAGAATGGGAATGATTCTGTAAGGTTGGGATGGCGGAGAAAAGAGTACAGAAGAGAGTCAAATATTGACACACATACTTCTCTTTCTGTTTGTAAGGTCTCAGCTGAGATGTCACATATAGGAAAACTGTCCTAATTGCATTTGTAACATACTGTAGGAGAGGGCATGCACACATACACAGACAGCTCTCAGGTATCTGTGTGGATGACTTTTGGCCTATTTGGAATTCCGTGACTGATTTCCTCCTGCTCCCCAATAGGGTTCAAATTTGTATTTTTTTTTTTTTTCAATTTTCCAGAGTACTTTGACATACCTGATCTCATTTTATCTACATCTCTTCTGTTGGCCTGTGAAATGCAATTAAGAAGACAACTATTCTGTAAAAATATGTGTAAATTTTTGGCCTCCTAAATTGCAAACCGAATGATTTTGGTTATGCTCAGCATTATTTCCTTCCATGAGTATGAATAACAAAGTGTTGATTGTAGGTGCATTTAATTGTTAAAACCCTTTAGAACAGCCATATGGCAATGAAAAACTTTGTTGTTTATTTAATAACTTTTGGTCTAATAATCTGATTGCTGGAAAAATGTATTCCAAGTCTGTAATTGAGAAGAAGAAAGATAAAGATTCTATATAGGAAAATCATTCATTAATGAGTTATCTTTTTTCAAATTTTTTATTTTACTTTAAATTCTGGGATACATGTGCAGAACGTGCAGGTTTGTTACATAGGTATACATGTAATGAGTTATCTTTCAAAAGTATAATAATCTGTGTTTTAGCCAACAGGACAATAAATAAACTATGGTATGACAACTCTCTGAATGCTTGTATTGCTATTACAACCATAAATACTGAATGCAGAAAAATGCTTAGCCAATAAATGACAAATATATGAGGATGTATGCATGTTATTATCATAACTCTTTGTGTGTATATAGCGCATATTGTACATATGTATATGATACCACACATAGACACACACGCTTACTCATACATACATACGGAAACCCACAAAAGATACAGGAAAATAAAACAGCTGCTGTTAGGTTAGGATGGCAAATTTTTAAAAATTGTTATTGTTCTTTCAGTGCTGTAATGTTCTCACTGGGAGTAAGATTCAGGACAGGGAAAACAGAAAGATAAAAATTGACCATGTATGTATAAAAACAAGTGCCAGTAAGACAAAGTGAACTCTAGTTGTATAGATAAGTCAGATACATGTGAATGCTTACAGAGCCATTCAGTGTCAAGCGATTAGAAGGTGTGTGTGGCGTCAATTTAACTTTTGATGATGTGGTGACCTCTCAGCTTCAGTTACCCACACTGACCTAGCACCTATCACAATGCTTGGCTTGTTATTGTCATCACTAAGGATGGATGGAATCAGTGGATGGTTTTCTAAGAACACAAATCCGAATTAGAATTTAAGAGGCTGGGCACGGTTGGCCTCACTTCACAGGCCAACAGAAGGCATGTAATCCCAGCACTTTAGGAAGCCGAGGTGGGTGGATCATGAGGTCAGGAGATTGAGATCATCCTGGCTCACATGGTGAAACCCTGTCTCTACAAAAAATACATCAATATATTCTATTGATGTGCCAATCTAGGCACTTAGTAATAAGGTAAGATAGGCTAGGATGGGAAACACTAATTAGAACCAGAAGCATTTAGTTGGATAAATAGGAGGAAGGAAAGAAGCCAGTTAGAGAACAGAGGATCTGCAAGGCTGGGGAAGTAGCATTCTCTTGGGTATGAAAGTAGGAAAGGGTGGTGCACGGATGTGGATGATGGCAGCTGGGAGGTGGGTAAACGAATAAAATCAGTGATGAGCAAGAGTTTGCTAGAAGTTCCTGAAGCCTCTGGAGAGGTGGTCCTTGCTACTATTAAAGGAATTGTTCAAAGAAGGGCCAGAAAACCCTTGGATCAGGCTTGTACTCAGCAGTGTTTTTAGATGAGGCTCCTTGCTCGCAGGTAATATATCTGGAACAGCTTTACCTCTTGCTTCTCCTCCTCCTCCTCCTCCTCCTCCTCCTCCTCCTCCTACTCCTCCTCCTCCTCCACCACCATCTCCACCACCGTCATCATCCCTTTTAGTATTAGCTCATTTAATCCTCATAACAACTCTATGAGGTAGGTCGTATTTCCCTCGGTTTACAATTTTGGAAACTGAGATACAGAGAGATTAAGTATTTTACCTAAATTCACACAGCTAATAAACAGAGGTAAAATTTGAACCGAGACCATCTGGTATGAGAGCCAGTGCTCTTCTCCATTGTTACACTGTACAGTTGCCCCTGGGTAAACAATGATCATTTCCTTATTAAAAATAAAGACCTATAGCTTCTCCGCCTGTCCTCTCTCAAAAAATTACATTAGGATTGCTGGATTGTTTTTGTGTGATATATTTCAAAACATTTTACACATACAAATATTATATATGCTCATTCCCAAAATGCAAATAATATGGAAGTAGTATGAAGAAGATAAGAACGATTACCCTCATTTCTCCCTTTAAGGGATGACCACAGGTAATTTTTAGTGACTATCCTTTCAGTCCTCTCTGGATGTGTATATACTTACCTGCATAGGATTGTACTTCTTTTATTATTTTATACATATATCTTTACATACACATGTATTGTGCACATGTATGTACATGTATCGATGGAATTGTGCTTCACATGTTCTTTTGCTTTTTGTAGTCTTTGTGTCATTGTCACTGAGATCTGACCGTGTTAATGAGTTTAGTTGTATATCACTGGAGCTCTTTGATTTGCCTTTGTGTATCCCTTCCCTGACAAACTGCTGGTGCATAATAGATGCTCAGTAAATATTTGTTTAATGAATTGTGTTGATTCCATTATCTTATGCCACAATGTTTAAGTAGTCTTTTTTTTTTTTTTTTTTTTTTTTTTTGAGACGGAGACTTGCTCTATCGCCCAGGCTGGAGTGCAGTGGCACGATCTCGGCTCACTACAAGCTCTGCCTCCCGGATTTATGCCATTCTCCTGCCTCAGCCTCCCGAGTAGCTGGGACTACAGGTGCCCACCACCTCGCCCGGCTAGTTTTTTGTATTTTTTAGTAGAGACAGGGTTTCACCGTGTTAGCCAGTATGGTCTCGATCTCCTGACCTCGTGATCCACCCGTCTCGGCCTCCCAAAGTGTAAGTAGTCATTTTTTATTTTACTCATTTATTTATTCATTTTGGGACAGGGTCTTACTCTGTCACCCAGACTGGAGTGCAGTGGCACAATCATGGCTCATTGTATCCTTGACCTCCCAGGCTCAAGTGATCCTCCTGCCTCAGCCTCCCAATTAGCTAGGACCACAGGTGTGCACCACCATGCCCAGCTATTTTTTTGTTGGTGTTATTTATAGAAATGGGGTCTTGCCTTGTGGTCCAGGCTTGTCTTGAACTCCTGTGCTCAAGTAGTCTGCCCACCTCAACCTACCAAAGTGCTAGGATTACAGGTGTGAGCCACCATGCCTGACCAAGTAGTCATTTTTTAAATGAACGTTGAGTTTGTTTCCTGTTCTCCACTACTATAAAAAATGCCATTTCCTCATTTCAGGAATGCTGGCCATTTTGTGATGAGACCTTTATAGTTTGGCAGGCTCTTGGCAGGATAAAGATGAAGCTGTTTTCTCTCCATCTGGCCAGGTATTTGCTGGCTGCCATTGATCAGTCCCGGTGGAGACAATGACTCTTGGGAAATTATTTCCTCCTACATTAGAGGCCAGATTTAAACAAACAAAGCTTGATTTTATGTTGGCCTGCTCCTTAGAGACTCTTTGTCTTTGGTGGGTAGGAGACCTCCAGTTGGATTGTGTTTTCCATGAATAATATTCGTTTAACTGAATTAGCAGGAGAAGAACAATGAAATATTAGAAATGCTTATTGTACCCTTTAGAGTAGTGCTTCTTAACCTTTCTGGAATCTCAGAGCCCTTTGAGAATGGCTCTGGGACTAAGCTGTGGGTCCTGTGCTTAGAGAAGTGCACATGGGCATTCAGCATATCACGGCCCCTGAAGATGAGGAGTATGGGTTGAGGACCTCTGTTCTTAGGGGAACTGTTGCCTGTGCTTGCCTTCCCTTCATGCATAGTCTCTTTGCTCTTTTCCTGTGACAGTGTTTTGGTGACACTGCTCTGGAAACTTCAGTGGCTTGTTGTTGTTGTTGTTCTTGATATTTTTGAGGTTGGGGATGTATGTAAAGAATTAACAAGTGGATTGCATCTTGGTAGGCAGAAAGGAAGAATACAGCATTTTATTTTCTGCCAGTGTGTATAAACAGCCCACACCAGGGACTTTTTGTAGATACTGTTAGTCATGTTAAGCAAATGAACAGGGTGCATATAAAGTGTTTGCTGAACATGAGAGTTGGTTGTAGGAAAATTCCCACTGAGCCCAGTGCTGCACACATATTCAGCACTCGTGAACCAGGCTTTCTGCTAGATTACAGGGATAGAAAGATAATAAATCCGAGTTTCTGCCCTTTAAGGGCTTATGCTCTAGGAGAGGGTAATGGACATGAAATGAAATAAATGGAGTATAGTTTTATTAGTGAGCATGGTTTGTTTCCAAAGGCCAGAAACTGGCTCAAGGAAAAAAGAATTTTTTGGTTCATGTATCTGAAAATTCCAGAAGTAGCCTTTGAGTCTTTCTGTTTTCCTCTCTGTCGGCTTCATCCTTAGGTTACATCTTTGTGTGTGACCTGCCAGCCATCCACTTCTGGCAGCTCCAACCTCATATCACCCTTAACAGTCAGCAGTCCTGGCAAGAAGACATACTTCTTTCCCTGTTGTTCCAATAGAAGTCTTGGAGTTGGGTCACATGCCCATTCCTAAGCCAGTCATTGGGGCCAGGAAGAGGGCAGATAGAATATGCTGATTGGCCAGGGTGTAGCAGACGGGGGAGCCAGCTGGACTGTCATTTGGGGAGGAATGGTTCTCTGAGGGAGAATCAAGGTAGTGTTACCAGAAATGGGAATGGATGTGGGGCAAATAGAAACAAGGACCACTACAGCAGTAATCTACTAATAGAAGTTTCTGTAAGATATGGGTGGACAAGGGAGAGGATGTGATGGTCACTCTGGAAAAGGCTTTCTGGAGGAGGTGATGCCTAACCAAGTTTCTAATGAACGGGTCAAGGAATCAGAGACTAAAATAGCCATCTTTCAAGACACAGGATTCTTTCATATGAAACTTTTAAAAGTGTGATTGTGTGTGTTTAAATTCTGGTTTCAATCCCATTTTGGTAAAATTTAAGATTCTACAAATTATTTAGGTGGCATTGGAGGTTTGAGTTTAAGTGAATTTGAAGACTGAGATACAAATTTGAAAATTTTTTTTCAGAGATGTCTATTATAATGATACTTAATGTGGTGGATCTGTGTATTTGGTACATATTCTAACTAGGGGGAAAATAACCTAAGTTATAACTGTTTCTCCTTATCACCGATCATTTGTAAGGGACTGTGCTATGTACAGTACTATAAACCCTTGATGTGTTGGTGGGGCAAAATAATCATGGTTAAAAGTAAATAAAACTAGCATGCTTTTGAAGAGAATGAAATTGTAGGAGAAGGAAAGCATCTATATCTTGGAAGGTTCCAGGTGCCTGGAACTTGACAGTTGTCATTGAGAGACTGCTACCCGCTTTCTGGTCAGGTGTTTTCTTGTCTCACTGAAGCCCTGGATTAGCTGCTATCTCCTCGGCTGGGGAGGCCCCAGGGTATCACTGATTAGCAGCACTGCAGGAAGTTTGAGCACGGTTAATCATATCTTTAAGCGAAATCTTCTGGTAGTGCTAGACTCTTTTCTGTACCTGCCCATTTTTTTTTTTTTTGGAAACTGAGACTGATGACACCTTTTGAGTACTTACTGTATACCATTCTTTCTGCCAAGAATGTCTCATGTATTGTTTCTTGGTCCTATGAAGGTAGGCACAATTATTATCCCTGTTTTGCATTTGAGGAAACTGAAAGCTTAAAGAGGCCATATCCTTAACTTTTTCAATTTAGCACCAAGCTAATCTGAGAGTGCTTAAAGGCTTCTCTGATGAGCCCAGAGAAAGACAAGAGGAAGCTGACATTAAGGATGAGGTTGATTTCATTTCCTATGTGATACACAGGATTTAGGATACAGTTGTGGGCCAGACGCGGTGGCTCATGCCTATAATCCCAGCATTTTGGGAGGTTGAGGCGGGCAGATCAGTTGAGGTCAGGAGTCCGAGACCAGCCTGGCCAACTTGGTGAAACTCCATCTCTACTAAAAATATAAAAATTAGCCAGGCATGGTGGCACACGCCTGTTATCCCAGCTACTCGGGAGGCTGGGGCAGGAGAATTGCTTGAACCTGGGAAGTGGAGGTTGCAGTGAGCCGAAATTGTGCCACTGCACTGCAGCCTGGCGACAGAGCGAGACTCCATCTCAAAAAAAAAAAAAAGGTACAGTTTTGAGGTTACTTGATGAAGAGGAGCAAGTCAGAAGCAGTGAGAGGTGACTGCTGGCTGGCCTTCATCACGGGAAGGCCTGCTCTCCCTCTGCTTCCCGTGCCAGGCCATTTAAGATGCTATTTTGCTCAGAAACCAGTTGCTGTCCGCACATTTTCTTCTAATATTTGAGTAAAAGGAAGTTCATCTGAATAGGGAACTTGGAGCCAACAATAGGGGACTGCCTTAAAAGACTGTTACCTCTTTGGGGGGCCTTTTTTTGTTTTTTAATAAAGTCTTAATCCCAAACCTTTGTTTTGTATTCCTTGTTTTTTTTAAAATAACTTTTATTGTGTGTGTTTAAGGCATACAACATGATTGTAAGATACATATATATAGTAAAGCAGTTACTATAGTGAGACAGATTAACATAGCCATCATCTCACATAGTTAGCCATTCTCCACCCCCCAAGAGCAGCTGTAATCTCATTTAGCAGAAATCCTGAATGCAATACACATTATTAACTGTAGTCTTCCTGTTGTATGTTAGATCTTTAGACTTGTTCATCCTATATATTTGTTACTTGGTGTCCTTTGACCTCTACACCTCATCATTTCCTCTCCACTACCCCAAACCTGGTAATCACTATTTTGTTTCCTATCTCTGTATATTTGACCTTTATTCTTTTTTTTCAGATTTTACATGTAATTGAGATCATGCAATATTGTATTAATTTTTTTCTATGATGTTTTTAAAGTGGTAAATATTTCTGTGTATTGGAAACAAGGTTCTCTAAACAAATTTTTTTTAATTTTATACCATATTTTATTAAATTTTAATTATTAATGAGGATTGATTTGGGGTTGTTTTAGAGTAGCAATTCCCCCTAGTCCAGTTAACTGAGAGTTAACTGCAGGATGAAAACGGACCCTGACAGCTCAGAGTGGACTAGAACAAATGCTAGACCTACAGGTAAGGATGTTTGTTGCAGCATTAGTGGAAAAGCTAAGATAGATAGAAGAGAAAGTTAAAAAGGCATTACTCAAAATAGCTTACTAGTATGGGACTGACGCTTTCCATTATGTGTATCCATACCGTGGAGTCCTGTGCAGCATTTTCTACGTGATGCAGGTCTGTGTGTCCTATTAAGAAAAGCACTGTGACAGTAGCGACATCCAAAACTTCTTGAATAATGTGATCTCATTTGAGTAAATAAAAGGATGTTTATGAAGTCTGTGCAAATGCTTTTCCTCGTATATGAATAATTTCTAGAGATGATACTCAAAAACCATTGAAATGTTCGGGGAGCGAGGATAGATAATTTTAACTTTCAATTTTTAAATTTTTCTGTATAGTTTGATTTTACTCCATGCACTCGTTTTATTTCAAAAATAACAGTCCTAAAAGTAACACTTATTGGTTATGAATGAAAGAGAAATTTCAGTAATAAAATCCAGTTAAATTCCATAATTAAAATAAATCCATGGTGTGGTTTTAAGTAGCTAGGTCTGTTATATATCTTAAGACCCAGGACATTTCTTTTCTCTCCCTCCTCCCAGGCTTTATGACACTATACTCATTTATTTCATAGATGTTCAAAAGGAGGTCAGCAACACAACCAGAAAAAGACTCTCCTTTGGTTTCGGGAGAGTTGGGCGGGAGGCCGCTAGCAGAGGACATAGGTTGGCTTCCTTGATCTTCCTCTGCCTTTTTGTGTTTGTTGCTGGTTTCTAACCATTTTCCTCCCTTTTCCCACATACATTTTGAAGATTATTTTAGACTGGGCAGTCTCCTAACATTTTTAGCTTTTGCCTTCTGTATTTTTACAGCATGTTTTTAGAGTCTGTTTATTTTCTTAGTGTCTATTTGATCAGTTCCTTTAAATTTTGTATCTAGTGCTTTATTGCTTCTTATCCTGCTTGCTTCTACTATCATTTAGTGTGCATCTGACTTTGGTCATTCCCTTGCTATCCTGTTCCATTTATTCCTTTTATCTTTGTACTTCAGTGTTTTTTTTTTTTTTTTTTTCCTTTAAATATCTGAATAATTCAGTGTCTCCAACCTAAATAGCCAGTGAAACTTTTCTTGACCTCCCTGGTTACAGTGGCTGAAATGATATAAGCAACCATCAGGCAGGAAGGGCTCTGGTTCTCAATACTGTATTACTGTTCTGACAGCTAAACCCTGGCAGGATGATGCCTACAGGCTCCTAATATGGAGCATGAATGTTTGGAAATGTTGGAAAATTAGAGGCAAGGGCCCTCTTTACATGGGCTTTTCATGGGAATAGATGAATTCATATACAAATATTGCTTGATGTTTTATTTTAAGAGGCAGTAACTTTACAAACTGATGAAATGTTTACAATGTGTTTTTTCTGAACATTGACTCATGTAAAGTGTTTGTGGTTCTCATGACTCCCATCATTGGTGGATGAGGAAGCGGAGCCTCCTCCACGTTCAGGCCTTCTGACTGCAGGGCTCCCGCCTGAGCTTTTCCTTCCATCCTCGCTTGTCTTCACATCAGTACTACTGAAAGTATTTGGCAAGCTGAGCTTCAGGAAAGTGATACATCTTTGGAAATATTTTTTCCTCCTCAACTATTTAGCATCACTAATAGTTTCCCCTTTTGTTCCTTTCGCCCTCCCTCCCTCAGGCCTTGTTATTTTTCAAGACCTTCCATTCCATTTTGCTAGCCTCCCTTGTTCTACATACATACCTCCCTTCTCATACTTTTCATTCCACCTGAAGAGTGGGAAATGGCTTTTTGCATTAATCCTGCCTTGCTTTTCCTGTAAGATCTAGCAAAAAACTTCCCTCTTCCCAGAAGTCTTACCCTACATGGTACATCCAACTTCAGTCATTTCAAATCTCCATTTGCTCTCCCCATACAGTTCTGAAAGATTCTATCTTACATATGGGGTGGTTGTGGAGGGGAGGCAGGTTTGTAATGGAAATGGTGGTAGACTGAACGAGGAGATGTGGTATCTGCTGCCCTTGTGCTGCTAAATGGTGTGGTCTTGGAAAAGCTGCTCACCCCCTCTAGGCCTGTGGTTCTGCAGCTTTAACATTAAAGGGGTAGGACTAGAGAACTGCTTCTAGAGTACTGATTTTCAAATTATGTTTCAAGAATCTTTGGGACTCTACAGTTGCTGAGGTGAAAGAAACCTTTCTCCCAGCTGCTTCCAGAGCTGCCCTGCTTTCGTCTTGCTGGTGTACTTGGGTTTCACATTCAATTTTTATCTGTCTATCTATTTTTGATGAGATATATTCTGTACTGATAGTTTCAAAACCATCAGATTAAATGACCTGAATATGGTTGTTGTTTCTTACATACAATTAGCTACTTAATAAATAGTTTTAATTCAACTTAGCTTTGATTCTTTAGCAAACTATAAAGATGATCCCTGAAAGGTTAGTCTTAGCTTTGTTCTTTAGATGTTTCTTGTGTGCATCATCTCCCAATTGACAGTCAATAAACTTCATCATTCCCAGTACCTAAGATTGCAGTGTGTATCTTAGGTGTAAGTGTATTATTACCCAGGGTCCCTGAGATTACTTAATAAAGGATTGTAAAGGATAAAAGTATCCACTCTTTGTGTCCTGGGTTGCCTGGAGAGTATTAAGAAAGCATAATAAAATTGGTCGAGGTGTACCATACATGTATTTATCTTACATGAATTCAACTATAAGCGTTCTGCAAATAACAAGAATATAATGTGGCCTCTGAACACCAGTTAACTGCTTTGTCTGGTGCTCAGCTGAAGAAACCACCGTATGGAAGAAAAACTCTGTGGAACTTAGTGACAGGCAGTACAGTACAGTTTAAACAAAGCAAAGTATATTATGCCATATTCCCTGGCTTAAGGGCTTTTCAAGATAAATTCTCACTCTATCTGAATTTTGCCTTAAATGTTAGCTGTAGAACCTAACACCCAAGAAAACATGTGATATCATCATATTCTGTTTCACTTCATTGGAAGCTCTTTCCCATGAAGGATTCTACAGATTTTTAATACATGGTGATGCTTCCATAAAGTACTCCTTTAAAGCATTTGAAAGAACCTTTTTGAAATAGGAATATGAAACCATTTAAAAAGCACCTCTCTTAAGGAAATTAAGTTTATGAAGTGAATAAGTGAACTCATGTCATGCTAGCAGCCTGTGTAGAGGATCTTCTGCTTCTGAGGGGCAGGGGTTATCGGCTAAGGAAGGACAGATCCTCTTGATCCCTATTTGGCCCTTTTGCTAACCCTGAAAGTAGCCCAAGAGCAAGGCCTCTGAAATGCTAGGACGTTTGACTCGATCTTTGTTACTACATTTTTGTATAGTCTTGATGAAGTCGTTAACGTCCATATATGATAAATGTATCCATCCAATCTAAATTCAGGGAATAAAAGCCCACCTAACTAAGACTGTGTATTGAAAAAATGCAATGTTCATAAGATATCCTGTTGGGAAAAGATATTTTTTTACACGCCAAAAATATAAATTGAGACTTTACTAAACTAGATTGGAAAGACAGTTCTGTAGAGACATCTGGTTCCCTGTAGGTGGAATTTCAACTCTTAAAAGCGAGCATATCAACTTAAATAGTATGTGAACTAGAGAATTTAGATTTTGAACCTGTTGGTTCAAACTTTTCTGTGTTTGCCGTCATTCTCAGGTAGGTTCTTCTCATCATGTCAAAGATAGGCCCGTGGAGACCAGGAGAAGCTCCTGGTGTGTACCCTACCCACTTGCACGGAAGAGTACACTTCTGTGGTGATAGTTCCAGCAAAAGTCCCGGGGCAGGCTTTTTCAATGGCCTAGGTTCTGTATTCATCCCTGAAGTGGTCACTGTGACTGAGGCCACTCCTGAGTCATATGCGAGCCCTGGGGTTAGCTCCACCCAACCACACAGACAGAGCTGAGGGAAGGAGTACACTAAAGGAAAATTGAGAAGTTTTAGTTAGAAAGTGGGGATGGATTCTGGGCAGGCAGAAAGAACAGATGTTCCTCATAATGAGCAATTGCAAAGGCTCATACAAGACAAGTTTCAGAGGGGCTATTGATGGTGTGGGTAAAGAAAATTATATAAAAGTAACACCTCAACCCGTGGCTCTTCCTTGAGATTATGGTTCCTTTTATTTCGCAATTTGTGGCATTGCTGGGCCAATAAAGAGAACTTCAAACAGATATTCCACATTCTTTTATTGGCACACAGAGAGCCATCAATTAACCTTACTTTAAAAAAAAAAAAAAAAAAAGGCACTGGAAGAATCCTGTTTTGAAATCTTGATTTACTTTAAAAGCACATAGATGGTTGTTGACAGATTTTTGTTGGTCCTGGGGCTGCCACAGGCCAGCCAGGTGTTTTTTTCCCCCTGTGGGATACAGATATTTGGACATTTGCCTCTGGTCATTGCGTTGAACCCAGCAGTTTCCTGGGTGAGGAGGCAACTTTGTGTGCTCAGCTTCTTGCAAAGCAGCTGTCTCCAGAAGTTGGTAGCCATCTCCTGGTTAGGAAAGAAGATGGAAGGTGGTAGGGAGAGGAAGCAAAAACATTTCACACTGCCTCCCCAAAGACAGATCTGTTATCCTGCCTTGACCACAAAAATTCACGGAGGAAGTCAGTGAGTCAGAGATGCGCCAGGGTGTAAGTTGTCAGCATAGTTCAGCGAGCTCTGGTATCTTGTGTTTCTCTGCTCGCACCACTACTGCTTTCCTTCCTGGCTACATTCACCAGCATGAAGACATTGGAGCAGCACCTTGAAAGGTTTCATCAGCCCATGGCCGGGATGGTTGACAGATCACCTGCAAAGCCATGGGAAAAGGACCTGGTTCCTCTTGACTCCTCTGATTTATTTTCAGTGATTCCGACATCTTGAAAATATTTTCTATTTCACTCCTAGGTTCTTTTAGACCTTCCCACAGTGAATGAGCACATTCAGTCTTAAAATTTTTTTTTCTACATTAATTGGTGTGGGGTCAGATCACTTCTCCTTGGGTCTTAACTGTATTCAGAGGGGCTTAGGGTTTGCCCCAAGCCTCAAAGGCCATCAGTGGTAGGTCATGGTCAAAGCATATCCTCTTTTCTCAGTAGCACTGTTGGCCTAAATTCATTCTCCACTTCAACTCTCTTTCTCTTGGGTGATGAGGAGGTAAGAGATAATGTGTAAGAAATCCTTGGCCGTCTCTGGAGAGAGGGGCACTGTGTATGTACCTGTGTCCCCATCCAGAAAATACGTTGCCAGGGTTGGCTGGTGCTACTGTCATCATTGACATAACCAATCTGAAACTGGAAACCAAAGCACCAGTATAGAATGGTGGCCAAGAGGGTGGTCTGGTTTCAGACAACCTGGGTTGAATTCAGGCCCCATCCCTGACTACTTAGAATAATTTTATGCGCCAGATTCTTACCCATTAAATGGAGATGATTTTAACACTGACTTCATAGAGTTCTCAGTGCAATTGAATGAGATAATTCCATTGAAATCAATTGGCATGATACTTTCCACCTTTTGAACACCCTATAAATGTTATTATTATCTTAATCCTGGAGCTGTATGTCAAGAAAGGAGTTTGCCTTTATTTTTTTTTTTGTAAAAATTGAAATTTTTCAAGATAAAAAGTTGGGGGAAAATATAAAGAAGCATAATAGATGATATAATGACCAGTCATGTCTCACCAGTCAGCTTCATCAGATCTCGACACTTTACCACATTTATTTTTGAAAAAGGAATTAAAGCCTTGCTGATTCACATCCTCTGATAAAGCAGTGCTAGGGCAGAGGAAAAAGGAGGCGGAACTGTTGAAAACAAAAGTGACTTAAGTCACTTAATGAAATGCAATGTGTGGACTTGGGTTGGGACCCGATTTAACCAAAGCAATTATACAAAGACCTTTTTGAGGCCTTTATGGAAATCTCAATGTGGGCTGCGTATCAGACGATATCAAGGAATTATTAATTTTGCTAGGTTTGATAATACCGTGGTGAAGATGAAAAAAATAAAACATTATTAGCTTAAAGAAGGTAGGAATTTGTAGGAGAGGAATTTGTCTTTTTAAGTTTCTACTTTCTGCCTCCTTAATAAATAACAGTGTTACCTTGACAGTTTCATCTAGGCGTTGTTTCTCCCCTCTCTACATCATCCCCCAACTCTACTGAATTTTGAGGTCCCAGCTGGTGTCAGAGTTTTGCTCTGCAATTGCTTTTTTTCTGGCTGAGGCTGTGTGTCCAGTTGGAGTGAGTCTGCTCAGAAACTGGTTTCTTCCACCTTGGGAACCCTGTGCATCCAGAGACTATGACACATCTTCCTTTGGACTCGATGTTTCACTTGGGATCTGGCAAACATAGATGTATCTCTTGAGAGCTAGGAGTGCCACCACCTATGGGGCCACATCAATCCCCGCAGAAGAAAACAGCAGGAACAGGCTGATGGGTTGTGAAATATTTTTAAAATGTCTTCCATACACAATCAAGGAAAAAGGAAAATGCAGCAGCGGAGGCCCCAGCTTCTGTTCTGGCTGTATTGTTTGCCTTCCAGGCAAGAGGTATGTGCGTGCAAATTAAGGGAAAAGTGTCCCACTGTGAGCCCAATCCCAGAAGATAATTCCATATGAAATTTATTCTCTGCAGGCACTGTTGTGGGCGTGCAAGAGGGGAGGGCGGAGTGTGGGAGGTGGGCAGGCAGCACTTCCTGCCTACTGTAAATCCCTGGCCAGCAACTGGAAGCTCTGGAGTGAGGCCTTCAGAGAGGAATGTCACCTGAGGTGGATCATGCCGTGTTGTCACTTTCAAGCCAAAATTTATAAATATGTGACGACCAACCAGATCAAGATGTAGAACATTTCCAGCATCCCAGAAGGTTCCCTAGTGCACTCAGTGAATACCTCCCTCGCTCCCCTTCTCCCTCCAGGCAACCACTCTTCCGACTTCTGTTGCCATTGATTAGTTTCCCTGTTTTTGGTGCTTCATGTAAATGGAAACATATACCGTCTACTCTTTGTGTGTGACTTCTTTCATCCAGTATAATACCTATGAGACTCATCCATACTTCATCCAGCAGTAGTTTGTTCTTATTGTTATAGAAAGCATTTCATTGTAGAGAACATAACACTATTCATTCTTTGATTGAACAATGGATTGTTGGTAAATTTGAGCTCTTGTGCATAAAGCCTCTAGGCACCTTTTTAAAAAATTTTCTTATTTTATTTATTTATTTGTTTATTTTGAGATGGAGTCTCGCTTAGTCAGCCAGGCTGGATTGCAGTGGCGCGATCTAGGCTCACTGCAACCTCCGTTTCCTGGGTTTAAGCAATTCTCCTACCTCAGCCTCCTGAGTAGCTGGGATTACAGGTGCCCACCACCATGCCCAGCTAATTTTTGCATTTTTAGTAGAGACAGGGTTTCACCATGTTGACCAGGCTGGTCTCGAACTCCTGACCTCGGGCGAGCTGCCCGCCTCGGCCTCCCAAAGTGCTGGCATTACAGGTGTGAGCCACCTCGCCTGGCCTGGAATGTTCTGCTACAGGTGTTTTGAGGCCATAAGTACTTATCTCTTGAGTGTATTCCTGGGAGTGGGATTGTTGGATCATAAGGGACATAATTCTTTACCTTAGTAAATATTGCCACATAGTCCTACAAAGAAGTTGTACCCATTTTCATACCCACCAGCAATATGTGAGGGTTTCAGTTGTTCCATGCCCTCACCTATGCTTGGAATTATCCATCCTTTTAGTTGTATCCATTCTAGGGCATGTGTGTGTATTGTAGTAGTAGTTGTCATTGTCATTGTAGTGTCTCACTTGGTGTTTATTTGTATTTCCTGGGTGAGTAATGATGTTTGGATATCTTTTGAGAAATACCAGTACTATCTTTTGGCCATGTTTTCATTGCAAATGTATCCTTTTTATGAAGGTGACTATGAACACCAAAAGTCATCATGGAAAGAAAAATGCAGATAGAGGGGCTGCATGTGGCAGCAGTATCAGCTGGTTAGTGATAAAGAACATAGGCATTGCTGCCCGACAGCAGGAGTTCAAGTCCCAGCCTTGCTACCCACTAGTGTGGTGTGAATTCACTTTCTAATCTTATTTCCTTAACTGTAAAATGGAGTTAATAACAGTGCCTATATCACCAGTGTGCTGGGAGGATTCAATGAGACATGCATCCCTAACATACCTCTCTTCAAAGCAACTTGGGCCACGTGAACAGAGCATTAACAACACACAAACACAAAATGTAGTCTAAATACCCTACTGGTCTTTCTTCAGTCATGCAGGCACCTTCCTCTGCCTCCCTACTTTCAGAAGTGATAAGGCCATGAGCTACCCTCATGATTAGGTTTCCTAAATCTGTAAAGTCTGCTTTATTAGCTAGGGTGCAAGTTAGTATTTGGAAAGTTTTTTGAAGGCGTGAGTGTGCTCTTGATAGAGCAGCAGGTTGGCTCCTTTCCTGCAGAGCAGAATTATCTTCAATCAAGTGACCTTTCTGTATACTTTCTACTTTAAAGGATTAATTGCTGCTTCCTTCCTGTCTCCCCCTTCACTTCTCCAGAACTCTCGGCCCAAAACCAAACTGGAGTTGCTTTTGTCCCTGAGTGGTACCGTGGTACCACCACCCCCACAGCCTGGCTCAGAAAGAATTCAGCACCCATTCCTTGCTTTTTAAACCTCAGAAGTTCCTGACTCAGTGAAAGGTTCACATTTTCCTATCCTCTTCTCTGCCTGCACTTTACTCTGTAATTTGTTGACATAGAAAATGCCTCGTGCGGACTTTCATTGCATTAGTCCACTTGGAAGTCTTTTCTCCAATCCATTTTGACCTCAGGCTGCTTTTTTGCTGCTGCTGCATGTAAGCTAGACTGATCCAGCTCACCTTATGCTGCTTTTGAAGGCTTAAAAGCCCTGTGACCAGAAGTTTAGCAGGCTGTTCAGACAGTGGACTGATGCCTTGATCTAAGTCCGTTTCCTGCCTCTCACACTCTTCCCCATCCCCCAAGGCAAAGGTGGAAAACCCAGCAAGTTACATAAGTTGTTGGAGCAGTCCAGATGGCTGGCTGCTGGCCCAGGCAAACTCAGCTTTGGAGCACTTGGGGATGCCTGCACTGGCAATGAAACATGGGCTCATTTTTAATGAGAACAATAATTTTGTTCAGCTGTATGAATCCCAGTAGTGGAGTGAAATCAGGGCTGTGATCCCCTAAACATGGTTGCTGGCTTCCCTCTGGGGCAGAACAGGGGATGCCTTGTACTGGGAGGGTGTCTTGTCCTACTGTCTGGACTTTACTAAACAGGAAGGAGTGGGCAGGGCTGCAGAACAGGAATTACACCATTGTACAGCCTGGCAGTCCTGTGGAATTGGCTGGATAGTGGAAGGAAGGAATCTGAAAAGGAAGGGAAGGATCTCACCACCCAGTGTGAGCCAATTCCAGCCTCGCTATTTTATCTGCCCAGCGACTGATCTTAGCCTTTTGTTGTATATCTGTCTTCTTCAGAGGTTTTGAAATGGTATGTATTCCTTAGCTTTGAGGCACCATGTGGCTGCAGTTAGTCAGACTAGCTCCAAATCACAAGCTTGGATTGTTGAACCTGTTGTTTCTGGAGTGGGAGGAAGATGGACCAAAAATTGACGTGAGGCCCTGGGATCTTCTGCCCAGGTGGCCAGGGGTATAACTCACAGGATGGTCATCTCTAGGTCTGACTTTCCCTGTATGTTGTCCTGATGTGACCAGGAAGCAGCTGTCCAAGTTGCCTGTCCACCACTGATAGCATGTGCAGCCTTGCATCTGGGGTTGGTGGTTATTTTGTGTAGGTGACCTGAGAGCTGCCTGGAATTGCTGTGCTTGCCCAGCCCACCACAAGGGGTTGCCCTTTGTTGGCTGGTAGTGTGGAGGAGGACAGGTCCCCTGACTGCCGGCTACTCCAGTGCATCTGAAATGGAGACACCTGTGTGTCTGTGATCTCTGAGCCTTATCTTCCCTTGCTACCCCATGGTGAATTAGATCTGAAGATGCTATGCTGGTTCTTTTTTTCTGTTTTTCTTTTTTTTGAGATGGAGTCTCACTCTGTCACCTGACTGGAGTACAGTGGCGTGATCTCTGCTCATTGCAACCTCCACCTCCCGGGTTCAAGCGACCCTACTGCTTCAGTCTCTGGAATTAGAGGCATGCTCCACCACACCCGGCTAATTTTGTATTTTTAATAGAGTCAGGGTTCCACCGTGTTAGCCAGGCTGGTCTCGAACTCCTGACCTCAAGTGATCTGCCCTCCTCAGCTTCTCAAAGTGCTGGGATTACAGGCGTGAACCTCCACGACCAGCCTGGTCCTTTGTTTCTATCGTTTTCAAAATGGTCTGAGAAATAGGAAAAAATCCCAAAGTCTACAGAAAATAGATATAAAGGTACAGAAAAGAGAGAATGCAGATTTTCATGCATTTTTACATCGAAAAAAAAAAAAAACTGTATTGTTTGATTGAAAGAGTAACATAGAGTAACAGAGTAGAAAATGTGGAAAATAACTAAAAAGATGAAGAGGAAGATGAATATCACTCATCTTAGAAAACAGTGGTTAATTTGTGATGTTTGTGTTTTCAACTCTTTTCTATGATTATGCATTTATATGTATCTAGACACACATCTATTCATATATAAACAAAACGTGCATCCCTTTCCACGTATTGTACTTTAGGATTTTCATTTAATTTTTTATATTTTCTCATATCTGTCAGTTTAGCAGTGAGTTTTGCTGCAAATAACTGACAATCAAACAATGGCTTAAAATAAGTTTTAGGCATTAATATATATGATAGGCTACGTGGGACAAATAGGGTGGCTCTGTGAAGTCATCAAAGACCCAGCTTCATAGCGTCTTTCCACTCCTCCTTAGGGTGAGGAGGATCCTTTAGGATGTAGGCTTTTGTCTTCCTTGTGGGCTGCTACACCTCCTGGCCTCACCTCTGTGGTTCAGTCAGGGAGAAGGAAGATGGGAAGAGGAAGGAGTGGTGTCTGTGTCAGCGAAACAAGGGTTTGCCAGAAATCCCCTGTATATATCCACTTGTGTCTCATTGGCCAGAACTGTGTCATATTCCTAAGAGGAATATGTGTTTTCAGCTGGGTAAAATCTTGCTCCCACATATCAAGGGTCTGATTAAGGAAAAAAAGAGAATCAGACATTTTACAGTCCATTAGCAGAAACTGTCACACTTATTTCTAACTATTATTCTACAACTAGAAGTGTTGAGTGACTTAGAAACTCCTTTGATGAAAGAAGAAATAATATTAAGAAAATTGTGAACACTTTCCTCAGAGAAGTATATAATTTGTAACATTTCATGTATAAGACAGATCTGTGCATTCACCTCTCAGTGGGCTACTATCCATGATTCTTTTCTTAGCATAATGCATAGAAGTAGATTTGCTTGATGAACACATACAGTCACACACCGTATAAAGACATTTCAGTCAATGACAGACCACATGTACCACTGTGGTCCCATAAGATTATAATGGAGCTAAAAAATTCCTGTCTCTTAGTGCTGTTGTAGCCGTCATATTCCTGCAACACATCATTCGTGTGTTTGTGGTGATGCTGGTGTAAACAAACCTACCACGCTCTCAGTCATAGAAAAGTAGAGCACATGCAATACTTGATAATAAATGACTGTATTATTAGTTTATGTATTTACTACACTCTACTTTTTATCGTTATTTTAAAGTGTACCCCCTTCTACTTATTTAAAAAAAAAAAAAAAGCTGTCAGACAGCCTTAAACAAGACCTGCAGGTATATTCCAGAAGAACGCATTATTATCGTTGGTGACAGCTCTATGTGTGTTATTGCCCCTGAAGAGCTTCCAGTGCAACAAGATGTGGAGGTGGAAGACAGTGATGTGGATGATCCTGACCCTGTGTAGGCCTAGGCTAATGTTTGTGTTCGTGTCTTGGTTTTTAACAAAAATAGCTTAGAAAAAAAACAATAATAAAAAGTAGAAAAAAGCTTGTTGAATAAGAAAAAAAATACTTTTTTACAGCTGTAAAATGTTTTTGTGTTTTAAGCTAAATGTTATTACAAGAATCAAAAAGTTAAAAATTAAAAAGTTTGTAAAGTTACAGTAAACTAAGGTTAATGTATTGTTGAAGAAGAACACTTTTAGTAACTTTAGTGTAGGCTAAGTGTACAGTGTTTCTGAAGTCTACAGTAGTGTGCAGTAATGTCTTAGGCCTTCACATTCACTCACCACTCACTCATTGACTCTCCCAGAGCAACTTCCAGTCCTGTAAGCTCCATTCATGGTAAGCACTTTATACAGGAATACTACTTTTTATCTTTATCTTTTTTTTTTTTAAGTTCTAGGGTACATGTGCACAACGTGCAGTTTTTTACATATGGATACATGTGCATGTTGGTGTGCTGCACCCAGTAACTCATCATTTACATTAGGTGTATCTCCTAATGCTCTCCCTCCCCACTCTGCCCACCCCACAACAGTCCCCAGTGTGTGATGTTCCCCACCCTGTGGCCAAGCGTTCTCGTTGTTCAGTTCCCACTTATGAGTGAGACCATGCAGTGTTTTCTCTCCTTGTGATAGTTTGCTAAGAATGATGGTTTCCAGCTTCATCCATGTCCTTACAAAGGACATGAACTCATCCTTTTTTATGGCTGCATAGTATTCCATGGTGTATATGTGCCACATTTTCTTAATCCAGTCTATCATTGATGGATATTTGGGTTGATTCCAAGTCTTTGCTATTGTGAATAGTGCCACAATAAATATACATGTGCATGTGTCTTTATAGCAGCATGATTTATAATCTTTTGGGATTACCCAGTAATGGGATTGCTGGGTCAAATGGTATTTCTAGTTCTAGATCCTTGAGGAATCGCCACACTGTTTTCCACAATGGTTGAACTAGTTTACAGTCCCACCAATGGTGTAAAAGTGTTCCTATTTCTCCACATCCTCTCCAGCACATGTTGTTTCCTGACTTTTTAATGATGGCTATTGGTGTGAGATGGTATCTCACTGTGGTTTTGATTTGCATATTTCTGATGGCCAGTGATGATGAGCATTTTTTCATGTGTCTGTTGGCTGCATAAATGTGTTCTTTTGAGAAGTGTCTGTTCATATCCTTTGCCCACTTTTTTGATGGGGTTGTTTAATTTTTTTCTTGTAGACTTGTTTAAGTTCTTTGTAGATTCTGGATATTAGCCCTTTGTCAGATGGGTAGAGTGTAAAAATTTTCTCCCATTCTGTAGGTTGCCTGTTGACTCTGATGGTAGTTTCTTTTGCTGTGCAGAAGCTCTTTAGTTTAATTAGATCCCATTTGTCACTTTTGGCTTTTGTTGCCATTGCTTTTGGTGTTTTAGACGTGAAGTCCTTGCCCATGCCTATGTCCTGAATGGTATTTTCTAGGTTTTCTTCTAGGGTTCTTATGGTTTTAGGTCTAACATGTAAGTCTCTAATCTATCTTGAATTAATTTTTGTCTAAGGTGTAAGGAAGGGATCCAGTTTCAACTTTCTACATATGGCTAGCCAGTTTTCCCAGCACCATTTGTTAAATAGGGAATTATTTCCCCATTTCTTGTTTTTGTCAGGTTTGTCAAAGATCAGATGGTTGTAGATATGTAGTATTATGCTGGGGACTCTGTTCTGTTCCATTGGTCTATATCTCTGTTTTGGTACCAGTACCATGCTGTTATGGTTACTGTGGCCTTGTAATATAATTTGAAGTCAGGTAGTGTGATGCCTCCAGCTTTGTTCTTTTGGCTTAGGATTGTCTTGGCAGTGTGGGCTCTTTTTTGGTTCCATATGAACTTTAAAGTAGTTTTTTTCCAATTCTGTGAAGAAAGTCATTGGTAGCTTGATGGGGATGGCATTGAATCTATAAATACCTTGGACAGTATGGCCATTTTCACAATACTGATTCTTCCTATCCATGAGCATGGAATGTTCTTCCATTTGTTTGTGTGTTCTTGTATTTCATTGAGCAGTGGTTTGTAGTTCTCCTTGAAGAGGTCCTTGACATCCCTTGTAAGTTGGATTCCTAGGTATTTTATTCTCTTTGAAGCAATTATGAATGGGAATTCACTCATCATTTGGCTCTCTGTTTGTCTGTTATTGGTGTATAGGAATGCTTGTGATTTTTGCACATTGATTTTGTATCCTGAGACTTTGCTGAAGTTGCCTGTCAGCTTAAGGAGATTTTGGGCTGAGATGATGGGGTTTTCTTTTCTTTTCTTTTCTTTTCTTTTCTTTTCTTTTCTTTTCTTTTTTTTTTTTTTTTTTTGAGAAGGAATCTCGCTCTGTCACCCAGACTGGAGTGCAGGGGCCGGATCTCAGCTCACTGCAAGCTCCACCTCCCGGGTTTACGCCATTCTCCTGCCTCAGCCTCCCGAGTAGCTGGCACTACAGGCGCCCGCCACCTCGCCCGGCTAGTTTTTTGTATTTTTTAGTAGAGACAGGGTTTCACCGTGTTAGCCAGGATGGTCTCGATCTCCTGACCTTGTGATCCGCCCGTCTCAGCCTCCCAAAGTGCTGGGATTACAGGCTTGAGCCACCACGCCCGGCCAATGATGACGTTTTCTAAATATACAATCATGTCATCTGCAAACAGGGACAATTTGAATAATTGAATACCCTTTATTCAATTCCTCTTTTCCTAATTTCCTAATTGAATACCTCTTTTCCTAATTGAATACCTCTTTTCCTAATTGAATACCCTTTATTTCTTTCTCTTGCCTGATTCCCCTGGCCAGAACTTCCAACACTATGTTGAACAGGAGTGGTGAGAGAGGGCATCCCTGTCTTGTCCCAGTTTTCAAAGGGAATGCTTCCAGTTATTGCCCATTCAGTATGATATTGACTGTGGGTTTGTCATACATAGCTCTTACTATTTTGAGATATGTCCCATCAATACCTAGTTTATTGAGAGTTTTTAGCATGAAGGCTGTTGAATTTTTCAAAGGCCTTTTCTGCATCTATTGAGATAATCATGTGGTTTTTGTCTTTGGTTCTGTTTGTATGCTGGATTACATTTATTGATTTGCATATGTTGAACCAGCCTTGCATCCCAGGGATGAAGCCAGGTTGATTGTGTTGGATAAGCTTTTTGATGTGCTGTTGGATTGGGTTTGCCAGTATTTTATTGAGGATTTTTGCATCAGTATTCATCAGGGATATTGGTCTAAAATTATCTTGTTTTGTTGTGTCTCTGTAAGGCTTTGGTAACAGGATGATGCTGGCCTCATAAAATGAGTTAGGGAGGATTCCCTCTTTTTCTATTGATTGGAATAGTTTCAGAGGGGATGGTACCAGCTCCTCTTTTTACCTATGGTAGGATTTGACTGTGAATCCGTCTGGTCCTAGGCTGTTTTTGGTTGGTAAGCTATTAATTATTGCCTCAGTTTCAGAGCCTGTTTTTGTTCTCTTCAGGGATTCAACTTCTTCCTGGTTTAGTCTTGGGAGCGTGTATGTGTCCAGGAATGTATCCATTTCTTCTAGATTTTCTAGTTTATTTGTGCAGAGGTGTTTATAGTATTCTCTGCTGGTAGTTTGTATTTCTGTGGGATTGGTGGTGATATCCCCTTTATCATTTTTTATTGTGTCTGTTTGATTCTTCTCTCTTTTCTTCTTTATTAGTCTTGCTAGCAGTCTATCAATTTTGTTGATCTTTTCAAAAAACCTGCTCCTGGATTCATTGATTTTTTTGAAGGGTTTTTTTGTGTCTCTATCTCCTTCAGTTCTGCTGTGATCTTAGTTATTTCTTGCCTTGTGCTAGCTTTTGAATGTGTTTGCTCTTGCTTCTCTAGTTCTTTTAATTGTGATGTTAGGGTGTCAATTTTAGATCTTTCCTGCTTTCTCTTGTGGGCATTTAGTGCTATAAATCTCCCTCTACGCACTGCTTTAAATGTGTCCTAGAGGTTCTGGTATGTTGTGTCTTCATTTTCATTGGTTTCAAAGAACATCTTTATTTCTGCCTTCATTTCGTTATGTACCCAGTAGTCATTCAGGAGCAGGTTGTTCAGTTTCCATGTAGTTGAGCGGTTTTGAGTGAGTTTCTTAATCCTGAGTTCTTATTTGATTGCACTGTGGTCTGAGAGACAGTTTGTTATAATTTCTGTTCTTTCACATTTGCTGAGGAGTGCTTTACTTCCTCCAACTATGTGGTCAATTTTGGAATAAGTGCGATGTGGTGCTGAGAAGAATATATATTCTGTTGATTTGGGGTGGAGAGTTCTGTAGATGTCTGTTAGGTCCACTTGGTGCAGAGCTGAGTTCAATTCCTGGATATCCTTGTTAACTTTCTGTCTCATTGATCTGTCTAATGTTGACAGTGGGGTGTTGAGTCTCCCATTATTATTGTATGGGAGTCTAAGTCTCTTTGTAGGTCTCTAAGGACTTGCTTTATGAATCTGGGTGCTCCTGTGTTGGGTGCATATATATTTAGGATAGTTAGCTCTTCTTGTTGAATTGATCCCTTTACCATTATGTAATGGCCTTCTTTGTCTCTTTTGATCTTTGTTGGTTTAAAGTCTGTTTTATCAGAAAGTAGGATTGCAACTGCTGCTTTTTTTCCCATTTGTTTGGTAGCTCTTCCTCCATCCCTTTATTTTGAGCCTATGTGTGTGTCTGCATATGAGATGGATCTCCTGAATACAGCATACTGATAGGTCTTGACTCTTTATCCAATTTGCCATTCTGTGTCTTTTAATTGGAGCATTTAGCCCATTTACATTTAAGGTTAATACTGTTATGTGTGAATTTGATCATGTAATTATGTTGTTAGCTGGTTATTTTGCTTGTTAGATGATGCAGTTTCTTCCTAGTATCAATGGTCTTTACAATTTGACATGTTTTTGCAGTGGCCGGTACTGGTTGTTCCTTTCCATGTTTAGCGCTTCCTTCAGGAGCTCTTGTAAGGCAGGCCTGGTGGTGACAAAATCTCTCAGCATTTGCTTATCTGTAAAGGATTTTATTTCTCCTTCACTTATGAAGCTTAGTTTGGCTGGATATGAAATTCTGGGTTGAAAATTCTTTTCTTTAAGAATGTTGAATATTGGCCCCCACTCTCTTCTGGCTTGTAGAGTTTCTGCCAAGAGATCTGCTGTGAGTCTGATGGGCTTCCCTTTGTAGGTGACCCGACCTTTCTCTCTGGCTGCCTTTAGCATTTTTTCCTTCATTTCATCTTTGGTGAATCTGATACTTATGTGTCTTGGAGTTGTTGCTCTTCTTGAGAATTATCTTTGTGGCGTTCTCTATATTTCCTGAATTTGAATGTTGGCCTGCCTTGCTAGGTTGGGGAAGTTCTCCTGCATGATATCCTGAAGAATGTTTTCCAACTTGGTTCCATTCTCCCCGTCACTTTCAGATACACCAATCAGATGTAGATTTTGTCTTTTCACATAGTCCTGTATTTTTGGAGGCTTTGTTCATTTCTTTTTACTCTTTTTTCTCTAAACTTCTCTTCTCACTTCATTTCATTCATTTGATCTTCAATCACGGATACCCTTTCTTCCACTTGATCAAATTGGCTACTGAAGCTTGTGCATGCATCATGTAGTTCTCATGCCATAGTTTTCAGCTCCATCAGGTCACTTAAGTTCTTCTCTATGCTGTTTATTCTAGTTAGCCATTCATCTAATCTTTTATCAAGGTTTTTAGCTTCTTTGTGATGGGTTCGAATATCCTCCTTTAGCTTGGAGAAGTTTGTTATTACCAATTGAAGCCTTCTTCCCTCAACTTGTCAGAATCATTCTCTGTCTAGCTTCATTCCATTACTGGCGAGGAGCTGCGTTCCTTTGGAGGAGAAGAGGCACTCTGATTTTTAGAATTTTCAGCTTTTCTGCTCTGGTTTCTCCCCATCTTTGTGGTTTTATCTACCTTTGGTCTTTGATGATGGTGACATACAGATGGGGTTTTGGTGTGGATGTCCTTTCTGTTTGTTAGTTTTTCCTTCTAACAGTCAATGCCCTCAGCTGCAGGTCTGTTGGATTTTGCTGGAGGTCCACTCCAGACCCTGTTTGCCTGGGTATCACCAGTGGAGGCTGCAGAACAGCAAATATTGCAGAACGGAAAATGTTGCTGCCTGATCCTTCCTCTGGAAACTTCATCTCAAAGGGCACCTGGCTGTATGAGGTGTCAGTCGGCCTCTACTGGGAGGTGTCTCCCAGTTAGGCTACTCGTGGGTAAGGGACCCACTTGAGCAGGCAGTCTGTCCGTTCTCAGATCTCAAACTGTTTGCTGGGAGAACCACTACTCTCTTCAAAGCTGTCAGACAGGGACATTTAAGTCTGCAGAAGTTTCTGCTGCCTTTTGTTCAGCTGTGCCCTGCCCCCATTGATGGAGTCTAAAGAGGCAGGCTGGCCTCCTTGTGCTGCAGTGGGCTCCACGCAGTTCGAACTTCCTGGCCACTTTGTTTACTTACTCAAGCCTCAGCAATGGCGGATGCCCCTCCCCCACCCTTGCTGCTGCCTTGCAGTTCCATCTCAGACTGCTATGCTAGTGGTCAGTGAGGCTCCTTGGGCTTGGGACCCTCCGAGCTGGGCACGGGATATAACCTCCTGGTGTGCCGTTTGCTAAGACAGTTGGAAAAGCTCAGTATTATGGTGGGAGTGTCCCGATTTTCCAGGTACCGTCTGTTACAGCTTCCCCTGGCTAGGAGAAAGGGAACTCCCCGACCCCTTGCGCTTCCCAGGTGAGGTGATGCCCTGCCCTGCTTTGACTCACACTCCGTGGGCTGCACCCACTGTCTGACAAGCTCCGACTGAGATGAACCCGGTACCTCAGTTGGAAATGCAGAAATCACCCGTCTTCTGTGTCGCTCATGCTGGGAGCTGTAAACTGGAGCTGTTCCTATTCGGCCATCTTGGAACCTCCCTCACTTTTTATCTTTATACCGTATTTTGACTATACCTTTTCTATGTTTAGATATGCTTAGATACACAAATACTATTGTGTGTCAGTTGCCTACAGTATTCAGTATGGTAACATGCTGTATAGGTTTATAGCCTAGGAACAATAATAGGCTACAACATATGGCCTAGTTGTGTAGTAGGCTATACCATCTAGGTTTGTGTAAGTGCACTCTATAATGTTTGTAGGGAAAAAATTTGCCTAACAATGCATTTCTCAGAACACATCCCTGTCATTAAGTGATGCATGACTATATATTGATCTTTGATGCTTGTTCTTCATGAAGATTGTGCCAATTTATACTTCCATGAGTTGCACATGGAAATATCCATTTCCCTGAGCCTACATCTATACTAGTTGCTACCAAAGTTTTAGAAAATTCTTAACTTTTTCAAAAAGTAATACATATTATCATTGTTGTAATTAGGATATTTTTTGTTTTTGAATATTCCCTATGTTTATTGAATTCTTGTTCTCCTTTTGCAAATAGTTTATCCTTTGTCCATTTTTTTTTTCCATTGGTTTATTTACCTTTGAGTGTTAAGAACTCTTTCTGTATTAAGGCTGTGAGCTACTTTATGCATTCTATCTTTGTTTGAATGGATTCCCATTATAAGATAAATATTTACCTGAGATTTGTTTTGGCGTCAAAATATAATGTAAGGTGAATACCTTGATTTTATTCCTCCAAATGGTTTTTATTATCTTAACACTGTTGAATAATTAACTATTTCACAACTGATTTGAAAGGCTCCAAAATGATTTAAGAAGTGCAGTAGTGACTTTTTTTTTTGAGACGGAGTCTCGCTCTGTCACCCAGGCTGGAGTGCAGTGGCATGATCTCCACTCACTGCAACCTCCCAGGTTCACGCCATTCTCCTGCATCAGCCTCCGGAGTAGCTGGGACTACAGGTACCTGCCACCACGCCCAGCTAATTTTTTGTATTTTTAGTAGAGACGGGGTTTCACCATGTTAGCCAGGATGGTCTCAATCTCCTGACCTCATGATCTACCCGCCTTGGCCTCCCAAAGTGCTGGGATTATAGGCGTGAGCCACCGTACCCGGCTAGTAGTGATTTTTTTTTTTTTTTAAAGCACATAGGGTATGCAAAGATCAGCTGCCATACAGAAATCATATTAATTGTCATCCAAGACATTGTTATTTTCGTAGCTTACACTGCTGGGTTCTGTGCCTAGCCTGATGCTGACTGCTTAACCTTCTTGGGGTGAGCACAATTGTAAGTGAGCAATTTAATACTTAAAATGCTGCTAGTCAGATGGCAGTTTGCTCTTTCCATATTTGAAGAGCTTCCTGAGTCCTAAGTTCATTTTGTTTTGTTTTGTTTTGAGATGGGAGTCTCACTCTGTCGCCCAGAATGCCCAGAATGTCGCCCAATGATGCAATCTCGGCTCACTGCAACCTCTGTCTCCCGGGTTCAAGCAATTCTCCTGCTTCAACCTCCCGAGTAGCTGGGTTACATGCGCCCACCACCATGCCTGGGTAATATTTTGTTTTTAATAGAGATGGGGTTTCACTATGTTGGCCAGGCTGGTCTCGAGTTCCTGACGTCAGGTGATCCTCATACCTTGGTCTCCCAAAGTGCTGGGATTATAGGTGTGAGCCACCATGCCTGGTCCTAAATTCATTTTTAATTACAAACTACTTTGATTGGATTGTTGATTTTTTTTCTTTTTTTTCTTTTTTTTTTTTTGAGATAGGGCCTCACTCTGTCACCCAGACTGGAGTGCCATGGCATCATGATCACAGCATATTGCAACCCCAGCCTCCTGGGGGCAAGCTATCCTACTGCTTCAGCCTTGCTCCTGAGTAGCTAGGACTACGGGTGTATGCCACCATGCCCAGCTAATTTTTTTTTCTTTTCTTTTTCTTTTTTTTTTTTTTTAAAGTAGAGGCTAGGACTCACTATGTTGCCCAGGTCAGTCTCAAATTCCTGGGCTCAAGTGATCCCCCGGCCTCACTTCCCAAAGTGCTGGAATTATAGGCAAGAGCCACTTTTTAAAGTTAATGTAAACTGAATCTAAGGTGTGCATTGATGACATTTTAGATGGCCTTGGTTCCTCATGGCATTCATCCAGTGTTTATTAAATGCCTTCTATGTGCAAGGTCCTCCGGTCTACCAGGATAAATTTGTCACCTTGCATTTATTTCAGAGTGAAAAAGATCAGTGTGAGGTGTGAACATAGTGCTATTGAAATAGAACAGTGATTTTAGACTGAGGGAGTTGAAGACAGCTTCATAGAGGAGCACATATAGGTAGGGCATTGAAGGATGTTCACAGGCAGAGATGGATAGAAGGGCTTCCTTGTCAAGAAATGTGGCAATCAGATTCTTAGACAGAAAGCATGGGACAGATGAGGAAACAGTTGCATGTAGATGGTCATGAGGTTTGGGAAAGGAAAGTAGAAAAGTAAGGTAGGAAATATTGGGGCCAGCGTATCAGAGGCCTCGTGTAGAAATCTGAACATTATGCTATTAAGGGATGATGTGACCATAAAGGATTTGAGAAGTGATTTCAGAGCTGTGGCCACATGAAGGATATGCAGTCTATGGGAAGGCAGAGAGTAAACCACTCTGAAGGCATTCCAAGCAGGAGGTGCTGAACTCCCAAGTGGGACTGTTGGGACGGAAGAGAAATATACGATCATGCTGGAAGCGGAATCCAGTTATTATCACCTGATTAGATGTGGGAGTGAAAAGACAGGACTTAGTGAAAAGACAGATCTTAGGTCTGGCCACTGAGATAAAAGTGATGCCATTAACCAAGATAATGATTATTAGCTGCTGTTTACTGAGCATTTACTCTGTGCCGGGCATAGTGCCAGCTGCTCTGCTACTGCTACCTTCTACTTTATGTGGTATGCTCTCCATTTTATAGGTAGGGTAATGAGGCACAGAGAAATGTCACAGTGAGAAAATAACAGTTGCTAGATGAAAACAGGTTTGACAAAAACAAAAAATGGGGAAAGGATTCCTTATTTTAATAAATGGTGTTGGGAAAACTGGCTAGCCATATGTAGAAAACTGAAACTTACACTTCATACAAAAATTAACTCCAGATGGATTAAAGACTTAAATGTAAGACCTAAAACAATAAAAACTCTAGAAGAAAACCTAGGCAATACCATTCAGGACATAGGCATGGGCAAAAACTTCATGACTAAAACACCAAAAACAATTGCAGCAAAAACCAAAATTGACAAATGGGATCTAATTAAACTAAAGAGCTCCTCCACAGCCAAAGAAACTATCATTACAGTGAACAGGCAACCTATAGAATGGGAGAAAATTTTTGCAATCCATCCATCTGACAAAGGGCTGATATCTAGAGTCTACAAGGAACTTAAACAAATTTACAAGAAAAAAACAACCCCATCAAAAAGTGGACGAAGAATATTAACAGACGCTTTTCAAAAGAAAACAAAATTTATGCAGCCAACAAACATTGAAAAAAAAAACAACTCATCATCACTGGTCATTGGAGAAATGCAAATCAAAACCACAATGAGATACCATCTCATACCAGTTAGAATGACGATGATTAAAAAGTCAGGAAATAACAGATGCTGGAGAGGATGTGGAGAAATAGGAACACTTTTACACTGTTGGTGGGAGTGTAAATTAGTTCAACCATTGTGGAAGACTGTGTGGTGATTCCTCAAGGATCTAGAACCAGAAATACCATTTGACCCAGCAATCCCATTACTGGGTGTATACCCAAAGGATTATAAATCATTCTACTGTAAAGACACCTGCACAAGTATGTTTATTGAGGCACTAGTCACAATAGCAAAGACTTGGAACCAATCCAAATGCCCATCAATGATAGACTGGATGAAGAAAATATGGCACATATACACCGTGGAATACTTTGCAGCCATAAAAATGAATGAGTTCATGTCCTTTGCAGGGACATGGATGAAACTGGAAACCATCATTCTCAGCAAACTATCGCAAGGACAGAAAACCAAACACCGTATGTTCTTACTCATAAATTGTGTTCTCACAACTCCCATTCCCATAAATGGGAGTTGAACAACGAGAATACATGGGCACAGGGAGGGAATATCACACACCGGGGCCTATTAGGGGGTGGGGAGCAAGGGGAGGGATAGCATTTGGAGAAATACTTAATGTAGATGATGGGTTGATGGGTGCAGCAAACCAACATGGCACATATATACCTGTGTAATCTGCTCATGTACCCCAGAACTTAAAGTATAATAAAAAAGAAACAAGAAAATAGGTTTGTGGCTGGGTGCAGTGGCTCACGCCTGTAATTCCAGCACTTTGAAAAAGGCCGAGGTGGATGGATCATCTGTCAGGAGTTTGAGACCAGCCTGATCAACATGGTGAAACTTCATCTCTACTAAAAATACAAAAAAATTAGCAGGATTTGGTGGCATGTGCCTGTAATCCCAACTACTCAGGAGGCTGAGGCAGGAGAATTGCTTGAAGCTGGAAGGTGGAGGTTGCAGTGAGCCAAGATCGCGCCACTGCACTCCAGCCTGGGTGACAGAGCAAGACTCTGTCTCAAAAAAAAAAAAAAAAAAAAAAAAAGAAAATAGATTTTGTGTGTGTGTGTGTGTGTGTGTTTCTGTTCAATGGCCTTGCCATCAACTAACTAAAAACAAGTACTAATTTAGTGGCTTGTTCACAGGTCTTAAGGTGTTATCCCTCCTATTGTCTTGAGAAACCCTTCTTGGTGGTTGTAGGAGGGATAGGTGCTAGATTTGAGGTTAGGGGAAATTCCCAGATGAAGATGGCCAGCAAGCAGTTAGAAATGGAGGTCTGCTCCTAAGAAAACTGGAGGGAGGTTGGGGTTGCAGATTTAGAGGTGGGGCACCATCTGCATGGAGGCATTGTTGCAGCTATGGTAATGGATGAAATTTCTAATTGTGACATATAGAAAGAGAGAGAGAGATAAGTAAAGAGATCCAAGGAGGAGCTTAGGTAATTTTTAGAGTAGGCTATGGAACTTTCATAATGTACTGCTGGTGGGAGTGTTAATTAGTACAACCATCCAAAACCTAGAAAAGTTGAATATACACATACCGTACAACAGACTGTTGAAACTACTCAACTCTATTGTAGCACAAAAACAGCTATGGACAAGTGAATGAACATAGCTGTTTTCCAATAAACTTTATATATATGCATTTACATATATTCATATATGTATATTATATATATATGTGTGTATATATACATACACACATATCCTGATTATTCATGGATTCTATATTTGTGATTTCATCTACTCACCAAAATTTATTTGTAACCTGAAGTCAATACTTGCAGAGTTTTCACAATCATTTGTAGGCATGTGTAGAGTGGTGAAAGGTTTTGATCATCCACTGTACTTGTTCACAGCTGGTGTTGCACAGGCCCTACTCTATCTTCTTGTTTCAGCTCTCATACTGTAAACAAATATCCTTTTCCTTTTTCTTGTTCTTTTTTGGGGGGGTTGGGGGACAGGGTTTTGCTTTTTTGCCCAGGCTGGAGGGCAGTGGCTCCATCATAGCTCACTGCAGCCTCGATCTCCTGGGTTCAAGTGATCCTCCTGCCTCATCCTCCCAAGTAGCGGGGACTACGGGTACATGCCACCATGCCTGGCTGATTTTTTTTTTTTTTTTTTTTTTTTTTTTTTTTTTTTTTTTTTTTTTTTTTTTAGTAGAAGCAAGGTGAGGTCTCACCATGTTGCCCAGGCTGATCTCAAACTCCTGATCCCAAGCAGTCCTCCTGCCTTGCCTCCTGAAGTGCTGGGATTAGAGATTTAGAGATGTGAGATACTGCACCTAGCCCAATAAATGTCCTTTTCACACTCTATTTAGTGCTACTTTTTTTTTGCATTTTTTTTTTTTTTTTTTGCATTTTGTGGTTTCTTGTGGTGATTTAGCTAATGTGGTCCCCAAATGTAATGCTGATATCTTGTCTAAGTGAAAGAAGGTTGTGATGTGCCTTGTGACATAATGTGAAAATACTTGTGAGATGAGCTTTGTTCAAGCATAAATTATAATGCAGGTGGATATGAGCTCAGTGAAAACAATTCAGCAACATAAATTGAATAAGGTGATGTCTTTGGACAGAAACATACATAAAATAGGGTTCTATATTGATTGGTTGATGAAAATGTTGGAACCAGAGGCTTGCAGGAACCTGTTTCTCCTAGAAGCAATGGTTTAGTGTTTGCTAATTAAGTGTTTGTTGCTATTTTATAAAATGTAACTCCTGCAAATAACAAAAATTGACTCTATATGTTGTGTGTATATACGCACTTATATAGATTTTATGTTTATATTTATGATTATATGTGTATGTTTATATATTCCTTTTATGTTAAGATTAGTATAGGGCACAGGAACCTGTGGAGAGCTGTGGAGCAGGGCTGGGTAGTAGGGCCAAGGAGAGGTGGACATTTAAAGGACACAGGTGGTCAGCTATATCAAGCATGATAGGAAAGGACCCAGAAGCAGCCTTTGGATTTGTGTGTTCATCTGCCATGCTCTCAAGACAGACACCCCCTAATCTCTCCCATCCTGGGGAGGGGACCCCACTGGACTTAGTCTACTCGGTTGCCCTAGCTGCTGGTTGTGCTTGTAAGTGTATGTTGGTTGCTCAGGTCCGGTGTGCTTGGGTTCTCTCTAGAGAAGAAGCAAGAGAGGCTTGGCTAGGCACTTTGAGCCTTTGATGTGAACATACTAAACCTGTTTCATCCAGGTCAACTTTAAACCACATTGTTCAGTAAGCATTGTTCAGTGAGCTATGATCGAGCCACTGCCCTCCAGCCTGGGTGACAGAGTAAGACCCTGTCTCCCCACCCCCTAAAAAAAGAACAACAACAACAAAAAAGGAAAACGAGAAGGACATTTGTTTACAGTATGTGAGCTGAAACAAGACGACAGAGTATCGCCTGTGCAACACCAGACAGCGAGCTAGTCTGATCAGCAGCTTTCCAACCTGCTGTCCCTTTCCTTTCCAGTTCTTACTCCCTCCAACATTTGTGGGATCTTATTCCTAGTCAACTGTCAGCAAATCCCAATTTTGCTGTTTGCTACTAAGATTTGAGATGTTACCATCCTAATGTATGTATGAAATTTTAAAAGTGCATAGAGAGCCCTTCAGGACCTAAAGGAGTTCATTCTTGATGGTGAAATATTAAAAATCATAGGTATAAGAGTATGGAATTTCAAAGCTGGCTTATTTCAGGTCCCCCTTTTGGTGCGCTAGAAATTAAGATACAGGGAGAGGAAGCGGTTTGATCAGGGTCCCACAATAAGGCAGTGACTGATTAGGGCCACTATACTTGTTGGCGCCCAGGGCTCCCTGCCCATTCTAATCATAGCTTATAGATCGCCATGTAGTCAGGTGAGTCCCCTGAAAATTAACCTTGAGCATATAGATCTTTACAATGCTCAGCACACTTACCTGCTTGTCCTTTTAGCTGAGCAGATAGGAGGAAGATCTCAGTTTTATTAATATAGTGAGGGTTCCCAAAGGATGTATGAATCAATTCTATAATATGAGAACTTTTTGGGGTAAGGAGAAGCAGAAGGCGGGTGAGACGGGTTAAGGCTACTTGTCCCTAAATTTGTATTTAAAACCAGTGAATTTCAAATCTGGGTTATGACTCAGAAGCACCTCTAAATAATGTTTGTAAACTAAGGTAACTAGGGGGGATTAATTCAAGATGAATTTTTATTTCTAGCCACTGTAGAGGTTAAAAAATATCAAGGTAGGTTATAGACATAACAGCTAAAACTATAAGGCCTCCAGAAGAAAACACAGGGCAAAATCTTTGCGATCTGGGATTGGCAGAAGTTATTTAGTAGGACATAGAAAGTGATAGCCCTACAAAAACATGAAAAAAAATTGACTTGATTTAAATTAAAAACCAGTGCTTATCAAAAGACACTGTTAAGAAATCAACTGGCAAGCTACAGAATAAGAGGACATATTTGCAAACCATATATCTGACAAAGGACATATCCAGAATGTATGGAGAACCCATAAAACTCAATAATAAAAAGAAGAGCCTAACTAAAAGATAGACAAAAGACTTGAAGAGGTGCCTCACAAAAGAAGATGGCCCAATACGTACATGAAAAAGTATATATCATCGATCATCAGAAAAATGCAATTTGTGACTGTAATAAGATACTACTGCATATACCCATCGGAACGGCTAAAAGGAAAAGATTGACAACACAATTAAAAGACTGGCAAGTGCTGGTGAGGATGTGAAGCAACCCAAACTCTCATACATTATTGATGGGGGTGTAAGTAAAATGGCACAACTACTGTGGACAAAGGCTTGGAAGTTTTTTGTTTAATAACAAATAAGAAACTCTACTGTAGAATCCAGCAGTTCCACTCCTAGGCATTTACCCAAGAGAAGTGAAAACACATGTCTTCAATAAGATTTGTACAAAAACCTTTGGACCAGCTTTATGATAGTCACAGACAGGGAACCACCTAGGTGTCCATGAACAAAGGAATCAATAAAACTATGGTATATTCAAACATTAAATTTCAACTCAGAAGTGAAAAGGACTGAAAGTATTGGTGCAGACCACAACATGGATGAATCTTAAGAATTTTATGCTGAGTGCAATCCCATTACTGGGTATATACCCAAAGGATTATAAATCATATAAATCATTCTACTATAAAGACACATGCACACGTATGTTTATTGCAGCACTATTTACAATAGCAAAGACTTGGAACCAATTCAAATGCCCATCAATGATAGACTGGATAAAGAAAATAGGGCACATATACACCATGGAATACTATGCAGCCATAACAAGAATGAGTTCACGTCCTTTGCCGGGACATGGGTAAAGCTGGAAGCCATCATTCTCAGCAAACTAACACAGGAACAGAAAACCAAATACTACATGTTCTCACTTATAAGTGGGAATTGAACAATGAGAACACATGGGCACGGCGGGGGAACATCACACACCTGGGTCTGTTGGGGGATGAGGGGCAAGGGGAGGGAGAGCATTAGGAAAAATACCTAATGCTTGCGGGACTTAAAACCTAGGTGATGGGTGGTAGGTGCAGCAAACCAGCATGGCACGTGTATACCTCTGTAACAAACCTTCACATTCTGCATGTGTATCCCAGAACATAAAGTAAAAAAAGAAAAAAATGTATGCTGAGTGAAACAGATTAGCTATAAAAGAATATATATGATGTAAGTCTGTTTGTACAGTGATCTAGAATATGCAAAACTAATTGGGGGTACAAAACAAAACAGGACAGTGGTTGCCAGTGCATGGGGTGTGTGAGGGGTGGGAGTAAGATGGAAGGAGGTCTGAGGGAACTATCTGAGATGATAGAGATGTTTCTATCTTGATAGAGGTTTAACTTACATGAGTATATGAAATTGTCACAATTCATGTTTGGCACACTTAAGAACTGTGTATTTCATTGTATGTACATTTTACATTTAAAAACGGGCAACTATTGAACTTTAGATGATGTGTGTTCTGAAATGTTTAAAAGTGCTGATATCTGCAACTCCTTTTAGAATTTATTAAAAACCAAGATGGACTAACGGAAGACAGATGGCTAGATATGTGATAAGGCAAATATAGCAAAATATGAACAACTGTAGAATAGAGGTGATGGGTATATGCGTGTTTACTATCTCTTCTTTCATCTTTTCTGTATGTTTGATAATTTTTGTAAAGGTATGTGGGTTGGGAGTAAATGTGCTGTTCTGGCTGGCCTAAGTCACACTATTCCTGGAGTTGGAAGTGGAGTGGATTCTGCCTGCGATGGAGGTGGGGGACCCATACAGAGCACAGAATTCTAGAAACTACAGTTGTGTTTTAGAAACCTCATTCTGCTCCTTGGGAGTTGTAGGAGAATACTGAGGTTCTCCATGTGGTCACAGTGCTGGGGACACCCTTTCCTGCCAGCTCTAAGCAACAGAACAAAAGAGTGACTATTCTCAGAATCTCTTGTTGCATACATACGAGTTGGCATCAAGATTATTTCTAGATTTGGGGTAGGAAACTCAGTTTCGAGTCATAGATCTAGAAATGCGGTCCTCTGAGCTCACAGCTGTCTGTGGCAAGGGAACAAGTCACCTTTCCCTGTGTCTGTGTTGCATAACATAACATTCACCTTCTGCCTCTCCAAGGGGCATTGTGGGGATGAAGGAGATCATGAACGTGCTTTGAGTTTGTCTGACTGCATCAGCCTCAAGTTATAATGTAGATAGCTCTGCATGCCAGTGCCTGGAACCTCCTGGAAGGAGGGACTGGAGGTTGAAAGAAGCAGCGTGCACTGCGCTGACTCACTTTCTGGCCATGGTTTCTCCTGGACTGGGCCCCACTTGGGCAGCAGAAGAGCCTTATGAGCTCCTACTTTGATGTCCTGCATACCATCCTAAGGAATTTCTCATTTGCAGTTTTCTAAAGCACAAAAGAGCAAGGTTCTCTCTTCTGCTAACAGAGATGTGTAACTATTTCCAAAAACACTGGGTTGGGGGTTGGAGAGGGGAGCACATAAAGACATTCTCTGTTTAATATTTCGGTTTCTTTTGGGGGGATGGGAGGTGGTCTCTCCTCTCACCGTGAAAACAGCATGCTGACAGATGAGTGGGTTCACATCCACTTTTTAATGTTGCATCAGCGTGAAGCCAGGAAGTGCTGGAGCCGTAAGAGACTCCTCACACTGCGACCTGGCCACATCCTACATACATGTCAGCTTGCACACCATCTACTGAACTATCATGCACTTGATAGCAAATGAGCTTGTGCCCTTTCTGCTGCCTTTAAAGATTTCCTGAAATACTTTTCTGACTTGTACATTACTTAGATTTCTTTCTTCCTCTGTTGCATCCAGGTTTTGTTTATGTTGGCTGTGACTCCAATCTTTGGTTGAGAGTTAGGGAAGTTGCTTATAAAGGTTTTCAGGATTGCTGAATATGAAATGCAAGGAAATTGCATAACATTGCAGCGTTTCCTCCTCTTGTTGCTTGCTTGTTACCCAAAATACAGTAGTTCCTTCTAGAAGCTTGAAGAAATTTGGCAGATCCTATCCTCTGATGGTCTATTGTGGTCTAGAGAGTCAGTGTTATCCTGATTTGAGGTTGAATTTTTCTTAAGGTCAAACAGCAAAGCTTCCTGAATTATAACTATGGCAACAGTGTTTATGTAACATACAAATCAAAGTCACGGGGTAGGGGAGGAGAAGCACTCACAACAATCAGTGTTAATAACCCCAGAACAGTTAGCCTGTGCCTAATTCACCAGGACCAAACACAAGTTAAAATAAATGGCCTACTCCTTCACTGGTTGCTGGGGTGTAACCTACCACCTACATGCTCCAGGAGGAGCTGTTTCACCTTTTCTCTTGAAACTATTTCAGCTTAATTTGAAATTTCTCGCAGAGAAGTGCAGTAAGTGCCAGTGACACTCAAAATGTGAAAGCATTGCTATAAGGATAATTTGCTCATCAAGGTCATTGTGACCTGCCTCAGACCTGCAGAGAAAGACCCAGATGAAGGAATGCGCATCTGTAAGCCCCTTATCGTTTAATTAGGAATAATTTCTTGGACACTGAATATATGCAAACACTTAGATGCCAGATAGATCACTTCCCCTAAACCCTGCCCCATAGAAATGTAAAACTGACCTTGATTGGAGATTGGAAATGATGAGAATGAAAAATTATATTTGGAAGTATTAAATTCTGTAGAATACAGACTGTAGGAGCAGTAAGAGATCAAAGAAACGAGAGATTAAGGTTGTCTGCAGCCATCAAGTAAGTTAGGAAATATTTGTGGAGTAAGGAAAAGGGAAATAACGTTTTTGAGCACCTCCGGTCACTGTGATGACTATTTTAAATTCTGTTAATACTCTCATAAGTATTATTACTTAGCCCTACTTTGCAGTGAGAAAGCAGACTCAGAAATGTTAAATGATCGTCTAAGGGCACATAGCTCAAAAGCAATAGAACCAGGTGACAAAATAAAAACTTCATCCAAATTAAATTTAAAGGAGTTTAATTGAGCTATGAACAATTTGTGAATCGGGTAGCCCCCAGAATCGCAGCCGATTCAGACAGTCTCCAGGGATGCCTCGTGGTCACAACAAATTTATAGACAAAAAAAAAAAAAAAAAAAAAAGAAGTGACGTACAGAAATCGGAAGTAAGTACAGAAACAACTGGTTTGGTTACAGCTTGGTGTTTGCCTTATTTGAACATAGTTTGAACACTCACTCACCAGTGTATAAGTGGTTGAGGTATGGCTGCTGGGATTGGCCAAGACTCAGCTATTGTTTCAGGTGTCTACCTATTAAGTTAGGTTACGGTTAGTCCACAAGGACTCAAATATAGGAGTATGGAGTCCTTCTCTAGCCATATTTAGTTTGCTTTAACACAGTCCTTAATGCCAAGTTTCCAAAGCCCACAGCATGCTCCATCCAACCCTTGACTCTACTTCATCCAAATCCATTTCTCCCTGTTTTGGAATCTGTCCAGGGCCTATACCAGTGAAAGGGTTAGGCTAACGATGATTAAACCCCAAATGCAGCTAAATTAATCAGCCCAGGAATGCCTGGGCTTCCTTCTAGACAGAAGGGGGCTTAGGTCTGTGTGTAAGAGGATGCTGGGTCAGTCTCCTGCTTTAGTGGACCATGAAGAGCTCCTATCAGTTATTTAGATTCAGCTGAAATCTGCCTTCCTGGGGACTCCACCCTGACCTTCATCTCTGTTCAGCCCAATAAGATTTCCCCTTCTTCACTTCACTGCCCTTTGAGAATCTAAAGACTGGTATTGTGATGTTTTGAAGGCTTCTCTTCTCCAACCAACACTGTGATTTAGGGAAACACATCTTGTGGAGCAAGTGAGCAGAGCCAGAGAGTGGAGCCAACAAGAACCAGGAGATAGCCAATGTCAAGGTCTAGGTGAGAAGGCAAAGACAATTTGACCTTGTGCAATAGAAAAAAGAAGTGGGGATGAGGAATAGGTTCAAGATTTATGATAGTAATAGAAATGATACAACTTGGAACTGATTGGATATGTGAGGTAGAAGGAATGCGAAATTCAAGGATGACAGCACAGTTTCTTGTTCAACTCTGTTGCACGTTTTTCTCCTTCACTTTATAGTTCCCTATAAAGCACAAGTAGGACAACCCTTGTCTGCAAGCAACAGAAACAACTACAAAATAAAAAGGATGTTATTGATATACTATGGAAAGAGCAGGGATGAGCTTCTGATATGTTAAGATAAAAGGACTCAAATGGTACCATCAGAATCCCATGTCCCTTCATTCATGGCTCTGCATTTCTTTGTTTGACCTTTTCTCCTCAAGGCTTTGCCTGTGTGGTAGCCGAAGTTGGCCTCAAAAGCTTCAGGTATGCATCCTGTTTTTCTAGCAACACAAGGCCTCATTTCCAATAGTTGTAATAAAAAGTGAGTATCGTTGGCTGAGTTTGACTTGGGCCAATGACATGTGCTGTAGGATGCATAGTCTGGATCACATGCAACAGACCTGAAGATGGAATTGGGACCAGCCCCACCCAAACCATATGGACTTGCCTTGGCAGGGAGGTGGCTCCCCAAGGAAAATAAGGGTGGTATCCCTGGAAAAAGAGGGGCATGGATGTTGAACAGTACTAATCACAGGTGTCCAGAGCACTTTTTCCCCCCCAGTGTTACTGAGGAATAATACAAAGAGATAAGTTGCTTATGTCCACAAGGTACAAAGCAGCAGGCAGTGCTTGAACTAATGGAAAAGAAAGTTTATTTTTCTATTCATCATCATTGTTGTAATCATGTTTTGAACAGCAAGCAGCAATTTTTATTCACCAGCAAGAAAGCTTCAGGGGCTGTTAAAAGACTCTGTCTTTTGGATGGCTGTAGGAGCACAGCCATTTGGTCACTTTTTACTGGGCCATTTTCTAAGAGACTGCCTAGTCTTGAGATGCCTCTGATTGTGTAGGGGAAGGCACTCGGCACCAATAGGTACAGAACCCCTTCCTTAGCCCTTATTTCAGAACTCCCCAGTGGTACCATGGGCTCCAAAACTATTAGCAGCATTCGTTGTCACCTGGTGGATGTAGACCTAACACACAGGGGCGGAACATAGAAAATAAATGGCTATGTGAGGGATTTTGATAGCCTTGAGTTAAGCCAAATAAGACATATCTGTATCCTGTTGTCTCCTAGGAAAGCCTGAATTGTCTGGTTCCATTCCCTTGTAAGAAAGATTCATAGAGAATTTGCCAGGTGATGGGAGGAACAAAACAGTCACCTGGACACCTGAGCACACATCTAGCTTGCCTTTTCTGTCTGGGCAATGCATTGTCCTCACCAACTCCACCTTTAGTGTTTTTTCTGTTTTTATTTTTTATTTTTTATTATTATTTTTTTTTCCAATTGCAGTTTCTCTCTTATTCTCTCTATTTATCCAATCAGTACTTTCTGAGTGGCTGGCTATGTGCCAGTTACTGAACCACCTTTATGTATAATTCTACAGGGTAAGAGCAAGGTCTTGACACTGGTTCAGGAATTGGTCATTGGGAAGTGCCATCAACTATATTTTTATTGGTTTCACATTTGAGGGAGCCTCCCTAAGACAGCAAGTGCAACAGTGGTAGCAGTGGAAGGGGAAAGCCTGACAGAGTATTGCCAGCTGAGAAACAGAAAAGTTACAACAACCATGTTATTTTTGCCCCACTGAGCATGTTTCACCATTCAGACCATAGTGATGAGAGCCACATTTCTCATGGGAGGAGGAGGAGGAAGAACCAATAGCTGGCTCCCAAGCTCTGACCCTTTGAGTTGATACACATCCTTATTTACTCTGGGCTATTCATGCTTCAGATTCAAACAATTCCTTCTCAAAAGCTTTTCCAAGTGTGGCCTATGGCCCATGGGTGAAAAGAGAAGTCCGGATCTAGAAAAATCATGTCCATTATTGGGTTTCGTGGGTGGCATTCCACAGACTAAGGGTGTCTTACTAGTAACTTCTCAGGGGTGTTATCAAAAGTTCCTAAGACTGGGCACGGTGGCTCATGCCTGTAATCCTAGCACTTTGGGAGGCCGAGGCGGGTGGATTGCCCGAGCTCAGGAGTTCGACACCAGCCTGGGCGACACAGTGAAACCCCCTCTCTACTAAAGTACAAAAAATTAGCCAGGCGTGGCCTGTAGTCCCAGCTGCTCAGGTGGCAGGAGAATCACTTGAACCCAGGAGGTGGAAGTTGCAGTGAGCCGAGATCGCACCACTGCACTCCAGCCATGGTTGACAGAGCAAGACTCTTTATCAAAAAAAAAAAAAAAAAAAAAAAAAGTTTCCTAAATTTAGCCTGTATTAGTGTTTGCCAAACATTCTAATGTGGTGCTCAACTGAGAAACCTGCCACACAGGTCTTTGGCAACCCTGGCCAGTTCTCTCTGTATGTGCTGATAGGTTTTAGGAGGGATGTTTTTTGGGCATCCTAAAATGTCTCAGGCTGGTTGTGGTTTTTAATTACTGCCACACTTGTATTAATTGGAAGTTTGTAGAATTCCTGTTATGCTTAAATTGGGTGGAAATTTTGTTATTACATAATGGTTGCATTGTTGCCATTTTAATTACTGCTTAGCCTCTTTTGAGTTCTTTGTTAATTGGCAGGCTATTTTCCTCTGGAATGCAGGACTGGGTGGAGAAGCTGTATGAAGTTGTGGTTGAGTACAGACTCTGGTCTACTGTGCTCTGCCTAAATCAAATCCTGGCTCTGTAATTTGCTAGGATGTAACCTTTGGAAAGTTAATTAACCCATGCGATGCTATGAAATAGAGGCAGGTGTAGTACCCCATAGGCTTGAGGATGAAATAAAATCATTCATTTAAATGCTTAGTATGGTGCTTGGCACATAATTGATAGTGAAAAAGTGGTTGGTGACAGGTGGCTATTTTTGTGTTTGATTGCTATTTTAAAAAAGATTAAGAACCATTGATCTAAAAGTTGACCTTAGATTGTCTCCTTTCCTTTCCCTTCATATCTTAGTTTCAGTCGGTTATATTACATTGCCAACAAGACCAATGCCACAGGGTCCCTCAAATGACATTTCCTATCCTTAGCCATTTATCCCGTAGGGGATACATTTCCATCACCAGAAAAGGCTTTTATTTATTTATTTATTTTTGCTTTTTAAACACAAAGTGGGAAGAGAAGGAAGGAGAAAAATAACAGTGATGATGATGAAAGTTAATCCTTATAAAATGTTCAGTAGGCCATAGAATTTACGTTCAGTGCTGTGCTGAATATTGTATATCTGTGATTCCATTTAATTATTACAACAATCCTAAGAGGCGGAGAGTGTTAGTATCCTCCTTTTTCAGATGGTAAGACTGAGGTCTAGGGATGATAACTGATGCGCATGTTAGCCAATAAATAGTAAAGTTGGACTTTGAACCTAAGCAGTAGATTACTACAAGTCTGTCACCACTGACAGAAACAATGCAAAAGAACAAGCTCTTTTGACTCTAGTGATGGACCCATTTTGTCACACAGAGGGGATGAGATGATATTCGACGGTGTAGAACCAGCCTGTTCACTGTTTTAAGATGTTGACACATTGCCTTATTCAGTGTGTCTCCACATTGGTACATCAGGGGAACATCCAGGTCGGAGGAGATTAGATATCCCAGGCTACTTGGAGTAGACCTCAGGGGATCATAGGGTTTGGATGTGCATTTAGGTAAAGATGGTACGGTTTAGAGAGGAGCACCAGTTTTAAACAAATTTACTTATGAACCTATTTTTCCAGCATCTTTATTTTGTCCAGATTTTGATCCAAAGTGTGGTATGGCTGAACTCTAACGCAGCTGTGTGTGAAAGGGAAAAGTTACATTGTTTTGTCAAATTTTTGCTTTACTTATGTCTTTAATTTCTACATTTGAAAAACAAGCCTCTCTGCTTTCTCAGTACGGCTTGGATAATGGTAATAAAGGTACTCATAGAAAAATTCTGGGAATCCAAATGACTCTGTGTATTCTCTGTTAATTCTGTAGGGACATGTAAACTGAATTGGCTCAGCAGTGAACAGAATTTACTGCAAAATCACCTCTTGGTGCAGAGGAAGCATATGAAGGCTTTCCTCGCCCTCCTTTGATTTATTAAATTGTACTTTCATTGCAGCTTCTGGGTAAGGACTCAGAATTGCAGTGCCCTGTGATTTGTATCAAAGAGCTACTCTCCACCCCTGGTGTTTATCGTCAGGATCAAACCCTGTGGTTCAGAGACAATATGAAGTGTTACTTCTACACTAGAAGCCAGCTGGTTGCATGGGTTAGTGGTAAATACTCCAGGCTAGAATCAGAAGGCTATTCCCAGTTTCATTTTCTTTCTGACTCAGAGCAAGTTCTTCCTTCTGTGATTCACCTGTCCAGCTGCCCACAACATCTCACCTTTATCATCATCTTCATCATCGTCATTGTCATCGTCATTGTCGTCATCATCACAATGACTTATTGATCATGTGGTTAGTGGTTAAGTGCTTGGTGTCTGGAGACAGACCGTGGGAGTTCCTGTCTGGACTCTGCCCATTTCCAGCTGTCTGACCTTGGCCATGTGACCTAACTTCTCTAATGCCTCAGTTTTCTCATCTCTGTGACAGGAATAATTAGGCTGGTATGAGAACCAAATAAGACAGTGCACACAGAATGCTTGGCATGGTGTCTGGCACATAGCAGGGCTTTTGTCATCATCATTATTACTAATTTCTGTCTGTCGTAATTATTCTTTAATGGCTCTTAGATGGTTCCTGATAAAATAAAGTAAACACATGTAATTTCTCTTTTCCAGAAGCATATACTTGAAAATACATACTTGTTGGCATGGATCTTTAACAAATCTTCATATACAACAGTCGGTAGAAACTAGACTATACCTACATCAAAGTATGTAAACCCAAAGGAGACAATATTCCCAGGTTTTAGAGTACTCTAGCTAAGCAGAACAGATAGAGGTTAGCTGAAACTGGGTTGTCGAAGGTGCGTTAACTGTTTCAGTCTTCTGAGGAGCCATAAATCAGGGCATTGTTCAGTGCCCGTTGTCCACTTGGGTTGCTCCTGGAGAGTTGGGTTCTATTCTATTAAGATAGATACTCTAAAGAGACTTACCTGAAAGCATGTAAATTTGAGATTGCTAATCATAAGACAAAGCTATGGTCAAAGTGACCTTTCAGGACATTGCTCTTGCCTCTGAACCTCAGTCTGATGCTAGTGGGCAGCTATGAGATCTGTAGAAGAAGGATAACCCAAAGCAGACCGACCATTTCTTTTTTTTTTTTTTTTTTTAAATTTATTTATTATTATTAAACTTCAAGTTGTAGGGTACATGTGCACAACGTGCAGGTTTGCTACATATGTATACTTGTGCCATGTTGGTGTGCTGCACCCATCAACTCGTCATTTACATCAGGTATAACTCCCAATGCAATCCCTCCCCCCTCCCCCCTCCCCATGATAGGCCCCGGTGTGTGATGTTCCCCTTCCCGAGTCCAAGTGATCTCATTGTTCAGTTCCCACCTATGAGTGAGAACATGCGGTGTTTGGTTTTCTGTTCTTGTGATAGTTTGCTGAGAATGATGGTTTCCAGCTGCATCCATGTCCCTACAAAGGACACAAACTCATCCTTTTTTATGGCTGCATAGTATTCCATGGTGTATATGTGCCACATTTTCTTAATCCAGTCTGTCACTGATGGACATTTGGGTTGATTCCTGTTTGCAGACGACATGATTGTATATTTAGAAAACCCCATTGTCTCAGCCCAAAATCTCCTTAAGCTGATAAGCAACTTCAGCAAAGTCTCAGGATACAAAATTAATGTGCAAAAATCACAAGCATTCTTATACACCAGTGACAGTCAAACAGAGAGCCAAATCAGGAATGAACTTCCATTCACAATTGCTTCAAAGAGAATAAAATACCTAGGAATCCAACTTACAAGGGATGTAAAGGACCTCTTCAAGGAGAACTACAAACCACTGCTCAGTGAAATCAAAGTGAAATCACAAACAAATGGAAGAACATACCATGCTCATGGATAGGAAGAATCAATATCGTGAAAATGGCCATACTGCCCAAGGTAATTTATAGATTCAATGCCATCCCCATCAAGCTACCAATGAGCTTCTTCACAGAATTGGAAAAAACTGCTTTAAAGTTCATATGGAACCAAAAAAGAGCCCGCATCTCCAAGACAATCCTAAGTCAAAAGAACAAAGCTGGAGGCATCACGCTACCTGACTTCAAACTATACTACAAGGCTACAGTAACCAAAACAGCATGGTACTGGTACCAAAACAGAGATATAGACCAATGGAACAGAACAGAGTCCTCAGAAATAATACCACACATCTACAGCCATCTGATCTTTGACAAACCTGAGAGAAACAAGAAATGGGGAAAGGATTCCCTATTTAATAAATGGTGCTGGGAAAATTGGCTAGCCATAAGTAGAAAGCTGAAACTGGATCCCTTCCTTACTCCTTATACGAAAATTAATTCAAGATGGATTAGAGACTTAAATGTTAGACCTAATACCATAAAAATCCTAGAGGAAAACCTAGGTAGTACCATTCAGGACATAGGCATGGGCAAAGCAGACCGACCATTTCTAAAGGATGAATTAGATGCTCTTAGCTTCTGTCAGTATAGAAGGTATTTATAAGCCATAATACCAACCACTGGAGGGACTTGGTAGTGATATACATTTGCCACTGCCTAGAAAGGTAAAAGGGAATTATTGGAACATCCTTTAGAGGCAAGATAGAATAGCACATCACTGACCAGCTCTGTGTCCTTACACAAACTGTGTAACCACTCTGGGTCTCAGGTTCCATATCTCTAAAATGTGAATAATTCTAGACCTCATCCATATGGTGGTTGCAAGGATTAGACATTGCCATGTGTGGCACTTGGTAAGTGCTAGGTAAACAAAACCATTCCTGCTTAGTGCTGTGACTGAGCCAGCATCTGGTTGCTTCCCCACCCTGGGCCTTCTTTGTTGGGCCCTGTAGTCACAAAGTCCTGGTAAGCAGGATTTGTTAGCTTCATTTCAAAACTCATTCTCCTTGGCTCATTAACCCAAACCAGACAGAGATTAACAGCCTGGCCTCAGAGGAGCAGGTGGGTACATGTTTCTGGTGCCTTTGGCTCATTGATTATACTTCTCCAATTCAGGGAATGCTTGGGTGTTCCAGGAAGGGATCTCCTGAGACCCAGGAAACATTGAAAGACAGTATTTTGGCACAAATTCATCCTAATTAAGGAGGGCTGGAAGTCCTGCATTTTACTATTCCTTCTGGATTTTGCCAGCTATAAATAGAAGCAAGTTTCCCTTGGAGAGAATGTTTGAATTTACTGGGAGAAATGCAGGGATCAAGGATGGCTGAAAAAAAATACTTGCCAAAGTGTGGTCTTCTCTGCTGTACTTCCCTTGCCCAACTTTCCAAGGTTAGTGAATGCCAGTCACCATGGATCTCTGGTCCTAGCTATTACACTGTGACCCGTTTCACTCACAGGTCACAAGGCTATGCAGGATCGGATCGCTGCCCCTCTGCCCTATCCTCATCTCCTACCCCTCTCTACATTGCACTGATTGCCAACCACACTGGCCTTCTTCCTTCAAATGCAATGACTTTTCACCTTCGAAGGGCCTGTACTTTTTGTTGGCACTGGCCCCACATCTTCCCAAGGAGGTGCCCCTCATCGGTCAGGCCTGGCGCAAAGGTCACCTCTTCCGAGGAGCATTTCCTCATCTAAAGTCCACAATACACCCCCGCTTTTTTTTATTTTAACTTTCTCCAATGTACTTATCAATATTTGAAGTAATCATATTCGTGCATCTGCTTATTTCTGTTTTCTTCACTAATTGGAAAGTTTTATGAGAGCAGAGATTACAGATGTCTAGTTCATCTGTATCCCCAGTACCTGGAACATTGCCTGACCATTATAAGCACACAGTAAATATTTGTTAAATGCATGGATAAGTAAATGAATCACGAGCAACATGGGAAATTACTATTTAGGAGGTCTTCAGACTTTTCAAAGCTGCTATGCCCTTGTTCAACAGCCACATGAGTAAAATGGATAAAAGCCAAGGTGGGGGTCATTTGCTTTTAGCCTCTCTCCAACCCCTTTGGCAGTCCTTGTTTGTGCAGGTGCTGTGGGGCTCGATTTGGAAACCATGGTCTAGCTCAAGTTCATTTATATAGATGATAAAGATGCTGCTGAGGGAGAATGGGCCACTGTGTTTCCTCTTTTAAGTAGAAATTACACAACCTCTATGTCAGCCTCCACCTAGACTTGGTGGTGACTTTTGCCCTCCCCTTAGATTCCTTGAATGTTAAGCATTTCTTTTCTCAGTAGTAGAGTCCAGAGCGCTTGCATTGTGTTGTGCTGTTTCATTGTATTTCTTTGGCACAATCTCATTTGATGTTCACAGCATCTCTGGCTGAGTTAGTCAGGAAAACCTATCATCGCCCACATTTTATAGATGAAGAAATTAAAGTTCAGCAAGATGAAGTTACCGATGGGGAAGGCCAGGCCAGGATCAAAATCCTTTGATTCCTTATCTCTCGAACTTTTAGGTATGTGCATTGATGCCTTTTTATTCATTAGACAATCTTCTTTAAGTACAGAAACCTCTTCCCTTTTTCCTAATCTTTCTGACCTTTAATAAGTGGCCTGGTAGCTTTAGTTTTCTTTAGAAAACTAATAATAAAATAGGGTGATTTGTTATATTTAGAGCTTGATAATTCAAAGACCTTCTTGAGTGACTCCCTCATTGCAGATGAGGCAATAGATGCCCAGAGAGGCTAAGAGACCCAATGACACAAAGCAGCTAAAGGGCCAAGTGGGACCTCTTGACCAGCCATTCTCCGTCATATTTCTTAAGTAAAAAATCCCTTTTTGGATTTAATGGTTCTTTTCAGAGGTGGTTGCCTTGGTTTCTTTAGGGGTTAAATAAGTGGTTCTCAACAGAGAGTGGCCATTAGAATCACTGGAGGGAGATATATATATATAATTATATATTATTATATATAAAATATATATTATATATAATAAATATATATAATATAATATATAATTATATATATTATGATCAGGTTCACCTTATACCTTTCTATACCTACAGAACCTTAATAACCAAAGAAAGGCTTGGGTTCTATGATTTTTTTTCTTTACTTAATTAATTTATTTATTTTAGATAGAGTCTTGCTCTGTTGCCCAGGCTGGAGTGCAGTGGCATGATCTTGGTTCACTACAAGCTCCACTTCCTTGTTCATGCCGTTCTGCCTCAGCCTCGCGAGTTGCTGGGACTACAGGCGCCTGCCACCACGACTGGCTAATGTTTTGTGTTTTTTGGTAGAGACGGAGTTTAACCATGTTAGCCAAGACAGTCTTGATCTCCTGATCTCATGATCCACCCCCCTCGGCCTCCCAAAGTGCTGGGATTACAGGTGTGAGCCACTGCTCCCAGCCAATTTTTTTCTTTTCTAAAGTAGAGGTTTCATCTTATTTAATTATGACAGCATATCAGGGACGGGCAAACTGTGATCCACAGACCAAATCCAGCCCACCACCTTCTTTTGTAGAGCCCATCAGCCAAGCATCATGTTTACAAACAAACATCTACAATCGACTTTATAAGGAATACTAACTTTGAGCACCAATTAAGCTAAATATCAGCCTCTCTTAAAAAAAAAAAAAATTCTTCTGATTAGTAGGCTTACATTTCACAAAATCATACTCAAATATTATTAGATTCTCAATTTTGTCAAAAAATTTATGAAAATGTGCTTTCTATCTTGTTGTAGAAGTAGCTACATAATGTCATTGATTTTGCTTCTTGGCTCACAAAGCGTAAAATGTTAACATCTGACCCTTTGCAAGAAAAACTTGCTGACCCTTGCAATATGTCCTTGTCTCTTTTATATTGGGCATTTTCATTTTCTTTATTGGAGTACTTTCCCTTTTTATGATTTATATTATTTAAGGGGTTTCTATGGAAAATATATATTCTCCTTATAACATTCAAATTTCTAGAAGTACGCAGAGTAAAAAGTAACAGTTCCCACTCCCCAGTATTAACAGTCAACGTTTCTGATGTAAAGGTCCTGACTTTGCCACTAACTAGCTGTGAGACATTAGTTAACCCTTCTAGGCTTCATATTCTCCATCTGTGAAACAGTGATAATAACAGCTCCTGCCCAACAGAATTGTCATGTTGATTATTTCAGATCGCTCATGTGAAATGCTTAGCACATTGCCTGGTGCGCAGTTCATGCTTAACGATTTGTAACTAATTTTAATTTTTTTCTCTTTTCTATTTATGTACGCATATACATCTACTTGCTTTCTTGAAAAGAGGGAATTTTTTTTTACACAATAAAGTTGCACAGATGATTCTGATGCACACACACTTAAGAACAGCTAAAGTAAATACTGAGAAGTAGATAATTATTGAATGGGTTCATATTTGGGAGCCAGAAATTACTTTCTACTTCATAGTGCAAACTAGGGAAAATGAGGAAGATAATGGTTTTCTACAGTGAACCTATAGGGTAGTATAAAATGCACACAAGTGAATTTTCATTTTTATTTTCCAGGTCTACAACTCGAACAAAGACAGCCAGAGTGAAGGGAGTAAGTATGATGCTTGGGTAACCTACAGCCAGGGTTGGGAGTGGGCTTTGAGAAGTTGCTACTCCAGGCGTGAACCACCAGGCGGTGCTGTGGGCATGTTGGGTTGGCCCCAGTTCCCGAGTACAGTGGGACATGCCTCCACCCCAACTTTCCACCGGTGACTCCAGAGGGACGGTAAGTAAGCCTGGCTGGCAAGGCTGTAGTGACGCCTTGCATTGAAATAATGTGTCACACTTTACAAAGCATTCTCGTGTACATTATCTCCTTTAATCGTAGGTCTTAAGACTATAGCTCATCACCACTTAAAAGTTACTTAATACAGTAATACTCAACTCCCCGAGAGCCTTATCCTGTGGGAAAGCCAGAGTTGCTTTTGCCTCCAGCATGGTCTCGCTCAGAGGACTGGATAGGCAATAACTATGTTAGGTGATTTCTTAGTAACTCTGTTTTCTTCGTGGTCTGTTGGGGGAGGAAAGAATGGAGATGAATTCTATGGTAACATTCTTCTCTGCTGGAAATGTCCCTGGGCAGCCTCTGTAGACCATAGTGCATTTGCCCCACTGCTGCCTGTAAGCACTCTAGTTAATCATGATTTCCAAGGGTACCTGTAACCTTGTAAAGGCAACGGGATTAAAATGAACCTGCTACTGGTACAATGTTCGGGCTGATTATCTCCTTGGCGTATGGGAGAAAAAACAAAATCCTTCCAGGTTGCTGCAAGAGTACAAAGGAAATCCTGTCACCTTGCTTTGTAAAATCCATTTGAGAAGAAATTTAAAGGTAGCCCCACTGTGAATTCCAGCTGTGTTAGGAAAATCAGTAGAACAGTGCCTCTCCACGTGGACCAAAGGATGAAGTGTTTTTTGTTTTTTGTTTTTTTTTGTGAAAGTCTTTATAGGACAGAGAATTTTTCCCCCTTTCTTTCTCTTCAAAATATAAGTTTTATGCAGGAGTTTTATATAAAATATTAATTAATTTGGAACGCCTGCTGTGGGTAGTTGAGAGGCCTTTTTTGAGAGGAAAAAAAATGTTCCCCCTCACCTCCAAAAAAAAAAAAAAAAAATGAACAAGGGAAAAATTTCAAGTAAATATGCAAGGAAACAAAGACGTAATTCCACCCTACCCACTCCCAATTAGATAAGATTGTTTTAGAGCACCTGAAGTCAACTCTGGCTAACTGAGGCAAAAACAACAGTAACAATAATGAAGGAATATGTAAGGCTGTATGGTAGCTTGTAGTAAGGTTGGCTTGAGAACAGACGAGTTCTGGAGACCCAGGAACCCAATGAGAAAGGGTCTTCTGGATAATACGATAAAGCTCTAAACTGTTTGTAGTCCTTGCCTCACATTTCTGAAGATTGAAATTCCCAGGCATCAAGTTGGTCTAACTTGGGTCCACCCAGGGAAAACTGTACACTTTGATTGAAAGTTTCAAGACTGCTGCAAAAAATGGGAGTAGGGTAGTTTCCCAGAGGGAAATCAGGGAAGCCATCAGGACCAGAGGGGATGGATGCCAAGCAGGCTACACTAACAGATACTCACACCTGGCCCCTCCTGGGACACACTGTAATAAAGTACCCAAAAGTGGTGGGGGAGGGGAGGCATATGAATGGAGACCTCCACCCACACTGGCCAGAATTTTACTTGTAACTTGTGACCTTATGAACTTACATCTCTCTATTTGAGATAACTCCCAATAGATTTGAAAGACAACCATGGTTCTACTAGTGGGCATCCCAACTGGTTCTGATATTTCTTAAGGCATTTTGAGAATATGCTTTGGAAACCTGAAAAAAGTGACCACCCTCTAACCCCCCAATGGCTTGTCCTAAAGAAATCATTAGAGTGCAAAGATAGTTTGTACTTATTTGTACAAATAAGTTTGTTGGGGCATTGGTGAAAATAGCAAAGAATGAGAAACAATCTAAATACCAAATAGGGAGCTGGCTAAATAAATTAAGGAGTGATACACAGCCTTTACAAAGAACCAGAGAGGGCTGGATATATTTGCAGAAATTGTGTTGATAGTATGTTAATGACTGATATTTTAAAAAACTAGGCTATAGAACAACATACCTAATAACATGCATTACTTGACCTCCCTCGAGAAAAGAATAAGACAAACATTTTTTTTTTTTTTGAAAATATAAGCAGTTGTGACACTTTGCTTTTGGCATCTTGTTATTCACAGAGCAAAGAGAGTTGCTTGTCTTGGGTATCTAATGATTCTTCAATCATTACCCTTTCATCTAGCACATAGGAGATAAAAAGATGGATTAAAAAAATTGGTCACTTTTGCCAGTGCAGTGGCTCACGCCTGTGATCCCAGCACTTTGGGAGGCTGAGGCAGGTGGATCACAAGGTCAGGAGTTCGAGACCAGCCTGGCCAACATGGTGAAACCCCCGTCTCTGCTAAAAATATAAAAATTAGCCGGGCATGGTGGCACACGCTTGTAATCCCAGCTACTCAGGAAGCTGAGGCAGGAGAATCGCTTGAACCTGAGAGGCAGAGGTTTCAGTGAGCCAAGATTGTGCTACTGCACTCCAGGGTGGGCAATAGAGTAAGACTCCATCTTAAAAAATATATATATATATATATATATATATTTATATATATTATATATATATATATGCCACTTTTTCAGGAGTCATTTAAATAGGAATTTTTTTTTTTTAGGGTATTGATTGATTTCCAAGCTGGCAAACCAGTGTAATGGTCTGGTTTAGTGCTTCCTCACCCTTTTTTGGACCCTTTCCCACATGGTGCAGGTTCTTAGCTTCCCCTCCTTGCTGGGGTTGTTGTACTGTATCTCTTGATTGCAGTAATTTGCAGTGTAATCCAAACCCATAGGGCTCATCTACCACAGGTGGCGCTAATGCTCTGGGTCTTGATTGTTCTGCCACACTCCTTCTGTTTGTGTCACAATCTAAACTCTTTTAAAGATATAAAGCCAATCTGATATGAATTTAAGAGTGAGGCATTGCTCTTCTTAACCAGATTCCAAATGTCTAGAGTCCAAATTCCAAATGTCCAGCATTTTCCTTTCTAGGAAACGTTTTGGTGGGAATTTCAATGCAAACATTTTATCACAGAGCCAGCATGTTTTGAAGGAGCAGATAGCAAAAGGGAATTTCTGAATTCGTTGCTTTCATCTTGAAGTTTCTCTCAGGGCATACGGTGCCTGTGGAGTATAAGACAGGGCCACAAGTAATGTCTGTCAGCTGCTGGTATTTTCCAAATGACCCAGTTGCCAGGGATAGGATGGCAGCTGATAAATATATGTACGTTTCTTTGCAGAGCCTTTTCTTCTCCTCTTTTCTATTCTCTGTTTGGATCTCAGGTTTAGAGAGTTGAATTCATCACACTCCCCTGTTCATGGCACAGTATCAGCACAGGTTTCTTGATTCATTCATTCTTTCCTTTTGTTTCGTTTTATTTATTCATTCCCTTTTAGTTCTTTTTTCTAAAATGTGTGTCTTTTATCTTCCTGTGTTCTTAATAAATGGTGTGAGTTAATAAATGTTCTGTGTCTTGTTTTATTTCTTATTTTGTGCCCTCATCATTGTGTTAGGAGCCTTTCATATTCCTCTGTGTCCTTTTATGCTGTGGCTTCTGATTACTGCATAATTTGTGGTACACAGCACTTTGTATCTGTTTTTGTAGAGATGTACTCCATCTCCTCATGCCTCCAACTCCTCATCACCACTCACACCACCACAGTGTACATCTTTGTACATGTCTTCCTGTGTGAGAATTCCTCTGGGATACACCCATCCAAAGCATTGCTGGCCAAAGGCTATGCATAGACTTCATTTAAGCACTCTCCTGCATTGTTCTCCAGAGTGGTTGATCTGCATTCCCAGTAACCCTATGTGCGAATTTCTCCATTCCTGCCAACTATCACCAGTATTCAGCTCTCTAATTTTTTGCCAGTCTGATAGGTGTAAAATGATAGCTCATTGTTGTTTTAATTTGCATTTCTCTGGTAATGAATTTGAGCACCTATTCATATGCCTGTTAGTTTACTGGGTTTTCTCTTCTGTTAATTGCCTATTCATGTCCTTTGCCCATTTTTCTATTTCAGTTACCATCTTTTCTTTTTGATATGTAAAAAGTTCCTACTGATTCTAGATACTAATCCCTTGTTGGATTTAGCCAGTTTAAATATATTCTCATCTTATCATCTGTCTGTTAATTCGTGGTATCCTTCTTTGACTATAAAGTCTTTAAAGCCTTTTTATATATTCAAATCATCTCTTTTTTGCTTTCTGGTTTATGATTTTCAAGTTGTATTTTGGAGAAGGCCTTTATGACCCATGTCACAAAGATGTGTACCTATGTTTTCTTTTATTGGCTTTATGAGTGTGTCTTTCACATTTAAGTTTCGAATCCAGCTGATTTCCACCATGGTATGAGATGTTCCATGAAGATCCATTCTTATTTTTATCCACGGGAAGTGTTAGTTTTCCTGTTAATATCTACTAAGCTACCTATTCTTCCCTTGACTGATTTGTAGTGCCGGTGTTGTTGCATTTTAGGTTTGCATATTTTAGTTCTGTCTCTGAGCCCTTTATTCAGGTTTTTTGTGTAGCTGTTTTTGTCCCAATACCTCTCTGTTTTTAATAATAACTTTGAGGCAACTCTTAATATCCACTTATTTAAGTCTCCTCTATTCAATCTCCTTTTTGAGGTTTGACTTGGGTATTTATGAGTCTTTATCCTTCTGTATAAATTCTAGAATAAGTTTAAGAAGTTTCTCCCAAAATAAAATTTTTCTTTGGGATTGCATTGAATCATACAGATTATTTGGAGGATGTTGACACCTTTGTAATATTAAGTCATGTCTTCCAAGGGCTTTGAATGTCTTTCCATTTATTCAGACCACCAGCGTTTTTTATTAGAATTTTCTTTTTCTGCCTAGAGATCATGTGTGCTCCTGGTCAAGTTAATCCCTAGATACTAAATTTAAAAACCAATATTTTATTTTTGCCAACCCTGCTACCTGTGGGGACCCTTCCTGGGTTTGCTTCTAGAATGTCAGGAATCTGTATCAGTGACACCAGATTCTCTAATGGGTCAAATTCTTACCTAATAGAGAAGGGAAGGGGAAAAGGGAAGTATAGGTAATAAAGAAGAAGAAAGTATGATATTGTTCTTCTTAAGCTTTTTTTTTTTTTTTTGAGGAAGTGATCACTGCCAGTGTCAGTCACCTAGTCATCTGATACCTGTCATTCATTCGCCCCTTTCATTATTACAGAGAACAAGACTGCCCTGGGCAAGAACCGTTTTTCCCATCTCACCCCCTGCAGCCCCGTTGTCTTTTTGTCTTTTTGCTGTTCCCTACCTTTGGGTACAAGATAGGGAATGTCTTTAGGGAGCTATAAGATTTACTCCCCAAAGACTATGAGAATTCGTTCGTTTTTCTTTGTAATGAGTCCAGGTTGGAAGCAGGACGAGAGGCCTGTTCTCAGCCCAGGCTGCTATTGTCCTGCTGTCCCACCTGAGAGAAGGTTAGAAAGCTGAGAACTTGTCAGAGAGAACACACCAGTCCAGTGCAAGGGAGTAAGAGAAGAGCAGGCTCTCATAGTGTGAGTTGGTCTTTTCCAAGTTTGACGTTTTAAATTACAAATGTCACTGCCTACTTAACTCTAAAAAGATTAGCTTGTTTACAGGAATGCTGCCCTCCCACTGCTTCTCCAACTGCTTGAAGGCTGAAGTCTGACAGATTGAGGCAGAGAGGGCTCAGTCTCCTAATCTAGACTTTACAGTGCCACTTTCCTCGATGTGGGTATTAACTCAGATTCCATAGGTTAATCGGGTTATGTTGAAAGGAATATGCTGAAGTTGCTGCAGGCATGCCTTCTCTTGCACGTCAGGACCTGGCTCAGCGCTGGCCATGTGGCTTTTCAAAATGGCATTGTGTGGTTCACTCCATTTCTCACTCTTGTTCAACATTTTCCTGTTACTCCCACCTGGATCTTGTGCTGGATGAAACCGTGGGAGTCTAGGCTTCCTGTAGCTCTTCCTTCAGTGAATGCCTCTAGAAGTTCTTGGACTCCTGGCTTCACGTGATCCTCCCATCTCAGCCTCCCAAAGTGCTGTGATCAGAGGCATGAGCCGCCATGCCCAGCCTTCTGGGCGTTCCTAAGGGCAGGTGGCACTGAGATATATGAGTACTGAGAGGTAAGGACACTCATAACTAGAACACATGTCTGTCTCTAAAGCTCATGTGATCTGCTGTGGAGGTTCAGACCACAGGGAAACAATAGACAGATGGCCGAGTTACATTGTGTGGGTGTATGTTATATTCATACCATCTACAGAAGTGCCCAGGGTGCAGACTACATGCCCAGAGCTCATGGATTTGAGAGTGAGCTTAGAGTGGGATTCCATCTTGGTTAAAAACACGTAAAAAATGGAAATTTCCTCCTTTCTCTCCTCCTCCTCAGAAGAAAATATAACACTTCCTCTTTGCTTCCAAGTCTTAATTCTTTCTTTCCTTCCGGTTTGTTTTTAATCTAGTGTTTTTATAAGAATCGTTTGTATTTGAATAAAAATGCTGAAGAACTCACTGCAGTTTGCCAATTTGTCATTCACACTGGGAGGTGGGGAGAAGAGCAGTGATTAAAGAAGGAAATAGGAACTCATTGTAGAATATTGCAGAAATACAGCAAAATATTTTGAAACATTCAGTCAGAACTCATTGATAATATTATTCCCAGAGATATTTCCTTCTTACCTTTTTTAAATGATGTCTCGTATGTATGTTGTTAATGTTGGTATGAATTTTAGTTTAACTGGCGTTACATTGAATATGCTTGTTGTATTCTGCTTTAAAAAGTTACAGACATTTTCTGATGTCATGAAATGTTTAGAAGTATCATCTGTCAGGATTGTTTAATATTCTGTCATAGGACTATATCTTAATATGTTGAACCATTGACCATTGTTAGACTAATGTTCTTTCCAGGTTTTTGGTATTATGAACAACATTGGCCTATGTTATTCATAATAGCTTCAAAAGTTGTTAAATTCACCAGCTATTGGTCTTGTACATTAGCCTTTGTACATATCTCAGATCATTCTCTTTGGGTAGATTCGGCCACATGGATTAGAGAGAGAGTTTGCATGGAGGATTAATGTGTGGCTGGTGTAGAATAGCATCCTGGGTGTAGAACATGGGACAGGTGCTGCGCCTCTCTAAGCTTCCATTTCCTCTCCTGTAAAATGGGGATAATAATACCCCTACTTCATAAATTGGTTGTGAGGATGAAAGTTCAGCACATTAATATCTGCACGTTAGTTTGTAAGTGCCTAATTACTCTTGATTATTACTCTTATCTTCTGGCCAGGCCAGTTACTCCCACTACAAAAGGAAAAGCCCACTGGAAAGTTAAAGCCAGCTGGATTGGTAGCACTGCTCTTAAAGGGAGGAAGACAACCTGCTACTGTTTCTCAGTCTTGGTGCTTTATGAGTGTTCATTTAATCCTCGTTCCTGTATATCTCAAAGTGGGATATGCACACCACTGGTGGTACTCTAGGTCATTTGAGAGAGTATATTTTAAATTACCATTTAGATTTCTATATTTATTTTAATGTGTATTGCGGGAAACATAAGTACTTTTAAATCCTCTAATTTTATTTTATTTTATTTCATTTTTTATTTTATTTATTTTTTTGAGACCCCTGTCACCCAGGCTGGAGTGCAGTGGTGTGATCTCGGCTCACTGCAACCCCCGCCTCCAGGGCTCAGGCAATTCTCCTGCCTCAGCCTCCCTAGTAGCTGGGATTACAGGTGCCCACCACTGCGCCTGGCTGATTTTTTTTATTTTTAGTAGAGATGGGGTTTCACCATGTTGGCCAGGCTGGTCTTGAACTCCCGACCTCAGGTGATCCGCCTGGCTCGTCCTCCCAAAATGTTGGGATTACAGGCATGAGCCACTGCACCCGGCCAATCCCCTGATTTTATAAATGTTATTGCTTAGCACAGGGGTCCACTTTCTTAGTAAAGGGCCGGATAGTAAATATTTTTATTTTTATAGGACTATTCAACTCTGCTATGGTAGTGTGAAAGCAGTCATAGACAATATGGAAATGAGCAGATGTGGATGTTTACCAGTAAAACTTTGTTTACAAAACAGGCAATGGTGAATTTGGCCCAGGGACTGTAGTTTATTAACCCTTAGCTTAACACAAGGTTAAGTTTTTAAAATTAGTCTAAATAGGATGGCATGAAGTTTTGACAGGGAGCATGAAAGTGTCACACGATGGGCTGCCATTTGCACAAATGCTGTTCACGACAACTGAGTTTTTAAAGGAGCTCACAGGCTTAAAGAGGTCAAGGGAGCACAGCTGAGAAGTAGCGAAGCTCATACTCAAACCCTAGCCTGCGTGATCACCAGGGTCATTTTTTTCTGGTGACTCTTCGTATGCTTGAAATCTTTCCGTTCTGCCGTCCTGTTCATATGTGGTCCACCCAGAGGGGCTGGAAGGAATTTCATCATCTGACTTCAACATCTAACCCCTCTAGTTCTTTGTGGCCGAGGGGCCATCCCATATTCCTTCCTAGTGCACCACCTCATTAGAGCCCTCGGTGATTCCTCAAACACCTGTGCACAGTGCCAGGTGCACAAGGGTCACACTTTTCACTGACTGGCTTCCCCAGGGTTAGACCCTTAGCCTGGCCCGCCACTCTCTCACAGGGATTTGACAACACAACATAATGCTTTATATGTTGTTTCTGTACATCCACTCATCCTTCTTTGGGCCTTCATTCAGAGCAAACTCCCTGATGGTGTTATATTCAGGTTTGCCTTGTTTTATGAGGACAAGATTGAGGACCAGGAGAGGAGATGGGGAGGGACATCATTACCATTGCTCTGTTTCCCGTTGTTGTGCCTCTGATTGTACATTTCCTTCATCTCTGTGCTTTAGCTTCCCTTGATCTGTAAAACAGAAAAGGAGATTTAGGCTTGAAAACTGTAGGGAAAGCCTTGATGGGATCGCCTGGGCCACTATTTTTAAAAGGCTTCTAAAGCCTTCAGCCATTACCAAAAATCCACCGTCTCATGAAAGCAGCAGAGGGCAGAAAAGAGGATTTTTTTTTCTTTTGCTTCTAGTCACCTTTGGCCTTTTGCTGTTAGAACACCCACAGTTGAGAGGCAGGAGGAGGCAGCCACCGGTAACCAGGATCCTTTTGGGATCAGAGCCATCCAGAGGCTGCCAGGTCTCTACTGGTCGGTGGCTTATAAATAGAACATTTCCCCTTTTAAACCTGAGAAGGCTGGAAGGCATTAATGGGCACAGTGGCCTGGCCTCCTGTGCACTGGCCCACGAGGCAGTCAGCTGAGTGCAGCATCCCCTCCAGCTTTCTCTCCAGGCCTGCCAGGTCTGAGCTGATAGAGGACAGACACTCTCCCTCCCTCCGTCGCCTGCATTCCTTCCAGCCCTCCTCCCCACATCCTTTTTCTTTCCCCTTTCTCCCCTCTCCTGTGCATGCAGTTTCCGTGGCCACCACTTTCATCTTCGAGCCACAGTCAGGCGAGGTGGTATAATTCTAGCTCTCCCTAGGTGCTGACTTTCTACACCTCACTTTTCGTTATGAGTTGCCTGTGCAACACAGTTGCTGTGGTGCATTGAGCTTGAATTATATTTAGTTGAGCTGTAATACCCCAGCTCTAGAATAGCCCTGGCTCGGAGGGCAGGGGGCTGGAGAGAGAAGAAGGGGCAGGAAGAGCTTGTTTTTGCAGAAATTTTATTATTTGGGTTCCCAGCTATTTTGTTTGATGAGACCCTGGCACCCAAAGCTAGGACTGGTGGTGGTACTCTTTGGACTTGCCTGGATAGTCAGAAGCCTTTCTGCTTGTCCTAAAAGACACTTAACAACTCCACCCTCTCTCTCAGTTAGCTTTAGATTGGCAGATGCAGCCAGTGTATGCCTTTGCCATGGCCTAATATTCCCCTTTCCCTCAGTGACGTGGGCTCTGTACTGACAACAGGCTGCAGCCTGAGCAGGTATGAGCCACCCGTTGGCATCCCAGTTTGGGCTTCAGCCAAGAGACAGTGAGCAGGCCCCTGGCTACATCTTTAACCCCTAAAGCCCAGTGCAAGGGGTTATTGAGACAGAGACTAAAAGATTTCCCCCACTGCCACCGAGTATAGGCTTCTAGTTATTGTGGTTAATGTTTATTGAGTACATACTGTGGAGTGGGCAACATGTTCACTGCTTGATATACATGATGTCATTTGATCCTCCTAAGAATCCTATGAGCTAAATGCTATTATTGACCCCATTTACAGATGTGAAAACTGAGACTTTGTTCTGAGGGCAAACTTGGTCACTCCCTGCACTGATCGGAGTTGTCAGAGCCTGCAGCTCACATTTAGCATGTAAGACTGAGCAGAGGGTAGAGTAGTGCTTAGAAGTGTTAGCTCTGGAGTACTCCACACGTGGTTTGAAATCCGAGCCTCAAGATTTACTGAGTGTGTGATTTTGAGAAATTAATTTCTCCAGGCCTCAGTTTCTTTGTCTGAAGGTGGGAATAGTTTTAATAATTAAGTCTTGGGTTTTTTTGGAAGAATAGATGAGATGAGGATGGACATCCTTTGCTCAGTGGTGCCTGGTATTATCAGCAATGATTAAATGTTGCCCTTTATTCTTCTTATTACCAATAGTGTCATCATTATCCAAAGCCAGAACCCATTTATATAAAAGCATGGCGCTGTATGGTCTCTTTAAAGTTCCTCCAGGCATTGCCTTATTTGATTTTCGCAACACCTGCATCTTATATGTGAGGGGAATGGGTCAGAGAGGTGAAGTATCCACAACTTACACAGGCGGTTTGTGGAGACACCAGGGCTCAAGTCTTAGGCCTTTGATTCTGAATGCCCTCTCTTTCCCTTGCCCTTCCCTGCCTCAGAGTTTGCTGTGACCAACAAATTGTTCTTAGAGCATTTCGAGGTAAGAGGATAGATAGGTAAAGGCAGGAAAGTGACCTTGATGGGCAGAGGCAGTTGGTTCTCTGTTTGAAACACTTCCACCCTCAGAAAGCTAGTGATGATCTCTTTCAGTTGAGAAATCAGTGCAAAACCACCGGGCCTCAAGGCAGAAGGGAATTGAGGCCACTGTGTAGTTCATTCTCAGGATGTCCAGATCCCCATGTAGGAGACAAATGGTCCTGATTAAGCTGGTCAGTGTTACTGCAGTGTGCATTAAGCCTTGCTCTTTCGCTGCTATTCTGATTTGGAATTTTAAGGTGGACTAGGAGATTGCAGAAGCAGAAACCCACGAAGAAACACTCCTTCCATGCCAGACAGAAGTATAGTCCTCAGCTTGTGCTGTGCAAGAACCCACGTGCTGTCACCTTGGAGGCCTGTCTTTTGCCAAGAATTGGAACAGTCTTTAGAGCCTCCCTTAACTATGGCTGAGAGCTTGTAGGTTTATTCCCATCCAGGCAAAGATTTTTGTTTCTGTTCCTGCTACCTATTTTACTTTACTGTATGTCTCTTTCAGCTTATTTTTCTGTGTGTTTGTTTTCAAGAAACAATGAAAAAAAAAAAAAAAGATGCCTTTGTATCTGGTAGGCTAGGGAGAAAATTCTGACTAGCAGTATTCTTGCTTTGAGGTCAGGGTATGAATGAAATCTCTGTCAAACCTGTTTGTCTCATGCTTCCAACTGCAGGGGCCCTGAACTCTAGAAAGTACCAGTATATGCAGCCACCTGTCCCTATTCGAGGCTCCTGGAACGTGGGGACTTTTGGCCTGTCAGCTCCTGGTGTTTCAGCTGGTGAAAACATGGATTGTATTTATTCTTTCAGGAAATATTTATTGAGATTAGTCATGAACAGGGCAGATTGTCTCTGCTCTCATGGAGCATGTACAATGAAAAGAAATTGACAACAAAGAGTAAGCAACTAGACAAAGGTATAATTTCTGGTAGGGATGAGTACTCTGCAAAAATAAGGACCGGTGGGTAGGGGATAAGGGAGAGGGGAGCGATTTTAGATACCTGGAGCAGGAAAGGTCTCTCTAAAGAGGTGACATTTGGGAAGAAACCTGAACAAAGGGAGGGAGGGAAGCGTGTCAAGAGTGGGTAGATGGGTGTTGTTGATGGAGTGAACAACATGTGCAGAGACCCTGAGGTCACATGAGCTACTTGTGTCTAGGAATATCAGGAAGGACAGTGGTGCCCGGATGGAAGGAGGCCTCCGGGGTGAGTGGTCAGGTAGGATGGGGCTAGACCATGTGAGGTCAGGAGATAAGACTGCATTCTTAGTGTGAAGAGAAGTTACTGGAGAGTTGTGATCAGGTGCATGACATGAGCTGACGTATGTTTTTGAAAGATGACTTTGGCTGCTGGTGGGGAATAAACTGTGCGAGGGTGGAGGGGAGAAATTGAAGCAGTTGGGGATCTGCTGCAGGCAGTCCAGGCAGAGGATGATGGCAGCTTGGATCAAGGTATTAGCAATGGATATGAAGAGTAGTTAGATTCTGGATATGTTTTTAAGTTATTAGTGACAGGATTGGCTAATGGATTGTATGTGGTGTGTGAATTGGATATAGGGTGTGAGAGAAAGCAAAGATCAAGGATAACCTTACTGGAACAGAATATCTTACAGGTAGAATATGGTCCTCTCCCATCTCATTCTTTCAGCCAGGTTGAACATAGTGCCTATTCTGGGACACATTAGGACTTGAGCTCCCCAATTTATTATTTCTGTCACCTTCATGATTTTTTTTTTTTTTTTTTTGAGATGGAGTCTCACTCTGTCACCCAGGCTAGAATGCAGTCGTACAATCTCGGCTCACTGCAACTTTTACCTTCCTGGTTCAAGCAATTCTCCTGCCTCAGCCTCCCAGGTAGTTAGGATTACAGGCACCTGCACCACGTCCAGCTATTTTTTTTTTTTTTTTTTTTTTTAGTAGAGACAGGGTTTCACCATGTTGGCCAGGCTGGTCTCAAATTCCTGACCTCAAGTGATCCACCACCTGCCTCGGCCTCCCAAAGTGCTGGGATTCTGGGTGTGAGCCACCACACCTGGCTGACTTTTAAAATATATATATATATACTACTTTTATTATTAATTTTCTTACTGGTTTTAAACCAATTCATTCCTTTTTTACCTCAGTTTATTTTAAAAAGAAATATATTATGCTATGTGTGATAAATCAGTAGATTTCTAATATTCATTAAAATAAATGTATAACTGAGAAATGTTTGTGAACCTCTTGGAATCATCCCATATACCAAAGTGGCACAATCCAGCATTCCATATCAAGATGCATAGCACTGGCAAATAGTTGTTGTCCAACAGGGAATGTGGTATAGATACTGGCAATTGACTAAATTAAGTCATTTTTGTTTGTTTTTGGTGGTAATCATTTTAATTGCTTAGTATATACTACAGTGTTTTTCCAAGTTGGGTTCTCGCTTGTACTGATGGATAATTGCCGGGAGAGGGCCCAGAATCTGCATTTCTACAAGTGCACTCTTGTTCACTGGAGTTGAGAGCTGCTACTGGAATAGAAATGGCAGGATCCACAAAACTTGATCCCCAGCCCCCAGTTCCTTTCTGACTATCTTCAGCAGAAAGCAAAGAGTAGAAGAGGATGAGCCCAAGAGTCAGACTAAGTTAAATAAAATCTTGGTTCCACTACTCACTAACGCCATAATCTTACAGAAAATCCTTAACCTGCCTAAGCATAGGTTTCCTATCTACAAAATAGGGATGATGATGATGATGATGATGATAAGAAAATGATGCACCTGTAGCTCAGAGCAATGTAGTCTGTGCTCAGAAAGTGTTAGCCACGGTTATCATTGCTGTTGTTACCACTTAAGATGAGTCTGGCTTTCCTCATCATAAAAACTTAGCAGAGATATTGGGAAAATCAAATAAACTATAGTTTATTAATTTATTTTATAAACTGTAATGTATTATCCCTCATTACACTCATTAGTGTGAAAACATAGTAGTTATGAGTAAGAAGAGTAGCAAGACTTACCCAATGGGATTATCATAAAGATAACATGAACTTGAATATGAGAAGTATTTTATCAACTGGAAGGTTTTTTATTCAAATATAAGGATATAGTAACATTCTAATATTTGGTAATACTAGGTAATATTGGTAATGATCATTTATTGAATACCAAGTAAATCCCAGTTGCTATACATTTTGTTTGACCCTCATAGCATCCTGTTGGGTTACCCCCATTATACAAGTGAGGAAGGTGAGCCTCAAAAAGGTGAAGCTAAGGTCATATCCAGCCAGAGATGGCTGAGGCAGGGTTCTCATCCAGGTCTGTCTGGCTTTATAGCTCATTCAGTTTCTACTACATACACTTCTGTCTGTGTGACTTTATTAATATTAATATTAATAAAGTTAATATTAAAGTTAGTTGATGCTTTCTGAACATACCAGCCAGGGAGCAGAGAATAGTCTGGTGTAGGGCACAGGAGGCAGTGGAGTGGGATGGTGCCTGAGGGTCCTTGGAGTGCTGATCTGGGATTAAAAATTGGCTGTGGGTAACCCCCACAATAGAGAATGCACACCTGGATAATTAAGAATCAGTTGGCCACCTTTCCTGGGCCCCACTGAAGCTTCTGAGAGCTGCCACCATGAGGACAGTTCTCCAGGGGCCACAGCCCAGGGAGCCCTGGCGACCCTGGGGCTTCACATGATTAGGGGAAACACGCAAGCCCTTCTGGTCTTCCTCTGTGTGTGTGAAAATTGAAAATTATTCTTCAGGTGGAATTTACGTTCATTTCAATGTGGGTGGTTTTCTCAATGGCTTTTAAGGGTGCTGAAATTGATTAAATTCAGAATGAGGGAGACCAACCAGACTCTATAAAGAGCAAATCACATTGGAAAATTGAGTAAATTTCTGTGGTGAGAACATGCCCCTGAAGTGGTCTGCTCACAGCACCTCGACAATTTCCTGTATCCATCCATCCGTCCGTGTTAGAAATCCTTTACTTCTCAGTTTTTTTGTTTTTGTTTTTGTTTTTTAAGAGGCAGGTTGATCTTAACCTCTGTTAAGGCACTCTGTTGCTCAGGCTGCAGTGCAGTGGCACGATCATAGCTCGTTGTAACCTCGACCTCGTGGGCTCAAGCCATCATCCTGCCTCAGCTTCTTGAGTAGCTAGGGCCACAGGTTTATGCCACCATGCCCAGCAAATTTTTTTTTAACCTTTTTGTGGAGATGAGGTCTCACCATGTTGCCCAGGCTGGTCTCAAACCCCTGGCCTCAGGCGATCTTCTCGCCTCATCCTCCTGAAGTGCTGAGATTACAGTCGAGAGCCAGGGTGCTCAACCTCAATCCTCTTGTTTTTATGCATAACCTACAGTGCTTCCAGCAAATTTCCATTTCTCCAACAAAAAAGATTTGGTTCTGTGTTTTTCTTTTTAAAGGAAAATTGAATCAGTTTCCTGGGGAAAAAATTCAGACTAGGAATAACCTGTTGAATACCAGCTTTAGGGACAGTAACTCTTTCTAGTTCATGCTGAGGCTAATTCAGTAGATTAGCTCCTCTCCTTTGGATGAGGATTTCTCTCCCCAGGGTTTGGTTAGAATTCAGGGATGCAGGTGTGGGGTAGTTTGGGGACATGTCCTAGTGTGCTGTTTTTATAGACTATATATATGTGTCCATCAGTCGACTTATAGTATGGAAAGTTTTCTTCTATTCAGATTGGGTGATTTGGCCACTTCTTGCCAAATTTCTTGGTTTTCTGAATACCGAAGGTTGGAGTTGAGCAACAGCAGGTCAGTGATTTTCAGAAGAGGGGCTCTTGAGCCTGAGGAGTCAGATCTCATGGGTAGCATGAAGCTCTAGCAGAGAATTCTTGTGTTTCAGGAGCTCTCTTGACCCTCAGGCCTCAGGCCCCTCTTGACCCTCATTTAGATGGCCAAGTTAGTGTAATACGGAGAAGCCCTCCTCTCGGCCCCAGCTTCACACCACATGCAGCTCAATGTTTTTGGTGATAATCATTTTAATTGCTTAGTATATACTACAGTGTTTTTCCAAGTGGGGTTCTCGCATGTACTAATGGATAATTGCCGGGAGAGGGCCCAGAATCTGCATTTCCACAAGTGCACTGTTGTTCACTGGAGTTGAGAGCTGCTGCTGGAATAGAAATGGCAGGATCCACAAAACTTGATCCCTAGCCCCCAGTTCCTTTCTGATTATCTCCAGCAGAAAGCAAAGAGTAGAAGAGGATGAGCCCAAGAGTCAGACTAAGTTAAATAAAATCTTGGTTCCACTACTCACTAACGCCTTGATGGACAAAATGCAAAAGGTCTAAAAGTGTCCAGGAAAACCTAAACTTGCTTTCGTCTCCTATGTTTCATGGCTTGGCTTGTGCCACTTTTGTTCTTCCTTTCTCTTGGACCCAGTGGCATGCCTGTATTGATACAGGAAGGAAGGAAGTGGTTAGATCAGCCTATTCATTTCTTTATTTAACCTTTATATCATCACACAAAAAAATGAGAAAGCGGAGGACCAAAGGTTAAAAGGACTCATCTACTCTCATAGGATTTATATCAGTTGAAATTGAAAGGTCATTTTGACGCACTGCCCCTCGGCCAGCTCTCTCTACCATTCATTCACTAATTTACCTATTCGTGTATCCAAAATGAAAAATGACATGCGCATGCACACACTTCCAGTTCATATCCAGCGCTATAGTTGATGGTGAAAGAGAACTGTAGTAGCCAGTGAAGTAAATATACCTGGACCGTCGCCCTCATGAATATGTATTCTAGTTTGGTAGACATTTTTCACAGAATCCCGCATATCAATGTAAACTTACAGTGGTGCATCATAGTCTGAGAGAGGCTGATGGTCCTGTATCCGAGTGCACAATTGGAGCTTTAACCTAGGTGGGAAAGTCTGGGTGAGTTTCTTGAGGAAGGGACACTTGAGGGCAATGTGAGTTGGGAGCCAAAGGGCTCCCATGCGAAATCCACAGTCTGTGGTGGGAAGAAAGCATGGTCAGTTGAATGTTCTTAAAAGACAGCCAGTGTGGCTAGGTGCTCAGAGCTGGGGCAGTGGCCCCTAAAGAAGCTGGAGGCCAGGCAGGGCTCAGTCACACAGAGCTTTGTGAACAAGTAAGGATTGGGGTTATTCTCCCAAGGGCAGTGAGGTGCTGCAGGGAGGTGATATGCTCTGATTTTGTCAAGACCATGGGGGCTGCAATGCAGAGGGCAGACAGGAACAAGAAGTGTAAGAAGACCAGCCAGGAGGTTAATGCAGTCATCCTGGCAGCAGATGATTGAGGTGGGGATCAGGGTGGTGATGGTGTTGATGGAGAAACTTGGACAAAATTGAGGGGCATTAGAAGATACAATTGAGGGACTTGGTGATAATTTGGATATAGGAGGTAGGAGGTAGGAGTGGTGCCCAGGGTGATACTTGTGATTTTGTTATAATTTTCCCACCACCTACACACCTCATTTTTTTTTTTTTTTTTAAATATCTGGGAAGAGCCAGGGAAAAGTATCTCAGGTGAGGTCCCAAAAGCTTCAGGGCATGATGGTGACTTTATGGCTGTATAGCAGTGGCAGTTATGCTAAAATCCATGTCTGTCTCCCTGGCCCACCAGCCTCCTCCTTTTATTTATTTTTATTTTTTCAGATAGAGTCTTGCCCAGGCTGGAGTGCAGTGGCGCAATCTCGGCTCACTGCAGTCTCTGCCTCTTGGGTTCAAGCGATTCAAGCCTCCACCTTTTAGACAAGAAAATAATTTGATTATACCTTATAGTGTATGATTATACCTTATAGTTGTTCTTTTAATCCCTTTGCAGTAAGACAGCTAGTCTCTGGATGTAACCTGCCTCCCTCCTCCCGGGGTTCATATCCTAGGCATGATAGCCCAAGACATCCTCTTCCCGCTTCTGTGGTTTTCCCTAAGATTCTTCAAGGTTCCTGAGCATAAACCCACCTCTCCTGTGTTCACATGTTCTCTAGAGAACTTGGAGAAAATGGGCTTTGCTACCCTAGCGTGCTTCTTTGTCTGAAAGGAGACAAAGCAACAAGGCTTCAAAAGTTGAAATGAAAGTTAAGAGGATGGCACATTTCTAACCTGGGAGGCCAACCTGGTTATTTCGTGCAGGCTTTGCTGGGATTCATGATGAGACAACTGTTTGGGCGGCCTTGTGTGTACACTGAGCAGAGCTGAACCTGAGGCTGAGGGAGGGAAGTAAACCAGCTGAAGCCTCAACTGCAGGATGGTGGATGTCGGGCCTGGGAGCCACAGGTCCTGCGACAACTCATCGCAAGTCAAATTAAGGGACTAATGCAAGCCTAGTAGATATTTAATGAGAGATTATTGCTGGAGATTATAAGGATACAGAAATTGCTAATAAATCCCTGACCTTTTCTGAGCCTTGGCTCAGTGAAAGAGCTGAATCACCTGCTTGAGGGGATTAAGGACAGCCGCCTCCATCTGGCGGGTCACTCAGACTTTTTCTGTCATTAGCAAACGCGGCTTGGTAGTGATAGTGTTCTAAACCTTTTAGTGGGAATTTGCTTTTCAGACTAGGAGATCTCAATTAACTTAGATTATATCCCTACTGGGCAGAGATCAGGACTAATGATCTGGTTATGTGTGCACTATAGTCCCTATCACATTATGGTACTTGGTCCTTGATAAATAATAAAACAGTTGTTAATTATTAGTAATCTAATCATGATGTCAGCAGGAAACTCAGGTTGATGAGAGGAGAAATCAAGCTCTGTGTGTGTGTTTGTGTGCATGCATGTACATGTGTGTTTGTGAAAGAGAAGAGACAGAGATGGGGGTCCCCAGGCAGTGGGCAGTGTGATAATTTACACTAGTTCCAGTTTAGAGGTTTAAAGCAGTGGTTGCTAACCTGTATTTCTTGAATTCCTTGTTGGGGAAGCTGTTGTTTGAAAGAGATTCCATTTCTTAACACAGTGTTATCTGTTTATAGACTATAAATAATTATCATCAGTATGCAATTTTAATACATTAGAGGCTAACAGAGTTATCTTGAGCTCATAATGTTTGACTTTGCAATATGTAAATATTGTATCCATTTGAACTTAGACAACTAAGATAAACTGAGAAACACTGGATTACACATATCATATGTAAGACCTTTATGTATAACATCTGTGTAAGAGTTATTCCAAGAAAAGGAGTTTGCTGGTTTAAAACAAATTGGAAAATCTCTAACATTGGGAAAACCAAAGGAGGAACATTTATTCAGAGGTTGAATGTGGGGTGTTCGCTTTGCCGTTTCTCAAAAGAAGTAATTGTAATAGTGGGTAAATTTGTGATTATTTTCTGGATGTATTTGGAAGGGTCCATTTTATTCTTTTCCATTAAATATTATTTACCTAGAAAAGGATCCACTTCCTACAGTGCCACAAAAAAAGGTTCAAGGACTGATTTTCCTCTAGAGGGTTATGTCCAGTAATTGGGCTGATAGCTTTACATGCTTGTACATTTTGACCACTGGGGTCATCACTGTCAGATGCTAGGTTATTTTCAATTTTTCAAAACTTTTATTGATGTTCAGAGGGTAAAGAAATAGCCTTTGTCTGGGCAGAAGTTCGTCGATGCCTAGAATAAGACCATGTTCACAAGCCTACTCTTAAAACATCCAAGTTCAGAATCCATGTCTGCAGCTCCCCATAGCACTGTGTGAAATGACAATTCTTTCTCTCCCAGACTTCTTCGATTCTCATTCCTATGAAAAGATGATCTTAAGCGCCTCTCAAAAGAAGAACTAAAAGGCTTCACCAGACTAATAAATCGTAGTTATAAACATTTTGGAAAACTCCTTTAGCACAAAAAGTAATTCCCCATCTGACAAATGCTATCCGGTAGGCTCTATTGTGACTACTGTATAAAGGAATGAAAATCCTCCCTGCACATGAAAAGATTCCCAACATTATTAGTCATTAGGGAAATAAAAATCAAAACCACAATGAGATACCTCTTGACACCCACTAGGATGGCTATAATAAAAAAGACAATAACAAATGTTGGCAAGGATTAGGAGAAATTGGAACCCTCATACAATGCTGGTAGGAATGAAAACTGGTGCAGCTGCTTAGAAAACAGTTTGGCAGTTCCTCCGAAAGTTAAGCATAGAGTCATTCTGTGACCCAGCGATGCCACTCTTAGGTGTATCTCAAGAGAAGTGAAAATACCAATTCACACAAAGACTTGTACACAGATGTTCATAGTAACATTATTCACAACAGCAAAAAAGTGGAAATAGCCCAAATATCTATCGGCCGATGAATGGATAAATAAAACGTGATGTATCTGGACCATGGAATATTATTTAACCATAAAAAGAAATGAAGTACTGATGCTACAACATGGCTAAGACTTGAAAATATTATGTTAAATAGAAGGAGCTAGACATAAAAGACCACATAGTGTATGATTCCCATTTATGTGATGTATTCAGAATAGGCAAATCCATAGAAAAGGAATTCTCCCCACAGCTGGGAGAAGGGAAGAAATGGCTAATGTGTATGGGTGTTTGGGGTAGGGAGGAGGGCAAAAATGTTCTGGAGTTAGATAATAGTGATTAATATACAGCTTTGTAAATACTCTAGAAATTGCTGAATCATACACTTAAAATGGGTAAACTTATGGTATATGAATTATATACCAATAAAGCTGTTATTTTTTTTTAAATCCTTCCCTGGATTCCAGCAGGTATTTGGCTTCTGTATTATAGGTTGTTACTAAATTTGAAAAATGCCTGCTGCATGAGTTAATTGAGTTTTATTTGAAAGAATTATTTTGATTTGACTTTCAGCCTGTAATCAGAAATCTTGAGATGCCACAATGTGCAGAGCAAATACTTTATTTATACTGGGAAAAACAAGGGATTGAGTTAATAGGCTCCTTACCATTTTAAGGGAATAAAAAGAATGATTTGTATGGCAAGTAATCTGCAGGGAGAAAAACATTGTTTTTCTGTTTCTTTTCTGGTACTTTACTTACTATCCTGGAGGCTGAGTGTGTTTGTAATGAGCATCACTAAGCAATAACTGTACATGTAAGTATAGGAACTATTAATATTTCAGTTTGGGAAGAGTTGTTTTAGGAATTAGCATTCTTTTTTAGTTTGATTTTGGGAATTCTTAGGGATTAAAAACATGTTTTAAAATCTTCAGCACAACTGACAATTGCAGAAATGTGGAACCAGCCCAAATGCCTATCAGTCAACAAGTAGATAAAGAAACTGTGATATATATATATGATGGATTACTACTCAGCCATAAAAAGGAATAATTAATAGCATTTGCTGCTACCTGTATGAGATTGGAGACTCTTATTCGAAGTAAAGTAACTCAGGAATGGAAAATCAAACATTATATATTCTCACTCATAAGTGGGAGCTAAGCTATGAGGACGCAAAGGCATCAGAATGACACAATGGACTTTGGGGACATGGGGGAAAGGGTGGGAATGGGGTAAGGAACAAAGACTACAAATAGGGTGCTGTGTATACTGCTTGGGTGATAGGTGCATCAAAATCTCACAAGTCACCACTAAAGAACTTACCCGTGTAGGCTGGGCGTGGTGGCTCAATCCTGTAATCCTAGCACTATGGGAGGCCGAGGCCAGTGGATCACCTCAGGTCGGGAGTTGAAGACCAGCCTGGCCAACATGGTAAAACTCCATCTCTACTAAAAATACAAAACTTAGCTGGATGTGATGGTGGGTGCCTGTAATCCCAGCTACTAGAGAGGCTGAGGCAGGAGACTCGCTTGAACCCAGGAGGCGAAGGTTGCAGTGAGCCAAGATCATGCCACTGCACTCCAGCTTGGGCGACAGAGTAAGACCTTGTCTCAAAACAAAACAAAAAAAAACAAAAAAAACCCCCATGTAACCAAATACCACCTGTTCTCCAATAACCTATGGAAATAAAAAAACAAAAATAAAAAAGTAAAATACTCATCTAAGTTTACCCATATATGCTAAGAATTAAAGAAAGATTCAATTTGGATTAGATCCGAGATGAGTTCAGGTTCTGCTCACTTCTCATGTATTACAAGTTTATTACTTTCCCTGAGATGACCACAAATCGTCTATAAATACTTGCTTTTCTACTTTCTGGCATTTTCTTTTCCACTCTGACCATTAAGTGGTAGAATGTCTTGTCCCACTGTCCTAAGAAGGTCAAAGATGAACCCATTCTTAAAGATTATCACTGGGTCACCAAAACATGGGGGTGAATTTTAGGGAATTTCCAGCCTTGTTGTCATGTTAGAAGTTTCCAGCCTTGTCTGGTTCTCTTCTGTGGAAGAAGCTGCTGCTGTTGATCATTTATTTTCTGAGTGAGAACCCTGTTGCCACTTGCTCATTTCCCCCTGCAGGATGGCCCCACTGCCTTCGTGCTGCTTCCTTAGGTAGTGTCTTTGTTCTTGGCTGTTTTAATTTTCCTCTGAATCATTTTTCTTCTTTTTTTCTTTGTTCTATTTTTCCTTTCTTCTAGTCACCTGAGCAGAATTATACTAAACTCAGGGCCACATTTAAGGCAGTTTGATGGTATGGGCTCTAGAGCAGTTCTCCATGTATTGGCTCTGCATCTTTGGTCAAGATATTTAGTTTTACCAAGCCTCAGTTTCTTCATCTGTCATATGGGCTGATGATAATGTCAATGTGGAGGACTTACTGGGATCAAGTGAGATAATCTATTTTAAGCACTTACCCAACATTTATGGACCACTTAATTTGTGCTTTTTGAAGGAGACTGTAATTAGTTCTACAGCTTCTGTTAATAGCAAAACAATGTAAAGGTACCTATCACCCTATGCTGCAGTTTCTTCACCTGCAGCTATCACCTGATAGATAATTTTACAGGTTACTACAACTTGAGGTTACTATGAGAACTAAATGAGATAATACATGCAAAGCACTTAAAACCATACCTAGCATATGGAAAGCTCTCAATGCCAGCTACTATTATTATGATGTTATTCCTGTACTGTTACTGGGAAACATTAAAAGGATGTGTGACCACAGCATGCGATTGATTCATCCTGGATTGGTTAAGCCCTATCCTGAGGTTGATTTCCATGGCTAGCAACTTAACTGCCCTTCTCTTGCACTTTCAGCTGCGCAGTTGGACAGCATTGGCTTCAGCATAATCAGGAAATGCATCCATGCTGTGGAAACCAGAGGTAAAGTAGTTTAACAGATGGCATTGTTCTCATAGAAGGTCATGCATCTGGTGAGGAGTCAGACCTGCTACCTGCTGTTTCCTGACTTTAAGTGACTCATTAGCTCCCCAAGTGCCATTGTCAGTGGATTTCCACAAGTTATGTTGGTCTCAAGCAGGAGGTCCTAACTGATTTTGTGTCACCAACTTCTTTGGCTGATGAGAAGAATGTGTTAAATATCTGAAATACGTAGGATTATAGAAACCAGTTACTGGAATTCAGTTTTTAAAATATTAAAAAACACAGGGTATCATGATATATGTGTTTCTTTGTTAACAGTTTGTAAGCGATAGTGGTGGGTCTGATAACTGACATAATTTGGGAGCAGTGATATTTCAAGATATCCATAATAATTGTAATGTGTTATGGAAATGCCTGTGATTTCTGACCAAGTTGCAGGTACCGCTAATGCTCCTGTGATTTGTTGCTTCCATCCATAAAGAAAGGAAATGCTTAATGTCAGTTGTAGGTTAGTGAAGATAAAGATGTAATTGTTTTCCTGTCTAATTCACCCTGAATTTTCTCTGGCAGACATCTTGGGGTCTGTGAACCCAAGATGTCCTGGGGAGCTAGTCCCTGGGGACCACCCAGGTGGAGAGAAGGGGTCAGGCCCATGTTCACACTGATCTTTCCCAGGTCTGTGGGAGCAGGACATTAAGATCAAGGAAGCTGGTTCATCCTGATGGTCTCCATCCCTTCTTCAGAGACTGCCACAAAGGAGATTCTTCAGTTCCAGCAGTTTGGAGCTTTGAGTTTGCTGGTCTGTTGTACCACTGAGAAAAACTATTAACCATCTTTCCACTGGATTTGATTTGAACCGTTGTCAGAGATGTGAATCTCATTTACTCTATAGCCTCTTAGCCTACCAGCCCTTTTTAAGTAGTGGAAAGAAATTCTCTCTTTTAAAGCAGGACTCATAACTCTTACCAGTTGAGAAATACACAGTTTTTTTTCATAAGGACTGTGAGGCATTAAGTAAAGGGAAGAGATTTTAAAAACCTACCCTTAATGTATACTGTCAAAAGATATTTTTTCCAAAACAGTTGTAATGTGTGGAAACATTTTTTAAAATGTTCAGTTATTTCTCCTGTACCTCCCTTAAACAAAGACTTAAGGCAGCTTGTAAAGGTAAGATATATCCAGAGAATATAAAGTAGAAGTAGGTGACATTTCTGGGAATTGGTCTTGAGGAAATAAGGATATGGGCCAGATTGAACAATAAGGATGTTTACACAGTGGCGATGTTAAGGTACAAAATTGTGAACTGGCCAAATGTCTAAAAAATGGGTTAAATCAACAATGGTATGTCTGTGTAGTAAAAAACTGTGAATCACTAACAATGCAATGGAAATACATTTTTTGACATACGGCCTTTTTTTTTTTTTTTTTTAAGGCAGAGTCTCGTTCTGTTCCCAGGCTGGAGTGCAGTGACACCATCTCAGCTCACTGCAACCTCCGACTGCCTGGTTCAAGGGATTCTCCTGCCTCAGCCTCCTGAGTAGCTGGGATTACAGGCACACGCCACCACGCCCAGCTAAGTTTTTATATTTTTAGTAGAGACGGGGTTTCACCATGTTGGCCAGGATGGTCTTGATCTCCTGACCTTGTGATCTGCCCACCTCGGTCTCCCAAAGTGCTGGGATTACAGACATACAGCATTTAAAAAATTATTTATAATACGTGAAAAATGCAAGTTACAAAGCAGCTACTCAGTATGAGCCTGTTCTGGGAGCAGTGGGGAGAGGAGCAGTAGTATTGTACAGGTTTCATTGTGTTCTCAGTGGCTCTCTGCTGATTTTTACTGTCTCACTGTGACTCATCTATTTACCTTACCTATAGTTTCTAAATTTTTTTGAAGTGTTCATTACTAAGGTAATTTTTCTTTTTTCTTTTTTCTTTTGAGACAAAGTCTTGCTCTGTTGCTTAGGCTGGAGTGCAGTGGCTCAATCTCCACTCACTGCAACCTTGGCCTCCCAGATTCAAGTCATTCTCCTACCTCAGCCTCCTGAGTAACTGGGATTAAAGGTGCCCGCCACCATGCCCAGCTGGTTTTACCATGTTGGCCAGGCTGGTCTTCAACTCCTGACCTCAAGTGAGCTGCCTGCTTTGGCCTCCCAAAGTGCTGACGTTACAGGCATGGGCCACTGTGCACAGCCTAATTTTCAACAGAGGTTTTAATTTTTTTTTTTAATTTTAAAAAGACTGAGAATAAAATGTACAGGGTTTAAAGGTAGAGGCGCAAAAATGGAGCCAAAAGCGAATCTTAAAAAAAAACTCTTTCCCCAGTAAAGTTCATATACTTGGCCACCTGTTCATCTCTCATGTTTTAGCAGCCAAAATCAAGAAAGAAACCTAATCATTTAAAACTGTTCACAGAGTCTGCAGTAAATGCAAACTGGTAGCTCAGGAGGACAAATTTTTCTGATGTAAAACTACAAAATAAATACAATAAGTAGGAGAAGAGGTGTACAAGTTCCTCTTTCCCCTCTAAAATGAAAAAGGAAATGATGTATTTTAACTTCTAAGAAAGTCTTCATTGAGCACAAAGAAGATACAAGGACAGTATGAGTTAGGTGCCATTTTAGCATAAATAGTTGAAAAAAATGGGTATCTCCCTATTGCGGTGTGTGTATGTGAGTACGTATTTATGGTGACCAGAGATGAACAGACTTTCCATACTCTCTGGGATTTGACAATTGTCCAGTGGGAGGTGGGATTGTGTAAAGTTCCAGAAAAGCACAAGGATAGAAGTAGAGACACTTAACTTAAGACTTTTCAAGCTCCCGAGCTGACATGTTACCGAATCAAGTTTCTGCCACTGAGTAACTTGGGACCCATCACTTAGGTTTTGACCAGGGCCTCCTAGTCCATGAATCATCCAGAATGATGTACACGAGTTTACAGGTCCTCTTTAGCTGTAAAATCCTATCATTCCAGACCACTTCTTTTTTATTCGGTAGTTCCATGTCTACATAGGTATTGTTGAAAGTACTGCAGAATTGATCCTTTCCTGAATTTCTTCTGAAAGATTATGTTTTGGCCTCTAAGTATTTTATACTGATCTTGATGGAGTATAAACTCAGTGTTTTGTTTATTATTGTGTACCATAGACTGATCCAGGGGCTGAGGATATAATGGTGAACAGGACACAATTACTGTTTACATTCTATTGAGAATGTAACAGAAAAAAAACAAGTAAAGAATCAAATAAAAAAGATAATTTCAGATATTGTTAACGGCTATAAAGAAAGAAATCAGGGTAAGGGAATGACCAGTGGTATTGATTGTGGGTTGCATTAGATTGAAGCAGTTGCATTGAAGCTGAGATCTGAATGATGAAAAGCTCTGGGAGAAGAGCAGTCCTGGTAGAGGAAACAGCTGTAGCAAAGGCTATGAGATGGGGCCATGAGCTTGGCACACTGAGGTGACAGGAAGGCCACTGTGTGGAGCAGAATGCATGTGGTCGTTGATGCAACCAGAGGTAGTCAGTGCTCAATAGTATAGGCCTTATAGGCCATCCCAAGTAGTTTTGGTTATGGTCTAAATGCAATGGGAAGCTACTGGAGGGTTTTAAGAGGTGATATGAACTAATTTGTACTTTAGACAGTTCACTTTGGCTACTGGTTGAAGAATGGACATCAGAGGAATGAAATAGGAAGCTGGAGCTCTGCTACTTGAGAGGGGTCAGGTATGATGGGCCTGGGACTAACAGAAGAAAAATTGTTTCAAGTCACCTGGTCTAAATTGCCTTCTTTTGTAGGTGGTACAGTGGTGATCTAATCCATGTATTTAAATGAACAGAAACACTGCAGTGGATTGGTTTTTGATTCTTTGTTTAGATGTTTAATTTAAAAGTAAACCCTTACTAGTCTAATTGTACAGTTGAATGAAATAAAGGTGGTCTTTTTTTGATAAAGAATATTTATATTATAAATGACTGGATCTTCTAATTTCTCAGTCTTGGCTAACATTCCTTAAAATTAAAAACGGTCTTACACTTCAATATTTTTATTTTATATGTAAAAATAGGTTATAAAGTGTCTTTTTCTGTTGTATGGATTTTTAATCATGTCATTTTTGGCATTTTAATTTTAAAAACTGGTTAAATATGACATATTTAAAAGTGTACATTTTGCGTCTTTTAGAACTCTTCAGATGCTGCCTTTGGCAAGAGAAAAGGAAAGTTGCTCTCGCCTCTGATGACTGAACTAACATGAGGGCTGAAGTGTGCAGCACATCCGTGAAATCCTAGACAGCTGAACCAAATCCCACTCCTTTGCTAAGAGCTGAGCTGAGTGACAGGGGACTTTAATTAGAGCAGCTTTTAGGAGGACTGAGAAAATGAAAAAAAAAAAAAAGTACACTTGGCTGGATTGGCCTGATTTGTGTTCTGACGTGTCTCTAATTAAATCATCACTGTTTCTTTCCTCAGGGATCAACGAGCAAGGGCTGTATCGAATTGTGGGGGTCAACTCCAGAGTGCAGAAGTTGCTGAGTGTCCTGATGGGTGAGTGTGGCAGTGGCTCTGCTAGGCCGGTCCCTGGGTGGGGGGCCCACTCTGAGAAGTCACCAGGTCTGTGTGTAGATACAGTCTGTGGCAAAGGAATCAGGGTATCCATGAGCTGTCACCCAGAAGTCAGCTGCCTCATCAGTCAGTTGTCATGGCTTCAGGCGCTGCTGGGAAAGGTTCTGAGTAGGACTGGACAAAATAAAAAATGCCAGGGCCCAGACACCACACCCTCTCTGTCTGTAGGTTCAGCGCTTCTGGTCTAAGTGGTACTTGTCACTCATGTGACCGCCACACCCTACTCTGTCTTTAATAGCTCATGACTCCCTCCATTCTCTTTTGGGGCAGGTATTTAGTGGGACACACCCACTGCCCAAGGAAAGGCATCATTCTGGGCTCCAGAGGACCTCAGAGTTCATGTTCCTGATACTGAGCAGGTGTCATGTAACTCTCAGATAAAATGTATATAAGCAGATAAATCTTCTGATCCTCTTTGCTTCTAGATTTCAACTGAATACTTGTCACTTGAGCAGCAGTACCCCGTTTGCCACTGGCTGATACAAATATAAAACCACTGACTCCAAATGTGCGGTATTTGAATCAAAAGCCCATGAGTCCATGAGCCAAATTTGCTTAGGCTGCAGATTTCCTATATTTTTAGATATGAGTGCAGCCAGCCTCCATGAGTCACATGGATCTAAATGGCAAACAGATCAGATTTCACAGAGGCTGTTATTCCTCCCCATGGAAGCCGTAGCTTGTAGAGATGGACTATCACTTGGGGTACCCAGCTCAGTGTTTTGGACAGGGACAGTTCTTGTGTTAGCATTTGTAATTTATTTTGCCATCCCACTTTCTGAAAATAGCTTTCTTATGTAAAGAAATCTCTTCTGTCATGTTGGCCAGAATGACTGTCTTCACCTCTTTTAGAGAGAGTCATTCACTTCTTGTAACCAAAACCCTATTGTATTGCTAATTAGTGTGAGATCTGTTGTTTGAAACTATGATTATTTGTGAGGTGCTCTGGCAACGAGTATCTGGTTTTTTTTTTTTTTGTTTAAGATTTGATATATGGTTAGTTTTTATAAAAATTAAACTTTTAATTTTGAGATAATTGTAGATTTACATGCGGCTGTAAGAAATAATATAGAGATCCTGTGTACCACTTACCCAGTCTTCTCTAAAGGTGTAACATCTTGCAAAACACAATTTTAATATCACAACCAAAATATGGGCATTCATTTAGTCAAGATGCAGAACATTTCCATCACTAAAAGGATTCCTTGTGATGTTGTATAAGCTCGTACCTCACTTCCCACCTTGCACCCTGTGTCTGACCCCTGGCAATCAGTAATCTGTTCCCTATTTCTATAATTTTGTCATTTCAAGATTATTATTTAAATGGAATTATACAATAGAGAACGTTTTGGGATTGGCATTGTTTTTCAATCAGTGTAATTTTCTCAAGGTTTATTTTTGCTGTTCCATGTATTAATAGTTCTTTTTTATTGCTGAGTAATATTCCATTGTATGGATATACTGCACTTTGTTGAACCATTCATTTATTGAAGGGCATCTGAGTTGTTTGCAGTGTGGGGCAATTATGATAAAGCTTCTGTAAATTTTCATATATAGTTCCTGTGTGAGTGTATATTTGTTCCTCTGGGATAAATGTCCGAGTGTGCAGTTGCTGGGTTGTATGGTGATAGGCTTAATTTTTGAGAAATACTAATATAAAGAAGAATTAAGAGTCTAGTATCTGTCAATCCTTAGTTTTTCATTTCTGACCAGAGCTGCAAACATTTGTGGGGTGTCTGCTGTTTAGAACAGATGTCAGGTACTAGAGATTAAACTTTAGAAAGAGCTGTTCCTTTTCTGTAAGGAGTCCTGATAGGGTGAAATATGTGTGTGTATGACAGCTGTCATGTAAAGTATGATATTCGTGCTTAATATGTGCCGGGTCTAGAAGATTGAGTAGTGTAGTGAAGGAGAGAGTAGAAGAATAATTCCAATTCAGGAAGTGTTCTGAACAAAGGGTCTACGGTGGCTACAGCAAAGGGTATTGATTCTATGATTATTATTTTAATATTTCTGAAAGACAGGCCAGGTGCGATGGCTCACGCCTGTAATCCCAGCACTTTGGGAGGCCAAGGCGGGCAGATCACGGGGTCAGGAGATCGAGACCATCCTGACTAACACGGTGAAACCCCATCTCTACTAAAAATACAAAAAATTAGCCGGGAGTGGTGGCAGGCACCTGTAGTCCCTGCTGCTCTGGAGGCTGAGGCAGGAGAATGGCGTGAACCCGGGAGGCGGAGCTGGCAGTGAACCAAGATCACGCCACTGCACTCCAGCCTGGGTGACAGAGTGAGGCTCCATCTAAAAAAAAAAAAAAAAAAAAATTTTTGAAAGACTTTCTTGAGGTTGGGACAGGAGAGTTTTAAAGTTGAATAGCTAAGGTGATCTCCTTTGTTGAGGAACTTGAATATTGAGCCAAGGTGTTTGGGGTTTTTTCTATAGGAAGTAAGAAACTATTAAAAGTTCTAAATGGTGGGATTATATCCATTATGATGCTTTTGCACACAAAAGTGTCAAGAAGACAATTCAGAATAGTTTACAAGGAAAAAAAAGCATTTATTTGCTCACATAACTGGTGAATCCAAGACAGAAACATGGCAGAGTCAGGGATGCCAGTGATGTCTTTACTTTTGCTAGATCCTTTGCCCCTTCCTTCTTCTGGCTTCTCATGTTCTCTGACCTCTTTTGGGCTTGGTGTGGCTTTGTTCTCTGAGGGAGTGTACCAGACAGGTTCAGCCTCTGCAGTCCTTGGAGCCTGTGGTCACTAAGAAGAGAGTGCCTTTCTTGGCCGTGTTGGCAGAAGGCTCCAGTGAGGACTTTGCTTGTCCAGTATGGGGCCATTCACATGATTTGTTTCTCAATCTCAGACCAGTCACATGGTCCACAGCAGATGGCCTGGATCCTCTGCCTGTGTTGGGGGATATGGGAGATGGGGTGGAGGGTTGAGGTGGGGACGAGGTTAGTCCCTGAAACCCAGTGGACTGAACAGGATTATTGATAAGATGATGGAGGAGTGCTTTCCTGAAATAATGGCTGCGGGTAGCTTTTTTAAAAAAAGTCTATCTAATGCAGATGTAACAATATCAGATTCTAGCATTAGGAGCATAATCTTGGCTACAATGTGGAGCATGTATTTGATTATGGAAAGACATGGAGGCGGAAGATGGTTGTAATAGATTAGGTAAGGCAAACCCTATCAAAGATTGAACCAGGTGCTCTGAAGTCAGGAAAAAAGGACAGACTCAAAATGAGTATAGAGAGAGAATCAACAGGACTTTTAACCAACTTGATATGGGAGAACAGAAGGGGCAGAGAGATTTCAAAGATGACAGATTATTATGTAAGATGACACTAATGAAAAGAAATATGACATTTTAGACTGCTTTGCTAATCTAAAAAAGAACCACTTTAGCTCAGTTGTGTTAAGCAAAAGAGTGGTTATGAAAGGATCTTGTTTTTATCACTTTTCTTAGTGGCCTTCACACAAGATATTTGTCTTGTTCTCTTCCTTGGTTTTCCTGGGGATAGAGAAAATAATCATGAACATTTGAGAAATGTCATGAAAAAGTAATAACTAGCAGCTGAAAGTCACGAGGGCAGCTGCCTCTGCCAGGAGGACATTACAGATAGACTGGAATCTAATCTGAGATCCAACCAGAGCTGCGAGATGACCACAGTGCAACATCTAATTGAAAGTTGAGAATGGTATACATGATTCTCCCTAGCAGTTAAGTAAGTTTGAATAAAAAAAAAAAAAAAAAAAAAGAAGTTTGAATCTCTCAGTTACAGAATCACCAGGGCTCCAGACCTGAAGGAGGAGCTTCATCTTCTCTTTTGTGAACACGCCCTCAACTTCATCAATTCTTGGTACTGGTAGTGTCTGGCTAGCCAAGAGTATAAAATAAACATGGCACCTGTGCTCCAAAACCTTCCCCTGAGATGGCTGGGCCGAGTGAACCTTTCATTAACTATTTCTTTATTATAAATTCATTGAATGCTTATTATGTGCCAGGTACTGTGTAAGATTTGGTTTATCTGTCCAAGGCTCTCAAAAGTGGAGTAGTATGTTTTGGTTATTGAAAATATGGCTGGTCAGGCATGGTGGCTCACGCCTATAATCCCAGTACTTTGGGAGCTGAGGCAGGTGGATTACCTGAGGTCAGGAGGTCGAGAGCAGCCTGGCTAACATGGTGAAACCCCCTCTCTACTAAAAATACAAAAATTAGGCTGGGCGTGGTAGCTCACACCTGTAATCCCAGCACTTTGGGAGGTCAAGGCAAGCGGATCACCTGAAGTCAGGAGTTCTAGACCAGCCTCACGAACATGGTGAAACCCTTTCTCTACCAAAAATACAAAAAAAAAGTCAGGTGTGGTGGCACATGCCTGTAATCCCAGCTACTCGGGAGGCTGAGGCAGGAGAACATCTTGAATCCGGGAGGCAGAGGTTGCAGTGAGCCAGGACTGCTCCATTGCACTCCAGCCTGGGCAACAAGAATGAAACTCCATCCCAAAAAATAAAAAATAAAAAAAATTAGCCAGGTATGGTGATGTGCACCTGTAGCACCGCTACTCAGGAGGCTAAGACAGGAGAATCCCTTGAACCCAGGAGGCAGAGGTTGCAGTGAGCCAAGATTGCACCAATGAACTGCCAGCCTGGATGACAGAGCAAGACTCCATCTCAAAAAAAAAAAAAAAAAAAAAAAAAAACAGGGCTGAGAATTAAGTAAAACCAGAGACTTTTTTGGATTACTTGGAGTTTATTTTTTGCACTCTTAATACATTGGAGGACTTTGGGTTGGAAGAGGACTATAAGAGCCAGCACTTTGAGAATGTCTTCTTTGTACTGATCAGGATTCCTTAAGAAAGCTTGCTAAAATTCCTCATAGCAAGTGCAGTGTGGCTTTGTACTAGTGTCCTACCAAGAGCTACACTTGATCCCTTCCTCCTAGCAACAGAAGTCATTAGTCTTTGGAGAGTGAAAAGGACTCTCAAAGACTTGCAGATTCCTAGAAATAGAATACCTTCTGTGTGTCTGGGGGATTTCCCCCCTGAATATTAAGTAAAGATAAATCTTTCCAAATTTTAGCCCAACTTTTTTGTCTATACTATTTAATATATTAATCAGCTATATACTTGTTCAGTGTATGTCTGTCTCTCTTCCTGTCTCTCAGTACATGTTTTAAATAAATTTTTTCCTAATGAAAAGTTATGAGTGGTCATTGTGAAAGTTTGGAGGAATACAAAACGTAGAAGAAAATAACAGTTCTATAGACTAGAGTTAACCTTTATTAACTGTTTTGTCATATGACATCAAAATGTTATTACCTTTTAAATTTAGTATGGTATAATATACTATAATAAATATAGCAGTATGTTTACAAAATTAAACTCACTGTGCAGATATTACAGGTTTTATTCATGTAACACTATAGAGTGTCTATTGTCACATGTCATTCAAGTTCTTCTAGAGTATGATTTTCTTAGGCACATATAGCATAGATGCTCTATGACTTTTTAATCAGTCCCCTGTTCTTGGATACATGGGCTAATTGCAATTCTTCATCATTCTAGAAAGCACTCAGGTAAACATTCCCATGGAGGCAGGACAGAGGGTAAACATCCCCATTGAGGCAGCAGAGATTAAGAGCATGCATTCTGAGATTAGACAAGTTGCAGTTCCACTGCTTATTTCTTTGACGTAGACAAATGATTCACACTGGTCTAGTCATCTATTTCCGCATCTGTAATAATGGCTCCTGCCTCCATAGTAATGTGAGGATGGAATGAAAAGATGCCTGTGGGTTGCTGAGTCCAGAGCCTTCACATGTTAAATATAAAATGTTAGCTGTTATAATTTTTATACGCATCTTTAATTATTTCCTCAGGACTTATTTTAAGATGTTGAATTGCTGGGTCAAGGTATGTACATGTTTTCAAGGCTCTTAGTTGATATTCCCAAGTTTGTAGTTAGCAAAGTCTGAGGAGAATATCCTATACCCCACATCTTTGCCATGCTGTGTATTGCTGTTTTGCATATAAATTATAAACATTTTTAAAAGTACCTTTTTAAATTTAATTTTGCATTTCTGTAATTTTGGGTGAGGTTGTACTGTTTACATGTTTATTGCTGATTTATACTACTTTAGTTGAATTGCCTGTTTGTATTCTTAGCCTGTTTTTCTATTGGTATGTTCTTCTTTTTCTTTAAAAAAGTTTTTTTGTTTTATTTTTAATATTATTATTATTTTTCCTGCTCTGTCGCCCAGGCTGGAGTGCAGTGGCTCAGTGTTGGCTCATAGCAACCCCTGCCTCCCAGGTTCAAGTGATTCTCATGCTTCAGCCTCCTGAGTAGCTGGGATTATAGGTGCATGCCACCACGCCAGGTTAACTTTTGTATCTTTTTAGTAGAGTCCGGGTTTCACCATGTTGGCCAGGCTAGTCTCGAACTCCTGACCTTAAGTGATCCACCCGCCTTGGCCTCCCAAAGTGCTGGGATTATAAGGCGTGAGCCACCGCACCTGGCAGTGCGTTCTTCTTTTGATTACAAGACCTTTTTAGATCTATAGGCTATATTTTCAATATGTTTTTTCAGATTATTATTTGTCTTAAACTTTATGGTGCATTTGTTTTTGTTATCTTATGAATATTTTATTGAGATGGGGTCTCACTCTTTCACCCAGGTGGGGATGCAGTGGTGTTATACTGGCTGACTGCAACCTCCACCTCCTAGGTTCAAGTGATTCTTGTGCCTCAGCTACCTGAGTAGTTGGGACTACAGGTAGTCCACCATGCCCAGCTAATTTTTGTATTTTTAGTAGAGATGGGGTTTCATCATGTTGCCCAGGCTGGTCTCAAACTCTTGAGCTCAAGGGATCTGCCCACCTTGGCCTCCCAAAGTGCTGGGATTGCAGGTGCGAGACATCATGCCTGGCCTATGTTAAATTTTTATGATATCCAGTCTGTTATCTTTTTTCTAAACAAATTGTGCCATAAAAGACCTTCCCCAGGCCAGGCGCGGTGGCTCACACCTGTAATCCCAGCACTTTGGGAGGCTGAGGAGGGTGCATCACAAGGTCAGGAGTTTGAGACCAGCCTGGCCAACATGGTGAAACCCCATCTCTACTAAAAATACAAAAATTAGCCGGGCATGGTGGTGCACATCTGTAGTCCCAGCTACTCAGGAGGCTGAGGCAGGAGAATCGCTTGAACCTGGGAGGCAGAGGTTGCAGTGAGCTGAGTTGTGCTGTTGCTCTCCAGCCTGGGTAACAGAATGAGACTCTGTCTCAAAAACAAACAAACAAACAACAACCCTTACCCAGTCTAGAATGACAAAAACCTTAATTTCCCTTAAAATCTGTCATGCAAAATGGAAACTCTCCTTTTTCCTCTAATACTTGTCCAGTTGACTGGTATCCGTATAGTGAGTCATTTTCCCCTTTCCACTACTTTTATATATCACCATGTAATCATTCTTTTATACATATTGGAGGCCATTGAAGGAGTTTGTATACATATTTTTCTAAAGGCAAACAAATCTCTTTACTGTTTGTTTTTCAATAATTCTCAATATTTTAAACACACCAACATTTTTCACCTTTTTAATGTTTAATTTTTCTCCTAATTCTTTACATTCTAGCAAAAATTCTCATACTTGTCCCCCATCTCAGTGTTACTCATTTAAAATTTTTGGGTCGACTGTGATTATTATTTTGCTGTTTACAATGCATATTTTAACTTTTTGTAATTGGATTTTCCAGTGTCTTTATTATCTTATTTAACTTCTTTTATTTCTACTTCTCATCTGTAATCTTTATTATTTCAGTCTATTTCTTGTTTTATTTTGTTGTCTTAGTTTCTGGCATCCATATTTTTTGAATTTTATTTATATGACAGAGCAGGTGCTGTCTGAATTATTTTTCAGAGTGCTTTGATCTCTGTTTTTTTTTTGCCAACAAGTATTTTATAGGAGTTTATATCTTCTGTTTAATCAAACCTTTGCTTTTAAACTCACTGTGGAGATTCTTCTTGTTCTGCTATTTTCCTGAATGCTATTAGAATCATTATCTTACATGATGATTGGAGGGCTATTGTACGTGATTTGAGCCAACTTTCTGGTATTCTTAAAACTTTCATTTAGTGGACCTCTAAGCCTGCATTGATTTTTCCTGGTTTTGCTATTTGGTCATGGTCCTGGGAGAAGCCGAGTTTACTCCTGGGTAATCTGAAGCGTGCTGTGGTTCTTCCCTCATGGCTGTCATGTTTCTTCTAGGACTCTCCTGAATTCACTTGCCTTGATATAAAAGGACTCCTCTCCACTTCTGCTCTGCAGTCTGATTTCATTGCCTGGATTATAATCTCATGACAGCTCTGGGTACCCCAGAAAGTAGCCCCCAATAGTGTGTGTGCTGGAGTGGGGTTGGGGGGTTGCAGCATAGCCTTTTCCCCACACCCCCGGGTTGCTTGGGCTAAGTTTTTGGTGGGCAGAGGGCCACCACCTATCACGTTGTTTCCCTAGCTGGGTTTTCCTCAGGCCTTCATCTGAGCTTTGCCTAGTGGATATCCTGGTGGCAGGAGAATGTTGACTGAGCCTAATTTTCTGTGCTATTAAAAATTTGTGTTCCTTTTGTGTGTGTGTTTTTACCATGATGGTAAAGGACTGCAAATTCAGCATCACTGTTTTTCTCGTCCTGTAACCTTTTTTGTTCTTCTTCTTCTTTTTTTTTAAAACCACATTTAAAGCAAACTTAGTAAAACAGAGAACACAACGAAGGTATTATAGAGCAGTGCTGTAAAGCACAGAATTATAGTAACATGCTTCCCCCACTTACCTCAGACCCAGCCGTGAACTATCCTCCCTTACTCTGGGACCTTGAATGTCTGCATTTCTTTTTTCTATGCCCCTTATTTCCCGTACCTTTCCACAGAGTGGCATAAATAAAAGCAATCAACAACTTCTTTCTGAAGAAATCAAAATGCTTTATGATGATTTCTAAGACCTAAAGGCTTACATAGGATTGAATGGAAACAGCTCAGACTTTGAAGACTGTAGACCGCCGGAGTAGGGGAACCATGAGAAGAGCAAACGTCCAATTTTGTCTACCAGTAAAGGGGAGCAGACAAAGGATGATAGGACCAGAAGATGATAGACTACTTGGATAGAGGATTGATCATCCTGGGAGCTAGCAATACGGCTACTAATCACGATCCTGAGTCCCCAAAGAAGAGACACACAGATGGAAACTCACCTCCTCCTCTGCTCCAGCCACCATAACCTTTGCCTGTTGGGATGCTTCAGGCAGGCCCTCATAAGACTGGGGCTTGAGCCAGTAAAAGCTTTTGGATCTCAAAACAGAAGGGACTGTTAGAGATAGGATATGCACATAAAAAACTGGCATTAGCAGTTGCCTCTACCTTTTCATGTATATCTCTTTTTTTCTTTGAATTCTTAACATGTGCATATATTACTTTCTCACTTAAAGAGAGAAAAACATTAATCTGCATACAGTATAATGTAGTATTAGGAAATTTAAGTGTACACAGGTAACTTTCTGAATGATTTCCTCCAAAATATCCTTCGTTTTGTCTGCAGCACAGTGATAGACTAGATGACTCTTGGGACTGATCCAAGTGTGACATTTCTAAGATGTTCTCCCCTTATAACCACTGCTTCCAGTCTGTGTCTTCTAGTCTTCTGAATTCATGTGATAGTAGGTTCAGGAGGAAATAACATTCATTCTGCTTTCCCCACATGATGCCTCTAGTACACTGGATTGCTCCTCTAGTTTAGATCTGTTTTACTGAGCAGCAGTGGTCAAGGGACATGGTGGAGAGAAAGGTACTGAGTTCTAAAGAAGAGTGTAAATGATGTCTGTGCAGCATATTCAGATGCCATCAGGAAGCTTCTGTATGTGAGGGGCGCATCAGGAGGGAGGTGTGGAAATCAGCAGCACTTTCTGAAAATGGTGTAGCTTGGGAGGCTGTATTCAACTTAGTTTGGATTTTAAATGAATTAAAATGGATGTGCTTGAGTTATGAGCCTTGCCTCATCAGTGCTATAAAAAGCCCTTTAGCCGGGCTGTAATTTGACTCTCCTCTCTAATGTTACGCAATATTCCTATGGTTACAGAGCCCGAATAAGTGGAAGCTAATCATTAGTTTGCTAAATGTGGTTCATGGAACAGTTCACAACTCCCAGACTTGCCAACTGCTGCTTGTTCAGTTTCATGTTCACTCTTCTTGGGCAGAAGTTGGTTTCTTCCTTAGAAAAATGTACAGTAACATTTGTCTCACATCCAGGAACCATGCAGGATGGCAGCTCTCCATGTATCTTAGGATGGGGAGGGAAAGAGGTCATGCAAAGCAGAGGTTTTTGATACATACTCTTCTGCAGGAAAAAGCCATTCAGGGAGTGCAAGATGACAAAGACACGAATTAAAGTGGCAGACATTTTGGATACTGGGAAAATCACATTTTGTGAACTTTTCAGAAATTTGCTGTGACAGGACTCTATGGAATTTACTGTTCTGTGGCCCCAGAAATAAAATTATGCTCTTTAGGTTCTTCCTTGTTTGTTTCATGTGACAAGAAAGACTTCATTTTATTGCTCAGGGTCACCTGCAAACATCATACATGAGCTGGGGGCCCTTTCCTCTCTCATAACCCAGTGTGTGTCTGGGGAACACACGGAGAGCAGCAGATACCAGTTGGATTTGTGCCCCTACCTGGTGATGATAGGCTAAATCCTGAGGCCATTCATGAGTATTTGGCCTCTTTCTATTTGGATGAAAGTGGTTTCTTTCCCAGTAAATAGAAAATGTATTGTGCCCACCTGCGACTTATTTTTTTCCAGCTGAAAGGCTGTTGGCCCTGCAGGAGGAACAGCTTTCTTCATTGATATCCCAGAATTGTTCTTGGAGACTGTTCAGAAAGATGCAGTCTGGTGGCTGCCTCCCTTTACCTGGTGCATCATTTAGATCTCTCTGCATTGTAAAAAGACGAAAACCTGACCTCATCTGACTTAAGGGGAAAAAGGAATTTACTGGCTCATGTGGTAAGAAGGAGAGGCAAATACAAGGGTTCAAGATCCACCATTTCTGCTTATCTCATCTCTGGATTTGTCGGACTTTCAGGCTCTGTGTGGTGGCACCTGGCAGTTACATAACCTCCCAGTGCAAGCCTAGCAAACAGCAAATATCTGTTCCTAACTCCTGGAGAGTTACTCTGATTGGGCAGGCTTAGGTCTTGGGCCATCCCTCATCCAGTCATTAAGTCCAGAGAGATGATCTACTTTTGGCCAGTCTGTCCTGAATCCCATTTTCCACCCCTGGAAAAAGTAGGAAAAGGGTTGCTCTCCTACTCAAAATGAGGTGCTATGCAGGGAAAAAGAAAAAAAAAAAGGACTGGGAGCTGGTGGGCAAAGAACTAGTCTTTAGCTAGTATGAGGGAGCTGGATTCTCCGTCCTGGGCACTTAAAAAGACTCTGTGACCCTCCCACCGGTAGGTGTATGACCTGGCCTGCCTCACCAGGGACAGGATGGGGATCTGTGAAGCAATTACACTCCCTAACCTCTGCCTCTTCTTCTCATCTCCTTGTGTGCTACTCAGGAAGATTACAAGAATTACCTCTTCTGATCTTTTATCGTACATGCTTGTTTAAAATATACTGATTTGTTTAAAAGCCCATGCAAGAAGAGACAAAAGAAATTGTCAGAGCTGATAGTTATGGTGGTTCTCATTGCACATTTGAACTTAAAGCAATTTTTAAAAAAATACAAAAGTAATGGAATAAAATGATACCACAGTCCACCACTTTAACCCAACCACTAATTTAGAGTATTTCCTTTCAGCCTTGTTCATATAAAATGTTCATAGAAAAAGTTTCTCACAAACATATCTTGTTTTTTTTTTTTTTTTTATTTGACATTATATAATGCAGGCAATTTCCATGTTGCTTTACAGTCATGGTTGTCATATAAATCAGCGAGGTAATATTCCATCAGGTAGACATACTATAATTCACTTAATCATTCTTCTATCATTGGACATTTAAGTTGTCTCCTTTTTATGTTTTTTTATTATTTTTTTTCTCCTGCTTTTACAAAGAAGAGTGTATGCTGAGCATATCTGGGGTCTGTAACTTTTCTTCTGCGTTATCTTATTTTCTGAGGATAGACTGTGAGAAATGGGATTACTGGTTCAAAGGGTGTAAACATTTTTAAGACTTTGATACATATTACCAAATTGCTTCTCAAAACTGTTGCATTTATCTCTCCTGCTGCCAGCAGGATAGGAGAGGATCAGTTTCACTGCATTCTTGCCAGCAATAGATACTGGAATTTTTAGACATTTTCCTAATTTAATAGGTAAAAAAATACTCGTCGTGTTTGTTTTACTTTGCATTTCTCTAGTTACTAGCAAGATTGGATGCCTTTATGTGTGCTTATTTATTAGTTCCATTTGATGCTGTGCTTTATGTATTGTCTTTTCTTCATTTTAGACCCCAAGACTGCTTCTGAGACAGAAACAGATATCTGTGCTGAATGGGAGATAAAGACCATCACTAGTGCTCTGAAGACCTACCTAAGGTAGGGACTTTCCATTTGCAAGGCAGAGTGCCAGCTAGTTATCATGCAATCAGGAAGAAAGCAGTTTTATTTTCAGACTCCGGAGAGCTGTCGGGTGGGTGTTTGAGATGTGGAAACAGCTTCTGTGTGGGTGCGTTTAGCTCAGCTGGTCAAACCAATTGTAAATCATCCATAGTTGATGGGTTGCCTTTGCGCAATGACACCGTGAGTGATTTAGGAAACTTTGTTCTATATGAGAAGCATTGTGATAATTAGCCTTGAACAGACCCTACAATGGGGTCTTTCCCGAAGACCCTGAATAATCTGTTAAGAACACAAGGAATCATGAATCATATTCAGTTAAGAAAGCGTGATTACATACCCCATGTATTTTGATAGTTTCATACTTTACACAGAGTACACTGCTGACAATGGTTCTTAAAAATGAGAACGTAATGGAACTCCTTTTTGACTCCTTCCCTTAGATTGGACAATATTATCTCCCTGGAGATACTATTTTCCTTGTATCATTTATAAATGATATTACTGAACCCTCTCTATACCTCCTTTCGTTATTAAGGGTTGGGTTATTGACCAGCTGCCTGCATCTTAGTTTCATGAATAAACCAAAGTATTTATGCTGGACTTGAAAGACAGGAATACCATAGTTCTTCTTACAGAAAAAGGTGGGACCTAGTCTTTTTTTTTTTTTTTTTTTTTTTGTGAGACAGAGTCTTGCTCTGTTGCCCAGGCTGGAGTACAGTGGCTGGATCTCAGCTCACTGCAAGCTCCACCTCCCGGGTTTACGCCATTCTCCTGCCTCAGCCTCCCGAGTAGCTGGGACTACAGGCGCCCACCACCATGCCCGGCTAGTTTTTTGTATTTTTTTTTTAGTAGAGACGGGGTTTCACCGTGTTAGCCAGGATGGTCTCGATCTCCTGACCTCGTGATCCGCCCGTCTCGGCCTCCCAAAGTGCTGGGATTACAGACTTGAGCCACCGTGCCTGGCCGGGACCTAGTCTTAAAAGGAGAGGAGAATGGTCATTAGAAATAGCATAAGTCTTTGTGCGGATTTTAAGATGCAATTGGCTGGAAAGCAAAGGAAGGAGGCCACAGAAAAGGAATTGCTGATGTAGATTTTATTGGCTATTGGGTAATTAGAGTGAAGAGTAAGACATAATGTATTAACTAAAACTAGGAGTCGAATTAAGGGACCCAATGAGAATAAAATCTGAGCCAAGAATAATGTATAGTCCTATTGAGAAGTTTCTTATTTGAACTATCAGAAAAAACCTCAAGTTTATGGTTAAACATACTCATACCCTAGCAGGTAAAATTTGTTTATATCATACATAATGTTAGGCATTCTAGCCCTTTAGAATTCTGGAGCAATACTCCATAGGGAATTCACCACCAAAACACCTACAAAAGTCTTTTATAGTGTTTCTAGATGAATTGATTCTAACAACAAGCCGCTGGGAAGATCAAGAATTGCAAATATGTAGTTAGTTGCGTGTTTCTTAGACACATCTTAAAATGCTATTGTTGATAGGTGAGTCACTGACTGAAAAGGAAATCTCTTATTTTGTGTTAGACTCTTGCATTAGCACTATTTTAGTGTTGACAATGAAACATAGTTGTATCTATTCCTCTGAAAAAGAGAGAGAATAAAAATTTTGGATGAAATCTCTGAACCCTTGCAATAGGGAAACTGCATTGTTACTGTTTCCCTGTGATCTTTGTCTTTGAGAAAAGTAATACAGTTTGTCAGTCTCTAGGCTGCTATTTAGAGAGAATATGATTATTCTTATTATTAAGCTGATTGGCCTGTCTCCTTTCACTCCAGAATGCTTCCAGGACCACTCATGATGTACCAGTTTCAAAGAAGTTTCATCAAAGCAGCAAGTAAGTCTTTTTTGTCTCAGTTTTAAGGGGAAGGGAATAGATTTTTCTATTTCAAAGAAGAGTCAGTATCCCAAAATAAACATTACCTAACCCTTCATATTCTGCATGTAAACTGGCCACATAACATACTCATGAGATTCTAACACAGAATAAAAATGAAACCAAATAGGGATTGCTAAGGGCCTTTCTACCACATTGAAATTACAGCAGGAGAGAGAATCTTCAGAAGTCTTTTTTTTTTTTTTTTTTTTTTTTAGGGGAGGAGGATGTTGGAGGGATAGAGAAAAACAAGTTTGCCTTTCTAGTTTTGATTATTGGAGTTCTAACTTCTTAGGTTTTTTCCAGCCTTTGAGTAGCATTTTGCAGAATGAATCAGACATTGCACATTACCTAAATTGAGCATTGGAAATGTTTCCCTGAATATGACACCATTTATATAACTTCACAGTCCTCTTTTCCATCATGTCTTCCATTTACAGCTTCTGATCATTCTTCAGCTATATCTTCCAGGTCCCTGGTGTCATATTACTGGTATTAAAATACATAGGGATTAGGTGCAAGCTACTCTAAGTATACTGGAATCTCTGGCTACATGGGTCAGGCCTCTTGTAAAGAGGCAGAAAGATTCTGTATCAGATTTAAATCCAGCATGAATCTTCACAGTATTATTATGTCGATAACTTGTGCCCCTCCCGGGTTCCTTTCAGCCTTTAAAATATATTTACTCTGGTAGCTACTACTGGCCTAATTTAGTAGTACCTATTCTGGTGTCCTTATCTACTCATAGTTGTCCCCTTAAAACAGGAAGGAGAAAGCTAGGAGCAAAGATGGTGTTTATGTCATTTCTTTCTAGAGAAATTACAAACCCATAGCGACCATTCTCTACTTAAACCTCACATCAGTTCTATAAATAGGTGTGATGAGCACCATCAATCTATTTGCCAGAGTAACAAAGCCACTTACCCAGGTTCAACCAAGAGAATGTGACAAGCCGTGATTTAGGTTACAAGTTGGCAGGAAGACTTGAGTATTTTATCTGCCATTACTTTCTTTCTAGCAGGCTGGTTGTCATACGTGACTTGAGGATACTGGACATTTTCCTTTGATTTCTTTGATGCTGTCTTGAGATGTTATTTTGATATTTGAAACCCTTGCAATGTTATTCATGTAAGATTTGTTTATCACTTTACAAGTGCATAAAGTTCCTTACTTCCTTGAAATGAAGTCTTCCCTTTAGGGAGCCAGCTACTCCTGAGTTTGTTCTCAGGAGCAGCTCTGGGTGTGCAGTTGACTGGCTCCGTTTCATCACATCATCACCTTGGTTTGGATTTTTTGATGACGGTTTTTTTTGGCAACCCTGTTCCAGAAAGCACTATTAAAAGGACTTCCAGATCTAGTCATGCTGGCCATGCAGTATGCACACAAGACAAGATTGTAAATCTTTGAGAAATCCTTGGTCTGTTAGTGCCCATCCTTTGGTTTCCCTTGATTTTTCATTCTTAAAGTTGTTTAGCTGTGACACTGATAAAATATTATCTCCCTCCTTCCTTTGCAGAACTGGAGAACCAGGAGTCTCGGGTCTCTGAAATCCACAGCCTTGTTCATCGGCTCCCAGAAAAAAATCGGCAGATGTTACAGCTGCTCATGAACCACTTGGCAAAGTAGGTTTAAGACCAATTACTAGCCCTTTTCTTACCCCTGAAAGTTCTTATCTTAGCAGTGAAGCTGATCTCAGTTCTGCTTTTGTTTCTCTCTCCCACTATTGCATCAGGTATGCTGGAGGCTTAGGAAAGAAATGTGTGAAATGTTAATTGCAGTGGAGAACAGCAGCAAATGCCAGATGGCCTTCCCAGAGGATGCTGGGGAAGTGCTCATTTCATCCAGGCCATGAAGCTGAGTTTTCAGGGGGATTTTGCCTGTGATGATCAAGGGCAAACTGGAGTGTGTTGTCCATGATACCAGGTTGCCACACAGAATTTTGTGGGATTATAAGTTCTTATGCTCATCAAGAACAAACAAAAATATGTTATGGGTTTACAGAATTTGGGTTTTCAGTAAGGAGGCCTGGATTCTAGAGCTGACTCTGTTATTAACCTGCTGCTTAACCAGCCCTGAACAAACCAGTGAACTTTCTATTCCTTAGTTTCCCCATTCTGTCTAATGTGGATAATAGACTCCCCTTTTTCTGCAAGGATCATTGATTTTTGAAGTTACATGCATTAAAGCCTTTGAAGAAGTATAAAGAGTAAAGGAATTGTTTTCAGCAAATACTCGCTTGTCCTCTGAGATAATCAAAGCATTCAGTCGGGACCTGATTTTCTACTAGGAGTATTTACAGTCTTGGAATGGTTTTGAATATTTGTGTATTTACTGTTCCTTGACCCGTTTACAAGTGGCATTTCTGACTTCCCGTGCTGCATTCATCACTACTTGTGTGTGTGTTCTAACCTTCCATTGACTTTGGTGGTATGTTCTTGATTGCAGACTGGCACAAAAGAAAAGAATGAGAGCATAACAGTTAACCTAAATTATTAAACCCTACATTCTACTGAACTGACGTGTTATAAATTTGGCTTTTATAGTCCACACTTTGCTATGCTATTAGGGTATTTCTTTGGGATAAGTTGATATTCTTCTGAGTGAGATTGTAATGGTTAGTTTTCATCTTTCTGTCAAGCACTTGATATTGCCTTTGGAAAAAAGAGTGATATACATCATGAAGATTTCAACCATGTCCTCATTTCCATCAAGAAGCAAGAGTATTTTGTGTGTTGTTGAAAAGCAATTCGGCAAAGCCACGGTTGCTCCATTATTGACCAATTTTTTTTTCTTGGCTTCCCATATCAGAGCTGCTTGTTCAGGAGTACTTAGGAAGCATAGCAGATAACATGCAAGTTTACAGGATAATGCCCTAAAGGTGTCAAAGAATCCTGATGAAGCATGTTTAAAATAATGGGAACTGGGCTTTAAAAAGTAACTCCAGATGCTCTGAGATGACAGTTTAGTACCGTTTCCACACAACCTAGAGTCAGGCGTTTGTTAAGCAGAGAAGCTGGTTTAGATCTTAGTTGCAAAACTTTGCACACTTGAAGGACAAACACCAAGACACAGGAGGTTCCAGGTGCACCCTCCAGCCTAGTATGTGTGGGGATGCTCATGACTGCTTCATGGCCATTGGGTCTTAAAGAGGCCTTCAGGCCTGCAGAAAGCAGCTGGAGAAGGGTTAGGAAACATCTGAAAGCCATGGGCCTTTTCAAGCTGTGCAATTGGAAGGAGCTTAACTGAACTGAGAGAGACCAAAAGTGAAGGGTGACCCAGCAGAGCCAGTGTTGCATTTCTCCTACTTTTAAATTTCCTTTAGGATTGTTAGGAGTCTTTAAAGAAGAAGAAAAGAAGATTTAAAAAACAAAACCAAACCCTTAAGGTAGGTCTTGAACAGTTGAACTTGTTCATCTCCTGTTTGGATGACTCACTTTCTCTTCCTTTTTCCACTCTTTCCCCCTTCAATTCCATTACATTCAGTCCATCCTTGTCACTAACCTAAGAGTTATAAACTGGAATTTGTAAATCACAGTTGTGACCTTGACACTTTTTTGTTTTTTTGGCCTTGTAACCAATTTAAAGCAATTTTGTTCCTGGAGTTGTTTACTTCATAGCATTTCTTGAGCATTATGTCTTATCTTTGAAACTTGAGAATGATATTCTGTGGTTTTATGGTATTTCTTGTTCATTTAATTATCAAGAAATCTACCTATGGACAAGCTCTCATGCTGTAATGTGAGTTGGTTAGAGCTAGTATTAGACTATAGCAGACTTAAATTCTTAGCGTGCTGTGTTCTTGGTCTCCCGATCCTCTATATTTAAAATGTCCCTGTGGAGAAGGATATGAATGAGCAGTGTTGAATCCAGTAAAGAGTATTTATTTAGGTCTGAAAGAATTCTTTGGCATCCAGAGGAGTTCTAAGATTCCACTTAAACTTTATATTCTCATTTACAGCACTGTCCTTATTTTAAAATCAAGCAGTAAGGGAAAGTTAACTTGGGACAAGAAGTTTGTCTAATTCCAGTTTTCTCAGGTTTAGACTTACTCTAGGCTACGCCTGAGCTATTGTTCCTCTGGGCTACTTACTTAATGGTCAGCTTCCTTCCTAAGTTTTGGTTTCAGGGCTGATTCTGCTGGAAAACTGGTGTTTACTTCTCTCATTACCTACTGTTTGCCTTGTGCATCTCAGAATTCTGGTTCAAAGGCAAGACATTTTGTATTGTATATTTTTTAAAGTACTCTTTTGAAACATTTTCCAAAATTGATTTCCCTTAGCCACAGAGGGAGAATTAAGGCATTTTTTTTTTTATTAAATCCCAGCTAAAAATTCATTCAGAGGGGGAAAAAAAGTCTTGGGTCGGGGGAAGGATAAAAACTCCAAACCTCTAAAGCAAATGATTACCAGGGCACATCCAAATCATAGAGATGTTGGATTTGTTTCAGACCTCAGAGGGAACATAAAAATTATAGGCAACCATGCACATATTTTTGTAGTTTCAGCTTAAATCTACTATGATAATTAGATGTTTTCTGTTTGGATCTTGGAATCTAGTATACAGTCTGGAGTCATGTGCCTCAAAGGATGGTTAGAATCACTTGGGGTGCTTGTTTACATTGACATTTCTGGGCTCTGTGGGTCTACTCAGTCAGGCTCTCTGCCTGGGAATCTGCATTTCTGATTTATTTCCCAGGTAATTATTATGTGAATAGTGATCTAAGAACCACTGGCCCAGAGAATGGGCCGTACGCAAGGATTTTCTAGGAGAGAGAAATGGTATTGAGAGGAATATGGATTGGGATGTAGGTGAATATTAGAAAGAAGAAGCTCAAAGCAGTGAATTCAAAAGGGAGATTTTATTGTCGTGATTAAATTAGCTTTTGAAAATCCAGTTTTGACTTTCCAAGTCTTTGCAGTTTGACTTTGCATTGAGTTTTCAAAAAATGTTTTTGTTTTAAAATCATGCAAAAGGCGTTTTTACTTAAGAAAAAAATCATTCCCAGCTAGCTATGGATCCTTGTGCCAATTTTTCTACCTCTTTGAGCCTCAGTTTTCTTTCTCCTCCAATTGTATAATTCTGTTATTTTTATCAGGTGGAGCAGGACACAAGAAAAATATCCCACTCTTATAATCGTAAGAGGAAATAAAAGTAGATGAGTTAAAAAGACTAATTTCATGGTAATTTCCTAATGTTTACATATTATGGCTCCAAGTATGTTGTATATCCCCACACATACCATTCATAGTGGCTCATGTGGATTTATTACGGTGTATGCAGTGAGGAAGGATTTCAAAGAACCCTTCATACATCAGGAGTAGATATTAAAAATACCTTTTCACAGCTGATTTTCCCAAAATACTTATTGAGAAATAAACCTTAGTCTCTTTCCTTTTTTGGAGCAACTGTTCCTTTGTTGCGGGGGTGTTGGAGAGGCAGAAGACTGTTTTCCTTCCCCAGAGAGATATGGTATCATTTAGGATGCTTTGGGCTGCAAGAAACAGAAAATCCAATTCAAAATGGCTTAAACAATAAGGAGATCTGTTGTGTCATGACACAGAATCTGTCCTGAGAGTTGGTTAGTTTCTCAGCTCATGAAGGACTCAAGCTATTTCCATGTTCCTGCTCAGTCAGCATCTTGTGTTGGCTAGCTCCTTGCAGAGTCCCAGCGTACTGCATTGTGTCCTTGCATGTCAGTGCTTGTCCAGAAGCAGAAAAGGCATTATTTCTTCTCTGAGTCCCTTTTTAAGAGCTAGGATGATACTTTTCCCAGACATCCTCCAGCACACTTTATGTCACATCTCATTGGTCCAGAGCAGTCACTGGAGACCACCATGATTATTTTCCATCCAGCAGGATTTATCTGAGCCACTTGTGGGAGGATTGGATATCAGAATAAAGGCAGAGCTTTGACAGAATAAAGACAGCCCACGGTGTCTGCGGCAAGTAGTCTTGGTAAATCACATTCATCAGAGAGTATTAAGTCTCTTGCATGGTGTACTAACACAGTCAAGATATATGGGACAAAAAGACCAATTTTGGGAGGAAAGATGAGTACATCTGCAATGTGGGCACATAGGCACTAAATTACAAGATTTTAGGGGGTGGGAGGTAAGAGAGGGTAATAAAGAGGGCAAAATTGACTTTACTCCATTACCACTTGCTGATTCCCTATTTGTTCTTTTCATTACCCAATTTTCTAATGTTTATTTTGATCATCTGTTATATGTTGTGACTTTCCAAAATGGACAAAATTCTGTAGATCACTGGGATTATAAAGAAATATTGTGGGGAAAATACTTGGCATACAAGTGAGACCTTATCAAAATATGTAGACTCTGTTGGCAGAAGTTACCATTGAGCACATTGTAGCTTGGGTTTTTTGTTTTTTGTTTTTTGTTTTTTTTTTGTTCCTGTGACTTGAGTCTGAGTACTTCCAGGCATCCCTGCAAATCAAAAAGGATGTATTCATATTTCTTTAATGATCTAGAAACAGTGAATTGGGTTCATGTACAAATGCTTGTGGTTATAAAAAAAAAAAAAAGTCTTGCCAGGCATTGGCACCAAGGAGGATGAGCCCTAGCGGTTCAGTAGCATTCCTTAGTTCTTAAGAAGGGTTCAAAATAAAAGGAAGTGAACATTAAGACTTAACATAAACACGTATTAGATACTCTAATATTTCTTCTTTCTCCATCCCATCTAGAAGATAAGATTTAACTTACCGATGAGCTATTAAACATAAGAGCTAGTTATTCCTTTGCCATCAAGACTAGTCCAAATAAAATAGCTGTAGAATTTTACAAAACACATTTAAAGAAAACAGTATTTTGAGATGATGGCTTTCTAAGATGGAAAGCTCCTGTGAGTTTCTCTGGCTGCCTTCCCTCAGCCATACACCTTGGCTCTGGAACCTTTGTTCTCTCTAGTAACCTCTGAATACCGCAGTGCTGCCAGTGCAGGATTGCTTGGCCGCTGGGCCACTGGTGGTATGGCCTGATACCCCCACGCAGCCACATTGACCCCATTCTCCAGTCCCATCAGGCTTTTTCCTCACTGACTCCCACCAGGAACTCAGAGTTCTAGTGATTCCAACCCTTTTCTATCTCTTGAATCTGTCTACTTTTCTGTGTCTCCATCAGTACTCCTGTAGTCCAAGCTGCCATTGTGTCTTTCCCAGTCTGCTTGTGAAGGCCTCCTCCCTGTTGCTCTGGCTGGTGGAGCTCTGGCTCCCCTCCAGTCCGCAGAGTGCATGTTGTGCTTCCAGGGAACTTTGAAAACTGCAAATCTCAGCATGTGATTCCCCTGCTTAAAAAAAACTTCAAAGGCAGCTTCCCCATTGCTCTTAAGATAAAACCCTGGAAATGGCCTCCAAAGCCCTGTCTGGACCAGACGTTTCTGGAATTTGCAGTTTCATCTTGTGTCTGTTTCTCATGATCACCATCCTGTCCCTACTGCATGGCACACAGTAGACACTCATGAATATTTGTTGGGCAAACACATGAAGAGTCTCTTGACTGCTTCTCAAATACCCACTTCCCTGCTCCATCTTTTTACCTTTTGCAATTCATTTTCTCCTGTCTGGAGTGGCCCCTCCCCAGCCTCTGCCTGCCAAAGGCTACCTCATTCTTCTAACTTCAGCTCAGATGTCACTGCCAACAAGAATCCTTCCTGCCACAAGTGCCCTCTTGCTTTCCTGAGCTTCCACAACCTTTGCTTGTTCCTTTCTTTTAGCATGTATCACATTCCACCTGGTGGGACAGTTTGCCCAGGTGTGTATCTCTCCCTCCTGTGACATCTGAAGCTCCCAGGGGATGGGCAGTCTGTCTCCCTTGTCTTTGTTTCTTACCTAGAAGTTGCAAATGAAGCCCATGGCCAGAGCAGCCCACACATGTGTTTGGTGGTGGTGGTGTCCTACACAGTACTGTTTTGAAACTTTGAACAAATTTCCAACGTCTTTAAAGGGGGTGATTTTACTTGAAAAATTCGTATCTCCCCACTAACAGTTGACTGGGGCTGAGTAGAAGCCACACCCTATCCCCCCAGGGTGTGCGTTCTCCAGTTTGCCTTAGTTCCTAACAGTCCCTGTGGTCTCTTGCTCCCAGCCTATTTCTTTCAGGTCTCCTACCTGCCTGGCCGTGTTGTAGGCATTTGGGTTTTCAATCCTTGCCTACCTATTGGCTTATGCCAAAAGAGGAGCTTGATATTTGGTGAATCGCATAAATGAGCAAGCAGAAATGGGCTAAGGGAGTTACTTCCTTGACTGGCTCTTTTTTTTTTTTTTTTTTTCTTTCCTGAAAGATTTATTGTTTCTGATAGATGGGAGGTCCGTGAAAGAAGTGAGTGATACCGCTTCCCGGCCTATTTATGGGTATGGAGCAGGAAGAAGAGTGCATTTTTTTTAAAGGCTAAGAATGGGATTCTCAAAGGACCTTCTCCAGCTATTTTTGGCAGAGTCAAAGGAAAATCTATTTAAAGGGACATTGCGCAGAACACAACGACATATTTTAAAGCAAACAGGCAACTTAGCACTTTAAATTAATGGAAATGAAAAGGGAGAAATTAGAGCTCAGCATTATTTAGCCTCACCGCCAGACCTTTGCTTACTTTCAACCCAAGAATTTCTCTGTTCTGTGCCTTCGTAGTGTTTAGAGATAGGAGAAAGAAAGATATCAGTTCAGTTTAAATTTTTTGCCTTAAAAAACCCAACAAAATTTCTGAATTCAAGGAACTAAATCTTTCCCATCACACGTAACGCCCATTCTGAAAGGGGAAATGCTTGACTTCAAGCTGTTAATGTTCAGCAGTCTTAGAGCTCCTTTGATTTGGGTCTCTTGTTTGTTTTGAGTTGTTCCACTTATGTTTGCATTTATTTTCTCAATAAATTTCCTGTTTTCTGATTCATCTCTTCCTTTTCTGAGTCCACGGAATCCCCTCCCAAATTAAGGGAGGAGTGGGAGGAAGACACTCTGTTTTTCTTTCTTTCTTGGTGCCGCCTTTCATTTTGGGAGTATTATAAAAGTGAGAGTGTCAGAAAACATGAAGATGACTCAGTTTCTTCCTTGCTAATCCTTAGCAGAGCTTAGATTTCTTATACATTGGCCTTGGGAGCATGTTCTTCATGAAATGCCTCTCTTTTTGGCTGAGTGGTGGTGGATAAATTGATTCGCTCACACTGTTTTGGGTACTGGAGTCCTCTCTTGCTGCATCCTCTTTGAATTGCGTTGTGAGTGTTATCTGTGATACTTATGTTCTTATATTGACTGGTTTCTCACCAGCTCTTCAGAACAATTGTGGCTCAAATGTGGCAGCTGGCAGACTTCTACGGATATGAAGTTAATCTGTAGGACACAAGAGCACAGTGGTTAAGAGAGAACATTCTGTAGCCAAACTGCCTGATTTTGATCTCATCTCTTATGTAACCTTGCATTTGAATTATTTCTCTATGCCTGAGTTTCCTCATCTGAAAAAGATGATAATAATCGTATCAGAAAGTTTTAACTTAGCACATCAGGTTTTCTTGGCTTCTCCTGTTCGTATTGCAGCCACCACTGAGATGACCACTTCTGTGTGGGTTCCGCCACCCTTCCTGCAAGGGCAGCCTGGTAGCCTGGAGCCTCATGCCCGCGTTTCTTACCTCCCACCCTAGGGAGGCGTGACACAAAATGACATTCACACACAGATACGCTGGGACAAGGGGAAGTTAAAACACTCTGAGGGGAAAACCTTTGGTCAGTGGGAGAAGGGAGCTGAGTATCCCAGAAGCAGTTGTTAAACAGCCTCTTTGAAGATGGTCTCAAGAGATTGAGCAATTGTGTTAGTGCTTGAACCAGGTGGGGTCTAGCTTCTCTTCTCCACCTCATTCCCCCAAGAATCCCCTGGTAAAGTAGTGTCAGGTAAGCCTTTATGTACTCATGCACCACATAACAACGTGTCTATCAACAATGAACCATGTATATAGCAGTGGTCCCTTAAGATTATATCATGTTTTTACTCTACCCTTTCTATGTTTAACTATGTTTAGATGCACAAATACTTCGCATTGTGTCACAGTTGCCTACAGTATTCAGTACAAACATGCTGTGCAGGTTTGTAGCCGAGGAGCAATAGGCTATACCATAGAGCCTAGGTGTGCAGCAGGCTCGACCATCTATCTGGGTTTGTGCAAATGCACTCTGTGATGTTCACATAGCAATGAAATCGCCTAACAACATATTTCTCAGCATATCGCCATTGTTAAGCAATGCGTGACTGTACTTCAAGTCTCTTCCTTCTGGAAAACCTAAAGTAATACAGTAATAGTGCCCACCCTTTTAGAGTTGTGCAGATTAAATTAATCTACACAAAGTTCTTAGAAGAGTGCCTGGCATGTAGTATCCCTTCCATAAATGTTAGTTTCTACAATCTGTTGGAGAAATCAGGGAGCGGGATAAAGAACATGATAGAGCTGGCTTCAGGGTATGGGAAATTGGGGCAATTGTTAAAACCAAAATAAGTCGTCCTTGCTGACTAGATGGGGCTTTCTTCATAGTTTTGTTATTGGCAAGCAAAACCCTTAGGGCTGGATGCTGAAAACATAGCACACACAGCTCTTGTCCACTTGGGAGATTTCTGTGTGTACATGTGTTTGTTTTTGCCTTGCTTGTGGTTTCTTGGCAGTTTGTGTGCATTTGGCCCAACGGGCTGAGCATCTCTCCTTTCCCAGCAAAAGATGAGCCAGCACAGGGCCAACTGGGAGAAAGAGCTGTTCATATCTGGTTTCAGGTCCTACCTTATTGCAAGTCTCACACTTCCCTGTGAATATCAAGGCTCTTCATGATTCAAATGCTCTGTGGAGTGGTGCACCTGTTTGAAGGAACAAGCTGTGTGAGGCTGATTTCCATGGAGGTTACCTCCCCCTCCCCCTCCCCTGCCCTCTCCCCTCCCACTTCTGCTTCTCGGTGTCGCAAGGCTGATTTCATCTCCGAAGCAGCTGTCTTTGCTAGAGTTTAATAACTGTTAATTTCCTGGAGGGGGATGGCACGTTGTATCATGAAGACTCATCTTTGTCTGCATGGTCTGGAAATTTCCACTCATCTTTGTGATCTTTGAGATGTTTCTCTTTGTGGGAGAGTCTGACTTTCCTTCTGTTTTACTCAGTTTGCCCTCTCAGATGCCATTCCCAGATTAAACATGGCCATCCACTGTGAAAACGGCCCTCTTGACCTTCCAGTTTCCCCCTGGGAGCAGTCTTCACATGGATTTCCTTCCCCGAGCTACTGAAATCTGTACTGAAGTATTAATCTATACTCTAAAGAAGGTCATGCCTATATTCAACTTCATTCTGTCTTGGTAGATATTTTTTCACTTTTGCAGTTTCACTCAAAGAAAGGGCTTAAAGAAAAGTTCAGGGGGTTTGAATTTTGGTATCCGTCTTTTCTGCTTCCACACATGCACAGGAATGTTTTTCTTCCAGCAGTTTAGCATCCTGATTTATTTCGTGTTTCCAATTTGGTATTATAAGTCAGTATTCTTGATTCTCTTCAGTAGGCGGCAGAGGAACCCAAAATGTTGAGTCTTGTTGGTATATTGCAAGCAGGTCTTGCTATGTACTTGGTGGTGCCTAGAATTGGGTAGAATAGGATCACTGTTTTATTAAAGTCAGATATTCCATGAGAAAATGGGGGCACTCTAGGCCTCAGAAAACAGTTCGTATATTAGTTCTTTGGCTGTAAGCAGCATATGTCAACTGTGGCTAATTTAAAAAATAAAAACAGGGCCCAAGAACAGTGGTGCACGCCTGTAATTCCAGCACTTGGGGAGGCCAAGGCAGGCAGATCACTTGAGGCCAGGAGTTCGAGACCAGCCTGATCAACATGGTGAAACCCCATCTCTACTAAAAATACAAAAATTACCTGGGTGTGGTGGCACTTACCTGTAGTCCCAGCTACTTGGGAGGCTGAGGTACGAGGATTGCTTGAGTCAAGGAAGGGAGAGGTTGCAGTGAGCCAAGACTGTGCCACTACACTTTAGCCTGGGTGAGAGAGAAAGACCCTGTCTCAAAAAATAAAATAAAAAATAAAAGGAATAAAGTTTATTGAAAGGCTCCTGGGTCAATCACGTAACGGAAAGTAGAACTGAACCATCAGACATCGCAAAGCAACCTCAAGGGCCCTTGTGGTACCTGGCATCCTACTACGTTTCCCTAGGCCATTTCTTCTTCTCTTCTAGATGATCATCTCAGATGTTGCTTTTCATTTCACAGAGAAAATAGATACAATCAGAAGAGAACTTCTACAAGCCACCACCACAATATCCACACCTGTACCCATGTTTCTACCATCTCCTGTGTTACAGGGGAACCCAGTGCTCCTACCTAAAGGCATTCCCTTCCTGGGACACTAGAGCTGATTGATTCCTTGTTGGATCTGTAAGGACTTGGGTGCTTCAGTAGTTTCTCCCTCTGTCTTCTATGTCATTAACTTTTCTGTCTCTACTAAATCTTTCCCATCAGCACAAAAGCATGTTGTAATTTCTGCAGTCCTTTGAAACGTAAAAAAGGAAAAAGCAACAACTACAAATAATCTTTCTCAATCCCATATCCCCTTCTAGGTACTATTCCATTTTTCTGTCCTCTTCCTAGAAGAACTCAAATAGTTGTCTGTGCTTGCTGTTTCCAAATCCTCTCTTCCCACTCATTCTTTCTTGAACCTCAGGCTTTTATGCACACTAGTCCACTGAAATGCCTCATAACAGTATTGCTGATGACTTCATGTTGCTAAATCAATTTCAATCTTCCCTTTCTTAATTGTTCTGAAGGATTTAACACAGATTCCCACTCTCTCCTCCTTGATAAGCTTTCTTCACTTGGCTTCCAGGACACCATACTCTCCTGGTTTTCCCCCTGCCTCCTTGACTTCTGCTTCTCAGTCCTGTTTGCTGTGCCCCAGCACTCTGTCCTTCAGGCCTCAGACCTCATCTCCCCTCCTGCCGTCCTCTCTCCTCCCCAGTTGAGGTCTTCCTCGATTGTTTTAAGATTGCAATCTCCGGCCCTTTCATTCCCTACCTACTAGAATTGCTTAATTTTTTTCCATAACACATGTCAGTATCTAATATACTATATATTTGATTTGTTTACTCATTGTTGTTTTCTTCTCCCTGAAATGTAAGCTCCACAAGGTTGGCAACTGCTGTCTGTTCTACATTACTGTAGCCTTAGCAACTGGATCAGTGCCTTGCACATAGTAAGAGGTACTCAATAAATATTTGTTGAATAAATGAATGAATGGAAAATATCCGGGTAACTCATGGGTAGCCCTTTTCAGGCACTACCTTTACGATGTCTCAGTTCCAACTATCTTTGTCCTCTTGTGAATCTACTGCAGGTTAACATTTCTAGTAAAGAGAGTTGTAATGGTCTCTCCTGAGTAAGGTCCCCACATCTGTGGTAAGGCACTAGTTGGGGACTCACCTGTCTTTCTTGGTAGGACCACATGTAATGGGAGAAAGACATTCAGTTGGAAATTTGCCAAGGAAAAATTGGATGCCATCATTCAAAAGATACCAAACAAGTAAAAATGTCAGCTGTTGATAGGAGTCGTGCTTGCTGAAATTCAGTTTTTTGCCTTTGAGAATTCCTGTTTTGTATTAGAAGTTTCAGGTCTTGGTACAAATTTTAACTCTGTGATGGATCTTGTTAGTGCCTCAATAGCCCTATTATCCATCATTATGTGGAAGATAAGACCATCATCATAATAAATACAAAACAGCAAACAGCATTCAGATATTTTCCTAATACTTGGTTACACAGCTTGGTTCCCCAGAAGCCTGATTCTGTTTTTGCAGGAACTAGGTCTTCCCAAAGGCCTGGCCTCCCTTCACTGCATGTCTTCAGATGTCCCCTGGGCCCAGAATTGTCTCCAGTGGTGTTTGGTGGAGTGCCAGTGGTAGCTTCTTGGTTCAGCAGTCCTCAGAATCCAGTGCGTTTAAACCTCTTTCTTTTAAGTCACCAGGCAAATGGGGGGTTCCCATGTCAAATATGCTGCTCAGGCTAGCTGGTTGGTCAGGTTTTCTTGTTCTCTGTATTAAAAGATAATCTTGCCATTTTGCTACTTTAAGAACTACATTTCCCTTCATAATAGAGCTGCCACTGAAACTGCTTTGCCTGCTACCTAGTTATGAGCTTCCCTTCCAAATGTTGTCTGTCCTACAAGGTCATTCTCCCCAGCCCTAGCCAGATTGTTAATGAAGTGAAGAACACAGGCAAACATGTAGATCATCCCTTCTTTGTTATGTTATTAATGTGTAGTGACTCTTGACATAAATAGGCACATACCTAGGCGTAAATTTAACCAAGGAGATTGAAAACCTCTACAAGAGAAACTACAAAACACTGATGACAGAAATTGAAGAGAATACAAACAGATGGAAAGACACCCCATGCTCATGGATCAGAGTAATTAACATTATTAAAATGACAGTACTACCTAAGCAATCTACAGATTCATTGCAATCCCTATAAAAATACCAAGGACAAGCCAGGCGAAGTGGCTCATGCCTATAATCCCAGCACTTTGGGAGGCCAAGATGGATGGATTACCTGAGGTCAGGAGTTTGAGACCAGCCTGGATAACATGGTGAAATCCCGTTTCTACCAAAAATACAAAAATTAGCCGGGCATGGTGGTGTGCACCTGTAGTCCCAGCTACTCTTGGGAGGCTGAGAGGCAGGAGAATCACTTAAACTGAGGAGGCGGAGGTTGCAGTGAGCCAAGATTGTGCCACTGCACTCCAGCCTGGACAACAGAGCAAGACTCTATCTCAGGAAAAAAAAAGAAAAAAGAAAAAAAGAAAACATTCTTCACAGAAATAGAAATAAAAAGTCCTAAAACTTATATGGGACCACAGAAGACCGTGAATAGCAAAAGCAGTCCTGAGAAAGAACAAAGCTAGAGGTATCACACTACCCGACCTCAAAATATACCACAAAGCTGTAGTAACCAAAGTAGCATGGTACTGGCATAAAAGCAGGCCCATAGGCTAATGGAACAGAATAGAGAACCCATAAATTAATCTACATATCTCCAGCCAGTTTATTTTTGACAAAGGTGCCAAGCTTACTGGGGAAAGGATAATCTCTTCAATAAATGGTACTGGGAAAACTGGATAATTCACATACAGAAGAATGAAGCTAGACCACCACCTCTCACTCTGTACAAAAATCAACTCAAAATGGATCAAAGTCCTCAATGTAGGACCCAAAACAATGAAACTACTAGAATAAAACATAGGGGAAATGCTTCAGGACATTTTTCTGGGAAAATATTTTATGAATAACACCTTAAAAGCACAATCAATAGAAGCAAAAATAAATGTGGGCCAGGTGCAGTGGCTCGTGCCTGTAATCCCAGCACTTTGGGAGGCCGAGGTGGGCGGATTGCCTGAGGTCAGGGGTTCAAGACCAGTCTGGCCAACATGGTGAAACCCCATCACTACTGAAAATACAAAAAAATTAGCCAGGCATGGTGGCATGCCTGTAACCCCAGCCACTCAGGAGACTGAGGCAGGGGAATTGCTTGAACCAGGGAGGTGGAGATTGCAGTGCACTGAGATCACTCCACTGCACTCCAGCCTGGGTGACAGAACAAGACTCCATCTCAAAAAACAAACAAACAAACAAACAAATGTGATGTCAGAGTCTCATTGTTAAAAGTCTTCTACACAACAAAGGAAACAATTAAGAGAATGAAAAGAACACCTACAGAATGAGAGAAAATGTTTCCAAACTACTCATCTGATCTATAATATACAAGGAACTCAAACACCGCAACAGGAAAAAAAAAAATCCCAATACAAAATGGGCAAGTGATCTGAACAGGCATTTCTCAAAAGAAGACAGATGGCCAGCAAATATATGAAAACATGTTCAATGTCACTAATCATCAGGAAAATGAAAATTAAAACCACAGCAAAGTATCATCTCACTCTAGGATGACTGTTATCAGAAAGGCAAAAAAATAAATGCTGGAGAGAATGCAGAGAAAAGGGAGGTCTTATACACTATTGATGGGAATGTTTTCCATAGTACAGCCACTGTGGAAAACAGTATGGAGGTTTCTTTAAAAACTACAAATATAACAACAACATGATCCAGCAGTCCCACTAGTGGAAACTTATCCAAAGGAAAGGAAATCATTATATTGAAGAGACATCTGCATACTAATGTTTATTGCACCACTATTCATGATAACCAAAATATGGTATCAACCTACGTGTCCAGCAGCAGGTGAATGGATAATATGTGGTACATATATATACACAATGGGATACTATTCAGCCATAAAAAAGTGAAATCCTGTCATTTGCAGCAACATGGATGGAACAGAAGAACATTATACTAAGTGAAGAAACAAAGTTAAATATTGCATGCTCTCACTCATGTGGAAACTAAAAAAGGTTGATCTCATAGAAGTAAAAAGTAGAAGAGAATACATAGAAGTAAAAAATGAAAAAAGAAGTTACTAGAGACTGGTAAGAGTAGGGGGAAGGGAGGATAGGGAAGGATTTGTTAAAGGATATAAAATTACAGCTAGATAGGAGAAATATAGTCTAGTGTTTTATACTACTCTAGGATGACTATAAATAGTTTCAAATAGCCACTAGGAGGATATTGAACATTAACAATGAATGTTTGAGGTGGTGGATATGCTGATTACCCTGGTCTGATCACCATACATTATGTGTATCAGAACATCACTATGTACCCCATGAATATATACAATTACAATTTGTCCATTAAAAAAATAAAATTGAAAGAAGAAATTGTTTTAGTCATGGTTAAATCTGATCTTAGCTGAAACTTAAGGCAAACCTTATACAAATATCTTGATGCTTTTTGCTCCTTCTAATTTAGCTCCTCCCTAGGGGATGAGGAGAATCCAACTGAATTCCTAATAAACTAATCCATAAAGGACCCAGAATAGTGCCTCATTTTTAAAAAAAGTTTAACGATAAGTTCCAAAATGAAGCACCTTCAGTAGCAAAAATTGTAAGTTACATGTCAGTTAGTATTAAGGAGGCTGTCCTTGTATCCTTGTGTTCTTTGGGATTTGACAGCTTGTTGAAAACTATACTCTTTAGTGATATTGATAAAGTTGGGAGCATCTCTGATTAAGCTGGCTCAGAGAGAGCCAGACTGAGGTAAAGGAATGGGTCAACCCAGCTGGCATCATTCATTTCACCATGTATTAATATATTAAGTAATTACTATGGAAAAGGCACTGACTTATCTACGAGGCTAATTATTTATTTCCATTAGGAGATGGTAGGGGAGAGCACTGGCCCAGCAGGCAAGAGGTTCTAATCCTGGTTTTAACTCATTTTATGTATGATCTTAGGCTAACGTACCAGGCCTTCAGTTTCTTCATCTACAAAATGAAAGGGATTATTTTTGTATTTAAAAAGTATGTACACACACTGCAGTCAAGGAAAACTGTCTAGAAGGGTAGCCATCAGTATCTTAACTTGGTTTTCTTCTCCTGGCTTCTTTATTTTTGAATTTTTATGAAATAATCATGTGTGCTATTTAAAAAGTTATTATTTTTTAATGAGAGGAGCAGACTCTGTGACTCTGAGCTCCCTTTAACTTCGAAGACATCTATGATTTTATACAGTGGGACTGGGTAGGACAGGACAGTCAATCCTTGGTTATTTGGAGACAGAATCCCTTTTGTCTGCTTTTGCTCCCTGACTTTTGTCTGCTTTTTGCTCATTTGCATTTTTACTGGAGAGTGGGCAGCAGAGAGAAAGAATACATTTTAGCAATGTAGAAATGGTGGTAAAACTTTTTATCTTGAAAAGGTTTTTGTGGCTTTTCTTTTTTCATTTTAACTAGTATTGTAATGACTTTTAAGTACACCAATTTTTTTCTGACTTTGTTAGATATTAATTAGTGACCTTTCCTGTTATAGAACTGGTTTAAAATAAAAGAAAAATAACAACAAACTGCATTATTTTGTGTGTGTGTGTTTCTGAATTGTTTTTGTCCTATTTACAGGTACTGTAAGGATCCACTGACTTTTCATCCATTATAGAACTTTCTCTTCTCTTTTACTTCTACTTCTTCTATGTCAGTCTGTCTGGCATCCTGGCCTTTTTCCATCAATCTCTCTGCCCAGATCTGCTAGAGAAGGGGTTGGAACCCTCCATTGCTGGTTCTTGTATGACCTATAAGCTAAGAATTTTTTTTTAACATTTTAAAATAATTGAGAAAAAAATCAGAAGAGAAGTAATATTTCATGACACATGAACATTATATGGAAGTCAAATCTCAGGGTTCATAAAGTTTTATTGGAACAGAGCCACGCTCATTTATTTATGTATTGTCTGTGGCAGCCTTTGAGCTAGGATGGCAGGTTGAGAAGTTGCAAGAGAAACCACATGGCCTGTAAAAGCTAAATATTTACTCTCTGGTCCTTTAGAGAAGGTCTGCCAGAACTCCTATACTTGAGATTCCTTTTCCATTGGGTGTCTCAGACCTAAGACATGTTTGGACTTGCTAACTCATTCAGCAACTGTTTTATCACATGCCTACAGCATGCCAGACACACTGCTAGACACAGGTATCCAAAGATGAACATGACACCTTCTCTGTTAGGAGGGAGAAGCTCACAGCCTAGAGGGTAGCATGGGCCTGTCCACAGGTGAACTACACTCCAGCTCTGTGTGTTGGTGCCAAGGTGTGAGATAGGTCCTGGGGAAACTCAGGAGGAGGACTGTGACTGCCTGGGAGGTGGGAAGAGAAGTGGTTATCATTAGATAATGGATAGCAAAGCCTGGATAGCCTAAAGCTGCGTGTTTTTCTGTGCTGGTTACTTTTTAATTATAACTCTAGAATTGTTCCATTAAAGTTAATTGTTACCTAGAACAAGAGTTGTCATAGTTTTAACAAGTGTGCCTTTAACATTTCAATTGCACGTTAAAAATATTCCTGTATTATAGGGTCAACATTTTACAGAGCTGTGTAAGTAAATATTGTATATAGTGATTTTAGTTTCTTATCAAAATATAAAATTTTATTTTAAGAGTTACTGTTGGCAAAGGGGAATAGACTTTTAGGTTAAAATAGCAATTTTCATTTACTTTTAAGTTTTTGAGTTTTTAAAAAAATGTTTCTCAGAACATTTAACAGAGGCTTAACTATAATACCATACTAGGGACGTTTGGTTTTTGTATAGAAATGAGATTGCTGGGCCTCATTCAAGATTTCCTGAATTATAATGGTGGGGGTAGGCATGGCATGCAGGGATTTCCATTTTTAATAAACTCCCAAGTGATTTCTATCTACACTAAAGTTTGGGAACTACTGCTAAGGATCATATTGATTAAATGTGCATTTTTAAAGTTGTTATTAACTTTTTAAGAGTTATGTTATGTTTTTGTTTTTTGTTTTTGAGGCAAGACCTTGCTCTGTTGCCCAGGCTGGAGTGCAGTGGCGCGATCTGAGCTAACTGCAACCTCTGCCTCCCGGACTCCGGAGATCCTCCCACCTCAGCCTCCCAAGTAGCTGGGACTATAGGAGCACACCACCACGCCCAGCTAATTTTTGTATTTTTTTGTAGAGATGGGGTTTCACCATGTTGCCCAGGATAGTTTCAAACTCCTGGGCTCAAACAGTCCACCCACCTCATCCTCCCAAAGTGCTGGGATTATAGGCGTGAGCCTGTGCCTGGTGTTTTTGTTTTTGTTTGCAGACAAGTTCTCACTCTGTCACCCAGGCTGGAGTACAGTGGTGCAATTACAGGTTGCTGCAGCCTGGACCTCCTGGGCTAAGGTGATCCTCAGCCTCCCGAGTAACTAGGACTACAGATGTGTGCCACCAGACCTGGCTAATTTTTTTCTTTTTTGAAAAGTCAGTCTCATTATGTTGCCCAGGCTGGTCTCGAAGTCCTGGCCTCAAACTATCCTCCCACCTCATCCTCTCAAAATGCTGGGATTACAAGAATGAGCCTCCATGCTTGAGCTTTTCTGTCATCTCTATCAGCCCCTGAAGTATACTGCACTTTTAAAATTTCTCTACGACAATGTAAAGGAATCCTGATTATCCAAAATGTGCACAGTCTCCCTCTTCTCCCTTTTTTTTTATTTTGAAAAAGAGCCAAATGCACAAACAATAATTTGGAGCATCCATATTTGTATGTTTTGCTGTAATTTGTCATGTATATGTTTATATGTATATCATATTTATGTAACAGCTAACATTTGTCAGTTTGTTCCTTCTCCCCAAATGTTAACATTGGCATCCTCTTTTGGCACACCTGTTCAATGCCCTTTGCCCTCCCATGGAAAGCATTAACGTGAATTGTAGCATATACCCTTTCGAACTATGTTTTGGTACTTTAAAAGGGATTATTTTGTGTGTCCAAATATAGACATCTGGTATTTTTATATGTGTTGTAATTTTCATAAATGGTATCAGGGTATACTCTAATTTTTCAGCTTGGGGTTTTTGCTCCATTTTATTTTTTTGAGGTAGAAATGATCTCATCTCTTTACATGCTGTGTAAATATGCCACACATTATTTGTCCCTTTCCCCGTGTTCCTAAGTGCACTGATAGGTGCTTAGAGTTGTTTCTAAGTTTTTACCGTTATAAGCAATGCTGCAGTGAACATCCTTTTGCACATGTGTGAGTTTTAGTAAGATGCCTACCTACCTAGGAATGGAATTGCATAGTTTTTCTAGATATTGCCACATTATTGTCTGTCATGACTGAACTGGTGTATATGCCTGATAACACTTTTCATTTTGGATCGATGGCTAGATATGGATACAGAATACTTTGGATGGCACTTAATGTGTCCCAGGCAGTGCTCTAAGTTCCGTGAATGCCTCAGGTATGTGGGCACCAGTAATTACCATTTATCATGAACTGTAAAAGAGTGGAGCAGGTTAGCTAAGCTACAGGTCTTGGAGTGGAGGCTGGTGGAATTGTGTTCCAGGCCAAGAATTGGAACAGCTTGGCTAAAGACATAGAATATCAGGGAAGAAAAAGAACCCCGGAACTGAAGAATTAAATATCTTCATAGGATTACAGACGGGCTGATGTTGAACCACCCAGAGATCTAACATAGAAAACTCCAGCACCAGTTCTTCTCATTGTCCTCACTGGGGCTTTGGCAGGTCCTGCTTATGATAAAATGCAAAGGCTCTTAACCCTCTGCCACGAGCCTCCCTAAAAAGGGCTCTGCCACCTCAGAAGCCAAGCAGCAGCAGACAGAACTCATAAAAGGCTCACTGTAGATGACTAGGGCTCCCGGCTTAAGCAGGTTGCCGTGGCTATGGGGTGCCACCATTTCTGGCTTGCACAGATGACAGGGCGCTGCCAGCATCTTTGTGGAAAGTCTCTCTTGGGGATGGGTCTGAAGTGTCTGACTGTTGTGAGCAATTTCTAAAAGTAAACTGTGCAATCAAAGAGAAGTCTGTCTTTCTAATCTTGGGTCTACATAGCTATTTGGACCACCTAGAGGGTTCGAAGGCCAAGAGTGGGGTGGGGCTGTAGCTGTTGGTGCCTAGGCTCTTCTTTTCTGGGATGCAGACTCAGCATATCTCCCCTCCCCCAACCCTGGTTTCCAGGAATCTCCTTAAGCCCCTGATTGCCTCTCACCTTTGCTGCCAGCCTCTAAAGGCCAGTTCATCTCTGCATGCCCTCTCCTATATTCTACCACCATTGAAATGAACAAACTGCTGTATTTTCTCACCTTCTGTGAATGGACAGGAAGAAGGGAGGAAGTAAGGAAGATAGCAGGCTAGTCAACACGAAAGAAAAACCTTAACAAAGGTTAGGTTCCTGAATTACCCAGACAATCATGTTTTTCTAACTCAGTGAAAAATGAAGTTTCACTGCAGGGAAAGTAAGTCACGACACCAAAATGATGTGTTAGCAGGGCTGGGCCTAGGGCGAGGCAGAGGAGATACCTGGGTGCAAAATTGAAGGAGACAATAACCTGCAACCGTCCTGTGAGTGAGTGAGGGCCTCTTTAAATGTTGTAGCCTGGGTGTCTCTCCTGCCTAACTCTAGTCCTGCCCCTGCTGGATTGCAATTCCGATTTTGTATGTGTTTTTTTTCTTTTTGGTCAGTATCCAGACCTGAGTGCGTCCTTTTTATTCCCTCAGCTGTGGACACTGATGGACCATGCTGGAGAAGAGATTGATTCCGTCTCTTTAGTTTGCCATCTCAGACTACATCTGGAATTTTATAGCAGTCAGTAGGAAAAAAAAAAAAGGTTTCAGATATAGTATTTTGTTTTAGAGAAAACTTTTCAGGAATGTGTCTTGCTGGTAAGCAGAGACAATTGAAAATTGCTTCTCTCCTATTAACATCAATAATTTAAGCCTGTCCTAGAACTTAAATTATAATTGAGGCAAGAGGCAGATATTCACACATATTCATTGAAAGTTGGTCTGTGTACAACTGTGGCAGAATAAGACAGGTGAGTTTGATTGGCCTAAGAGGTAAAAAATCAACTTTAGAGACTTTCTTAGCATCTGAGCTCTTTGGGTTCTTAAGTACTTTCTTGATGGCTGACTAGTGAAACAGGTGGTTATGGTGGTATCACTAAACATACATGGCATTTTTATTTCAAGACACCAATCTTCCAGTCATGCACCCGATATCTTGATTGTGCTCTGCAAATGCAGAGTAATTTCCAGCTGGATCAGTAAAGAATGATACTGGCTGTGGAAAAAGTGCTAGGATTATTACTTTATCTTATCACACATTTAACTTTTCCTTTGTTTTCACATAACTAGTCTGCAGAAGACCTGTCTCTCCCTCCTTTAACTTGTGCTCTCTTGGGAGTGCTTACAAGCTTTGTCATGTCTGAGTGCAAAGTCAGTTTGGAAACAGTAGAGGAATGGGAGGGCACAAAGAATCTATAGAGTTGGACGACCAAACAAGTTAGGTGGAGGAAGCCTATGAAACATTTTTTTCTCTATCTTCATCTACTGTGAAGTGAGCTCTTTCTCCTTTGGAGACTGCTAGAGCAGAAACCTCCCCATCTTTCTCCTTCTCTGTTTCCAGTGTCCTCTGTGTGTCTATAAACACCTTTGTTACCAGGCTAAGATTCTTTGGTCTTCGTAGTCAGCATGGGAGAAAGGCAGGCAGGGATATGATCCAGGAAGCTCCGTTTGCCTTTTCAGAGTTAACCGTGCTGTGCAGCTAATTTGATTATTACGTTTAACTGAAAAAACTTGCAGGGTCTGCCAGACAGAGGACAACCAGCCTGGTGTTGTTGGCCCCATACAAACCCTTCTCACTGTCAGACTGGATTAAATGAACATGTTTTTAAACATTTACCTTGTTCAGGTCTTGGAGCAAGCGCTTGCTTCATCTCAGTGACTCCTTGGTATATTGTTATGTGTACATTAGGCCTATTTTGCCTTTGGACTCATTTCCCTACAGCCTTAGCATGGTAACACTGGTGAAAATTGATCCAGTGGTACAGTGTGCCTAGGGAAAGTGAGCTTGTTTGACAGAAGCTTTGCAGGGCCTAGGGAGAGTCTAGAGATAGACGAGATGCAGAATTCTCCTGGTGCCCAAAGCCTAGGCTCATGTTGCCTCACATGGTCTTCTCCCTCTTTAAAAGACCAAGCCAGCTGTTACATAGCTCCAGAGCATCTGGATGGGGAGGATCTACTGGGGAGCCTCAGGAGTGTGACCTAACTCTGGATAATGGGGGACCTTATGCTACTCAAACACAAGTTCAGATGGCCACTCTAGTAGGTGAGTCCTGGTCACTGCTTTGCCTATAAGATGGGAGTTGACCTTTATATGTAGGACTGCTAGGAGCCTTTCACATATTCATTCTTCAAATCTGGGGATGCCTATTATATACCAAGTGCTATTCTAGGCATGGGGATATAGCAGTGCCCAAGGCAGAGTCCCTGCTGTCTGTCCTAGAGCTTAAATTTAAATTGAGGCAAGAGGCAGATATTTGCACATATTCATTGAGCACGTACTCTGGATTTATGACCTGTGAATACAGTGGTAAATTTTTTTAAAAAATAGAAGTATAGACTAAATCCATTATAAAGATAATTTCAGGTGGTGGTAAGTGCCCTCAGGTAAGGGTAAGCCCAAGTATTGAGGATGAACAAGGAGCTGTGTTAGAGCAAGTGGTCTGGGAAGGCTCTCTGAGGAGGTAGCATTTAAGCCATAACCTGAATGAAGTGAGAGAGTAAAGCCATGTGAAGAGGTAGAGAAAGGTTCTTCCAGGAAGAGGGAACAGCAAGTGCAAAAACCCTGGGAAAGGCGCCTGTTTGGTGTGGAAACACCCTGGGTGTGGTCAAGGAACAATAAGGTCTGTGTGGTACAAGCTGAGTTTGCAGAGCTAAGCAGGGGCCAGACCGGGTGGTAGCTTGGGGACCTCAGAAAGAAGTTTGAATTCCATTCTAATTGTCGTGGGGAGCCACTGTTCTGAGGGTGTGAATGGCACAATCTGTGGTGGGGGTGTTTCTTTTCCCAAGGACACCCAGTTGCTCTATGGAGAATGAGCCGAACAGGGGCAAGTGTGGTGTTGGGGAGGCTGCTGCAGTAGTGCAGATGAAAGACACTGGGGCCTGGACTAGGGCAGTAGTGGTGGAAATGCTGAGCAGTATATTTCGGATATATTTTTAAAGGTAGGGCCAACAGGATTAACCAATGAGCTAGATGCGATATGTGTGGGGAAGGGGGATAAAGGATGACTCCTGGGTTTTTGGCCTTCAATGGGGGAGAAATGGAGGTCTTGTCTTGTTTTATTGCTGTGGTGGAGTGGGTGGGTGTTGGGGTAAAGACATCAAAAGTTCTATTGAGAGCTCTCAGCATACCGATTCTTCTTTCTTGTGTATCAGCTGTGGGACTGATGAGATCACTGAGGGCAGGTCTGTGGATAGAGGAGGAGAGGAGCCAGGACAGAGTCCTGGGGCTCTACAGCATGTAGAAGTGGGAAGAGGAGGGTCTGGCAGTGAAGACAGGAAGGAACAGCCTGGGATCAGAGGAGAGCCTTTGGCTATATTCTAGTCAGGACTCACACTGTAGAGAATAAAACCAAACTCTGGAAGACTAAGCCCACTTTTTGGGGAATAAATTATCTGGTTGATTTAAGACAATGACCTGTTTTCCATTGATGTAATTGGCACAGTGTTGAAGAGTGGAAGCCCTGGAGTCAAACGGACCTGAGTTCAAATTCCATTTACAGCACTTACCAGCTGGGGGACCTCCAGGAAATTACCTACCATCTGAAGATGGTGAAAACAGGTGTCCTTGTTTATAAAATGGAAAGAATCATAGGATCCATCTCAGAGTCAGTGTTGTCAAGACTGAGTTGATGCATGCAAAGTGCATATCCAGTTTCTGGCATGGAGTAAGGGCTTAAAAATGGTAGCTTCTACCTCAGTAATTCTTTCTCTGGATCTGTTGCTGGGGACATTTGAGAGTTTGGAATACTGTATTTTCTACTTTGCATTTTTGGGTCTTCCTTTGCTGTTTATAACTTCTGTTTAGTATCTGTTGCTGACTCTCAGCTTAGTGATAATGCCCTGATTGCTTCAGCCTTGACACTTGCCCCAGCCCCCAAGACAATAATTATGTCACCCTGGAAGTGTTAGGAGAAATTCTTCTAGGATGAATGAATTGAGCTTTCTCTCTGGACTGTCACAAGAATATGGAGTTGTGTTTACTGTTCCCATCCAGAAAGAAATGCTCTCATCACTATCTGTCCCTGCTCAGAAGTCAGGAGGAATAACAATTTATGCCCAAGAATTTATGAGGAACATAAAAAAATCATAAAATTACTTTGAATTTGTTGAAAACCTGTTATATGTCAGATGCTTTAGATATCTGGTATCTACTATCATTGCAGAAGTCCCCAAAAGCAAAAACTGGGATTTTTAATTTACAGAGAACACTGAGATTCAGAGTTACATACCTTGCCCAAAGTCACACTGCTCCCAAGTTTCAAAGTCAAGAATTGTATTCATGTTTCTGGCTGAGTCTTGAGCCTATTTTGTTCTCACTATACTGTAGCCGCAAATAAGCATAATTACAGATCTGAAACCAAGATGATGGGAGTTGTATATAGCTCAATTTAGACATACCTCTCCTTCTGATGTATTGTATTTCTCTTTGACTTTCATAAAATAAGATTATTCCTTTTCAAATCACAAAAGCCTAACTGATGTTTTCCCATGGCTTCTGTTTAAAAGAGTTTTCCTTTTCTTCAGAACTTCACAGGTTTTTTAGTTTAAAAATGAAGGGAAAAGGTTGATGTAGCTCATTTTTATTTTGGTATTCATAGCTAAATATAATATCCCTTAAGCAAAGATTATCACTGTAGAGTGTACATTTTGCTGGACCACATCGATAAGTTAGAGCTACCAAGAATCTCAGCCGAGTATAAGTCAGCAGTTGAAGGCAGTCTCTATGTACCTTGGGGAAGCTAGAGCTAGAGGCTTTTTTTCTTCTTTTTCCTTTTTCTTTTTTCCATTAGCCACAGGTGTCATTGTTTCCTAGATATGAGCTAGTTTACATTATTAAGCCATGGATCACTTCCTCTGGAAACTGGTTTACCACGCAGATATGCTCCAAAAATTCCGGCTTTATTTCTGCTCAAGCATACACCTCAGTAACTGGCGTAATGATCAGTTTTACTCCTGCCAAATTTATCTTTGTTGCATTTTCTCCCCCTTCGCTCCACTCAGACGTACCTTGTGAGATGGGAGAGCAAGTCTTATTTCTCTGAATATCCCCAACATCCAGTCTGTTGACCACATCATAAAGCACAGTAAATATTTTTTGAGTTGAGAAGAATTTCCTGTTTATGCTTTTTTACTTCTTTTTGTTGTTGTTTCGAGATGGAGTTTCGTTCTTTTTGCCCAGGCTGGAGTGCAGGCTCAATGATCTCGGCTCAATGCAACCTCTGCCTCCTGGGTTGAAGTGATTCTCCTGCCTCAGCCTTCTGAGTAGCTGGGATTACAGGCACCTGCCACCACATCTGGCTAATTTTTGTATTTTTAGTAGATAGGGTTTCACCATGTTGCCCAGGCTGGTCTCGAACTCCTGACCTCAGGTGATCCATCTTCCTCTGCCTCCCAAAATGCTGGGATTATAGGTGTGAGCCACTGCACCCAGCTACTTTTTTATTTCTTAACTCAGATTCAATATATCTTTATCCCATCTTATATCTCGGACTTATCCCTCTGCTAAGAAAACCTTGAGATACTTTATTTGCAAAGGTTGAATTTCAAGTCATTATATTACATGTCATAAAGATTAAGGCATGATTTTAGAGCAAACAATGTTCTTTAAGATAAGAGGAGACACTCTTTAGTTCTTTCCACTTTAAAGTATGTGCAGGCTCTCACCATCCACGTCATTGACTTTTATATGATGCCACCAGCCCATCCGGATGCATTCCAAGTGTGGCCAAAACTATAATAGAGTGGGAATTTAACAACCTGAAAAAGACTCTGCCTTAATGACCTGACTGTAGGGGACTGATTAATTTTCAGGAAGATTTGGGATCATAACTGTGGTCACAGTATTCCCTGCCATTAAAACTTAATCCTACTTTAAAAAATTAAAAAATAAGTTTTTCACTATATGCTATTAAAATAGAAAAAAGAGAACAAGAACAAGACAGATTTAGCTGTCTGTGCCCAGCCATGAGCTCCAGATTCTCATCACCCTGTGCTGATTGATTTGCAATGGCTCATAGAAATGAATTTGGAATGCATGGAAAAGCTGCTCACCCTCTTTTTGTTCCCTTGAGCGGAATGCATGGGGTGCTTATGGGAAATCTGGCAGTAGAGCAGGGGAAGGTTTATGGCCTGAGTTACCACAGATTTGGAGGGAGGCGTGTTTTTAACCAAAAGGCAGCCCTGCCCTTTTCACTGCCCTACTTACAGGGAAGTCTGCCCTCTCCAGCGTGGCATACAAAGACATCTTGTGATCTGGACACTGCTTCCTCTCCAGCCTCGCCTGTCTCTACTCCATGCCAAAGGCTCACTGCTTTGAGAATAACCAACTGCTTGTAGGGCCCACAGTCATACCTCTTTGCCTTTGCTTATGCCAACATCTCCATTAGAAACGCTTTCTCGGCTGGGCGTGGTGGCTCACGCCTATAATCCTCACACTTTGGGGAGGCCGAGGCTGACAGATCATGTGGTCAGGAGATGAAGACCATCCTGGCCAACATGGTGAAACCCTGTCTCTACTAAAAAATACAAAAATTAGCTGGGCGTGGTGGCGCGTGCCTGTAATCCTAGCTACTCGGGAGGCTGAGGCAGGAGAATCACTTGAACCAGGGAGTTGGAGGTTACAGTGAGCCGAGATCATGTCACTGCACTCCAGCCTGGACAACAGAGTGAGACTCTGTCTCACAAAAAAAGAAATCCTTTCTGCACGGGTAGAGTTTCTTCTCCCTCTCCCCGTGCATTGTGCAAGTTGTGGTCTGAGCCCCTGAAACTCTCGATTCACTTGTTTTTCTTCCTCTCTGTTAGAGGACAAGCTTCTTGATGATAGGCCCCAGTGTCTATCACGTCATTTTTCCCACTTGGCCTGGCCTGCAGTAGGTACTTCATAGAACATCCTCTGGTGGCAGATAGTAAAGGAGACATTCACCAGTTAGTCTCAAATACATATGTGATGAAAAACCGAGGCAGAGCTTAGGGTTTCTAATTTGGGGGTAGGGGAGGTGGGTAATGTAAAGAAATTGAGAAATTAATTGAGAAAAGAGGGGGACAGGAGGGAAGAGATTTCCAGTTAATGGCATGTGTGAAGGCAAGCAGAGTCATAGGAGTACAGAGAGGAAACGGCCAACGTGCAGATTAGCTTAGGAGAACTAGACAGAGGCAATAATGTAACTGCATACGATGGTGAATTTTTAAGCCAGATAATTAGTCTGAGTTTTATAATTGGACAGGCAACACTGAAAGTCAGAGCTGATCCTGTTCACGCTGTCCCTGTCCCAGACTTTGAGGGTAGTGGCGGCAGATGCAGAGCGCTCCACAGCACTGGTTCTGCTAAACCAAGTGTTTATCCATCTGGTTGGATTTGAGTGAGTGCCAAAAGTTAGCTGAGGATTCCCAGCCCTGAAGTGGCTGTGGGTACGAGGAAGGAAACAAAACTTCTTAACCAAAAGAATGTCCTGAATTTCAAACTCATTGGAAACCATCTTGGTTGCTCAGATTGTCTTTTTTAAAAAATGGTTTCTCATAATATTTAAATAATTTTAGCTACATTTTCCCTATTATGCAAGGAAATGTTTGGCTTCCTAAGGCTGATAGATTTCCCATCAATAATTTTTTCACAAAGAAACAAGGCAGAACTCTTGTTTTTATCCTAGTCTTTGACTGTCAGAGCTGGCCTTTCAGGGTTCCTTATGGTAGCTGCTAATAGTGGCTTCTGTGACCTGTAAAAGACCAAGAAGTTGATCATATCTTGTCATCAGATACGATGATAAGAAAAATGTTGGAAGAATGTTTTTCTCTCCAGAGTATCTGGAAAAAGAATTATTCCAGATGGCTATATTAAGTTGCATATAGCCATTCAAGGAACTAGAAAACTGCCAGTCCCTTCTGGCGTTACTAAAATGACAAAAACCCATTGTTGGTAATTTTTCTAGAATTTTGACTGTGGGGGAAATAAACTTGGGCCTCCATCTTTATTTTTAGTGTTTTATACAAGCAACTTTTGCCAGCACACTTGGTTGGGTTCCTGAAGAGATGAGAAAGTAAGAAGTTGCTTCAAAGAGCTATAAATTGGGAAATAAACTTGGGACTCCATCTTATTTTTAGTGTATCATATAAGCAAGTTTTGCCAGCACACTTGGTTGGGTCCCTGAAGTGATGAGAAAGTAAGAAATTACTTCAAAGAGCCATAAATTCTAATTCCGGGTTCCTTTCACCTTGGACATTCTAGTCTTAAGAGTGAAATGCGCACTGCTCTAGGGTTTATTAGCTGGAGATTGAGCCAGTCTGTCTTGTATTAATCAAGATGTTTCCTGTCTTTCTTAGCACTTTAGGCTGCTGGTGAGATGCTTTGGCTATAAATTTTCTTGTCCAGCCTAACGCCACATCTTGAGTCTTCCCTCTCGCTCAGGGGTCTTATTACCACAGACCTAATTTCAGTCGATACGGAGTCGGGGACCCTGGACATTACTGGTTCTTCCAACGCTGAGATATCCATGAATGCCTGGAGCCACATTAAAGTTTTGGATCCTTCCCGCCTACGCCTTACCTCCACTGACTCAAATATTTATGGGTATCGCCCCATTTGGTGCAGCTCATGCAATGCAGTCTGCTGAATTTTATGAGCTTGCTAGATCATGTTCCAGTAAGATTCCCAAGCACTAGAGTGTTTGCCAGGGTCCTTGGCATTGTGACCCATGTATGTTATCAGGGGCTTCAAATATACTATGCCTTAAGATTTCTGTAGAATCCAGAGTGTAGTCACTACCTCTTTAGAGTCCAGACTTCTCTGCTAATGAGGACCCTCTGAGGCATCAAAACATTAAATATGATTCCTTACATGCATTCAAATTAAGGTGTTGTAAGCCTGCCCTGTTTTCTCACACTGTGGGGAGCCAGAGCTGTTGCCACTTGTGCTATAAGAACTTGGTTCTTTCATTGGAATTAAAGGAATTTGCCCTTCAGCAACTATAAAAGGATGAGTATCTAACTGTTGTGTTTGTTTGGAAAGCAGTTTAGTGCCAGAAAGGCATGCCTAATAGAGTTCGGGAGACAGTAGTCCCTCCTAACCCTTTTGTTTACTCATGGCCAAATGTAGTATTTGCCAGCCCCTAACATCTGGCACTGTGCTCCCCATACCCTCTCCATTCCAGCCATAGTAGCCTTCTTTGAGTTCTTCAGACATGCCCTCCTCTCTCTGACCCTAGGGCTTTTGTCTGTTACCTATGCCAGAATACTCCTCCCTCATCTAATTAACGCTGGCTCTTTTTTTTTTTTTTTTTTTTTTTTGAGACAGAGTTTTGCTCTTGTTGCCCAGGCTGGAGTGCAGTGCTGCGATCTTGGCTCACCAACCACAACCTCCGCCTCCCATGTTCAAGTGATTCTTCTCCCTCAGCCTCCCGAGTAGCTGGGATTACAGGCATGTGCCACCACACCTGACTAATTTTGTATTTTTAGTAGAGACGGGGTTTCTCCATGTTGGTCATGCTGGTCTTGAACTCCCGACCTCATGTGATCCGCCTGCCTCAGCCTCCCAAAGTGCTGGGATTAGAGGCGTGAGCCACGGTGCCCGGCCTTATCCTGGCCCATTGTTTAGAAGACTGAGTCCTTCTCTAAACATGAATCACCTGGGAAGTTTGTTAAAATGCAGATTCTTCTGTAGGTCTGGAAGGGGCCTGGGATCTGGCATTTCTAAAAGGTCTCACATAAAGCTGGTGCTACTGTTCCTCATGGAATCCTTCCCCAGCCCTCAGTTAAGTCAAAAGTTCCCCATTTTGTGTGATTCTGAGATTATATATCCGTCCTTCATAGGGCATTCTTTACAATTGCATATTTCCTTTTGCTTGCGCCATTTTCTGATTAATGTTCATCATTTACACTAAACTGTAAGTCCTATGTGTGCAAGGACCACCTGTGATCTTTACTCACCCTTTTGTTTTCAGAACTTGTTATAGTATGACATAAATGGTTGTACTATATATGTACTAGGATATACAGGTAAGTGGATGATGGTTGTATTGGCTGTTGACAGAATGGTTAAATATGTTGTTCTGAGATGCCATGATGATCATAAAACTCAGAGGTTTGGATGAAATTGTTAAAAAAAAAATTGTCATGTCTTTATTATTTCCAAGGAAAGGACCTCCTGGAACATTTAAATTTCATGTGAAACAGAAAGAACCCAAGATAATCTTAGATTGAAAAAAACTCATGATAAAGTTGTAAATAAAGTTTCAGTGCCGCAAGAGGAATAGCACTCGAATATAAAATTTTCTTTTTAATTCTCAGCAAGTCAAGTTACTTCTATAGAAGGGTGCACCCTTACAGATGGAACAGTGGTGAGCATACACTTTGACAAGGAAGGGGAAGGGGTTCTTATCCCTGACGCACATGGTCCCTGCTGCTGTGTCGTTCCCCTATTGGCTAGGGTTAGACCGCAGAAGCTAAACTAATTCCGATTGGCTAATTTAAAGCGAGTGACGGGGTGAGTGGTTTGGCTGGAAAAATGGTTATGACAGAACAGATAATCGGAATCAGTCAGGGTGGACCTGGTTGAAAAAGGCTGCTTTACGAGGAAGTTAAGTTTAAAAGTAGAAGGCAAATAATTGAACACACTGATGTACTGATTCTTTGAAAAGAAATTTAGAACTTATATCTAACAATCCCTCCTCTGCATTTCCTTACGGCTTTCTTTTTAAACTTTTTAACATGTCTTGGCTTAGCTGTTTTGCTAGATTTTCCCAAAGAAGAAGCTTCTCTGGATAAGGTGGAGGATAGTTAAGGGAGGTTTTAGTAAGTGCCATTTTTATGAGCCTCTATGCCAACCCACAGATGCATGGTGTGACACAGCACCCGACAAGAATAAGTACACCCATTATGGCTACGAGGGAAGTAAGAATTGAGGCTGTTATTCTTTTCCATTTACCGAACTACTTTCTAGTCATTCTGTAAAGGGATCATTTACCCCTGAGTTGTTGGCTAACTCATTGGACAGAGCAGTCAGACCTTGTAATGCCTTTGTTATACTTCCATCAGGGATGGTGTTGTTTGGGATGAACGTACAACATTGAGTTTTAATCATGATGCAAACTCTTCCTCTTTTTGCTACTATCATGTCTGAGGTTATCCTGTTTTCCCAAGTCTTCTGGCTAGTAGCCCCTAATTGCTTAGCTATTCCTTTAACATCTCTAGTGTAGTTAATAAATCACTGTTGGTTGTAATAGATGTAGTTTATCCAATCTACATTTTAATTAATTGTCACCCACCAACATATTGACTCAAATTCTGCAGCTATTTTATTTCCGGCTTGAAATTGTTCTGGTATTCCCCATGGGACTCTAATTGTGTCTATATAGACGTGAGAGTTGAAAGACCCATAAGGGCCTTCTCTCGCTTTACGATGTCTTATTTTTTTCTTTTTCTGGTTGATGAAATGCCAGAGTGAAAGGGATAGCCAATTGGACTAAAGCATAAGTGCTACTCCAGTTGTTTGGCAGAGTGTCCAGTAAAGGTCCACCACAATACCACTACACATCCGTTTGGGGATGAACAAGGGCTGACTGATTGATAAGTTCTTGAAAATTCTTAAGCTCATTGCATCCTTTCAGGTCTCCAAGGAACACTAAGTTTCCTCCCTGTTGTGAGAGACAGGAAGTGAACTTAGTGTTGGAAGACGGAAGCTGGATGGCCCTCAGGGGTTGACCCACAGGGTGCTGGACTTTGGAATATAGCAGAGAGAGTGCGTGACATGACTTGTTACTCCAGGCTGTAGAATTCTGGAAAAGAGCTACCATGCAGCCCATGCCCGGTCAACTGGAGGACCACCCTAATGGAAAGTAGACAGTCTGGGCCTCTGGCCTGCTGTGCGCACAAGCATAACAATTGCTTTTGTTTAACATGCGGATGGAATATTTGATCCATTCCAACCAGGCATTTGCATCTTGGTATCCTGTCTTAATTGCCAAAGTTTGTTTTAAGTCTTTAACTTCTACAATAGCTATTGTAGAAGTTATCTCGGTCTTGTCCTTAGATAGAGGAGGAGCAATTGTTCCACTGTGAGCGGTTTTGGAAGAAGGCTTAGAGGAAGGTGCAGGTGGTAGGGATCAAAGAAACACATTTCAAATAATCTAATAGGGTCTGTCCCTGAAACCTCAGCCCCCATACCATAGAACCATCTTAAAGAAGGTAACAGGCTTAGAAAAGGGGAAGAACTTTGAGGGTTTGAGATAATAACCTGTATAGAATTACACTGGGTTAGCTGACAGTTGTGGGGGGTAGCGGGGAGGGCTGTCCCTCTAGTAAAATGAATGTATGGTTTTAGGAAATTGCAAAAACCGGTTGGGACAGTCCATTCTTGCTCTTTAGTGGTCCACAGAACATTGGACCAAGTACGTCATAAAAGCTTTACATTGGGGAGCAAGCTTCCTGGTTGACACTGGGTTCTTTACCGAAATCTCCCCGGATTAAATGGTCCAGATTCACTAATGCCCAATCTGAGGAGAGTCAGGAGGCACAGAGGTAATTTTTTCTGAAGTACAGAGCTGTCTTTGACTTGGCAAGTCCCCACAGAGTATAACAAGGCAAGCATTAAATGCAGTCGTTTGAGGCAAAATTGACTTGGTTATGTTAATAACTAGGTAGTCAGCAATAGAGAGAGTAAAGAAGAAAGAGTAATAGAATAGATGAGAGTTAAATTGCTTAGCTTTGGTTTGGTAGGGTTTTCCCCTGGGACTGTGGCCCACGACTCTGGAGGGGCGGCACTTTCTTGACTCAGGTGTGATGAGTCCATCCCCTTTCTGCTGTATGAACAGCAGTCTTGGTGGTCAGCAGCACAAGGTAGGGTCCTTCCCAGGCTGGCTCGAGTTTTCCTTCTTTCCACCCTTCGATGAGAACGTGATCCTCAGGCTGGTGCTGGTTTACCTGAAATTCTAGGGGTGGTACCTGTATTAAAAGACTTTTAGTTTTAAGGGAAAGGAAAGTGGAAGATAAACCAAGTGTATAATTTATAGGAAATTGATCTTTTGTTTTAAATGTGGGGAGATCCATGGTGGACTTTATAGTCCCTGGTGCCTTTTTACTGATAAATTTCCTTTAGCACCTATTTTTATTAGTTTTTAGACCAAAGAAAGCCAAACATCATTTTATGTTTGACAATGCTTCCTGTATGATTTTTATATCAGATAAGCTAAATTTTAGTGTGATATTAATGTTAAACTCAATTTTAATAAAACCTTGTAGACGTAGTTATCCAATTATAACGTCTGACCATAAGGTAAGATTTTTGTAGACTCTTTTTAATCTTTTCTAAGTTTTGTTAAAGAGCAGGTTAGTGCTTTAAGAAAAACCTATTGTGCTTTTATTTTAATATTCAGTTCACAGAAAAACTGGATGATACCCCTGTAACTTTAGCCAATATGTTTACACAAATAATTTCCTTTACAATTAATGTTTCAAAACTTGCTTAAGCTTTTAAAACAAAATATATTTTTTAACCTTTTAATGTAGGTAAACCATATTCTTATGCCTCCATATAATCCTTTTACCAAAGGTTTATTTTACTTTCCTTATACACCTTGCACATAAACTGTTTCTGCAATAGTTTTACATTCCAGAGGCCTAATTACTTTTAAATTATACAACATTTCTTGCATAAATTCCCATTTATAACTTTTTTTTTTTCACTTTTACAGACAATTCTTCAACATGCCTCAACTTTCTGACTTGTTGCAAACATCCCTTTCTTTAAACAACCAGTTAATTTATTTTAGGACAAGAATTTACCATATATCATTCTTTTTACATAAGTTCTCCCACCCCCCTTTTTTTTCTTAAAAATGATAACCATTCTTTTCCAAAGTGAACTTCCTTCATGTCTGTGGACTAAACTGTCTAAGGCCACAAGATTTGAAGTTAGGATAGTACACATTACACTGTTAACTTTTAGCAAACTTTACTTTTGTTGAAAACCTTGTAAGTTTGGGATTTCAATTATTCTTTGCTATTAATAAGACCTCGTTCAGTCCATATTAATTTAGAATTGGTATAGATGGCTCTTTCTTGATTCTGTAAGTACTTTAAGGCTTGGCTGAGTGCAAACAGCTCCCACGTTTGAGCAGACCAATTATTAGACAATTTTCCTAATTCTGCTTCTTCAAGAGTTTCCTTATCACTTACTGAATACCCGTTGTTTCTTTTTCCCTCAATCATGTGGGAGGAACCATCTGTTGTGTCCTGTCCTGAAGGGAGTTCCTCCTAGGTCTGGTGGGACCTTTGTATGGTAATTAAGATTTAGATCTCCCTGTTAGGAAACCTGCTGGGTTAAGAGAATTTTCAGTGGTTAATGTTAAATCATCTTTTTCTAACAGAATAGCCTTATACTTTAAGGTTCTTAAGTCAGTAAGCTACCTTTTTGCTTTTTTTTTTTTCGGACTTAGGGTAGTTCTGATCTGATAAGGTGTGCTCACAATGAGGTTTCCTCTAAAAGTTATTTTTCTACTTTCTTCTGTTAGCAAAACGCTTGCCGCTACAGACTGAATGCATCTGGGCCATCTGCGGGTTACGGGGCTAAGGATTTTTGATAGGAAGGCTACTGGTTGTCAGTGGCCTCAGTGCTTTCGGGCCTTGTTTACACTGACAAGGTAGTATTGGAGGGTTATAGGGTCAGGAGAAGACCTTCAATGATCAATTATAGGTTTTAAATTTACCCTGGCTTTTAAAGGAATAGGGTACACTGTTTTCTCTGTACTACTTCTATGTGTCTCTCTCTTTGACTTTCTCTTTCTCTCTCTCTTTGACTCCCTCTTTGTATCTCTGTCTCTTTCTCTCACTCTACCTCTCTCTTTCTCTCTCTCTCTTTGACTCCCTCTTTGTCTCTTCCTCTCCCTCTCTGCCTCTCTTTTTCTCTCTCTTTCTTTCCTCTCTGTCTTTCCTCTCTGTCTCCCTCTCTCTCCCTTTCTCCTCTCTGCTGGTCTTTCCCTGCCTCTGCCAGCCACTTAGCTGCTGTTCTCCCTTCTCCTTCCCATTCCCCTAGGGGAGGGACCGGTGGGAGTGGAGCTACTCTTTCTTCCCCTGAGAAGAAAGGAAAGGAGGTTCTGAATATTTTTCTTACCACCGGAGATTTGTGTGAGGTTCAACCCCACTCCATGGGGATTTCTCACCTCTTTTTGAGGTTCAACTCCCCGCTCATGGGGATTGCTCACCTCTTTTTGAGGTTCAACCCCCCCATGGGGATTTCTCATCCTTGTTGAGGTTCAACTCCCCCATGGGGATTCCTCACCACTTCTTGAGGTTCAACCCCCACCCCCTCATGGGGATTTCTCACCTCTTTTTAACCTCCAAGACATCCTGACTAAGGAATACTTCACTGCCCCCCGCGGCTTTCTTTCCCTCATCTGGACTAAGGAATGCTTTACCGCCCCTGTGGTTTCTTTCTCCTTGGTATGTCCTAACCAAGGAATGCTTTACCGTGCTGCATCTTTTTCCTTAGTCTGGACCACCAAAGAAATACCTTACTGGCTCCCGTTGGTTCTCCTTCCTTGGTCTGTGCACAGAGTTGTTGACACAGTATGTGAAGATCCTTTAAGCTAGGTTACTGGCCAGTTTCCTTTTTTTCCGCGATGCTGAGAGCTCGGGTTATTCCTCGCACTGGGTGGGCCTTGATTTCTCACCCCGAGGCCACCGCAGGGGTGCATCTGCTCAGGAGAGAGAACCAGAGAACCATTCGCCCCTGGAGGGGAATGTAATCCCAGACGAGCCCCCAATTGTTATGTCTAAAGTTTCAGTGCCACAAAAAGAATAGCACTCGAATATAAAATTTTCTTTTTAATTCTCAGCAAGTCAATATACTTTTATATAGAAGGGTGCACCCTTACAGATGGAACAATGGTGAGCACACACTTGGACAAGGGAGGGGAAGGGGTTCTTATCCCAGATGCATGTGGCTCCTGCTGCTGTGTCATTCTCCTATTGGCTAGGGTTAGACCACACAGGCTAAACTAATTCTGATTGGCTAATTTAAAGAGAGTTATGGGGTGAGTGGTTTGGGGGGAAAAATGGCTGTGACAGAGCAGGTAATCAGAATGAATTAGGGTGGAGTAGGTAATCGGAATGAGTCAGGGTGAAGCAGGTAATCAGAATGAGTCAGTGTGGAGTAGGTAATCAGAATGAGTCAGGGTAGAGCAGGTAATCTGAATGAGTCAGGATAGAGTAGGTAATCGAAAAAGGTTGCTTTTAGAAGAAGTTGAGTTTAAAAGTAGAAGGCAAATAATTGAATATACTGACATACTGATTATTTGAAAAGAAATTTAGAGCTTATGTCTAACAATAAATAGACTCATGTCTCTTGGTTTTAATTCTGTGAAAGGAAATTGTGCCGTATTACGTGGACTTTTGACTTGTGGGGTCTAAGATAATATATTCTTATATATATACATTCATTTTAGATATATTCATATATTCATATATTAGTATATAATATATAACATATGTATATAAGCACATATATACACAGTCACTTAAAATTTTTTTATTGAGGTAAAGTTCACATAACATAAAAAATTAATCATTTTAAAGTAGACAATTCAATGGAATTTAGTACATTGACAGTATTATACAACCATTCCCTCTAAGTGAAAACATTTTCATTACTCTCAAATGAAACCCTGTTCAAGATACTATATTCTTAACTCAGCAGTTCTAAAACTTTTTGGTCTCAGCACCTCTTTATGCTCTTAAAATTTATTAAGGACTTCAACAGCCTTTGTCTATGTGGATTCCATCTGTTGATGTTTTACAGTATTAGAAATTAAAAGTAAAACAATTTTAAAACTTTATGAATTTATTAAGTGACATTTTATATTTTTGTAAATCTCCTTAATGTCTGACTTAATGGAAGATGACTGGATAAATTGTATCTTCTTCTTTGTTTTTCAGGCTGGAGTGTTGTGGTGCAATCTCGGCTCACTGCAACCTCTGCCTCCCAGCTGAGTTCAAGCAGTTGTCGTGCCTCCGCCTCCCAGGTAGCTGGGACTACAGGCGCCTGCCACCACGCCCAGCTAATTTTTGTATTTTTGGTAGAGATGGGGTTTCACCATGTTGGCCAGGCTGGTCTCAAACTCCTGACCTCAGGTGATCCACTGGCCTCAGCCTCCCAGAGTGCTGAGATTATAGGCATGAGCCACCGCTCCAGGCCTCATATCTTCTTCACTCAATCTATTGTCATACAAAAATCAGTCCTAACATATACATATAGTATGAAAAGGAAGAAATAATTTTAGCAACCTTTTCAGATAATTTTGGGTATTCTTTTTTTAAAAATCTACCAACATTCAACAAGTGGTAATTTAAAAAAAAATTATTGCAATGTGAAAAAATAAAATCATATTAGTGAATTGTTCACATGCAGTTGCATTAAGATCTATTGACCTACCTTGTACTTTGAGTGGATCTTTTACTTATGCGTAATTTTTTTTTTTAGCATACATTGCTCATTTAGAAAATATTAGTTAACTAAGTTATGCAGATCTTCCAATGCAAAAACACATTTCATCATATAATATCAAAAAATTACGTTTGTTAATATCACCACTTATTTTAAAAAGTCGTTAAGTATTGGGAAGTTGTCATGCTCATGGTGCAGATCCAGATTTTCTAAAATTATGCCTTTTTGCTTGAAAGCATGAATTTTATCATTGTAACAAATATTACTGTTTTCCTTAAAGCAGACACTCACTTGGTTCATTTCTGAGAAACTGTCTGCCATACACCCAAGTCTTAGTAACCATATTTTGTCTGTCAGTTATTCTTTTATGTTTACATGGTGTTTCATGAAGAAAGAGGTTAGTTCAGTTTGTATCTCAATCACACAACTGCTTTCCCTCAAGTCAATTTCAGTATGCAGCAGAGGTGCTTTATGCACTTTTCCTCCTTCATTATTATATAAAAAGTGTGCTAAAGGGTCAGGATTAAATAAAATTAGTAATTTTACTCATTTATCTAGTAAAGCTAGGCTTTTTTTTTTTTTTTTTTTTAAACCTGTGAGTGTGTAACAGTGAAGAATACAATGACTGTTGGTATGACTTGGTACCACTGTCTAGATTCATGCTAAGGCATCACAGTTCAACTGACCATTTTTTTGTATCTCATGGAACCGCTGAAGGGTCTTGGAAACCTCCCTGTAGTTAATGGACCAACAGTTAGAGAACCGCTGTCCTAGAGAAAATAAAAATCACAAAATAGCTTTGTATGGCCTAAAGAACATAATATTCTCATTCTAGCCACCTCTTAAAAGAAGCTGGGCCGGGTGCAGTGGCTCACATCTGTAATCCCAGCACTTTGGGAGGCCGAGACAGGTGGATCACCTGAGGTCAGGAGTTCGAGACCAGCCTGGCCAACATGGCGAAACCTCGTCTCTACTAAAAATACAAAAATTAGCCAGGCATGGTGGTGTGTGCCTGTAATCCGGGGCAGGGAAGGGGCGGGGGGCCACTGAGGCAGGAGGACTTCTTGAACCTGGGTGGCAGAGGTTGCAGTGAGCCGAGATTGTGCCACTGTACTCTGCACTCCAGCCTGGGCAACAGAGAGAGACTCCGTCTCAAAAAGAAAAAAAAAAAAAAAAACCAAAAAAAAAAAACAAAAGGAGGATATCTGACTGTAAAGTACAAATCAGAGGGAAATTCCTTGTGAGTATATTAAGGCAAATTTACCTAATTCTATAGAAGTAGTCATTTATCTTCCTGAGAATTTGACAAATTCTATCAAAGCAGAGCTAACTTGAAAATTGCCCCATGCAACCTACTGACATCTAAGATGTTTTAATTCAGATATCTCTGACATAATTCATTAGGTGACAGTGTTCAGTGGGACATATTTTGTATTGGTTGTAAAAGTCTGGAGTTTTTTTTTTTTTTAAATAAATTATTTGTAGAATTCCAGTGTTTAAAAAGTTGTAGTTCTGCCTTGGAATCTTCTCAGAATTCCATAAAGTTTTTACTGTTCAGAAGAGCTCTTCCTTTATAATAGCACTGCCTCTTTTTTGTTCTACTTGAGAACCTAATTAAATAATTTGGAGTTTCAAGCTTAGCATTCTCATTTTAAGCCTCCTTTATATTCTTGTTCTACAGCTGTGCTTGACATATTTGACCAAAGTTCTAATGTTATGGTTCAGACCATATATTCTTTAATATTTACATTGGATAGCATAACTGTTAAATGGTATTTTAAAAAGCCAGTTTCTTCTAAGCATACAATTTCCACAATGTCATTTTAATAATAACATAATTTTTAATAAAAATTAAATGCTGTTATATTTTTTACAAATATGTTACTCTTAATGGTGAATTCAAGTTTGACTTAAAACCAGTTCTTGGGAATAATTAGTATGGGAGGTTTAATTGACAGTAAGGTCAGTGTGAAACAACAGATTGATCAATCTACCCTGAAAAGCTAGTGTAATTTTAGTTTACGTTAGCTGGATTATTTTATCTAGAAAAGAGAAAGAACAATTCTTTATAATATTAGCAACAGTGGTAGATGTCATAGGAAAACGACATTCAGCCCATAATATTGCAAAGAGAAAAAAACATGAAGATTGGATTTGAATCATGGATCTGTTCCTTCTTAGCTAGATGACAACCTTGAACAAAGTATTCAATTCCTCCAAGCCTCAGTTTTTTCATCTTTCAAATTGGAGTAATAACTTCTTCCTCATAGGTACTGAATTTAGTAGTATAACACATATTAAGAAATTAACACATTGCCTTAAACTTGATAGACACTCAATAAATAGGGTTAGTGTTAAAGTATAACTTTAAAAATATTTTTTAAACATGACTTTGTAAAAGTATAGAATGAACATGTCAAAAGTCTATCAGGCTACCAGTAGAAATAGAAAGTGGCTTCAAACGAGGACTCCAGAGGCTTGTTTATATGTCCAGTGAAAGACACAATGCTGAAAAAAGATCACAGAGTTAGATTTAAAGCTGGTTAATATTCTGTAGGGCAATAAAACCTCAACTTTTGAGATTATCTTTTCTGCTGGACAGAAATTATTTGCATCTCTACCAGGCAAAAATAATTTGCAAATGTACCAATTTTAACTCAGTTTGATATCTGTCTTTGCAGAATCTGAGTCTTCATTCATAGTAAATAGCATAAGTTAAGCCAAGGTTACATATCCCTAAAAAATTATATTCCCAGAAAGTAAGGACCTAAGCTGACAACATAGCTGCCCTGGGCAGGTGGGGATCACAGGTAGAGGAATATAGAATTGCTAGTGTTGGTTAACTTGGATTTCAAAACCATGTGAGAATGAAGGTGAGACATGAGGACTACGTGGGGGGTGGAAGTAATTGGAACTGAGACTGTACCTTAATCAGGGATCCTTGATAGGCCTCACCATCATTGAAAGGATGGACGAGATTTAAAAAAATCTACTTTCTAGCATAGGGATTCAATAGGGAATTTATTTTTCTATCTCAGCCTGGCATCTGTAAGGAAATCTGTAACCACATTGAAATTCGTTTTCACGATGTCACTCAGTGATACCTCTTGTATACTCACTCTGTGTACATATAACCTGTGTTATTTAGGATTTCCATAAGTGAAGTTCCTCTGCTGGTAAGTCCAAAATTATAAACACAGAAGGAAGTAATCCGCCATTAGCTAGAGTCAGTGGAAGCAATGTGGAGGAATATGAAAACCCAAGAACTTCAAGAGTACAATCATAATAGAAAAATTCCATTGAGGCCATAAAATAGTTATGTTTCAAAAATAAAAATAATAAGGGATTAAAACCAAAAGAATAGGCATATTTGAAAGAACCAATTAGAAGGTACAGAAATTTTAAAAAATCATTGAAATTAAAAACATAGCTGATGCAATAAATATCAGACTACCCAAAGTTGATGCAAGACTGAGCAAACAGGAAAATAACTTCAGGCAGTGGCCAGAATGCAGTCCAGGGAAATAATGAAGCAGAAAACACTTGAAGATACATGAAAGGCAGTATGAGAAGGTCCAAAATTTGGCTATGGGAGCTCCAGGTGAGACTAGAGCAAATGAGAAGAGGTCATATTTGAAGAGAATGGCTGAGAATTTTCTAAAATTGAGAGACGTGAAATATCAGGTTCAGTATCACAGCCGCTTCTGAAAAGAAAAATAAAGGTAAATAAGTCCACACAAATCTTCGTCCTAGAGAAGCTGCAGGATACTTCTTGTATACACACAGGGAAAATCCATAAAGAACAACCCTTGAATAATAAGTAAGAGCCAAACAGCCATGCCCACATTGTATGGGAAATAGTGAAGGAACATCCAATCCCTAGCGTTATCCTTGGCACCATAAATCCTGGTAGCACTAGCAAGTTAAATGATGCAGACTTTCTTCTCTGCTGTGAAAGTGGTTTTGCACTGACATCTCTTAGATGTGGGATTTACAACTGGACATTGTTTCTTGTACTTACATTATCACCTCTGATTTTCGGCTTCATCAGCTCCCGTGGTGTGAATTTAGGAAGCTTAGCTTCCTTCCAGTTTTAGGTTTTGGACATAAAACCCAAGTAGTCACTGCTTGGCAGTCTCCTTCGGGACTCTGCTGGCTTTGTGGGTAGGAAATGAAGTGTGTTTACCTTAGGCATGTACTTGATTTTCCTAAGCTGCTCCTTTGCTTCTCCTTTCTAGTGTGAATGGGTACATGTATCTCCATTTTCTGAACTCAAATAGAGGCCATGCGTGATGGCTTATGCCTGTAATCCCAGCACTTTGGGAGGCCAATGCAGGAGGATCACTTGAGGTCAAGAGTTCGCGACCAGCCTGGCCAACATGGTGAAACCTAGTCTCTACTAAAAAAATTGAAAAACTAGCTGAGTGTGGTGACGTGTGCATGTAATTTTAGCTACATGGGAGGCTGAAACAGGAGAATGGCTTGAACCTGCAGGTGGAGGTTGCAGTGAACGGAGATTGTGCCACTGCACTCCAGCCTGGCCACAAAGCAAGACTCTGTCTCAAAAAAAAAAAAAAAAAAAAAAAACAACAAAACGAAAACAAGCAAACAAACAAAACCCAAAGAGGTCTGAAGCTATTCTTCACTTGAGAAGCATCACTGAGAATGCGTCGTATGCCAGAACACCTCTCCCTTGAATCATTGCGAGAGAGTTAGGAGGGAATGAGAATGAGTCTGGCAGGAGGGATGCCTTTTTAGAGATGAGAACAAAACAGAAAATTACTCTGGTTTGAGTATATCATTTCTCTTTCTCATAATTTTTTGTTTCACTTTCAGTGCGGGGGACCAACAGGTCTCTTGGTGTAGGATTGTGGTCCCATACACCACCCTTCTATTTCTGCTCAGGGAGTGGTCCTTAAATGTATCTTTCCTGGGCCTTCAGACCGTCCTCACTCTTCCCTTTGGTTTTTATTAACAAAAAGTGATTGTTTTCTCAGCCCTTTGGGGTGACTCCTTCTCATCAGGTGTCACCATTTCTGATTTTTTCCCCTCTCCTTTCCTTAGCATCTAACCAGGCAGTGCTTTGGTGTTTGTCAGATATAATGCCCTTCAGATAATGGCTTTCTTTAATTACTTTTCCCTTTTTTTTTTTTTTTTTTAATTTCTCTGAACCAAACACACACACTGTTGCCTTGAACAATTGCTTCCTACCTGCCTGTCTCTGGGAACTGGATTAATTTTTTTGTCATTGCTTAATGGAAATGTCCACATTTCAATTTCTGCTGTGTGTTCTACACAAAATTTAACTGGACAAGACAGGGAGAGAAGCTGGAGGAAAGTTCGTCAAATGACATAAAAGCTTTTTTTTTTTCCCCGTAATGGCTTGGAGCGTGCCTTCCCTAAGAGGGGGGAAGCAGCTACTATGGCAACGGGTTCTATTTTCCCGAGGGGCTGTGGTGGCGCTGGTAGAAATGGAGTCTGGAGAACATAGAACAATAGCCAGGAGCCCCAGGAGTCTGCAGCGTGTTTTTTTGTAGTAATTACTAGCATTTTTCATGATTCAAAACTATGTTAAATGGGAGTGGGTAGGTTGGCTGTGGTTTTGTTTCTGAGTAATACAGACAGCAGGACCATGAGTAAGGGACCCTCTCGACATCTGACAGAGAACCCGTACAGTGGGTGCCTGGCTGGGGAAACTGCTGTGTTCCAGCCCAGATATCCCTCCCTCTTCTCTTCACTTCCTGCCTTCCAGGCCTGGGGCTCCCTTCTGATAAACTTCAGTCTGTTCCACTAGCAAGTACCAGAGTGTGAATCTTCCCTGGCAGGTCTTTCTAGAAATGCCACCTTCATTTCTTTCAGAGGTTTGTCTTCATTAAAGACCTCAATGTCGTCCCCAAACATGCAGAAAAAGGGTGCTTATTTGACTCACCTAGAACAAGTTCTTATCAGAGGGATTTATTTTTCCTCCCCTAACTCAGAATGCTGATCCTAATAAAGCTTGAGCAATAGTGCTTGGTTCTGCTAATCACTGACTTCCCTGCTGGACCCATGCCGGTCACACAATTAAAAGTTGGCGTTTGGGACTTTGTGGCCTGGTTACACCCCTGTCCCTGTTGCATCGCCCATCCGGGCTCTAGGGAGACAGAGACTCTTTCATCACACAGCTCATGAAATACCAGAACAGAAAGCTTGCTTTCTTACCAAGGCATTCTTCACTAATAACGTTCTCTGCATATACTGCAATCCTGCCTCTTTGAAACTTCTGTTTAAATTTGTTCTCCTCCTCCTTCTCCTTATCGTCGCGCTTTGTACAGCCCTTAATAATTTTCAGTACTTTTTTCACCTCCCTTCCTTGCTTTGTCCTCACAACATCCCAGTGCCTGTATGAAATAGACCAGGGAGGAGGCAGCACAATCCATTTTTGGTCTCTGTGGCAGCCACGAATGTTTATATAATGCCTCCCAAGTGCCATAGTGGAGTCCGGTGGAGTCTGTCCAGCTTCACAGGAGGGATCTGACGTCTCCGTACTATTTTTCTTCCCCATGAAAATTTGTGAAAGATATATGGATTATAAACACAAGGATACCTTAATACGTGTAGAGCTCTATTGTTTAAAATGTAGAACTGAGGTGCCATCCTTGCCTGGTATGTCTTCTTCTTTACCCATTCTTTCGATCTGCTTTGCTGGAGACTAATTGTTGTGTCTGGGACCTTAAAAGTCACTGAATCAGTAGACATGGGAAAAAGTTCAATATCATTACCCTTCAAAGAAATGAAACTTTAAAAAGTCAGGAAACAACAGATGCTGGAGAGGATGTGGAGAAATAGGAACGATTTTACATTGTTGTTGAGGGTGTAAATTAGTTCAACCATTGTGGAAGACAGTTTGGCAATTCTTCAAGGATCTAGATCTAGAAATACCATTTGACCCAACAATCCCATTACTGGGTATATACCCAAAGGATTATAAATCATTGTACTATGAAGACACATGCACATGTATGTTTATTGCAGCACTGTTCACAATAGCAAAGACTTGGAACCAACCCAAATGCCCATGAATATTAGACTGGATTAAAAAAATGTGGCACATATACACCATGGAATACTATGCAGCTATAAAAAAGAACAAGTTCATGTCCTTTGCAGGGACATGGATTAAGCTGGAAACCATCATTCTCAGCAAACTAACACAGGAACAGAAAATCAAACACCGCATGTTCTCACTCATAAGTGGGAGTTGAACAGTGAGAACATATGGGCACAGGGAGGGGCACAGCACACACTGGGGCCTAACTGGGGGTAGGAGGGAAAGGGGAGGGATAACATTAGGAGAAATACCTAATGTAGATGACGGGTTGATGGATGCAGCAAACCACCATGGCACGTGTGTATCTGTGTAAGAAGCCTGTACATTCTGCACAGGTATCCCAGCACTTAAAGTATAAGAAATATATATATACACACACACACAATGGAATATTATTCAACCTTAGTAAAAGAGATCCTGCTATTTGTTACAACATGGATAGACCTAGAGCAAAAAAAAAAAAGAGAGAGAAATGAAACTCAAGATAAAAGCTTTCAAAATAACAATACCTTATTTTGGTGCTAGTGAAGGCACCAAAAGAAAAAAATAAAGGTTCTAGGGAAATGGGCACATTAAAATTTTCTAGGTGGGAATATAAATTGACATAGATCTCATGGGTAACAGTTTGGTAATATCTATTAAAAATATTTATGCTGGCTGGGCACGGTGGCTCATGCTTGCAATCCCAGCACTTTGGGAAGCCGAGGCAGGTGGATCATTTGAGGTCAGGAGTTCGAGACCAGCCTGGCCAACATGGTGAAACCCCATCTGTACTAAAAATACAAAAATCAGGCTGCAGGTAATGGCATGCGCCTGTAACCCCAGCTACTTGGGAGGCAGAGGCAGGAGAATCGCTTGAGCCTGGGAGGCTGAGGTTGCAGTGAGCCAAGATCGCACCACTGCACTCCAGTCTGGGTGAGAGAGTGAGAACCTCTCTCAAAAAAACAAAACAAAACAAAAAAGTATGCCCTTTCATCCAGAAATTCCGTTTCTGTGAATTTATTCTAGGGAAAGAAAGATATATGCACATATTTGTGTACAAAGAGATTCACTGCAATATTAGTGGAAATAAAATATTGGAAATAATCTTGACTGTCCAATAATGGGAGATTTCTAAATTATGGAATACCCATACAGTGAAAAGCACTGTGCCACCGTAACAATGTTGAGCGAGACAATGAATGCTACTTGAAAAGTTCATAGTAACGCAGTAAAAAGCAACTAATAAAACTAGGTGTCTGCAGTGTGATTCCAACTTGATTTAAAATATGAATATGTGTGTGTCTGAAAAAAACATAGAATGTAACATGTATACCTTAAGACACTGAATAACATTTAGTTATTTCTGGATGGTGGAATCACTGGTGATTTTTATTTTCTTTGTGCTTTTTATCAGTTATTCCACTGTAAATACTTTCACTTATAAGAAAATAAAAGACAAAACATGTAATTTTTTCCCCCTAACAATAGCACTGAAAGAAAGAGTAAAGGGTAAGCTATTTTAAAATAGGCCTAATTGACCCAGTGTGGTGGCTCACACCTGTAATCCCAGCACTTTGGGAGGCCAAGGTGGGTGGATCACCTGAGGTTGGGAGTTTGAGACCAGCTCAACCATGGAGAAACCCTGTCTCTACTGAAAATACAAAAAATTAGCTAGGCATGGTGGTGCATGCCTGTAATCCCAGCTACTCAGGAGGCTGAGGCAGGAGAATCGCTTGAACCCGGGAGGTGAAGGTTCCAGTGGGCTGAGATTGCACCGTTGCACTCCAGCCTGGGCAACAAGAGCGAAACTTCTCAAAAACGAATAAAAAAATAAAAATAAAAATAGGCCTAACCTAAAGACCAATCTAACATTAGCTAATGTCATTAAATGATTCTGTCTTAAGGAAGATAGAAGCATTTTATTGCATAAGTTTTCTTCTGTATGTGGGAATCATATGTGGGTGTGTATATGTTTAAGGGGTATGCATCCAGGTAGACATTTGTGTGTGGACATGTGTGTACAGGTATGTCAGTACATGTATCATAGCCTTGATACAGGTCTCATAGTCTTGTAGCACTGTGGTCCTGGTGGGTGTGGCATCTATCTGCATGTCTGAAAATGCCGTGCGTGCGTTCTGCTGATCACCAAGTTTCATGGCTGTAGGCATCCTCTCTTCAATGCGTCAGAAGTCTGAAGAACATGTAGCTGCACTGGGGCGTTATGGGAAAGTAACGTGTAGGATTTATTAACTCATTTCTCAAAGCCACTCACTGTTTGTTTTTAAGTACCAAGTTTTATTTTCCATTGCCAAATAGAGAAGAGACTTTTTTTGGTGAGTACAAGTGATTTTCTTTTTTTTGTAATTTTTATAGTGAACTCTCTGAGTCCTGACTTTTCTTAGAGTAGCAGGACTCCCTGAACCATGTTTCTTCCTCTCCTCACAAGTTTACCAAGCCCAAAGGGTCTTTTTAAAGGGTGACTTTTTCTTTTGTTGTTTGTTTTGTTTCCTACCCTTGCTTAATGATTACTTAGCTCTTTATATAATCCAGCTAAATGCTGGTACATAGCAACAGGATGGTGGTGTGGCTTTCTCCTTGATGTAAATTTCTGGAAGGTGGCCTTCTGTATGGAAGACTGAGCAGTGGGATCTATTAGCGATGTATTTTTGGGAGGAGCTGCTTCCTAAATGGGTTGAGGCTGCAGAGATGGGCAGGAGGAGCAGCCGGAAGCCACAGGGTGTTCACATCATTGTGCGGGTAACCACATGGTGGCAACGATTGCAGGGCTTCCAGTTGTACTCAGCAGCTGTTGACATAGACTTCAGAATTCCCATGGAAAAGGAAGTGAACTCCTTTGGAATATAATGTATTGGGGTTTTTTTTTTTTTTTTTTTTTTTTTTTTTTTTGAGACAGAGTCTCAATCTGTCACCCAGGCTGGAGTGCAGTGGTGCAACGTTGGCTCACTGCAACCTCCGCCTCCCGGGTTCAAGCGATTCTCCTGCCTCAGCCTCCCAAGTACCTGGGACTACAGGCACACACCACCACACCCAGTTAATTTTTGTATTTTTAGTAGAGATGGGGTTTCTCCATATTGGTCAGGCTGGTCTCGAACTCCTGACCTCAGGTGATCCACCCACCTCAGCCTCCCAAAGTGCTGGGATTACAGGCATGAGCCACCACACCCGGCCTGGGCTTCATTTTAAAGAGGTCTCAGGCAGGCATCGCTGATGCTTGTGGTTGAAGATGCAACTTCTTATTGCCTAGGTGTTTGAGGGTGTGATTTGTCATCTGCCTCTATGCTGTAGACTTTTAGACTGCACCGTTCGATTAATGGGTTCAGCTCATAGGTCTCTTCCCTAGAGAGACCTTCCTGGCCTACCTAAGTTGGTCCTCTTCACCAGGTTTCGTCATATACCTCTGTTTGATTTCTTCATGGCATTTCTGCAATCTGACATTTTTACTGATGTATCTATGTGTTATCTGCCATCCCAGTTGGAATGAAAGCAGGGATCTTGTCAGTCTGGTTGACTTCTGTATCCTAGTGCCAAGAATGGTGCATGGCATCTGATAGGTGTTCATTCGGTATTGGGTGTGAGCATACTTGGTGTGTTTAGGAACAGACAGAAGGCCAGGGTAGTTGGAGATCTGTGAGCAAGAGCGTGGTGGTATGACATGAGGTTGGAGGGGTCGGTAGGCAGGGACTGGATCGTAGAGGCCACAATGAAGTGTTTGGATTTGCTCGAGGATCTGATATTCATTAAGTGGTTTCGTCTCTGTAGATTTATACACTATCCAGATTGGTCTGCTAAAATCAGTTACTGATAGCTTTTCTGCTGGGAATTGTGCATCATTCTGTCCTTGAAGTGCCGCTGTAGCCTACATTGTATTTCTTCTCCCTATCTCAGCTGCCATCAGCTTGGCCTTCTTCACCCACCTTTTCTGTTGAGCCAGGCAAAGCAAGATGACAGCAACTAAGGTGTCAGGCTGAGATGCCTGCACAAGAGAAAGTGTTTTAGAACTTTGTCTCTAAACACTTTGACTTCCCCTTTGAAAAATATCTGTTTAAGTTTGGGCTTTGTGAATGACTCTTGCTGAGAGTGTGAATGTTGGGTGGATCAGGGACCCAGATCTCAACTTCACTCTGAATCGTTGGTGTCTTTGTTACCAGATACGATCTGCTCTTCTCTGCCTAATGATAGTTGGTTTGCTCCCTTGGATCTCTGGTTTCTGTTGTCAACACTGTATTTTAAAATGTGCTTTCATGGTAGCAGAATTCAGTGAGTTTCCAGCTTTGTGCCACCTTTGAGGAGGATAAATCAGGTTTTGCTTTGCATATGTGGAAGTAAGAACTTTATTGGCATCATTCCCTGACAAATCTATTTTTGTGATTAAGGCAATAAATATAACAGAAGGGTTTGTGTGTTCGCTCATATCCTCACATGTACCACTATGCATAAACACTGTTATTTTGTATGGATGAATAAATAAGAGGAACGGTTGTTTCCCTTAGGCTTGAACTTACATTGAAGTTTTAGGAGATAATGATTTAGTGCAGCAAGGAGCTAGGAGGTGTTGCCACAGAGTTTCAGGAGGAGAGGGATACAAAGGTGTAATCCATTCAGATTGTTTCTAACTTTTATGGATTGTGAAGATTTGTATTCTTTTTTTAGTGGATTCCATTCGTTAGTTTTAGACAAGTAAACATATGGAATGTTGATGTGCTATACCAGTAATCTTCATGGATGTTAGAGATCTAGAATGTTTTTCGCCTTTCACTGTATGAACTGACCTCCAGAACTTTGCCGTGGAGTCTCAGCTCTTGTACATGAAGAGCATACACTTTTCTGGACACCATACATGACTGTTATTTTTCTCTCTTCTAATCAGATATCCAAACATAATCTAAAAATACCATGACAGGACATGTAGGTTTGTCAGTTCCAGTCACTTTAATAGATTGGCCCTTGAAATAAAGCTCATGTTTTCAACTTCAGTCTCCCAATTTTTTTTTTCAGACTCATGGCAGGGAATGTAATTTTCTGTTTGTGTTTTGGGGTGAAAGTACATTCCATTTCAAAAATATGCCAGTCACATGAGTTATTTCCCTCATTTAAAAAATCCCCACAAAAGGAGATAGGTTACCCAGGGTGCGTATTTCATGAGTGTATGCTTCTCTCTGTATCAATCTGTCCATCTCTCTGTAACATTTCCCATGAACCCATCTGTGGATTTGGAATCTTGATCTTTCCAGAAAGGATTATGGTCATGTCCATAGAAGCTGCAATGAGATTTACATCTCTTGGGAAGGGACAAGCTCCCAGCACTGGATCCCAGAGCCACTGTTCCTGTTGGAGCTAAGCCACATGGCTAAGGGTCAGTCCCTTAACCTTTGATTTAGCTCCTTTTGCCCCCGTCCTTTCATCTGTAAAATGGTGCTAGTAATGTGGATCTAGTTTCAGAAGACTGCTCTTTATTTTAATTAATTAAAGATTGTTACAATGGTGAAATTCAATGGACTCTACAAATGTTAATATTGGTGCCATTCATGGGTGGCTGTTAGCTGGGTAGCAGGTAACTCGCACCTAGAAGCTCTTACCTGCTCTAGGCCCCAGTTCAGGTTTGGCTAAGATTCTGTTCTTCCACCAGGCTTCCCAGTAGAGGTCTCCAGCACAGTGACCAAGAGGAAAATGGGAAACAATTGCAGAAACCTATGAGGTTAACATAGGTATTTAGGCACAAAGGCACAGGGCCTGACACATTTTAATTAAATATGAACAGTATTGTGTTCTGGTTTGTACACGTCTTGAGTTCTCTTATTGGGTTTTATGCCAGCTTGTAAAGTTCTTACCTCTTTTTGGTTTTTGTTTGTTTTTGTTTTTATTTTTTTTTTAGACAGCATCTTGCTCTCACCCAGGCTGGAGTGCAGTGGTGCGATCTCAGCTCACTGCAACCGCCATCTCCTGGGTTCAAGCCATTCTTACGCCTCAGCTTCCTGAGTAGCTGGCACTACAGGTGCACCACATTTTGTATTTTTAGTAGAGATGGGGTTTTGTCATGTTGGCCAGAGTGGTCTCAAACTCCTGGCCTCAAATGATCTGCCCACCTGAGCCTCCCAAAATGCTGGGATTACAGGCGTGAGAGGCCGCACCCAGCCATCTCTCTCTCTCTTTGAATGTTAAGCAATCTATGGAATTTCAGCATTTAAGTCTTAGTGAAGGCCTTTCTGAGTCTACAGAGAGGATGACTAATACTGTGTTACCCGTCTGATCAGAATTTTCTAATTGCTTTTCATCTCACTCAGTGAAGAACAAAGCTTTTACAGTGACCTGCAAAGTTTTCCAGGATTTGCCACCCCCAAGTCCATTACGTCTCTGATTTTTCCTGATACTTGGCCCCTTGCTCTCTGGGCTCCAGGTACACTGGCATTACCAGCATGCCACACAAGTACTTACCCCAAGGTGTTTGTACCTGCTGTTTCCTCTGCCTGTAGCTCTCTTCCCAGATGTCCTCATGGCTTGTCAAGACATGCTTTCTCCATAAGCCTTCCTAGACCAGCAGTCTAAAGCTACAAACCTTTCCTCTGTACTCCCCAGCCCTTTCATGCTGGCTGTTTCACCATACCGCCATATATTTTCTTTGCTTATAAAGCCCGACCTACTCCAAAAGAATGTACGCTTCTCTAAATCAGGAAACTGGAGGAGTCTGTCTTGTTCACCAGTATATCTCCAGCACTTAAAGCAGTCGCTGACACACAGTGGGTGCTAAAAAATTGTTGGTAATTGAAAAATAGATGTTACCGTTTTGGCCTCTGTGCTGGGTCACCTTGCACTTTCTTCCTTGGGTGGAAAGTCCCAAAGCAATGTCTCCATGGCTTGCTTGACTTTGGGACAATGCTAGCTTAAAGGTGATAGGTTGGGTGGTTGAAGGAAATGTCACCAACAACAGGAACCAGCATTTGCAGCACTTGGTGACACCAGGCTGGCATACACATGTGCAACTTTTACACCTCCTCTATTTACCCTCTGGCACCTTTTTCTAGATGTGAGAACTAATCAATAAATCAATGATAATGAATATGAAAGCATTTTTATGAACTATAAAATGCTTTGCAAATGTTAATTACATTGGACTTTAGAATGAATTGTTATGTAATTCGAAATAGTTAAGTAATTTTCCAGGAAGAAAGGCTTTCTGAGTCAGCTTCTCTGCACGTCTTTTTATATGTGAATGCTGCTCTTCCCCATCTGCGCCCTATGGACTGGGACCAAGAATACAGCTATGAGCTGAAGCCTAAACTGTCCAGGATGAGATAGGTGAACGCTAATCAGTTAACCTCTGGGTCTAAGGAATGTGTTTTCCCTGTGCATAAGACTTCTCAAATCCCAGGTAGCTGAGACAGTGTAGTGCAAATAAAATGCAGGTTGGCCTGTTTAATCTCTAAATAACTAATTTTGGAAAACTTAGGAAGCTTATAGCAAAAGTATCATTCTTGTTGGGTTCTAGTAATTCCCATGACCCAGATTAGTTTATTTACCAATAGAAAAGCTTAGGGATTTTATACTGTTGGTGAACATGGATGAACCTAAGAGTCTTGTTTGCTTTCAAATTATCCTTGTAAAAATAATCAGGTTCTTCTTTGCCCCATGATCTCCTTAAGGTTAGGCCATATAGAAAAGAAGAGAAGCAAATGAGATAAAATGGCAGGATATATATATTCTCTCTCTCTCTCTCTCTCTCTCTCTCTCTCTCTTTCTTTCTCTCTCTCTCTCTTTCTCTCTCTATCTCTATCTCTATCTCTGCCTCATACTAGAGCATTTAAGAACAGTAGCTCTGAAATCAGACTGCAGACTCTTTGGTCTCAGATTCTAGATGTGTGACCCTAGACAGATTTCTGAATTTGTCTGAGCCCCAGCCTCTCCATTTGGGATAGTAATGGAATTTCCCTCCTCGGGTTACTTTAAAGATCATATGAGGTAATTGATGGAGTGGTTATCCCTGGCTCACAGTAAGTGCTCAGTTCATGTTAGTTGTGTTACTGTTGATGGAAATCCTAGTAATAATCAAAGACAGGCAGGAAGTAAAGGAATTTCAGAAATGGATAAAGAAAAGGAGAGATAGGAGACACTGTCTTAGAGAGCTATTAAATGTACTGAAAGGATCCTAGTATAGTAGTGTGAGCTCATGCTGTGTTATACAATGCATATTAGATAATGCATGTAATAATTATTAGAGTTTGTAAATATTTTTTGGCTGCTATACCTTCCAGATTGACGAGGAAGAGACGCCTAGTGCATGATATGCTGTCTGTGTCGGGATGAACTGCTATAGCCAACCACGCCCCCCACTGCCCCCAGCTTGGCAAAGGCTCTAAGACAGCATGACATGTTTAACCCCAGGCACCTAGTGCAGCTAAGCCTTGACACACTTAGAAGAAGGTGGCCTCCCAAAGCATCCATGTGTTCTTTTGTTTTCCATTCAACACATGATATGCAAACTGCTAGGCACTGGCATGTGGCAGTGAGAGAGGCTGATGATATCCCTGTCCTCTTGGAGCTCTGCTAAGTAGGGGAGACAGAAAATGTCAATTCCATGAATGGTGGTGATATATTTATAATTCAATAAGTACCAGGAAAGAGAATTGAAGAATTAGAATTATAGTAAGGGACCTGACCTAGAGTGAGGTGTCCAGAAAGACCACTTTGAGGAAGAGTGGCAAGGAGGACAGAGCCAAGTCAAGAGGGAGAGGGACTACAGAGTGGCCCAGGAATGGGGATCAGCATTAGGAAGGAAGGAACTGAGGCCTAAAGAGAATTTTAGCTCAGAGTTGGAAGAGTACAGGGACTGGGTAGAGGAGGGAGGGCCTTGAGAGGTCAGCTGGATCCTGTAGGTGCTTTGCCAAGGGTTTTCTTTAAAAAAATATATTTTTGTTGTTATTGTAAAGTACATATAATGTAAAGTCTACTACCTTGACTATTTTTAAGTGTACAGTTCAGTGGTGGTGTACAATCACCAACACCATCCATCTCCATAACTAATCTTGTAAAACTGAAACTCTATATCCATTAAACAAAAGCTCCTGATTCCCCTTTCATCCAGCCCCTGGCAACTACCATTCTACTTTTCAACTCTGTGCATTTGACTACTCTAAGTACCTCATATCAGTAGAATCACACAACATTTGTCTGTCTGTGACTGACTTATTTCACCTAACGCAATATTCCCAAGATTCATCCATGTCGTAGTATATGCTAGAATTTCCTTCCTCTTTAAGGCTGGATAATATTCTGTTGTTTGTATGTAACACATTTTGCTTATCCATTCATCCATCAATAGAGATTTGGGTTCTTCTGCATTTTAACTATTGTGAATAATACTGCAATAAAAATGGGTGTATAAATACTTCTTTGAGATCCCACTTTCAATTATTTTACGCATATACCCTGAAGTGAAATTGCTGGATCATATGGTAATTGAGTCTAATTTTTTGAGGAGCTACCATACTGGATGCTAAAGAGTTTCAAGTTGAAATTTAGAACAGTCAGAAGCCTTTGGTAGATTTTAAATAGGGAATGGAGTTGAATTAGAGAAGACTACTGGAAATAGAGCTAGTTACACACTCAGATTTTAGAATACCTCTGCATTAGATTGCAAGCGATATGCAAAGAGGTATCTTGTCTTTTTAAAAATTTCCCCAAATCCCTTTTCCTTTTCTCTAAACCGTTTTCAATACCAAGTGGGCCTCTGTTAGTGGGGGTTAAAGTGGGCCTAAGTAATACTGAGCTGTAGTTAACATCTCAGTAGCTTTGTTTACCCATCTGAAATGCAGCAAGCAGAGAACACTTTGCTAGTTATTCACAGAGCTTTGACATCCTTGAATGAAAGCAGTTCAACCTAGAAGAATACATGTATGGCCATAATTATCTCCTTTTTGGACTACAGAACCCATTTGGGCTATTTTTCCCTCTTTTTTTTTACTTTTAATTTCTCCTCTCTCAATCTTACAGTGCTCACTCTTTCATTATTAGGAACCAGCTCTGACTGTGCCAGCCAGCTATAAATGGAATGCCATCATATTTGAAAGTAGTTCATCATTTTCATAATTTTGTCAAGTGTCCACTGCAAGAAGGAGGAAGAAACAGTGTTTAGTCCAGTATCACTCCCATAGGCATAAGTGCTCTCCTTCTCTCCTTTGTTTTTACTTCTTCCAATTTAGTGATTTGTGAAGTGAATGAGGGAGAGGCCCTCTTTTTCCTATTATAACCACTGATTTTTTCCCCTACAGTGACTTCATTTTGGGTTGAATTTTCTGAGGAAGAAGAATGCCTTTTTACCGTAGGTTGGACTCACCCTGGTGGTGTGGGAGCAGGAGAAAGCTGGGGTTGGGAGTATGGACTCTGCAGACTTCATTCCCCTTCTGACTTTGTCCTTCATTAGCTGTGTAACCTTGAGTCAATTACTTACCTTCTCAGTGCTTCTCTTTCCTCATTTGTAAAGTGGTAATGATAGTGGTACCTGCCTGCCTCAGACGGTTCTCCCGTTAGGAGGCACTGTGTAGAGGTACCCACCGTGAGCACTCAATTAATTATTCCAAGCTTCCTGTCTGGCTGCTCACTAGATAACCATTCCCAGGAAGACGTTAAATGTGGTTGGTGAGCCAGGCCTCAGTCAGTACACAGAGCAATTTATCTGACACCCTCATTCTGGTGCCACCACTGGGGCAGTCCAGCAACCTGTGTCCATGGCCCTGACGGGTGTTCTCGACAGAGGCCTCCTCAGTGCTGTTTGCAGCAGTCTTGCCTCACCGAGTCCGGGTAGTATCCAGGCAACACAGAGTCTGACTTGGTAGAAAACACGCAGTGAGTGGCGGTAGGGATTCCCTCCACCATCCCCTGTTATATACTAAGGATGGAGTTGAGGCTGGTGAAAAGAACCAAATTAACAACCCTGGAAACCAAACTTGTCTGGTTAGCCACAAAACAGTGTTGTTCCAGCAGCTTCATTTCCAGCTAATCCTCTTCAGCCCTAGAGTTTGGAGCTTCCCTGAGAAGGTAGTAGAGAGAAGGGTGATATTGACTGCAGCTTAGGTACCCACCCACTTACCCATAATATTTTCAGAATTGGTCATCTCAGGCCTACCCCAGCACCTGCCTGTGTTCTGCAGAAGATGCACTCTAAGGTCATGATCCAGTCCCTAGTCCTAAGGTATTTGTGAACAGGGGAGCAGCTGGTGTAGAAATGTCCCATGGGATTGACCATGACATATCTCTTAGAGGAGAGAGCTCGGTTTGGCCTCCAGTGGTCAGTGGAGTGCTCAGAACTGTTCTTTGGAGGGTGGTGGGTTTTATATGGTGGGGGAGAACTTGCCAGGCAGGCTAGGGGCATGTTGTTATTGGTGTCATGAAGGCAGAGTGAGTTTGGTGGCTTTGCTTTGGCTCCATGTGAGGCTCTCAGCCTGTTGTACCGGAAGTGCTTATAGGGAAGTGATAGAAAATAAGTACAATGGCCAGGTGTAGTGGCTCACGCCTGTAGTCCCAGCACTTGGGAGGCCGAGGCGGGTGGATCACCTGAGGTCAGGAGTTCGAGACCAGCCTGGCCAATATGATGAAACCCCGTCTCTGCTAAAAATACAAAAGTTAGCAAGGTGTGGTGGTACACACCTGTAATCCCAGCTACTCTGGAGGCTGAGGTAGGAGAATTGCTTGAACTCGGGAGGCGGAGGTTGCGGTGAGCTGAGATCACGCCATTGCGCTCCAGCCTGGGCAACAAGAGTGAAATTTCATCTCAAACAACAACAACAACAACAAAAGAAAGAAAGGAAGTACTGTTATGATTTCAGGTTTTCTATGGATTCAAAGTATTTCGTAGTTTTTTTTTACACAAAAGAATGAAAAGAGGAGAAATACAAATAGGTAGGGTATAGAAGTCTTTGAAATATAAGTGGAGAAGATGCAACCTCTTGCCCCAAGCAGAAGCAGGTCACTAAGGGTTCCTGGACGGGATACCAAGTGAAACTACCAACTAACAATGTGGCTTTAAATTGGCACTTGCTGCTGCTGCTACCACTTTCGTCAGAACTACCTCGACAGCCACTGTGACAAGAGCAGATGTCATTTATTAAGTCATTATTTCATGCCATGGGAATTACTTGCAGAATCATACTTAATCAGCCTTCAAGTTTACAAGCTACAAGCTACGTATTATTGCCCCATTTTATATGTGAGGGAACAGGGTTAGAGAGGCCAGGTGACTTGCCTGCTGCCATCCAGCTGGTAATGTCTGTCTGACTCCAACTACTGTGCTGTGATCTCCCTTAGCTTTATTGTCCAGACTTGCAAATTGGAGAGAATATTTGCACTTTATACCTCTATAGCAGTGTTTCTCAAATAGTAGTTTATGACATGTAAGTGGCTCATGAAAACAATGTATTGGATAAACATAGAATCGAATAGGATAGGATGGGAATAGAAAATGTCAGAATGTGTCATACTTACTATTCCTGAAAACTTTTGTTTCTGATATGGTGTGGGGGTGTGTGCCTATCTGTTTATGTTTGTGTGTATTGCTTGGAAAATATACTTCCTACCTTGGGTCATTGTCAGAAAGTTTGAGCGCTACTGTTGTAGAGTTATTATGTAGGTCAGATAAACATAAAAAGTTGTAGAACTTTATTAAAAAGTCTAAAATGCTCTGTAAGCCTAAGTTCCTATTTAATATTGGATGCTGAAGCAAACAAGTAAGATGGGCTGTTGCTCCACCCCTCCAACCCATGGCACACTGCAAATCTGTCACTACATTGTATCCAGTGGAGCCAGTACTCCTCTCTGACATTTTTCAACACAGCACTCTAGGCCTCAAGATGAAACGTATCTGCAATCCCTACAATAAGCTTTTGTTGGAATACTTTAGGACCAGTCTAGTGTTTTAAAGTACTACTTAGCACTTATAGAGCTCTGGCTCTTGTTTAAACTCTAGGAAAACAGATGTGATCCCTTTGACAACCTGGGGGTCTCTGCCTTACAAGCCCCACAAGGGTTGGCTACTGTCTATGCTCGTCATAATGCTCCCTCTGCCACCCTCCTCACCACCATCTTTATCTGGAAGTGATTTACCTCCTTCTGCCTCTCAAAGGATATCAGACCAAAACAGCATCTCCATCTATTTCCCCTTAAAGCAAAGGTGGCAAGAGTCCCCTCTGCCAAGGCCATTTCCATGGAACATGCTCTTTCCTCATTGATTCCAGTTCATGTGGGAACTGCCTGGAATGTGGGGTACATGTACCTCCCCACCCCCAACAACTGCCCTAAAGTCATGCCCCTCAGGAGATCCACTGCTTCTCAGTGGATGCAGCCATTCTGATGATCACAGAAGAAACTGGGTCTCTCCCAAGTGAATGTCACATGCAAAACTTTTTCTCTGCAGCATCCAGAGGAAGCCTATAGAATTGGCAGTTCTTTCAAAAGACGTTATAGCCCGTGGATGTAGGGATCGGAAAGGCATGTGTCACAGACTCCTTCACTGCAGTGTGAAGTGTACAGGAAACTTCTCTGTGTAGATTTTAAGTCAAGACTCAACATGACATCCTGAGCCGTGTGAGGAGGAACTCAGACAGCTCAATTTAACAAAACAGCAGGTTCTCTGTGTTTTATAGACCTTGCTAATGAACGAGTCCCGTGGCCCCTGCTGGACCGGCTCCCCAGTGCTCTGCCAGCCTGTTTCTCACACATCTGTAAATTCATCCAGCTATAATGGATGGCTGGTGCCTGCAGAGGCTGAGGTCTAGGCCTTTCTGTCCGGGATACATAGAGATCTCAAGCCATTAATAATTCATTCTGGAGTAATGAACATAGCTGTACCAAGTTGTGAGCAGTAATAATCAAGTGACAGATCAATTTATTACTTCAGTGTGCCAAAAGATAATGGTCATTAATAATGAAAGGTGTAACTACCCCCTCTCCCCAAAAAAAAGTTTCCTAAGACTTGGATCAATGTGTCTTTTAAGTTCTAAAATAACATGGATCATTAAAAGGGAAATGAATTATGCTGGGTAACCTCAAGCTTATTTATATTCAGAGTTGCTAATCCAGAATTACAATACCTTTTTTTCCAAATGCCTTTGGGCACTGGGGCCTGCAAATCAGAGTAATTATTACTCATTAATTAAGCCTAAGAAGTGGAACTAGCTCAAGACTTTAAAAAGGGAGGTTGGGGGATAGTTGAGATACATTCCCCAAAAATCATCAACAATAATTTGAAGTTTAATGAGTAAGTAGCTGGGTTGGGAATAATTGTTTTAGGCCTACTCAGGAACTCCGCTCATCTTTTAATGCCTCGGTAAATGCTCATTACGCATCTCCTGTGCCAAGCAGTGTGCTCAGCACTGGTACTACCAAATGAGATACCATACTTCCTCTTCTCAGGCCTTGGTAGGGATGACAACACTGTGTAATAAATGCAGGAGCAGGCCAACACTTCTGCCTTTTTTGGGAATAGAAGATTCGAGAAAGGTGAGAGGAAGGTACAGAAAGGAATGGGCCATTTGAGCTGAGCCTTGCATATTAGCAGTTTGCCAAGCAAAGAAAGCAGCAAAAGAACATTCCAGGCAGAGGAATGATATGGACAAAGGCAGAGAGGTGTGGAAGTGGAATGAGAGTGAAAAGTGGATTAGTATGATAATTACCACATATCCCATGCATTATCACATTTAATCTGTACAACATTTAGGTATGTTATTCACCTAACCTCTTCTTTTTTTTAAAGATGAGGAACCCAAAGCTTAGAAATATTGAGTCACTCTGCCCAGGGACCAAGAGCTGGGAAGTGACACAGGAAGGCTTAGGGGTGATTTGAGGAGAGGTATGCTGTTTTATAAGAGTTCAGACTTTGTGTTAAAAATAATCGGGTAGGCCAGGCACAGTGGCTCATGCCTACAATCCCAGCACCTTGGGAGGCCAAGCTGGGAGGATCACTTGAGACCAGGAGTTCAAGACCAGCCTAGGCAACATAGCAAGACTCTGTCTCTACAGAAAAATTTAAAAACTATCCAGGTGTGGTAGTGGTAGCTACTCAGGAGGCTGAGGCAGGAAGACCTCTTGAGCCCAGGAGTATGAGGGTGCAGTGAACTATGATCATACCACTGCACTCCAGCCTGGATGACAGAGAAAGGCCTTGTTTGTTTAAAAAAAAAAAAAAAAAAAGAAGAAGAAGAAAGAAAGAAAGAAAAACAGTGGGGCCCATGACAGGTTTACAGTCATCATTATCAGAACAATTAAACAATAAAAGCATTGCTAACCATTCACATATGCCATGCTGTTGTGTTCTCGCCAGGGGAGGTTTGAGAGCTGAGTTTTAGGTGGAGCTGCTGATAGCAGGGAGGATAAAGCTGAAGTTAGAGGTTCTTGGGTCAGGATCCCTAGTTAGGAGGCTGTTGCTTTAGTCAGATGTAGTGTGGAGAAGCCTGACAGGAAAAAATGATTATCATCCAAACCATGTTATTTTTATACTGGTCTACAATTTGAAGGTACTTTCATAAAAAAAAATAGCTTGTTGATTCACTTGCACACGGGACTTTTGTGACAAGAGGGTAAGTTTAATGACTTAGCTCTTTTGGGAGGGGAAGTATAAGGACTTAGAATTCCCTTCCCACACAGAGGAGCTGATGTTGAAAGTAGTGATGTTAAAAGCAGCTTGTAAATATACATACTTGCCGATTGGCTGATACACAGAACCAAAGTCTCTCCCCCTTGCCAGGTCAGAATTTGACTATCTGCATTAACTTCGTCAGACTGGAAATATGATGAGATTCTGGGTAGAATGGAAAACATAAGTAAAACCAGGAGACTCGGCAAGAACTAAGAAATTGTTTATAAAATATTCTTTATGTGGATCAGAAACAGGCCACTCTGCCTGCTGCAGGTGTTGCTTAGCAATCAAAAAGCAAATCCTCTTTCTAACTGGGCTGTGCCACAGTTAAAGTTTCATAAACCTAACCATGCTCTGCCCACCTTTAGAGGAGAAAGTTAAACTCTCAGCCCTAAAAAAATTATAGAAAAATACACATCTGCTAATAAAATTGGTTGATACAGTATTTCAATAAAGACTCAGTTTAAAAACCAGCACTTAAGGCAGTATAATCTCTTTTCTTCCTTAAAAAAAAAAAAAAAAAAAAAAAATGTATACCAGAGAAACAGTGAGAAACACTGCAGGCATTTATAGAATTGTGTGAAAAAGTACTCCATATAAATAGCACCAAATGCTAGGGAGGTAGGTCTGTGCAAACTGCCTATCTCTACCCAATTTGTCTCTAGTTTCAAGTTAGTAATGAATAGCTTCCTTCTTGTAACAGGTGATTTAGGAAAGTTCTTGATATTTTCTCAACAAAACTGAATGGCATTAACTTTTAACTTATTTGTTGCCAGTAAATGATTTATATGTTTTTATACATGGGGCCAGCAAGTGAACAATTGAGTTTTATTGCTATGTCCTGGTGGCCTGCGTATGGAGTTCAGATACATCTTTTGAGTAGTTGTTTATTCAAAAATATGCCTATGTCTTTAGCAAATTACTCAGACCTAGCGACTGTTGACCCTGTGTGTTTGTTAGACTTTGAGTATGTGACAATATAAACACAGCCATATAGATGAATATACACTAGTGCATTTTTATTTCTGTTTATGCCACATTTCACTTAATGTGAGCCACATGTTTAATCTGATCAGCCTTTAATACTTTAAATCTAAAGTGCAGAATTTCCTTACTTGGTTTTAAATATCCAGATCTGCCCGTTTAAAAAATTATGTCTATTTTGTGCTTATGTTTGCAAATGTATTAAAGCCATCAAGAGGTTTTCCATTTGCCATGGAGAAAAATGCTAATGATTGCAGTTTAAGCAGCTGCCAAGTACATAAATTGTAATTAAGAGGGATTAGCAGTTACCTGGACTTGCAAAACAGGGATTCAGATGTTCAAAGGTTAGTAATTTGGCAGATAGTTGCTTTGGTTGGTTGGTTGTTCTAGGCAAAATGGAAATGATAAAGAGTGTCATATCCTGAAATAGCAAATTAACCTGGATGCTGAAGATTTCTGAAATGTGGTAGATTTTCTGACTCCTGTGGCATCTGATGATGTCCCAAGTTCTGGCTCCTATAGATGAGGAGTCTGTAGATAGGAAGATAGGAAGGGTACAGGGAGGTTGGTATCTCTGTGTACACAATTTCTCTCACTGGTACCTTTTCTTTTCCTTCCTTCCAGTGTTGCTAACAACCACAAGCAGAATTTGATGACGGTGGCAAACCTTGGCGTAGTGTTTGGACCCACTCTGCTGAGGCCTCAGGAAGAAACAGTAGCAGCCATCATGGACATCAAATTTCAGAACATTGTCATTGAGATCCTAATCGAAAACCATGAAAAGGTAATATGTAATTGATCACTTGCAGTGAAGAATGTACTTGGGGGGAAGCTGCATTGGAATTGACCTTCAGAGTTGACTCAGATTTGCATTGCCATCGTTCTTACACTGTCACAATGATGAAGTTGCTGGTGCTGGTAGTGATGGTGGTGATGGTGGTGATGGTGGTGATGATAACGTCAGGGTGGTGGTAAAGGTGTCAACCGTGGTAGTTACGATGACAACAGCAGTGGTTATGGTGGTGGCAGTGTTGGGTAAAATTGATTGAGCATTCTGTGCCAGGAACTGTGTTAAATACTTTATATATATATTGTTATTTTATCCTCACAACAATTCAATGAAGGAAGTACTCTTATGAGCCTCATTTTGGAAACACCCTTTGCCCATTTCTTACTTGATTGTTTTCTTATGAATTTATGAGTTTTTTAAATTTAGGGATATTGAACTTTCTTCACTTGTGTTGCCAATATTTTTACCTATAGTTTGCCTTTCAATTTTGTAAATGGGGTTGTATTTTTTATACAGTTTGTGTGCGTGTGTTTTTATGGTCTGTCTTTTCTTTTGGGGAATTGGGGTTCCTAGTCTTTCTTTTGAAGGCTTTCCTCATCCCCCAATTTGAAGAATGTTCATGCAGAGCTGCCCTTATGAAACTGGGGAGGGGACATAAAGCTTCAGTCCTCTGACCCACTTCATTGCTCTTACGCACACATCCCTATGAAGCTTCTCAGAACTTGTGCAGGGTTCCCTAAAGCACCATTTGGCAGCAACAAATCTGGAATCTAATAAAAAATGCTGTTCCTCTTAAATAAGAACTTTGCCTAGAATGGCAAATTAATAATGCACAGTAACTCCAGAATCTGACCATGCCTCACCACCTACACTGATAATGTTGTAAGCCACCACTACCTCTTGTCTGACTATTTACAAGAGCCTCCTAATTTGTTTCTTTCTTCTACCCTTGGCCTGTCAATTCTGGTATCAGTCACCAGAATGAGACTTTTTTAAATGTTAAGTCAGATAGTATCAGTTGTCTGCTAAGAACCATCCAGTGGCTTCCCATTTTATACATTCGCCCACATAGTCGCTGTCCTCTTACTGTTACTATCTGATCTCATCTCCTGCATCTCTCCTATAGCCATCTTGTTTCTGCCTTGCTGTTTCTTGGACACCTCAGGCACATTCTTACTTCAGGCCTTCGCAGTTGCTGTTCCCAGTGCTGGAACACTGTTCTTCCATAAAACCACATGGCATATTTCCTGACTTCCTTCAAGTGTACTGAGTGAATCCTACCTAGATGTCTCTGTTTGAAATTACAATCCCAACTTCCACCATTCCCTTTTCCTTTTATTCCATGTTGTCTATTTTCATATATCAAAAGACAAAGTCACAACAAGTTTAAAGACATTAGCTGACTTTTATTTGAGATTCTAGAATTGGGCAATACCTCGTTCTGTAAAATAGAATGAGTGTTCCAGTAAGCCGAGCAGAGGAGGTTGGCTTTATAGACAGAAAAGGGCTAAAGAAGAGAACAAAAAGCAGATTAATTGTTTTAAAGTTACTTTCCTTGTAAAAGTTAAAGCAGAGGGGACTTCCTTATGTGCTGACTAAAACTGGCCTGCCTGGGGATTTGCCTGTTATCTCTCCCCTCATTTTTTGGAAGGTCAGACAAACAACTTATTTTTGGCCTGACGGCGAAGAACTTCAGCAGGAGTGACTGCATTTTGGTTTGGTCTCTTGAGCCTAGGGCAGGAGCTCAGTCCAAACCAATGGCCTCCTGTAAATTTTATTTAACACATGGGACTTCACAAATTATAGAGCATATAATAAAATTTTCTTAATGATTAGATCCATTGGCTTTCCGACCTCTCCAAGCATGTGTGCTTCAGGAAAGCAGGGACGTTGTGTTTTGTTCCTCGGTAGGCACTAGTACATTGGTTTTGGGTGAATGTGGCAGGCAGCGTCCATCATGGCTCCCAGTGATTCTGTCCACTAGTCTTCATTCCCTTGTGTAGCCCCCTCCACCTCTGAATAGAGCTAGCCTATGTGATTAATAGAATATTGCCAAAGCCACGGTATATGACTTCTGAGAACAGTACATGTACGTTACTCTGGGAAGGTCGTCCTTCATATTCATAGGGTTTGTTGTCTTTGTGAAAGCAACTGGAATAAGCCATCTTGACTCCTTTTTCAGTGTAGCTTCAGGCCTAGCCCAGTATAAAGCAAGGAAATATTCCCTCAGTCTTCTTTGGAAGTCTGTGGTGTTCACCTCACAGCAATTCTAAGCATCCATGGCTATGCTCTGGCCTCTGGCTTTCTGGCGATAATACTTTGTATAAACTCCCTGCCAATAGAACTTAACTTTAGCCATCAAATCCAGAGCAATTTTATGTCCTCAGAAGGATGTTGTCAGAGACTTACTCTTTAAAATCCATAGTGTTGGCCAGGCACGATGGTTCACACCTGTAATCCCAGTGTTTTGGGAGGCTAAGGTGGGAGGATCATTTGAGGCCAAGAATTTGAGACCAGCCTGGGCAAAACAGCAAGACTTCCATCTCTACAAAAAATAAAAATGAAAAATCAGCTGGATGTGGTGGCACATGCCTATAGCCCTAGCTATGGGAGGTTGAGGTGGGAGAATCACTTAAGCTCAGGAGTTCAAGGTTACAGTGAGCTATGGTTGCACCACTGCACTCCAGCCTGGGTGACAATGAGATCCTGCATCTAAAATAAATAAATAAAATATTTTAAAACATAAAAATTCATAGTACATAAGGTCTTCGTTAATATTTACCAAGCATTTCCTTAGACTTGGCTTTAATTTTCTATAATAGAAACATACACAGACACACACACACACACACAGATGTCTAGGGGTGACTATTCTTCTGTCTAGTCTTTAGTGTCAAAAGTTAGACAAAATCCTGAAACCCCACTTGAAGAAATGCTTTCCAGCAGCACCTTTTCATATGAAACAAGCTTGCTTGAAACAAGCCCCACTGCAGGGCTGAAGTATATATCCCCCTTAGCGACTGGCATAGTATTCTCTCATGTTAACATTTTATATAAGGTATTTACTTTGTGCTTCGGAATAATCATTAGGAGGGCTCTAGGAATAAATGGAGCATGGTGCTGAAAAGAAGGTGTGGAAACCCAGGCATCTAGCCATTGGAGCCACTCCATTGACAGAGGGATGGAGAGAGCCATAAGATGCCTGTTTTAATTTTCTATTGCTATGTAGCAAATCATCTCCAAACCTAGTGACTTAAAATAGCAATTATTTTATTACTCTCAATTCTGTGAGTCAGAAATTTGGGAAGGGCTCATGTGTGCCCCTTGTGGTATCAGCTGGGGTGGTTTGACTGGGACTGGAGGGTCCAAGGTGTCCTCACACCACACAACTGGGACTTTGGTACTAGCTGTGGACCAGAATGTCTTGATCCTCCTCCACAAGACCCCCCTCTCTCCAGGTGCTGTCCCATCATTCAGGAGTCCAGCTCCAACTTCCAAGAGAGTAAACACAGAAACAGCAAGTGCTGTTAAGGCTTAGGCCTGGAACAAAGTATCATTTCTGTCACATTCTGTTGGCCAAAGCAAGTCACAAGTCCCGCCAGATTCAAGGCGGGGGGAGTGAGAAGCCGCCTCTGGGTGGGAGGAACAATGTGTGCACACAGGCGTGGGAGGATTGTTGACCGTTATCTTTGCAGGGGATCTACGGTACCCAGCAAGTTTGCATTTAGTTCCCTTTAGGAATGACTCTGCTTTCTTATCAGCGGCTTGTGCTGAGCTTGGGTAGCAACTCAGTGTTTTCATGGAGAGTGCTTTTCCGCCTCTTCTCTGCATTGCCACTTTTTATTCAACCAGGGGCCTCAGGCGTCTGGTGGTAGTGACAGTTTTAGCCCTTAAATGCCCTTTGTGAGCCTGGGTGTGGAGAACCAACTCATAAATATCTAAAATTGGAAAAACATTGGCATTAAAGAAAAAGGAAAGAGAAGTGGGTAATTCAGTTTCTTTAACCTGGTAAAACACCTCTTTTTCAGTAGAAGGTAAGAGACCTCTGTGTTCTAACTAGCTAAGGCATACAATCTTTTCTGTTTTTGCCTGCGTGTCTTTCTCTTGTTTTCCAAGGGTTAACACTAGACATTCAGCCGAGGGTTAATAGTGAACATGATCTCTTTTATTTTGTCACTCACATCCACACGCCCTCAAGATAGTACCTGCAAGTCTAGAAACACCCTCTCCCCACAACCCAGAGAATCCATCTATGTCTTCTTCCTGGGAACCATAGTGATGCGTTTCACACACAACTTGAATTTGGTCAGATAGAATGCACTAGCGACCTGCTTACCCTGTCACAGTGGTCCAGAACCTCTGTCCTCCACCTCTGTCACAGACCTGGGAGGGAAGCAGTATTTGGCACAGTTCTGGGAAATAAACATCCTACATTAGGAGGAGACAGAGAGGAAACAGCTACGAGATATGATATTATGTTTGGGGGCTCATGGAAGTTTTTTTTCCTATGTTGGTGATACATACTGATTGTTTACTCAATTAAAATGAATGAATCCTTTAAATGAATACAGTCCAGAAATAATAATGATGATGATAGTAATAGCTAACTTTTACTTACAGCTTATTGTTTACAAGATATTGTGCCAAGCAGCTTTATACCCATCATTCAATTTTCACAGCAACCCTGTAAGGTTAATGTTTTTAGCTCTGTTTTTACAAATTATAAGCCTGAAGCGCAGACACTTTAAGAAGCGGCTGATTAGGAGAGGAACAGGGGTTGAACTTAGTACTACTCTCAGAACCCAAGCTTTCAAAATCTACTCTAGTTAATCTCTGTCAATGCAGTAAACATTTATTGAATATCTACCATTGGCCAAAGATAAGTAGAATAGGTTTTTCAAAGCACCCCCATTTTATCAAGATAGAACTAACTGTCATACAGTGTGTTAAATGACCTCCAGTAAGATGAATAAAGTGTTATGGCATCACTGAGGAGAAATAATTTAATTCTAATGGCATTGGGCTCTGACAGATCAATAGACGTTTTCTAGGCAGAGAAAGAGTAGAGATAGGAGGGACAGCCACTCAGAGGAGCAGCATTAATCAAGTTGTTTGTATTAAATTACATGGTTATGAAAGACTGTGGGTTGTTTGTTAGCAAGTAGTGGGTGATGATGCCAGAGAGCTGGATTCAGTCCATTTGCTAAGGGTCCTGAAAGCTGTAGGAAAAGGTTTTGAACTGACTTCTGAAAACTGGGAGCTCTCAGAGGTTTCCAAGTAGAGGCTAAAATGATTATGTCAGCACTTTAGAAAGACATCCCTTGAAGCTGAACCAAATAGTACTTTGATTGCTGACATCAAAATCACACATTAAATGAATAGCAACACAATAGAGTTAACCATACTGTTCTAAACCTGCAGCTCAGATAGTGTCACCTTTGACCTACAGGCTTTGCTTGGAGGGTAGAGAGAGATTCTTAATTTGTTTCTTTTGCCAGACTTCCTAAGGGGAAATACTAGCTCATAGCATCATTTCCCATTAATGATCCATACGCTGGACTCTCCTTGAATTATATGAGAACTAAAGAGTAGATTTGATGGTGTAGCTCTTTTTACCTACAGTCAAGTTTCAGAGTTGAAAGCTCAGATGGCAAAGATTTTGGCTCTTCCCACGCTATGTTAAGGTAGCAGTCAGTTATGCAAAATTACCATTTCCGTATGAACAGAATCTTTTCCCCAAACTCATACCTTATCACACTGAGTCTTAAAACTGAAGTAGGCAAAAACTTAAGGTTATGGTAAAAGCAACCAATATTTTTATGCTTCTAGCTAAGATTTTCAAACAAACAAAATATTGAATGCTGTCATGGTCCAAGATCTCAAAGCCCAGAAATTATATTTCTTACAAGGTTTTCTCTTTACCTAGTGTTTTAAAGGCTTACTTGCTAATGACGATGACAATTTTAGATGTTTAAGAAGGCGAACCTTATCAAGAAAACAAACTGCTTGCTTTTCATAGTTTTGGTTCAACATGAAATTTCAGGCTACTTTGTGTGTGTGTGTGTGTGTGTGTGTGTGTGTCCCCTTGCTGTTAAATTCCAACACATAATAGTAGGATTGCACTTGTTCTATAACAGTCCATGCTGTTTCTTGTGGCTGTGGCACTCGAAAGGGTTTCTGTACATGGAGCAGGATGTATGTGTGTTTATGTGTTATGTACTGCAGGCTTTTGTCAGCATTGCCTCTTTTGATGCCTATTAATGTTTGACAAAGTAAGTTATAATAATTCCTTTCCCAGTCCATCAGTTAGCTTTGGAAGAGGTGAGAGTGTTGATCCTTGAGCTGTTAATTCTCAGAAATCCCCAAAGATCAGTGCCCCTTTTTAATGTGTTAACTTTTAACCTCAGATGTCAAGGAGAGGAGCTGGTAATCATGGATGACCCTGCTTGACAACTGGACTAAGGACTAAATCCTAAGCAACCTCGCATTCCTGGTCAAATGCTAGTGCCTTACAATGTAGTTAGCTCAATTTGAGTTGATTTGGGTCACCAATGTGCCTTGATCTGCTTTTACCAAAATATTGGTAACATTGAAATCCATTGCGCTAGTTCTGGACTTTGTGCACAAAATGTGCATCCATTAATAAAATATAGTTGGTTTGGCAACTGACAGGTGTTCAGAAGTCGCGTTTTATTTCTTTGCTATTTCAAACAGTTGTTGATATGCGAAATTAATAAAAAGGTATGCCTGGATGCCTCACTGTGTTGAGGTAGTCGTTGGTACTCTTGCCTACTCAGGAAGCTAATGTTGTCCCGTGGTCACGGCTTTTGTAGTTTGTTCATCAATTTTTATTTTTAAATTTTTTGTTGACTTTCCTTCCAATGGTTCTTGCTTGTACTCTTTTTGTTCCTCTCCTTGTTAGGGTTCAGAAACAAGCTAGATTTACTTGTGTGTTAGGTTAGAATGCTTCTGCCACCGGGCTATTTTCTTTTTTTAGTGGTAAGTGCTGTGTAAGGTACTCTTCATTAATGTGATAAGGTAGGTTGTGCATTTGAACACATGTATTTCCCCCAATAAATCCCAGATAAACCAGTAATTGTTTGAATTGTGAAGCTCCTTTAGTATTACTCAAATAAAGGTGGAGATTGTTGTTGTGTTTTCATCTATCCATCTTTCTCAGCAAAGAGAACAGGAAATAGAATCTTTCTGGAGATATGGAAAATCACAGCTCTCCATGGATTACCCAGGCTGTCTATATATACCCTCAGTTACTAAATGTAATTGGTTCCTTTTGAGAGATTTTTAATGCAACTCCCCAAACTACTTTCTAAATTGTTAATCCCTCTGCCAAAATGCTGATATCAACAGGGCATAGGACTTCCAACTGTCCTTAAAAAACCTCTGCAGCTACAGCCTCTGAATTTGGCTTCTTAACAGTTACAATAAATAAGCCCTGCTAAGACTTGCCTGGCTTCCACTGTGAAGGTGCTGGGTTTATGGGTTCTCCTGAACCATGCAGTCCTCTGCTGCATTGTCTGTCATGAGAAGGAGCGAGCTGTGCTCAGTAGTGGTAGGTCTACATTCCTAATGCGTCAAACAAACCAATCCCACATTACTATGGGCCCTGGTGCATTTGTGTCTCGAGAACATGCTCAGTCTCATTTCTTATATAAACCTTTCTGTTTTGCGTTGTGATCCCCAGGCCTCTGCTGTTGATTTATTGTCTCAGAGCTACTTTGCAGTTATAGACTAGGAGCTCTTCATCATGACCTAATTTCCCTCCCATAAAAATCACAGCACACAATAAAGAGTACACCACACACATTACAGGGAGACTCCTAATCCTTTTAAATTGCAGGCGCATGTGACAGATGGGATTGAAGAAGGTCTAAAAATGTGTATGTGACATGGATAAGAACAAATTCCACAAGTGTCAATGCTCTGCAATGTCAAGATGGGCCAGAGGGGAATCAGTGAAATTTAAATTTTGTAGACGGTGCAAGGGAATAAGAACAGGAAATTCTGCCGTTGCTGTAAGCAGTTAAGATCAATGTTTTGCAAAGAACAGTAATTAAATTTACACTTATAAATTAAATCCTCATGTCCTGACTGCAAATAATCCATTGTTGAATCTCCAGTTATTTCCCTTCTTGTATGTCTCCTTTTTTATTGACTACAGTAATATCTTCTGAATACTGAATGTCAAACTGTATTAGGTGCTTCAGTCCTCACCACAGCCCTAGGACTTTTTACAGATAAGATCTCTGAAGGTCAGAGAGTTTTATAATTTGCCCAAGGTCACAGAGCTAGTAAGTGACTAAAATCAGATCTGCCAGACTCCAAAACTTACATCTTCCCATTTTGTCTTCTGTCTCTCAAATTAATGGTAGCTATAAAGACCACAAGTGCTTAAGACCCAGACAGTCAAGCCATCTAGGTCCCAGTCCAGCTGGACTCCTTCTCTGTGTGACCTTGGACAAATCAGTGAATCTCAGGGAGTCTCAGTTTTCTCATCTCAAGAGGGCAAGAATAATAGTACCTCCCTTACAGGGTTATTATGAGTAAAATAATCCATGTAAATGACTTAGCATAAGTGCTCAAATTCTGTGTTTTTATTGTCATTTATACCATCACCATCTCATGCCTACTCTTTGCCACATACTGCACTGAGCATTTTATGTGTATTATCTTTTCAGTAGCTCTGTAAGGCAGATATTAGATCCCCACTTGCACAAGGGAAACAGACACAGAAGGGTTAATTATCTTGACTGAGATTATATAGCTAGTAGGTAGCAAAGTCAGGATTTGAACTCTAGTCCATCTAGCTCCAAAGCCTGTTTCATTTGTACCCGTATGATGATCTTAAGATCCTTTCCTGTATTTGATGTGATGATAGGCAGTGATGTCAGCATCAGTGATGGTGAGGTCCATGTAGCTGTAGGTGCTGCTGCCTACTGAATGAGAAGCAGAACCAGGATCGGCCCAGGTCTGTCTGACTGCGGAGGCCAAACCACCCCTGACCACTGTTACTCGCAGCTTAAGGCGAAACAGTAACTTGGTATTTATGGATCTGCTAATTCCACTTACAGGAAGCTTGAAATTGGGGATACTTGGAAGAGTTACCCAGAGTTCTATTTTTGCTTTACAATTTTATTCCCCAATTGCTTCCAGAAGGCTTACAGTCTTCCTTACTTTTATCTCTAAGACATTCCTGACTAAGTCGGAATTAGTTTGTGAGTTTGGACAGTATTAACAGGGCACTTGGGGCAGAAAATAAATCTCCCCCTTTTGTGTTAATTTGGGAAGTCTCTATGAAATGAGTAGATTGTTCCAGCCACATGGTAGAGCTCCATAAATCCACAGCTCATAGGTTATATGAGCTCCTGCTTCCGTCATTCAGCAGGCTCATTTGCACAGTGATTCTTCTCCGCAGACTGAAGAAAACTTCATTTGATTATCTTGAAATCATCCCTTCCAAAATGAAATAGGATTGGAATAACCAACAAAGTTGTGAATAATTCAGATTCTCATTAGAATCCCAACTCGAGCTTTCAGCATAGAGGCAAACCCGTGGCCAGACAGTCAACAGGCTTTTTAAACAATTTGCATGTGTTCAAGTGTCAGAGTTAAATAAACAACAGTCACTTGGGGAATGATTTTCCAGAGTCATTAATGAAAGTTTGTGTCATCTGCTCTGACTTGATCTAATTTGCAAAGGCACCCTGTACCTTGGAAGAACGTGTAATAGTAATTATGATAATCACATGTCTGGCACTGGACATTTTGCTGTGTGCTTCCTTGCACATTATCTCATTTGATCCTGAGAATAGCCCTATCAGCGGTCTTCAGGAGTCTGGGCCTGGCTCACAATGAGACCCAGGGAACTGGCCCCTGGGACTATGGCTCTTGCCCATGGCAAAAATCTCCTTGCAGAGCTGATTCTCTTATGCTTGAATAACTTAATTATTTTAGAGGAAACAGCTGATGAGCAGAATGGAATTCTCCCTCATTTGTTCTCGTGTCTCTTCCTGCTCTGCTGTATATAAATATTATCTTGGAAGCAATTTTTCACACATCTGTCTAAAGCCATGGTCCTTCCTCACAAGTTACTCTTCTTTGTTTCTCCAGCATTTACTACAGTTCTCAGGAAATAGTAAAAGCTCGCATTTTTGTTGACAGTTGAAATCGAAGTCCATGTTATTTTTGCTCCCATTGTAATTGGGTGAGGAGCTCATTTTCAATAACTCATTAGAAAAAAAGAGACAAAATTGGGAGGCCAGAGGCAAAGCAGGATGTGAGGGAAAATAATGAGAACCAGGCCTATCACTAACTCAGAATTCATTTTCAAATGCTCTTAGCTAGGGATTGCTGAAGGTGCTGTAACTGAGGCCAGAGGCAGAAAGGTGCTAGAAGACACTGTTAGGTTGAAACTCATCCTCGCATGTTTGGGACAACAGCTTTTGTAGTGAAGATTGCCTGGAGATTAGCCAAATGAATGGCTGCTACAGCCCTGGGACTTCACTCCCGGTCACTCTCCTACTTAGTTGTGTGGCAGGGCAGGCAATCTCTCATTGTGAGATAGCCATCCAACTTGCTATGCTGTTGGCCTCCAGCTTAGAGATGCATCATGGGATGCATCTGCCTAGCACAGTGCCTGGCAGGTGCAAAACTCATACTTAGTAGCCATTTTTAAATGTCAATGATAATGGTACACAGTGAGGTTGTCACCTGAGGATGACCAAATAAAGAGTAGGAGAAAGCTTCTTAGAGGTTGCAGTCCTTGAGCTTTTCTTTCTGTTGTTGAGGCTCACTAGGAGACTGGAGATGTTTGTAGCACTGGTAAACTTGTTTTTGGGTTCCCAGCTGGTCAGGAAGTTAGGAGTTTTTTCTTGCTTTTACTTTGTTTCCTTCTCTTCTTATTCCCTTGCCCCAGTTGAACTCAGCTACGTGTAGTGATTCAGTTTATCTTGTTGAAAATTTTCAGTCCTCTAGGGAAAATATGATACTGCTGTTTTCAGACAGCTGTGTTTAGGAGTGAGACTGATTTAACCAGCTGGCTGGCATCATTGGAGCCCGAGGACCCGCCAACCCATGGAGAGCAGCTGTTTGGGCTGAAATTCTTATAATTCTTATGATTTTGTTTCCTACATATCAGCTTTTGAGTTGTGTTTTTAAATGCACACAGAAAAGGAGAGAGAACCATGAGAAAGACTGATGTGTCTAGGGCCACTCATGGGTGAAAAGTGGCCCTAGACACATCAGAGACTGTTAGGAAGGAGAAAACTCAGGAGGGAGGAGACCAACTTCAAAGAGTAAGAGATGGTAATGAATGGATCCATAAATTTTGATTTTTCAATATATAGTGGGGGTGTTATGCAGCCATTAAGGATCATGTCTGAAGATATTTTTAATGAGGAAATACTGTATAATGTTAGATGAAATGTATGTGATACAAACAGAATAAAGAATATAATTTCAATGATGAAAAGTGTGTGTTAACATCAACTGGGATAATTCATATAAAGCATTTAACTTAGTGCCTGGTGTGACAAGGACTCAGTAAACCATAGCTACAGGAAGGCAGACTCTCTAACCACAGAACATGTTTGCCTCCTTCATTGTTACACCCAGAGTGCCTACTATAAAGGAGATACTTAAAAGGTGTGTGTTGATTGAATGAATGAGCATCAGTATTATTGTATGCATTTAAAAAGGAATCTGGGGGAAAAAACTGTTATTTTCTGAAATTGTATCTACAATTGTGGCTACTGAACCTCCCTGAGACTTAGTTCTTCATTATAAAATGCTGAGGACATTACCTGTTGCTCAGGATTGCTGAGAACTGAGTGGGCTACATGAAAAGAACACAGTATGATGACTGGTACCTAAGGGAGTCTGCAATAAGTGGCGGCTACTATAATCATGGTAAGCACCATGTAAGTATTAGCTATTATAATTATTAAAGTCTGCCATACTTTTATCTGTAGAAATAAAGATGAGAGTTATCATGATTTCTGTCTATCATTTTTTAGCATAAACTTTTAGAAGAATAAAATTCCCTCTTCCAAAAAAAAGCTTATAACTAAATAAGACCTAAATGCTTACAGTGGTTATCTCTAAGTGGTAGAATCGGGATAATTTTTTGTTTTCTTCTGGAGACTTTTCTGCATTTTTCAAATTGTCCATAGTACGTGTGTGTGTGTGTGTGTGTGTGTGTATGCGTATGATACTTTTATCAAGATAAACGAGGAAAAGCTCAGCATCACAGATAACGTGGAACTGCTGAACTAGAAAAGGATGCTGCAGCTGAGGACAACTGATGAGGATTGGGAAATGGTGCCCTGCCCTGGGGCCCTTTATGAAATGTTATTTAAATCCATGTTTCACAGTTTAAGAAAGTTATGAAGTAATTGTTAAGAACTTAGAACCAATGAAGAAAGATAAAGGAATTTTTGATTCATTGGTTCTGGACAAAGGTAGTCAAAAACTTCAAGTGCTGTTAACAGACAGTGGCTTCTACTGAGCACAGCTGCTTTCTGTTTCCCTGGAGAGAACAATGAAAAGCCACTCAGTGGAAATTGTGGCAGAAGAGGTTAGAAATGGAAGTGGGTGGTTATCAAACTCTGGGATAAGCTTCCAAAAGAAAATGTTTAATGCCATTTCCTAGAAATGTTTAAAATGAAGTCTTGAGCAACTGCCAGTGGTCTTCTCAGATCTTTTCTTGCTGATTCCAAGACACTGCCAAGCGTTCCGTTGTACTGCTTCAGGCCTGTTTTCTTCCCAGTTCACAGATGTGAGTAACCTTGTTGTGAAACTTTGTTTGCAGATATTTAACACCGTGCCCGATATGCCTCTCACCAATGCCCAGCTGCACCTGTCTCGGAAGAAGAGCAGTGACTCCAAGCCCCCGTCCTGCAGCGAGAGGCCCCTGACGCTCTTCCACACCGTTCAGTCCGCAGAGAAACGTAAGTCTCTGCTGCGTAGGGCCAGCGCGGCATTCAGGGACATTCCATGCTACCTGCCGCGGCTCAGGGTGGACACTTCCAGCTCTTCTCTGTGTGCTGCTGGCTTTTTGTGTCCTTGAAGACTGTATCGTTGTGCCCTCCCAGGTGCCTTTGCTGAGTAACCCTGATAGGACGGGAGAATGAAAGGGAAGGGCTGCCACTGAGGATTCTCTTTCCAGATCTCCTGTGAACAAACAGCTGAGTCTCTTTTCCTCCTGCTCCGACACAATAAGAGCTGAGCTCAGGCACTGCTTCTTCAGCTCCCCTTTTGTTAGCAATTCCCATAGAGCCAGTGTGCTTTCCTTTTCTCAGTTGTAATGAAATACCCATTAGTGTGAGTCACATGCCCTACTAGAATGTGACTCTGTGAGGGTGGCACCTTGTTCAGCTTGATGTTTTACTCCACCTCTCATGGTGCCTGGCATGGAGTCGACACCTAAAAATATTTGAAATTCATTAGTGAATTAATTAGGGAACAATACCCCACTTGTTCCAAATACCAGCGTGTTATCACCACAATTATATCACATCTGTTTTTCATCTCAGGATTTCTGAGTTCTTTGCAATGATCAGGTACTGACCCCTAAAATATACAGTATTGTTTCAGCCTTTGCTCTGAGAGCGCCTCCGTTTGCTCATCTGTAAAATCGAGATAAGAGGACCCACTCATAGGAAGTTATGTGCATTAAATGAAATTATGCATTTCAGCATCTGGCATAAGGCCTGGGACATGGCAAGGGCCAATTACTGAGAGCTGCTACTACCATTATTGGTTACTGTTTAATCACACACAGATAACCAAGTCTGGTTCTTTCATGCAGCTGACATTTACATGACACCTCCCAGGGACTGGGAATATCAACATGGGACCTTGGCTTTAAGGAGTTCAAAACTGGGTAAGGAAAGTAGACAAGTGACTACAAATGTAAGTCAGCATCACAGCTGCTTCCTTAGAGAGACCTACACTGAGAGAGGCAGCGGAACACAGTGGTTAAACACACTCTGGCCTGGGTCGTCTGGGTGTGATTCTGCCTCTGCTGCTCATCAGCGATGTGTGGCTTGGGAAGTTACCTGATATCTCAGGTCCCCATTCTCCTCTTCTGCAAAATAGGGTTGATGCTTTCTATTTCATGGGGTCATTCTGAGGATTAAGACCCTTCAAACGTTGCCAGATGCAGAGTCAGTGCTCAGTAAATGCTGGGTGGTGATGGCACTGGTATTGCCATCATCATCATTATTATTACTCATTTCTGTGAGGTACAGTAGAGGGACAGAGGCAGGACAGTCCCTTGAAGAGGAGAGGCTTCATATCTGGATTGGTATCTTTCTTCGTGTCACAAAAAAAAGGTGGTTATTTAATCCCCTTGTATTTCTAAAGTAATGGCCTTCCTTACCATAACTCCTAAAAGCAAACCTTCCCCATCCCAAAACCCTTACTGCACTTAAAGATGTCATTGAATCTCATCATGTGGCTGTACCTTGCTATATTTAGTGTCATTCGGGTTGTTTCAAATATTTTGCTTTTATAAGTAAAGCTACTATTAACATCCTTGTAACTAAATCTGCTCTTATTTCATGAACATTTCTTTAGATAAATTCTTAGAAGAATTTCTAGGTCAACAGATATACAAGGTTTCAGGACTTTGACCCTGTCCTGGGATTGGCTTTCCTTCTCACAGTGGCCTGTGTTCCTTTTAAATATATCTGGCTGGGGTCACTCTCAGTGTGTTCTGCACGTGGCCTGGGACCCTGCGAGTGTACCAGGGAACACTTGGAACAGAACTGGCCTCACTCACACCTGCTGCATGAATGAGGCATCAGGCTATGGGGTAATGTGCTTCTCAGGTTTCCAGGACAGCCACGGTCACCTAATGTTTTGTACTAATCAGTGTACAGTGTAGATTAGGAGAGGCTAGACAGTATTGGTAAATTCCCCTAAGCTTAAAATAGTGCTGGGTATGTAGTTAGACTGAAGCAGCAGCAGCGTTGGAACAGGCTTTAAAGCATTGTCTGGGAGCTCATAAGAATGATGATGGAGATGAGGAGAAAATCAACTAGATCTTTGTCCAAGATTAATTTTATCACACAAGGCAACGGATGAAAGTTAAGGATGTGTGAAAGCAGGACTGTCTCAGCTGCAGAGCAAGCTGCTCTGTCCATGTCTGCAGATGGTAGACAGGGGATGCAAAAGGGGAAGAGTGTGAACAATAGGGCCTTTCTCTTAATGTTAGGAAATGCTCCCTGGAAACACGACCGGCGCATACAGGTAGGCTCAGATATTTGTAGGGAGTCTAACTTTCCCTCCTTTCTCAGAGAATAAACATTATAACTGCAAGTCTGTGTGTTCTTTAATTGCAATTTATATATGTGTCTGTGTGTATATATTGGTTTGTTTTAGAGACCCCTTTTTTCTGGGAAGCTAGTATACTATCCAAACCGGCATGAGGGGCACCCTGTGGGGGGCCAGTGGGAGAGTTGACTGAGGAAGACTGAGCTAGGAGCTGGAAGGTTCTGCTGGGACCTGCCCCCTCCCAGGTTGTAATCCAGCCACCCATCACTGTTGGGTGAGCAGATGATAATGCACTGTGAAGTTTTCACACAATTCACCTTTCCCTTTGTCTGGTCTGTGGACAAAGACAGAAAACTTTTTCCCAGCACTTTGCTGAATTCACTCTTTGGCATTAAAGTACAGGTAACGATTATGCAAATATAATTTGTGGAAAAAAGTATGTATTTCCATATAATAGTGATTTCAGTTTGAGGCCTCCTGACACACTTCGCTCAGTGCTTAAACGCCAGTCACGTACCTAACCTCTCATTGACCATTTGTGCTACAGCCACATAGCTCATGTGGCTCACTGGGACTTATTTAATATACTTCTTTAAGTTAACCTTAAAGCAACTCACTTCTTTCCCTGGCTTCATCCTGATACATAAGATCTCTAAAAACATGACTTCAGTGATCTCACTGTATTATTCTCTAATATATGTTAAAATAAATACATAATCATTAAGATGGAAAGTGGTCATCCATATCCCACCTTAGAATTATTTTGTGTACCACTTGTGGAATGCATACCACCATTTGGAATCCACAAACTGGCTTTTAATTTTGACTGACTTCCATCCTTCCTCTTAATTTAAGTACACAAACTCAAGTTCCTTTTGTCCACTCAACTAGAATTGGGTTCAGATATTGTCAGTGGGCTGTGGACACTTGCCGTTCATGTCAGTTTCCTGCTGCGCCCTTTCAGTTCATAGTGACACCTGTCCTGGTTTGATACCACCTTACCTTTCTTCAGGTTCTTGCCACAGAGCAGATGCCCAGTTGGAGGGATGTGCTGTGAGGGCACACATGCACCCATAGGCACCTGCACATGCGCGCTCCCACATACCTCACCTCTACCTTCACACTTGCCCTGCGATCGTTTTCAGAACCTCATTTCTTTTGATAAGTCTGTCCACCTGATCTCTTTTGAGTCCAGTCATTCTCCTTTTTCTCTTCATTGATGCACTTGCAAGTTAATGTTTATTTGGCATTCCATTTGTCAGTACTCTTTCCAGTTCCCCAGTTGAAATGCTTAATGGGGCTGAGGCTTCCAGAGTAGCTCACTTAGGTATTTCCCTCCAAGAGACTCCAGGTGTTGTTGGCAGCATACATTTTTCTCCCAACCTCTCTGCAGTGTCCTTATTCTGTGCAGAAGTTGGAGCCCATTGTTTGCTCTTAGAGGTGAATCTTGGCCTCGGATTGTCATTTGCCTCTTTCTTCCCGGAGAAGAAGCTCCTCAGGCTCAGGCCTCTGCCTTTGCACCTGCACTTCAGGCTCATGGTCTGGGATATTAGATGATGCTCATAGATGTGTGTCTTATTATCCGGAAGGGGTTTTTCCTTCAGTGTAAGTAGACCAGGTGTGTGTCCAGGTCCCTGCCTGCGACTCTCTCTCTTTAATCTATGGGTATTAGTATAGTCTTCTCTAGGTGGTTTTTTGTTTTGTTTTGTTTTGTTTTCCTTTTCCTAAACGTAAAGCTGTCATCTGTTCTCAGAATGAAGAGCTTGATGGTTTCTCATGCTCTGTGCTGGGCAGGGACTTAGATCAGTTATAAGACAGCAAGTGGCTCCTCATATCATAGGCAATGTGTGATGGAAATGGGGCTAGGAGTGAAATGGTACCAGCCTCTGAAATTAAAACTTTGTGGACAAGAGGAAAGGGAATGATGGGGAAATGCAGGATTTAGAAAGCATCATAGCAACAAATACAAACCATCCGGAAACCACTGAATATTTTAGTGAGGAAGGAACTAGATATCAAAGTTATCTGTAGACAGTCAAGGAATGTTTTCTGAAAGGAGTTTTGAGAAAGATACAAAATGATGTGAAGATTCCATTCTGGTCCAATAGACAGGAAAGGTGGTCTGTGATGGGAGAGTCTCTCTGTGCGTAGCAGGGGGTAGCTGTTGTCTGTAGAACTGCGGAGAGAACTGTAGAAAGGTAATTTAGCCAAACTGAACCTGGAAGACATTTTCCCTAGAAATTGATTTTTTTACTTGTCTGTGTTTAATATCTATGACTATGTAACTTACCAGGTGGTTTCTTGTGTTGGACGTTGTGCACCACAACATCCCAATTAATCTTTAAATTTATATGACACAGGTACTGTCCCTATTTTGCAGTTGAAAGGAAATAAAATTTACATTAAATAGTGTACACTCAGGATTACACAGCAACAATGTAGATTTGAATCCTGTCATTCTACCTCAAAGTGACACTGTTAACCAATCGTTATTTTGCTGTCAAATTGTAGGATGGTTCGACAGGAGATGCGTTCCATTAGGGTTAGCTGTTGTGACCTGGTCTGCACACTCATCCTTATCTCCAAGGGAAAATGTTTCCAGTTCCACTTAAGAACCTGGAGTTCAAAGTTTCATTAAGCTGGGCGTCTGCCCGTAAAATGCTGAGGGGCTGGGGTGGAAGTACAAATGGATACATTCGGTAAAGAACTTTCAGGCCAAACTAAATTTGAACCTCGTCTAATAATAACAATACAAATAAAAATAATTATAGCTCTACTTATGAGCCTGCAAACCTCATTGTCTCGTGTCATCCCCACAATTAATAATCCTGTGAGGTAGGTTCTTATATCCAAATTTTACAGACAAGTAAACTGAGGTCGAGATGTTAAGCAGTTACACTGTTAGCAAATGGCAGAGAAGTGGTTTGTACCTAGGTAGTCTTCCTTCCCTATACTTTGTCATCTCCAAGAGAGTGCCTTTGTCAGTTCTTGAGCTACCAAAGTGAAAACCTTGCTAGTCTGAGTTACAGAAGCAATGAAAGCCATCTGTTCCAGCTTCCAGCCCTACATGGGGGCAGCTGAACCATACTGAATGGGTTCCTCAACATGCGTCCTGGCAGGCTGCAGCCACATGACAGTCTCCCCTCCAAATCTAGCACCAACTACACAGAGAGCGATACGTGTTGAACGGTAGCTTTAATATACTCGGCCAAGCCACTCAGGCTCATTTGCAATCACCTTCGAACAGATGGAACGAGGTTTTTCAACTGTGCTGCCAAATGAATGGCAGCAAAGGAGATTACTGTTTAATCTCCAAGTTTCCACACAGATACATCATCCAGCAGAGACTGTACTGGTACATCTAGGTGAAAGGTACTGACACACAAGCTGTACTTTTTCCGGACAACTGTAGAAGGGGGAGCCAGAAGGATTGAAGGGAGCCAGCAACAAGGTCTTGTACCTTATAGATTTCTTCCAAGAGGTTGCAAGGTGGCACTTAGGATTTATTCTGTCCCAAATTTTTAGCATTTGTACCAAGATGTTGAAATGCATTTCTTGGAACAGAGGTTCATAGACTTGAGTGTGCATTCGAATCTGGTAGGGAACTTGTTAAAAATACAGATGCTTGGTCTCCTACCAAGGATATTCTGAGTCAGGAGGTCTTGGCTGGGGCTCAAGCATCTATATATTTAAAGCACCCTAGTGATGCCGATGCTAACTCACTTTAGAGAAGTACTGGCTTGGGAAAGTGGGGACAGTCAGGGTGGCTTGTCTTCTGTCATTAGCAGGACATCTCTTTGAATCACTGTTGGGGTTTGGAGCACACTGGCATGGTGGATGAAAACAGAGGCTCTGCAGTCAGACTCAGACTGAGCTGTTTTAATGTCATCTCTATCACCTACCACTCTGAGACCTGGAATATGTTACTTTCCTTTTCTGAGCCTCCGTTTTCTCATCTGTAAAATCTATCACTAGTAATAGCTTCCTTGGAGGATAATTGCCATGATTAAGTGAGCCAGTATATATAAAGTACTTGACGCTGGGCCTAGACCATAGTAAGCACCTAATAAATGTTAACTACAATTATGATGATTATCATCAGGCTGTAGTTTTACCTTACAACTGACTAAGGAAATATACCCCTCTTTGGAGCCTGCAGATGCAAAGGGGAGGCCCATATGTGAGGGAAATGCAGAGTCCCCCCGGCCCCTGAAAGAACCTGTTTGATGCTTGAGTGCAAAAACATCAGCAGCCTAGGACATGTTGTACAGTGTCGGTGGAAGTGGGGGTGGGGGCAGGAGGGGATTCTTGGGCCTTGTTTTACATGGATCATGTTAACTAGCTGCTGAGATTATAGCTCTGAATGATTTTTTTAGTTCCGTTAATTCATCCTGGACCCTCTCCCAGACAGGCCCAGTGAGAGGTTGAGAATTCAGCTTATGTATTTCTCATGTGTGTCTTCCTTGTTGAAACATGACTGGGAATTCATACTATTCAAAGGCTTACGTAATGCCTTTCTCTGAGCAGTCAAAGCTGTAGCATGTGCCCTTTCTCAGGTTGCCTTTGCGGATCCCGGGTGCCCTGGGCACACCTGTTTGCTTTGGAAGATGACATGTTTATTCACATGGATTCCTATTGTCACACGGGCTGCAGAAGGTGTGTAATGTGTTTCTTGGGTCAATTATGTGTAATTACTACACGTGACTGAAAACCATGTTGATAATATGGCCATTTAAAAATGATGCTGTGGAAAGCTCGTGGCAGGAAAAAAGTTCCAGCTAGACCCATTAAATGAAAACAAGCACATTCTAGACGTGTGCTTTTGGCACTATCACCAAGTGAACAAAGCAGATACCATTAAGTATGATGTGAGTCTGCTTTGTTAAAAGCATGACACACGTCTCTGTGTGTGTGTATATGTATATGTTCCTCTGTGTAGCAGAACAATTGGACTTTTACACACCAAAATGAATACAGCTGGAGGGTGGCCCATGCAGGATATTTGTGTGCAGATGCAAATGCTTTTCTATACTTTCTAAGTTGGAGAGAAATGCATATTTCTTATATATTCACTTGTTTTTAAGTTATTAAAAACAAAACTCCCTAATCATACCTTTCATGTACTATCTCAAACCCATTTTGCAGTGAGTCGTGGTATAAAAGTAAGTAAACGTGTAGTTTCCTTCTTTCTAATGAGCAAGAATATAAGCCATCTGTACGTGGACTCCCTCAGATCCCGGTCAACTGTAGATTAACAGGAAAGCAACTTTTCCTGAAAGTAAGCTCTCACGTAGAAAAGAGGGCTGTCTTGTGAGTAATAGAGTGTCCATTTAACTCTGATCATTCAACCCCCTATTCAACATTCATCAGAGGCCCATTCCTCCCTTGTGGTTTCTGAAATGGTGTTTTAGGGCCAGTCTTTCTCATTGTGCCTCCATGTCTCTTTCCTGTGAATCAGTGCAATCCCAGGCCGGCCACAGTGACTTCCCCATTCTCTCACAAAATTCAGTTTTATTGGCATTTTTTCCCTTTGCAAAGAAAAGGGTTATTACAGGTGATATAGGGAAAGAGTCAGTCTGTCCACACAGAACCATAATCAGAAGTCGTTTTGCTGAAGATCATCTGTCAAAGTTTTAATATCATCTTTCATGTACTATGATCAAAACAATGGATTGACTCTACTTTTCACTTTTTTTTTTTTTTTTTTTTTTTTTTGAGGCAGAGTCTTGCTCTGTTGCCCAGGCTATGGAGTGCAGTGGCGCGATCTTGGCTCACTGCAACCTTCGCCTCCTGGGTTCAAGTGATTCTCCTGCTTCAGCCTCCCAAGTAGCTGGGACTACAGGTGCCCGCCACCACACCTGGCTAATTTTTGTACTTTTAGTAGACATGGGGTTTCTCCATATTGGCCAGGCTGGTCTCGAACTCCTGACCTTGTGATCCGCCTGTCTCAGCCTCCCAAAGTGGTGGGATTATAGGTGTGAGTCACCGTGCCCAGCCTACTTTTCAACTCAATGTGTAGTGTCTGTCATCACCCAAACTCCTTTTTAAGATTTTTTTTAAAAAATTGCCCAAACTGTTTTTATATACCCAAACATATTACACAGACTGATTTCTAAGATTATTTTTATCATAGGGACTGAGGCTGCTGGGTCAGCCTGAAATGAGACCACCTCAGATTTCAGTGTGACTTGGCATGTCACTATTATCAGGAGCAAGAGCTACAGGGGGTAAAAATTGCTTTGGAAAATCTGATTCCAAACTTCCCATGTACTTGGGTATTTCCCAGAGGTGATAAACTCAGAAATTGCTGTACACTCATCATTTTTTATTGCAAAATTCATTAAGCTGCCATGCTATTATCATCCCATCTTGTCAAGATGATGCATTACAGACTTCATTGCAAAACTTTAACAAGCAGGAGAAAGTACACCTCTCTCCTGACCACAGCACAGGAAAGCCTCTGGGTATTTTGTGTTTGCCTTCCTATTTTTTAATATAAATCTCCTTGTCTTTGTAAAACTTCGCGCTGTCTGGTAACTCCCTTTTCTCCTTGTTTGATCGTGTGGAGAGTCCGTTCCCTCCTTTTGGCTCTATGAGGCATCCTGAGAGGCTGTTAAAGAACAGTCCTCTTGCCTCTTCTTTTTGCCCTCTACTCTTAGGCACCATGGAAAGTTGGGATATTAGCCTGTATTCTGACAGAGTCCCATGCATGGTGGGAAACCTCCCGCAAATGTTTCATATTTACCCTCCAGCTCTGTGTATTCAGTGAGCCAGACCTGTTCGGGCCTGCCAAGACGTGTGAATTTGGCTTGGCTCTGTGAGTGCTTTCCTGGCCTCGCCTCTGGGTTCTGTGATAAACAGAGCTCCTGCCTCCCGTGTGTGATGGGGTTGCCATTAGAGTGGGTCGGAGTCACTTGGTAAATATGGAAAGTGAAGTCGCTCAGCTCCCAGATTTCCATGGCAACCCCCAGAACAAGTACAATATCACCAAAATTATTCTGCGGCTTTCCTTTTTTAGTTGCAGTGATTTGGTTGCATACTCATGTTTTTCCGTTCCTGATTTGTACAAAAAACAAAAACTCTGCCCACTGTCATCAGTACTTTGGTTTCAAGGACATTCATGGTCCCTGTCTAAAGCACCTGAAAAATTCAGTCACACAAAACTACCTCTTTCTGTTCCAGCAGCATACATTTTTGACTGTGTATTATTCCCTTATATTTAATATTTATCTTATAGCCATTCACGGAGCCTTAGTGTCAGTGACCCGTGGGCGAGGCACCAGGAATGGATGGCTAATGTTGACCTCACCAGCCACATTAATGGATGCCGTGTGGCCAGACAGCATGTCCCTGCCCTCAGGTAGTTTGCATCCTTAAGGACCAAGTTCACATCCAGTTTGTCACTCCTTATAGAACGTATGTTTGTGAAAGCACTGCCAATGCATGCTTACCATTATTTGGGGATTTATTTTATCATTTTCTTGTTGCTGGGGTCTTATTTTCTGTGACTGATACAAAGACACATTCTTGTTGACAAACATGTTTGAGGTGGGCAAGCATTCTCACTGACTTCAACCAGTTTAGGCATACTTCTGAGTTGTGGGCATTCTTTCCTTTTTGTCATGGTCCTCTATGATCTTGTTGACTTGACTCATAACTAGCTGTTTTTCTTTTGAAGCCCACTAGCCTATAATTTTTTTCCTTCAGCAACATAATTGCCATCAGTCCTTCTTATACCTTCTATGAGGATACCAGAGCTGGATTGAATCATCAGTGACTCAGGGAAGTCTAGCTATGTTATTTGAAGGATTTGCTTAATTTTTATTTTTATTTTTTAAAGTGTCTTCTAGGCTGCCTGTTCTTGTGCGCTTCTGTCAGGAGCAGTACTCATTTGCCTAGCTGATGAAAAATGCTCCTATTTTGAGTGACATTACTGAATATTATTATTATTATTATTGAAAGGAGGCAGAAGCTTGCTCTGTCACCTAGGCTGGTGTGCTGTGTCACCATCATACCTCACCACAGCCTTGAACTCCCAGGCTGAAACAATTCTCCTGCCTCAGCCTCCCAAGTACGTGGGACCACAGGTGTGTACCACCAGGCCTGGCTAATTTTTAACTTTTTTTTTTGTGGAGATGGGGGTCTCACTATGTTTACCAGGTTGATTTCAAAATCTTGGCCTCAAGTGATCCTCCCACCCTGGCCTCTGAAGGCGATGGGATTGCAGGCATGAACCGCCATGCTTGGCTCATTTTCTCCTTATTTCCTAATTGACTCCAAATGCTTTAAAATTTGTCTTGGTATAGTTTGCTATAACCACTAAAACATTTGACTGGCCATTGATCTTATTCTCCACCCTTTCCCTGGAATAATCCTCACCTGCCTACTCACCCTCAGTAAAGATTGTCAGCCTTTCAGCTTAGAGCCTCTACCTAGATGTTCTCAGTCTCATTATGTATTGTCTACAGATGATGAGACCTTTCTTCTACAAAATTGTAGTCATTTTATAGTCAGGCAGTGCCAGGTTTCTGGGTTTTCTTGTCATTTGTCCCAGCAAGGGATACCAATACAGAGTTGGCCTCTTAGGATGCATATTTGGCCCTCTTGGCTGTAAAACTATGAAGCCTTATGATACATTTTTATACCCTCCTTTACTAATGGATTGTAAGGGAGAAAAATAATCTCCTGCTAACATTTTAGAAAGACGAATATACTTTTAGCAAGATACTGTTTTTAGTTTGTAGAATGATAATCCTCTCCTGGAAAAGTAAATATAATCACAGGAGAAATGTGAGCGATAGTTACGCTCTTCTGTTTCCTGAGAATTTTGTCACGCAAACTTGGCCCTTTAAGCTTCTCAAAATCAAGTTAATAAAACTGTTTCTCTGTCCTGTCCTGTGAAGCAGTAAATGTCTCCAGTTGAAGCCCAGGGAACCGTCCTCACTCTCTTTCTTTATATGGTAGTCTCGAGCTCCTCATGGTCTTTCGGGCATCTTTGTATGCATGTTTTGTAAAAAGGAAAATCTTACTGATACTGATTCATACTGATAAATGGCACATCCAATCTCTCAGTGATCCCCTTATTATGTAATCTTAGTGTTGTTTTTCTTTCTGGTAGGAAGTTCCCATTTACAGGCCCTGTTAGTCCTCCTACATCTTGGCTCAGTGTAACTCTTTTGGCTTCTCTTTGTTGTCGTTTTTGTTAAAAAATGAAGCTCTTAAAATATGAACAGTTCTAAATCTCAGACATCAGTTCAATCTACTTTTTCCAAATCTACTTTGAGTTCAGTAGTCAGGAGGTAGCCTCATAGGGTTTTTCTCTCTCCTGTGGGGCTTTATCCAGGGCATTAAGGATTTGCTAAGATATCAGGGGTATTGGGGTGAGTGTGTATGTATTTAGTGTGAGGCTTACTGTAAAATCACTTCATAAGCATACTTTATTTTTACAGACATGACTCGTGCAAAAGGAAAAGTATTTTTATGACACATCATCCTCTTAGTTGCCTAAAGAGACCTGAGTTCAAATGTTGCCCTTTAAATTATCATACCAGTGGCTCTAGACTATCCTGTGAGGGACATATTGTAACATACCCCTGAGTCACTGCAAAAAGGTCCAGGATTAGCCTAGATATTATGTTTAAGTGAATTAATTGCCAGAAGTATCAGTTGATTTTAGTATGGTATATCTGTAATCAATAGAGGACAAGAATCACATTCCACATCTGTAATATTTTGCTACAGCAATGATGGGTTCCTGTACCATTTAGCTAAATTATCTCCAAAAATTGTGTTTTCTATTCATGATTCCAAGTTTTTAAAGATGGGAAGAACATAAAGTTCTGTTCTTTGAGCGGTATTCTGAAGTTTACAAGATACATTCTTGCCTGTGATCTCACTTGATCCTCATGACAGTTCCACAAGCTGTGAAAGGCAGTTCTTGTTCTCCCCATTTTATAGATTGTTAACCAGGAATCCAAGATCAAGTAGAAATTGCCTGAGGTCACATAGCCAGTCAGGGCTTGAAGAGAACTCAGCTTTTCTGTCTCTTGGCTTGGCAATATTCTCCAAGCGTGAATATGACTGCTGGGACTATGGACTCAGGTATTTTGTTGTTGTTTATAGGCAAACCATTCTGCAGCCCAGTACAGAGTGATTTATCAAAGAATTCACTTGAAGTTAAACACCAAGTACATGGAGCTAGAGGCAACACTGAAAGATGTGTCTGGGAAAGGGTCAGGAATTTAGACGCTTGGAGTCATAAGGACATTGGTGGCTGAATAGTAGATCTTCTCTGGTGAGGCTCTATGGAATTGGAGGTGGGACATGGCCTGATGAATTAGAGCAATATTAGAGACAGGAGTTTTAGAATGAAAGGTGAGTGTCACAGAAGCCAAGGGGATCTGGGTGAATGTGAGGGGGTCTATGAAGGCTTTTCTCTAGTCTGGCAATATGCCAGTCAAAAGAAGATGCAATTTATGGTGCCATGGTAGGGCCACTTTTAGAAAAAATCCTGGCTTATATTAAAGGGGAGATATATCCTGTTACAATGAGGAAGGGGGTTTGCTTTAAAATTTCGAGTCACCTGTTCCCCCTTGACTCTTCCTTTCCCACTTTTAATTCTTAACCTTTTCTATGTTGTTTCTTAAGCTTCCCTGGGATCAGAGATCTTGATCCAGTCTTATTCTTTATAAATTTTTGTGCATGTAGCAATAGACTGTCGCTATGCAATAATAGTAATATGGGACTTGTGACTTTTTCCCCCCAGAGGAACAAAGGAACAGCATCATCAACTCCAGTTTGGAATCTGTCTCATCAAATCCAAACAGCATCCTTAATTCCAGCAGCAGCTTACAGCCCAACATGAACTCCAGTGACCCAGACCTGGCTGTGGTCAAACCCACCCGGCCCAACTCACTGTAAGTATGATGTCCAGCTGCCTACCCCACAAGGACTTTGGTCAGCCATTCCACCTAGAATTTGCTATCTGGCTCCATCTAACTTCGGACCATTGTCCCCTGAACATTATTTAAACCTCCTCCCTAAACTGGGAGCTCAGCTGGCTTGTTGTGGGTTTTTCAAGCATCATCATCTCAGAGGGAGTTGTTATTCTTAACATACTGCTTCTTAGCCTTGGTGATTTTTGATTTACCGTCCTGCTGAGATGGCTTTGGTGATAGCTATTGCCTGTGCTGGCTGCTGGGCATGAAAAGCAATTTCTGTAAGTTTTACAAACATCCAGGGGCTGTAGCAGCTCTGTGGCCGAGTTTGTTTCACTCATCCATGTTGTCTTGGTTTCCCTCCCCACTGACTATGTTGGAAATGTTCAGTGCCACCTCCGTGTCCGCTTCCATAAGGAAGAGCCTCCAGGAGCCCTTTGTGTCTTCACATCCTCAAACCTTAGCATGACTATGACTTCTTAACAGATACTATTAAAGAGAAGAACCCTTTTTGCTTTATTTTTGGGCATTGAGCACCCATAGTCAGGACAATTAGTTTGGGGGTTGGTTGTCTAGCCCTCCACAGAAACTAGATCTACTCTGCTAGGATCAGAAAGTTCTCCCTCATGGTTTCAACCCACATTGCTTCGCATGCTTCTTTAGACCATCCCATAAATCTTGTCAACTAGCGCCTTTGCAGAAAGAATGTGAGGCCATGACCAGAACAGTTGGACTCTCAGGCTACAGTTATGTAAGACTCAGGAAAAACAGAGATGATTTTGCCTTTCTCTAAGTGAAAATAGATTGAGGTTCAGCCACAGACTGTCTTCAGGGCGGTTGTTTCACGTGGGGAGACACTGGCATGGCGGTGAGATGCTAGGATGTCAGTAACCTTTTCCTGCTCCTCCGCATGCCATAGTTTCATGACAGCACCCTGTCATTCAATCGCTATGAGATATTTACAAATCTGCAAAATTAATCTGATGATGCCTTAGAAGACACTAAGGGCTATTAAATACTTGGAAGGAGAGATGACTCCAAAATGGACGTAAGAGGTACATAATAAAAATGTTACTATACTGTGGGATGAAATCTTAAACTGAGAATATCAGGTCTTTTTAGTTGTTGGCAGCTTTAAATCATACTGATGTTCAGGAAGTTTAATTATTTGCCCGTTGAGTGGTAAATCGCATGTTCCTTCACTAAGAAGGGAACCAGTGCCTCAGGACCTCAAAATAATTGAATTTGTTCGGCTTATGGGCAGTGAGTCTCTTCTGGTTCTCCATGGCTGGGCTTGCCTAGGGAGCCTCCCTGCCTTGAGGTTTGGCCTTCTTAGGCTCTCCTATACCCGCTTTCCTGGACTTTAGGGAAATTCTATTTTCTTTACTTTTTTTTCTTCAGTTGGTTTAATTTTCTGTACCTAGCAGTTGCTAAAGTTATTTCTTGCTGTGTATGAGCAAGGTTGAATTTCTAGCCCAAGTTGCTTAACATCCCCTGATTTTAGCCAGCCACTACCAATGAGTGGTCTGTAATTTTTTTTTTTTTTCAGTGGCTGGTAGCTGTGAGCCCCTGAGTCACTGCTGAGTACAGTGTGTACAAAGAGGTTGCTTAAGCAGCTAAGTGGAAAAGGGGAGTGTGTCTTTTAAACAGGTCCTGAGGAGAAGGCTTGGGATTTTTTATTTTTTAGGTGTCTAGATACGATTTTTTTTTTTTCCCATAACATCCTAGGAATCGCTCTGCCTATTTCACACCACCCAGGGACTGTTCCCTGCCTGGTACAGATCTGGGGGGCTTTTCTGGGGAAGGGAGGGTGATAACAGGAATGGTTCTACTTGTTTGTCTCTGGAGGAGGATTAGAAAAGGAAGTGTGGGTGTGCCTCCAACAAGACCACTGTCCTTCCAAGCCGAGTGAGTCGCTGATTGATACCTTTGAGTCTTGAGGTCAGGGAAGGTTGTTCCCCGAGGTAGAAGCAGTACCCGCACCAGCACTGACACCAGCGTCTGCCATGGCCCTGAGTGGCAGCCATGCCAAAGTCCCCCATAAGCTCTGGAGGCAGGCTCACAGCCACTTCTCAAACCCAAGGCAGTGAGGTGATTTTCCTGGGTTCCTGTCTCCCTGATATTTTCTGCCTGAGATTTGCTGGTATGGATCATGCATGGCTGTTAGGCAGTCCTAACAAATGGACCCACAGTACTTTCCCTGAGCAAACTGATTCCAAGAAATCTGTCGGCACACAGATGTGCCATGGTAACAACCACACGAGACCACTTGGGTCTCAGCCCCAGGTGTGGACCCTTTTGTTCCCGCCATCATTGTTCGGTTGGAAGTGTCCAGAGCTCCTCCAGTGGGAACACTTAATGATGCAGATGAAAATGAGGAACATAGGTGGGCTGGGAGGATTACCATTAGCTTGACTATTCAATAGGAATGAGGTACGGAACCAGCCACCATGAAGCTATCTGTTCTTTTTATTTCACTCCTTTATTTCACTATTTTTCATAATGACTGGGATATCATTATGACCAGATAGAAATCATAGCGAAAGAAACATGTTTATAACTCATAATACAGTGGTACCACTGATGATACATTTTGTAGTATTATTAATCTTCCCTAATTCTCCAAGGATATCAGGGCGCTCTTATTTACATGAATATAATAGTAAATCAGACATCAAAATTAGAGATGCCATCATTCTACCTGTGCCAGGGCAAGGCTGCTGGGTTTAAATCTTTGGCAGGTCCTCATCTTGACTCCTGAAGTAGCCATCTCTCCTGAAGAACAAAGGACAATTGGTAAGTCAGGACCAAAGTCCAGCTAGTCTGAAATTGTTAGCAACTGTGGCTGAACCTATTTTATGCCCAGACCCATGCATGCCAAGCTACCTGGGGTAAACCAGAAAAAGAGCGTTCCTGTTTCCCCAAGAGTTCACAGTCTAGCTAAGGAAGAAAGGCAGTGGCATATGGCAGTGCTAATAGGGACTTACAAGTCATAGTGTGTTTAGATTTCAACCACTATTACCTGAGTATCTGCTGAGTGCACACACCAGGTCGAAGTAGTGGGAAAGGTCTGGTAGATGGAGTGTGAGGTGGGCATTAGGAAAAACTTAGGTGGATGGATGAAGAGCATTCCAGGTAAGAGAGATGAAGGAGGCAGAGATTATCCAGAATGGATAAATGCATTCTGCAGACATGTATATTAGGGGAGAGGGGAGCTGTAATTCCTCCGGTACCACTACTACCAAAAAAAAGACTTGAACAAACCTTTAAAATCAGGAGACTTCACATAAAATTCAGATTTCATGCTGGAACAATTGGACATCCACATGCACAAAAATGAATCTAGATACAGACATCATACCTTTCACAGAAACTAATTCCAAATGGACCATAGGTCTAAATGTAAAATGCAAAACTGTAAAACTTCTAGAAGATAACATAGGAGAAAACCTAGGTGGCCTTGGGTATAATTATGACTTACTAGATACGACATTCAAAGTATAATCTGTGAGATAAAAGCTTGTTAAGTTGGACTTTGTTTAAACTAAAAACTTCTGCTCTGTGAAAGACACTCAAGAGAATGAAAAGACAAGCCACACGCTAGGAGAAAATATTTGCAAAACACATATCTGATAAAGGATCAGTATCCAAAATATACAAAGAACTTTTAAAATTCAATAATAAGTAAACAAAGAACCCAATTCAAATATGAGCAAAAAATATGAACAGATACCTAATCAAAAAGGACATACAGGTATCAAGTAAGCATAAAAAATATGATTCACTTTTTATGTCTTCAGGGAAATACAAATAAAAACAACAATGAGATACCACTACACACCTATGAGAATGGCCAAAATTCCAGAACACTGACAACATCAGATGCTGGCAAGGATGTGGAGCAGTGGGAACTCTCACTCATTGCTGGTGGGAATACAAAGTGATACAGCCATTTTTGGAAGACAGTTTGGTGGTTTTTCACAAAATCAAACATATTCTAAGCATACAATCCAGCAATCATGCTCTTTGGTATTCACCCAAATGAGTTGAAATTTATGTCTACACAAAAACCTGCACATGGATTTTGTTAGTAGCTTTATTTATAATTGCCAAAACTTGGGAAGCAACCAAGATGTCTATCAGTACATGAAAATGGATAAACAAACTATGGTGCACGCAGACAATGCTATATTATTCAATGATTTTTAAAAATGAACTCTCCAGCCATGAAGAGACATGGGGGAACTTTTAATACGTATTGCTAAGTAAAAGAAGTCAGCCTGGCAGGGCGCAGTGGCTCACACCTGTAATCCCAGCACTTTGGGAGGCCAAGGCAGGCAGATCACTTGAGGTCAGGAGTTTGAGACCAGCCTGGACAACATGGTGAAACCCCATCTCTACTAAAAATGCAAAAAAAAAAAAAAAAAAATTAGCTGGGCATGGTGGTGTGGGCCTGTAGTCCCAGGCTCAGGAGGCTGAGGCAGGAGAATGGGTTGAACCTGGGAGGCAGAGGTTGTGGTGAGCTGAGATCATGCCACCACACTCCAGCCTGGGTTACAGAGCAAGACTCCGTCTCAAAAAACAAGAAATCAATCTGAGAAGACTACAATATGATATAATACCAACTATATGGCTTTCTGGGAAATGCAAAATTATGGAATCAATAAAAAGATCAATGGTCACCAGGGATTCTGGGGAGAGGAACAGGGATGAATATTTGGAGCACAGGGCATTTTTTTCATGGTGAGACTATTCTGTGTGATGCTCGAATGGGATATACACAAGACATTATGCATTTGTCAAAACCCATAGAACACAAAGACTGAATGCTAATGTAAACTATGGCCTTTAAGTTAATAATAATGAACCAATATAAATATTGGTTCATGAGTTGTAACCAGTGTATTGCGTTAATGCAAGATGTTAATAATTAAGGAAACTCAGAATGTAGAAATAGAGAGGGTTTGTGTAAAACTTTCATGCAATTTTTCTGTAAACCCAAAACTGCTCTAAAAAATAGAGTCTATTAATATATCTTTTTAAATCCAGATTTCCAGCTTCTTTTGAAATTTCAGAAGAGGTGGCTATACTAAACCTGTGTGGAACTTGGGAGCAGATGATGCTCTCTGGTCTCTATTATCTCACAGCTGGCCTGCTTCACTTTTATACCTAATGCCTGTAGGCCCATAGTCAATTAAAAATGGCCACAGAATCTTTGGAATCCCTCCCATTAGAGCTAGAGCCCTTGAATCTAGGCTGGCCTTTACCCTTTGAATTATTTTGGCCAATAGAATGTGGAGGAAGTGACATCATGTGCCTTCCCGAGCCCAGGCCACAATGCCTCACAGCTTTCTCTCTCATCCTCTTGGAACCCAGTCACCACGTGAAGAAGCCTGTTGTAGCCTCCTTAAAGATGACAGATGACGGGAGAGAGAAGCCCAGCTATCTCTCTCAGCCCAGCTCAGTATCGGGACCACCAGCCAGTTGAATGCAGCTCACCTGGGTGAATCAGGCAAGACCAGCCAAAAGCTTCCCAGACAACCTATAGGTTCATGATAAATATCACATTGTGATTGTGGGAACCCAGTGAGTTTAGGGTGGTTTCATATGCAGTGATAGTAAACTGATATAAGGCCTGTGAGTTTGTGACCTTGGAGTCATGGGCAGCTGTCTTGGGATGGGGCTGAGCTGTCTGCATGCATAGAAAGGTATGGAAGGGTCTCACTATAGCATAGTGCAGCATGGAGACTGGCCTCTCAGTTTTCAGAATCTTCTTGGAAAGAAAACAACTTGTAACTGAGATTCTAAGAAATTTAAGAAACAAAATGTATGGCTAATGGCAGAGGCAAACAAGAAAGGTGGCTCAAACATTGGAATGGAAAGCAGGAAACCCTAGGTTTTAGTTCTGGCATCAACATTGCCTGGCTGATGATACCAGTCCCCAGACCTGAGCGTGCCCACCACCACCACCTTCCACTCTCTCTGGTGGAGGAAGTGGGGCTTATCTACCTCCAAGGGTGAGGGTCGTTCAATGGGTGCTTACCGAGGGCTGCAGAAACAAATCGTCCTCTCTTCCACGATGACCAGTGGGGCATCATGCCAACTCCCTTCTGGGAGAGAGTGATTTTAAAGGAGGAAGTAAACAAATGCTGAGAAAGAAGTCAGGGGACGCCCCAGCAGGGACATAACATGCTGCAGTAATTTCCCCAAATTAGAAACGACTAGGTGAATGCCTTCTTTAGACCACAAAGATTGAAAGATTGAAAGAAAACTAGGAAGGCTGGGATGATTACCGCAATGATGGAACCCAACCTTGGAGTTCTCTCTGCCTAAGTGGTCCCCACCCCTAAAAAATAATTAACTGCTCAGTAGCCTCATAAATAAAACTAATTTTTTCTCGTCCTTCCCCCTTAACACACCCTCTCATGCATTTCCAAGTTATTTCTGGTGACCTAAAAGACACGCATGCCAAACGCCTGCAGATTCTGCCAGAGTCAACCTTCCTCTCCTGTCTCAGTGGCCAGAGAACAGTCCCTGGAATTCAAAGGATAAACAAGGCCTGCGTCCAGACAGAGTTGTTTCTCTGAAACATTGCTGGCTTCTGAGTTTGATTCAGCTGCTCTCTGATGAAATTCAGGGAAAACTTGCTTTCAGAGATATCTCTCAGATTTTACGTATCTTCAGCTTAGCTGGTCAGCATTCATTCCACAAATATCAATTGAACTCCTACCGTGGGCCTCTTGGTGTTCTGAGTGCTGAAGGTACAGTGATTTAAAAATATTAAGAAAAAAAAAAGAGTTTCTGCTTTCATGGATTTTATATTCTAGTGGAGACAGGAGATAAATCAGTGTTTAACACAGTATATCACACAGTATATTGAGAAGTCCCAGGGAGAAAGCTAAAGGAGAATCAAGGAGATAGGGATTTGGAGGGGAAGGAGGCAAGTGACGTTAGCTCTCTGTACCTCAATTTTCTCATCTGTAAAATAGTGTGATCATAACCTCCTCAAATAAAGTGGCATGAAAATTAAGTAAGATCATCTTTTATTTACATATTTTAGTACTGTGTATGGCAATTATTAGTATTATGTTGGAGGGCTACCCCCACACACTATCCTTACATTTTCTCCAGTCCCTCAGCCATGGTATGTATTTTTCCTGTGCAGAGAAATGTCTCCGGCTATCCCACTCACCTTCCCCCACCAGCCTCCTACCTTGAATCTGAGACTGGAGCTATAACTCAGTCCAGGCTGTAAGTTATCATTGAAGAGGAGGAAGGAACTTCTGCTGTAGAGGCAAGTGTTACCCCCCCTTAAAGCAAGACCAGCTAGGGTAGACACGCCACGCCCTGTTCCTGGAAGATTTGGAAACCTCTAAATCCCACAGGGTACCTGATAAGTTGTGTGCATAGCTGTTATTTATTGAGACCAAATGCATGGCAAAATGAATAATATGCATTAGACAAGTGATAATTAATGACATCTTTTTTTAAAAAAAGCAATTTTACCATCTCCATGCTATTTTATGCCAAAGGGTTACACCCAAACAGGCAGCTATGATTTTACTAGAATTGTCTCTATTTGTCATCCTTTGGAATGTGGGGCTTTGAAAGAGGAAGTTTTCCTCTGTGGCTGGATCAGCTTTTTGTGGAGAAGGATATTTCCTTTTAGATTGAGGATTCTGTTTCTCACCCACCTCCAGGCAGAAAAGGTCTCTTCAGACCGGTTTGCCTGAAAACTTGGTGACATTCCTTACCTTTGGAAATAACCTGAATGCCTCATTGTTCTCAAGAGGATTCATTTGCCTCTCCTTGCTCCCCACAGTGCCCTTGGTGATTCCAGCTTACTTACTCGTTCATTGTTGTTTCTTGGACATGCCAGATACCCTCCCTCTGTCACCTCAGGCTCCTGGGCTGTGGAAGCCACAGCTCCGCCCCGTAACTAGGCCACGTTCCCTTGACATTTTCAGTTTGTTACTGGTGTGACCCATTTTCTGAGTGGCTTCATGTCTGCTTTTCCCTTTCCCTAAGCAAGATCTCACTCATCAATCAGGAGCCCAGCTGGGCTTCCCTTGGTTGAGGGTGGAGATTCCTGCCTCCATCCAATTTTTATTAGATAAATGGGTTTGGTTATTAGTGGTGGTTCTTCTTTTTTAAAATATAAAAATTGCTTGAGACAGCCCTCACACTTGGTAAGCCAGCAGGATTTCTTTCCCAAGCACCAGGGACCCATTGGTGACACTTGGATCTCTACGGCCTGTCAGCAGAGGGGGTATGGGAGGAGGTAGGGGCAGGGCGCCGTCTGAATGCCTAGCCACATCCCTGTTTTCCAGCAGAGTGGAAATCACAAATGGAAAAATGTTTTCCTTTACACATATTGTTCTGTTCTTTTCTCCTGTACAAGCTAAAATCATAGAAAGGGTCTGTATTTTTTCTTTAAACTTATAAATCTTGCTAAATAACCTAAAACAGTTTCCAAAAATTGCCCTGATGTACAGTACATGCTTAAAGTCTTGGGGTTTAATTAAAGGTATGAATGACTGAATTTCATTTTGAATTTAGCTGCCCTCAAATGCCTTATGACACTGTATTTTATTTGTGTAAGTTTAGGCATTTTAAATCTCAAATTTTTGGTAGAATATATGGGAAGGAAATACGCTTAAGATTTTGCATGGCTTTTCAGCATTGTTATGCCTGTAAGGGAACTTTGAAGGAACTCTAAAGTGTTATTTTTCTTATTTAGGATTAGAATTGTTTCTGTCTCTGTGTATTTAATCTGAGGGGTCTTATTCATAGATTCAGATTCTAAATTGGGTAAATTAAAAGTACATTAGAGTTCAAGTACTGCTTTTGAAACCTTTTTTAGTCAATCTGGAAAGCAGATGCTTACTTAGCTAGGAAAGCATTCCTAGTTGGAAACAGCCTTAGAATCTTGTTTTTAACTCCTTCTCTGCATTAGCGATCTGGAGAGCCATGCAGGATCTACCGTAGGCTTCATTTGGTCTCTATTACACTGGTCTTCCAAGGCAGACTCTTAGTTCCTGTGCACTGGTTCTCGGAGTGTGGTCCTGGGACCAGCATCATTGGCGTTACCTGGGAGCCTGTTAGATGTACAGAATCTCAGGCCCCACCCCAGACCTACAGGATCAGCATATTCTAGAAGGAAGGCCCTGTAATCTGTGTTTTACCAAACCCTGCAGATGATTCTGATACATGCTCAAGTCTGAGAGCCATAGTGCATAGTGATCTAGTGCGTTAAGCTCATGGACTTCCACCAGAATAAAATCAGGACTTACCTCAGTGTAAAGCTCTCAGGGCCAAGCCTGTGTCATCACCAGCACCCTCTGATTGTCTGTGCAGTGATGACAGTACTGGGGCTTAACTGAGCTCTGCCCGTGGCCTTTGGGATCAGTCACAGCTTATAAGGCTGAAGAGGGATGGGTTTGCTTTTCACAGGAACCTATTAGCTCACCAGTGCTGCACTTTCAATCTCCCCCCAAAAACCCGGTCAGCTGCTTCGCAAATGCGTGCCTGTTGGTTACAAATCAAGACAGGGTGGATGCATCAATTAAGCCAGTAGATATTTTTATGGTTTATCTATGGTGTGTGTAACATGAAAAGATCAAGATGCTGGTATTGACAGAAAAATAGCTCCCAGGCTATGTGATACTGAAGGTGATGGATGAGCATCAACGTGGACAGATTACAGATGTCTAAATCAGCATTTCCCAAACTGGTACAGGAAGGGAAGGGAGCAAGAGCTGCATTGGACTAAGTTCAACAGATTCTTTTTTTTCTTTTTTTCTCGAGACGGAGTCCCACTCTGCCATCCAGGCTGGAAGTCAGTGGTGTGATCTCAGCCCACTGCAACCTCCACATCCTGGGTTCAAGCAGTTCTCCCACCTCAGCCTCCCAAGTAGCTCTGACTACAGGTGCACACCACCACATTCAGCTAATTTTTGTATGTTTTGGTAGAGACAGGGTTTCACCATGTTGGCCAGGCTGGTCTTGAACTCCTGACCTCAAGTGATCCGCCTGCCTCAGCCTCCCAAAGTGCTGGGACTATAGGCATGAGCCACCATGCCTGGCCAGATCAACCAATTATTGACTAGAGAACTTCTGGGCCTTTAATATGTCCATCATGAAAGGGCATCTGTTATGGTACATTTCCTAAATACATTGACCATAGTACATGATTTCTACAGCACTTCTCTTAAGCCTCTTGAAACAGCGTTCCATGGTTTAGAAAATGCTATTCTAAATCAACACTCTACTTTTGAGGGCGGAAATGTATTTCTCATAGTGGATGGCATTATTATGGTAAAGATCCTTCCAGAGAACAGAGATTTTGTTTATATGTAAGTGTATGGCCACAAATAACTTTCTGAAGACTGAAATGGGTTATAGGTTTATATCATGTGAAAAGCATTGGTAAGCTTGAGAATCTGGGGCAGAGCAAAGCCTGTGTGTCCTGATTGTGGATCTACCAGGGTCAAGCCTCAGCTCTGCCATTTCCTAACTGTGTAAACTTGGGAAAGTTATTTGCTATCTCTGAGCTAAACCTCTTCCGTGAAATGGTAATAATAATAATAATAATAATAATAATAATACCTACTTTTAAGGTTATAAGATAATGCCTTCCTCATACTTAGTAAATGGCCTCGTTCAGAGTATCAGTCAATAAAACCAATCAATAAAAATTGGTTTCTACTATTGTTTTTATTCGCTCTCAGACTGCCCCCACTACCAATGAACAAACCCCTAGTATTGATTTCTTCACATGATGGCAGCAGATGGACACTCAGTATTTATTTTTATTTGTTTGATCCTGATGTAGCATAAAGCAACACAGATTAAAAGCATTGATATAATTTTAAAAATGAATTAAAATACCCCAAATTAAATTAACTATAAATAATAAAATACACTGAAATCAATAGAAGTGCTCCTCTTCCAAGACAGGCATCAAAGAGTGTTGGTCAAAGCCCCCTACCCTATTGTTCCTCCGTTGGGTGGAGCCAACTGGAAACTACACTAATTAGACTAGAAACCAATTGCAATCTCAACTTTCCACTGGGGAAGAATTTAGCCTTAGGAATTCCTCTCCAGCCTAGGACTGTGTGTTGATTTGACTATCATTATAGCAAAACGGAAAAGAACTTCTGAAAAAAAGTTATTTGGAAATGTAGCATCTTAGTCATTCACTGCATTTGCACTATCAAATTCTAGTATCTATCACCTTCCTTCACAAGGAAGCAGTGGAGTTCTAAGACATTGCTTTAATGTTCCTTCTAATATGCTTTACAAAGTGAAGGCAGCTGGTGATGGGGCTATTCCTTGGCTGTTGTCAAAAATACTCAGAAAAGGGATAAAATAGCTGCATTACAGACTACCCTATTACCTCTTGTTGCCCTATACAGGAGAAGTCTTGTCTTCAGAGAAAACCAAGATGTTATTGTCCACAAACAAATAAAGACAAAGCTGTTCATCCAAGGATGACGTATTATGATCCTAAGAAGAAACTTTGGTGCATTTGAAATAACGTAACTCAAGGAGGGTTTATTTACCAAAGAGTTGGTGCCGAGGAATCACAAGAGATAGTACAGTAAGTCAGGGCTAGCAGCTGCTGCCCAGTCACCACCCTTAGCTAAGAGGACGTAAGAGGAAAGTGGTACAGGATCCCAGAAGGATATACCATACGAGTTGGTGCCTTGACAGGAGCAGTGACCTTTGGTCAAGGGACACAGCCAGACCTTTCAGAAATGGAATAAATGCCTTGGCCCTCTCCTTCCCCCGCTAGTCTAAAGAGCTCCCCATTGGTGAACCCAACAGGAAGCCAGAGATTGCAAAAGCCCTGTTGAAGAAATCTGTGCTGGTTAGATCCCAGAGAAGAGATCAGGGTTAAGATGGTTAAGATTGTGTCTGGAGAGGCAAATGAATGATGTCCAAAGAGTGGAAACAGCAGGAATAGCTATCAATAAAGGACGGCCTAAATAAATGGTAGAGTTGAGTACTATCCAGTACAACAGAGGAATTAGGTAGTTCTGTATGTGCTGGTCTAGAGCTACCTTCAAAGGCACATTAAGGGGGAAAAAGAGGTGTAGGACAGTGTGCAGCTGTGACTGTCAGTCCAGACGGCACGTTAGCACCACCTGGGGAGCCTAAAATAAAAAAATACCAACACCTAGGCCCCTTCCCTGGAGCCTCAGAGTTAATTGATCTGATGTAGGGTCTAAGTTGTGGTGTGTTCCTTAAGCCTCCCAAGTGATTTTGATATGCAGCTAGATTTGAAAACCATCAGTGTACATTATATGATAGTATTTTGTATAAGAATCCAGGGATATAGACACACATGGGTGGGTGTAATATCTGTAATATTTCTGGGAAGATACAGGGGAATGAATCCATGTGGTTTTTCCTGAAGGAGGCAGATGGGATGGTGATCTGTGGCAGAAGGAACACTGACTTTTCATTTTAACACTACCCTCTTGTAGTGTGGGATTATTTTTTTTTAACATGTGCATGCATTGACTGTTTAGCTTCAAAAACTCAGAAATACGTTTGCTTAGTTTTGAAATGACCATCCATTCATTCTCTTAAAGCTTTGGAACACGTCTTTGTGAGAAAAGATTTTTCTTTTTTCTTCTTTTTTTTTTTTTTGGAAACGGAGTCTTGCTCTGTGGCCCAGGCTGGAGTGTAGTGGCGCTATCTCGGCTCACTGCAAGCTCTGTCTCCTGGGTTCACGCCATTCTCCTGCCTCAGCCTCCTGAATAGCTGGGACTATAGGCATCCACCACCATGCCTGGCTAATTTTTTCTATTTTTAGTACAGACAGAGTTTCACCATGTTAGCCAGGATGGTCTCGATCTCCTGACCTCGTGATCCGCCTGCCTTGGCCTCCCAAAGTGCTGGGATTACAGGCGTGAGCCACCACACCTGGCCAAGATTTTTCTTTTTAACCTTAAAATTTTTTGTATTACCTCAATAGCTAGGAATCTAAATGAGATGCTATTTGACAGAAGAGTAAGGTCTTTACCGAGAAGTTGTTGCTTTGGGTGTGTTTTTTTCTTTCTTTCTTTCTTTCTTTTTTTTTTCTTTTTAGACAGGGTCTCACTTTGTTTCCCAGGCTCAGTGCAGTGGTGCAGTCACAGCTCACTGCAGCCTCAACCTCCTAGGCTCAAGCGATCCTCCCACCTCAGCTCCTGAGTAGCTGGGTAGTCCTAGGCTTGTGCCACCATACCCAGCTAATTTTTTATTTTTTGTAGGGTTGGGGTCTTGCTATGTTGTCCAGGCTAGTCCCCTGGATGCAAGAGATCCTCCCACTTCAGCATCCCAAAGTGCTGGGATTACAGGTGTGAGTAATCGTGCCTGGGCTGGTATGTTTTAAGTGAAAATGAAATTAAGGCCATTGGTCATTGGTCGTTGAATCATTCTGTCAATGGCCAAATGGCTCCCTCTCTCCAGGCTGGCCTAGCCCAGGGCTCCATGTCAGTTTAGTAAGTGGTAACTCTTGGCACAGCCGAGGAAATCATATATGGAGTTAATTGAGCTGTCGCTCAGGGAGCTGAGTAGAACCAGTTAGACCCCTGCCTCTGGGCTATTTCAGATTTCTTTCTTTTTTTTTTTTTTTTGAGATGGAGTCTCTCACCCTGTTGCTCAGGCTGTAGTGCAATGGTGCAATCTCAACTCACTGCAACCTCCACCTCTTAGTTTCAAGCGATTCTCATGCCTCAGCCTCATGAGTAGCTGGGATTACAGGTGCGTGGCACCACACCTGGCTAATTTTTGCATTTTTAGCAGAGACGGGGTTTTACCATGTTGGCCAGGCTGGTATCAAACTCCTGACCTCAGATGATCCACCCATCTTGGCCTCCCAAAGTGCAAGGATTACAGGCACGAGCCACTGCACCCGGCCTCAGATTTCTTATTAAAATTAGGGAGCCCTAACTTAAGAATCCAGAAAGTCAATTTAACATTGAGCAGCTACTCATGAACTCCTCCTCCAACCCCCAACTAACATTGTGAAATGTAAGTAGTTCAATTATGTTGAGCTATATATAGTTCTTTCACCTGATCTTCATCTGTCATTCTCCATCTGCTATCTACCCAATTTCCTTTGAAAGCTCCATTTTAAAGCAGAATATATAATGGAAAAACCTTAACTCCTGACCTTTATGGAGATATACTAGAGTTACTCAATAATAATTAGCAGTTGCCCTGGTAACCTCAGACTTACTGCTTAAATCACCTGTATTTTTCACCATCCCCTGCCTGCAGGACAATAAGATCACCGGCTTTGTGCTAATGAAAATGGGGACATTTTAGTAATTTTATAATCCTTTTCAGCTTCTATTGTAAGGGTAGAAGTGATATTGTTTGTGATTATGCTCACTAAAAAGAGGCTTTTTGTTTTGTTTTTTAGTTACCAAAGCAGTGAGATAGAAATCATTCTGGGTTTTGAGCAAATTGGAAAGCACTGTGCAGTCTATTTTGTTTACCACTGTACTGAAAACCTTTGAAAACTTAAGTAGGTGAAACTTGCAGACTATAATGTAAGGATGATGGCCCTGAGATAGAAAAGAAGAATGAAATTGGCAAGTCTATCATATCAGACGTCACAGACAAAGATGAGTAAAGCCCTCTAACTCCAGCACTTTGACTTGCACAATGCTGCTGGAAGGTTGGTAAATCCAAAGCTGAAGCACAAGAGAGATTTCTTCAAATGAATGTGTTGGCTTCTGCTCTGTCTCGGGGGAAGCCTGCATCCCCTCCGTAGCATCCATGTACTGTGCCTTATGGCATAGACCTCATGGTAGGAGCTCCATATAATTCGCTGCTTCTTCTGGAGGAGAAACACCCTACTCCCAAACACACACACACACACACACACACGCAATCCCCTTTCCCATTTTTCCCTTGATCCTTTGGGTGGAAGTAGAATTAGAGGACATATGTCCTTAGTCATCCCATAACAGCACTTACAACGTTCAGTTGTCACACAGTGAAAATAAACTGGCAAGAAATCAGAAATCAGGAAATGGAGTCATGAGAATCCTGGACATACTAATCCAAAAGAGACAAGAGCTACATGTTAGTGATGGCCACAGCCAAGGTAATCTCATCCCAGAGAGCAGTCAGACTCTGCACTATCCCAAGAGAAGACTACAAACATTTCATATGAGGAAATGAACACCCACCAATTGCCCTTACTCCCCGCTTTCCCCTTCAGCCTCAATGGAACACAAACTTATTTTCATCTAATGTTTCCCTTTGGAGTATGGCACCGCCTCGTGAATATTTGCTACTGTAGCCTAACTGCACTCTGGAGCACTCACTAATATCAGTATCCAGAATCGACCAGCTCTGACAGACATTCCCTTCCCAGTCAATGAGCAAACACTTACTGAACACTTACTATTTAAGACACTATTCCAGGGTGCAGTAGCCCACACCTGTAATCTCAGCACTTCAGGAAGATCACTTGAGCCCAGGAGTTTAAGACCAGCCTGGACAACATGACATACCATCTCTACACAAAAAAAAAAAAAAAAAAGAAAGTTAGCTGAGTGTGGTGGTGCACGCCCGTGGTCCCATCTACTTGGGAGGCTGAGGGGAGGATTGTTTGAGTTCAAAAGGTCAAGGCTGCCATGAGCTGTGATTGCACCACTGCACTCCAGCCTGGGTGACACAGTAAGACCCCATCTTAAAAAGAAAAAGACACTATTCCAGGCACTGTGAAAAAGACTAAAATATACTCTCCTTGCTGCTGCTCAGACGAGGGAGATCAGATCTACATATGTAGGGGAGGATTGCTGCCAATGCAAGATACATTTTAAGTAGTAAGTGAGCAGTTGGGTCATTTACTCAAAAATATTTATGGTTGAATGAAGTATCTTTGCAATTGTAGGCAGGGTTTCCAATAATTTCCCTAGTTCGTTTTCTAGATCTGCTTTGAAGTGTATTAATTTCCTTATCTGCCTTGGTCTTGCTGCTGTGAGTTGGGTAGAAGGAGTTCTAGGCATGTTTTTTTTTTTTCTTTTTTGGAGATGGAGTCTCACTCTGTCACCCAGGCTGGAGTGCAATGGCGCGATCTCAGCTCACTGCAACCTCTGCCTCCCAGGTTCAAGCGATTCTTCTGCCTCAACCTCCTGAGTAGCTGGGATTACAGGGTTGTACCACCACACTCAGCTAATTTTTTTTTTTTTTTTTTTTTTTAGTAGGGACGGGGTTTTGCCATGTTGGCCAGGCTGGTCTTGAACTCCTGACCTCAGGTGATCCATCTACCTCAGCCTCCCAAAGTGCTGGGATTAAAAGGCATGAGCCACCATGCCTGGTCGGAGTTCTAGTTTTATGATCCAACTTTTTTCTCCTGTTCTCCGGGAGGCTTCCTACCTCTCAGATGCTACCAAGCTATGTCCCAATTTATTTATTTATTTATTTATTTATTTATTTATTTATTTATGCCCACTAGGCCTCTGTGGCTCTAATGTTTTAGATTTCAAGAAAACTTAAAATTTGGACTCTAAGAATGACATAGAAAGGAAAAAATATCACAAAGAATGAAAAGCTGCAATTTGATCATTTGCATGTGTTGCATTTTTGAAGTCCTCCCCACCCCATTGCAACAAGAGACTTTATCCTTAGATTGTATTTGTTCTTTTTTTTTTTTTTTATCCCAAAGAACTAGCAGTTTACTGATATTTGTAGTGGCAAAAATTTGTAACAATTTCTTATATAATGCACTATATCAAATATCCTATTAAAATAAAATTTAATTCATATCTTGAAGGATTGTTTTCTGACCTTATATGGAAAAGGAAAGTTTTGAGAATGAGTAGTTCTTTAAACCCTGAATCAATGTAACCAGGAAAAAATAAGTGAAGAGAGACTATGCCTTGCCATGGGTCAGGGGAAGTTTTACTATCAAATTTTCATGCAATACCCAAATCTCTGTATGGGTATGAGGGCTCTCTTTTCTGGTTCTTTGTCTATAAGGAAATTCTAAATTAAATTACCTCTTCCTTACAAGCCAGTTGTTAAGTTATTAAGTTCTGCCTTTAATTTCAGCGTGAATCAATTAGGTTAGATGCTCGCAAGCAAGCACCCTGGTTCATCATTTCAAAGAATGAGACTCTTTTTGCTGTATTTTTCTTTGCATCCATGGCTGATTTTTCTGTTCTGCTAGCAGCTCTTCTTCCAGTTGCAGGAGTTTATTCTTTTCACTTGTATGCCAACTCCAGTGGCAGTACAAAGGGAGGGTTAATAAAACCTGTGTTGAGTTGATATTTTGACTATAGTAGCTCTGAATTGGAGCATAGAGAGCACCATTAGCCATAACCCTGAGTGTTCCTGTTGAAACCCAGAGCCAGCTTTCTGCCTTAGTCATCATTTTTGGTTCACCTTGTGTAAGCAAGTGCCCAGTGTAACCCACTGGCCTTGGCACATCTCAGGAAGAACTAGATCTCCATGTGCAAAAATGCTCAACAGAAACCTAAGACCCTCATCTAGAATCTGAATATATAATCAGTGTGTCGGGCCCCAAAACAGAAGAGCAATGTGATGTCATGTAGAACCCTATTTGCATGCTGCCACAGCCCTGTACTTTGCTTTACTTCAGATTCATATAGAAATCCATGAATTTGTAGTAAGTAAGAGAAAGAAAGCACCATGTCTGCCCAGCTGAGCTGGCCCGTGTGCCGAACTAGGAAGACGGCTCCTTTCCTCTGGAGAGGATATGATCTTTTTAAGGCTGCTTTTTTACACATCGCCATGGGGCTGGCCTGGCTGCAGGCTGAAGCTGTGAAACCTGAGTGTGGATCTGTGCAAAGGTGGGGTAGAATCAGGACCCCAGGGGCCCTGCACTGGTTTGGCTGAGTGGAACATACAGGTTGGGGTTTTTGGAGGCTGGATGGGGAAGAGGGAGGAGAGATGAGGGTGTTGTCAGTGAGGGAGGAACTTTGGGGAACAGAAATAGCTAAAAGGAAGTTTAATGGAGTTTCTTGTACACGGTGCATGATGTGAATCCTCCTCCATGTCACCCCGTGCAGGCTTCGGTAAGAACCACTCCCTCATTCTTCAGTCTTCCACAGTATTAAGAGCTTGGGTTCTGGGGGAAGATTTACTGAGAGTTCACGTCCCAACTTTATTAGTTGTTTTACAATGAACACTTCCTTTTTAAAATTTATTTTAGATTCAGGAAGTACATGTGCAGGTTTGTTATGTGGATATATTGTGTGATGTTATGAGGACTGAGCTTCTAATGTACCCATCACCCAATAATGAACATTGTACCCAATGGGTAATTCTTCAATCGCCACCCCATCGGCCCTCCCCACTTTTGGAATCCCCAGTGTCTGTCATTTCTATCTTTATGTCCATGATGTGTATTTTTTATTCCCTGCTTATAAGTAAAAACATATAGCATTTTATTTTCTATTTCTGAGTACAATGAACAGTTCCTTGCCCTCTATAAGCCTCATCTGTTAAATGGGAATAATAATAGTATCTACCTCCTAGGGTTGTTAGGATGAAATGAAATAGTTCATGTAGAGCTCTTTGCATGGCTTGTGGCTCATAATCGGGGCTCAGTAAAAGTTACCTGCAGTAATTATGGTCATCGTTGCTCTTTTAACAGTCACTGGGTATTTGGAATGTGTTTGGAGGGTTGTACTGAGGTGCAGAGTCCTGCTTCGTGATGGGCACAAGGTAAGAAGGGAGGCTGCTCTCTGGGTTCCAGTCATATCTCAGTTAAAGAATAACACATGCCTTCCCCTAACTCATCTAGAACAACCTCATGTACATAGCTGGCAGTGAACACAAAAGCTCTCTGAGTAGCTGAAAGAGCCCATAATTTCATCAGCTCTTTAGACCTGTTGGACATCCTCAGGTCAGGGTGACTGAGGGGGTATGGGCAGGAAGCCCAGGCCAGGAATCCAGAAAAGGCTGCTTAGGGCTTTGGGGTCCAGGCAGAGCAGGAACTGTAAGAAGGTGGAGCCACTTGGAGCAAGGTGAGGAGCAGAATGAATTGGAGTGGCTCTTTTGGCTCCACATGACCACCATTTAGTTACTTGGTGTGTTGACCTCTCTACATCCAATTGCTGCTTCTCAGTGCTCCCCTCTGGCTTTTTCTTTCCCACCATTCTGTGCCTGGGCCTTACTCTCCCTCACAGCTTCTGCTTCCTTATAGCTTTGGATTGCCATGACCCCCAGCAGCCTCAGTGCTCTCATAGCCTCATTCTCCTTAGAATTTCACCTGCTACTTTGCTGGATTCTGTGCTACCCAGCCCTGAGGGAAAGCATCTATGCACTGGAGACCTTGAGGCAGGGGATTGTACAGTTTAATCATCTGTAGCCACAGGGAACTGGCTTATACAACCTTTCAGCAGGAACTGAAGGTAGAGCATGTTCCAAGGTTGCCAAGTCCAGGACATACCTTTTGCAGACAATTAAAACAAACTTGGCTCCTTGGCTTTCCACCATTCAGTATTTTGGAAGTAACACTCATAGCACAAAAGGTAGTTACATTCACAGAATAGAAAGTTAATAATTGCTGCTGAGGCAAAGTACAGAAGAACTTTTTCTGAAGTCATAAAAACTGTAATAATACAAAGGTCTGGATAAAGAACTAGCTACCCTTCACACCCAGCAGCTTCTTTGGTCACAACTATATGACAGCATGAGATAGTAATTGATTTTTATAATTCTCTTGCCTCAATTAAGTAAATTGCATCTGATATATTCTGTCTTTGAAGGTAGAAAAATGTGTGCCATGTTTTAGAAAGGTTTCCATTGGTTGACCTGGTGCGGTGGCTCACGCTTGTAATCCTAGCATGTTGGGAGGCCAAGGTGGGTGGATCACTTGAGGTCAGGAGTTTGAGACCAGCCTGGCCAGCATTGTGAAACCTCATCTCTACTAAAAAAATATACAAATTAGCTGGGCCTGGTGGCACACGCCTGTAATCCCAGCTACTCAGGAGGCTGAGATGTGAGAATTGCTTGAACCCAGGGGGAAGAGGTTGCAGTGAGCTGAGAGCACACCACTACACTCCAGCCTGCATGACAGAGCGAGACTCCATCTTTAATAATAATAAAAAAAAAAAAAGAAAAAAAAAAAGCTGTTGTTTGTAGTAAGAATAGGGGCGCTCAAATGATTAAATTTCATTTGTTTGTAGAGTTGTTCATCAATGATGTAGATTGTGTACCACAGTTCCTTAGGACCTAGTATGTAATAGTATGGGGGTAATCTCATGACTAAGCCAGGCCAAACGTAATATTTTCATGGATTTTTTTGTTTTGTTTTAACTGGAGCTGGGTTAAGAATCTGTCTTGCCTACCAGAATGTCCAGCACCCATGTTCCCCATCACATGGAGGAAGTCCAGCTGCAGCCATTCCAATGTGCAAAAGAAACTGACGAGAGACAGTGGAAGCAACACTTCAGAGAGGGCTTTCTGTGCCCCATTTTTTGAGCTTTTTTAACTCTCTCTGCCATTCAATAGATTTTTCTGAATGTCTTCAGTATGTAAGCACATTAAAGATGAGTTAGAGGGGGATCGTGCCCTTCACGATGAGAAATAACAGAAACATTAAATACCTGTATTGAGTGGTCTAGGTGCTACAGGATAAGGTGCTGCTGGAATTCCTAGGCAAGAGAGATGACTTTGAACTGGGATGATCAAGGAAGTCTTTGTGATCAAATTGGCACTGGAACATGCATCTTGAGGATAGGTTGGATTTCGATAGGAAACAGTGGGGAAAGGCTCAGAGGCAGGATCATACTGGGCACATGTGGGGAGCTGCTCATAGTTAACTTTGAACATATGCTTCTCATCTGTAATATTACCATTGTTTTGTTTTCTTGTGTCAATATGCTTTTTACCTCTTTAGACACTAAAGCTGGGGAAGCCTAGTAATGTTGTTTTCCCATTCCAGAATTCCATGCTAGCTGGATCCCGATGGAACATCTTCTGTCAATTTATTTCATGTAATTGACTTGCCTGAGACGTTCCCTATTTTCATCACAGTTTTGCTTCATAGTCAAGTAGACCTCACCATCTGGAATTCTTCTTCTTTTTTCTTTTCTTTTTTGTTGCTCAAATTTTTTTCCACAAAAGGCCTGTTTTCGTTTCTAAGTGTCACACAAGATCCTATGACATTCTGCATCATCCTCTTTGCTTTGAGTTTTATAATGTTAAAAAACCAACAAAACAGGTTCAAAAATAAGCTGTATTCCTCTTCTGTGTTGCAACCCATTACTAAGCACATCAGACAAATTCTGACACCTTCAGCTTTTAGCAAAGGCTGTTTGGTTTCCTTGGAGTTAGGCTATGTCTCTAAGAGACTAGCTCTGGGCTCTGAGAGGGTGAAGCAACTCAGAAACAATCAGGATAGACCAGATTCATGGTGGAATTAATAAGGAGAGGATATAAATAGTGATCACGTAGACTTACAGAAAATTCCTGCTTATTTTTACTCCTTACACAGAGTTGTTTTGTTTAGCCTTCACTTACTATGCTAACCCTGCTAAAGTACATGTGGTATTTATTTTCATTTGGATGGGTAGCATCCATTCTCTTTCTCAAACTGTAAGTGAACTGTGGAAACTGCATCCCAGACATTCAGTGGTGATAGTCTGACACATTGTCACAGAGTACCATGCACTACTAAAGTGACTGTTGGGGCCTTCGCTTTTGCAATGTTTGCATTTCTCTCAATCCAGGGCCTCTCTGGGCTCTAACAAGAGCTATTCCTGTCTTCCTCACATTTCTGGAAACTGAACACTGGTGTAAATTTCCCTAATGTGACATCTTTTACATGTACAGACAGTTATATTCAATACCCTGTGTGTCAGCTTGAGCAGATTTACCAATCAGTGTTCTTGGTTGCGAGTAACAGAAAACCTAGCCCAACTAAGCTAGGCTAAAATGGAACTTACTGGTTTTCCAGTGTGTAGGAACATTTGTATTCAGGCATGGCTGGGTCTAGGGGCGTGGGTGTTGCCATCACAACTGAGCTCTTGTCGTCTCTCAGCTCAGCTTTCCTCTTTGCTAACTCTCCTTAGATAAGCTCTTTCCTTTTGATTGCAGGGTGGTTACCACCAGTTGGACTTACTTTCTTAAAAAGCCCAAGCCCAGCAGAAAAGAAAGAGAGAAGCTCTTTTTCTCAGCACTTTGAAATACAGACTGGGCCTAATTTTTGTTGGTCCACATTGAGTCCCATCCCCATCCCTTAACCAATCATTGTGGCCAGGGATGTAAGTGAGGCTCTGCAGGGCTAGGCCTGAATCGCCTGTTCACCCTTGACTGGGTGGGAGGGGAGAACAACACCCAAGGCACATGGGCTCTGCAGATGGAGAAGGGGTGGTCCTCCGAGAAGAGAGCCACAGATTCACTACACTGGACCTTTCTTATGTGGACTTAGTGAAAGATTTGGTGACTTTACACTCCAGGATCCAAATTTGTGCTGCTTTCATTCCCCTCAATAGTGTCTTAGATGTTCTCTGAAAATATCCCCTTTTTTCAGTCCAAATGCTTCTTGCATAATTTACTTTATTCCTAGTTAACTGACTGCCTCCTTTAAGAATAATGTATTTTATAGTTTTTTAAAAATGAAGAAAATATTATCTTCCTAATTGGCCCTGGACATAGTTGATTCATTTAAAAAACAAATTTCTGGGAAAAGGCTTTCATTATCAGTGCCCATTAGAGGTCATTAGAGAACATATGGCAAACACCGGTGTGCTGGGGTTGGCCTCCATTCATTTTAATGACAGTGTTGTCAAGAGTGCATCTTAGACTGTGATTAAGCAGAAGAAAAAGAATCTGAAAAGGACTGGCCCCTTGTCTTCTGTGAGAGCCAAGAACATGCAAAAACAGTGGTTCAGCAGCTCTGAGAGCTGCTCAGACACAGGCCACTGCATGGTGGCATCTTTTGGTGGCCTGCCAGACACAGTGGGGCAGCTAGTATCCACCTCACCAGCTTTGTGAAAGTCTCCAACTTGTGGTGACATTGTCCAAAACCTATGAGTTTGGATAAGAACTATTTCTTCTGCCAGGAATCACATTGAGCGGCTGGAAAATTCCACCTCAGTTTGATCTTCCAGTGTCTGGTTCATACCTGAGAACAAATTTTGCTCTCAGAGGTTAAAATGAAGTCTCCATGAGCTATGGTGTTGATAATAGTGCTGATGACAATGATAACTCACATTAATGAAGCCCCAGTGTCCCAGGCACTTTACGTGTGTACTTATTTAATCAACATAATGCCGCAGGTACTGTTGTACTGCCCATTCTACACATGAGGCACAGAGAGGTCACCTAACTTACCTGAGGGTAGAGGTGGGATTTGAACCCAGGCAGTCAGGTTCTAGTACTGCGCCACCCACGACCACTATGCTCTGTTGCTTCTGTGGGCAATGGTTGGGTATTGGCAAGCTACTAAAGCTGGGTGTGTTGGGAAAGAGACTGTAGCAGCCCAGTCATATTTCTTCTTTTTCTTGCCCTCCATTCTCTGGTATCCTTCAAGTGTCAGATGCTGGGGGAGTCTGGGGAGATAACAAGAGCATGGGAGAACAGGAAACAGAGAATGAGTACCTAAAAACAGAGGTCAGCAGGCCAGCATTTAAGAGAAAAAGAAAGGGGAAAAAAGAGCAGGAGATCCTTGAAAACAGCTATAATAAAGGACAGAGAATATAAAGAATAAAAATGGACTCCAAGGAGGAAAAAGAATGGGAGGAATGTTTATTGACCATCTGCTGTTGCCAGGCACTAGCCTAGGGCTTTTCCATGTGTTATCTAATCTTAGAACCCAGTTAGATGAACAACCACTGTCAATATTCCCATTTTACAGATGGGGAAACTGGGTTTCAGGGGGATAAAGTGACTTCCCCAAGATCACAGAACTGGAAAGCAGCAGTTTGAGCTGAGGCCTGTGTGACCCCCAGCCAACGAGTCATCCATTGTCTTGAGGGCTAGTCCCTCATTCCTGGCCATGGTTTGTAGCCCTAGATGAAAGCTGCACTTGAGATCTTGAGATTTGGCAGATACTTGGAGATCATATTCCAAGGAATATAGCCATTCCTTTGCTGGAAGGCAGTTGCTGTGTACTTGCATCACAGGGAGGAGAGGGGAGGGGAGGGGAATAAAGTTTTATGGGACACCTCATTACTTCCCAAGTTTCAAACTTTTATCAAGCCAACTCTTTAAACTTTAAATATATTGCCAGAGGTACTGTCTCTTCCTTAAGCATTCCATAGCTCTTCAATCTCAGGTAAGCTATTTTTTCCCCCATATTTGTGAGCTTTCCTCCTACATTTGCCCATTTCTGCCATTAAAAACAAAACTAAAAACTTTCCCTCAAAAGCTGACCATCTGCTTGTCACTACACTTTCTTCCAAATTGAAGAGGTGGTAGCAGGATGTTTGCAAGCCCAGTATTTATCTCTGGCGTAGGCACAATCCCAGCATCTACTGATTGCATTTCCCATTTACTGTTAGTTTAGCAATTTGGGAATTGAAATTCCTCTTCATTTTTTTCATTTCCTTCCTTTTATTTCTTAGAATCCAGGTTTCATTGTCCCCCTAAGGGCTAGACTGGTTTCAATAGATTTATTAAGTGATGGCTTTACAGCGTGGGTGTTATGTCCATCTCAAAATCTGTGCAGGCAACCATCACATACACACTTGTCTCCTATTGCCAGCTAAAACTGAGGCAGCATTTTCAAGAGTGCCAAGCCTTTACTAAGTGCAGGCATTTGTTTATTATTTCAAGTCTTTGTATGCTGACAAATTCTGTTCATGTATGTGTGTGTTTAGAGCACAGTTGGGTGACAATGTGCCAGGTATCTGGTGACAACTGTCCTGTAAGCATGGTTGATAACCAAACAAAATCCAGGAATGTGAGGCTTGTTACTCTTTCAAAAAAAAATACATGTACGGTTGAGTAAAATGAGAATAAAAAATAACAGATTAACAAAGGCTGAGAGAGGAAGAGAGTAATTCATCATAAAACTGTCCTGAGCCACCTAGCAGCCATGACAAAGAAGGGAAAAAATATAATGGGATATATAGTTCAATTGTCTGTTCAAAAAAAGCATTCCAGTTCATCAAGAGCTGTAAGTTATAATATTAATTTTTCATGTGAGTCTTATATTAATGATTTTCAATAGCTCAATAGACAATATCTTCCAAAGCAGTTTCATGCAAAAAATAAATGAGGCCCTCTATATAGAGCTGTTACTCCCATTGGTTTTGATTAAATACAGAGTCTGATGTCAAGCTGAAGTATTGAAAGGTTGTTTTTACTATGGTGCAACAAGGAGAACAACCTGGAGAAAGCATGTTTGCTGGTGATCGGCCTGGTGACAGAATGATAGATGGAAGGCAGAATCCCTCTTAGAGGATCCCAGTTGTCTTGGCCATGCTTTTGATAGGTGCTACATGACATGTATTCTAAATTGAGGTCTGTGGGAATATAAATACCCAAAGCGCAGATATCCATATTGTTGGCTAAAAGAAGATGCCAGAGGCATAGATCATGTTTTATTGAGGCCAACTGGAATCCTTGTCTCCATAGGGTTCATATGAGTTCAGCAAGCAGTTACCATGTCTACAGCATGCCAAGATAGTGTTGGGAAGATAGTATTCCGTGTATGTGAGACCTGCACCCAGGTCCCTTTAAGGTGGCATGACAGTGCTGTGATGGAGACAGACTCAGGATGCAATGGCACCCAGGGAGGGACACCAAGCTTCACCCTCTGGGCTGCATCTTGGTAAGTGAGTAAAAGTTACCCATGGGAAGATGGAGGACATTGCAAGCAAATGGAACTGCGCAAGCACAAACAAGGAGAAAAAAATAAGGAGTGCCCTTGAACTCTTTGACCTCAACTGATCCTCCCGCCTCAGTCTTCCAAAGCACGGGGATTACCAGCATGAGCCACTGCACCCGGCTCATACTGCATGCCTGAGAAGTAACAAACCATTCTGCAGGAGCCTTGAGGGCCTAGAGGGAGTGGAGTCAGGACAGCAGATAATCACCACAGGCCAGCATTTTTGAGAGATGTATTTTTAGGCAGAGCCAAGATGTTTCTCCAAAAATGAAGTGCCTCTGCATTGCTTTATTAATAAGAGTCAACATTTCTGAATTCAGGCACTTCACTTCGCAATTTACATAGACATTGCTTTTCTTAATCCTCACAGTCACTTCTCAGAGGTAGGTATTATTTTCCCATTTTTACCAGTAGCAGCCTCGGAAAGGTTAAGTAACTTGCCCGAAGTCCACAAAGTCTAACTCCAGAGACTTCCCCACCTCACCATTTGGGAGCTTTTTTGTCCAAAGCCTCTGAATATCCTAAATCAGAGTTCAAGTACAATTGGAGTTCTGAGTCATGCTGTTTGGAAGGGAGAGGTGACCTTGACCTAGACTGCACCCTAGGCTTCCCTATACCTAAAAAATGTACCCTGAAGATGATTTTTCTTTGGTGAAGGCTGTTAGACATTGAGGCTGGTCTGCCCACCAAGATGAATTTGGTTTTGGCAAAACTAAGTAGCTCCTCTTCCCAGGATTCAGTTGCTGTTTGAGGGCAGCATCAAAGCAGAGAAGTGTTGTATCTTCCTGTGTGTAACAGCAAGAAGGGTGACATCTGTTTCTTCCAATAGCCTCTCCCCGTTGTTTAGAAATCAGTATTTCTTAAAAGGAGGATGGCAGCAGGTAGATCAAAATGTCAATATTCATTCAGTGCCTCTTCTGTTATATCCAGCTCAGAGATTCTGTCCCATTCCAAATAAAAGATAGGAAACAATCTATTGTTCATTGTTAAGAATCTGGTTGGGTATGTTGTTGTACATCTCCACAATGGCATGCTACATAGCCACTAAGAAAAAATGAGGAGGCAACTTTTCAGGTAATGATGGAGTAATCTCCAGGAGACGCCGTTAAGGGAAACAGGCAGGGTTCAGAACGGTGTGAATAACTGGTGGTCATTTGTTTTTAAAGGGAAGGGGGGGTGTGAAATCACACACATACATCCACCCACACCAGCTTGCAAGTTCATTTAGTATCTCTGGAGAAAATATGAGAAACTCATACTAATGGTTACTTCTGGAGAGGGAAAGAAGAGTTATTTTTCCTATCCACCCTTTTATACTGATACCCTTTTATACTGTCTGGAAGTTTTATCAACTGATACAATAGCCATTCCAAGCAATAGATTAATATAAAAATGAAAGAGAGAAAATGCCCCATCCCCCAAACAAGTTGAAACTTCATATAATTTATTTATAGATATATACCTCTTTCCTGTGGTTGTGAATTATCCATCATAGGAGTATTTTAAATTTGTAGTATATAAGCAGGCAACTTTTTAGCAATATGGGATTACCTAGGATCATAGGTAATTGGAACCCTCAGCCAAATACTTGCTGATACACTACCTCTGAGTTTCTAAACAAGTGAGCAAGAAAGTCCTGTATTGAACTTCTAAGCCTCATACCTGGCAGGGACAGATAAGTACACACGGGCAGGTTCTTTGATATGTTTCCAAGTCCATTATGAGAGATAAGCAAGCTTAAGTGTAAATCTGTGATTTAACTACGTTTCATATTTGATATGGAGCTACAGGAAGGATGCCAGAGAGAACCTGTGTGCTCCGAATACGTCTGTGGCTCTAGCTCTTTAAAAGACGTTCTTTTCCCCACATTAAAGGAGCCCAAATGTTCCCTCTCCTATATAAGGCTGACTCTTACTTTTTGGTGCTTCACAGATGACTAAATGGTGGTATTATTTTAACCAGTAAAAATTCAGAAATCTAGGGTCAGACTTGCAGCTGGCAGAGCTTGGAAACAGTTAATGATTGAAAGGACTCATCAGCGTCTTGAAAGGTGGCTCATGAGAAGCTTAAGCAAAATACTTCGGGGCGCCTGCAGATAGAGGACTGGGGCACTCTGCGTGACAGTGAAGGAAAATGTGTTTGATACCATCTTGTCACAGAGAAAGGCTATCTGTCATACCTCAACTGAGCATGAGGTTTTCTTTTGTAAGATATTTTCAGAAATGTTTTAGAAAAAAGATTGCTTTTCTTAACCAAATTTGCAGTGTCTAAAAAAATGATACACTTTTTTTTTTTTTTAAATGAAGAATGATGGATACCAAAATGTAAGAGATTTCTAATAGACAGCCCATCTCAGTTGGTACAGACTTCAACACCTGGTCCGGAAGTTTTATACTATTGGGCATATGTGGGGTGTGGGAATTACTGTTTGTTTTGTATTTCTGCAAAAGCAGATTTGAGTTTCTTTCTGATTCTTATTTAGGTTTGAGAGAGAACTGCCATAAAAAGGTTTTTGTTTTTAGCCAATTTTGACTTTTCCCTTAATTTTTAAATTTCCTCATCTGAAATATGGCACAATAGGCCAGGCACAGTGGCTCACGCCTGTAATCCCAGCACTTTGGGAGGCTGAAGCAGGTGGATCAACTGAGGTCAGGAGTTCAAGACCAGCCTGGCCAACATGATGAAACCCCTTCTCTACTAAAAATGCAAAAATTAGCTGGGCGTGGTGGCACGCGCCTGTAATCCCAGCTACTCAGGAGGCCGAGGCGTGAGAATTGCTTGAACCCGGGAGGCGGAGGTTGCAGTGAGCCGAGATTGCACCACTGCACCCCAGCCTGGGTGACAGAGTGTGAGACTGTATCTAAAAAAATAAAATAAATAAATAAGTAAATGAAATATGACACATGACCATGAAACAGAATTGTCTTTATGAGATTTGTGTCTTCTCTTAGCCAGAGATTAGCCAAGCATTTGTTCCTTAAAAATGAAAAGTCATGATGCCTGTGTAGTGAGCCATCTGCTGCTCAGTAGACTGCATAAGAGACTTGCCAGCCAAGTCTGCTTTTATATTTATGAACTGATATTCACTTCTTAGATGGTAGGAATTAATACAGTGGGACTCTACTTTGAAAGTAAGTTTCTCATGGGAAATTACCTGCAGGCTTGGCAGGTGAGCCCTTTGGGCGAATAGTGACTCCCAAACACTATAGCATGTTTGTTTTCTTTTTTTTTTTTTTTTTTGAGATGGAGTCTCGCTCTGTCGCCCGGGCGGGAGTGCAGTGGCCAGATCTCGGCTCACTGCAAGCTCCGCCTCCCGGGTTCACGCCATTCTCCTGCCTCAGCCTCCCGTGTAGCTGGGACTACAGGCGCCCGCCACTTCGCCCGGCTATTTTTTTGTATTTTTTAGTAGAGACGGGGTTTCACCGTGTTAACCAGGATGGTCTCGATCTCCTGACCTCGTGATCCGCCCGTCTCGGCCTCCCAAAGTGCTGGGATTACAGGCTTGAGCCACCGCGCCCGGCCTAGCATGTTTGTTTTCAAGAGCTTTTGTGTCCCTCCTCTGGTTCTTCTCCCTGGGAGCACCACCTCCTTGCTCACATACATTGAAGTAAAAGTCTTTTCACCACTGAATGTAAAGAGCCAGTGTCCCTCCTCTGGTTCTTCTCCCTGGGAGCACCACCTCCTTACTCACATACATTGAAGTAAAAGTCTTTTCACCACTGAATGTAAAGAGCCAGTGTCCCTCCTCTGGTTCTTCTCCCTGGGAGCACCACCTCCTTGCTCACATACATTGAAGTAAAAGTCTTTTCACCACTGAATGTAAAGAGCCAGTGTCCCTCCTCTGGTTCTTCTCCCTGGGAGCACCACCTCCTTGCTCACATACATTGAAGTAAAAGTCTTTTCACCACTGAATGTAAAGAGCCAGCCTAAAGATGAGAAATTAATTTACCTTAGCCCCAGGGTAGCTTAGAGACAGCTTTTAAATTTTGATATTAAAAAACACTTGGAAAGACAGTTCACTTTGGAGCCTGAGGAAGGAACTACTTTAGTTAGGGGTTTAACATAAACCTAAGTAGCAGACCATTAGGCAGAGGTCTAGATTTGGCATTGAAACTTAAATTTCAATACTATCATGTAAATTTCCACCATAAAAAAGACTCAGGTGTCTGATTTTCATCATTATGTAATTTTCAGCTCATGATCTCAGAATCCATAAATGCCTTTAGGATCTACTTTGCAAAGAGAATTATGTATTGCAAGGAGCCATGGAAAGTATATAACTAGTTCTGTGGAAAGCAAAGCTGTAAGTGACATCTAATTAGGCTACAGTATCAATGTGTTTTGGCTCTGGCACTCATCTGTCATTACTTTGAACAAGCCATTTGACCTTTATATTATATGTAGGGACCATACCTCTTCATTTGCCTGTTAGTTCTGTTGCCCTGGTATAAATTTATTTGTGGCTTTCTGCTTCAATGTGCTGGTTTGGGTGATAAATTATATGGTCACTCATATACCATCTAGAATAAATGATAACACCTCATCATATTAGTTTCCCAAGTGTCTTTTTCGCTAAATTGATCATCTGTGGACCAAGGATCATCTAGTTGGCGTCTCAGAACAGTGTTTGGCTTTTGTTTGCTACGTAGTGCTTGTCAAATGAAGGAATCAATTCATCAGGCTGCATCACGAGCCTGTAGGATTTGGATCCATGAAATGTATGGGAGATCACCAAGCATGATGCTCCCCAGTGAAAACAGGACTCATCGAATGCCAAGACACTCAGTCATGGTTGATTACCAGACCACAGAAAACCTGGCAGAGCTGGCATGTCAATAGCAGACATGTACATGTATTTGATATGCACGCTCACCCATAGCTGCCTTGCAGACAAGGTGCCGTCGGCAGACCAGAAGTTGGGAAAAATTTCTGATAGGCTTAGGATCTGGCTGGCACTGTTGTCAAGAATAACAATAATACTACGAAATATATTTATAGCGCTTTTCAGTTTTCAGAGACACTTGAAACAGTTTTCAGAGTGTTTCATTTGGTTTTGGCACTAACCCAAATCATAACACTTGGCATACTGTATTATAGTTGCCCATTTTCTTCTCTGATTCCTGCTCTAAGCTGTAATGTGGGTCAGGCCCACATCTGTTTCTTGTTCACTGTTGTTTCCCCAGCACTTGATGGTGCTCTTTGCGGGTATGTGATAAATACAATGGAAAGCATGACGACTGCAGGGCAACTATCTCCTACATTTTCTAAATGAGGGACACTGAGGCTGAGAGGGCATGAGTGGCCTATTCAAGTCTGTGTGGCAGTCTTTTTTTTTTTTTTTTTTTTTTTTTTTTTACAGCATCTCACTCTGTCACCTGGCCTGGAGTGCAGTGGCGTCATCTCCACTCACTGCAACCTCCACTTCCCAGGCTCAAATGATTCACCTGCCTCAGCCTCCCAAGTAGCTGGGATTACAGGCATGTGCCACCATGCCCAGCTAATTTTTGTATTTTCAGTAGAGATGGCATTTCACTATGTTGGCCAGGCTGGTCTCAAACTCCTGACCTCAAGTGATCTCACCTCAGCCTTCCAAAGTGCTGGGATTACAGGCGTGAGCCACCGCACGCAGCCTGTGCGGCAGTCTTAACCTGTAAGCTCCTGTTAAACCTGGACCTTTGGATTCGAAGTTCAGTGCTCTTTCTGTTGAATCAGTACCCAGAAGAAGCAGCATTGTGTTCATTGTATGAGGGTGACAACTTTGCAAGAAACATAGAAAAATGGGAGACTGCAGTTCCCTCTACATGGGATTTGCTCCCTCTACCTATACTTGCTAACATCTGCTGTTTCTTTTAGGATCCACTGAGACCTCTTCCAGGGAGCCTTCCCTGCTGCCCTGCCCCTTGACTGGCTTAGGTGCCACTATTCAGCGCTACTACAACAGCCAGTGCTCGTTTCTGTCATTGTACTTAACAACAGCTGCTGCTACTCATGCAGGCTCCCTTGGGGCCAGACACTGAGCTGAGGGCTTCACATTTCCCCACAATTGCTCTAGGAGGGAGGCTGTTAATACTTCATTTTTCAAGTGGGAAACTGAGGTTCAGCAAAGCCATCTAACTTGCACAAGGTCACCCAGCTTGTAAGTGGTTGACCTAGAAATCATCTGACTCCAGACTGCTGAGCCCACCACACCCCATTTAACTAAATACATGATTTTTTTTTTTTCCCAAGGAGTCTTGCTCTATCATTCAGGGTGGAGTGCAGTGGCACAATCTCGGCTCACTGCAACTTCTACCTCCCGGGTTCAAACAATTCTCCTGCCTCAGTCTCACAAGTAGCTGGGATTACAGGCACCTGCCACCACACCTGGCTACTTTGTAGATTTTTAGTAGAGATGGGGTTTCACCACGTTGGCCAGGCTGGTGTTGAACTGATGACCTTGGTGATCCACCTGCCTCAGCCTCCCAAAGTGCTGAGATTATAGGCGTGAGCCACCACGCCCGGCCATTTATCATGTATCATCATAAATACATGATTATCAGCCGTTTATATACCAGCTTTCCCTCACTGGACTGTACACTCCTCAAAGGCTGGGATGAGGGATTATTCCTCTTCAGCATCTGGTACCTTTCCTGGAACCAAGGCAGCACTTACTAAATACTTGTTGGGTGTATGAGCAAGAGAGGCAGTGAAGAGAGCTGTGGGAGCCCAAGTGAAAACAGGGAGTGCATCAGCTTCTTGGACCAGCCTGGGACCTCCTGGGGTGCGTTGCTTTTCATGACTGTGGCTTTCTGCTGTGCTGGCTGTGATCACTGCTCCTGCACACTGCCCTTACTGCTCAGAACAGACACTGTGAGCTATGCCTGGAGGCTCATGGCCCTGGGGCATCTTCCCCACACCTGGGGCTTGGCTCCCTGGGAGAGAAGTAGAGTTTTTAGCGGCAAGCCATTGGGTGGCCACTCCATAAGACATCTGGAAGGAGGAAACTCCGGAGGGTTTCTTGGGCCTTTTCTTGTCTAAAGTAATTTGCTCCCTTTTATTTCCCATTTTAAAAATCTGGAGTTATTTCTAATATTTGGTAATTCCACACTTCATTTGTTATTGTGGGAAAAGTCCTGTGCTGATTGTTTTTCATCTGTACTCTTAAAACTAAATATAGGAATGCCTCATGTCAGCCTCCATTTTGTCCCCACCCAACCCACTGACACTGCCTCTCATCAAGGTCACCATGACCTCCCTGTCAAACCTTATGACCCCTTTCACGCCTTGTTTTACTTGATTTCAGGCAACAGTGGTCATTGTCAACAGCCCCGTTGGTTTAAAACCCTCAATTTGCTTTTGTCTTTGATGGCACCACACTCTTGAAGTTTTTGGACATCTCTCTGTCTCAAAGGAGCCTCCTATGAAGGATCCTTTCCCCTTAAAAGCTCTTATTTCAGAGAGTCAGATTTTAAATTCTCTCTTTTTTTTTTTTTTTTTTTTTGATTTTTGTTTTTAGTTTTTTGAGATGGAGTCTTGCTCTGTTGCCCAGGCTGGAGTGTAGTGGTGCGATCTTGGCTCACTGCAACCTCTGCCTCCCGGGTTCAAGCAATTATCCTGTCTCAGTCTCCCAAGGGGCTGGGACTACAGGTGTACACCACCACACCCAGCTAATTTTTGTATTTTTAGTAGAGATGGGGTTTCACCATGTTGGCCAGGATGGTCTCGATCTCTTGACCTCGTGATCTGCCCACATTGGCCTCCCAAAGTGCTGGGATTATAGGCGTAAGATCTTAAATTCTCTTCTTAACTCCAATTGATCTTGTCCCTTTCTATAGTTCCATTTATCAGCAACATGTGTGTTGGTCCATTTTCTCACTGCTATAAAGAAATACCTGAGACTAGGTGATTTATAAAGGAAAGAGGTTTAATTGACTCACAGTTCTGCATGGCTGGGGAGGCCTCAAGAAACTTAAAATCATGGGGGACGCCTCAGGAAACTTACAATCATGGCAGAATGGGAAGAGACATGGCTTATATGGCAGAAGGCTAGAGAAGCGTGAGGAGCGAAGAGGGAAGAGCCCCTTATAAAACCATCAGATCTCGTGAGAACTCACTCACTATCACAAGAACAGCATGGAGACTTCACCCCCATGATCCAATCTCCTCCTACCAGTCTCTCCCTAGACATGTGGGGATTACAATTCAAGATGAGATTTGGGTGGGGACACAGCCAAACCGTATTAATGCCAAAAACTATATCTCAGATCTCCTACCTGTTCTTTAGACCCATCTACCCAAATGTCTGCCAAGCCAGTTGCCTGTTTTGCATGAATGGTTCCCCTTCCTACCCTGCACCCACACCTGTATGTCTCCCTATTTCCATGAATTCCATCTGGTGCATGGAAACCTGGCCAACTTCCTTTACTCATCACTGACTTCTCATCAATGATAAAGACCTGTTGATTCTGTTCTCACAGCAGCCTACCAGTCACCATCCCCACTGCCACCACCCCAGCCCAAGCCTTGCCAATCTAGCCTTCCTGACCCTTTTGACTGGCTCATTCTCTGTACTGAAACCTGTGGGATTGTTCTAACATGCAAGCTTGAACACAGCACCCTCCTGCACAAAAGTATTTGATGGCCCCCATGGATACGATGTACTCCTGAATCTTTTTATTAACTGGGAGGCCTGGGTGACCTACTCTGGCTTGTCACTGAAGCCTCTATTTAGACTCTCTACTTTGACCTTACTGTACTTGTTTCACTTCCTCTACCTTGCTCTGTTTCCTCTCACCTCTGGGGTACACTGTATTCTTAAACATCCTTGCTTCAGAAAGCCTTTCCTGCTTCCCCCTCCTCACACCTTCCTCCTCCACGCTCCCTAGACTGGGTGGGATAACTCTCAAGTGTTAGGGAAGCATCATCCCTAGTGGGGCACTTATCAGTGTGTTGTCATCACCTAGTTATTTGTCTCATTCTCTGTGGGCCAAACCTGTCTTCTCAATTGTATCTCCTCAGTGCCAAGCACAGTGACTGAAACATAGTGGCAAACATTTATTTTTACATGACATAAATGAGTAAACAAATGAAATTACACTGGAAGAGATTTCTGGACAGTTCATTTTGCAAAAAGAGGAACTTTAGCCCCCCACTTTGGAGATGCCAGTATCTTTGAGATGTTAAGGATTTTTTGTTTTGTTTTTGTTTTTTAATTCTGTAAATACATTACAGGTTTTGTAATTCCTCTGATTCGGGAATTTGTTTAAAACTCCCCAGTGGCTTAGAGCTGCACGTAGAGTAAAATCTAAACTGTTTCTCATGGCCTACATGGTCAGCCATTGTTTACCTGACTTAACTAACCTCTCTGACCTCTCCTGACACGGTTGCCTCCCTGGCTTGTATGCTCCTGTGCTTATTCTCGTCCCCGTACAAAGCACATCCGTTCTTGCCGTGAGGCTTTAGCAACACCTGCTCCTGCTGCCTCAGAAGGTTCTTCCCTGATCCTTACACGCTGTAGCCTGCCCTGACCCTTCTGTCCCCACACCCATCGCTGTCTACCACAATACTCTGTGTTATTTCCCTAATGGTAGTAAGAGTTGACAAATCTTACTACTCTAACTACTGTTAACTCATCTCAGCTACTATTCTGGAGGAACACAAAGCACTTGGTTTTGGTGCTAACCCGCTGGGAGTTGGCCTTATCCTGAACAGTTGCAAAACTCACCCACAGTTCATCATCTGCTGGAGAGCAGCTTGCAGATGATGAACTGGGAAACTCCGTCACAGTTTCCCTCTGAAATGTTCTTGCTCGGTAATTCACTTGTTTGTCTCTCCTCGTGACACTAAGCTCCATGAGAGTAAGGCCGGTCCTATCTTGGGTATCACAGGATTCTCAGCACTTAGGACAAGGCCTGACTCTGATGCTTCCTAAATATTTGTTAAGTGAATCCATTTTAGTTTAGAAAATAATAAAACTTGGTTTGTTGATAAGCTACAAACTCCTTTACCCGAAGCCTGTCATTAAGATGGAAGATGCACAAGATTATTTATTATCTACCCTAGCTAATTGGCCTAGGAGATAATTCACATAACAATTGATTTTTATATACTCATAGCCCTGAAATTTCCAGGCTATAAAGACAAAGCCCTTGCTCTGTGTGTGTGGTGGTCTGGCCATGCCAGTTCTCTGAAGTGAACAGTCACTCTGTCTTCATCCACCCTATTCTCAAAATCAAGCCCTATGTAAATAGTCATCTCCATAAATCCTGTCAAGAAAATTAATTTTTAGGGTATAGTCATTGATTTTATCATAGTCCTCCTAATCCTATGTGACATAGATCCTTTGGAAAGTTGGTGCTACCAGGTGGTAAGAGTTCCAACAGGCCCTGTGGTTCTCTGGCTTTGTTGGCTGTCTGAATGCAACGCGATGGCAACAGGTTAGCTACTTTGATTTTAGGGTTATTCTCCTTATGCCTCATGCAAATGAAAAGTGGCAACAACAACAAAAAAAAACCCTTTTCCTTTCCTAGATAAGACCTGTAGGGGAATTTTGGCTGTTCTTGGTGGCAGTATAATCTCACAAAAGATGTATAAACACAGTGCTTTGCCAAATATTTACAGAGCTGAGGGGCAAGAGGTGGGTTGGTACAGGGCCAGATTAAAATGTCCTGGAAGGTTTTCTGTGATTCCTCAGAACACCCAATTCATATACATGGTCTCCTTGCCTGTGAAATGGGGCTAATGGTAGAACTCGCCTGCTGATCTTGTTGTGGGGATTGAGGAGATGATGAGAGCCGTGTGCTCCGTGACCTGCCTGGTAATGCGCCTTCAGTAAATGTTAACTCTTAGTACTGTTAGCTCATCTCAGCTACTATTCTGGAAGAACACAAAGCTTGTGGCTTTGGTGCTAACCCACCAGGAGTTGGCCTTATCCTGAACAGTTGCAAAACTCACCCACAGTCCATCATCTGCCGGGGAGCAGCTTGCAGAATGAGTCGGCTTCAGGCAACTCATTTCTTGAGCTCTTCCCTGCCCACACGTACTGTGAGTTGCCAAGAAAGTAGCAGCTGCATTCACCAGTGGAAATTCCCCCGGGGCCCCCTCGGAGGCCACCCCTACCTCTGGTTATGGGCGAAGGCGTACCAGGGGAATGGCTTCCTCCACCAACTCCTTAGTGTCCGATGTAGGTCTCTAACTACCAGTGTGAGTCCTGTGGCTCCTCAGCAGTGTCTCTGCACCTGTCTCTGTCATCCTCCTAAGCAGGCAGAGATGCTGATGGGGAATATAGTAGAAGGCACTTGGGGCAGGACTCCATTTTCTTAAGTTTCAGTAGAAGTTTGGATAACCTGTAGTTTTTAAAGATTGATGCTCCTGCCTTCTTTCCTCTCCTTATGGTAACCACATGGTTTGAAGTTCCCTTTGCCCCTGTTCGGAAACTCTGACCCTTGAATAAAGGGGTAAGGTATTTAGATTCTGAAAGTTTCATGGGGGAAAGGGGTTAAGGGAAAGCAGCGTATGTGTGCAAATGCTGACAGTCTGAATATTACATTATCTATTTCAACAAATAAACCTTGGACCAGATCAGGCTATCCAATACAGAGACAACATTGATCTTTCAGGAGGGATTTGCCAAGTCCGAAATGCCAGCTGTCCCTTCCTGCCCATTAAGGGGTAGAGAATGCCTCTTTTGGACTAGCTGAAATACTCATTACAAATATTCAGGCCTCCCTCTAACCTGAATTAATGTATTATTGCTTATCCTTTTGTCTCTCCCTTAAAAACATGTATAAGGAGCATTCCTTGGTGATTCCATGAGGGTTATGGAGGTACATTTTACCTGCCTAAGTGTCTCCAGCATCACAGCTGGAGGTGCCACGGGTGGGGGTCTGTGTGCCTGTGTGCGCGCAGTATGTGTGTGTCTACTATATAAAAGCTCATTCATTCCCTTGCTGTAATTCAGTGTTCAGACTCAGCTTGCTGACTGATGGACTGGAAGAAGCCAGTAATTCTTAATTCAGGAGAAGAGGCTAAGGGAGAACAAATCTACCCTCCTACCTCTCATCAGCCCCCTTGTTCTGAAACACTGCAGTGGTTCAGAGAAGTCTCCTCTTAGAGCTTTCGTTTCTTTTGGAGGGATGGTTTGAACCTAGACTGGATCTACCCCATTTTTGCCTTGGCAGTCTTGATGGACAGAAGCAACAAAATCCATATACTCAAGAGACTGAAAAAGGGGAGAGGAGGGAAGGAACATGTGTGAGGCCAAATTGCCCCACTGGGGATGGGATTATAAAGGAGTAAGACCTTTCTGTCAATACATGTTGTAAGCCTTATGATGGGCTTACTGCACCCCTAGTATTTATCAGAAGGAATTAATGAGAGATCTATGCAACAGTGAATGGATTTTTACCCCTGTATTATTTACAATAGTAAGAGAAATAATTTAAATGTCCAAACAATACTGATGGTTGTGTAGTTATTACACAGCCATGAACTACAATGCAGCTACTGAAAATTATATTGCTGATAACTGTTTATTGATATGGGGATATTATGTAACAAAACTACTTTGTCGAAGAAAACAGAATGAAAAAGTATGTAAATTATGGTGTCATTTTAATGCATGAGATGAAATATGTATGGATGTATATATACGCAAAGAAAGGTTCTAAAATAGTCACTAACGTGTTAACTGTGGTATCTGGAGTAGGAGTATTGATAAGTTTGGTTTGGTTTTGTCTTTTGCTTATTGTTTTTTAACAATAAGTATGAAGTCTTTTTTATAGCTAGAAACAACAAAGTTTCTTTCTGTATTAAGAAAAAATTTCTGCATTAAAAATATATGTTATGGGGTGTCCCTCCTTTTTTCCTTTTACCAAAAACAAAGGAAGTAGAAAGAAAGTAAGCTGGCTTTGAATATTTGAATTAAGCAGAGCCCTGGAATCCTCCGTGTTTATTTTTGCTTTTCCAAAAGCAAATTTTTCCAAAAGCAAAAAATGGCTGTGCACACCCTAAGGCTATTTATTTCCTTCCTTAACTCCACTACTTTATCCGATTCAGCGAATATCAATCCTTGCCCTTCTGTCAAGGGAGCACTTTCTGTTTACTAGACATGGTGCCCACCTCTTGATGTATGTTAACTCCTGCAGTCTGCACAAACACCCTTTAGGGTAACTTTTACCCTCATTTTCAAAAGAGGCGAGTGAGGCAGAGTTGTCACAAGGCTGGCAAGCAGAGGAGTGAAGCTTCCCAGCCACACTCTGCCTGCACTGCCTCTCCCTTGCTCTTCCCACTTGACCTTGCATCCCCGGTGCGAAGCTTCTCACTGAATGTCCTCTAGGCCTGTCTTCCTAAAGGAGCCATCCCGTTTAAAGAGCCAGGATTTAGCTTCTTTGCAGAGATTAGGGCAGGGAGAGGAGAAGTAAGAAGTTAAGAGGCCATGGCTCAGAAGGAAAAGGAGGGAGGAAAGCTATTGCAATGGCCCACCTGCCACCCTCAAGAAAGCCAGCCATTCTCAGAAGCTTAACATTCAAGGATCCAGTCCAGCCTACCTTGTCCAGCTTAGGAATGGGGACTGTTTGTCACTCACCTTGTGGATATTTTAATATCACCTTGTAGAGTATTATAAGAATGAGCAGCGCCATCTCTGGCAGCATTTGTATGAAATGTATGTGATGTTGCTTTTAAGAACATGGAGTCCAAGGATAAAGCCCACCCCAAGGAGGAAGTACTGCCCTGTGACTCTGTGTCCCTTTCCTCTAACCCCCTCATGACTCCATCTCCACATGGGGCTTCTAAGAAGCCATCCACAGCAGTGCCTAGGGACTCAGACTCCTCACTGTGCCACCATCAGTATGAGTGTGGAGTGGGAAGTAGTGACTCTTCCCTATCTTCCCAGGCCTATTTGCTGCAACATCAAGCCTCTCTTACTCTTGGGCAAACCAATGGAGAAACAGACATCTCCTGTTTTCCTGCCCTGAAAGAAGCTTCTGGGGCTTACTGAAGTTTCATAAATGAGCTGGAGCGCAGGATTGACACCTCCATGTGAACATGAAATTTTGAGCTTTGGGCACAGGTAATTTGATACCTGTGGACCTATTTGCCACTGGTGACACAACCTGAGCACCTACGAACTTGTCTCTGTACATTTTCCGTTGGGGAGCTTTGCTGTGCAGACACAGTGACAAGGCTGTGCTAAGAGGGGAAGTAATCCTAGAATGAAAGCTCTAGAACCTGAGATGTAGTACTTTTTCTCTCTTTCCATTTGGTTGCATGATGGTGCAATTCTGTCTTCATTTTCACTTCTGTGTGGATCAGTGCCTTAGGATTTAGAGATGGTACAAATACTTAGTCCTTAAATCTACTCTTCATTTTAAAATAAAAGCAGGATTTTTTCAGGACAAGCCAAGCATATTCTAATTATAACAGCTACCATTTAGTAAACATTTACTATATCCAGGCTTTAATATACTAAGTATATTGTATATATTATCTCCTTTAATTATCACCAAGCCTATGAAGTGTAGGTATTATTAATGATCCCCATTTTGCAGGCAAAGAAAATGAGGGACACAGAGGTTAAGTTGCCAGGGTGACACAGCTAATAAGTGGCAGAGCCAGTAATTGAAGGCTGTCTGACCCTAAACTCCTGCACTTAGCCGTTAATTCAGTATTCTTAAGAATATTGTTTTCTTTTAGAAGTCTGCTTATCAAGTATGACAAGTTTTCTCTGAAAACAGATAACCCATGAAACTATTGAGAAGCTTCCAAGCCATTTTTTCTTCTTTTCTATTTAATGTATATTTATGCAATCATGGAATGGGATTTCACCTGTTTCAACAGCTTCTAGGGCAATTTAAGCAAATTTTCTGGAAGTCTGTTTGGTTTGTGTCAGGCCTTTCCTGGTCCCTCGTGTCCGTCGGGCTTGTGCAGGAGGCGTGTGGAAGCTTTTTTTGGAGCCATCCGCCTTGTGGAAGCTGCACAGGCAAGGCCAGAGGAGAACAGTGGCACAGGTATTCAGAAAAGCCCGGCTTCCGACGTCAGTTTGCCTGAGGTCAGGCCAAGCACCACCACTTTCTGGCTCTTAGAAAATTACTTAACCCCTCCAACCTGCAGCTTACCCCTATGCAAAATCAGGGCTGCCCTTGCAGGACTGTTGTGACAAGTCAGTGACAGGGGAATGTTCAGCCCTACCTGGCATGTCATAAGTGCACTCTATCCATTGGGAGCTGTTATTTTAGAAGCAGGACTTCGTGTTGTTGCCACGTCTTGCTTCAGCAGAGAGAAACATTTTGCTCTTGACACTGATTCTCCTTTCTCAGCTGTAAGGAGGCCACAGTCCCCTTGATTTTGAACCCAAAAATGGAAAATAAGAGCACTCCATCTCACAGGACACTTTCCCAAACTACACCAGCCCAGTCTGATTCCTCCCTTCTCAGAATCCCTACAGTTCTTTTGACCAAATCTCAGATTAGCACTAAAAGTTTATTAATTCAGTGGATAAGAAGCTTACACATATTTCCAGAGCCAAAAATAATAATAAAATCCATGCAAACAAATAAAAGGTCTTAGAGGAACAAAGTAATCACAACGGTGTTTTGCTACTAAGTACAACACCTGGGGCATTCACACTTCTCAGTCATGTTCAGAGCTGATGTAGAGCACAATGGGAACCAAGATCAGTGGTTCCCACCTCTGGTTGCTCATCAGAACCACAAGACCAGAGCAGGAATAGTGTTTTGAAAATATAGCTTCTTAGGCCCCAACCCTGCCATACTCATTCAATTTCTTGCTAATGTGAGGACCTGCCTTTTTGTAAAGTACATTTGATTTTCTTTCATTTTTGTAATTTGCTAAATTGTCATTTGTAATAGTCCTTCCCGGAGAGGAGTCTCCTTTCTCTCCTATAGTTTTCTGGGAGAATGACAGAAAGTTGGAGTAAATGTAGAGTACCGTTTTGTCACGATAAGGCTGGGTGACAATACTGGAAGAAGGAAGAGCTGACAGAGACATGCTGTGGGGTTTTGGGGATGACATTGTGGAAAGTTTACCCTCACTAACATTTCAGGTGGGTACTTTTGAAAGTGTAGACTAATGATTTCTGAAGGGAACTGAATGAGCTTTTAACACTGTGACCGTGAATACTGTTGCAAGTGAATTAACATAAATATACTGACAAAAAGGGAGTAGAACTTTAGAGCTGTTACATCTCAGGTAGTGAAAGTGAGGGTAACCTAGAAAAAGGAGGTGTAATAACTGTAGTATCGAACAGTGTGCTGCGTCCCGCAGATAGCTAGAGATGTGTAAGGTTACAGAGGAAGAGAAGTTCCTAGGCTGTTTGTTTGGGGCTTGCGTAGTTCCCCTTTTCCAAAATGGAACAAGCAATATACTTTTTTAAGGGTGCACAGAGACTTCATTGAAAAGGCAAGCATTTGTTTCCCTAAACAGAGTGACCTTTTAGCTTTACCAAGAAACAATTTCGTGCAGGAAAAGTATGTTTTGCTGTTATCAGCTGCTACTGGGAATTCTGCTATAGACAGGCCAATGTTTACTACTGATCTTCTTTCCACAGTTCTTTCAAAATAGGACCCTTTCCATTAAGTTCACATAGTATTCTGGGAAAAGGCTCTGTGATTAGGCAAAGAGACTGTGAAGGAGCTTAGGCAGAAATGGGGGTTAGCTTTGTTTTAATCCCAAATATTTAACCATAAAAAAAGATGCACTGGGGCTTAAGACAGTGAGCCCTCAGCAGTCTACTTTGTTGAGATCTCAGCTCAGATGTCACCCAAAAGAAGTTGCCCTAGCCACAGAATCCAAATTACACCCAGACACCCTCCCCACCCAGGCACCTGCTTTCACACTGCCTTGATTTTGGTTGATTTCGTAGCTCTTAATACCATCTAAAATTATCTTCTTTGGTTGTTTACGAGTTTATTTTTGGCTTTACACACTCATAAGTAGTATTTCCTAAATTTTTTCCATTACAATAATAATTTATATATTATCAGAAAAAATATTTGGGGCATGTACTTTCAATATGTGTTTGTTTTTATTTACTTAATTATAAAGTATATACCTGTCTTAGTAATTGCTATATTACACACATTAGAAAACATAAAAAATATAAATGTTATAAGAATCAGATATTTAAAATGCCAGTAGGAGCTTTGATATTTTTCTCCTCCACCAGCCTGTGTTCTCCCCCACCCTGTGTTCTCCCCCACCTTACCTTGAAGCTTACTGAACTTGAATGTAAGCTGCCTGAGAGCAGAGGCCTTGCTGGGCTTGTTTCCTGCTGTGCTTCCAGTGCCTACAACTGTGCCTAGCATGTAATAGGTGATAAGTAAATATTTGATTATTAAATATTTGTTGTTGAGTAGTAAATAAGGCTAAGGCACCATTCACTCTTCCAGGCTCCTAATAGCCAAGGTTTTACTACATCTTTGGAGAACAGAAGGAGGGAAAAAAACAAAAAAGCAAAAACCTGGTTTCTAGGGGTCAGAATGCCTTACTAATACAATATGTGCTGAATAAGGATTTACTGTAATGATTCAAATCCTTCACCAAAGAGGTAATTACAGCTTCCTTGGTAAGAGCAGAGCTCAGGCAGACAGACAGGTGGTTTCTAGTTTCTCTTATAACAGATGGCACAAATGGACCAGCTTCTGAAGCTTTTTGAGGAAATTTTACTCATAAACAGTTTTAAATATTTTTCTTTTATATCTTCCAACACATGCTTCTTAAAGTAAAAATGCTTCAGTAGATTGCAGGCAAGGGCACATATTATGGATAGTGCTGCATGGGGCAGGGTGCTTGCAGTTTGCCTGAGTAGCAAGTGCAGCATGTCAGGAACATAAGAGGGAGGCTCCGTGCGCCATGGTGGCTAGATATACATTGAATTTTCCAAGTGCTTAAGGAAATAACAAAGCTGTCAACCAAGAATTTTATGATCAGCAAAACTGTTCTTCTAAAATGAAAGTGAAATAAAGACATTCCCAGACAACTAGAAGAAAGCATAGGATAAAATGTTTAGGTTAGGCAAATATTTCTTAGATTTAACACCAAAAGCACAATTTAAAAATAAAAAAAAATTAACAAATTGAACTTGATCAAAATTAAAACCGTTTGCCCTTCAAAAGACACCACTGAAAAAATGAGAGGGCAAGCCATACACTGGGAAAATATATTTGCAAATATTATCACTAATAAAGAACTTGTATCCAGAATCTTTGCAGAAATCTTACTACTCAATAAGAACATCATGTCCATAGAATGGGACAGAATTCAGTAATAAACATAAATTGACTACTTATACATGCCAGAACATGGGTGAACTTCAAAAAACATTATGCCAAATGAAATAAGTCACACACAAAAGACCACACAATATGCAATTCCATTTTTATGAAATATCCAGAAAAGGCAGCTCTCTAGAGTTAGAATGTAGATCAGTGGTTGCCTGTGGCTGAGAATGGGAGAAGGGCTTAACTGCAAATGGCAGGAAGGACCTTTTGGGGTGGTGGTGACATTATAAAACTGAATATGAATGATGCTTACACAGCTCTATCAATGTTCTAAAAGTTGTACACTTAAGACAGATAAATTTCATGGTATATAAATTATACCTCAATACAGCTGTTTTAAACTCTCCCAGGAGTACAAAGCATTCCTTAAATGTTGATAACTGTTTTTATTATTCTGTAGGTAGTGTATACAAATGATACCAAAATTAAGAGAAACGTTAAATGACTGTGCACACCTTGCTTGAGTGGACAAATATGCTTTTCATTCATTAAATTAGTTCTTCCAAATAATTAAATAGATCTTGGGAAAATATATGCCACACTTTTACAAGAGGATAAAAAAGGGTTAGTGGCCAAGAACAGAAATTTCCAAAATGTGAGCTGTGTGGCACTGAGATAGCTGAAATAGCTTTCAATGGTGCTTGGATGAATTTTCTTCTATATACTACTAATAATGAGATGTTATTTACAATGGACTAAAGTAGACATTTGTCAAGGAGATCAATCTAAAGAAAATATTAAGAAAATATTATCTATTAAAATTACATGTGATACACAGATGTGACAAACATAATGAAGCTGGAGCACGCATGACTGAGGTTGGGCACCACCACCCAGTAACCAGGAGCAAGAACAATGCCAGTGGGTGACTGAGAATGAATACTGAAACACAGGCATTCATCCAAGTTTATGCCCAACGTGCCTGTCTGCCTCCCCCCCAGAAATGAAATGTCTGAATCTCCACTTCCATTGTATTTGTCAGGCCTAACAGTCTTAGGCAAGCTGGCAAGTGGCCGTATGTGGAGCTGTCGTGACAACACCAGAATGAGAGCTGTACTGTTTTATGACATCAGATAATTCTGACTCAGAAATGTCTGCCTTCCCTGTCTGCCAGCAGTCTTACAGTTGGTTTCTGGTAGATCCATTTCCTTTCTTTTAACTATTTACTTGATCCTGTGGAGTCTTTCTTTAAAATACAGTCTTTAGATATTGTCAGTTCCAAGCATTCACAGTGTGCAAGAGATAAAAGAGGGATAAGACAACTGCAATTCAATGTAGCATCAAGACTGGAAGAAAAACACAGCCCTTGAAGATTCCAAGGAGAAAGATCTAACTCACTGGAGAAAGATCAAACTCATTGTGATATCAAAGAAGCCTGAGCAAGGAGGTCACATTTGAAATGGGCTTTGAATGGCAGGTGAGCGGTGGTTATGGGAGAGGGAAAGGCATTTCATATGGGAACAGCAGCACCAGCAAGAACATGGAGATGCAAAAGCTTAAAGCACACTCAAGGCACAAGTAAAACCATTTGACTAGAACAGGGGTAGGCAAACCAAGGCCCACAGGCCACATCCATCCAGGTGCCTGTTTGTTCTATGGCTTGTGAGAAAAGACTGTTTTTCCATTGTTACATTTTAAATGGTTATATAAGTACCTCAATAATATTCTCAGTTTTGCCTCTTGGCCTGCAATGTCTGAACTATTTATTTGATGGCCCCTTAAGAAAAAGTTTGCCGACCTGGAGAGCCCTGGGGACTTTGAAGGCAAGTAATGAGTACTGAGGGGGGAGTTGGGGCTCTGTTGTGAAAGGCCTTGAAATGGGGAAACCCAGCTAGCTTAAGGGAAAGAAATGGAAATCATAAACTGACATTTTGGGAAGTCTCACGGTGGATCTAACGCTCAGCACGTTTGGATTTAAGAGCCCAAATTATTATTTTGCTTGGCTCTTCTTCCCTCTTTTTTTTCATTTTAACTTCATTTGCAAACAGATGTTGGCCATGTAATATGAAAAAAGATCTCTGGTCACCCTAAGCCAATATATTTCATTGTTGGATCCAGAAAGAAGAGCATTCATATGCAGTAGGCTCTCCTTATTCACAGTTTTGCCTTCCTTGGTTTCAGTTACTTATGGTCAACGACTGTCTGAAAATATTAAATGAAAAATTACAAAAATAAATAATTTGTAAGTTTTAAACTGAGTAGCATTCCAAGTAGCATGATGAAGTCTTGCTCCCCGGGACAGGAATCATCCCTTTGCCCAACATGTCCACACTGTGGACACTAGCCACACTTTAGTTGCTTATTAGCTACCTCAGCTATCAGATTGACTCCAGGTATTACGGTGTTTATTTTCTTTTTTTTTCTTTTTTTCTTTTTTTTGAGACAGAGTCTCACTCTGTCACCCAGGCTAGAGTGCAGTGGCAAGATCTCGGCTCACTGCAACCTCCGCCTCCCAGGTTCAAGTGATTCTCCTGCCTTGGCCTCCTGAATAGCTGAGATCACAGGTATATGCCACCACACCAGGCTAATTTTTGTATTTTTAGTAAAGACAGTTCACCATGTTGACCAGGCTGGTCTCGAACTCCTGACCTCAGGTGATCCACCCACCTTGGCCTCCCAAAGTGCTGGGATTACAGGTATGAGCCACCACGCCAGGCCTACAGTGCTTATTTTCTTTTCTTTTTTTTTTTTTTTTTGAGACGGAGTCTCGCTCTGTCGCGCAGGCTGGAGTGCAGTGGCGTGATCTCGGCTCACTGCATGCTCCGCCTCCCGGATTTACGCCATTCTCCTGCCTCAGCCTCCCGAGTAGCTGGGACTACAGGCGCCCGCCACCACGCCCGACTAGTTTTTTGTATTTTTTAGTAGAGACGGGGTTTCACCGTGTTAGCCAGGATGGTCTCCATCTCTTGACCTCGTGATCCGCCCGTCTCGGCCTCCCAAAGTGCTGGGATTACAGGCTTGAGCCACCGCGCCCGGCCACAGTGCTTATTTTCAAATAATCCTTACTTAACAGTGGCCCCAAAGTCCAAGAATGGTAATGCTGGCAATTTGCATATGCTAAAGAGAAGCCGTAAAGTGCTTCCTGTAAGTGAAAAGGTGAAAGTTACTGACTTAAGGAAGGAAAAATATATGCTGAGGCTGTTAAGATTTGTGGTACAGTAAGATATTTTGAGAGATTACATTCACATAATTTTCATTATATTGTTTTAATTGTTTCATTATTGTAGTTGTTCATCTCTTATTGTGCCTACATGTATAAATTCAACTTTACCATAGATTTATACATATAAAAAACATAGTATATACATAGTTTGGTACTATCCCTGGTTTCAGGCATCCACTGAGCATCTTGGAACATAACCACCAAGGATAAGGGGGACTACTTTATTAGACTCCACAGATGAAGAAGGGTTCAATGCTGACCACTGTGGCCAGCCTGGATCACATGCCTGCCCCTGCAGTGAAATCAGTGGGACACTGGACCCACCTGGGTCACTTAAGATGGAAAAGAACTTCTCCAAATGAACCAGAAGAAGGGGAATGCAAAAATTCTAGAATAAACTGTAACTACTATTCCAGTCTGCCAGAGTAAGGAATTTATTCTACATTCATTAAGTAACGAGAAGTTTATGAGCAGGAAAATGCTCTTCATTCAACAACATTCAACAAATATTTATTAAGCTATGTCTTTAGCAGGTGTATGTACTTACAGTGCACAGTAGGATGGACTGGAATGGTAAAAGGTAAAGAAAACAGGCTGAAGATTCTTGTAACAGTCTAGGTGAGAAGGCCTTTATCCTGTGAGCAATGGGGAAGCATTGAAATGTTTTAAGCAGAGAAATGATGTGATCATCAGATTTGAATTTTGAAATGTTCACCAAGAATAGTTCTCTTAAGTTAAGCATTTATGTATAAAACCTTTTTGCACTGTAAGTTAACTCATAGATTATCCAGAGTGCATTTGGATCCACCTCAGATTTGAAAAAAAATAGAAATTATAATTTTGTGAGATCAGAATTGTGTTTTGCCATGTCTGTTTTTCATTGACCTCTCTGTAGATATTTGGTTTTGAAGTACAATAACTAGAAGAGAATATAAAAATGATTTTTCTTCAGTTTGTTTTTATTCACAGATGGTAAAACTCTTTTTCTCCAGTGGAAAGGGTGACTTTGCTGGAAAATCATTTAAAGTTTTTTTCCAGTCAAGTCAATAAGCTCCTCAGAACCAAATGAACAAGGGGTAAAAATCACCGTGAAGCCTAGTAAGATTACATTCCTCCACGGCAGCCTGTGCCAGCCGTTGTGGAGGGCCAGTGGGAGCACAGGGAGAATGTCAGATTTGTGAATGGTCACGCTAAAGGAGCAGGGCCAGGTGTGGAAGATATAAATGGAGTAAAGAAGAAGCTTGAGTAGATTAAAATCAGATCAGAGACAATTTTCCACATGTTTAGACTACTAAATAAGCACCAGAATTAGAGGGAAGTCTGCTATTCGCTTGGAGGGAAAGAAAAAGACTTGGAGACTTTCAGCCTTTTCATCAAAGTTTATCTCTCCTTATCTCTCTGCCTCATCTGCCTTTCATGGTATCCGGACCAAGGTTTGTGCATTTGCAAGAGTTTAACTTAATCATCCTGGACATTGTGCTTAGCAGAAGTGCTGCTTCTATTGCTGAAAAGTCCTGAACATAGTGAAATATTGTAGGCTCCTTACTCAAGGAATCTGCTCTCTCCAGGGTTACCTGTGAGCTGAAATGCCTTGGGCTACTGCTGCTAATTTTAGATACTCCTTTGTTTTCAGCAGTGGACATTTAGATTCTTATTAAATCTTTTTCCTCCCCCTAGTCCAAACAGGAAATATTCCCTGAAAGTAAACCATATAGGAAAGTATGCCAGAGAGCCAATGCCTCTCAGCCTGTGTTGTTAACATGTTGTACAGCTTACTCAGAATGCTACATCAGAGACATCCTCCTTGATGTCCCCCTACCCCGGGTAAAAGGAAGCGACCACTGATTTACTGTAATAAGTTTACCAAAATAAAAAAGTCTCTAAAAGAGTCAACATAATTTCTCAGTGCAGTAGGCAGAGAAACAATACAAGTTGGGAGCTGCCAACTGTATTGTGCAACCTAAACCATGGATTGGTGCAACAAAGGCTGAACTATCATTTTGCCTCTATTAAACATCCTTATTCTATGGAGTGGAAGTCGCAGTTTGGGTGGCTGGGGAGATTTTTTTTTTTTTGTAATATTTATTAAATTGTGGTTATAAAAGTAACATGTTAATTGCAAAAATATGTTTTAAAAACACAAAAACTTCATGTATGGGGACAAAGGGTCTAGGGGAGCTCTGTACTTTCTGCTCAGTTTTGCTGTGAACCTCTAGCTACTCGAAAAAAATAAAGCTATTTCAAAGTTACCTTTAATCTCATCACCCAGAGAATGCTGCTAATATGTGAAGGTATTTACTATCCATATGTTTTAAGATAGATTTGAACATGTATTAAAAAGTACATGAAATATAAATGTACATCTTCACAAATTGTTATTTAGCAAACACCCCCTAAATAATACTAAATTATTATTTAGTAACTACCCCCTGACACCCGGTTAAGAACTGCAACCTTGCTGGTGTCCACATCTCTTGCTTTCTCCTCCTTCATCACAGTCGTCTTCTTCCCTACAAGGGTAATGTCTAATCTCATGTTTATGGGAATTAATTAGTTTTTATTTATATTTTTACCTCATAAATGCATTATTATGTTATTTGTGGTAGTCATGTTCTGTAAAGTCACTGCAAACATGGAATTACTGAATACTAAGCCATTGCATGGAGGGGAAATACGGAGTGAGCTTTCTGAAAGCCCCTGGTCACACATTTTCATCACCTGATCAATACATCACCCTGTTTTTTGTGTATTTCTACTTAAAGACGCCTTATTTAATATTACTATTGATTTATTAACATTGAACTTAGGACCAACAGCACCATTAACTCATGCCTGGAGCTCATCTGACATACACATTTTCTCTGTAAGGCACATCACAACCTTCGTGTGCTTAGGAACACTTGACAGTGCTTCAGCTGTATGCTTAGGGGCCATTTTAAATGGCAAAATCACCATCGAAGAACACAAAAACATGGTACTAGGTAGACTTTGAACAGACACTTGTTTACAGTATGAGAGCTGAAACAAGGCAGAGCTTTGTTTCAAAAAAGTATTGATTTTGAGGTTACAGATACATTTTAGCAAGTAGGTGAATTTGCAAATAAGGAATATGAAAATAATGAGGATAGACTGTATATATGCCTATATGCAGTATTTTATTTTTTTGAGTTTGACTTCGTTTGCTCAACCATATTTAAGTCATTTATGTTGCTGTAGTCCATTTTCATTGCTGTAGAGTACACCATTGTATTAATAACACGAGAATTATTTTTTCATTCTACTTTTTCTGAAATTTTGAATTTCCAGTCTCTGCTTTTACAAATAATTTGCTATACACATTCTAATACACGTCTTCCAGTGTACACATAATACACCTTTCTCTAGGGTGTATGTCTAGCAATGGAACTACTGGGTCCAAGAGAATAATATCTTCACCTTTGATAGATAATGCTACCCTATTTTTGAAAATGATAGTAGCAATTTACACCCCTCCTGCAGCAAAATATGAATTACAGATGTACCTCATCCTCATAAACCTCTGGTATTTTCAGCATTTTGATGTTAACTATTTAGTCATTCTGGTGGGTGTGCAGTAACGTCTCACTGTGGTTTTAATCTGCATTTCCTGCAGTGCAGAAAGGTTGAGTGCCTTTTCTTTTGGATTTTCTCTTTTAATATCCCTATTCAGGTTTCTTGCCCATTTTCCACTCGGTTGTCTTTACTCACCAGTAGGAAATCTTTACATAGTCTGGTTATAAACCCTTTGCTCATTTGTATGTTGTAGGCTGCCTTTTTACTCTTTTAATATTGTTTTTGATATGCCCTCTCTATGCCCTATTGGATAAATTCCAACCTCTGTTTGGGAACCTTCAGTTTCTGGAGTTATTTCTTCTAAAATCTTTATTGTTTGCCTTTGGCATTTAGGTCTATAATCCATCTGGGACACATTTGTTATGTATGGTGTGAGGTAGGGGATTGTATCATTTTTTTCCATAGAGATACCCAGTTATTCTAGCACCATGTATAAAAGAGCACTTTCCACTAGTAGTGTAAAATAGTATAGGCCCATGATAAATTCCAAACAGTATAAATAAAAAAGTGAATGTACAGTCCATATCTGTATATTCAGTTCCACACTCTGAACCCCCTGAGACAGTCATAGTTTCTTGCTTACAGATTTTAAGAATCATGTTTAAACATCTCTAGCATTTAAACAGTGGCTTTAGATTATACCCCAGAACAATGAAAGATTGGATGTAGTAGCACTATTGCTTTCCTTTTATTTTTATGTTACTTGCGTGAATTTGTTTTGGCAAGCACAATATCTTCATTATGTGGAGAAAGGCAATTGTACTGCATTCAATTTAAGAGTTATATGCCTAGTAAGGAAGTATTGGGATTTCTTAGCAACTATTCATATCTTTTGAAATAGCAAATGTTACCATATGAACACTTCATAATGCCCCCAAAATGCTTTAGTGTTTTTTAAAAAATGAATTCATAAATTGTGAAATTTTTTAGTTGAGAGAAAGTAAATAATTTTTATTCTGGGAAGTTCTGTTGTGCCTGAAACGTGGTATTGGAAAAGATTGAGAGGCTACACTTAGGTTCAACAGGAAAGAATATTAAGCTCAATAAGTATTGTGAGCCATGGTGCACAATAGAAGCATTCTGCCCATTTAACCTTTCTGGCCCTTTCCCTTGAGGTTTTTTTTTGTTTCCAATCTGGAATTTTTCCCTCTACCTCATATTTCTGTATTATTCAATGAGAAAAGATTCAGATTATTGACTTGGGGAACATTAAGGATGATATATGTGCTATTCCAAAATCTTGAATTTTGTTTAAATCATGGAATTACTTGCCATTCCTACTCACCCCATCTAAGTTTAAAGTTTATTTAAAACTTCATAAATTACTTTATTCGTGTAAATAATTTCAACTTTTGGATTCAGGAAATACATGTACAGGTTTGTTCCATGGGCATATTGTGTGATGCTGAGGTTTGGGGTATGAATGATCCCATCTCCCAGGTAGTAGCCACAGTACCCAATAGTTTAACAAAAATTTTTTAAAGCTAGAAAACAGAATCACTGCATTGTAAACTAGTCAAGCTATTTTTAAAGCAAATTATTGAAGAAGTATTTTAAAATGCAATTCCCTATTATTGTTAAGACCTTAAGGGGATTTCACTAGTTTTGTTAAAATAAGAAACAGAATTCTGTCATTTTTTAAATAAAAATGCATGTTAAATTATATTAGATGAGGGGAAATAATCTGTGCAAAGACATCTGCACATGAGTAATAGAAAAGAACATGGAATAGTCAAGCTCAGGGACATGTGGATTTTTTCTGCTCGTAAAGTTGTGAAGTATATACTGAAAATCCAGGAGGTTAGGACTTATACAGGATTTCTGTGTTGTAAAATCTTGAGTGGACACACATAAGGAATATATATCTTCAAATTTTCAACAGATAAGAACTGGTTTTGTGTCATTTGGTCTGGTTTACCACTAGCCAATTTACCACTATTCCTTTTGGCTCTGTTTTCTTGGCTAAAGTTTGATTTCCCTCTACCTTAAGTCAAACCATAAAGGGATATTTTCCAAGGAAGAAGAATTCAGTGAAATGGGATTAGGTTAGATAGGACATTTTAGATTTTCATGGAATTTTCTTCTCTTTTTCATCATAGGGAAAATGAAAGCCGCCCCCTGTTACTTAAATAGCACCATCCCCAGTTAACAGTCTAACCCGGAAGGGGAACTGACAGCATTAAGATGAGCCCTGGGCCAGTGATCCAAGGCTCAGCCCAGGCCTGAGACATATGACTGGGGACCTGGACTGCAGATCATCGGCCACTGCCTGGCAGAGACGTGCAAATGCCAATTTTGCTGCTTCTCCATAGTCTGACACTGCGGAGACTCTTAGTGCAAGACTCTCAGGCCCTTTCTTGTGTGCCTTATCCCTCCTACTTCATCCTTGTTTTGAAAGTGCTACACTAAGCTACAAATCCACTACTCTCTTTTCCTTTGGGAGCAGCCATACCTTTCAACTAGGGGGTCTCATGTCTCCAGGTTGTGGATGTCTGTCTGTCTATCCATCTGCCTGTCTTCTTCCCCACACGACCGTCTTGTCAAAATGCCCTTTGGAAAATTAAACATTGCTTCCATGTGGAAACAACACAGGCAGGGAATTGTATTCATTCATATATCGCTGAAAAGATCAGGAAAGTAAAGAGTCCAAGGTAACCTCTGAACACTGAAAAAATGTCCATCTAATTTTTTTCTAATGATCATGCTTAATGTTAATGGTGTCATAGTGAGAAGGAATTCTCAATGTTGGTGGAAATGCACAGCAGTAGAACCTTTCTGGAAAGCTATTGGCACGGTATATCAAGACCTTTAAAAGAAACTCCTAGCCTTTGACCCACTAATTTTACTTTCAGGAATTTATGCTAAGGAAACAATTGAGACACTGGCAGGGATCCTCTACAAAGATGTGAGTTGCAATATTATTTATAATAGCTAAAGGGGGATAGGAGTCTGAATGTACACAATAAGAAAATGGTTACATAAATCAGAGTATACCATACAATAGAACACCTGTAGCCATTTTTAAAATATGTTATCAAAGGCTATATAATGGCATTGGAAAATGCCTTATTAAGTGGAAAAAAAGCAGGGTATTAACTACATGTATAGTATAATTCTCCAAAAAAAGCGAGGACAAATATGCCAAAGTGTTAACAGTGATTATCAGTGGCATAAATTATGTATGATTGTATTTCTTTTCTTCTTTATTTTTGGTATTTTCCAATTTTCTACAAGGCCGTTGGTAATTTTCATTATTAGAATTTTGAAAGATTAACTTCCTTCTTCACGGTCAGCTTACTCCTCCAGTAATAGAACCTTTCGTCTAGTAGTAGCTCTACTACTGTGGTGTGGAGACCAGAGAGGGTCTGCCACATCCCTTGTCACACTGGGTGCCTGCCTGGGCAGCCCTGCCACAGTACGGCAGGCATTCCCTGGCTGGTCCAGCAGACGTTCCATCATTCAAGTGAGTCACCGCAGAAGGGTGTCAAGCTGATGATATTGCTACACACTGTACTTGAACTATCAGCCACAACCCAGTATGCTGCCAAACCTTTTAGCCTTATCTTCCTAAACCGTTATTCTTTCACTGTCCAGTGAATTTCAGAGAGACTGATGGGACTGTCTGACTCCTTTTGAGGACACTGTGGGCCAGCAAACTAAAGTGGATGTAAGCCTACCAGTTGAATCCAACCCAGACCAGGAAATGTTCCTTCCATGCTAAAGTATATGCCATGTTGTTGCTGTCACTGGGCCTAGATGTGGGGGCCTGGCAGGAACCCAGGAATATTTAGGGGCATTGGGTATTCAGCTCAATACACCCATCTGGACTCTGAGGGTTGTAGGAATGCCTTTAGGAGTCGTCTGCTAGAATTGTAGTTATAAAATCATTTTCTCCTCTTTTTAATTGTTTGTTATCCTTGGCTTCATTAGTGGGAAAGGGGTTGCAAATTTGATATTGGAGGTTTCAGAGCCAGGAGTGAAATTGACCATTTTGAAATTTGTCTGTTTTGTTTTGGGTTTGATGAGAGGCTGGAGGGAGCAAGATTTTTATTTTATTTATTTATTTATTTTGTCTACCATTGTCATTTTTAAGTAACCTATAGCCAGACACTTCTGTAGTGAAAGGAGAATTTAAGATTCTACAGAGTCCTGGGCCATAATAACCATCCCTGTGTGTCTTATATCTCACATATGTGTTTGTTCTATGAGTATGAGAATGTGTAGTCATACACCTTTAGTTTTGCATCAGAACTAAAATACAATGTGCTCTTTATTTCTTGGAGGAGTGTTCGTCTGTTTACAGTCCTTCTGTTGCAATAGACATCATTGTGGTACATAAAAATGTGCAGTAGTATTGTTGATAGGTTTATTGCCATGACTCTAAAGTACAAATAAACAAAAGGCATAATTTCTTTAGTCATTTAAAAAATCACAGAAGTGAAGAGTTCTGTAGATGTTGATTAGGTCTGCTTGGTCCATTGCTGAGTTCAAGTTCTGAATATCCTTGTTAATTTTCTGTCTTGATCTGTCTAATGTTGACAGTGGAGTGTTAAAGTTTCCCGCTATTATTGTGTGGTAGTATAAGTCTCTTTGTAAGTCTCTAAGAACTTGCTTTATGAATCTGGATGCTCCTGTATTAGGTGCATATATATTTAGGATAGTTAGCTCTTCTTGTTGCATTAAGTTAGCTCTTCTTTTTGCATTGATCCCTTTACCATTATTTAATGTACTTCTTTGTCTTTTTTGATCTTTGTTGGTTTAAAGTGTTTTATCAGAGACTAGGATTGCAATCCTGCTTTTTTATTTTTTATTTTTATTTTTTGTTTTCCAATTGCCATTCACAATTGCTACAAAGAGAATAAAATACCTAGGAATACAACTTGCAAGGGTTGTGAAGGATCTCTTCAAGGAGAACTACAGACCACTGCTCAAGGAAATAAGACAAGGACACAAACAAATGGAAAAACATTCCATGCTCATGGATAGGAAGAATCAATATCATGAAAATGGCCATACTGCCCAAAGTATAGATTCAGTGCTATCCCCATCAAGCTACCATTGACTTTCTTCATAGAATTAGAAAAAACTACTTTAAATTTCATATGGAACCAAAAAAGAGCCCATATAGCCAGGACAATCCTAAGCAAAAAGATCAAAGCTGGAGGGAACACGCTACCTGACTTCAAACTATATTACAAGGCTCCAGTAACCAAAACAGCATGGTACTGATACCAAAACAGTTATATAGACCAATGGAACAGAACAGAGGCTTCAGAAATAACGCCGCACATCTACAACTATCTGATCTCTGACAAACCTGACAAAAACGAGCAATGGGGAAAGGATTTCCTGTTTAATAAATTGGCTGGCCGTATGCAGAAAACTGAAACTGGACCCCTTCCTTACATCTTATACAAAAATTAGCTCAAGATGGATTAAAGACTTAAATGTAAGACCTAAAGCTGTAAAAATCCCCCAAAAAACCTAGGCAATACCATTCAGGACATTGGCATGGTCAAAGACTTCATTACTAAAACACCAAAAGCAATGGCAACAAAAGCCAAGATTGACAAATGTGATCCAATTAAACTAAAAACTTCTGCACAGCAGAAGAAACTATCATCAGAGTGAACAGGCAACCTAGAGAATAGGAGAAAATTTTTGCAATCTGTCTATCTGACAAAGGGCTAATATCCAGAATCTACGAGGAACTTAAACAAATTTACAGGAAAAAAAAAACCATCAAGAAGTGGGTGAATTATATGAACATATACTTCTCAAAAGAAGACATTTATGTGGCCAAAAAACACATGAAAAAAACACTCATCATCACTGGTCATTAGAGAAATGCAAATCAAAACCACAGTGAGATACCATCTCATGCCAGTTAGAATGGTGATCATTAAAAAGTCAGAAAACAACAGATGCTGGAGAGAAATGTGGAGAAATAGGAAGCTTTTATACTGTGGCTGGGGGTGCAAATTGGTTCAACAGTTGTGGAAGACAGTGTGGCGAATTTTCAGGGATCTAGAACCAGACATACCATTTGACCCAGCAATCCCACTACTGGATATATACCCAAAAGATTATAAATCATTCTACTATAAAGACACATGCACATGTATGTTTATTGCAGCACTAGTCACAATAGCAAAGACTTGGAACCAACCCAAATACCCATCAATGATAGACTGGATAAAGAAAATGTGGCACATATATACTATGGAATACTATACAGCCATAAAAAAGGATGCGTTCATGTCCTTTGCAGGGACATGGATGAAGCTGGAAACCATCATTCTCAGCAAACTAACATGGGAACAGAAAACCAAACACCGCATGTTCTCACTCCTAAGTGGGAGTTGAACAATGAGAAAACATGGACACAGGGAGGAGAACATCACACACCAGGGCCTGTCGGGGGTAGGGGGCTAGGGGAGGGATAGCATTAGGAGAAATACCTAATGTAGATGACAGATTGATGGGTGCAGCAAACCACCATGGCACTTGTATATCTGTGTAAGAAACCTGCACATTCTGCACATGTATCCCAGAACTTTAATTTTAAAAAATCACAGAAGTACTATGGAGTATGCATTTTATTATTATACCAATTCAAACATAGTGGTAATAAATGTTAAAAAGTGGTTACTTAATACCAAATGTTACTGCTATGGCTAAACCATAAACAAACAAATGAATTTCTGAAATTCTGTTGCTAAAAATTACATTTGAGGCCAGGCACGGTGGCTCATGCCTGTAATCCCAGCACTTTGGGAGGCCAAGGTGGGTGCAACACCTGAGGTCAGGAGTTCAAGACCAGCCTGACCAACATGGTGAAACCCTGTCTCTACTAAAAATACAAAAAATTAGCCAGGCATGGTGGCGGGGATCTATAATGCCAGCTACTTGGGAGGCTGAGGCAGGAGAATAGCTTGAACCTAGGAGGCAGAGGCTGCAGTGAGCCGAGATCGCACCATTGCACTCCAGCCTGGGTGACAAGAGCAAAACTCTGTCTCCAAAAAAAAAAAAAAATTGCAGTTGATACTATGATAATCAACATGGGGATTGAGGATTAAGTTATTATAATAGTTACGAATATCTGCATTCCAGCCGCACCCCCAGATAATTTCAGCCATGTACTTCTGGCCAAGAACCACTTAGATATCTGAGGATGTGAAAACCATTTAGAACCCACATTGTGTTCACAGAATATGTTTCCAACTATGCCATTAGCCAAAGGCATAATTCTTGGTACAGATGGAATAGGAAGCTGGAGGTGTTTCCTACTTATTAAAGTCATTTAAAAAAAAAAAGTTGGAAGGACTTTTTAATTGTCCTGTGGTAACCACTGACCAAAAGAACACATTGGTAAAAGCCCCTGGGTCTGGGCTGTTCTCTTGAACCTCCAAATTGTCCCTGGTTCTGCTTGGGTTCCTGGACTGGGTTGTGGTTTGAAAGTTGTTGCCAGGCTTTGCCTACTAGGTCATTGTCTGGTGGGGCGGGGTTGTGTTGAGAGGACTGAGAAAGTGAGGCCTCTCTGACTAGCAGCAACTGTGGAAGAAAATGGGGACTGCACGGTAGAAAGAAGTTGACACTTTTCCTAGGACTCGAGACAGAATCAAGGGGGAGCCAGGTATTAAGCTAATAATAGCTTAGCCCTCAGCTGATCGATCTTACTGTCTTACATTACTATTGTTTTTAAATCTGTTGCTTCTTGTCAAATATATTTTAAGCTCTTGAGGTCAAGGAACCTTGGCAAATATCATTTATTGTCTTGAATATACTAAGTGCTCAATTACTAGCTTTTGCTGGATTCACAAAAAAAAAGTTTTAAAGAGTCATACTCTTTACATTTTATTTCTTCTCTTATATGAATTCCATCTGCTATATGAATCTGCCAGAGCGAACATTGGAGGCAGGATTGGGGATTTTGTTGGAATTTAGAATATGTTGAGTCTTATTGTGATTCTCTATCACTGTATTGTCATTTTCCCATGCAAATAGGGTAGGGATCTAAAGGAAACACATGAATAAGTGGTTAAGAAGAATTCTAATGCTATGACTGAGTCTGTAAAGAAGCTTGGCACAGGCTAGAAGAACAGGGCAAGTCCTGCTATCTCAGAGGGAGTACACTGGCTGCAGGAGCCCTGGCCTTAGAATCAGCAGATGAGGTTTGAACCTCAGCCCTGTTACTTATAGGCTGGGTATCCTTAGGGAAGCCTCAGCTTAGCCCGGATTTCCACATCTGTGAAATGGGAATTATAGCAGTACCTGTTTGTGGGCTTTTCGGGTGTGTAAATGAGATTCATTAGTTTATTCAATAATGATTTGTTAAATATAATACCTACAGACACTATTTTAGACGTTGGATATATAGCAGTAAGCAAAACAAAAGCCTCTGCCTCATGGAATTTATATTCTAAAATACACATAATTAAATTTAATAAAGTGTTTATCAGTCACATTAGTTTGAGCCTCTCTGATGAACTCACACTGTGGTTTTTGCTGTTATTTGTCTATAGGAGTTACAACAGTAAGTAATTAGGGCTACTATTGGGTGTCATGTTTGAATTGGTATAACCCTAGGGAAGTCCCAGTAAGTAGGACATTTGTGTGTACCTGCTAAATTGCAGTATGCTTAGAAAGTCTGTTCCCCTTGAACTGGATTTCTGTCATTTTTGCCCCCATGAAGTGCTTAGTTCAAACAGTCCAGCAGTCTGCTGAGATTCAAGGATGGCAAGTGGTGGTGTGGCTGAACTGGTTTCTCTCAGTCATTGGTGTTTGCCCTATTTGTGATGTATGATTTCACAGAGTTGTGAAGGTGCTTGTGTCATTTGTGGAAATAAGTCCAAGGGCTAACACAACCAATTAAAATCCACAAGCCACATTTCAGTGAGTAATTTCCACCTTTCCTCTCCAAACTTTTCATTAGCCACCCGTCAAAGAACAAAAAGAACAAATTGAAGGTTCAGTTCATTTTTTTCGTTGCCTTCCCTCTGGGGCTTTTCCTTTGAGTACCGTAATGCCCAAATTCCACGAAAGGAGAAAGGGCAAGCCCGGGCAGCAAACCTCAGAGGAACCGCATTCTGCTGGTAATTGCATACCTTCTCCCAAGAGGTGTATCTGTATTCACCTCCATCGGCTGTCGTCTTCTTCGTGCAGTACTTCAGGTCTCCAGTGGCACACAGCCCATCTAGTTAAAAATGCAAACAGGAAATTATTCTTTCATTGAATGGCCTTTGTGGCCCAGAAGGAAAAATAAATGGTCATTTCTGCTGAGACATAACCTGAAAAACACTCTCACAAGAGTGGAAGCTGAAGGCTCACTATAAGCTAGCCCTGCCTCAGAACAAGGCTGGTGATAGCACGTGTGTGTGGGAACTCATGTGCATGGGCTCAGGGCATTTGTCACCAATGGACATGATTGAAGAAGCTTCTATCACCTGAAAAGCAGTTGTTCTGCTGGGCAAAGCTCGTTTATACTCCGAGGAATTATAGAGCAGACGTTACTTGGATGCGGAGGTTTGGTCTGGAGGACTGTGACATGGCCCTGACAGCACGTCCCTGGGTTTCGGTGCTCCTCTGCTCTGCCCAGCTTTCCATCATCTGGCCTCCCATGACCTCCTGTGCTCCCATTGTGGTTTCCCTGTGTGCTGACAAGTTTTCTGGTTGTTATGTCTTGCAGCCCCCCGAATCCAAGCCCAACTTCACCCCTCTCGCCATCTTGGCCCATGTTCTCGGCGCCATCCAGCCCTATGCCCACCTCATCCACGTCCAGCGACTCCTCCCCCGTCAGGTCTGTTGCAGGGTTTGTTTGGTTTTCTGTTGCTGCCGTTGTTCTCTCATTGGCTTGGTCCTCTCTTCATGCAGTGTTCAGCCTCCTCGTCAACTTTGTTCCCTGCCATCCAAACCTGCACTTGCTTTTTGACAGGCCAGAAGAAGCGGTACGTGAAGATTCCAGGTAAAATCTCGGATGATGACCAATCTGTTCCCGTTTATCCAAAGCTGGCCAGGGACAACAGGGGGCTGCCTCTGCTCTCCTGTGGTTCCATCCTAAGAGACCAGAGCTAAAAGGGACCATATGCATGAACCAGCATGGCATTTTTCACACCCTTTTTAACCCTGACTCAAGTTTCTGAACTAATCTTTCTGGTGCCTAAGTTAGGGGAAGGAGCACCTCCTGAATCAGACTCTGGTTATGACGGCTCTCTCAATTTCATGTGCTCGCTGTGCTTTGGTGTAAGATAACATAAGCGGGAGCAGTGTTGAGACACGTGCCAACCTTTTCTTCTCTCCTTTTTATCAGGTGGCATCAGGCAATATTTATTTGCGGGGTTGGGTCCCTGGCTCTGAGCAGTGACACCGAGTCACTTAGACCAGATCCAGTGGAGGAGAGCCAAATAGAACACAGAATAAAAACTTGAGAGACGAAGCAATTTCTCTTAAATTGCTCACGGCTTATGCCTCCTTGTCCCCCATATACTCCCAGAACCATCCATGCTCCCAGCCTGCTTCTGTCTCTGTGTGTCATGAAGCCTGAGCTGTCCTGGGAACAGGCACTACCTCTCTCTGAGGGAGAGCAGCTTGACCTAGTTCCTCTTCTCAGGGCCATGCTGTAGTTTTCCCTGCTTTTGTGACTTCCGCACTTAAGTTATTTGCTCTTGTGCTCTTTGGGGAAAAAAAAGAGCTCTTTACAACCAGGAAAAGAATGAATAGGGATCCTGCAGAATTCCTATGCTGTGAAACTCCTGAATATGCTTCTCTCTCAAGCTTAGTCTCGGCTTTCAGACAACCAGATAGTAGAGCCCAGTTTTAAGCATCAGAAACGTTTTGGGCTTTGGGAGTATTTTCTCTTCTGTCTTTTTCTCCAAAGGGTGGATCCAGCAGAGAGGCTTAAATAATTGGTCAAGCCGAGTTTCACTTTTAGAAGAAAAGAAAACCCCATGCTATTTATATAGATACAGATACATATATTACTTTATTCCCCACTAGGCACTTACACATCTATCATTTCATTCTATCCTCATGTGAGAATGAGAAGAGAAATGGCCTGAAACCTATTGTGGAAAAAGAAAACTAAAGCACAGTGAGGTGACTTGGACACAATGACATGACTAAATGAGAGCCAGTCCAGAATTCAGGACTTCTCCCCCTCAGCTCAGCACTCTTTCCACCAAACACGTGGGTAACCCCAGCTTTGAGTTTCCATGCAGCTCCCAGCCCAGAGCCTGGCTTGCTCTTTTAGGTTTTATACAGCTTTCTACCTGGCTTTGTCCCGGATGATGGGAAGGAGCTTTTCAATAAATTCTTTTTTTTCTCACTCTATAAATAAGGGAAATTTTCAGATCATGTCTTCCTGACATTCTAGTGATTTCCTAATCATTCCTTGGACATCTTCTGGGCACTTTGGGAGACATTAACTTTTTAAGATACCAGAAATAGGCCGGGCGCGGTGGCTCAAGCCTGTAATCCCAGCACTTTGGGAGGCCGAGACGGGCGGATCACGAGGTCAGGAGATCAAGACCATCCTGGCTAACCCGGTGAAACCCCGTCTCTACTAAAAAATACAAAAATCTAGCCGGGCGAGGTGGCGGGCGCCTGTAGTCCCAGCTACTCGGGAGGCTGAGGCAGGAGAATGGCGTGAACCCGGGAGGCGGAGCTTGCAGTGAGCTGAGATCCGGCCACTGCACTCCAGCCTGGGCCACAGAGCGAAACTCCGCCTCAAAAAAAAAAAAAAAAAAGATACCAGAAATAGCATGGATTATTCTCATTAGATCATGCGGACCTGAACCAGAGGAAACGAAGTGACCACAGACAAGTCAGCTTCCAAAATGCCTTACTCACTCATTAGAGAAACTTGGGCTTTAGGAGAATGTAGTTCCTTCATTTTTATCAAAATGGAGTAAAAATCTTCAAACTATTGGCCCTTTGGACAAAATGAGTTAAGAGACTCGAGAGTGGCATCACTCAGCTAAAATCCTAAAATGTCCTCTCTGCCTTGATGCTACTCACATTTTTGTGACTCTGAGCTTTGGGGCCCTGTTTCTTGTCAAGTATCTTTACCTCTTCACTCGTTTTCATCTCCCCAAATAGTTCCAGACTGTTTTTCCTTCCTCCCTCTTCCTACCTCCCAAAGTATTTCCAGATTGACAGAGGGCAGTGGCAATAGAATCTGCCCATCTTGTGTGTCTGGGGTCACGATCAGTCAGTACCTCCTCCCCTGGCCATTGTTAGAATAGCACCATTTGGACACCCTTTAGGAAGCTGCCCTCTTGAAATAGTCAAGGCAGGCAGGGCGCAGTGGCTCACACCTGTAATCCCAGCACTTCAGGAGGCTGAGGCGGGGAGATCACCCGAGGTTAGGAGTTCAAGACCAGCCTGGACAACATGGAGAAACCCCATCTCTACTAATTAGTAAAGTACAAAAATTAGCCAGGCATGGTGGCAGGCGCCTGTAATCCCAGCTACTCAGGTGGATTGCTGGAACCTGGGAGGCACAGGTTGCAGTGAGCCAAGATCACGCCATTGCATTCCAACCTGGGTGACAGAGCTAGACTCCATCTCAAAAAAAAAAAAAAAAAAAAAAAGTCAAGGCAGAGTTGGGCTAAGTGTGTGTGCCCAGGGGAGCACAGATAGCAACATTGCTGGGGAGCTGGCTCATCAGAGGAACAGAGAGGGCCAAAATCTGTACACTGCAGTGTATAGCAAAGAGGTGGTGGTATACACCCATTATTCAGGTCAATTGAGGCCTCTCCCAAATCCACTTCCAGAGCATGAAGCTTCAGATTTCCTTCCCTGAGCAAAGCCTTTAAAAGTAAATATTAAATTAGACCTAATCAGTGGTCCCATGAACTTCTGTATGATATCTCCTCTGGAAATTGCTTCCTGTCTGTATTAGTCGGTTTTCATGCTGCTGATGAAAACATACCCAAGACTGGGAAGAAAAAGATGTTTAACAGACTTACAGTTCCACATGGCTGGGGAGGCCTCACAATCATGGCAGAAGGCAAGGAGGAGGAAGTCCTGTCTTTCATGGATGGCAGCAGGCAAAAAGAGAGTTTGTGTAGGGAAGCTCCCATTTTTGAAACCATCAGATCTCATGAGACCCAATCACTATTACGAGAACAGTACAGGGAAGACTATCCCCCACGATTCAGTCATCTCCACCGAGTCTCTCCCACAACACGGGAATTATGGGAGCTACAAGATGAGATTCAGGTGGGGATGCAGAGCCAAACCATATCACTGTCCCCTCTTCAAATCATTGATAGACTTTGTTTGTTCAAAGTCAGGAATGAAGATGCCTTTTGCAGCACAGTAGAGAAAGGGTGCTGGAGACGCATTCCCTCCATATTTCCCTTTTCTTTCACTTGCTATAGTCACCTCCCCCATAAAAGCCCACAGTCCCAAACCCATAACTTGCATTCGCACAGGAGTCCCTGGAAATTTTGCCTAAATGATCAACCCTTTGCCACCTGCCAGTCTAGCTGGTCCCACCTCCCTGTAGTGCCATATGATGGAGAACGGGTCATCATTTTGCAAGGTTTGCAAGGGCATTTGAGGGAAACTCCTGTGAGTGCTTTCCAGGCCTTGTGCCATACTCAGGGGTGAAAATTAAAAGGGAACTAGCAGGAGGATCCAAACTTGTTCATGCCTTTAAAGGCCCAGCTGAAATCTGAAGGGCAGTGTGACAGGAGCAGCCAAAAACTGCTCCAGGCTCTCTGTAGCCAGTTTTGAGATGCACTGTGGAGAATAGGAAGCCAAAGAACCAATGATGCCTGGTGGAGATTTTTTATTTTTTTTCAATCAGAGCCAAAGCCTACAAACACAATCTTTCTGCCAACGGGATTTGTCTGTTTTGGTAGGAACCCTACCTAAAGCAAACTGCTTAAGGCCTTTGAGAAGGAGTTACGGGACACTTGAGTTGTTGAGCTGACAAGCTTTTAAGAAGATAAGACTTTTTGGGTAGGGTTGCCAGATTTAGCAAATAAAATAAAAATACAGCATACCCAGTTAAATTTGGATGGTAGATAAACAACAAAAATGTTTTCATATACATATGTCCCATGCAATATTTGGGACATAATGTATACTAAAGAAATATTTATTGTTTAATCTGCCATCCAAATTTAACTAGGTGTCCTGTATTTTATCTGGCAACCCTACCCATTCCTACTCCTTGGGCAATACAAATGGCCCCCTTTAAAAGCACCTCTTCTATCATTTCTCCCATTTTTGTGCCTATCCTATCGCAGTTGAGGGAGATCTCAAGGGAAAATTCCTCCCATAGACTATTGGCTACTTATCAACTTGAGGAAAAAACAAAGCCCTTTCTTGGCTTGCTTATTTATTTATTTATTTATTTACTTACATTTTTTTCGAGACAGGGTCTCACTTGACTAGAGTGCAGTGGTGCAATCTCTGCTCATTGCGGCCTCAACCTCCTGGGCTCAACCAGTCCTCCTGCCTCAGCCTCCCAAGTAACCTGGACTCGACACGTGTCCCATCATGCCTGGCTAATTTTTAAAAATTTTTTGTAGAGATGGAGGTGTCTACAGTCTGGACTTAAATTCCTGGGCTCAAGCAATCCTCCCACTTCCCAAAGTGCTAGGATTACAGGCATGTGCCACAGCACCTAGTCTGTTATTTTTTAATGTGTTATGTTATTGCCACTTCATTATTCAGTTTCACAAACCTAATATCAATGGAATGTTACTCCTTTTGAATGATAATCTTGGACACCTGGACCATTCCCTTTTATTTCTGCCTGCCAAATACCCCTGCTGGTTTCCCGGCTTGCCCCTGTTTTGTCCCATTATCCTTATTTAGTGAGGTTAATAAGTAATGTTCGCAAAAATCCAGTCAGAGGAGCTTTTCCTCAGATACTGTTTCCCTTACTTTTAGTCCCCCTTCCCTGGTCTCTTTGCTTTTTACCCACCTGCTTTGCCCTGCCCAGGACTTGCTCTGCCCTGTCCTCAAGAGGCAGAAATATTGCCTCAAAACCTGGTCTCTGAGACCCCGGCTAATGTGAACTGGATTCTCCTTTCACCTTCAATGTCATAACAGGCTCCATTTGCCTGTCAGTATAGTCTTTTATCTGTTTTAGCACTTTTCACAGCCAAGTCACTCCTCCTCTCTGCTTCCCAGCTTCTCAAAAAAAAAAAAAAAAAAAAAAAAAAAAAAAAGCTTCTTAGGTTCCTCCCTGGAAAGTTGCACATAGGATATTTGGTCCTTGCTGGCCAACACAGACTTGGTTTCTTTGGCTCACAGATTGTGCCCCTTGTCCTGAACTTTATTCTTTCATCATAATTAGCCAGGAAGAGCTGTTTTCCTGTTGAAGCTGATGAATACTAAGGACTCTTCTTTCCTTCATTCCCAGGGGTCCCACTTCATTTTCTCCTGCTTTCCCAATGTTTTCCCACCTGGCCATCATCTCTTGGCTCCTAGAAAACCAGAGGGAACAACAGTAAACTATGGCCCAGCAATAAATTTGAGATAACCATTTACTTGGATCAGCCTGCACAATGGAGACCATGTGGCTCACAAAGTTTAAAATATTTACCACCTGGCTCTTTGCGGAAAAAGGTTGCCACCCTCTGCTCTAGAACAGTGGCTCTCAACCCTCATTTCATATTGGAATTACTTGGAGAGCTTTTTTAAAATACTGATGCTCAGCTGGGTGCGGTGGCTCACGCCTGTAATCCCAGCACTTTGGGAGGCAGAGGCAGGTGGATCACGAGGTCAGGAGATTGAGACCATCCTGGCTAACATGGTGAAACGCTGTGTCTACTAAAAATACAAAAAATTACCTGGGCGTGGTGGTGGGCGCCTGTAGTCCCAACTACTCGGGAGGCTGAGGCAAGAGAATGGCGTGAACCCGGGAGGCGGAGCTTACAGTGAGCCGAGATGGTGTCACTGCACTCCAGCCTGGGCAACAGAGTGAGATTCCATCTCAAAAAAAAAAAAAAAAAAAGATGCCTATATAATATCTGCACATCTGGGTAGAACCCAGGCATCTGCATTTTCTAAATGTTCCCCAGGTGATTTGGATGCACAGTGAGAGTGATTGTAAACACTTATTGGACGTGAGAAAAGCAAAAACAAAACAAACAAAACGCCTCATGTCCCCTCTCCCTTCTTCCTCCTCTCCACACTCCCCATACAGGTGCACGTGTGGGCTCGTGCACACACATGTGTAATTGCCCTCATGCACCTTGTCTATTCCCTCCCCTGGGGGTTGGAGAGCTCCAGCTCTGGAATCCTGCCTCACCAGCAAGACCCAGCCTGGTAAGAAATCAGGAACATCTGGGAGAGCTCATGTCCGCCCGTGGCCTGGAACTGAAACTTGGCTTTGCTGGAATTTCTCCTTTTTGACTCACTGAGCATTGCCAGCTTTCAACAGGGTCTGTTGGGAGCGTGTTCCCCAGAGCAGCTTGGAACTTCTTTCCTGCCCCTGCTTCCCTCCCCTCCCACAAGCACTCCCACTCCAAAAATGGGGCCCAGCCTGCCCTCCCGCTGTTTGGCTGTTGTAACTCCCAGGTAGAGTTTTAACATGGCACAAGGTGACCCCACAAGAAGTGCAGTTTCTTGAAGCTTATGGCTTTTCTCTGAATATTTCTCATTTTTCTCCTGTGACCTTTGCAGCTTTCCCACCTCATGTCTTGCCATCTGGCTGCCTTGCCAGGCACTTCCCACGAGAGGGGACTAGGTAGTTTACAGGGAAAGGGAAGAAGGGAGATTAAATATCTGGGGCTTTCTAAGGGTTTTTTCAAAAATGTTAAATAAACTCCTGTTTTCACACAGCACACCGTTCCGGAAGGCGAAAGCCTTGTATGCCTGCAAAGCTGAACATGACTCAGAACTTTCGTTCACAGCAGGCATGGTCTTCGATAATGGTGAGTTTCTCATCCCCTTGCAAAGATATGGGCGGGGGGCGGGGGCAAGAGGAGCACATAAATGGCATTTTCAAAGCTCCTCCCTAGGGAAAATCTCAATACAATGGGTAAGAAAAAAAAGGTGTGTGTGTGTATGTGTGTGTGTGTGTGTGTGTGTTGGTTTCTGTGTCTTTTCCCAAAATAAAAGAGCAGCAGCAGGACTTCCGGAGACATCGTGAAGAGTGAACTAGTGTAATCAGCTCCGCGTTGAGTTGTTACCACCGTGAATGAGATTGTGCCTGCAAAAGACCCAGCCTAGGACCTGAAAGTGGCTTTAAGAGATCATACGCATCACATGTTTAAAATGGTACTCAACACGTATTAAGCATTCAATAAGTTAATATTTTTATTATTAAAACCATCATCATTGTATCCATCTTTGAAAAAGGCCCTGATGCTCTCATAGTTCACAGTGACAATTTTTCCTCACTTTTGTCTGAGCAGTGGGTGCTGCACCTGACTCTGGGGTCCTGGCTATATCTGTAAACACATTCCAGGCCAGAGCAGAGATGGGTTCCTGGGGACCAGCCCTTGACTGTACTCACATCCACAGGGGCTGCCATTGTGTGTGCCCAGCCACTGCATTCAGCATAGCAGAGATACCCATCAGGTACAGGTAGACAAAAGGGGGAACAAGGCACAGAGCATGGGGGTTTCCCAGGTCACACTCAACCCTTGGCCTTCTGGGTCAGCAGAAGGAGGAGGGATTACCCCAGAACTGCATGTGGGTGTCTGGGTCTGCATTCCCTTTTATCGCTCTCAAAGTCTCAAGCACTGTCCTTAAACCTTTGCTCCATTAACTTTCATCTGGGCCCTTTATAAATCAAAGTGCACAAACAGCCAGCCCAGCCACCTCTCCTGTTCACAGCTGGTGCTTGCAGGCCCCAGCAGACTGCAGGTGCAGTGCAGGTGCAGTGGGGCTGCTGAAGGCTGTCCAAAGCCATTTTACTGGTGAGTGTCCCCCACACAGGCCCAGGCGGCGGAGTCCTCGCCCTGTCGTAACATGACACGGCTCTTACAGAAGACAAACCAGAATGGGCTACATTGCTTGGGCTTCTGCTTCCTGCTTTGTCAGCAGGGTAGGGGCTTCTGCCTGTAGAAGAGCAGGATTTGAGAGATTCCTACACTGACAGGTGAATCCAGGGCTTAAAGGGCTGTCCTCTAAGTCCCAATTCACTGCTCACATGGGCAAGAGATCATCATGTTCCTATCAGCCATTCCCTCTGACAACACAAAGGACTCCTGATCTCAGGGGCAGAATTGTTTTAAACTAGCAAAAGTTATGTATATGCTTCTCTCTTCTTTGTGATTCCTTTTGGTGAGTGCAGCCTTCTTCCATTTTTTAACGGTTTATTAAGATAGCCGTACAACCTACAATTTACCCATTTAAAATGTACAATTCAATGGTTTTTAGTATATTCAGAGTTGTGCAACCATCACCACTATATAATTCCAGAATATTTTCATCACCCCCAAAAGAAACCCCATACCTTTTAGCAGTCATGCCCCACTTACCACAACCCATTTCCATCCAGCCCAAGGCAGCCACTCTTCTACTTTGTCTCTCTCTATTTGCCTGCTCTGGACATTTCATACAAATGGAATTATACAGTATGTGATCTTTGAAACTGGATTCTTCAGTTTGCATAATGTTCAAGTTCATCCACATTGTAGCGTGTCAGAACCATATTCCTTTTAATGTGTGATGGTATGGACATAGCACTGTTCATGTAAGCTCATTCCTCAGTAGATGTGCACGTTGTTTCCACTTTTTGGCTCTTTGAACAATGCTGCTGTGAACATGCGTGTAGGTGTTTGTGAGGGCGCAGGTTTCCAGTTCTCTTGGGGATGCACCTATGAGTGGGACTGCAGGGCCATATGAATTCTGTGTTTAAGTGTTTGAGGAAATGCCAAACTGTTTCACGAAGAAGTTGCACCATTTTACCATTTTATGTTCCTACCTTCTTTCATTTTTAAGTCTTTCTGCAGTAGCTTAAACAGTTAAGCATAAAGGGGGAAAAAAAAGAAGAGAAGAGAAGCCTGGGTGATTGTTAACTGCCAAGTCCCTTTTTTCCCCAGCAGAGTGTCCTTCAGCATCCACAGCCATCTTCACTGCCACACCGAAGCCCCGGGTGCCTCCACCTCTCACCTGGGCGCTTCCACTGGCCGCCCGACACATCTTTTCACTTCTGCTCTTGCTGCCATGACCTCCTCTTTACCGAGCAACGAGGGTGATCTTTGAAAAATGGAAATGACATTAAAGCCCTTCAGTGGCCCCCCATTGCTCTGAGAATTACTTACAAGGCCCTCCGGGGCCCAGTCCCTGCCCCTCTGACCTCTCGCCCTCACTTGACATACTACAGCGTCATAGACCTTCTTCATGTTCTCAAGTAAGGTCAGCAAACTATGACCTGCCGGTCAAATCCAACCCACCACCTGCCACCTAACAATTCTGTAAGTGCTCCCGCCTACAGCGTGGTAATCATCAGAAATCCTATGGGTATTGATAGATGAGAGCAAGAGGGAAGTTTGGTTGAATGAGTAAGAGGACTTACCCAAGCCTTCCTGTGAGCTGTAGGAGTCATGGCAGAGTTTGCTGACACTGGTTTGTTTTTAACCAGCCTTGCCAGTGACCTTTCAAATTCCCTGAGGAGCAAAAGGCCAAATTAAACCTGAAAGAAAACACCTCTCAGTGTTGACTGAGTTGCAGTAGAAAATGGACCTGACGAAATGTTAGTACACCTTCTCAGTTGGGTTAACTGAAAATATGTTATTAGGTCTTCTTTCCAGAGGAAAATGCTTACGTAGACCCTCTTCCTCCCCACCCTGTCACCTCTACCAGAGAAAATGAGGCATTACAGAACACTGTTATTCTGCCTGGCGGGGGGTGGGGGGGTCTTTTTCCTTGTTCCATTTCTTGTGAGTTTACCACTGGGGATATTAGGTAAAGGCTATTTAATTTGTATGCTGTGTAGCTGTCAGATTAAATCATCAAACCAATCAGAAGAAAGTGCACGTGTGTGTGTTTGTGTGTGTGTGTGTGTCTTTGTGTGTGTGTCAGGCTTAAGAAGAATGAATAAGGAAGAGGAAAAGGGAGGGGCCCGTGGAGGGAAAGTCTGTTGTTTCATAATGATTAATCTCAAAGCCTTTGGATTCCAAGGGCCCCTACTGTGACTCTGGAGTGGCTGCTGCTGTCAGCTCATGGACTTTGTGCAGTGGGAAATGGATGTGCAATACCTAGAAATAATTCCAGTGTCAGCTCTGGCCAATCTACTGGGAAACTGTCCATTTTAACAAGAGCACCTCAGACAGTAACTGGAAAGAGAAATAGCTCATATTCTCAGGAACGTTAGTCATCTTGAAGCAACATGATTTGTGATACCTGGAAAATGCACATGGCAGTCACTAAAATTGGGTTCTAGGGATACTTTTAACAAGATCTGAGAGGAGATGGATCCATTCATTCCCATGGTACCTGACACAGCACAACTACACAGCAGGCCTGTCCCAAGTTTCCTTTGCTGATGGAGAACATCCTCACGGGGGAGCCCCCAAGCTGCCTAGGAAATAGGCTAACAGGAGAGCACTCAGGGATCTCCTTCAGCTTCTCCAGCCATCTTCGCTGCCACGCCCAAGCCCAGGCCACCTCCACCTCTCACCTGGGCGCTTCCACTGGCCGCCTGACACATCTTGTTGCTGGCTTCCACTCTTGCTCCCATAACCCCTTCTTCACATAGCAGCAAGAGTCATCTTTGAAAATGAAAATCACATCATGTTATTTCCTGCTTAAAATCTATCAGTGGCCTCCCACTGCTCTGAGAATGACTTACAAGGCCCCCCAGGGCCCAGTTCCTACCCCTCTGACCTCCTCTCACCCTCACTTGACATCCTGCAGCTTCGCAGGCCTTTATGTTCTCAGGTAAGAGCAGCAAACTATGACCTGCCAGTCAAATCCAACCGGCCACTTGTTTTTGTAAATAAAGCTTGACTGGAACACAGACACTCATGCCTTTGTGTCTGCGTGTTATCTGTGGCACTAATGGCAGAGTTAAGGAGAGAGACACACTGACCGTGAGGCTCTTTAGGAAATAGAGGCCCACCAGTGTTCTAAAATCCCTCCCAGCCTTTTCCCATTGCAGGGCCGCTGCGCTTGCACTACCCACTGCTCTAGTCTTTCTCCTTTCACCACTCCCTAAAATTATGTGCTTGCTTATTGCTTGATTGTCCCGCCGAGCAAAATCTTGTCTGCTTGTTCTGTGCTATGTGCAAGGACCTAGCATGCTGTCTAGCATGTGGTAGGTGTTCAGTAAACATATTTAAATGAGTGAATGTACTTTAATTACCCAGGGGTCTGCACCTCTTTTAGTTAAGACTTCTTTTGGGAACAGTCAGCCATTAGAGACCTTAGTCGCACACTTGCTCCCTGTCCATGGTGAGCGAAGGAGGGCAGAAGGCATGAGTTGTATGCGCAGGGGTGTATGGTGTACACAGGGGTAGAGCTGAGAGAAAGTGGTTGGCAGGAAGCACACCTGTGTCCCCAGAAGCTTGTATTTGTTATATGCTTGCTGGGCTGAAGAGCCCCTCAGGCAGCTTGCGGCAACACCTTTTGTGTTTGTAGCATCTTGGACACTGGTGCAGTTCAGTGTTGCACATTGGCGCCATTCAGCCCAACAAGCGCTTAGCATCTTTGATGTTCAGAGCATTGGGCTAGGCAACAGCAGTAGTAGTTAAGATGACAGACTCTGGGATCAGATGGCCTGGGCTCTGATTCATTTTCATCGACTACCAGCTATTAATATTTAGTTTTGGCCAAGATGCTTAACTTTTCTCAGCCACAGTGTTTCATCAGTAAAGTGAGGATAATAGCAGAACCAACTCCATAGTCATTCTGAAGATGAAAGGAGGAAATGCAGGTGTGAAGCGTGTATTCGCAAAAGGTCTGCCACCTGGCATGTGCTCAACATGTTATCTTCCTTATCAGCATGGCTCACACTCTCTGGTTAAATAGAGGCCTGATATAGTGGGAAGGGGGTTGGTCTCTGGAATCAAACGAGCTGAGTTTAAATTTTGGTTCTAGTATTGTGACTGTGCACAAATTATTTTACCTCTCTGAGCCTTAATTTTCTCATCTGCAAAATATGGATAATAATAATATAAGCTAGGATCCTGAGAATCAAATGAATCAATATGTCTAAAACTCCAAGCACATGGCAGCTTCATAACATATCTAAGTGTTAGCTTGTATCATCATAATTCATGAGGCAGAAGGGAATTACTGAAGGTTGTTGAGCCAGGAAGTGCTATAATCCAAACCAAAACGCACTGAAAAACTAGATAGAGAAGCAAAGCTTAGCACATTTGAACAGCATATTAATAGGATGCGTGCATACTATGTGGGATGTACTATGAGCATTTTAGGAGTCTGGAAGAGGAGGGTGCGGGTAGAAGGGATTCCATGGTAATATTTACAAAGGAAGTGGGGCTTCAGGTAAGCCTTAACGTGGAAACAGAAGACAGCAGAAAGAAAGGGGGCACTGGTGCTGCCTCCCTCCTCCGTTAGTAAATGACAGTTTGCATTTTAACTCGGAGGCATTTGGGCACAGAAAAGTTATAGCTCCTAACTTCCTGTGAACTAGTGAAAATACAGGTTCCTGCATCCCCTTCCCAGAGATTCTGCTTTAATTGATTTGCCATGGGTCCCAGGAATGTGCGGTTTGAATAAGCATCCTGAGGGTTCTGAAGCACATGGTCTGGCATATGCTTTAGTAAACCCTGGCTTGAAGGCTCAGTGAGTCAGCAGTCCGACCCAAAGGCTGTGTTATCTCCTGCCATCCCCTGTGACCTACCTTTTGGCCTCCAGTTTGGAGGGCCTGTCTTGTCCCCTCTAATTCTTCCTTTAGCCCCCAAATTGCATTGTAAATGTTTTCACCCCAGTACCTGTGCTGTGGTTGAACAGCTGCCCAGGAAAAGGAGAAAGATCTGAAGGAGATGGACTCAGTGCATCTGGTAGAGTAACAACTCAACTTGGAGCTTTGCTGTAAAGCAGGAGGGCCTGGCTTTTGTTTTTGTTTTGTCAGTTTGGTTGCTTTATTCTTTCTAGGTTTTTATTTTGGAGAATGGGTTTGATTTGTTATTTTTATTCTAAACATTTGATTTTTCCTGAAGCTCAGGTGGGTGGTAAGGGCTGTCTGGTTTTATTAGGTCTTACTAGGAGGGGGTCTTGCTGAGCAGTCCCGATCCAGGATCTCCTACTGACTAGCCTGTACTGAGCATTTGCTCTGTGCCTGGCTCTGTGCCGAGTGCTTTATCCACACCAGCTCCTTACATATTTGCAAGAACCCACTAAAGGGAAGAGGGGCTTGTCACCAGTATGAAGTGCAGAAACTGAAGTGATCTTGGAAGCTTTGGTTGGATGGATGGGCAGAGGGCAGGGGTATTTGGGTGTTCTTTAAGAGTGGCATGGAAGACCTTTGGTAATTGGAGAGGCCAGGTTGCTTTTAATTTGTATCTTCTTCCAAGGCACTTCTCTCCCAGACTCTGTCTTGTGTGGGTTGTCATGAACCCAAAGTATCCTTGCTGTTTATTCCTGAGGCTTAGTGATCTGAAATTGGCCAACTTTGGAGGCCAACGAATAGATGTTTAACCTTGTCTTTTCCTAAAGAGGCACTCAAGGTGTACCCAAAGTTGACTGGCACTGATCTTCTGGAAGATTCTTTTGCTGTCTCCCATTTGCCTCCTTTGGTTTCTGTTCTTGCGTCTTTCCCTACAAACTGAAACTAGAATTCTGTAGCAGTGTCGGATCGGAAATGCTTTTCTAAAACAAGCTCAGGAAGTCATTTAATTAGCCCAGGAAGGGAATAGGGGAAAATCTATTCTCTCCAAATAATCTTGGAAAATTGGAGCTTTCCTAACACATTAAGAGTAAATGCCCTGCCTCACTGCAGAGTGATCTGTATATCTTCAGTTGACAAGCATGAACATCCCCCACCTCTTAGTCCCATGATTCCTTCTCTCTTCCTTCCTGCTATTGACTACTTTGCAGACTCAGCTGGATTTTAGATAATCTTTATAACATCACAATGGTTTCCATGGAGATGGATCATGATGTCACAAAAGTAGATATACATTCTTTGGATACTGAAAAATCAAAGGGCAATAGAGGGAGGAAGAGAAGAATTTTTAAGCTGGTATACAGAGGAGGGGGAAATCTAGAGAACAGGAAAGAAAACTAAGAAAGAGTGTGAGTGAAACAGAGAAATGGCTATTCAAAGGCTATTCAAAATGACAACCACCAAAAAAAAAAAAAAAAAAAAAACCCAGAAAATTTGCAAGGAAATTAGAAGCAGGGGGTAAGGATTTGAAGGAAAGTAAGATGATGATGAGAAGCTGGATTGATTGAGACAGGGTCTTGCTCTGTTGCCCAGGCTGGAGTGCAGTGGTGCAATCATGGCTCAGTGCAGCCTCGACCTGCTGAGCCCAAGCAATCCTCCCACTTCGGCACTCCCCCTCCTCCAAGTAGCTGGGACTACAGACACGCTCCATCAAACATGGCTAGTTTTTGTATATTTTGTAGAGGTGAAGTTTTGCCATGTTGCCCAGGCTGTTCTCAAACTCCTGGGCTGAAGCAATCCACCTGCCTCAGCCTCCCAAGGTGCTGGGATTACAGGCGTGAACCACCAGGCCCAGCCTCTAGATGCTGGATATCTTTAGAGACTAGTTCTTAGTCTTCTTTGAGTACTGCACTGAGTACATAGTTGATACTGGGCAGGCGGGTGGGTGAGTACGTGGGAGGAAGGAAGGAAGGAAAGGAAGAAAAGGAAGGAAGAAAGGAAGGATACATACATGTATGGATGGACCAGGTCAATTGTTGCCCTCTAACCTACATAGTAGGAATCTGTCACTTCTTTGTAGTTTAAACCAGAAGCTTCAGAAAATCTATGAAATCCCTAAAATTGTATGCAAAATTTTGAATGTCTGTGACTGTTTCCTTTTTCATTGTGAAGAAAGTTTTCAGGACAGCTTTCATCAAAAGGCTTATATCTCACAAAAGGTTCAGAACCTCTAAACTTCTAGAATGATGTAACTTAATAAGTGATTGTACTCATTGTTCAAGCTTCCTTCACACACACACACACACACACACCCACCCCCCACACACACACACATCTGCCGCCTTCTCTATCTGTAACACCATCTATTCTCGCTTTCTCTCCCCTTCCTGTACAGTTCACCCATCTCAGGAGCCTGGCTGGTTGGAGGGGACTCTGAACGGAAAGACTGGCCTCATCCCTGAGAATTACGTGGAGTTCCTCTAACCGTGGGCCCCAGCAGAACTGCTGAGCTTTACATGGTATCCATGACAACTGCTGATTCCAGTGTCGTAGGCCATTTCTCTTTGCCACTGAGAAATGCAGCGTGACTGACTCTGTTGCTACCTGTCAACATGAATGTTTCTGTGAGCTCTGGTGTCACTCATCTCCATGATCATCTCAGCCAACACTCGTCAATACTGCAAGAAAAGAAGTCAATCAGCAGAGGAGACCATTTGCTTTTGATAACTAAGAGGAAGACTTGCAAAGCCGTTTTCTCCTGAGTACCCTAAATAGGGGGCACTCATTTTGTTTCAACAGTCCGAACGCCCAACCTTCACAAAGAGGAAGTCAGATAGAAGTAGTCCCCGAGAGCACACTGCGTAGCTAAGTCTGCTGGGGCTGGGTGAAGAAATTGGCGCTGAGATCCAGGCTGGATCCATTGCTTTTGTTTACAGTAGGCACTCTCTCTACCCCACCTCTCAGTACTTGAGACTTAAAGTGCTACAGGCAGCTGAGTCTGTTTGCATGCAGGATGAAGAGGGTTAAAGCACTGTTTATATAAGATCCAATCTCTCACCATCTCTAAAGCAGCCGTTGGCCCATCATCAGTGAGATATAGTCCAGTCTTCTCATGCATGGGAACACACACACCCTGCGTTTCTCCCTCCCCGGCTAGGAACCTCTCTGCCACCAAGGGCTGCCATCCATCGCCTAGTAACCACGGCAACCCAACCTACTCTAAAACCAAACCAAAAAAAATAAAATAACACATCCTCTTTGCATGACACATTTTTTCTCTCCCCTTTTTGGTATACTTTTATTGAATGGTTTTCTAACAACTTGAAGCACAGGATCAAGGAATTAGGGTGGTCTACTTGAGGCAGACGGGATAGTAGCTGAGAACTGTTCCCCTTCTGATGAATTTCAGCAGCATCGGGATATATTTGGAGCACACCTTAGTAATCTCTTGAGATTAAATTACATAGTCTTAATATTTCTGTTCCTCCATGCAACTGATGTTTGTTTTTTAAAGGGTAAGATGCTGCCTCCCAATGGGTGACACCATCTGGCTGGTTTCCCCATGTCTTCCTGTTCACCCATCCCTGCTCCCACCCTTGCCTGCCTCTAACCCACCACTGGCCAGCCCCCTTGCCCTGCTCTGGGCTGCTGAACACTGGTGCTGTGGTGGTTTTCAAGGTTAATTCCTAGGCTAACCGTATGGCCTATTTTAAAAGGACATCTATATTCACTGCCACTCCGAAAAAGGGAATTATTTCTCAGTCTTTTGAGGCATGAGACTAATATAGGCCATTGTGATTCAGAAAAAAACCCAAGGTTGGAGGGTGGGATGGGTACCCTCTGAAAAAGGGAATTTGCTGGTGAAAAGAGGCTGGATCTTGTGGAAGACTGCCTTCGATGGGGAAGTTCTGCCTGGACATTTCAAATTCACTTGGCCTTCAAACAACAGAGTCATCCATATCTTCCACATGTGAATGTCATTGCAAGGGTGACTCTAGACAAACTACAAACCGATGGATGGTCAGGCTCCCCAGGAGCCCCTTGGATGGCAGCGTTGCTTCAGAGTGTTTCCTGTTTCTGGAATTCCTTGTTAGGGAATGTCAAAGAAGAAAAGAAAAACTTGAATTGTGTGGAATTACTGTATCTTTTACTTTTTTTTTGAAAAGATAAACTTGTAAATAGAATGATTTGAAATACTATATGGCAAAGTTTTATATTTGATATTCTTTAAGCTAGTTGCTCACACGCTTAGTCTTCAGTTGCTGAAGAAGTATGTTTAGGAGGGAGAGAGGGGCGGCAAAGCTGAAGAGAGTCAAGGTCACTGTCCCCGCTTCGGCCTGAAGGAAAGAGAAGACATTCCTATGGCCTTGCTCTCTGCTGTCCCGTTAGTGGGCATGATACATCAGTGGTGTTCAGTCTTTATGTGTTTCTGAGCATCCCTTGGGCTTTGGATTTGGAGATGGGAAGAGCATCTCCAGGCAATGAGTTTTTCAAAGAATGCCTACTTAGTAGTAAGATGAAGCTCAGGATTTAAATAAGTGGGGTCAGGCATTTGATTTTTTGTCTTTCTTCTCAGGTGTATTTCTTGGTACCCCCAAGATATCAGGACAGAAAGAGATGAGTCAATTGCTGTGTTCTTTGCTTCTTTTTCTCCACATCTTCTGAGACTTCAGAAATGTGGACAAGCTAGTTTTCAAATTTTGTGTGCATCTGTAAGTTCTTAAAAAACGAGCTTCTTAGAATGTTCAGTTTTCAATGTGTTGCTGCTTTCCTTTTTCCTAAACATTTTTAAACTCTTCCCTTTCACCTCCAATTCCCTATGATCCCAAAGGAAGAGGAAGACTCCAGGAGGGATGTAGATTGTGCCATCATAGCTTTACAGGTGGTTTTAAAGTTAACAGGGGTTTGTCATGGCAATTCACTACTTAATTTATCAGCTCAAGGATTATATGACTCTTTTCCAGGAACTCACCCAAGAGCAAGCTAGACACTACCATCGAATCAGGGAATAAGAATTAAGAATGGACAGGACCAAGATAGAACTCGAGAAAGCCATTGGAGAAAACTCAAGAAGAAAGGGAGTGTACTAATAGGTTACATCTGTGGACTTGAGGACAAGAAGACCTTGGGAAATGGGGGCCTCAGGGGATGTGCATTCACCTACTATTGTGTTTCCCAAAGAGAGACCAATATCATGCTTTTAACACATACAATGGGGTTTTTTATTTGTGTTTTTGTTTGTTTGTTTGTTTGATTTTTGAGGCGAGTCTCGCTCTGTGACCCAGGCTGGAGTGCAGTGGCGCAATCTTGGCTCACTGCAACCTCAACCTCCCAGGTTCAAGTGATTCTCCTGCCTCAGCCTCCCAAGAAGCTGGGACTACAGGCATGAGCCATCACACCCAGCTAGTTTTTTGTATTTTTAGTAGAGACGGGGTTTTGCCCTGTTGGCCAGGCTGATCTCGAAGTCCTGACCTCAAGTAGTCTGTCCGCCTCTGTTCCCCAAAGTGCTGGGATTCCAGGTGTGAGCCACCATGGCCGACCACATTTGATGTCTGAAGTTGTAATCTGTCCCATCATAAACTTACCTGGAGCTCATGTGGAGGAACAGAAGGCCAAGGTCCTTGCTTTGGGAGTGCCTCACAAAGCATCCCTGTAGACACATGGCCCCAGCTTCACTGCTTGGAATCATGTCCCTCCCTCCTGAGTTGGCTCTGATTTGAAACCAGGAGAAACAGAGCTGCTGCCAATGGGATCTTTTAGGTAACCCCCTCTCCAGCTTCCATGTGTCTGTGCAGTGCCCATGAGTTGCTGCCAATGGGATCTCTTAGGTACCCCCTCCCCAGCTTCCCTGTGACTGTGTAGTGTCCATGACAGATGGCTGCCAATGGGATCTTTTAGGTAACCCCTCTCCAGCTTCCCTGTGTCTGTGTGGTGCCCTTGACAGATGGCTGCTGTGTTTCCCTTTGCGCAGCCAGGCTCCCCTCCTTCCTATTAGCTACAAAACTGGATAAACTTCAGAATATGAGCCAATGAGTAGGAAGGAACTTGAAGACTAAAAGATTTTACTCTCTCCCCTATCCATGCCCCCTACCTCTGACTCTGTGTGAACAGGAAACTTTAGGCCAGATGCGGAGAATGAATTGGTTGGCAGATGAAGAGAATGAATTGGTTATCAGAGTGGAAGACCATGGCCCAGGATCCCTGAGCTTCCCCAGTAGCCTCCAGTTTGCTTTGTAAGACCCAGGAATCACTTAGCCATAGCCTGAATCTTTTAGGGGTATTAAGGGCAGCCTCTCACTCTCCCTTCAGGTTACTAACAAAATGTCATAGTTAAAGACCATCCTGGCTAACACGGTGAAACCCCGTCTCTACTAAAAAATACAAAAAACTAGCCGGGCGTGGTGGCGGCGCCTGTAGTCCCAGCTACTCGGGAGGCTGAGGCAGGAGAATGGCGTAAACCTGGGAGGCGGAGCTTGCAGTGAGCTGAGATCCGGCCACTGCACTCCACCCTGGGCGACAGAGCCAGACTCCGTCTCAAAAAAAAAAAAAAAAAAAAAAGAATGCCGTGCCAGGAGAAGATAGCTGGTTTCAAATCCCTGCCCCCAGGCAAGTAAAACCCTGACTTGCTCAAGACAGAAGATCTCTCCTGTTTTTCAAAATAATCGTATATAGAGATGGACCCTGTGCAGTGTGGCCTGCCTTGGTGTCCTAGAATTGGAGCCAGTCTTTCGCTTAATGTCCAAAGTATTTCTACGGCCAATATGTGTTTTCTTACGTCAGACCAAACTCTTTTTGAACATCAGTTCATTTCCTTTCGCCAAGTGCTTTTTGGACAGAGAGGCAAAGAGAATGAACAATCAAGTATTGACAGACTGGCATTAGCAGGACAAAGCCATACTAGTGACAAGGGCATTCCAAGGCACTTGCCCAGAGCTACAGAGTTGGGTGTGCCATACCTGCGGCCCAAAGGGAGGGCCTTCTATCCCCTGAGTTTCTATTGCCTGAGAATGGCAACTGCTGTCTCACTAAAAGCTCTGTCTTGACTACAGAGGCTCCAAAAGCATTCACAGATGAGGGGGAGGAAGACAGAAAGAAGAAGCCAAAGATAACCTGATCCCTGCCTGTCTGTTGGCACCTGTCATCCTCTGGCTTCTGCTCCCAAAAGCAAGTCTGGACAACTGAGTTTTGTGGACATGGCGCTCCCAGAATTTGCCCAAGTACTGAATGTTTTGTGATCAACCATATTCCCCAAGTAGGTAGCCAGCACTGCAGAAACCAAACAGCCTGTTAGCTACCTGACTTTAAGAGGAATGACCTAGGTGTTCTGCCAAGGGAGTTATCTGTCATCTCTGGCAAACTTGACAATCATCACTTACCTCGACAATCCTGCCCCACATCCCTTTATAAAGTCAGCAGGATGTCCTCTCACCCACCCTGTGCTGGTGTCTAAAAAATTTATCTTGTCATGCTCAAATGTGTTTGGCAGCCACACTGATCGGCTGGGTGCTGAACCACCGCTCTGTAATTGTAGCATCAAAATGACAACAGCAGCAGAGCGGCAAATCTTGCCCAGCCCCACAGCATGCCTGAGACAAGACTCCAACAAGTAATAATTAACTTTTTTCTCCTGCCGCCTACAGTACCTGTCTAACTAAAGAGCTTCCCAAAGTGGAGGGAAAGGCCATAGAGAGAATCCAGGTGTTATTCAGAGTCAGTCCTTGCTGAAATGTGGTCTTCCAGTGGAAGCACCTGTATTCTTGGGAGGAAAAAGTGCTGGATGCAAAGTAACACCAGGACCAGAGAGAAAGAGGAAGGTGAACTATCCTAAGGAGCTTTGGATACTTTTTTAGAAGGATAAATATTGTGCTTACTGAGGAGAGAAAAAAAAAACCAATCACAGAAAAATTTCACAGCTAATATTTTTACAAAAGTTGTGCCGGACATTACAAAACTTCTCTCAAGGTGGAATGCTTTAGAGAACAAAGGCTTAGCACAGGCCCAGACCCTTGTGTGGGTATGACATGACGTGACACGTACATGTCAAAGTTCGCTTTAGTATAGTCAGAACCAGAGTATTGATAAACAAAATGTTAGTTACCTGGAGCAGTCCTGGAGAGGCTAAGACATCCTATACTGTTGTACATCAACCATTTCTACAAAGTTATCCAGACACCTAAAAGCAGCTTTCTTGGTTATCCAGATCCAGTTTCTTGGTTATGCCAGAATCAGCCTTGTATCTGACAATGCACATCTGTTGATTCTAAAGTATATTTGTGTGTGTGTGTATATACAGCACATATTTACATCTATGAAGACACAGACACTCATAGAGACCCACATGAGCTGGCACTTGCTGAGCCTTTACAGCCTTTAAGACTTGGAGGTTGAGAATTAGAGACAGAAGAGAGGCTGTTGATGGCCTATTAAAATGATCAAAAATGTAAATTCAGTGCCATTTAAAAACTGTTCATACTTATCAAATGATTATCTACAGCTACATTCTTTGTTAACTTATTTAAAGTCATGTTGCAAAAAAGGTCAAACCCATGAATGCTTAGTAGCTAAGGCTAGTGTTCAGAAGCACTCTAAAAGACATTTTGTCCACATTTTGGAAAAGAAAATATTTGCATGTTTAATCATAATTTAGACTACCTTTGAGTATACTGTAAAGTGCTGTGTGATATAATATCAATAAAGTACTTATTAAATGGCACTTTAATCTTTTCTTTTAAAATAACGCACTGTTCTAAACTTCAGTATTGACTATTGACTGGTGCATAGAATCCAATGCTGTAATTAGAAAGTAATCTGTGACTAGAATAGACCTTTGTCCCTGTTAGTAGTCCTGTTGCCATGTTCAGGCTTTTAAAAAATGTGCTTTTGTGTCACAAAATACATCTATAAAGAAAATACAATTTCTGTTCAAAGGCCTCTGAAACTTGGCTTTCTTACATTTGGTTGGTTTATGTGACAATCCCTATGAAATGAGTGGACGTGTGATTTTTGAATTAAATGTCTTTTCCATTTGGTGGTATTTTCTTGAGTTTCTGATAGAGTTTGACTCAATACATACTTTAATATGTCTTCAAATAAGCATACATAGATGATGATCAAAGGTCGCGAGTCTTGGCTCCTGCAGTTTTTGGTGACAACCACAATGCTGATTTCTGATGAGCTCTGAGAAGCTTTGCTTTCCATTTAGGAAGAGGTCAGATGCTCGGAAACTTGAGAATTTGCTCATCAGGCATATTAAACAATTGAGCCGGAAGAGTCACAGTCCACTTCACATTTCTAACTTTCTTCCATTAGAATACATATTGTTTTATTCTTCCTAAATTTGACTTTCTAATCACCTGTTTTCTGGAACCTCATGAACGCAACGATGGAATCATCAGAACCGGAACACAGGCAATGCCTTCGGCACAGCTGGCTTGTAAATCAGTTGTTGAGAGCTTGTCGCACACTGTCCCAGGCCAACCCAGATCACTGAGTCTTCGCATTCATCACGTCCCTTCCAGATACATTCTGAGTGGCAGCCTGGGACCCAGGTTTCCAGTGAGCGCCCAGCTTCCACCGCAAGCACAGAGGGCTCCCCGACATGCTCAGCGGAGGGGGCATGGGGAAGCCAGCGCTCTGGGGACTGAGGGTGAGGCTTCTGGCTTCAGAAGCTTGCCCTGGGAGAGGAGGAAGGGATGTGAAGCTCCCTTGGTCCTGGTTCTAAGGGGAGGGGGGCTATTTAAATGCATGGGTCACACATGAGCTGTCTACTTGTCCTCATTTGCCACTTAAGGCCCTGGTTTACCCCTGTGAACAGCACAGGCTGCCAGCAGCTGCTGCCCTCACTGAGCTGACAGCCTCCTCTGGAAAACTCCCCCAGCACCCAAAGCCTCCCACATGTGTGGGTCATCCTGTAACTAGGCAAGGCTTTCTGAGTATGGCGTACATCTATGTCTGATCCTTCATGGAGAGAATGAAATACGTGGTGTGTATTTTATCTTTGTCCTTGGCCTTTCCAGTAGATTTCCCAGTTACTTCAACTTTCATGCCTTCCTAGCAGAAGGTTTTAATTTCGTTTTGCTTTTAGCAGTCACTCAGAGCAGAGCGCAAACTGTCACGTCCTGTGGTTTTAAGCTTGGTGTTTTTCACTCAGTTCTGACTGCATGATTAGTCCTAAGAGCACCTGGGTTAGAAGTGGATTTGATTGACAGTTGAAATTAGGTAAATGTTAGAGAGTGAGTGTGATGAGAGATTTTCTCAGACCCCAAACATGCTTGCTCATGAGAATTAAGTCGTGGCTCTAATTTCTTATTTTCTCAGTTCTTTCTCAACCTGCACTCAGATACCACACTTCTCTCCTACCTGAATGTGTCAGTGTCATTGGCTTGGCCTGCTTTTAATAGCACCAAGCTAAGCTGCCACTAATTAACTATGCGGGGTTAGTCAGTATTGGCTGACTGCAGCCTGCACAGCAGCCAAGGGAGGCTCTAACCTCCATGGTAACTGCTCGGGGTGGGTGAGGTTCCTCACATGGAAGAGCTTTGAATAACCATCGGCAGGGAAGGGGCATGCCCATGCCGGGGTGCATACTTCAGAAAACCACCCTGCAGTACCCAGTCAACATCAGACAGTGAGGACCAAAGCCAGAGCTTTTAAGTTGAAATGATCAACACGGAGACCCTCTGTATCCCACAGCACTTAGCAACTCCTGTCACACTGTAAATCTGTCACGTCTCATGTCATTGGCCCCATGAAGCCTGCTGCAACTTCCTATTAGCTGAAACCCAGGTAGCTTTGATGCCTTCCCCAGGCCAACCAGCAAATTAGTAAAAACGTGAGTCCATGGGTTCTTTCTTTGGGTGCCAAATCGCATCTTACCCTCCAGGTCTTGTGCCCACTGTAAACTTGAAATATGTGTTCTGACACTGTGACTGGATGCCCTTTGGGGATTTGGAGAAGGAGGTAGGTTATTGGAAAGAATTATTAACTGTTTTTCTACCTTTTCTGAACCTTCATGACAAAGAAAAGGCGTAGTCATGCTTGCCTCAGTTGTGATGAGTAAGTTGAAATTATGGCAGTAGAGGGTGACCATCTTTCTGTTCCGCCTTTTCTCCCATCACACCATCACACCATTTTTCTCCCTCACGTACGTTCTACCTATAATTCATGACTTGTCATCAGATGTTTGAGGCCCATCTTGCTCTTAATAAACAGCTCAGTTAGGACAGAGACCAGGTCTTGTTCACCTCTGCCCGGTACCCAGCCTGGGGCTGGCACTCAGCAGGGGCTCATAGCCCCTGGGTAGGCTGGCCAAGGGGACAAAAATGTGGGAAAAGCACTGCGCTAGAAGGCAGTTCCTCCTTCCTGTTTTACTCTACAGTTATGGCTGGAAGAAAGAAACTGCGTGTTATTAGACGTGGGTACTTGAACACAGGGTAACTTTGTGACCCTTGGCAAAAGGCACTGTTTGCTCACATACTGGGATTGGAGCTCGTGGGAGGAAGACCTCCCACCCTCCACTCAGGCACACACAGCCACATTCTTTCCCAGCCTCCTTGGCTGGTGCTGGGCACAAGAAACCATCTGGAGAAACAGCTGACCAAGAGCCAGAGACCCTGTGCTGTCTTCTGGGTTACTTCCGGGTTGTTTCATGAACCTCATGTGAAATGGGCCTGCCTTCAAGCAAAACCACATCACAATCACCCCCAAACATAAAAAAAGTATTCCTTGTAAAGTCCCTTCACGGAAATTCCACACTGTCCCACAGGAGTTTGGTCTGGTATCTAACACTCTCACTGAGGGAATTCTTTGGGTCTGACTGAAGTTTCCCATGTGGCAGCTTAAGTCCATTTCCGTTCTGTTTTTCCTTACAGTGGGGAGCAACTGGCCATGGCCCATGGAGAGCAATCACCCTCGATTTTTTATGCTTCCATTCAGCAATCACTTATTGACCACCTCTTCCATGCCGGAGCTGCTACAACCAGGAAGTGTAAGACATGATCTCTGTCCTCAGGAAACTCAAAATTGGCTTCTGCCATAGGGAAATATACAAGGAACAGCGTTTGCTATGTGGTGTGACCATACTAGCAGTGCGTGGCAGGTAGTGTGATGCGATGAGGAAGAGGGATCCTTTCTACTGGGAAATAGGAACCAGAGAAAGTTTCACAGAAGAGGTGGCATTCAAGATGGACCTTGAAAGATAGAGAAGAGTTTCCCACTTAGGCAAATGGAGAAATGTCCCAAGCAGAAGGACAGCAAGGATCAAGAATGAGGTTGGGGGGAGAGAAAAATGGGGAAGGTGGGAGTGGGGAGAAAGAGCAGAGAGAGAGAGAGGTGGCTAGGTGGTTAGGTATGATTTCAATGTGACTGAAACATGAGAAGATAGAGCTTTCTGGAGAATTGAAAACTCTAGTCACCCTCACCCACCCCCCATCTTAGCCTTTAGGCTCTGTTTTCTCTCAGTGACTGACAATATTAGCTAACATTTAGCTAGGTACCTAACACTGTACTATATTGATCACTGAATCCTCAAGACGTTTGAATGAAGTTCTATAATCATCTATAATTATAGATGAGAAAACTGAGGATCAGGGAGGTCACACGAGCCAGGTGGCAGTGAACTGAAAGTTCAAACATAGATCTGTCTGCTTCTACAGCCCATATGTCCTCTTTTTTTTTTTTTTTTTTTTTTGAGATAGAGTCTCACTCTGTTGCCCAGGCTGGAGTACAGTGGTGTAATCCCAACTCACGGCAGCCTCTGCCTCGTGGGTTCCAGAAATTCTCCTGCCTCAACCTCCCAAGTAGTCGGCATTACAGGTGCAAGCCACCACGCCCAGCTAATTTTTTTTTTTTGGTAGAGATAGTGTTTCAACATGTTGGCCAGGCTGATCTCGAACTCCTGACCTCAGGCAATCCACCTGCCTCGGCCTCCCAGTGTGCTGAGATCATATGACCTTTTAAAACTTCCAAATTTATTGATAGATACACACACGTGATTTACACAAATGCATAAACATAATCACATCACACGTGATCATTTTAAAATTTCGTGGCAGTTTTTCCTTCTGGTTTTGATATGGTTCTTCCATCCTCCCTACATCAGCCTCCTCCCTCTGCAGAACCGATGTCAACAACCTCATTTTGCCCTTCTCAGCAGTGAGCGCTTCAGAAAGCACAGTCTCTGGCACACACTCAGCCTTGGTTTTGCAGTGGCAGGAATAAGAGCAGGAAATGTTTGGATTAAAAACTTTCTTTCCTCCTAGGAGCCCTCTGCTTACTCATCTTGGGTGAATAGTTCCCCATTTCTTGAGCTCTGTGCAGATACTCCTCATTCCCTGGGCAGCCCCAGACACTCCAGCTGCAAGTGTTGGCCAGTCACTTCATCCTTGGGGACGTGGCATGGAGGCAGCCCCCGCAAAGGGCCCGGTCGTGCTTTGCTGGCTGGAAGTATGTAATGTGAAATTTTAAAAAAACTTAACAGTTTGAAAATGGCTCCTTTCTCCACCCTGATCCAGCTGCTGACAACAGACCTTCAGGCTCTTACGGAATTGCCAGGGAAATCCCATGAGCACGTGTCGTCTTCTGGGAGAACCAGTGTGTTTCTAACCCGATCTGCTAATGCTTAAAAATAGATCATTTTCATGGCATTTGAACCCCCTCTTGAGCCTAATGAGATTTAAAGAAGTCAGAGGTAGCAGAGAGAACATGAAGACTCAAAGCAGATGATGGGTGAGTACCTGTAGGGCACAGGAATAGTGGGAGTCAACTAAGGTGGGCTTATAGAGCAAGACCCTCACCCAAGTCTCCTACATTCCCTGAAGGGGGCTAAACGGTTGCATGTTAAGAGGCCAGTGATGAAGTCTGTCTCGTTGATGGAGCACTTCCATATTATGGGCATTGAACCAATTGCTGTACATTAGTCTCGTTTAATTCTCAAATCAGCTCTATGAAGTAGGTGCTGTTGTTACCCTATTTTGTAGATGAAGAAGCCAAATATTAGATTGGGCAACTTGTTCAAAGTCACAGAGTTAATAAATAACAGAGCAGAGAATCAACCCCAGTGGGCTGACTCCAGAGCTTAACGCTTAACTCCCATACTCTTAATTCCCATACTATTCTAACTCTGGGAATGGTCTCAGAAGCTCCACCCCCCAAACGTCCTTCACTTCTTTCACCCCAAGGGAATATCTTTTGTTTTGTCTGCTTGGCATCCAGTACCCCTCTTTCTGGTAGCAGCACCTCTGTTTTCCTTTGGGGAGCCACCCTGCCCCTCCCCTCACCTCGGGTTCCATGGGTTTGGGTGAGCTGGCATCAACCCGTGATCCAACCATGACCCTGAGACCCTGCTCTGGCCTATGAGATCATCACATCTACCCAGCCAAAGTGATTGATTGATTCAGGAATGGGCACAGGGCCTAGTGAAGTCCCCAGTGCCAGGGCTTTGTCCTGGAGAACGGTATACAGGACACGGCAGAGGAATTCATCATATCGGGAAAGAATAGTAAGTGCTCTTTCCCCCAGCCTCAATGTCTCCTCAGCATGAACACTGTCTGCCACTTGTCTTCATTTAAAGTCCCAGTATAAAGGCCCCCATACTTTATGTTGACTATTTCCTGAGATTTTAATAGTGTACCTCGTAGAAAAGTTGTTTCAGACAGCAAGCAGAAGATGTGAAATATTCATTGCAATATAAAATGAACAAACACTGTCCCACTTTGATCAATCCTGGAATGATGTCACTAAAAGAAAAATCTAGGTCAGGTGCCGTGGCTCACACCTGTAATCCCAACATTTGGGAGGCTGAGATAGGAGTACTGCTTGAGCTTAAGCGTTTGAGACCAGCCTGGGCAAGATGGCGAGCCCTCCATCTCTGCAAAAAAAAAAATTAAAAATTAGCTAAGCACAGTGGCACATGCCTGTAGTCCCAGCTACTTGAGAAGCTGAGGCAGGAGTATCCCTTGAGCCCAGGAAGTCGAGGATACAGTGAGCCGTGATCATGCCATTGCACTCCAGCTAAGCTACAAAGTGAGACAGTCTAAAAAAAAAAATTAAGAATAATAGAAAGAAAAGACTTTATGCCTTCCTCCACTCTGGAAGCAAAGCTTATTTTAAAATACTGACTTTCGTTCTTCATTCTGGGCCAGGAGAAGCCATGACTGGATCTCATAAGAATAGGCAGGAATCGTGTCATACAGAGGCCTCTGCAAATACTTTCCCAAGCACAGTTGATTCAAGTCGTCACTTGATAATTTGGCGCATCCCAGGGGTGCATCAGTGTTGAGACATTTCACCCTGGAATTCTTACAAAGGACCCCTCAGTCAGTTGTAATAAAGAATGGCAATACATCATGCCCAGATCATGACATGGAATTGAATGGCATAAAGTGATCCTCAGTTCAGAAAGATGTTCACACACCTTGGGGGCTGCACCCAAACCTGTTCAACCATCCCACAAGCATGAGTCTGAGACACTCTGGGGGTACCCAGTTCAGACCTTCACCTTCACTGGGGTGGGGCAGCATCGTTGGAGGCCCTGAAAGGGGGTGGGTGTATCTAATCAGACTTAGATACCCTGGTGCTGCTCTTCCTCCATGCTGTGCTCACATTTTCCTTGTTTCAAGGACTGCCAGATAAAGGGATTTCAAATCTTTTTTCTTTCTTTTTTTTTTTTTTGATACGAAGTCTTGCTCTGTTGCCCAGGCTGGAGTGCAATGGCATGATCTCGGCTCACTGCAACCTCTGCCTCCCAAGTCCCAGTTCAAGCAATTCTCCTGCCTCAGCCTCCTGAGGAGCTGGAATTACAGGCATGCACCACCACACCTGAATAATTTTTGTATTTTTAGTAGAGACGGGTTTTCACCATGTTGGTCAGGCTGGTCTCAAACTCCTGATCTCATGATCCACCTGCCTCGGCCTCCCAAAGTGCTGGGATTACAGGCATGAGCCACTGCTTCCAGCCAGGGTTTCCAAATCTTACAGGAACACCTCCACTGGCAAGGAGGGCCCTCCTGGCCCTCAATAGATAATACATTCACTTAAGTACAGCATTTCAAAATGTTCAAGGGATTTTTTTCTGCTCCAAATTTTCACCATGGCACATCTCTGATCAAAAAATTTCAGAAGCTCCATGTAGCCTGGAAAGGAAGGAAGGAGGGAACGAAAGAGGAAAAAAAAAAGAGAGAGAGAGAATCCTTGCTCCTTAGCATAGCATTCAAGGTTTTTCCCGATATGGCCGCAACCTCTTCTCCAATGCGCCTGCATGCAACTTATGTCCCAGAAGCACTGACTCTTCATCATGTTACAACCATCTGAACCAACATCCATCTGTCCATTCATTCATTCTATATTTATTGGGTCCTTACTTGTGTCCACACCCAAGACTTGGAGCTGTCTCCTGCTTGTGTTCCCGAGGTTAACTCGGGCTTACATGCCCTCCACTTCTCCCACCACAAGGGAATATCTGTTGTTTTTGCCTGTGTAGCATCTATTACTCTTTCTTCTGGTAACAGCACCTGTTTTCCTTCACGGAGGCCCCCCCACCTACTCCTCTCAGATCCCATGGGTTTAGGTGGCAACAATGGTTTATTTATGAACCCAGTCTGGTCTATGAGATCATCAAATCCACTGAACTAGAGTGATTGGTTGATTCAGGAATGAACCTAAGACCTAATTAAGTCCAGGGAGAATCAGTATTCTAGATTTTTTAGATAGGTAGTGGTGAGAGACTTGGTCTGCTAGATTTGGAGCATGAAGACTGCTGGTGGCTATCTTGTCCCCTCAGTGAAGGAGGCTGCCTGAGATCTGGATGACTTAAGAGCAGTGCTGAGAGAGACAAAGAATAGCAGCACCCATGCCATGGGGCCAGATGCACCTGAGCTTTTCCACTACATCAGCCAATAAATTCGCATTTTGCTCAAAGCAATCTGAATTGGGTTCTTTCACTTAAAATAGAAATCCTGAGCTCTAGATAAACTCAGGGGTGATTTCTGCACAGCCCTCTGTCCCACTTGATTGTCTACTCCTTTGTGAGGCGCCAGAGAACCTGACATCAAGTGTGATTCTGTAGCATCTTGAGGTAATCGCTCCTCTTCTCTGAGTATCAGTTTCCTCATCTTTAAAATGGACATAAGAAAACTTCCCTTCTAAGGCTGTGTGGATTAAATGACATCTATTCATGTGCTGTATAAAGTTCATTGCCTTTAAGTCAATAATATAGTATCACAATATGGATTTTTTTTTCAATTTGTGGAAGGAGTTGGCAATATCTAGATGTTTTCTAAATTGTTGCAGAGCCATTACTACATTCAGCCTGCCAGTCTTGGGCATCACCTGGGGCTCTATGGGTTCTGCCCATTACCCCTGTAAAGGACAACCCTACATATTAGGTGTCATCCATTTCTCCCCACTTGCTTCCCTGGCCATGGTCAAAAGGTCTGCTTGTGACACGAGTAGACACGTGATAGGGTCTGGATCTGTGTCCCTGCCCAAATTTCACATTGAACTGTAATCCCCAATGTTGGAGGAGGGGCCTCATAGGAGGTAATTAGATCATGGGGTGGAATTCTCATGAATGGGTTAGCATCATCCCCCCTTGGTCTGTATAGTGAGTGAGTTCTCATGAGATCTGCTTGTTTAAAAACATGTAGCACCTCCTGTCTCTCTCTCTTCTCCTGTTCTGGCCTTGTCAGATGTGCCTGCTTCTCCCTCACCTTCCGCCATGATTGAAAGTTTCCTAAGACCTCCCAAGCAGCCATCATGCTTCCCATACAGCCTGTGGAACCGTGAGCTAATTAAACCTCTTTTCTTTATAAATTACTCAGTCTCAGGTATTTATTTACAGCAGTGCGAGAATTAATACAACACCCAAGCCAGAGGCTGTCAAAATGCCAGTGGTCTGGCTTAAACACACGATGCAGGCCAATCAGATTTTTGCTCCTGTGAGTTTGACCTTTGAGGGAAGCTGTCCTTAGAGATGGGTGCATGAGATGAGAGCTCCTGATGTCCAGCTAGGAATGGTGGTCATGTTGCACTGGGTACAAGTTTAAGACAAAAAGAGGCCTATCTGCAGAGGCAAGAGATTGGTGCACAAAGAAAAGACCAGAACCAGAGAAAGCAAAAAGCTGCCTCAGTCCTGAACAGCTATTTTCCTAGAAGGACTAGGTTCTGTGCTCTGTTTTAGGATCCCAGATGATCCCTGTATCCTTACAATTAACACCTCATTGTATTTGGGTGGATTTGAGTGACTTCTCTTCCTTACAACCAGAAAGCCCTGTAGTAGTCTATTCTCACGTTGCTAATAAAGACATACCCAAGACAGGATAATTTATAAAGGAAAGAGGTTTAATGGTTTAACTCACAGTTCCACGTGGCTGGGGAGGCCTCACAATCATGGCAGAAGGCAACAAGGAGCAAGTCACATCTTACATGGACAGTGGCAGGCAAAAAGACAATTTGTGTGGGGGAACTCCTCTTTATAAAATCATCAGATCTCATGAGACTTATTCACTATCATGAGAATAGCATGAGAAAGACCTGCTCCCATGATTCAATTACCTCCCACTGGGACCCTCCCATGACATGTGGGAATTGTGGGAGCTACAACTAAAGATGAGGTTTGGGCGAGGACACAGCCAAACCATACCAAGCCCTCTCTAGAGCCATAATAGGTCCCAAATGGCAATGGGGAAAGCCAGAGGTTCTGGCAGCCCAAGGTCAGGTAGTGAAACAGTTTTCAGCCTCTGGGCTTTTTACCTTTAGTCTGGAGCTCCAGAACTGGGGCGCCCACCCTGAGGTTTCACACCAGGAGAGAGATGGAGTGTGGATCTTGTGCCCCCTCGCTTTCCTGCTAGGGTTGGGAAAAACAGGTTTAGAAAGTTGCAGGAGTTGGGCTGGCCACTAATTTCCACAAACTACCTTAATGTCTTATTGTTGTTAATATTAGCTATTGCTCTTAAAACACACGCACATAGCAATGGTGTTGCAGGGAAAGCCAAATAGAAATGACAGCTTTCTACTCCCTCTGCTCACTTGAAGCTCTTTCCTTTGATAATACCTGGAATGGTTTTCTATTAAGGGCAAACCGGAGGGCCCTGAGGACTGTGAACAATCTCAAGCCCTCTGCCACATTGTTTCTCTCAAATGCCAGAGGAAAAAGGTTGAAAATCTTGAGAGGCAGGGACAGTGATTTTTCTCTCCTTGGAGGCCTAAGCTGACCATGTGGCACTGGCCCCATTCATCTGCTGTACGGCAGAGTAAATTCTGCTTCTCTGCCCCGTCCCTGTGGTAGCCCCAGCTGAAGCTGATGAATCTTATACTTAAAACTGGCTCATCTCAGGTCACCAGAGCCAGCTTGAAACTGGCTATGGTGGGAGTTATTTATATCACCAAAATCACCAAGTGCTACAAATCAGCCCTCCACCTCCACCCCCACCCGCACCCCATCCAGTTTTTAAACACTTCCTAGCACACCACTGCCTAGTCTACTTGAGTGTTAATATGATAGATAACACCTGAACTTGGCTCCATACAGCCTAGGCTGGCTTCAGCCTAAGTGAGGGTGGGCGTGTGGGAATGGGGGTGGGGTGGGTGTAGAACTAGAGAGGCGCAAAGTCACCTTGCCCAAGCACAGGCAGTACTCTGCCCTGTGAATCAACAGCTGGGTTTTGTTTATTTGCACTGGTTTTCACCAGATCTAGAAAAAGGAGTTGGTTCGCTGCCAAGACCTCCGTACAGGTCCCGTGCATCAGAGTACTTAGTGATGCATTCTGCCTGCTGCTCCATTTGCTGCAGGAAGGAGGCGGGAGCTCAGTGAGATGGAAGCCACCACAGGCTCGTTCTCCCAGGTCAGTGGAACGGTCACTAACCATTCCAGGTCCGGCTGCCTTACTTGGGGACCACAGAATTACTCTTTCCCTTGGTAACTGCTGAGGGCAAGAGGCCCAGAGGTTGGCATTGCCAGTATACAGTCCCCCTGGAACCAAGCTTGGTCAGAGTCCCCAGCATCTCTGAGCTCACTTAGTGACTGACCTTTAGCGTCCTCTGGGAAGTTTATTGAAACCAAAGATCCTGACTTGGTGTATGTGGGATGAGGCCCCAAATTCTGCGTGTGTGTGTGCGCGCGCGCGCGCACACGCGCGTGATGAGCGCTCACTATCTCACTATGTCGTCTGTGCTGGCCTTGACCATATTCTGTGTTTTTAATGACACTTGGGATGATTGTGAGTCTGGTGACCCTCAAAACTCATTTTAGGGTCAAATCCAGACATGAGTGATGCGTTAATAGACACATTTCTTTTTTTTTTATTAAATATTGAGGTTTTCTGGGTTCTCTCTATGCTGTTGTTAGCAACTTCCCTTGTACCACAGATGTATGAATGAGAAGCTTCTTCACTGTGTCATGATTAACACAAGCATAATATGAAAAAATCCATATTTAGTAAATCATAAATTAGTCGGTAGCTATATGATGAAGGACCTCACCAAACTTTGCCTTTAAATACTGGAATGAACTCACTCACTTTAAAAGATTAGATTTTCAGTAACCTAATTGCCAGAAACTATTTCAAGAACACAAGGATTCTGCCAGGATCTAAATCAACACACCTTCCTAACTTTAGTGCTGATTAGAGTCAGGGTAGCTTTTGGCCAAAGCAGAAACTGTTACAAATACAGGCTGTCAGTGACAAAGCCACGGTTTCTCCTTCACCTCCTCTGTCCTGAATAGAATTGAGTAAGTGACAAAAAGGAATAGAGCCTTAAGTATCCCATCTGCAAAAGAAAAAATATCTTAAAGGGGCAATGTGTTCTGGAAAAAAGCACGAGATTTCAAGTGGGCCTTTGAATTCTCATCATAGCTTTTCTGACAGGTTATTTAACCTGTCTGAGTCTTTCTCATTTTAAAATGGGGGGGGGAGGTGCCGGGCGTGGTGGCTCACACCTGTAATCCCAACACTTTGGGATGCCAAGGCGGGTGTATCACTTGAGGTCAGGAGTTCGAGACCAGCCTAATTAACATAGGAAACCCCATCTCTACTAAAAAATATGAAAAAATTAGCCAGGCGTGGTGGCACGCACCCGTAATCCCAGCTACTCATGTGGCTGAGGCAGGAGAATCACTTGAACCTGGGAGGCGGAAGTTGCAATGAGCTCAGATTGTACCGCCGCACTCCAGTCTGGGCAACAGAGGGAGACTCTGTCTCACAAAAAAAAAAAAAAAAAAGGTGTGTGTGGATGGAGAGAGGAGATAATTCCTGTGTGGCAGACACATCAAGAGGGATCCCCACCTCATAGAGTTGTTTTGAGAATTGAATGATTAAAATTTGATCCCTAATGAATTAAATGAAACAATTGTGTCTGGCAAACATTTGGGACAATTGAGTATCAAAATAAATATAGTAAAGAGTTCCAACAGACATGAGTGATGCTTTGATAGACACATTTCTTTTTTTATTAAATATTGAGGTTTTCTGAATAAGATTTCATGAGTCCAAGCTGATATAAATAAATAAGGCATACAAGAAAATTCTTCCTTATGGTTGAAAGCAACTAATAACTGTAGAAGGAATGGCAGAATTAGAATATCACCATCTGGCAACCATAATAATAAGTATTTGAGTCATGGAGAATCATCAATGAATGATTCACTTAGGATATTTACACAGTTTCAAAGTATCTCCTCACAAGAGACTTATTAATCACGAGGGATAAAACAGTAGCTGTACGGTAGAGAAGCCTAACAGACACCAACTTTAAATGGGACTAACTGACAGCGTGTCCCTCCTATGAGGCATTGAGAAGAACTGAAAAATTCCTGGAAAACAAAAACAAAAACATATAACCTGAATCTCACCCAATGGAGGGGCAAGACCCTGAACTGAGGAAAGACCCAATTGAGGGGCATTCGATGAGATAACTGGGCTGTTCACTTCAAATATGTCAACGCCATGGAATAAAAAGATTCAGAAACTATTCTAGATGCCCGTGGACATGACAAGCAAATGCAACACATAACTTTGGGTTTTCTTTGGCTAGAAAGGACATTATAGGAACAACTGGCAAAATCTGAGGAAGGATTATAGACTAGATAATTGTATTCCATCAATGTTAGCATTGCAGTTTAGATAATTGCACTGTGGTTTAGTGAGGCAGAATTTTTAGGCAGGCTTTTAGGAAATATACATAACTATTTAAGGGAATAGGGCATCAGGTCTCCAATTCACTCTTACATGGTAAAAGAAAAAATTTAAAGAGAGATAGGTGATAGATAAGGCAAATGTAGTAAAATGCTAACTTTTGGGGTATCTGGGTAAAGATTGTTCAGGAATTCTTCACTATTTTAGCAACTTTTTTGTAGGTCTGATGTTATGTTTTTAAAATGTATTCAGTACATACTGAGACCTGCTGTTTTATCTTAATGATGATAATACAACAGTGAGTCCATTGTAAGGAGTTTAGAAGCAAAAAAGAAAGCAAATATAAAACCAATACAGGATTTGCTAGAGGGAAGTTTGGGGTTTTATAGTGCAAAATTTGTAACTGGCCACCAACCTTCCCTCATTCACCTTGATTTAGGTCCTCTTGGTGGCTCTGCTCCCATGACTGGGGGCTAATGTGGAAGGTGTGATCTTATAGGAAGCGCAGGCTTTATGAAGTGTGTCCTCTGTAAGGTGGAAGCCAGTGTGCTTCACTCTGATGTTGTTTCTTAGGCTCATGCCTGGAAGGTACTGCAGGATACCGGATACTGGGTCTACCTTCCAGCCCCAGAGGACACTGTGAAAAGTCATCTCAGGCTAAAGGTTTCATCCTGGCCCTGTTTCTGTCTATTTGGAGGACATAAATATAAGAGAGTACTTTTGGCGGTACAAAGCGCCATCCACATGTGTCAGTCTCAGACACGTGCTGGTGGAGCCTGTGGCTAAGAGGGCAGCCTCTGGAGTCAGATGGGCTGCTTCCAAATCCCAGACATGCCACTTACCCCCCGGTAGGCAATTGGGGGGAGGTCATTTAACCTGTCTGCCCTCCACTTTCTGCATCCATAAAATGGGGATAATAACTGTAATACAGAGCGAACTAATAGGATTGGTGTTCAGTAAATGAAACAGTGCAAATGACACAGGCTTTGTGCTCATGCATCCCAAAGTATTTTCAAGTATAAAATAATGCTATCATGCTATCCTGAAATTACCTAAAATCAGAGCAATTGTATTAGAATTTGCTGTAATTTCTCTCATTCCCCTTGACCTGTCCTGGCCAACTTATCTTCTGATGGCACAAATCACCAATTGCTTTTAGTGTCGATTTTCTCTTGGTGGCAGTTCCTACTGGGCTTCTGGGGTAGGGGGCTGGCTCCTCTCCTACCTCAAGATTCTAATTTGCTAGGAACCTTGGAGCTCCTCAGATTTCTGTGCTTCTGCAGGAATTCATCCTGCTTGAGACACTCACCTGAAAAACATGCGGTTGAAGATGGAATTTCGATGTTAGGCCCCAGAGCTGTGGAAGGTATTTTCAATTTGGCCTTCTTGCCAGGCACACTTGAGCCTGCACAAATTCTGTTCCCCACGCAGAGACAGGGAAAGAAAGCTGCCTTGCTGTTAGGACTGTAAGACTACACCCAGGATCTCAGAACAGCACTTCCCCCACCAATCTGTCCACGGTGGCCTTAGCCAAACCCGAGGAATGGAGGCTTAACAGGAATGTGTCATAAGAAAAATATTCCATTAGAGTTTTCTCTCCCAGATTCCACGCCCACATTTCTGCCTGCCTGTTGGACATCTCCAGTTAGATGACCCACAGGCATGTCCTTACCAAAACAACATGCCCAAAACGACACTTCACTCTCTCTTCCTGTCTTGGGTAGTGTCACAAGCCAACTTAAAAGCCTGCAAATCCTCCTCCCACATCTCACCCCTACTGCTAGGAGGTCTTTTCCATTGCAAATCCCAAGTGGCTCAGATCCAATTCTTCCTCTTCGTGCCGCACATATTGACGTTCAGGGCTTCAAGATCTCTCGCCTGGACTATTTCAGCAGCCTCCTAACGAGTCTCTCTTCTCCCAGCTCCTGACTCTGGCTCCTCTCCATGTTAAGAGGAAAGTCACCCCAAAGCAGGAAATGGAATTACTCTCCTACCATGATGAAGCCTGTGTTGCCTCTCCCAATGACTCAGGGATGGAGTGTGGACTCTTGAGTTGCCATGTAAGGGCCCAGCCCATTTCCCCTGCTTCATCTCGCCCTGAACACCCCTCCCTCCAGCATCCCAAACTGCTCACGGGTTCCCCAACTCCTCCTTAGGCATTTGCTGGTGAGTCCTTGAACAAGATCTTCCCTCTGTCTGGACCTTCTCTTCTCCCCCTTTTTTAACCTGGAAGTTTCCTACTTAGCCTTCAAATTCAGCTCAAAAGTCACCTTCTCTGGAAAGGAAGTCTCCCTATGTCCTCTTCTTTTCTCCCAGAGCATGTTTTCAGTGCCTTTTGCATCATAATGTATTAGTTCATCTTGTGGTTGTTGGTTTATATATTTACACTAAATGCTTTTCAAGATCAGGGATTCTGCCCTGTTGACTTTTGTACTCCCAGGTGGACATGGTGTTTCTTCAGGAAAGGGTGCTTGGGTGGGTGTGTATATAATGCACCAATAGTGCCACAGAGCAGCCCTGACATGGTTTGACTGTGTCCCAACCCAAATCTCATCTTGAACTGTAGCTCCCATAATCCCCACATGTTGTGGGAGGGACCCAGTGGGAGGTAATTGAACCATGGGGGCAGGTTTTTCCCATGTTGTTCTTGTGATTGTGAATACGTCTCAGGAGATCTGATGGTTTTATAAATGGGAGTTCCCCTGCACATGCTGTTTTGCCTGAAGCCGTGTAAGATGTGCCTTTGCTCCTTCTTCACCTTCTGCGTGATTGTGAGGCCTCCCTAGTCATGTAAAACTGTGAGTGCATTAAACCTCTTTTTCCTTATAAATTACCCACTCTTTGGTATGTCTGTATTAGCAGTGCGAGAATGGACTAATACAAGCCCTGTACACTAGAAGCACTGCCCTTTGCTGTAGCTTCATAATTCTGCCTAAGTACTAGAAGGTTGATGCTATGAAAGGTGGCATTCAAGGCTCCAAATTCACCTTTATCTCAAACTTCTTTCAGTAGAACTTGTCTCCCTTCTTTACCTGCCTTCCATCCCCTTTCTCAGCAGATCTCTGAGAGGATGTCTCTCAGTCATAAAAATAAAAAAAATAAAAAAAATAAAAAAATTGTATTCTGTGTTTACCGGCTACAGAAATTTACTTTCCTGTGGAATCAGAGAGAGAACTGATCTTGTTAAAAGGCTCTAGCTATAATCCCTTAGAGAGGGGATCCACTGAGTAGAAAACTGTCAACAGAATAAAATGCTGACACTTTAGGTGTCCATTTCCACACCCAACCATGTTTACATATGATATTTAGAACCAGGATTCAACTGACCCTGGCACTCAACAGCCTTCGTTCTAATTTCTTCCACGTTGAGTTTTGTTCCAAGTTTCTGACCGTTTTTACTTTGGAAGGTGGCCAGGGTCCTGGGGTGGCCACGGTCATGCCAAGTCGCAGTGCCCCCTCCACTTCAGGGCTTAGACTGCTGCTTGGAATGCGTGCATTCTGGCAGGTGCAGTGCATGCAGGGGTCAGACCCCTATGGTTTGATGAGATAAGAGCCTCCTGCACAGAATCTCATTTTTTCTCCATCTGCACCGCCATTTGGGCCTCGGGCCTCATGACTCACACAGTGGCTATCCATCTGCCCATTTACTCCAGAAAGAGAAAAGGACTTCTTCGCACACAGTGAGTCATCGCATCACATTTCAGAGCCACCTGCCTGACTCATAGACTATAGCAGAGCTCTGTAATAACGGGGCTCCCTATTGCATGAAGATGAATATTACTTGCATATGACCCTTTACACCCCCAAACCAACTCGATATTCCCATCCTGAGCCAATAATGGGAGAGATCAGGCTTGGCAGATTTTTGTCCTCCTGTTCTTGAGTCCCCTCCCTGCATCACATGCTAATTGATGGATGAGCTTTCCGCTGCTGAGGCCAGCAGAGGCCTCAGCATCAGAGTTAAGACAACACTCTCAGTGGCAGCCCTTCACAATTGGTCAGACTTGGTGCCAGAGGTTAAAGCATATTGATATGCTAAGGTTAGATTGGGAAGACAGGACTGTTTTCAGGGTGAGCACTGTGGTCTCCAGAAGGCTACCCTTCTTTTTTTATATAGTTAATTATTTGAATCAGGAGTATAGAGGGAGGTAACATACGCACAGGGTACAAAACTCAAAAGGTATGCAATAGTGCATAGTGAAAATTATCTTTCCCATCTCAGTTCCTCAGTTCTCCTCCTAAAAGTCACCAACATCATCAGGCTTTTTTTAATTTTAATTTTTATTTTAATTGAGACAGAGTCTCACTCTGTTGCTGAGGCTGGAGTGCAGGGGTGCCATCTTGGCACACTGCAACCTCTGCCTCCTGGATTCAAGTGATTCTTCTGCCTCAGCCTCCCGAGTAGCTGGGATTACAGGCGCATGCCACCACACCCGGCTAATTTTTGTATTTTTAATAGAGACGGGGTTTCACCTTGTTCACTTGGCTAGTCTCGATCTCCTGGCCTCAAGTGATCCACCTGCCTCAGCCTCCCAAAGTGCTGGGATTACAGACATGAGCCACCATGCCTGACCAGGCTTTTTAAAATGTGTATTTTTTTCCATACATTATATTGACAGATACAAATGTACACAAAAGTATTTTTTTGTGTGTATATATAAGTGTATGTGTGTGTGTGTGTATGTATATATAGATGATGATAGATAGATGATAGATAGACAGATAGTAGGTGGGTGGGTGGATGGATGGATGGTTAGATGGTTGGATGATGGATGGATGGATAGATAGATAGTAGGTGGGTGGATGGATGGATGGTTGGATAGACGGATGGATAGATAGATAGTAGGTTGGTGGGTGGGTGAATGGGTGGATGGTTAGATGGTTGGATGGATGGATTGATAGTAGGTGGGTGGTGGGTAGATGGATGGATGGTTAGATGGTTGGATAGATAGTAGGTGGGTGGGTAGATGGATGGATAGATAGTAGATGGGTAGGCAGATGGGTAGACAGTAGGTGGGTGGGTGGATGGATGGTTAGATGGTTGGATGGATGGAGGAATGGATAGATAAATAGTAGGTGGGTAGGTGGATGGATGGATGGTTAGATGATTGGATGGATGGATGGATAGATAGGTGGTTGGGTGTGTAGATGGATGGATGGTTAGACGGTTGGATAGATGGATAGGTAGCAGGTAGGTGGGTGGATGGATGAATGGATGGTTAGATGGTTGATTGAATGGACGGATAGATAGATAGATATGCTGTATTAGTTTCTAGGGTTGCTGTAACAGTGTGCCACAAACTGGAAATTTATTATCTCACAGCTCTGAAAGCTGGAAGTCTCAGATCCAGGTGTGGACTGAGTAGGTGTCTTCTGATTGTGATGGAGAATTTGTTCCATGCCTTTCTCCTAGCTCCTGGTGGTTTGCTATAAATCTTTGCCAGTTCCTGGGCTTGTAGAAGCATCACCTTGATCTCTGTCTTCATTTTCATAAGGCGTTCTCCCTGTGTACATGTCTGTCCAAATTTTCCATTTTTATTCAGCACACCAGTCATATTGGATTAGGGTTCAACCTAATGATCCTTATTTTAACTTGATTACCTCTGTAAACACCCTATCTCCAAAGAAAATCACATTTGGAGGTACTAGGGGTTAAGACCTCAACATCTAGATTTTGGGAAGGGCACAAGTCAACCCATATACAACAGGCATCTAAGTACATGCTAATTTTTACACAAATGCTAGCCCACTCTGAACACTATTCTGTGTCTTGTTTTTCATTTTATTACTCTTGAAGATTTTTCTGCATCAATACAGAGACCTGTCTGCCTCATACTTTTTAACGGCTATGTAAAACTGCAATGAATCATATGGGAGTAAAATTATTTAGTCTTATAGTGAGGGATACTTAAGCTCTGTTCTAACTTGTGTTATTACAATAGAGTCTCAATGAATGCCCTTGAACATATCAATTCACACTTTACGTGAAGCACAGCTGTAACATATTAAAAATGGAACTGTTTGTTTATAGGGTAAGTGTATTTTGATTTCAATATCTACATAAACTGTTCTTAGAGGACAGAGACGAATTTATCAGATTAGCTAACAGCCACCTTGGGTCTATTTCAGGTTAAAATTCAGGACTAGGAAGGGTTCATAGAAGGAAGGAGGGGATCTTTTTAAATTGGCACTCATGAGCCCCCCAATTTGAAATGACACCCTTGATTTGTGCCACCAAAAAGTGTTTCTCTGTGTCTGCTCTAAGACCATATCTTCACTACTGAGCCCATGGACTGAAACTGTGTCCAGAGATTCTAGAACCTTCCTGAGGCTTGAGCACAGGGTTTGGAGCAGAGAGGAGAGAGAGGAGTGAGGGACTTGGAGGATAGAGAGTGGTGCCCCAAACACAAAAGAAGAGATGTTCCAACTAATGCGAGGCCTAGTGTGCATGTCATTTCTCTTCTTGTTCTTGCTGGTTCCCTTCCTAGGAGAATGTCTGTTCAGTTTCTGTTGAACCAAACCTCCAGGTTGATTTTGGCCAGGACTCACCACTGGGGATTCCTGGTGGAGGGCTCTGAACTTGCTGAGGATGTGAAGGTATCTGAAGTCAATCAATCAGATTACAGTATGACGCTTTTTATCTTTTTAACCTAACTGCCAGCTGGAAACTTGGAAATCCTCCCTCAGTTTTTGCTTATTATGGGAGCTTGACTCATGGACATTAACTTGCTTCCAGCCCTTTCTAGCCCTACTCTCCCTGACTCAGCATTTTAATGTCACAAGGAAGTCCAGAAGTCGTGTCCTTGGTGACTGTTGAAGCTGAAGCACAAAGAAGTGAAGTGACCCAAGTTTCTATAACCAGGAGCAGCAGAACCTGGGTTACGCATCCGTTCACCCATAGGTGCATGCATGAGACTCATTCAACACACACATATTAGCATCTACCAGGTTCCAGGCACTATGCTAACTCCTGGGGCTACAGAGTTATAATTAAGACAGACCCTCTTCCTGCTCTCTTAACACTCATGGTCCTGTAGAGAAGATAGCCATGAAAGAAATAATTTGCATTTGTAAAATGTGCACAGAAAAAGAAATTAACAAAAATAAAAGACGTGAGAGCTGTGAAGGAGATATTCATGGCACCATGAGAGGGTGGGGGGTGGGTCAGAGACTGCTCCAAAGGGGAGCGACATTTCAGCTGTGACCTAAAGATGTCTCCATCCATGAAGAGCCTTGCTGCTGAGGCGCCCTCTTCCCTTGGACCAGAAAAGTATGACAAAAAAACATTCCTCTCACTGACCACTCCAGACTTAAACAATGAATGAGAAAATTCCCTGTCAAGACAGGGAGCTGGCCATGTACTGCTGAAGAAGCCTAACAGAGGGACTTTCCTGGCCCAGGAATAGTTTGGGAGATTATAAGTGACTAAAGGACTATTTGCTGCAAGTTCTAACTTTCCTGCTTCTCTGGATGGGGAGTTAGAACACCATGCCTCTACTTCATTGTTAAAAAAGAAAACTTCTAGCTCATCAGGCCTATCTAATGCTTCCTACCTGGCAATGAGGGGCCTGCTGGCCTCCACCCCCACCAGGGCAAGGGCAGCTGTGGAGGGGATTTCTTTTTTAACTGTGCTCTTGAGCCTGGCCTTCCTTAGACCCTGTTTTGTACCAACAATAATTAAGTAATTGATGTATTCCTAGTTTGAAGACACAAGCACAGGCCCGGGACTCAGCATGTCTGGAGCTGAACCCGGGCATTCTCAGGTCGGTGACCCAGCAAGCATCACTCGGGCCTTCCTTATTGGATCCTATGAACGTCAAAATGGGCGAAAGGAACTTATCTGTGGTTCATGAACACTAAAGAGAGAACCACTGTCTTCTTTTCACTCTAGCACCATATGAGGTTGATATAATGATCTCCATTTTACAGATGAGAAAACAAAGGCATGGAATTTTTGCTGAGAGTCACAAAGCCTGTAACTGATAGAGCTCGGATTTGAACCTGTATCTTTCAGATACTGGACCTTGCTTATAAACAGTCATCTAAGGCCAGGTGGCCAACAGAAAATAGATCTTATAACATTGTACAGGACTTTCTTCCCTCTCCACCCCTTCTTTCTTGTCCCAGGTAACTTACTTCAGCAGTTCATTACCCAGCAAGACAAAAATAATGCATATGGGCAGAAATGGGGAGGTTGGCCTTTCTGTTTGCTTTACAACTAACCAAAGGGAAAGGCGACTCTGGGGAAAGATATTTGGGGGAGATGGGAAATACAGTGGGGATCTGATTGTTTCCCAGACTGTCATCTAACTTTGTGACAGAGGAGGGGCAGGTTTAGAATCTTGTCCCTCATCAACACATGTGAACCTGTAACTGCCAGTGGGCCCCTCTCTCAAGTGTCTCGGGAGCACAAAAGCCCTTCTGGGAGGCCTGACCATAAGATGGTATGTGCCAGTGTGAGGTGCCACCTGGCATTTGGTGAGGTTTCTACTTCTCCAACCCCACTACTCAGTACTGGCAAGTGCCAGTATTTTTGCATAAAAATACGCCAGTCCTTTGAAACTGACGGCAGTTGCCAATTTTTTTTTTTTTTCCTGAGATGGAGTCTCGCTGTGTGGCCCAGGCTGGAGTGCAGTGGCGTGATCTCGGCTCACTGCAAGCTCCACCTCCCAGGTTCACACCATTCTCCTGCCTCAGCCTCCCGAGTAGCTTGGACTACAGGTGCCCGCCACCACATTCGGCTAATTTTTTGTATTTTTAGTAGAGACAGTGTTTCACCATGTTAGCCAGGATGGTCTCGATCTCCTGACCTTGTGATCCACCTGTCTCGGCCTCCCAAAGTGATGGGATTACAGGTGTGAGCCACCACGCCCAGCCCAGTTGCGAAATTTTTGAGCATGAAAGCAGTAGATGAAAAAGTTCCCTACCCATACCTGCACCCAGTGGATAGCAAAAGGCCGAGGAACAGAAATGCACCAGGCCCACAAAGGGTTTCTGCTGAGTCTTGGTCATCTGTTTCACAGGTTTCCAGGCACTATGTTGCTCATTCTTACTGCCCTGTGGACAAGTGCAAGGTAGACCTTGGCCAAATGTATTCCTTCCTTCGACTTTCAGTTTCTCATTGATAAAATGAAGTGATTGAATTAGTCTGAATGAGATAATATGGGTTCAAAATCTAAAGTTCCTCTTCCTTCTACTGCATTTGTCAGACCAAGGCAGACTTGGGGAATGGTAGGGACAGGGCGGGAGGAGTGGGAGCAGTGTGCCCTGGGCTGGCAGTAAGGAGGTGTGTTGTCTATAGGGAATTTAAACAGATAAAATCAACTAAAGACTGGTGTCCGTCTTATTAAGAGCTGGCGATTCTAAACAAGGTTATGATAAAACACTCCTCCCTGCAGGGTGGACTGTTGGTACCACCCTGCTCTTGGTATGCCACTTACTGAGACTCTTTTGGTTGCCAGTGAAAGAAACACAACTCAGAATGGCTTCAATGAAAAGGATTTTATTGGTCCACATAAGTGAAAAGACCAGACACAACTGTGCTCAGACAGGACTGTTTGCAGGTGCTCCATGATATCCTCAGGGATCTCCCTCTCTTCATCTCTTAGCCTCAGCCTTTTCCCTGACTGTACTAGCATCACTCCCAGCAGCTGCAGGCCTGCACCCTATCAGCTAAGCTACCTCAGTGAGTCTCACTGACCCAAAACTTTCAGCAAAAGTTTTGGGTTTCCCCCTGGACCAGCTCGAGTCTCATGACCATCCCTGATTTAATGAGATGGAATATGCTGACTAATCTGCCTCCTCATAGAGCAGGTCATCACATATATACTGAGAATGGTGGGGGAGGGGGCATTTCTCCAAAGGATTATCAAGGTGGTATTGCTAGAAGAAGGGAAGATGGATGCTCAATCACTAAAGCAATACTGTCCATCATATTCCTGCCTTCAAAGATGAGTCCAAATGATCTCTCTGGCTTGGAATCTTCCATCCACATTTTCCCCTTTCTGCCTTCCAGTGCTGAAGATCCCACCTCCTACTCCCATGAAGGCTTCCAGATTCCTGCAGCTTATCTTCAGTTCTTTTTCCTCTCAGCTCCAAAGAATTGTTATGCATACCTGTCACTCTGATAGTTAACCATTAATAAGATCAACTGCTAGTTTGTTGTCCATTATAAAGTTAATACATGTCTATTTTAGGGAAAAATAGAGAAGTAAAAAGAAGAAACAAAAATATCATCTGTGGCCCCTCCATTACATGGAAACTAGAAAGAAGAAATTAAAACCACTAAGTTTCTTCTATGCATAATTTTTTTTCTATTTTTAAAAGTATAGCATACCCTTTATATAACACATATATATGTATATGTATATACACAAATCAACTCAATGAATTTTTGCAAACTGAACACATCCATATCACCAGCACCTAAAATTAAGAAACATAACATTATCAGCATTCCAGAAGCCCCTCCTTCCTGCTCCTTCCAATCAATACCCCTCCTGTAGGGTAACCAAAATCCTAATTTCTAACACCATAGATTAGTTCTGCCTGCTTTTGAACTTTATATAAATCATACATTGAAAAAACATAGTTGAGATCATTGTGCACTGGTTTTATTTGTTGTTGTTTTGTTTTTTGAGACAGTCTTGCTTAATTGCCCAGGCTGGAGTGCAGTGGCACAATCTTGGGTCACTGCAACCGCTGCCTGCCTGGTTCAAACAATTCTCCTTCCTCAGCCACCCCAGTAGCTGGGATTACAGGCGTGTGTCACCACACCTGGCAAGTTTTTGTAATTTTAGTAGAGATAGGGTTTGGACATGTTGGCCAGGCTGCTCTCCTGGCCTCAAGTGATCCGTCTGCCTTGATCTCCCAAAGTGCTGGAATTACAGGCATGAGCCACCGTGCCCCGCCTGCTTGTTTTATTTCAAATGATGGCATGAATCTTTTCTATTTTATTGATTGATTGATTGATTGATTAGGAGTAGAGGTTTGATAGGCAGAAGATAAGAGAAACAGAAACAAGAAACAGCTCTCTTCCTAGAGAGCAAGGGGTCTCCCAGTGGAAAAGACCAGCCATCAGCAGATATGCTGGATTTTATAGTCAGGTTTGCGGAGGCAGGATCTGATTTACATAGGGTAAAACTTCCCGCACATTGCATACACAGAGAGGATAAGAGATATGACAGTAATGGACAGGAAAGGAGGAAATTACCATAGGAAAGTTGAATGTTCTGTTGCCGACACCCCATTGGGCGGTAGGAGGCTGAGGTCAGTCCAGAATGCTTTGGATAAACCGGGGAATAGCCCCAGCCAGAAATCCTCAGTTGCTCCAGGACTTCTTCCAACCCCAAGTGATGGCTAAGTCCTCCGTGAAAGGAAGCTGGTTCAAACACGGCCAACGTGCCCAGCAACCCATGCGTGCTGGGGGATTCTCCATGTTCTCCCCAGCAAGCCTGTCCCCCAAGTCTTGTAAGACTGGCAGCCATGCTAATAGTTTTTAAAAGGCTGAAGGGCGCCCAGTATTTGGCTTGATTTGGTTTTAAAATGGGGGCCGAGAGCCTCGAATTGAAAGGACAGAGTTGGCGCTGGGCACAGTGGCTCACACCTGTAATCCCAGCACTTTGGGAGGCCAAGGTGGGTGGATCATGAGGTCAAGAGATCGAGACCAGCCTGGCCAACATGGTGAAACCCCAGCTCTACTAAAAATACAAAAATTAGTTAGGTGTGGTGGTGCATGCCTGTAGTCCCAGCTACTCGGGAGGCTGAGGTAGGAGAATTGATTGAATCCTGGAGATGGAGGTTGTAGTGAGTCAAGATTGAGCCACTGCACTCCAGGCTGGGCGACAAGAGTGAAACTCTGTCTCAAAAAATAATACAATAAAAAAAAGAAAAGAAAAGAAAAAAAGGAAAAGAAAGGACAGAGTTGGAGTCTGCTCTTCTACTCAACGTTTTGATGAATAGTCTACCTTGGTATCCTGGACGAGGTACCCATTATGAAGTGGCTACGTTGCCTGGGGTATATACCCTGGGGTTCATTGTCTCACACCAGGAAAATTTAGGACACAGACACATGCAAGGAGTTTAGGAGCAGAGGTTTAACAGGCAGAAGAGAAGAGAAAGAGAAATGAGAAACAGCTCTGTCTATAAGAGAGAGGGGGGTCCCCAAGCGGAAAATACCCTGTTTTCTTTCTTTTCTTTTCTTTTCTTTTCTTTTCTTTTGAGATGGTTGCCAGGCTGGAGAGCAGTGGTGTGGTCTCGGCTCACTGCAATCTCCACCTCCCGGGTTCAGGCGATTCTCCTGCCTCAGCCTCTGGAGTAGCTGGGACTACAGGCGCGTGCCACCACCCCCACTCTCAGGCATGAGCTAAAGCTGCAGTCCACAGGTGGAATTTCTTCAAAGAAACTTCGGTTCTACTTGTCAGGCCTTTCAAATTATTGAATCAGGCCCAAGAATTATCTGGGATAATTTTCTTTACATAAAGCCAACTGATTATGTTAATAGATGTTAATCACATCTGCAAAATGCCTTCACAGACACACCCAGAATAGTATATGATTGAATAACTGGGGACTGTAGCCTTGCCAAATTGACACATGAAACTGACCATCACAATTATTCCAATAATGTTTGGTTTATTAAAAGAACCATTCTTTCCCCCATTGCTGTGCAGTTGCTGCCTTCATTAACCATGTAAATTATCTTAGTCTGGGGATCTTTTTCTAGGATCTCCACTGGTCCATTCAATTATCCTCTCCCAATTCCAGACTGTATCAATCTTTTTATCTTTTATAGTAAGTCTAAACATGTGGGAGAGTCCTTCTATGCAATCTTAATATTTTCAAATACATTGTATAAGCTATTTTCAAGAATAATATGCATATTCTCATGTATTATATACTGAATTTTGACACATGAGAGGGCATTCCCATTTTAACATGGCTATCTGGTTGACTCATTTTTATGTGAGCCTTGGATTTAAACTTCTATTATCATTATTATGCATATATTAGAAACTTTCTCTTAGTCTGAAAAAATTGAGATCTGGGCATATATATTTGCATAAGTAAAATTGTACAAGCATATATACTACTATGGCACATATATACTTCACTTAAATAATAAATTCTAGGCAAGATTAAATCTCACAGCTCAGTGTATGTTCTCTTGACAGTTTATCTTAGAATGATTTTCGGTAGCTGGGTGCAGTGGCTCACGCCTGTAATCCCAGTACTTTGGGAGGCCGAGGCGGGCGGGTCACTTGAGGCCAGGAGTTTGAGACCAGCCTGGCCAACATGGCGAAACCCTGTTTCTACTAGAAATACAAAAATTAGCCAGGCATAGTGGTGAGCACCTGTAGTCCCAGCTACTTGGAGGCTGAGGCATGAGAATTGCTTGAACTCGGGAGGCAGAGGTTGCAGTGAGCCGAGATTGCACCACTGCACTCCAGCCTGGGTGACAGAGTGAGACGCTGTCTCAAAAAAAAAAAAGTATGAGATTCAGTAAAGTTATTAAAACTAATGAATATTTAGCAGTGGCAGTAATATTATTATTGTAGTTTCAGTTTATAATTGAGATGCCTTTTTTCTGTTTTTTATATTTATGATAAGGAATGTAAACAGTAAGATATTCGTTCATTCATACTAATTTGCTAAATTCTTGGTGATTTTTTGACTCAATATTTAAATTAGTTTTTCATTTCTTTAAAGTCAACCTTTAAATCATTTTCTATTATCCATCTTTTAAGTTTCTAAGCCATTTTAATAGAAGAGTAGCTTGAGATTGTGAAGTAAACTGGTGAAGAAAAACTATTACCACTTGGAGACACCTGTGTACATCAGGATTATTTTTGATACATTGGATCCTGAAGTTTATTTGGAATATAAACTATCAGACCTAACTTATAATTTAGAATTGTTTGAGCTCACTAAAACATAAATATAAATTTGAACATAATGTATACTAATAAAATGCTAATCAAATAGTCTTTATTTTGTATTATATATGTATCACATAAGACTTTGAAAACAGATCTCCTGCCAAAATCATTATACAACTACTGTATTAGTAAAACTAGTATTACTGAAGTAGATAAGATCCATATACACTAGCTTATTACTGTTTTAAAATAACCTAAGAAATACCCAATCATTGTGAAAAAGTTAGGAAATTGTAAAGGATTAAAACCTCTAGAGAGATTCTACCATTCAGAAATAAACACTATTAACATTGTTAGGTATCTCCTTCCAGATGCTTTGTGCATGTGTACGTGTGTGTGTGTGTGTGTGTGTGTGTGTGTGTGTGTCTATGAAGACAGTATAACATGGTGGTTAAAATCATGGACTCTAGATCCAGTCTTTTTGGATTTGAATCACAATTTTGCCACTTATCAGTTTTGGGATCTTGGGAAAGTTCACTTTTCAATGCCTCATTTTTTTCACCCATAAAATGGGGATTATAAAAGTACCTATTTCAAGTGGTGTTGTGAACATTAAATGTAAAGCACTATACTGAATAGTCCCTGGAACATAATAAATATTCTATAAAATTAGTGATTATATATTATATAATGTATGTATAGACCTACATTGAAAAAAATTGTTCATATATATACATATACATACATACACACACACACACTGTGGTCATATATAGGCTAGATTTCTAAATTGCTTTCATAAAAATCAATTTTATTGAAGTATAATTTACATGTCATATGATGTATCCATTTTAAGCAAACAGTTTAATGAATATATACACTCCTGTAACTACCACAGTCACAATCAGGATATAAGGCATTTCCATTATCCCCGCAAATTCCCTCCTACGTAGTGTCCCAGTCAACATCTATCTACCCTTAACCCCCGGCCCTAGGCAACCACTGATCCCCTTTCTGTGACTGTAGATTGGTTTACCTTTTTAGGATTCCAAATAAATAGAATCATAAAAAGTGTGCTCTTTTGTGTCTGTTTTCTTTCAACAGTTTTTGAGATTCTTCCTTGTTGTTGCACATATCACTCTTTTTATCACAGTAGTATTTTATTTTATGAATACACTATAATTTCCTTATCTATACACTGTTAATGAACGTTTAGTTCTCAATTTTTGACTACTATGAAAAAAGCTGCTATGAACATTTTATGTATAAGCCTTTGTGGGGACATATGCTTCAGTTTTCTTAAATATAGATACTTGAAACAGAGAAACCTAGTAGTAACTTGCCTTGTTGGAGAGTGGGGTGGGCCAAATTCAGGAGTCCAGTGTGGCACTGTCACAGAACAGGACCAGGTCCCAAAGTGCCACATCTATCTTTGATGAGAATGGCTTGCCTACTGTAGCCCCATCAGCGAAGAAGAAGACTGTTTTAATGGTTGTCATTCCATTTATTGTACTGGACATTTTGAGTCAGAGGAAAGGTGCCTTTTCTAGTTTCACGTGCAGCTTACATGAAGCTAAAGCTGATTCAGGATGGATTTTTATGGATGATAGCAATGGCTAACATTTTTAAACATTCAGGATGCTGACCATTTCCCATGTTTTATTACTGAATTTTCATAACAACATTGTGAAGTAGAAACTGTTGTTTCCCCAGTTAGAAAACCTGAGGCCTGGAGAAGTTAGGCAACTTACCCAAGGTTATATATCCAGTAAGTAGAGTCAGCATTGGAACACATTTGAACCAAGGTTTGTCTTCCTTTCCTTTTCCTTTTCCTTTTCCTTTTCCTTTTCCTTTTCCTTTTCCTTCCTTCCTTCCTTCCTTCCTTCCTTCCTTCCTTCCTTCCTTCCTTCCTTTCCTTCCCTCCTTCCTTCCTTCCTTCCTTCCTTCCTTCCTTCCTTTCTTTCTTTCTTTCTTTCTTTCTTTCTTTCCTTCCTTCCTTCCTTTTTCTTTCTTCCTTCCCTTCTTCCTTCCATTCCTGTTTCTTTCTTCCTTCCTTCCTTCCTTTCTTTCTCTTTCCCTCCCTCCCTCCCTCCCTCTCTCTCTCTCTTTCTTTCTTTCTCTCTCTTTCTTTCTTTCTTTCTTTCTTTCTTTCTTTCTTTCTTTCTTTCTTTCTTTCTTTCTTTCTTTCTTTCTTTCTTTCTTTCTTTCTTTCTTTCTTTCTTTCTTTCTTTCTCTTTCTTTCTTTCTCTCCCTTCCTTTCTTTCTCTCTCTTTCTTCCTTTTCTTTTCTCTTCTCCTCTCTCTTTCTTCCTTTTCTTTTCTCTTCTCCTCTCTCTTTCTCTTTCTTGTTTTTAAGGTGTCTCGCTCTGTCACCTAGGCTGGAGTGCAGTGGCGCTATCTCAGCTCACTGTAACCTCTGCCTCCCGGAACTAAAGCAGTCCTCCCATCTCTGCCTCCCGAGTAGCTTGGACCACAGGCGTGCACCACTATGCCTGGCTAATTTTTTTGTGTTTTTGGTAGAGACAGAGTTTCGCCCTGTTGCTCGGGCTGGTCTCAAACTCCTGAGCTCGAGTGATCCGCCCGCCTGGGCCTTCCAAAGTGCTGGGTTTACAGGTGTGAGCTACCGCGCTCAGCCCTTTTCCTGTGCTCTTAACTACAAATTACACTCCACATAGTTTCCGACTCACACTACTTGCTAAGTAATATTAATGGCGGTCTATGCTTAATTGCTGATAGTTTTCTGATAAAGTCATTTTGGGTAGACTCAACTTACTCTATCTTTAATTATGTTGAACTAAAATCAAAAGCAGGTCTTCCCCCCCGTCTGCTCCCTCCAGTAAATCCCTCTAAAACAGCACAGATTATATTGTAGATCCAGCCATTCATCATTTCATCCATGTCTTCATCAGATATTTACTGAACGCTTTGTAGTAGACACTGTGATTGAATCTGAAATATCCCTTACCTCTAGAGAATTAGTATTTTTAGCCAGTGATGATAAATCTGCTCTCCCTTGTCACTGATTGGTTGAGGGGTGGGCAGACCCTAGCCTGTTAGGGCCAATGAGAGGTGAGTACAGGACTGTCAGGATCTTCCGGGAAGAAGCGCTGACTCCACCGCTGTCAAGCTGGTCTCGCCATCTTGCAGCCCGAGGGAGGCCTGACTTGGCGTGAGGCTGCGGTCTGCAGAGTGAAAGGCTGCAATAACCTGGTTTGGAGTCTCACCTTCTGCGTCTGCAGTTAATACGAGGTACAGCTTTCCTTTTTTTTCATTGCTTAGGCTGATTTGAGTGGAGTTTCTAGTACTTGCAGCCCAGTTTCTGAGATTCCGCCAGGTAAGTACCTGCCCAGGTGCCGCAGGGCGTCTCGCTCTCCCTGGAGGGACAGGTGCTCAGCAGCACCTGGGCCTGCTTTGTTATGGCTCTTGACAGGCACTCATATTACCCATCTCCCGTGCTTGAATGTAGGCTCCCTGTGGACAAGGACACCTCCCAATTTATTTTGGGATCCCCAGGGCCAGCCTCGCAGGATGTATGTGGTGGACAGCTGCTGCGGATAAAGGGAATCATTATGGGGGGTTGTTTGTGCGTTTCCTCGGAAAGAACTGAAAGTTCAGGGCGGGGATTTACATGTTTGCGTGTCTACTCTCCGTGCCAGGTGTTTTACACATACGTAAATTCATTTCTTCCTTGTAGCAATCCCAAGAGCCAGCCACAGCAGCAATTCCATGTTTTATAGATGAAGAGCCTGAAGCTTTCATCTAGAGATGCATTAACACTTACTTAAGGTCCCACAACTAGTAAGTGTGCCAGGAAATGCCTAAGACTAGAGCTTGAAAAATCCCTTTAATGATTCTCTCCCTCTACCATTTTTGTAAGTATATCTGTATAAGATAGATGGGTAACATTTTCTTCAATTCTGGTTTACGGTGGCTTAGGGTCATTATTTCAGATACTGGTTTTCATCAATTAATTAAATTTTTGGACTAACACAAAATTTTCCCCCAGCTTTACTGAGGTATAATTGACAAAACTGTATGTATGTAAGTTGTGCAACATGGTGCTTTGAGAGAGATATATATATATATATATAGAAATGATTACCATAATCAAGTTAGTGAATACATCCATCACTTCACAAAGTTACCTTTTTTGTGTGGCAAATAAAAAAGGTAACTTTCTGATCTTTCTTGGCAGATTTCAAGTATACAATACAGCATAATTAGTTTTAGTCACCATGTTGTACATTGGATTCCCAGAACATACCCATCTTATAGCTGACGGTGTGTATCCCTTCACCAGCACCTCCTGTTTCCCCTACCTCCCAGTCCCAGGAAACACCATTCTACTACTCTCTGTTTCTATGAGTCTGACTTTTTTTTAGATCTCATAGATAAGTGTGACTATGTGGTATTTGTCTGTCTGTGCCTGGCTCATTTAGCATAATGTCCTCCAAGTTTATCCATGTTGTTGCAAATGACAGGATTTCTTTTTTATGACTGAATAGTATCCCATTGTGAGTGTGTGTGTGTATTTATATATATGTATAAATACACACACACACACACTACATTTCTTTGTCCATTATGTGTCCAAAGACACTTAGATTGTTTCCCTGTCTTGGCAATTGTGAGTAATGCTGCAGTGAACATGGGAGTGCAGATGTCTCTTTGAGATACTGATTTTGTTTCCTTGAGGTGTATATCCAGAAGTGGGGTTGTTGGATCATATGGTAGTTCTATTTTCAATTTTTTGAGGAATCTCCCATAGCATTTCCTATAATGGCTGTACTCATCAAACATTAAGAGATATTATAGATATCTTGAAATTAGATGTTAATCACTGTACTAAGTTCTGAGTGTACATGAGCAACACAAAAGTAGGCCTTGGCTTTCAAGCACACACATCTATGGTGTTACGAACTTGGCTTGTGTGTGTGTTGACCTTTACAGCCCCTGTTACCATCCTAGAATTTTGGATTTGGAGTGTAAACAGTAAAGTTGCACTCATTTTCTTTAAAGATAGAATGCTAAAAACTATTATCAGTGAATTTTAGCGTTCTGGTTAGTTGGCCCTTTGTTGATCTTCATTATAATTGAGATTTTTCAGCTTTTTTCCAGACAATTGAACATCATTGATGATATTAATTACTGTCTTTGAGGCAGATTTCTGCCCATATACCCATAATTGGCAAGGGGAAACAAATAATCCTTTTAGGATTATATTTAATGCAATGCCTTATTCCCATGTTACAGATACAGAGCAGAATCTCTTATAAAACACCTCACTCTCCAGAAACTTCAGCATGTTCTAGATACATTTGTACTCAGGGTACAAAGTAATGCTGAGACGTTTTCCCTGTGCTCCTAAAGGCCAAAACATGGATCTGGCTAGAGCAAGGAGTGCTTGTGAAAAATGTTTTCTCAGCTCTGTACTGTATATTTTTTGATAAACTGTTTTTTTTTTTTTTTTTTAATGAATTCTTGGGACACATCAACCATGAAAGAGGTTGCAGCACATCCAGCCTTTCACCTGAGTCCCTGGTGGTTTTGTATGTTAGAAGTGGTATATTAGCTTTCTAGTTCCTGTTCACAATTTGATAGTGCATTTTTTGGACACTTTGCCACAAAGAGGTATGTAATCTGTGGCCTACCGTATTTAAGTAGGAAGCAGCTAAACTATTCATGGCCTGTGGGTCACAAAGATGATGCCATGTTTAATCCGTTCTATCACCCTGCTCTGACACACTGTGTTTTTAAAAATTGAGATATGATTCACCCTTTCAAAGTATAATTCAGTGGTTTTTAGTATATTCACAAAGTTATACAACCATCACCATCATCTAATTCCGGAACATTTTCATCACTTGAAAAAGAGACCTTCTACCCATTGCCAGTCGCTCCCCATTTCCCCACTGCCCTTTGCTTTTGGTAGCCACTAATCTACTTTCTCTCCTATGGATTTGCCTATTTTGAACATCTCATATAAATGGAATCACGCAGCATGTGGTCTTTTGTAACTGATTTCTTCTGTTTAGCAATGTTTTCAAGGATCATCCATGTCGTTGCATTTAATAGTATCTCATTCTTATTCATGGCTGAATAATATTCCATTGTATGCATAGGCCACATTTTATTTATCCATTCATCAATTGATGAACATTTGGGTTGTTTCCACCCTTGACTCTTGTGAATATAGTAATTCCCCCTTCATCTATGGGGGATACATCCCAAGACCCCCAGTGGATTCCTGAAACTGCGGATAGTACTGAACCCCATTGTGATAGTCCATCTGGTAACCAAGATGGCTACTAACTAATTGGTGAGTAGCGTATATATAGCATGGATACACTGGACAAAGGGATGACTCATGTTCTGGACAGGACAGTGAGATTTCATCATGCTACTCAGAATGGCGCATGATGTAAAATTTACAAATTGTTTATTTCTGGAATTTTATTATTTTTAAACTGTGATTGACTGTGGGTAACTGAGACTGTGAAAAGTGAAACCACAGATGAGGGGGACTACTACAGTGCTGTTATGAACATTCCTGCACAAGTTTTTGTGTGATTTATGTGTGATTATGCATGAGTTTTGTGTGTTTTCAGTTCTCTTGGGTATGTATCTAGGAGTGGATTGCTGGTTTATATGGTAACTGTGTGTTTAACTTTTTGAGGAGATGTTGTTTTCCATGGTGGATGTACCATTTATGACCAGTAATGTACAGGGATTCCAGTTTCTCAGTATTCTTGCCAATACTTGTTATTGTTTGTCTTTTTACTTATAAATTTCCTAGTGGATGGTGACACACTATATTTTGCTGGAAGAAATGCATAATCATCGTATTTTCACGTTTTCAGCCTTAAAGTCCTATTCAATGGAAAAATAATCATTTTCTCTAAATCTTTATCTTTTACCTATTGAAGACTGTCATTGGAATAATTCAGTTGTGTTATTTACTTGAACTTATAGGCTAATTATTGAAAATCCTTAATTATGACTTGAGCTTTTGCCAGCTGAGGTGGATTTTATTGAAAATTTCAACCATATCTAAAAAAACTCATTATTTACATGAAATTTTAAAATTATTTTGAATCACTTGACCATGTTCCCTTGCCCCAGACTATTTCCAGTGCCTCAGACTGTTAAATAATGTTATTGAAACAACTACAAACACAAGCGTTTCAAAGTCATTACTAAACATTGCAGAAGAAATATTCGCTTCCTTGCTTTATAAGTCACCCTGGCCAATGCCTTTGAAGATATTTTCAAATTGTTTACTGGCATTGTGCATTAAACTCTTTCTTCAGTGTAGGCTCTGTGAGCCAGAAAAATAGTAACTTTTTTCTTTGTTAATACTAAACTTTATGTTGACCATTATGATTCACAAACTTTTGACATTATGTTATCTCCTTGTGGTGGTTACATTATCCCTTTGAAGACAGATATTAGTATTTTTCTTACATATATGAAAAATAGAAAGATTAGCAATTGCCCAAGGATTCACAACTAATAAGTTGCCCATGTAGGCTTTCTATTTCATTTCTCGTGATTTTCTTTCCCTCACAACTGTGAACCCCGGATATTGGAGATAGGTCTCAGTTAATTTAGAAAGATTATTTTGCCAAGGCCTGTGACACAGCCTCAGGATGTCCTGACCACATGTGCCCAAGGTGGTCAGAGTACAGTTGGTTTTATACATTTTAGGGAGACATGAGATATCTAAGATGAACATTGGTTCAGTCTGGAAAAGGTGGGACAACTCCAAGTGGGGAGGGGGCTTCCAGGTCATAGGTAGATAAGTGACAAATGGTTGCAATTCTTTTGAGTTTCTGATTAGCCTCTGCAAAGGAGGCAATCAGATATGCATTGATCTGTGTGAGCAGAGATGACTTTGATTAGAATGACAGGCAGGTTTGCCCTAAGCAGTTCCCAGCTTGACTTTTCCCTTTAGCTTAGTGATTTTGGGGTCCCAATATTTATTTTACTTTTACAAAGCACTCTCTTCTAAATGTAGAATTCTGTCTTAACAAATATAAAAAAGGTGGTATTAATACAATTCTCAATAGTTGCTCTTACTGCTTTAGTGATATGAAGAAACAAAAATTTAACTTAATAATAAAGTCTCAGTAACATCTGCATTTACAAGTCTCTGATCTACCAAAACACCCATTCACTTAGAATAGTGCTAGACCCTGGAGAAACCCCTGGGTCAAGACATGGCGCTGGCAGGGTGTTGTGGCTCACACCTAGCACTTTGGGAGGCTGAGGTGGGCGGATTGCTGGAGCCCAGGAGTTCAAGACCAGCCTGGGCAATGAAACTTTTTCTCTACAAAAATACGAAAATTAGCTGTGAGTGGTGGCATGCACCTGTAGTCCCAGCTACTTGGGAGGCAGAGGCAGGAGGATCATTTGAGCCCAGGAGGTGGAGGTTGCAGTGAGCTGAGATTGTGCTATGGCACTCCAGCCTGGGTGACAGAGTAAGACCTTGTCTCAAAAAAAAAAAAAAAAAAAGGGAAAAAAAAAAAAAGAGATGGCACTGTTCTTGAGAAGATCTCACTTTAGGGAATGTGGACAAGTCAATTGACTGTAACGTGTGTGCTGGATGCTGTAAAGGAGGTGTGTCTTGTGGTATACAGGGGAGGGAATGGGCCCTGGAAAAACCTTCCCTGAGATGATGTGTATAGAAGAACTGGATCAGAGAACGGCAGTTCAGGTAGGGGCAGCTCTATGAGCTGAATGGTATGGAGGACCAGAGGAGATGTTGAGTGGAAATTTCAAGTGGTCTGAATGATGCAAACTTGGGGTGTATTTGCATGTATTGAGTTAAACGTTTGTGTTGGGGAAGATGGAACAGAAAATAGGCCTGAAGAGGTAAGTTAAGACTAATTTGAGAAGGGCCTTGCCAAATGTCTTTGGTTTTTTATTCAATCTATGGAAAAGCATCAGAGGCTTTTGAATGAGAGACCTGCATGATCAGATTTGATTTAGAAAGAAGATGGAAAGCGGTGGTGAGGATGGTTTGTGGTGCAGTGAGACAAGAATCAGGACGATTGGTTGAAGGTTTTCGCTGTAACTCAGGTGAGGAATATAAGGACCTGTATGGCAGAGCTAGTGGTACTTTAAAAAAAGACCGGTATTCCAGGTTTTTTAGCTGGAAAGTAGAATTTTCGTATGTTAATGATGGCCACAGTTTGTAACCTGAGAATGTTTATTTGAACTCTTTTCTAGTGCCTAATGTTCTTTACTAAATAAGGATATTTAAGTCTGTGACTTACTCTTTTCTTAAGGCAGTATTTGTTGGCTTACGGAAGCTGCAGATTGCCTTACAGAGAACTCTGATTCTGCAAGTTGAAGAGTGTTTTTGTGTTTGTTTTTAAACTTCAAATTTATTGAGACCTAATTTACGTGCAGTAAAATTCACCCTATTTAGTGTAGAGTTCGGAGTTTTGACAAACATGTATCCTCAAGTATGTAACTACCACAGCATATCAAGGTATCACCCTATAAAGTTCTTTCCTGTGCCTTTGTAGTCAGCTGCCTCCTCTAACCCCCAGCCCCTGGCAACCCCTGATGTGATTTCTGTTCCTATGGATTTGCCCTTATTTACGTAATATCACATTGATGGAATCATACAGTATGAAACCTTTTGTGTCTGACTTTCACTTAGCATAGTACTTGTGAGATTCATTCATGTTAATGCATGTATCAGTTATTCATGTTGACTGCTGAGTAGTATTTCCTTGTAGGAATATACCACAAATTATTTATCTTTTCATTTGTTGATGGACGTTTGTATTGTGTCCACTTTTTAACTGTTGTAAGTAAAGGTGCTGTGAACATTCATGTACAAATGAACACATCTTTACATGGACATATAATACTCTTGGGTTAGTACCTAGAGGTTGAAAGTCTAGATCATATGGTAGATGTATATTTAACTTTTTCAGAAACCACCATACTGTTTGTCATAGCAGTTGTACCATTGTACATTCTCATCAGTAGTGTATCAGAGTTCCCCTTCTTCCACACCTTCACCAACACTTGGTATGGTCGGTCTTTTAAATTTAGCATTTTAATAGATACATAGTGATATCTCATTGGGTTTAGTTTGTATTTTTCTAATGACTAATAATGATCATCTTTTTATGTGTCTGTTCTCTATCTGTATTTCTTCTTTGGTGAAGAATCTATTCAAATATTTTGCCCATTTTTATGGGGCGAGGATTTTTTTTTTCTTATTGTTGAGCTTTGAGAGTTCTTTATGTATTCCAGACACAAGGTTTTTTTTTAAAATCAGATTTACACTTTGCAAAGATTTTTCTCACAATATTTGGCTTGTCTTTTCATTCCCATAAAATTGTCTTTTGAAGAGTAGATATTTTAAACTTTGATGAAGTCCAGTTTATACATTTTTTAAATGAATTATGTTTTTAGCGTCATGTCTAAGCAATTTTTGCCTAACCCAAGGTCACAAAGATTTTCTCCATTGATTTCTTCACCAGTTTTACAGTTTTAGATTTTACATTCACGTCTTTTTTCCATTTTGAGTTCATTTTTGTATATGATGTGATCTACGGATCCAAGTTGATTTTTAAAAACATAATTAGTCAATTCTCACAGCACATTGGTTAAAAAATGGTTATTCTTTATTGCACTGCCTTTTTAAAGACTATTCTTTAAAGAGAGGTTTTAGGTTCACAGCAAAATTAAGAGGAAGGTACAGAGATTTCCCATATACTCCCTACCCCACAAATGTGTAGCCTCTCCATTATTACCTCTCCATGAGAGAGATTTATTACAATTCATGACATATATTGATACATCATTATCACCCAAAGTCCATATTTACATTAGGGTTCATTCTTGGTATTGGACATTCTTTATGTTTAGACAAATGTATGATGGTTTGTATCTACCACTGTAGTATCATAGAGTATTTTCACTGCCCTAAGAATTATCTGTGCCTTATACGTTTATCCCTTCCTCCTGTCTAACTCCTGGCAACTGTTGATGTTTATTTTATTTTACTGTCGTCATAGTTTTGCCTTTTATAGGAAGTTATATAGTTGGAATCATACAAGGATATAGCTTTTTCAGATTGGCTTCTTTCACTTACTAATGTATATTTAAGGTTCTGCTGTGTGTTTTCATGGCTTGATAGTTCATTTCTTTTTAGTGCTGAATAGTATTCCATTGTCTGGATATACCATAGCTTATCCATTCGCCTACTGAGGGACATCTTGGTTGCTTACAAGTTTTATTAATTATGAATAATGCTGCTATAAACATCCCTGTGGATGTTTTTGTGTGGACATAGGTTTTCAGCTCCTTTGGGTAAATACTAAGGGATGCAATTGCTAGACCATATGGTAAGAGTATGTTTAATTTTGTAAGAAACCACCAAAGTGCCTTGCAAAATGGCTGTCCCATTTTGCATTCCCTTCAGCAGTGAATGAAAGTTCGTTTTGTTCCACATGCTTGTCAGCAGTTGGTGTTGTCAGTGTTCTGGCTTTTGGCCATTCTAATGGGTGTGTAGTGTTGGCTCATTATTGTGATTTTCACTTCCCTGATGACATAGAATGTGAAGCATCTTTTCATTTGCTTATTTGCCATTTATATATCTTCTTTGGTGAGCTGCCTGTTTAAGGTCTTTGGCCCATATTTCACTTAGGGGGTTTGTTTTCTTATTGTTGAGTTTTAAGAGTTCTTTTTGAGTTTTGGATAACAGCCTTTTATCAGGTGTGTCTTTTTCAGCTATTTTCGTTCGGTCATTGGCTTGTCTTTTCATTCTCTTGACATTGTCTTTCGCAGAGCAGAAATTTTCAATTTTAATGAAGTCCAGCTTATCACTTCTTTCTTTCATGGATTGTGCCTTTGGTATTTGTATCTTTTGGAATTTCTCCTATATTATCTTCTAGGAGTTTTATACTTTTGCATTTTACACTTAGGTTTATTAATTTTGAATTAATTTTTATGAAGGGCATAGAGTCTGTGTCTAGATTCAGTTTTTGCATGTGATGGCCAGTTGTTCCAGCACCAGTTGAAAATTCTTTGCTGCATTGAATTGCCTTTGTTCCTTTGTCAAAGACCGGTTGATTGTATTTATATAGGTCTATTTATGGGCTCTCTATTCTGTTCCATTGACTATTTGTCTATTGCTAATATCACACCATTTTGATTATTGTAACCTCATGGTAAGTCCTGAAGTCAGGTAGTGTCAGTCTTCTGGCTTTGTTCTTCTCCTTCAATATTGGGTTGTCTATTTTGGGTCTTTTCCTTTTCCATTTAAACTTTAGAGTTGTTTTGTTAATATCCACAACATAACATTTCTGGGATTTTGATTAGGATTGCATTGAATCCGTAGATCAAGTTGGGAAGAACTGCTATCTTGACAATACTGAGTCTTCCTATCCATGAGCATGTAATATCTCTCCATTAATTTAGTTCTTTTTTGATTTCTTTCATCAGAGTTTTGTAATTTTAATTGTATAGATCTTGTGCTTTTTTGTAGATTAATACCTATTTTTGGTATCAATGTTATTTTTGGAGGTGCTAATGTCAGTGGGGTTGTGTTTTTAATTTATAATTCCACTTATTCATTATGAATGTATAGGGAAGCGATTAACTTTCATGTATTTACTTTGTATCCTGCAACCTTATTGTAAGTGATTTTTAGTTCCAGGAGTTCTTTTGTCAGTTCTTTCAGATTTTTTACATAGACAATCATGCCATATGTGAACAAAGACAATTTTGTTTCTTCCTTCCTTATATATATATATATATATTTAAATCTTACTACAAATTAGCTGGGAATTCAAGCACAGTGTTGAAAAGGAGTGGTGAAAGGCAACATTCTTGCCTTGTTCTTGATCTTACTGGGAAAGCTTCTCATTTCTCACCATTAAGTATAATGCTAGCCGTAGGTTTTTTGGTACATATACATATATTTTTAACCAAGTAGAGAAAGTTCCCCTCTATTCCTAGTTTACTAAGAGGTTTATCATAGATGGGTGTTGGATTTTTTTTTTTCAAGTACTTTTTCTGCATCTATTGATAGGATCGTGTAATTTTTCTTCCTTAGCCTGCCGATGTGATGGATTACATTAATTGGTTTTTGAATGTTGAAACTTGCATGCTTGGGGTAAACCTCAGTTGGTTGTAGTATATAATTCTTTTTTGGATTTGATTTGCTAATATTTTTTGAGGATTTTTGCATCTGTGTTTATGAGGGATATTTGTAGTTTTCTTGTGCTATCTTTGTCTGGTTTTGGTATTGGGGTTTTGCTGGTCTCATAGAATGAATTAGAAAGTATTTCCTCTACTTCTGTCTTCTGAAAGAGATTGAGAGACTTGGTATAATTTCTCCCTCAAGTGTTTGGCAGAATTCACTAGTGAACCCATCTGGGCTTGGTGTTCTGTGCTTTGGAAGGTTATTAATTATTGGAAGGTTATTAATTATTGATTCATCTGTTTTTTCTTGTGTGAATTTTGGCAGATTTTTATCCTTCAAGAAATTTGTTCATTTCATCTAGGTTATAAACTTTTTGGGCATAGAGCTGTTCACAGTATTCCTGATAATCCTTTCAGTGTCTCTGGGATCTGTAGTGCTGTCCCTGCTTTGATTTCTGATGTTGGTAATTTGTGCCCTCTCTCTTTTTTTTCCCCTTAGCTTGGCTAGAGGCTTATCAATTTTATTGATCTTTTAAAAGAAACAGCTTTTGGTTTCATTGATTTTTTTCTATTAATTTTCTGTTTTTGATTTTACTGATTATCCTCTAATTTTTATTATTGCTCTACTTTTGCTTACTTTGTATTTAATTTGCTCTTCTACTCATTTCCTAATGTGGAAGCTTAGATGATTGATTTTAGGGCTTTTTTTTTTTTCTTTTCTAATATATGCATTCAGTGCTCTAAATTTCCATCTAAGTGCTACTTTCATTGCATCCCACAAATTTTAATAAATTGGGTTTTCATTTTCATCCAGCCCAAACTATTTTTATTTTATTTTTTGAGATATGGTCTCACTGTGTCACCCAGGCTTGAGTACAGTGGCGTGATCATGGCTCACTGCAGCCTTGACCTCCCAGGCTTAGGTGATCCTCCCACCTCAGCCTCCCAAGTAGTTAGGACTACAGGAATGTGTCACCGTGCCCAGCTAATTTTTGTATTTTTTTGTAGCGGCTGCATTTCACCTTGTTGCCCAGCTGGTCTCCAACTCCTGAGCTAAAGCCATCAGCTCGCCTTGGTCTCCCAAAGTTCTGGGATTATAGGCGTGAGCCACCACACCCAGCCTCAAACTCTTTTTAAAATTTCTTTTGAGATGTCTTCTTTGATCCGTGAGTTACTTATTAATAGAAGTATGTTGTTTAATCTCAGTGTATTTTGATATTTCCAGTTATCTTTGTTATTGATTTCTAGTTTAATTCTACTGTGGTCTGAGAGCATACATTGTATGATTTCTCTTCCCTTAAATTTGTTAGGTATGCTTTATGGCTCAGAATGTGGTGTGTCTTTGGTGAATGTTCATTTGAGCATAAGACAAATGAATTGCCTTTGTACTTTTATAAAAAAATCACTTGTGGCTAGGTGCAGTGGCTCATGCCTGTAATCCCAGCACTTTGGGAGGCCAAGGTGGGCAGATCATGAGGTCAGGAGATCGAGACCATCCTGTCTATCACGGTGAAACCCTGTCTCTACTAAAAAAATACAAAAAATTAGCCGGGCGTGGCAGTGGGCACCTATAGTCCCAGCTACTCGGGAGGCTGAGGCAGGAGAATGGCGTGAACCCGGGAGGTGGAGTTTGCAGTGAGCCGAGATCTCACCACTGCACTCCAGCCTGGGCGACAGAGCAAGACTCCGTCTCAAAAAAAAAAAAAAAAATCACTTGTTTTTATATATTTATATGTGGATTTACGTCTGGACTTTCTATTCTGTTCCTTTGATCTATGTGTCTGCCTTTATGCAGTACCACACTGTTGTGATTACTATAATAATTTTTGGAATCAGGTAGTGTTAGTACTTTAACTTGTTCTTTTATTTCATAAATATTTTGGTTGTCTTAAGTCCTTTTCATTTCCATGTGAATTTTAAAATATACATGTCAATTTCTATATAAACCTGCTGGAATTTTTATTGTGATTACACTGAATCTATGTATTAATTTGAGGACAATTGACATCTTTTTTTTTTTTTTTTGAGACAGAGTCTCACTCTGTCACCCAGGCTGGAGTGCAGTGGTGTGATCTCGGCTCACTGCAAGCTCCGCCTCCCGGGTTCATGCCATTCTCCTGCCTCAGCCTCCCGAGTAGCTGGGACTACAGGCACCCGCCACCATGCCCAGCTAGTTTTTTGTGTATTTTTTAGTAGAGACGGGGTTTCACCATGTTAGCCAGGATGGTCTCGATCTCCTGACCTCGTGATCCGCCCGTCTCGGCCTCCCAAAGTGCTGGGATTACAGGCTCGAGCCATCGCACCCGGCCAATTGACATCTTAATAATATGGTTTCAGCATCCCAAGCTTGAAATCCTAAATACTGCAAAATCCAAAACTTCTTGAGCACTAACATGTTGCTCAAAGGAAGTGCTCTTTGTAGAGCATTTTGGATTTCCGATATTCAGATTTGGGATGTTCAGCTACTCAGTATAAAGCAAATATTCCAAAATCCTAAAAAATTTGAAATCCAAAACATTTCTCATCCCAAACATTTTAGATAAGGAATACCCAACCTGTATTAAGTTTTTCAACAATATCTATCCCTCCATGTATTTAAATCTTGAACTTTCTTCAACAATATTTTGTAGTAGAGGTTTTTAACATTTTGTCAGATTTGTCTCTTAAATATGTCACATTTTTGAAGCTATTATAAATGCTATTTTAAAAAATATTAATTTATGATTGTTAATTGCTAGTATGTAGAAATAAAATTAATTTTTATGTTGATTTGGTATCTCAGGCATCAGAAAACTTTTTCTGTGAAGGATCAGGTAGTAAATATTTTAGGCTTTGCAGGCCGTATGGTCTCTGTTGCAATTACTTAACTCTCCTTTTTACAGTATGAAAGCAGCATAGACAATATGTTAATAAATGAGTATTTATTTATTTACAGAAACAGAAAGTGAGTTGGGTTTAGCTGTAAGTTGTAGTTTGCCAACCTGTGTTGTATCCTGCAACCTTGCTAAGCTTACTTGTTAGTCCTAATAGCTTTTTAAAAAGTAATAATTTATTGAAGTGAAACTCACCTAACATAAAAGTAACCATTTTAAAGTGATAAATTTAGTGGCATTTAGTATATTCACAGTGTTGTACAACCACCACCTTTGTCTGGTTCTAAAACATTTCCATCACTCCAAAGTAAAACCCCTTACCCATTCCATTCCCTTCTTCCGCCAGCCCCTGGCAACCAGCAATCTACATTCTGTATCTATAGATTTATATATTCTATATATGTCATATAAATGGAATTATACTATATGTGACTTTTTGCATCTGGCTGCTTTTACTATGCTTAATGCTTTGGAGTTTCACTCATGCTGTAGCATAAATCAGTACTTCATTCTTTTTTGTGGCTGAATATTTCATTGTTTATATATACTGTGATTTATCTGTCATTCCTTTATGGAGACATTTGGACTGTTTTCACCTTTTGGTTGTTGTGAATAATGCTGCTATGAATGTGTGAACATGTGTTTGCTTGAGTACTTGTTTTCATTCTTGTGGGTATATACCTAGTAGTGGAATTGTGGGATCATATGGTAATTCTGCATTTAACTTTCTTTTTTTTCGAGACAGGGTCTCAGTGTCATCCAGGCAGGAATATGATGGTGTGACTATGGCTCACTGCAGCCTCAGCCTCCCAGGCTCAAGTGATGCTTCCACCTCAGCCTCCCAAGTAGCTAGGAAAACAAGCATGTGCCACCACACCCAGTTATTTTTTTTAAAAAAATTTTTGTGGAGATGGGGTCCCACTGTGTTGCCCAGGCTGGTTGTGAACTCCTGGCCTCAAGCAGTCCTCCTACCTTGGCCTCCCAAAATGCAGAGATTACAGGCATGAGCCACCACACCTTTTTGAAGTCTAGTAGTGTTTTTTAATTTTTAAAGATCACATCAGAATTTCTAAATAGATGATCATGTCATCTGTTAATAAAGAGTTTCACTTTGGTGATCTGGATGCCTTTTATCTTTCTTGCCTGATTGCATTGGCTAGAGCCACTGGTACGATAGTGAATGAAAGTGGTGACAGCAGACCATGTTTTGTTACTGTTCTTAAGAGGAAAGTATCCATGAAGTGTGTATAATACTGGAAGATGGTTTTGTGTGTGATGCCCTTTATTAGGTTGAGGAAGTTCCTTCTATTTCTAGTTTGCTGATTTTTTTTTTTTTTTTTAATTGAGAGTGTATGTTAGATTTTGTCAAATGCTTTGTCTGGCATCTTAATCACATGGATTTTTCTCTTTTCCACTATTGTGAATTGCATTGGTTGATTTGTAAATGCTAAGTCAAACCTATATTCCTGGGATAATCCCTTGGTCGTGATGTATCTTCCTTTAATATATTATTATATTCTATTTGCTAAGATTTTGGTTAGAATTTTTGCATTTATGTTCATGAGGGATATTAGTGTGTAATTTTGCTATATTTTGTCTAATCTAGCTATCAGAATAATGCAGACCTTATGGAATTAGTTGAGAAGTATTCCGCCTCTTCAGTTTTTTTGGAAGTTTCTGTAGAACTGGCAAATAACAGAACAGCCTCCCTCAGCCTTATGCATGACTTTGATTAATTAAGAAATGCAGGGTTGGAAATTTGTGTGCAGTTATTATGTTCATACTGCTGTGTTCATACTGCTGTGTTCATGCTGCTCTTCATCATTTGCCTCTCTTCTGTACATTTTTGGGGATAGCATTAAAAAATTCCCCCTTTCTCTTAGATTTTCATGAGGACTTAAAACACAGCTAACATGTATTGAACACTTGCTATATGGTAGTTGAGCTAAGCACCTTACATATATTTTTCAGATGTAGAAACAGATATAAAGTGGTTATAGAATTTTCCCAAGATTACAGACTTAGTAAATAACAGAAGCAAGGCTTGAACCCAGATTTGTTTATTCCAAAGTTGTAAGACCACTAAGGTCTTAACAGTTATTAACACTTAGTATTAATACAAGACATTGTTTTTGTATTTAAAATGAGTAGTCATGTATGTGCTGTGAGTTTTTTTACTTGTCATGTAGGTGATCTAAAGAGATCACATGGTTGCCTTCTCTGGGGATGGGCAGAACATAAAACTAATTAAACATTACAGGGGCATCCATTAATATTAAACGAGCAAGGCTTTGTGCTGCTGAACTCCAGCTCATCCTTTAACACCTAGCACAATGAAGACATCTTCTGACAGGCTTTCCAAAAAAAATAGCTGCACTTGTTTGAATGAATTCAAAGCAGTTTGTGCCTGCGTTTGATACAACTGAATGGCAATTACACATTTGCTTGGCTGCCTCTCTCTCTATATTTTTAATACACATTTATTGAGATTTAATTCATATACCATATAAAATCCACCCATTTTAAGTGTAGCATTTATTAAATTTACAGAATTGTGCAACCATTACTACAGTCTAGTGTTAGAATGTTTCCATCACCCCCAAAAGTATCCTCATGTGCCCACTTGCACTTAAACCCTAATGTTATCCCTAGCCATAGGAAACCACTGATGTGCTTTCTTTCTCTGTACAGATTTGCCTTTTCTGGACAGTTCATATAAGTGAAATAATATATGGTCCTTTGTGTCTGGAGTCTTTTACTTAGCCTGATTTTGAGGTTCGTCCATATTATGGCATGCAGCAATATCTCACCCCCCCCTTTTTTTTTTTTTTTTTTTGAGATGGAGTCTCGCTCTGTCTCCCAGGCTGGACTGCAGTGGCTGGATCGCAGCTCACTGCACGCTCCGCCTCCCGGGTTTACGCCATTCTTCTGCCTCAACCTCCCGTGTAGCTGGTACTACAGGCGCCCGCCACCTCGCCCGGCTAGTTTTTTGTATTTTTTAGTAGAGACGGGGTTTCACCGTGTTAGCCAGGATGGTCTCGATCTCTTGACCTCGTGATCCGCCCGTCTCGGCCTCCCAAAGTGCTGGGATTTTTTTTTTTTTTTTTTGAGAGATGAAGTCTCACTCTGCTGCCACAGGCTGGAGTGCTATGACACGATCTTGGCTCACTGCAACCGCCACCTCCCGGGTTCAAGCAGTTCTACCTCAGCCTCCCAAGTAGCTGGGACTACAGGCGTGCTACCACGCCCAGCTAATTTTGTATTTTTAGTAGAGACAGGGTTTCTCCATGTTGGTCAGGCTGGTCTCGAACTCCAAACCTCAGGTGATCCGTCCACCTTGGCCTCCCAAAGTGCTGGGATTACAGACGTGAGCCACTGTGCCCAGACAATTTTTTGTATTTTTCGTAGAGACAGGGTTTCACCATGTTGGCCAGGCTGGTATCGAACTTCTGACCTCAAGTGATCCACTTGCCTTGACCTTCTGAAGTGCTGGGATTACAGATATGAACCAGCATGCCCAGTCAGCAGTATCTCACTTCTAATGACTGTGTAGTTCTCCACTGTATGCCACATTTCGTTTATCTGTACATTGGTTGATGGATATTTGAATTGTTTCCACTTTTTGGCTGTTAAGAATAATGTTGCTATGAACATTTGCATGCAAGTCATTGTGTGGACACATGTTTTCATCTCTTCTAGAGTAGATACATAGGGGTAGAACTGCATAGTCATTTGCCTTTCATCTTTAATTCCTTGAGGGCAGGAACCTCTCCTTGGAATCTTAGTATTGCCTTAGTGGTCTTTGAATTGCTTCATCTAGCATGCTTGCCACATAGTAGGTCTTGAAACTGATCAGGAGGTATTTGTGACATATTCTCATGTTTTGGGAGCCTTTGCTTGTTTTTATGCACACTGGCCCCCTTGCCATATTGAAAGAGTTTCATTTTTATCTTGATTCTTTGCAATCCTAGTGAACAATTATAGTGGTTTTGGATGACCTAGATTTTTATTTCTAGCAAAACCTCATGTATATACTCATAGTACTTTTAAAAGAATGCAACTTTTTAACAAAAATAGACAAACGTATGCCTTATTTACATTATATACACATTATAGCCCTATTGAATATTTTTGGTGAGGGTACATAAGGTGAACAGAATATAAATTGTCTCTTAAGTGAGTAGAGTGAAGAAAGTTTTTTGAGTGTCTGATATGGTCTGCACAAACTCTTTTGTTCTGCGACTTAACATGTTTGTAACTAAGTGAAGTAAAAATATTTCCCTAACAAAGTACTGCCACATTTTAACTAGGAAACAGGAAGCCTAAATAGAGGGAGGGCAGGGTTATTTCACCAGAAAGAAAGTGCTATAAAGTTACCAATACTGTTAAGAATGATTTACTTTCAGTTAAAAGAGATTAGTTGAAATTTAAAAAAAAAAAAAAAAAAATCACCTTGTGTAAAAGTCTGTGTAATTTCAACTTTTTTTCTACACCCAAAGTCTGGCTCTTTACCTGCAAAACTAGGAACAAATTTTAACTTGCACTGTAGTTTTCATTTATAAACAGCTTTCTTCCTTGGTTTGACTGTACCCTATATGCTCTTTATCACTTGAAGAAACGTTTGATTTTCCTGTGGGCATTAGTTAGACAGACTCCCTGTTGTGTATTAGACAAACCAGAGGGCATTCTGTAATCTGTGGGCAACTACTATTGTCCACCATCAACCACCCTAGGGTACAGGACACATGTTTTTAAGAGAAGGAAATACAATAGTCCCCCCCTCTTATCTGCAGTTTCACTTTCTGTGGTTTCATTTACCCTCAGTGTAGTACGATTTTTTGAGAGATCACATTCACATAGCTTTTATTACAGTATATTGTTGTAATTGAGTTATTGTTAATCTCTTGCTGCATCTAATTTGTAAATTAACTTTATCATAGGTATGTAATATAGGAAAAAGTATACAGTTCAGTACTATCTGTTTCAGGCATCCATTGGGAGTCTTGGAACATATCCTCCATAGATAAGCAGGGACTAATGTATCATTGTTAAATTTCTAAGTCAAAATTGATATGGTAGCAAAAGGGATTAAACGAGGACATGTCAGAAGACGAGACACATAATAATCAACTTGGGCTCATTCGCCCTAGTTAGCTCATATTAATAATTTCTCAAGTGGTTAAAACTATGGATTCTGGAGCTTTGTGATTCTAGGCAAGTTACTCAATTCTTTAAGCCAGTTTCCTGATATAAATATAATGAGGATATAATATCACTGCTTTACAGTAGTACTTTAGAGGGGTACTAAGATAAAATGAGATATGTTGAATGATCATTGTGCCTGGCACATAGTAAGTGCTCAGTAAAGCATTCATTTAAAACAGAAAAACATAACCAGTTCCCTGAGAGGCTCATAGGCCAGAGACATGCTCTTTGAGATCTGATAGATGAATGGCCTCATTAAAGGCTTTCCATTCAAACTTCAATAACATGGGAGCTAGGGGCTATGAATCAGTTCCTTAAATTCTGAGCCTGTTTACTTTCTTATAGAGTTTACTTATAAAATGGAAACGACAATAATCTGCCTCGTTATTTTCATGTCATTTATTCATTCAGTGAGGCTTGTTAAAAATGTGTGTGAAGGTGTTCTACAGAAATGTAAGGTTACTACTAAAAGTGAATGGTAGAGCCATAATGTGTATACATATTGATGCCATATCTGGTATCTCTGCATTATACCTGAAGACACTGGGAAAGGTGTGTTACACACTTTTCCAATCACATACTCTAAGTGACTGAGGGTAGCAATAGTATTTTTCTTATTCATGTTGTATCTTCAATATTATATAGTAGGCAGGTAGCAAATACTTGGTGCACATGATGATGGATAAGGCAAATTTGGCTTTTAAATCACAATGCTTTTTTTTTTTAGTGATGGAGATCTCTTGTGGAAAAAAAAAGTACTCCAAGAAGTTTGTTAGGTCATCCAGTTCCTGGATATGGCCTCAATATCAAATGTTTTGGAAAATACTGAATGAATTGTATAGAATAGCTGACTTGCCACTACCCTGCCCCACCTTTCTATTCTATGTGCAATATTGCTGTGATATTTATATTAAATGTTTATTCCTTTTTCTTGAAGAGTTGATTTTAAAATAAGCTAAGAATTTTGACTAGATAATGTTTGCTTAAATAAAATATCATCTTTTGTGATAAAGACATACATTTGAGGCAGCCTCAGGAGTTTCTCCTTCCCTTAGTACCCTTTGCAGTAATTGGCACACAACCATTTGAGGCATGGATGGGATAATCTTCAGGTCTTTGGCACCAGGGCTAAGCTTATTTTGAATTTATGCCATATTAGCATGTGAACATTGCCACACTGACATTTAAATGCCCACCATATTATCTTAGGGTTCCTGAAGCGGGGGTAACTCTACTTTTAGTAGAACAAAAATCAGATTGGACAATCGGAACTGTACAAGTTCTACAAAAGCATGTTGGAGTCACATAATGAAAAAGCAGATTTTTTTTTTTTATTATGATGTTTCTCCATATTTGGCATTGCTGTAAATGGCTAACTAACATTTACTGCCAATTCGGTACAAATGTGTGGTTTGGTAATACCAGAACAGCAAATTTAAATGAAAAAATAAAAGTTAAACATTTCCACACAAGGTTTTACAGTCTGACATTTCACTGCGTAGGTAAAAAGACATTTTTTTTTAAACTACAGATTATTATTCAGCATGAATAAAAAACTACAACTTTTATTTTTAAACAGGAGTCACTGGTTTTAATTTTTACACATTTTAAAATTACTGTGATAAAAAATAATGAAAAAGCTTCTTAATAATGCCATACACAGTATAATATAGATTTGTCCCCATTATATAGCATTTAATATACAAAATAGAATATTGACACACTTGAATCTATATGTAGTTAAGCAAGTTATTTGAGGAGGGTATTTTCATACAGCCTTTCATCAGAAAATAGAATCCTTTCAGACATTTTCTAGAGAGAAGCAAATCCTTTCCTGAAAACCTGGTCACTAATCCTGGGTGGACCAGGTTGCTTGAAAATAGTCTGGGATATTATGAAACTCCACCCAAAGGGCTTAAAGTGTCCTCCTTACACTTTTATTTCCCTTCTGACACTAAAACCAGGCACATAAAAAAACACATTCACCTACAGCTACAGTCAGGGAGTGACCAGCCAAGATCAAAATCTCACTGAAGGCTGTCATGGTTCTGAACACATTGACAGATCAATGTGTTGTATAACAATATTTTTCATTCCATGGTGGTCTAGTTTTTAGGGTTTTTAAAAGGGAACTGAAATTATGAGACTTAGGTGAAACTGGAATTGCTCCCTAGCCTCTGAATTCTCAAGGGAGCGTGGCTTTCCTTTGTGGGCATGCCCAGAGCTCATCCCATGCTAATTATCCAGTACTTCATAGACACAAATCATGCTAGTTTTCCTTATGGGATGGCCAGGGTTTCCTCCCACAGTTTTAGGCATTTGGGTATATATACCCCAAAAGTGTTCCAAGTGCCTCAGTTCTGCCTGTATAGTATCCCACAGAATGCCTACAAACACTGAGGAGGTCACTTTTTTACACCAGTAATTAAAAATACTTTTCAGGATTTGTTGTGAGTAACCAACTCTCACTGAAGTTACTACAAACTTCAATAGTTTGGGTTGGGATAACCAGATAACACATACATAGGAAATAAAGCTGCTTTTAAACAGCACCACCCTATAGCACTTAAGTCCCTAGTTAAACATAATTAAGATGACTTTCTTTTCCCCCATGTATTCTAAAAGGGCACAGCTTCTTTTCCCATTTAATGAAAAGCCTCCTATAGTTGTTGATGAATATCAGTTGACTTATTATTGACAGCAAAGTACACATAATCTTTTTTTCATTGAGTTCTATTTTTTGAGCGCCAAGATTGTTGGGACGAAAATCAGATTAATGTGTGAGATGTGCTTTCTGGTTTTAACCACATAACGTTCTATAAATGAATGATAATCTACATTGTAGAAGCTCTTTTTGAAACTTAACACTGTCATTGATAAAAATATTCAAGCAGTTTTCTTAGGCACCAAAAATTTATCCAGCTGGGTTACAAACCATCTTAAAATATTACATTCCCTTTTAGAGAGCATTCAAAAAGCAAATGATTGTTTTTTATTAAATAATTTCTCCAAAATACTGAAAATAACAAATAACATTCAAAAAGCATTCAAAGAAAACAAAAACATGTCCTCATTTTATTTGGAAATAAACTCTTGTTGTAGGATAGAAAGGAATTAGTGTATTATTGGCAACCTATGAGATTCTGCACTATTTACATATTGCTGGTACCTCTATGCAAACTATTGCCAAACTTCTGTTGTCATTCAACTGCTGGGGGAGGCCTGTATGTGAAAGTAACCAGCTATTAGATGGTGCCTTTAAGTATGTAAGCACCACTTTGCTGTCTCCTATTTACATACTTTAGTGCAAGGGGAGATTGAGTAAACTAAACCTGCACTGACAGACTCACTGTTGGAATGAGAAGGGTGGTCAGAATGGGAGGCAGAGGGTAACTTCCTCTGTAATCTCACTGGGTCAGAGCCTCAGCAACCTTCACTGCACACAGGACCAGTCTCCATCTCCCTCTTCCCCTAGAGCAAACTGTTTGGTTTCTGAGACCATTGCTGCCTGTATGAATGCATGTACAAACTATAAATCATATAGGTTATCCATCAGCATTTCTTTGACCCCTACAAAAAATATATAACATGTCATGATAAAACAATCTCATCTAAAAATCATTCTTATTTTACACTATACAAGCTATTTTACAATCATTTTAATAAATTGCATGTAAAGCTGCAGTAGCCCTTCCCTTCCCAGATTAGTGAATACCAATATGATATATATCTGAAACTATAACTAAATATAAAAATATATTAGAAGTTCCATATTTTTAATATTAGATTTTCAGTTTTCTATTACACAAATAATTTGGCCACCTTGAATAGAAATCAAATTTCTTGTGGCTTAGTAAATATGTTAAGTTTTGAGTTTACAGAAAGTTGGTAAGGTGCACACAGAAAGGGCTACTACAGCTTCTATTTTGTTTAAAATAATTTTCAACAGTGAAGAAATTCACAGGACTTGTGTTAAACTCTATGGCACACATTAGGGATGTGTAGTTTTACAAACATGGATGTCTGACATACAGTTCTAAATCACAAAAATCAGTAGCTGAGCTTTCCTGTACCATCAGGAAAGATTAACCAATTGGTGACAGATGGGAATGTGAAAATGGGTGTCTAGCCATTTTTGCCATATTAGAGATTTAGTTTTTGGGTAAAGTTTAGTGAGAGGAATTACTTGCTCTGATTAAAATTCTCTCAGCTGTGTTACAGCTGGTTATCTGGAATCACAACTTTTAAGAAGTTATACAAACTACTTCAAAAGGTCCTGAAAGACAAATAGTTTACCAGCTTTCTTGCCATATAGCCTTTGCAAAAATAGGGCATTAGGTACAGACAGGGCCTCTTGGTAGTGATTTTTAAATCAGTCTTTTGCAACCATCATCCACAGTTTACCCAGCAGGTCCCTGGACTAGATGCTCTATACCAGTTAGGACGGTGAATTTGCACAACCTATATAATTCTCCACTGAAGCAGATATATACAAAATATGAGTTTTTTTTTGACAAGAATACTGGAGATTTGAGTCAATTTTGTGGTCTTCTGATAGCTAAATGCCATCAGGTTAGAAGCACCAACCCATTTTCACACAGAAGATTAATGTTTAGAGTTTATTTGGGAAAGCTACGAACTAGCTGCCCATCTTAAACAGCTGTACAATAACTTGAATAAAAAATTATGTAAGAAAAAATGAGCAAGCGTAGTTCACTAAATATAAAGGAAATTGTTAAAACCAGACAGTAATAGCTATAAAAGGCACAACTTCCCTTTTCTGATATACACTTGTAAACTTTTTTTCAGGTTTCCATGCATAAATCAAAAATGCTATCTTAACTATACAGGGGGGGATACACCAACAGAAAGTCTAGAAAATTTCATCCAGCCAACTGTGAAAAAGTATGAGCAGAAAGTTCATCACACAGACTTTGGGCACTGGTGGTTTAGGTGCCATCCTTCTTTGACTATGGAGATTACGTCCACATATTAAGGTTTCTAATTTCTGGGATATACTAACTAATGAAATTTCACTGTCTACTCTCCCATCACTGAAAAGTGATGACTCAATTGCTTCTGTTGCCAAGTCTTGGCCCTCTATAAACCACATGTAGTGCGTATTTAAAACAAAACAACAGACGAAAACAATAAAAAATAAAACAACAAAACCTCTACAGGACAAACTGATAGTTTATACAATAAAAGCTATTAATTCGACTTTCTTTAAGGCAACCATTCTTATTAAGGCAGTCACTTTTGATGAAACAGAAGTTTTTTGATATTTCCATTTGAATATTTTGGTATCTGATTGGTGATGATTTCAGCTAACATCTCTGGGAATTCAATACTCATGGTCTTATCCAAAAATGTTTGGAAGCAATAGTTAAGAAGATTTTCAACCACCTGCAAGAGAAGATATAGTAATGATTAGGCTTCAAAATTGGTCAGTGGGAACAGCTCATGTTTGTTGTCCTCTATTTTGAAAAAATTATCTGGCCTAGAATATACTAATCTCACTGAAATTCCCCAGGTGAAAAATAAGCACTTCCGTACAAGTTTCTTTGATTGTATGTAGAATTATATGGAATTATTTCATGAACCGCTGTGGTACCTATATAAAGGGTACATTACTCTAATTTAATGGATTAATCATACTTTTTAAAAAGTGTTATTCAATTCTATAATAACATCGTGATTTTATAAGATGAAAGGATATTTCATAATTGATCTTAGGAAAAATGTCTACAAAACTGAAGTTCATAAGTTGAACTGAAGCTATCACCAACATCCACAAACTGGGGATGGGGTGGGGGTGCTGTTGGTATATAATTATATGCACTAATCAAAATATACTTTGTCCCAGAAAATTCTTATATTTGGTTTTATGTTCGACACTTACTTCATGCATAGAATCCAAGAGTTTTGTCAGTTGATAAAACCGCTGCCAGTTCTGGCTGGAGTTTCCTTCCCTCTTGACAATGGCTTTTCCTAGCTCTTTGATGTAGGTCATTCTAATTTCATCAAATAGCTCTTGGCTCTTCAGACCGTCCTTAGGAACTAAAAGGTTAAGATGAAGTCAATTAAAGGATTTTCTTTTTCTTTTCTTTTCTTCTTTTTTTTTTTTTTGAGATAGGGTCTCACTGTGTCACCCAGGCTGGAGTGCAGTGGCATAATCATAGCTCACTGGAGCCTTGACCTCATTTGCTCACGTGATCCTCCCACCTCAGCCTCCTGAGTAGCTAGGACTGTAGGCACAAGCCACCAGGTCTGGCTAAATTTTTTTGTAGAGACAGGATATCTCCCTATGTTGCCCAGGCTGGTCTTAAACTCCTGGGCTCAAGCAGTCCTCCTGCCTAAGCCTCCCAAAGTGCTAGGATTATCTAGGATTATAGGTGTGAGCCACCGTTTCCAGCCAAATTTCTTGCTGTAACTTTTCATACATGCAAGATGGGCACTTAACACTGTCTGTGTACTCTTAATGCACCCTAAAATATAAGCATTTTCTCAGGATTATTAAACTACAGCCAAGAGAAAATGCAGGATAACAAAGAATTAGAGGACTTAACCTTGAGTAAATCACTTGATTTCTCATCTATAAAATGGAACTGGTGATGATACCTTCCTCCCTAGCTCACAAAGCTATTTGGAAGACCAGATGAAATAATACAGTGATTTTCAGTTAACTTTGTCTGCCATTCTACATTTGAGTTTAATTCTGGTATTGATAAATAGAAGGCTTCAACAACAGTGTTTATTCTAGCAATTACATCTTAGAATATCTGTGATATCACCAGTTAATTATAACTTTAAAATCGCCATGCAATACATTTTTTTTTTAATGTAGCTAATAGGTATGTCTTAATAGGGAGCAGATATCTGTCCTTCCTTAGGTACATGGATTCTGGTTAGTGAAACTGGTAATAAAAATTTTGGGGCCAGGCGAAGTGGCTCAAGCCTGTAATCCCAGCACTTTGGGAGGCCGAGACGGGTGGATCACGAGGTCAGGAGATCGAGACCATCCTGGCTAACATGGTGAAACCCCGTCTCTACTAAAAAAACCCAAAAAACTAGCCGGGCGAGGTGGCGGGTGCCTGTAGTCCCAGCTACTCGGGAGGCTGAGGCAGGAGAATGGCGTAAACCCGGGAGGCAGAGCGTGCAGTGAACTGAGATCTGGCCACTGTACTCCAGCCTGGGCGACACAGCGAGACTCTTTCTCAAAAAAAAAAAAAAAAAAAAAAAAAAAAAAAAAAAAAAAAAATTTTGGGGGGGTACATTACATTACTCTTCAAAAAATGGTACTAATAAGGACAAGGAACAGAGAGTTAATCATGGTTTCACTGAATCCTGTGGAGATTAGGACTTTTGTAGAGTGCTACATTTTTCACAGTGTGCTCCTGGGAACACTGATTCTGTGTTAACTATGGTTAGAGGGAGAAAAAGGATTTGGTGGTCAAAGTTTGAGAAAAGCTTAATGTTTAATACGTATTAGGCAGAATTCTGAATTTCAGTACTTCTTGGAGATACTCCCATGCACTCTCCAGAGAGAGGGAGTGCATTATTTCCCAAACGGAAACTTCACTGCTGCTGACATTTTTAGAAGATGCTGGTATAAAGGAAAAGCTATGGATTTAGGAGCTTTGAGAAGTCTTAATTTGTTTTTTTTTTTTTGGTTTTGCCCAAGACAGAGTCTCGCTGTGTGGCCTAGACTGGAGTGCAGTGGTGTGATCTCGGCTCACTGTAACTTCCACCTCCCAGGTTCAAGCAATTCCACCTGCCTCGGCCTCCCAAAGTGCTGGGATTTCAGGTGTTAAGACCTCTTGGCTGGGCGTGGTGACTTATTTCTTACTTTCCATGTGGACTTCAATATAACCTCCTTGAGCATCTTTCCTGCTCTTTTTCATTGGATGATTAGAATTAGACTAATGACTATGTATGAAAATGTTTGATTCCATAAAGCATTACTTGACACTTCTAAGATACCAGTATTAACATGAAATGAAGACCGCTTAATCAGGAGTGATAAGGGCATTCTATGTTAACAATGAGTTAATTTTACACATTACTATACTATAGAAAATCTAATTATTGCAAAATTGTAAAACAGTGATTGCTTATAGTTTTTTCCCCTGCTGGTTAGTCATAATTCTAAAAATAACTATGGTGAAGCCCAATTCAATATGCATATAAAATAATTTCATCCATCTCAAATTTTTTGTTTAATGTTTTAGTATTGAAATCACTAACATGACATCCTCTTTTGGCTGCAGGAAGTAAGTACAGCCTGGAATTCCCCTCCTACTGGAAAACTGGACAACAAGCAATACATGACTATGATCTCTAGGAAAAGAGAAACAAAGATGGTAAGCCATACCTAGCCTAGGAGCAAGAAATCTTAATTCTAAGCCTTTTTGCTTTAAAGTAATCATCATACTGCAGAGCAGGGAAAGGGAACCCAGAGTCTAGCAATCTTGCTGGATTGAGGAGAAAGAGATTGAAGTTTGGGGAGGCTAAAGCAGCTTTAATTTATGGGTTAGATTACTGGAAACTAAGGAGGTACACAAAGTAAAAATTCGTGCATACTTAGGGTGAAATCCCTTGAGGCCATAGAGGAAAGAAAGAATTATTAAATATGCAGGGAATTCAGTAGAGACCTAGGGGCCACATCTCAGAAGCAAGGCTAAATTAGTCCCAGCAAAAAGGTGACAATGGATCAGTGATTCTCAAAAGGGAGGGGGAGAGTTTGCCTCCAAGGGGATATTTGGCAGACAATCTACAATTATAAAAACCTTTGTCTCAGAATCAATAATTTGACATTTCTGAAACAGTCTACCCAAGAACTGCATTCTTTTCAAGTATACATAGAACATTAATCTAGAACATAAAACAAGACTGAATACACTTAGGATTACATCATACAATGAATGCTCTCTGACAAAAATGAGATTTAAACGGAAGTCAGTAACAAACATATCTGTAGAAAAACCCAAATGTTTGGAATTTGACATTTAGTAAGCTATGGATTAAATAAGGCATCATAAGAAAAACTTTAAAATCTCTAGTACTGAAAACACAGCATATCAAAATGTGTGGGATGCAATCAAGACAGTGCTTAGAAAATTTACAGCATTAAGAGCTTTTATTAGAAAAGAAAGGTCTCAATTATATATGCTTCTACCCTAAACTGGTAAACTAAACACAAGAAAAATGGAAAGGATAAAGAGTAGAAACGGATAACTAAGAACATGCATAAACAACAACAAAATCAAGACCAAGCTGGTTCTATGAAAACATCGGTAAAACTGAAAACTTTTAGCCAGACTGATTAAAAAAAAAAAAAAAAAAAAAGCAAGAATATATTAAATACCAATGTCCGGAATGAAAGGGAATAACACTAGCGATACTGGAACCATTAGAAGAATATTATGAATAACTTTTATACCAATAAATTCAACATTTGAAGGAAACAGTTAAATTCCTTCAAAGATGTAAACCAACAAAGCCCACGCAAGAATAAACAAATATCAGTAAACATTTGATGAATTTGTACTTGAAAACCTTTCTACAAAAAAGGCTCCAAGCAAACCAAGATGGCTTCGCTGCCGAGTTTTACCAGACATTTAGGGAAGAAATAATACCATATTATCATAACACCAAAGCTATAGAATATATCCCTCATGGATTTAGATGCAAAAATACCAAAATTTTAGTACACTGAATTCAGCTATATGTAAAAAGGATATTATATCATAACCAAATAGGATTTATCCCAGGAGTGAAAGGCTAGTCAATTACTCAAAAATTAAACAGTATATTATACCGTATTAATAGACTAAAAATGAAAGATATATGATCTTGAGGCACAAAAGCATATGATAAAAGTTTTTCTGCTATTATGAATAATGCTGCTATGAACATGGGCAGTCATTAAATGCATGGCAAGTCACGAGGGTCAACTACATACTCTCTAGGATAGCGATAATAAAAAGACCATACCAAGCTCTAGCAAGGATGTAGACAAAGTAGTAGGAATCTAGCACAACTAGACAGAAAATCAGCAAAGATACAGAAAACCTGAACTACTCTATCAATCAACTTGACCTAACTGATGTTCATAAAACCCTACTTAACAAGAGCACGGTGTAAGGTTTTTTTTTTAAGCACTCATGGAATGCTCAGGATAGACCATATGCAACTGCCTAAAAAAGTCTCAGAAAACTTATTAGAGTCATTCAATGTATCTCCTACCTCAATGGAATTAAATTAGAAATGAATAGGAAGAGAGATAGAAAATCCCCAAATATGTAAAAATTAAAGCAATACACATGGGTCAATGAAAAAAAATCATGAAGAACATTAGAAAATGAATGAAAATACATAAAAAATTTTTAGCTTTAAACATCTATATAAGAAAATAAGGTATCCAACTAATAATGGAAGTTTCTACCTTAAACTAGAAAAAGAGGAACAAATTAAATGAAAAGCAAGCAGAAAAAAAGAAATAATCAATGACATAGAAAACAAAAAACAATAGACAAAATCAATGAAACTAAAAATTAGTTCTTTGTAAAGACTAACAAAATAAATTTCTAGGTAGACTGACCAAGAAAAAAAGATGATCAGGCACAAATTATCAAAATGTATCATGGAGGGGACACCACTATGGATCCCACAAAACTATGGATCCCAGAAAATTTAAAGGATTAGATTACAAACAACTTTATGCCCAAGTTAGACAACTCAGACAAAATGGCTCATTTCATAGAAACACACAAATTACAAAACAAAGTCAAGGAAAAATAGAAATTCTGAATAGATCTATATAACAAGCAAGCAAATCTAATTAATAATTAAAAATTTTCCCTGAAAGAAAACACCAGACCCAGATGGCTTCACTGGTGACATGTATCAAATATTTAAAGAATAAATAAGATCAATACTCTATAAACTCTTTAAGAAAACAGAGAATACTTCCCAACTCATTTTAAGAGGCTAGTACTACCCTGGTAACAAAGCCAGAAAAATATATCACAAGAAAAGAAAGCTGTAGATCAACATCCTTCATAAAGAGAGATATAAAAATGATCAACAAAATATTAGCAAACCAAATTCAAAATATATATGGAAAAGATTATATACCATGATCTAGTCAGAAAACTAGATCTTAAACCATTTCAAGCCATTTTCCTGATTTTGCAAATAAATTTGTATTGGAACACAAGCATTCACATATTGTATATAGCTGCTTTCCTGTTAAAACTGTAGAACTGAGGAATTGCAACAGGGACTATATGGCCTGCAAAGACAAATATGTACTGTGAGTCTCTTTACAGAAGAATATTTGTGGAACTATACTCTGCTTAGTAGTATAGTTATTTTTTTTTGGAAAGAGGATTTGATGGTCTCTGCACTCCTCCAAAGCTGGAATTCCTATTCTCTCTCAACAATGGAATTTTTTTTTTTGAGATGGAACCTCACTCTGTTACCCAGGCTGGCACAATCTCGGCTCACTGCAACCTCTGCCTCCCGGGTTCAAGCGATTCTCCTGCCTCAGCCTCCTGAGTACCTGGGACTACAGGCTTGTGCCACCACGCCTGGCTATTTTTTTTGTACTTTTAGTAGAGACAGGGTTTCACCATGTTGGTCAGGCTGGTCTCGAACTCCTGACCTGATGATCTGCCCACCTTGGCCTCCCAAAGTGTTGGGATTACAGGTGTGAGCCATAGCGCCCTGCTGGAAACTGGAAATTTATGATGTTAATTATTTTCAAATGGATCTATAGATTCAAGGCTATCCTAATAAAAATTCCATCAGACTGTGTTTTTGAGACAGAGTCTCACTCTGTTGCCCAGGCTAGAGTGCACTGGCATGATCATGGCTCACTGCAGCCTTGACCTCCCACCTCAGCCTCCTGGGTAGCTGGGACTACAGGCACGAGCTACCATGCCTGGCTAATTTTTTGTATTTTCTGTAGTGACAGAGTTTCGCCATTTTGCCCAGACTGGTCTCAAACTCTTGGGCTCAAGCGATCTGCCTGCCTTGGCCTCTCAAAGTGGCGGGATTACAGGCATGAACCACCACACCCAGCAACCACTACACCTAGCCCCAAAAGACTTTTTTTTTTTTGGTAGAAATTGTCAAGCTAATTAAAAAATATATGGAAGACCAGGCGCGGTGGCTCATGCCTGTAATTCCAGCACTTTGGGAGGCCGAGGTGGGTGGATCACCTGAGGTCAGGGTTTGAGACTAGCCTGGCCAACATGGCGAAACCCCATCTCTACTAAAAATACGAAAATTAGCCAGGCATGGTGGTGGGTGCCTGCAATCCCAGCTACTGGGGAGGCTGCAATGAGCCAAGATCACACCACTGCACTCCAGCCTGGGCAACAGGAGCCTGGGCCATCTCAAAAAAACAAAACAAAACAAAAAGGTGGAAATGCAAGGAAGCTAGAATATCCTAGAATATCCAAAAAAAGAAAAAAAAAAAAAAAAAAGTGGAAATGCAAGGAAACTAGAATATCCAAAACAACAGTTTGGAAAAGAACAACAGATTGGGAGAATTCATATTACCCAATTTTAAGATTTACTGTAATGCAATAGTAATCAAGACAGGATGTTATCAATATGAATATAGGCATACAGATCATTGGGTAAGACAAGAGTCTAAAAGTAGATCCACATATATACAAACAACTGATTTTCTATAAAATTGCCAAGTAACTCAATAGGGAAAAGAGTCAAGTTCTGGAGCAACCAGATACGGATTTTGGGGAAAAAATGAACCTTGTCCCTTACCTTGCATCATACACTTAAGCATGTGAGCTGAAACTACAGAATTTCTACAAGAAAACAAATAGTAGAAAATCTTTTTAACCCTGGATTAAGCAAAACTTTCTTAATACACAAAGACATGAAGCTTTCTTCAGAATTACATACTTTTGCTCATCTCTACATTTTCTGTTAAGAAAATTGTAAATGTAATCCACTTACTGAAAGAAAACATATGCAAAACATATATTTAACAAAGGGCTATATTGAGAATATTTGAATAATTCTTAAAACCCAATAAGAAGATAAATAATTCAGTTAAAAAATGGGCAAAAGATTATACCAAATAAGAAATATAGGTGGCCAATAAGCCCGTGAAAAATGCTTAGTATCTTTAATCATCAGTATAGCTACAATGAAAGAGGCTGACAGTACCAAGTACTGAGGAGGATATAGAGCATATCTTAAGTCTCATACATTTCTGGTAAATGTTAACAATTGTGGAAAAATTTGGCAGTTTTAAAAATAAATTTAAACACACACTCAACATATGTCCCAATGATCTCACACTTCAGTACTGACCCAATAGAGATGAAATGTACATCCATATCCTTATTTTGTCTGCTTAATTTGTGAGAAAGGTATAGTAAAATCTCACTATTTTTACAAGATTTATCTAAGTATTCTTGTTCTATGAATTTTTGTATTATGTAATTTGAAACTATATATTTAGAATTATTTTTCCTGGTGAACAAATGCTTTAATAAGTATTTTGCCTTAACATCTATTTTGTTTGGTAGTAATGTAGCTCCTTCAGTTTTCTTTTAGTCAGTATAGGGGCCAGCAAACTTTGGCCTATGGGCCAAAACCTACTTGCAGCCTGTATTTGTAAATAAAGTTTTATTGGAACACAGCCACACCTGTTCTGTTTGAGTATTGTCAATGACTATGTTCCTGCCACAAGGGCAGAGTTTAGTAGCCGTGACAGAGACTGTGCAAAGCTAACATTTACCATCTGGCCCTTCACAGAAAAAGTCTGCCATGTTATAGTATGCAAAGTTGATCCTTTTATTTCAGCCTTTCAGTATCTTTATTCAGATATAGCCCTTTTAAATAGCATAAATTTGGATTATTTCTAAAATCCTGTCAGATTAGCTTGGAGCATTCAGTCCATCTCTACATTTATTTTATTTTTGAGACAGTGTTCCTCTGTCACCCAGGCTGGAGAGCAGTGACACGATCTTGGCTCACTGCAACCTCCGCCTCCCAGGTTCAAATGATTCTTTTGCCTCAGCCTCCTGAGTAGCTGGGATAACAGGCATGCACCACCATACCTGGCTAACTTTTTATATTTTTAGTAGAGTCGGGGTTTCGCCATGTTGGTCAGGCTGGTCTCGAACTCCTCACCTCAAGTGATCTGCCCACCTCAGCCTCCCAAAGTGCTGGGATTACAGGTGTGAGCCACTGCACCTGGCCCCATCTCTACATTTAATGAAAGTACTGCTGTGTTTGAATTTAGCTGTACTACTGTACCTTATCTGTTACTTCCTGTTTTCATGCCCTTGTTATGCATTTTTCTCCCTCCTCTCACATCTTTCATTCTTTTGAATTGTTTTTCTTAGGTATTCTCTTCCCTTGATGGTTTGGTACTTTGCATACCCTGCATACCTTATTTCTAGTTGTCATCCTTGAAACTTAAACATACTTTAGTTCTAAGTTTTTTAACCCTCAAGCAAATTGTTACTGTTATTTTATATACACAGTAAATGTCAGTTTAAATGTATCTACATTATTTACCACTTTCCTTATTCTTCAGTCCTTCTTAAAGATGGGATTACTTTCATTTATCTTTTTCTGAGATGGAGTCTCGCTCTGTCACCAGGCTGGAGGGCAGTGGCGCGATCTTGGCTCTCTGCAACCTCCATGTCCCAGGTTCAAGCGATTCTCCTGCCTCAGCCTCCTGAGTAGCTGGGACTACAGGCATACACTACCATCCCCAGCTAATTTTTGTATTTTTAGTAGGGATGGGGTTTTACCACGTCAGCCAGGATGGTCTTGATCTCTTGACCCTGTGATCCGCCTGCCTCAGCCTCCCAAAGTGTTGGGATTACAGGTGAGAGCCACTGCTCCTGGCCAGGATTATTTTTCTTTAGCCTAAGTATACCCTCTAATAATTTTTTAGTGACCATCTGGTGGCAAACTTTATTTTCACCTCCTAGTTTAAAAAATAGGTGATTGGTGTACTTAGAACATTCAAATTTACAGTAATTACTGATATAGCTGGATTAATGTCTACCATGTTTATAACTGTTTTTGATTCAGCATATTGCATATGAGTTTGGGGGAGTTTCCTTTGACCTATCTTCAAGCTCACTGACTGCTTGGCTGTGTTCAGTCTACTGATGAGCCCATCAACATCATTCTGCATTTCCTTACAGCATTCCTTACAATTTATTTTTAGAGTTTCCATCTCTCTGCATACATCACTTCTTGCATGTTGTCTACTTTTTCCACTGGAGCCTTTAACCTACTAATCATAGGTATTGTAAATTCCCTATCTGATAACTGAAATATTGTGTCATATCTGAGGACTGCTTCTGACGCCTGTTTTGTCTCTTCAGACTGTGGGTTTTTTCTTGCATTTTAGCATGCCTTATGGTTTTTTGTTGAAAGCTGGACACGATATATCAAAACTGAAGTAATTTGACTTTTAGTGTGAGGTTTCATGCTAATCTGGCTAGGAGGTAGGCTGTATTTAATGTTTGCTGTAGTTGTAGGTATTAGAGGCTTCAGTTTTCTCTAGTTTCCTTGTTTTTATTTACTTTTTCTTCTGTTGTCTTTGGGTTTCCTAAGAACTCCTTAAACAGCTTGTGTCCTGCAGCTCTCTCAGTTGTAATCCACTGTTATTTTATCCTGGAGCCCTGTTTATATGGTGGTAAGGTGTTGGGGAGGGGGAGGTGAAGTATTCTATAATCTATATGATTAAATCTCAGTTTTTAGTGGGTCTGAACCCCTGGGCTGTGATTTTCAGAAATGAGACAAGAAGGCTAAGACAGGGCCAGAATCCTCAATTTGCCTTCCCCCCAGGTCACATTAGGGTCTGTTGAATTAGTTTTCCTTACAGTGCAGGCCTTTGTTGTGAACACTCTCCTACATATTTCCAATTTTTACCTTCCCCCTACTTCTATCAGAAAAAGGAGGGAATTCTTCACCCTAAGAATCTTGTGGAGTTTCTGGAAGTTAGAAATTCTGTGGGGTAAACCCAAGAAATTGCAGGAAACCCCCACTAAGACTGGGTCCCTGGGAGTTTTTAACTCTGAAACTAGTCCTTGCTCAGCCTCCAGCAATTCATCAAAATTGCCTAGTCTTCCTGCCTTCAGTGGCATCTTTCCCCAGTAAGCTGATCTTGGCTGTTTCTCTGTATTTGTCTGTTCTAAATTTTGAGGTGGTGGTTTGTCCTATGGCCTCCATTCTCTGAGGGATCTAAGAAAAGTCATTGTTTTTCCAGTTTCTATAGCTTTGTTGCCATTTTCCAGTTGTGATTTTCAGTATCTACAGATCTCCCTTGTGGTTTATATACACAAACATATACACAAACATATACACAATCATTAAAAACAATTGTATTCTGGCTGATTTTTTCAGATATACATTTCAAGTGTTTCTTCAAATGTGTCCAATCTGTTTTTAGACCAATCCATTTGCCTTTTAAACTGCATTTATATTTCCATCTCTTGTTTTTAAACTTACTAAATATACAGAACCAGCCCAAATGCCCATCAATAACCGAGTGGATAAAAGAAAATGTGGTATATATATACCATGGACTACTACTCAGTCACAAAAAGGAAAAAAATAATGGCATTTGCAGCAACCTGGATGGAACTGGAAACCATTATTGTAAGTGAAGTAACTCAGGAATGGAAAACCAAATATTGCATATTCTCACTTATAAGTAGGAGCTAAACTATGAAGATGCAAAGGCATGAGAATGATATAATGGACTTTGGGGACTGGGGTTGGGGAGGGGAGTGAGGGATGAAAGACTACACATTGGGTACAGTGTATACTGCTTGGGTGATGGGTGCACCAAAATTCCAGAAATCACCACTAAAGAACTTATTCATGTAACCTAACACTACCTGTTCCCCAAAAATCCTATTGAAATCATTTTAAAAAAGATTATAAACTTAAAAAAACTCCAACTTACTAAACTAATTTACCAGGTTGTACAAATGCCCTCAAAGAGCAAGTTGGCTTGAGTTCCACTTACCTCTGTGGGTTCCTGCCTTCACTTAGTTCTTAATTGTTTTAGTCTAGCATTTTTGGTGGGAGGTTATAGTACCTATTCCAGTAGTCTATCATAGTAGAAGTCTATATCTTAAGGTCTATATTTCCATCCTTATATTTCTATTATTTTTTAAAAAGAAGAACTTGTGATATGTACTAGGCCAATTTACTTTTTCTTATTATTTACAGTGAAAAAAATCATACAGCTCAATTAGTCTGGGATGTATGCAACTGAAACCACTTTTTGTTTTTTTTTTTTTTAAACAAATAAGGTTGTTAGTATCTAGGCACTGAATTATACCTTCATGGTATCAATCAAAGTTATGATCAGAATTTTATGTAACTGCTTAATCACTTCTTTAACAAGTGTACTGCTACAGGTAACATTAAACATGTCTCTAGCAATGATCTTTACCAGGTTCTCTTGCCTTGACTGAAATATTATTAATACTTCTTATATCCATTAACATAAAATAACTTTTTGTTGAGCAAAAGTAGTGTGAAAGCATTAAGACAAATATGTGCTTTGGAAATCTTTAAATAGATACGAAATGGTTAAAGTCATAGTCTTGTGCAACATCCATAGCTTACAGTTATTTGGCAAGTATGAAACCACAGTTACTAATGGAATTAAGACTTTTAAAAACTGCAAATGTACATGTTTGTATGTGAAAGACGTATTCGGCTATTAACTCAGTATTTAATAAACACTGATATGTAACTTTTACTGGAAATGGCCTAAGGTTTATAATACCAACTAGTTCATAGAGCTTTTTTAAAAAAAGACATTTTTAGAGCAGTTTTAAGTTCACAGCAAAATTGGGAGGAAGGTACAGACATTTTTCATATACCTCCTGTCCCACACATTACCACCCAAAGTCCATAGTTGAGGGTTCACTCTTAGTGGTGGACATTCTTCGGGTTTGGACAAATGTATAATGACATGTTTCCACCATTATAGTAGCATACGAAGTATTTTCACTGCCCTAAAAATTCTCTGTGCTCTGCACATTTATTCCTCCCTCCCTTCTAAACCCTGGCAACCACTGATTTTTTTTTTTTTTTTGCTGTCCTCACGTTTTGCCTTTTATGGAATGTTATATAGTTGGAATCACACAGTATGTAGCCCTTTCAGATTAGCTTTTTTTCACTTAGTAGTTATGCATTTAACGTTCCTCCATGTGTTTTCATGGCTTGATAGCTCATTTCTTTTTAGTTCTCAATAGTATTCCATCATCTGGATGTATCATAGTTTATTTATCACTTTGACATCTTTGTCTTTGCTAGCTAAAAAGTAATCTCACAGAAGTTTGTTTTATAAACTCTTCGTTGCCATTTTCTAGATAGTGAATCTCTGTCTGACAATCCAGTTCCAATGCTATGTTAACCAATTCCCAATAGTAATTAAGCACACCTTTTCTAGGATGTGTCTTTTTCTCCCATAATTTCTTATATATGCTAATACTCATTAGGTAACTAAAATCTTTAACCAAGTAACAGTATAGTACACAAAATCACTGTAGTCAGCTTTCTTTTTCCATGTCTTCCCATGATCAAAGATCAAAGGAAGGAAGGAGAAAAACGTCCACACAGATTCCTATCAACAGAGATCCCTATGCGGCTCATATACCTCTCTGTTTCTGCTATACCTATTTGTCTTATTAATCTTGGTATTACTTACTGTGCCTTTCTAGTATTTTACATTCATAAAAATCATCTGACTAGTAGGAAATAATAGTAGACTTGGTATAATTATTAGTACTATGTATACAAATTAACCTTTGTTTCTAGACTTTCATATTTCATGCTTTTGACATAAAGTGAAAAGGTGTTCTACCAACCTGAAGAGAGAAGCAGTAAGGTTTTCATACAGAGATATTCTTCGTAAGATACCTGAAGCCTGTGTAACTCAGAGGAAACATACAGCATGTGTTTACATTGGTCGTACATGCAGGGTAGAGTCATTCTCTGCCTGTGAAAGATAAATAGCAGGGTATTAGTTAGAAATAATGCTACTTCTCCCAAAAAAGTACATTTCTGTTTTGTTTTGCAAAACTATGAACTTATAATGAAAAACAACTATTGCAATAATATTATTGCTAATTCCCTATAAAATCAGAATTTTGGAGAACTTCCCTTAAACTTCTTCCTGCATCTTGGCTGTTTAAAGAGACTAATGAATAATCTAACGTAACAGTGGAGACATTATTTTCTACCATGCATGCCACGTATTATTATTTAATTAAAGTGTTAGAATTCTTATAGAACTTATTACTAGTTGCTCATTTAAATCAAGGTTTATTACTTGAATATGGTCAATTAGACAACACAATTTTAGGTCCTACACACTTGATTTTTAAAGGTAAATCTTTTCACAACATTCCATCCTAAAGACAAAAATGTGTGACACTGTTCACAGTTATGTAGAGGGCCAGACCTAGAACTTGATTCTAGACTTCTGATGCTCAAAATCTGCCTCTGACATGCATATGCCTTAATATTCTTTAAACTAAAGGTACTAAACCAATTCTTGCTTACGATTCTGAAGTCATTACACACCTATGATTTTCAAATAGATCTCTAAAGTTTCCTGACTTCTGAAATGACACTAAAAGCCTGAAACTGGGCTCAGTTCACAGCTTTTAAAATGCTTCAAGATTTTTTTTTTAAGTTTCTGACAGAAAGTCATCTTGGACTTAACAATAAAAAGGTTATCATTTTTCTCTACTAAATATGTGGCTTATTCTTTTATATAAAACAAATCAGACATGAATTACATGCTGCCAAAGTGATCACAGGCTCTTCAAATATTAAATCTGCTCTTACCAAAGAGGCACCTCCCCAGTCCTTAATAGTAGGTAAAACACTCCTTTTTTGGGAGGCACCTTTTTTCCTTTAGTTTCTTGTACATGGTTACATTCATATAACTGAAAATTTCAATAAAATTGTAGTGTAGTAGAATAAGTAAAAACTCATTCTTGTTGACTGTAAAAACAACAACAAAAATTTTTTTTCCACAACGTTCTGACCTAAGGGCAACCATGAGTGACGGTTTTACAGCTCTATAGAGGGTCAGAACTTGAATGCTTACTTTCTGATATGCAAAATCTGCCTGTCACAGACACCAGAGCAGTGTGGAAACATAGTGGGCTAAGAAAGGGTGGAGGGCTGGGTGTGGCGGCTCACACCTGTAATCCCAGCACTTTGGGAGGCCAAAGTGGGAGGATCACTTGAGGTCAGGAGTTCAAGACCAGCCTGGCCAATATGGCAAAACCCCATCTCTACTAAAAATGCAAAAAATTAGCCGAGTGTGGTGGAGTGCACCTGTAATCCCAGCTATTTGGGAGGCTGAGGCAGAGAATCGCTTGAACCCAGGAGGCGGAGGTTGCCAGATCACACCACTGCACTTGGGCCTGGGTGACAGAGTGAATCTCGTCTCAAAAAAAAAAAGAAAGAAAAGAAAAAGGTGAAGGACTGCCCATCTTGTATGGAGCAGCATGAGAACACAAGAATGGGAAGTACATATCCCTTAATGAAAATGAAACTAATATAAATCTGTTGAGGAAAAAAATTTATAAATCCCACTTTACATAAGGAATGTATGTGGCATGATTAGATTATGCTGTGACTGCTTAAAGCTAAATCTGAATGCCTTAATAGTAAAAACCCTAAATTAGGTTTTGTAAACCGGAAGGATAAGTTGGTGTTTCATATAAATCTGTTTATGCTTTTAATTCCACTTAAATGCCTTCAAACTACATATTAGAAAGTGACTAAAAAATAAATACTGCCAACATGGTATTTTTTAAACAGCATGGTAGGATTCTAAGAGTATGCTTGAAAGAATGGATGGGAACGAAGAGTGTGTGAAAGACAACAATGGGAGAGGAAGTGAGGTCAGATTGTGGGAAGCCTGAAATCATGCAGAGTATGGATTGGAGGGTCAGTGGGAAGATACTAAAGACAGTCTGTGTGCTGGGGAGATAGGTGGTGCAGTCATACTGTGCTAGAGGAAGCAAACATTAGCCAACGTTCACGTTTGCTGAACATTAAGGATATTTAACAGCATCTCTGAGGTTAATAAAGTCTGTTGCTGTTAGACTCTTAGACTCTTGGTGTTCACATCACCAGATACACAGCACAGAATTCACATCCTAGCTCTTCTCACTTTCTACCTTGTCAGAGATGCTATTAAATATCCTTAATGTTAATGATGTACATCACACTGGAGGGAGAAAATGAGTGAGGAAACAACTGCAATGAGGTAAGGGGAAATGGACACCTGACATATTTCACAGATACAGGAATAAGCCTAGAGGATAAGAGAATAGCTGATTTATAAAATCTTCAAGGCTTGGTCTTCTCTCAGTTAAACAAAACAAACTTGTTCCCATATTTAAACCATAGACACCTGCCATGCACACAGACACCTCTTGTGTCTGGGTCCATATGTCCCACCCCATCAGCCTAGATATCCTCATCTACAATTGTCCCCACTGAATCCACACGAGTTTTATCATGCTCCTTTCTCTTTCTGGAATAGCCTTATGTAAATAATAGCACAGTAAGATTCCTTGTTGCTGGCGACAGACTTTACTAATCTCAGAGATCTGTTAAATATCCTTAAACATGTCCTGGGACAGTAATAATGCCATATGTACATTTGCTCTACATTACACTTGTCCTGCCCCAAGCACTCATAACTCTATTTCCAGTTTGCCTACATCCTAGATACCCAGTAGGATTGTTTCAGTCCTGAATTATCACAATAGCAGTCAATCAGGAAAATATCAGCTGGTTAAAAATACCCTATGAATACAGGGAAAATGACTCACATACAACTTACTCATTAATAATCAGATCAGGAGCAAAACACAGCAGGTTTGCACTTGATTGTCTATATGATCTCCACCCCAGGGCAAATGCCATAAGAAACATCCAGGAGTATTGCAGTAGGGTCATTTGGTCATCCAGGTGTAAGTTCCTGAAACCTGAATTAAGAGAAATAAAGGTATGAGGCAACATTCTAAGATCATCATCTCTGTGGGAATTGCCAAAGAGCAATGAGATCAATTAGCCCTGTCAAAACAAGGGGACCCCTAACAGAAAATGGAAATTAAATACTAGGTAGACACAGTTTTCCTCTGTCATCTGACACTTCAAGACTCAAACCCTCTGTGCTTTTTTTCTTTTTTCTTTTTTTTGAGACAGAGTCTCGCTCTGTCGCCCAGGCTGGAGTGCAATGGCGCCATCTCGGCTCACTGCAACCTCTGCTTCCTGGGTTTAAATGATTTTCAGTGCCAGCCTCCCAGGTAGTCGGGAATACAGGTGCATACCACCATGCCTGGCCAATTTTTATATTTTTAGTAGAGGGATGGGGTTTTGCTATGCTGGCCAGGCTGGTCTTGAACTCCTGACCTCAAGTGATCCACCCACCTGGGCCTCCCAAAGTGCTGGGATTACAGGCATGAGCCATCACACCCAGCCCCCTCTGTGCTTTCTAATAGCTTTCAATGTGGGAAAAAAAAAAAAAAAAGCCAGTTTTGTCACCTTTGTCTGCTTAAGTAAACATGAACTGAATAGTAAAATAGCCAAAATTCTTGGCTTGGCGATTACCAGTGTGACGGGGATGAAAGGGGATTTGCTGATGGGTGCAAAAATAGTTAGAAGAAATAAGTTTTAGTGTTCAGTAGCACAATAGGATGACTATAGTTAACAATAATTTACTGTATATTTCAAAATAGCTAAAAGAGAAGATTTGGAATGTTCCCCAAACAAATGTTTGAGGTGATGCATATCCCAGTTACTCTGATTTGATCCTTACACGTTGTATGCTTTTATCAAATTATTACATGTACCCCCTAAATATAAATATGTACAGTAAATATGTACAACTATTATGTATCGATTTTAAAAAAGAGAAAAGAATCTTGGCTTGAGGTATTAATCAGTGAGTTAAGTAAAACATTTGCCCTGCTATTCACACCTCTTCCCCCCTTACTAAAACAAGGATGACAGGAGGTCAGGTTACTTTCTTGTTCTGTCCCTAACTATTTGCGTGAACACAGGCTTGTCAATTCCCTCTGTCTTTAAAGTCAGAGCTGACACTAACACTGACCTCTGCTGTTCCACACCAAATTCCAATAGGGAAACTTTTATTTAAAATTGTCTTTAAAATTACAATCAATGTGTAGTATTTCATTTAGTGAAGGGTTAAAATCATTCTACTTTAGTACAAATTTTGAGTCAACATACTTGATGTTTACCAATCTTACAAACAACCTAATTTTTAAAAGTGGCACAATGAAGGAAAACAAACGGAATTAACTAAAAACATTTTCTTTCCCCAAACTTCAGTGTCAAAGGAGTTTTGAGTGAGTCTTGTAACTCGAGTTCTGATATTAAATCATCCTATGTGAAATTACCATTCTGTGCATAATGATTTGAAAAGCAGGGAGTAATGTAAATGTTTTATTATAAACTCCCTATCACCTGTATTCACCTGACTCTCCCCTTCATAGTCCCCAGAACTAGTAAGAGAAAGACGATAAGCCATGGGTTCAGGATGATATAAAAGCCAAAATGTTTTTGCCGAAGAAAACACAAAGGTTTATATAGTTGCTCTTTTATCTTTTGCATCTTACCTGGTATCGCTTTTGCCCATTTCACTGCTGCAATCACTTGCCGCCCTCCTAACATGTTGAGCGTGGTCATGATCCTCCAAGTTGAGTCTGGAACAGAGCTATCATAGCCTGCATATAACACTTCAGGTTCAATAACCTCCAACAGTGACACCAGGGTAGGGGTGAGTTGTGGTAACGTTGCAGGAACTATTGTTTTGTTAGCAGGATTTTCAGAGGTTTCTTGTGAGACTCCTGTAGTGGCCTGCTGAATTCCTTTTATTTTTTTCTTTGTTTTTCGAGCTGTGGATATTTTAAAAAATACATAGAAATGAACTGTAATGGGAAGGTCTGCACTACATAGTTTATTCAAGAAGTATTTTTACTTTCTAAAACTATTAAGATGGGAGAAATATTTTATTTAGCAATTATGATAAAGTGACATGGAAGAAGAGGAAAAAAACTTTTTTTTTCTGAAAGCAAAGGATCCAGAGAAACCTATTCCCAATTAATTTTGCCTACAAATAGGCCAGAAACTTCATTATAGTTATTCCTTATACAAAGTATTATAACAGTATGTTAAAACAATCGGAGTAAATCACTTTCGTAAGTTCTTCTATAAATTATTTGTTTGTCTCACTTTCACTCTAAATGCAACAATTTCATTGGTTATGTAAGGCAAGTTACTCTTACTATAAACTGAAAAAAAAATCTAAGCTTGGAATAACGGATTACAAACTGTGGTTTAAGATTAATCTAAATCATGGTAGTATATACAATGAAGAGAATTACACTATTTACACTTGTTCAAAGCCACTTATCAAGATAGGAAGATGATAGCAGATTACATGCTAAAAATAGTATTAGTAGTACCAGTAGAAAAATTCGCTTTTCACCTTTATGTCGGTACTAACATAAATACTGCTTGGGACTAAAAACATATGGGAAGATGAAATGAAAAACTTTACTTCACATAAATTATAAGTGGGAAATTTCCCTTATATAAGGAAGATTTATATTGATTATAAACCTAAAGCATCCATTTTCCTATTATATATAAATTAATTATCTTTTACCTTGACTTGGTATGGAACCATCTAATCAAACTACAACATGGATCCTGTAGACTTTTTAGTAGATTTATTCATACTCCTGAAGTTATTTTTGTTTTAGTGACTAAATAAGAATTACATTGGTCTCTCAGAGGGAAAGTACTCAGAACTCCAAGGAAAGGCAAGAAATGTAATTTATATCAAAGAAGAAATGTACCTGTTCAAATTATTAGGGATACAAACCATTTTGCAAAGGGAAGAGTAAATGTAAATCACCTTTAAAAATCATTTTTAGATCCTCTGTCCTTAAAATGACACACCATATAGTCTGTGGAGGACAGATATGGTGGTGGGAACGATATCTCAATGTCCAGTGTTAGAATGGTTCCATTCTTACTGTGTTCTATAATAAATGGGGTACTGAGAAATTCAAAAATTTTTAGTTAATATTTCAAAACAGAAACAGAATCATGATAGAACTATTCTAATTAGTTTACCATGCTCTCTTGGAGGCATGGTATGATACAGGACTAAAGAGCAGAAACCTGAAATCAGCATATTTGGATTTAAGTCCTGGTTCTGCCATGTTGTAGCTGGATATCTGTGCAAGTTAACTCCCTGACTCTTCATTTCCCCTTCTGTAAAATGAGGATAATATTAGTCCCTACCTCACAGGGTTGCTGTGAGAATTAAATATGTAAAATGCTTAGAACAGTTCCTGGCATATATTATAGTAATTACCATATAACAACTATCATTACCTCAACTTGCAGGAGAACATGTTTTTAGAATATGTTAAATTTGGATATCGCAACTTAATAGAGGAGTGATAAAAGTTTAAAAAGGAAGGACACCTATACATAAAGAAATTCTTTAAACAACCAGAAGTATTCCCAGTGAAATCTTGATCCAAATCATAAAATGTACTGTTGACAATGTAAAAGAGAACACACATGTGCCAAATCAATACACTGAAACAGTACTGTTAAAACCTCAATTAGTCATAACTTTAAATGGTTTAGAATGCATTACTCCACATTAGAACAAGGAAGAAAGAGTAACAAGCTGGATTAAACAAAAACATTTTCTATGACTCAGTTTGTAATTAATTTCTCACTACTTATATATAGTCCTAAATGAGAAAACTGATGTTTTTGAATACAACTCAGAAAGTACAAGTGAACTCAATTGTGCCATACTGACTGGAGCAAGAAATAATACTAATTAATTTTTCAAAATATCTTCAGGAAGGAGTTAACCGAACTGAATCATTTAGTTAAGCAATCACTATGTTAAAGCAACTTAGTTAATGCAACTTTACTTTATATAAACTCCTGACCCACTGGAGCATATAGAAGATTAGCAGTCAATATAGGAGCTCCACAGAAGTGTTCATGAGTCTGTGGTAATGCTACTTCCTCCTTAATAAAAGTAGAAAAATCTTACTTAGCTTAAAACCTAGTTTATAAAAGTTGGTTACTTGAAAGGATAAACAAGACTGATAGACCACTAGCTAGATTAACAAAGAAAAAAAAGAGTGAAGATCCAAATAAACACAATAAGAAATGTCAAAGATGACATTACAAGAGATTCCACAGAAATAAAAAAGATCTTCACACCATTACAAGCACCGCTATGCACACAAAGTAGAAAATCTAGAGGAAATGGATAAATTGGAACAAAGGCTTTAAAAAATCTTAGGGTTTATGTGTGTGTGTCGGGGCGGGGGTGGAGTTTACTATGAAAGTATCATTTTTGTTTTCAGCTAATCCCCGTATATATAAAGCCATTATTTGGAGTAAGTATATACGTGGAAATGGAAACACACAACCTCCCTAGATTGAACCAGGAAGAAATTGAAATTCTGAACAGACCAATAACAAGTTCTGAAATTGAATCAGTAATAAAAAACCCACCAACTGAAAAAAGCCCTTGACCAGATGGATTCACAGCCAAATTCTACCAGATGCACAAAGAAGAGCTGGTACTAATCCTACTAAAACTATTCTAAAAAAGCAATCGAGAAAGAGGGCCTCATCCCTAACTTATTCTACAAGGGAAACATCATTCTAATACCAAAACCTGGTAGAGACACAACAACAACAACAACAACAACAACAAAACTACAGGCCAATATCCCTGATGAACACAGATATAAAAATCCTCAACAAAACACTAGCAAACTGAATCCAGCTGCACATCAAAAAGTTAACTCACCACAATCAAGTAGGCTTTATTTCTGGGATGCAAGGCTTGTTCAACATACGCAAATCAATAAATGTGATTCACCACATAAACAAACAAAAAAAAAGATCATCTCAATAGATGCAGAAGAAGTTGCAATAAAATCCAACATCTCTTCATGATAAAAACCTTCACCAAACTAGGTATCAAAGGAACATACCTCAAAATAAGAAAGAGCCCTCTATGACAAACCTACAGCCAACATCATACCAAATGGGCAAAAGCTGGAAGCATTCCCCTTAATGCAATAAGACAAGGATGCCCAATGTCACCGTTCCAATTTAACATAGTACTGGAAATCCTAGTCAGAACAATCAGGTAAGAGAAACAAATTAAAGTCTTCCAAATAGGAAATGAAGTAATCAAACGATCTCTTTTCACTTACTATTCTATACCTAGAAAACCCTGAAGACTCTGCCAAAAGGCTCCTGGAGCTGATAAACAACTTTGGTAAAGGTTCAGGATTTAAAATCAATGTACAAAAATCAGTAGCATTTCTATACACCAGTAATATTCAAGCTGAGAGCCAAATCAAGAATGCAATCCCATTTATAACAGTCAAAAAAGAGTAAAATACCTAGGAATGCATCTAAGTTAGTTTAAGATTTTTACAAGGAGAACTACAAAACACTGCTGAAAGAAATCAGAGATGACACAAACAAATGGAATAACATTCCATGCTCATGGACTGGTAGAATCAGTATAGTTAAAATGGTCATACTACCCAAAGCAATTTATAGATTCAGTACTATTCCTATCAAACTACAATGTAATTTTTTACAGAACTAGCAAAAAGCATTCTAAAATTCATATGGAACCAAAAAATGCCCCAAATGGCCAAAGCAATCCTAAGCAAAAAGAAGAAAGCTGGCAACATCACATTACCCCAAATCAAACTATACTACAGGCTACAGTAACAAAACAGCATGGTACCAGTACAAAAAACACACACAATGGTACAGAATAGAGTCCAGAAATAAAGACACAAACCTACAGCCATCTAATCTACACAAAGTTGATAAAAATAAGTCATAAGAAAATGACTCCCTATTACATTAATGGTGCTGGGATAACTGGCTATCCATGTGCAGAAGAATGAAACTGGACCCCTATCTATTGCCATACAAAAATTAGTAAGGTGGATTAAAGATGTAAATGTAAGACCTCAAACTATGAAAATCCTAGAAGAAAACCTAGGAAATAACCTTCTCGACATTGGCCTTGGGAAAGAATTTATGACTAATCCCCAAAAGCAACTGCAACAAAAACAAAAATTGACAATGGGACCTAATTAAGCTAAAGAGTTTCTGCAAAGCAAGAGAAACTATCACAGACAATCTACAGAATGGGAGAAAATATTTGCTAACTATGCATCTGACAAAGCCCTAATATCCAGAGTTTATATGGAACTTAAATTAACAAGCAAAAACAACCCCATTAAAAACGGGCAAAGGACATGAGCAGACACTTCTCAAAAAAAAAAACATACATACATGTGGCCAACAAACATATGAAAAAATGCTGATTGTTAATCATCAGAGAAATGCAAGTCAAAACCACAATGACACCACTGTGGAAAGAAGTTTGGAGATTTTTCAAAGAATTAGGAGTTTAACTACCATTCAACCTAGCAATCCTATTGCTGGGCATACACCCAAAGAGAAATAATTCATTCTATCAAAAAGACACATGTACCCATATGTTCACTGCAGCATGGTTTGCAATAGCAAAGACATGGAACCAACCCAGGTACCCATCAACAGTGCAGTGGATAAAGAAAATGTGGTATTTATATGCCATGGAATACTATACAGACACAAAAAGAATGAAATCATGTTCTTTGCAGCAACATGGATGTAGCAGGCGGCCAGTATCCTACATGAACTAATGCAGAAAACCAAATACTGGGTTCTCATTTATAAATGGGAGCTAAACATGGAGTACGCATAGACATAAAGATGGGCACAGACACTGGGAAATAAAAGAGAGGGGATAGAGGAAGGGAGGCACACGTTAAAAAGCACCTGTTAGGTACTGTGCTTACTTCCTGGATGAAAGGTTCAATCGTACTCCAAATACCAGCATCATAAAATGTATCTTAGTAACAAACCTGTACATGTACCCCCAGAATCTAAAATATAAGTTGAAAATAAGAGAGAAACTACTAGATTGGGTTTATTAACTTAAAAAAATTAGTTAAATAATATTTGGTAATAAATCTGATAATGCCATAGGACTGTAAGTTTCATTTGACTGTTTATACTAAAAACAAAGCCATACTCTGGATTGATTACAATATACCTCAAAATGAAATGAATAAAAACACTTAGTTACAAAAGAAAACAAGCAAGTTAAAAAAAAATTAGGATCACCATTAAAAATCTTATCCGTTCTTAAATACTAGACACTTGAAGCAGTGAAGGCCACTCCCTTAAAATAAATCTTGAGATTTACTTGGTATGGGGCAAGAGTATAAAAATACACCACTTGCAGTCCTAAGTTACATTTATGAAGAGACTTGGGCAAAGTTACTCTGGGGCTATCATCGAAACTTCTTGGCTTAGGGGAAGCACTCTGATGAACAAAAGAATATTTCTGAAGGTTGTAAAAAAAAAACAACGGTGTGAAACACATGGCTCATCTATATTGTAAGTATTAGGGTCTGCCAAAGATTCCTGGCAAACATACATGCCAGGCCAAATACAGATTTTATGTATACTGGGGTTAGTTTAATACAAAAATGATACTTTTACAGTAAAACCACACACACAAACCCTAAGAACTTTTTTAAGCCGTTCTTTCAATTCATCTACAAGTAGAACTGGATCAACTATATGATATGTGCCACACAGTACATATCATAGTATGAAATAACAAGCTAGAATTTTCTTCTACTACGTAGTATAAAAATGGATATAAAGTAAATCATGGCCCTACTCAAAGGTGTTTTTAATAATATGAGGGTCCAAAAAGTAGAAGAATGTGTGTCAAAGACTAACATGTAGTAGTTTTTAACAAATGCCAATTTCTACACTAACTGGATATGTTATACTGACAATTTATAAGAGCATATAATTGGTTATTTTTAATACAATATTTTGAGAAACTGCAGCCTAAATTGTATGCTTAAATTTTATTCATGTAAGAAAAATTTCTGATGTCCAACAAAAGATTCAACTGGAAATGACAGTGATGGCATAATTAATAGAAAAATCAGATGTCAGTCACTGCCTTGGGTCGTCTTCTAGTGCAGTAAGGGCAAAGGGCACTGCAATTGCTATTAAACTGTAAGAGGGAGGAAAAAACAGACAAATTTCATAGCCTAGTCCATCAAAATCATTACTTTGTAGTTGATGTATCTTTTTTGTTTTGATGAAAGAAGTTCCTTGTAGTTTGGATAGGGAGAAATTGCCCAGAAAAACATTATATGCTTAAAGCTCCAAAGACCTTAAACTTCACATGTATTCAGAAAAGCATCTAAAAATGTTACTGGGTAAGCAACCACAATACATTAGAGGTATAACAAAATTTTATTTGGGTTTGTCCTTTGAGCTTCATTCAAAATCTATTTCTAAATATAAAATAGCTAAAATGAAAAAATGAATATTAGAGAAAATTGGGACCAGAGAAAATAACCCAAAGGGCACTAAAAACTCAAGTGTCTTAATATATATTTAAATGGTCAAAGTATATTACATACATAGGAGATTAGAAAGCAGCAAGATGAAACTGGTAAAATCTGGGCAGAGATCTGGTATCTAAGAAAGTGGGGAATACTGTATTTATAACAAAAATAAACTACCCTTGGGGAACTGAAAGCAAACTTCTGTGTGCATTTTTTAGTTAATCTCTGCAGTTTTTATAACATTTACAAGAAAGTGGGCAGTTATCATTTTATGTAAATCAATGTTTAACATGCTGACACTCTGCAGTTAAGTTTAAATAGCCTGGGCAAACCTAGATAGAGTTGTGTGTGTGGTTTGGGGAATTAAGACTCTTCATAGTCATACCCATAAATCTATTTTCTGTTTACCAAGATGTACATACACAGTGTGTGCTAGATAGCACCAACAATTAGTCTCTCCTATCAAAATAACCACATAGGTCAGTTGCAGTGGCTCACACCTGTAATCCCAGCACTTTGGGAGGCCACATTGGGAGGATCACTTAAGGCCAGGAGTTAGACACCAGCCCGGGCAACATAGCAAGACTCCTTTGTCTCTACAAAAAACTAAAAAAAAAAATTAAAAAAATAATCAGCTGGGTGTGGTAGTGTACATCTGTAACCCTATGGGGTGGGAAGATGGCTTGAGTCTTAGGAGTTCAAGGCTGCAGTGAGCCATGTTCATGCCACTGCACTCCAGCCTGGGTGACAAGAGTTAGACTCTGTCTCTAAAATAACAATAATCATCATAATCATAAAAAGAACCACATGGTTTCCATTCTCTCTCAGTACTGCCTGCCGTCTCTTATCTGGAGGACTGCCATATTCATTTAATTGGTCTCTCCATGTAAGATCAGTCTTTGTAAAACACAAACCTGATCATGTCTCTGCCCTTATTTTTCATCTATCTAATTCCTACTCAGCTGGTAGATTTAAAATTCAATGTTACTTCTTCCTTGACTTCCAAGGAACTAGGTGACCTTCCTCTTGTTCCTGTGGCCTTATGCTCTCTATGGTGTGCCATGCTATTTTGTGACTGATTCTGCAACCTAACTAGCCAGTAAACTGCTTGAATACAGGCACCATTTTCCTCATTTTATATCTAGTTACTGCCTCGCTGGTGCGTATTTGTTGAATAAAAGTGCTAATCTCACAATAAATACTAAGCATATGTGTTATTATATCACACTACCTTCACAGAACTTGCAATTTCAACCACAGCAGAATTCCAAACTTTTTTCAGAGGAAAATTTTTTAATGCTGAGATCAGTGTTAATTATACAACTTGTTATATAAACAGGGATATGAAACTCTAACTTATAACTAGTTTCAGGTTTCTTTTTTTTTTTCTCCCCCTGGGACAGAGTCTTGCTCTGTCACCAAGCTGGAGTGCAATGACATGATCTCGGCTCACTGCAACCTCTGCTTCCCGGGTTCAAGCAATTCTCCTGCCTCAGCCTCCTGAGTAGCTGGGATTACAGGTGCACGCCACCACGCCCAGCTAATTTTTGTATTTTTAGTAGAGACTAGGTTTCACCATGTTAGCCAGGATGGTCTCGATCTCTTGACCTCATGATCTGCCTGCCTTGATCTCCCAAAGTGCTGGGATTACAGGTGTGAGCCACTGCGCCCGGCCCAGGTTTCTTCTTTACTTGAAAACCAAAACAAAACCCATCCAGTTCTTCCTTGAGGTTTATTTTTTCCCACACCCCCTTTGAAGATCTGTAATAAAACATAGATCTCCAAGTAAAAGGTGTGCTTTTAAAAGGCAAACAGAAAAATGGACATGTAAATATGTATGAAACAGAAACATTCCCAACCCTAGGTAATAGTTTTGAGGTTGAAAAAAGGAGTAAGAATAATAAAGTTGCTGCATGTTGTATAAGTTTCATTATTACATAATTTCCTTTCTTCGTATATAGTCTGGCTGTACTGAATTCAGTGTGTGTCAGAACTAGTGGATAAACAGAATATGACACACTCATGAAAAAAAGTTCCCATTTTTATTGGGCAGTAACATTATGCTAGTCAAGCATATATATACTGAACTGACTACATTATTACATCTGCTTACTTGTATCTTCAAAAGTAAAATGATAAATTTTTATAAGCTACAGAGACAAACAATTGCTTTCAGATATTTACATTACCTTCCAGGTTCATTCCAGCCTGAAGACATTTTCGATAGCGGCATGCTGGGCAGTTTTTTCTTCGAATTTTATCGATGATGCAATCATTCCTTCCAGCACATAGGTAATTGTGCTGTCCTATATGGAATAAAAGGCACTACTAAAGTTTCACAGGTCTTCAAAGATATTTTTTATGGAGAGCCTCTATCTGTTTTTGTTTCCGGTGGAATGTAACCAAGGCACCCACAGGTATTGATTAGGGAAGTGTTCTTGCCCACATTGCCATTATGAGGTCGAGAGATCAACAACAACAAAAAGAGTCTCCCTTTTTCTGTTCAACAAACTGAAAACAGTGCAATAAAAAACCTTACTGCAGTATTCACATATTAAAAAAAGTACACAAATCATCAGTGAACCACTTAATAAATTTTTACAAACCAAGAACCTTTATGTAATCAGGTTAACAGATCAAGAAACAGAACAGTACCCCAACAAGCCCCCTTTCTGCCCAATTCCAGTCAGTACCCAACAAGGGTAACTACTTTTTTGACAAACTGTGTTTTAAACAGTTTGATAGATTGTGGTTTTTTTTTTTTTTTTTTTTTTTTTTTTGAGATGGAGTCTTGCTCTGTCGCCCAGGCTGGGAGTGTAGTAGTTTAGTGGCATGATCTCAGCTCACTGCAACCTCTGCCTCCCGGGTTCAAGCGATTCTCCTGCCTCAGCCTCCTGAAGTAGCTGGGATTACAGGTGCGTACCACCACGCCTGGCTACTTTTTGTATTTTTAGTAGAGACAAGGTTTCACCATGTTAGCCAGGATTGTCTCGATCTCATGACCTCATGATCCACCCGCCTCAGCTTCCCAATGTGCTAGGATTACAAGCATGAGCCACCGTGCCCAGCTGACAGATTGTGTTTTAAACACATAATAGTTTGGGGGAAGATGGTTAACTGTATCAGGTTCAATTCTTTGTAAAGAATAGGCCACAAAATTGACGACTGGACTATAATTCACCTTTGTTCAGAGCTGCTCTCCAATGCCAAATATCTGTACCAGCTGTTTCAATTTCTTTTTGTACTCTATAAGTTTCCCAGCTTCTTTACTTGGATGCAAAATGGAAGCACTAACCCAATTCTATCTCCTATAAAGCAAAAGTAGGATCAATGGATACATCCATTGTTGAAGCAGTTATAATACAAAAAAGTTATACCTTATAAGGAATGTCTAAATCATTGTCCCACAGTTACCAGAAGAAAAAAATAGAAAAAAATAACACCCACTTACAATGAAAAATTCCAAAGTTTTGTTTATATCCAACTGAAATGTCAGGATGTGCACATTATGCCAATATTGATTTCTGTATCCCAGGTATTTTTTTTTTTTTGGGGGGATGGAGTCTCGCTGTGTCTCCCAGACTGGAGTGCAGTGGTGTCATCTTGGCTCACTGCAAGCTCCACCTCCCAGGTTCATGCCATTCTCCTGCCTCAGCCTCCTGAGTAGCTGGGACTACAGGTGCCCGCCACCACGCCCGGCTAATTTTTTGTATTTTTAGTAGAGACGGTTTCACTGTGTTAGCCAGGATGGTCTCGATCTCCCGACCTTGTGATCCACCTGCCTCGGCCTCCCAAAGTGCTGGGATTATAGGCGTGAGCCACCATGCCTGGCCCCAGGTATGTCTTTTGTGCAGCTAAGACTCTGAGCTATAGGATCAGAGGCACTGTACCTTCATAAGATTAAAATAGCCCTTTGTGGTTATTAGCATGAAGTTGGACATGTCTATCTATCTGTTTCTTACTTATAAAATGAGGAGTTTTAACTAGTATTCACTATTTCACAACACATGGCCACGTACAGCTAATAGTCATTTCCTGTCAATCCATTCATTCATTCCTTGACTCATTTATTTGTTTGTTTATTTTTAGACAAGTCCTTGCTATGTCGCCTAGGCTGGAGTACAGTGGTGTGTCATAGCTCACTGCAGCCTGAATCTCCTGCTTTAGCTTCCTGAGTAGCTGAGACTACAGGCACGATGCCTGGATAATTTTTTTTTTTTCCTGTATAGACAGGGTATTGTTATATTGCTCCGGCTGGTCTCAAACTCCAGGTCTCAAGCAATCCTCCCATCTTGGCCTCCCAAACTGCTGGGATAATAGGTGTGAGCCACAGTGCCCAGCCCATTTTCCTGACAACCCTTCTGATAAGACAATGAGACATCTTATTTTGGAGTTCCTATGTCTTCTACTACTTGGTAAGTTCCCTTTCTATCTAATAGAAAGATGAGTCTTCAAGTCAGCTGAAATTTTGTGACATTATTTTGTTTACATAGTATTTATTTGTGTGGTTAAAATCTATTTTTGGCAAGTAATTCTGGTTTTCTATTTATGGTACGTGTGGTAGCCAGCCTCCCAAGATGGCCCCCAGTGATCTCTGCCTCCTTGAATGCATGGTCTTGTGTAGTCCCTTTTCGTCCTTCACCAGGATTGGTCTATGTGGCCAATAAAATACGGCAGAAGTGATGGCATGTTACGTGTGAAATCAGGTAATAAAAGAGAGTAGTTATGCTGCATTGATCACATACTCTCTTGGATCATTTGTTATGGGGGATGTAAATTATAACACTACTCACGTTACTCCACAGAGACCGCAAGGATGCCAGCTTTGGCTAGTGTAGTAGTCCCACCTATTGATTAGAGTCAAAAGTAAAGCCCACCCCTGCCTAGTGCAAAGCTCCAAATAAAGTGCAACAACTTGCTAATAACCATATTATACTATGCCAATTTTGAGGGATAACCTATAATTCTAGCAGGTATTAAGAATGGAGTCCTAAGTGTATGATGTAAATAATACAAGTTGCATCTTTATAATTGTTTAAGAAAGTGTTCTAAAATATGTATCTGGGCTTTAAGGCATATTTCTATTGTGTCTGGATAGAAAAACAGAAGAATTGCTGAGTTAGGTTATCAAAGGACTGCAGAATTTTAGAGCTGTAAAGGGCCTTTGAGAACATTAAAATCCAAATAAAGGAAGAAACAGAGCAAAAACTTAACATACTCTACAATTTAACCTTTCTTATTAATCATGTAATCTCACCATCATACTTCACTTAAATACTTAAATAACAAACATTTAATAGTATAGCTAATAGTCAATTAAATTTTACCTAAAAACAAGTATAGGAATTTAATTTTAAAGCAGGGATTAAGCACAGAGGGTATATGGCCTGAACTGGTCTTCTATAAAGGAGGTATGTTTAGCTTTGTTTTCTGTTCTAATTGCACTTGGATGCTTTTAGGTAGGGCATGTGTGCACTCTCTAATACTAACATGTGCCCTCCTCCCTACAACTGTATTACAAAGAACAATTTGAATTCAAATGGAGGAAAGTAAACATTTTTAATAGCCATATTTAAGGCTTCATTGTGAAATTCACCTTCAAAAATCAGTTTGTCAGTATTTATTACATACAGTACAGATGCTCTTTAAGACAAAGTTACATCCAGATAAACCCATTATAAGTTAATAGTGCATTTTTCGATTTAAGATATTTTCAATTCACAATGGGTTTACCTGGAGGCAACCCCACTGTAAGTCGAGGAGCATACTGAATGCATATCACTTTCCCACCATCATAAAAGTTGAAAAATCGTTAAGTCAGGGACTGTCTTACTATTATCACTGCATTTATATCATGGAAATACTTAGGCAGTTAAGAAAGCGAGTAGTAAAGTGAGGACACGAAGATGCTTCCGTCTTTTGCGTATGTGTTAAATAACATCCACTTTATTAGGAGCATTGCACTAGGCAGGGCTGGGCTGTACTTTTGACTCTAATCAATAGGTGGGACTACTACACTGGCCAAAGCTGGCATCCTTGTAACCTCTGTGGTGTAATATGAGTAATTTTATAATTTGCTAATGTATTAAAAAGTAAAACAAAAGAAAATGACTCATCTAACTCTCATGGATATGCAAACACAACATAAGACAAATAATAATCCTCATACAGTGAATGAATAATAAATATGTTTCTTTAAAAATTAATATAATCACAGCTTTAGGCCACACTGCTTTCAAACTTTAGAAATAACTAAATTATATGACTATTTTTTTTCCAAGAGGAGTCACTGGTAATACTAGCAAATTTTAGACTCTCTTCTAATAGGTTTGCTATGGAATGAATTTCTCCTTTAGGAAGATAATGCTGTTGCCCTGTCAGCAGTCTGAATCCATAACAAAGTAAGATTTGTATTAATACAACATTTATATAGTGAAATCACTTTCTCTAAAATACCTTTCCTGACCTCCTCAGTCTGAGTTTCTCTCTCCCTCCTCTGAATTATAATCTCTGCACCTTGTCACTGTTAACTCATCTTTCACTTCAGTGGAGTGTGACTTCCCAGAGGGTAAGGATCAGGTCTTATTGGCATTTATACCACTTAGCACAGTGCCCTGGCTTAATAGAAAAAAAATGAATAAGAAATGAAATGAATGTCTTTTTTCCTGTCACAGTTCTCACTATGTCTCACATTTTTGCCAGGCCAGTATAGGTGGTGACTTTGAAATCTATTAGCTTATGGAAGTTAAAGCCCATATTTCTAATGCAATGAACATTTTGTTATGCCCAAACTTAACACCATCATTTCATATGATAGTACTTTCTTATAGTGTTACCTTTTGCTCCCTGACCAAACTCCCAGGCATCAACTTATACTTTTCTATTTTATTCTAGATCTTTTTGTGTTGTTGTTTTAAATAATTTACTGCACATTAGAGGACCTAGAAGCCACCCTCCTCTCCCGTCTTAACTGATATTTAGCCTTCATGGGCTTTGCATGTAATGGAAATTTCAAAATCCACCCTGAGAAATGAAAACCAAGTAGAGGAAAAATAAAACTCTTCAAAACACACACTACCTTCCACTGCTCTTTTGAAGAAAACTTTACAGCTTCCACAAGTTAAGACTCCATAATGACATCCTGATGCTTCATCAGAGCACACCAGGCAGAGTTTCGGAGGTGGTCCTGTTGTTGCTGTTGAGGAGCTGGATGGAGGAGAGCTTACATCTGGTCTCATGCTGGGGCTAAAGAAGGGGAAGAACAGTGTTATGATTTAACTGTCAAAGAAATACCAAAATACAGTTCTCTTAGCTTCTCACTTCATAGTCAGAATGCGCACACTGAACTCTGGCTTCAAGTGCTAGCAGGCACTAAAATATCCTATCTAAATATATTCAAATCATGTTATATCCTTCTTTAAACAAAATTAAGAATGAGGTCATTTCTTTTGAAGTGTCTCCAAAATAGAATGGTGTGGTTCTGGTTCACTTCTTTTTTTTTTTTTTTTTAGATGCTTAGGATTTGTTTATTTTTATAATCACCTTTATTAAGGTGTCACACACAATAACACTGACTGTTTTCTAAATCTATAATTTATGGCTTTTGTTAAATATTCACATAACTACTATCACAATCAGGACAGAGGATATTTCCATCTTCCCAAAAAGATGCCTCCTATGCCTTTAATTGCTTAGGACATAATTTTTTTCCTAATTTAAGATCTTATACAGGCATCTTTTAAAATTCAATCAAGTGTTGTTACAATTCTACCCATGTTTCCCATTAGAGTCAAAATGTTTTTATAATCTTAAAAGTTTTGTCCCATGTCTCTCAATTCCTAATATCATCTTGGCTGAAACCACAATTTCATATGACTCAGACAAGACTGATCCAGAAACATTTTCTATAACCTTCCTGTCTGGCTTGTAGTAAGACTGGACAAAGCACTAGGCTTTCAAAAGTGAGTTCCATTCTGCCTACTCCACTCTATGACTCTTTGGCCTGAAGAAAAAGATAGAAATGTGAATCTGCTTCTTTTACTAGTCTAGTCTCTAACATTTTTCATTTTCTCACCACAAAGAGTGCCGGTCTAGTGATTACTAGGTGTTTAAAAGATAATTTGTTTTAAAAATTTTCAATCTCAAAGTTGAAAGAATTGTACAATAGATATATACTTTTTACCAATATTCACCAATTCTTAACATTTTTCCACATTTGCTGATAAAGATGTATTTTTATAAACCAACGAAACAGTGATCTTTTTATTACTGGAGGAAAAATTTATTGCATTTCATATTACATGATACAATGGTTTTCAATGTTGTATCTTCCTAAGGAATTTTCCTCTTACATGTTGACTTTAGAACTAGAACTGTATTATGCAGCTAAAATGATTTTGTAGCCTTCTGCTTATAATTAGAGACTGCCTATTCCATTTTTGGTTGTGTTCTTAAGCAAATCTTCAAAAACATGGATGCTGGCAACCTGTTGATTCTGGAATTCTACATACTAAAGTCTGTTTTGCTTATCACATATACAAGTTCATAAACATACTAGTACCTCTCTCTAAACTTTTCTTAATTTGCCTTTTCTCTAAAAGAGATGGCACTTAGAAATAAACTTAAATTGGGTGTTAGTTGTCTCTGTTATCCTTTATTATCTTTCTTTTATTTCAGCCAATAACAGTAGTAAATTTTCAATTACAAATATATTTAAACTAATTCACAGAGCAAAGTAACAAAAATTTTTTCTAGTTATCAGTCTGGTTATGAATTACATTTATCAAGTAACATATTTTGTTGCTATTGTTCTCTTTAGGAATAAAAGTTAAAAGGTAATAACTGTAGAATGACAATTTCTTTTGGCTCTCTGCTTCTCCGGTTCGAGAGTCAGCCGCGTCTTCTCTTGCATCGCCAGCGCATCCCTGAGACACCATGGGGAAGGTGAAGGTCAGAGTCAACGGATTTGGTCGTATTGGGCGCCTGGTCACCAGGGCTGCTTTTAACTCTGGTAAAGTGGATATTGTTGCCATCAATGACCCCTTTATTGACCTCAACTACATGGTTTACATGTTCCAGTATGATTCCACCCATGGCAAGTTCCATGGCACCGTGAAGGCTGAGAACGGGAAGCTTGTCATCAATGGAAGCCCCATCACCATCTTCCAGGAACGAGATCCCTCCAAAATCAAGTGGGGCGATGCTGGCGCTGAGTACGTCGTGGAGTCCACTGGCGTCTTCACCACCACGGAGAAGGCTGGGGCTCATTTGCAGGGGGGAGCCAAAAGGGTCATCATCTCTGCCCCCTCTGCTGACGCCCCCATGTTCGTCATGGGTGTGAACCATGAGAAGTATGACAACAGCCTCAAGATCGTCAGCAACGCCTCCTGCACCACCAACTGCTTAGCACCCCTGGCCAAGGTCATCCATGACAACTTTGGTATCGTGGAAGGACTCATGACCACAGTCCACGCCATCACTGCCACCCAGAAGACTGTGGATGGCCCCTCCGGCAAACTGTGGCGTGATGGCCGCGGAGCTCTCCAGAACATCATCCCTGCCTCTACTGGCGCTGCCAAGGCTGTGGGCAAGGTCATCCCTGAGCTGAACGGGAAGCTCACTGGCATGGCCTTCCGTGTCCCCACTGCCAACGTGTCAGTGGTGGACCTGACCTGCCGTCTGGAAAAACCTGCCAAATACGATGACATCAAGAAGGTGGTGAAGCAGGCGTCGGAGGGCCCCCTCAAGGGCATCCTGGGCTACACTGAGCACCAGGTGGTCTCCTCTGACTTCAACAGCGACACCCACTCTTCCACCTTCGACGCTGGGGCTGGCATTGCCCTCAACGACCACTTTGTCAAGCTCATTTCCTGGTATGACAACGAATTTGGCTACAGCAACAGGGTGGTGGACCTCATGGCCCACATGGCCTCCAAGGAGTAAGACCCCTGGACCACCAGCCCCAGCGAGAGCACAAGAGGAAGAGAGAGGCCCTCACTGCTGGGTAGTCCCTGCCACACTCAGTCCCCCGCCACACTGAATCTCCTCTCACAGTTTCCATGTAGACCCCTTGAAGAGGGGAGGGGCCTAGGGAGCCCCACCTTGTCGTGTACCATCAATAAAATCCCCTGTGCTCAGCCAAAAAAAAAAAAAAAAAGAATGACAATTTCTTTTATAAATGTTCCCGTAAGTAATTAAGCCAGTAAATTCAAATGCTCCCCCTAAATTCTGTCCTCAAATGAAGCTTCCTGAATCTTGCCAACTGTCTGCTTACCTAACAGCCTTAGTCACCAGGACAGCATTCCCACCACCCTTATTCTGGGAAAAGGCCCCAGGGTTTCACATTGTTCTCTGAACACTGTTAAGAAGAATTTCTAGATGCTTCCGTATTACAAGGCATTGATTCCCTGCTAGATTTGGGTGAGTGGACTGACTCCATGTTGAAAGCCTGTAACAGAAGAGAATAACCTGAAATGACTCTGCTGTAGGTCCAGCACAGGCTACCCTGATTAATGGAAACTTGTGACTAATGTAGAGGAGCTGCTTTGGGCCAGCGTTTTACAGAGAAGTAGGAAGGTCCTGGAACAGGGAATGGTGCAACAATGTGTTGGGGAAGCAAAAACCTCTCTGGCTTCTATTCTGAAGATACTCCTATTCTTGCTCAGCCAATCTCTGTCACCTGACAGCTATTTTTAGGGACCAACCAGTTGTTTGTATATTAGTTTACAGAAAATGAGTGCATTGTTTAAAGGTTAGGACGGTATTCTGAAGTGTTTCCCCAAGGAGTTATATATACACACATATGCATATATAGTATGTATTTATATTTTAAATAATAGTTTGTAGTACTTTGTAGTTTTAGCTCTCAACAACCCTGTGAAAATGATGTCATCACCCCTGGATGTGGTCATACTGGCCGTGGCAGGTGGTTGATCGGGGAGCCTATCTGTGGTGAAGTTGACATGTTTTAGATCCCAGCTGTACCACTTCACAGCTTCTGTTACCTTGGATAGGTATCTACCACTTTGACCCCTGTGTTTCCTCATCAGTAAACTGGGAAGGATATCACCTGTGTGTGTGTTGTGACAATAAGATAACACATAGAAAATCTACTACAAGTTCCTGCTTCAATACATGTTCATGTTCTTTTTTCTTTTTCAGAAACACTGAAGATTTTATGAGTAAGTATTATATAAGTGGAAGGTGGTATTAAGTCTAAATCCTAGGACCGTATTTCCCAAATTCTTAGATATTGGAATATATGCAAAACATGTTTAGGCCACTCAACTGTAAGCTACAGATGACAAGGGAAAGTAAAACTGAAATGAACAAATGGATTGATAATACAGTAGCTAAAAATCTGGAACCTTAATCAGGCTTTTGGCATCCCTTCAGGCAGTCATTCTGGGCTACATCAGATAAGAACTGAGTACATGGAAAGCTGCCAGATGTACCACAGATATCGGTGAAAAAAATCAATTTTTGTCATACAGATAGGAGGACTAAGATGGCCTATAATGAACACCATTGGAAAAAATGGATGAATGCTAAATGGTATTCAGTTGCAAGTTTGATATTGTTAAAAGGGCTAGGGTACAATAAAACAGTCAGAACTCAAGAGAAAACTATATGAAATTGACATCTTTTATTAAGGATAAGGATACATGGCAGAAGGAACCAAAAGTACACTATAGTAAAAGTGCATATTTCACCCCCTTTGAATGGGAAAGCTAAATGTCCTGGTCTTAAGGGCATCATTATCTGTAATAGTTATTGATTGCTCAATGTGTGTTCACAGCTATGCCAAACATTCTGAGAATGTTAAAAAGTTCCATTATGAACTATTGCTAGGGTGCTTGCTTTTAAGTGAAGAACCCTTGGAACAAAATGCCTTGTTCCAGGTGAATACCTGAATGCTGGTGGTTCCCAATCAGAATGGCAAATGTAGTAGAAACTGAATAATTCCTGAAGCCGAGCTTATGTTAGAGTTCAGAGAGAGAAAACCACGCATAAAGCTAGATATGTCTACTTAATTTTCTCGCAAGCAAAGCAATTGCCACAAGGAGGATTACGGGTGAAAGTCATGGATGGATTATGAGTTAATCACACACCTTGAGAAGCATGTAAAATGTGCAGGTAGATTACACCCATTCATTCAGGCAGATGTTTCCTGGCACCTGAATGAAAGGCAGGCACTGTGAGGATCCAGTATCATGCTACAAATGATAACAAACCTTGAAACTGTGGTCTAGGAAGGAGTATCAGAGTATTTTATAGCCACCTCTTCTGTCTCAGTACTATTACGAAGAGAATCAGCTTTACATACAGACAAATCTGGGTTCAAATCCTAGCTCCAGTGCTCTAATAGCTGTGACAGTGGCTAGCTGACTTAACTTCTTTGAGTCTATTCCCTTATTAGTGCCATTTTAGGGGGTTTGTGTGGATTATATATATTAGAGTTATATAAAGCATTGTTACATACTTGTGATCATCACACAATAGGTTTCTACCCTACCCCCAAGGATTATCTTTTCTTCTTCCTTTCTGGAGGATCTCAGGGAAAGAGAAGTGCTACAGTCTTCCCTGTGAGCTTGCAGAAGGTTAATGGTCCTCCAGAAACTTAAGTTCAGGTAATTATAGATTTCCTTTTGTTGATACTACACCAACATTTGACAATTTAGCTTTTTAAAGATTTTAGTATTGCAATGTGGAATCCAAAACTGTTATCAATGAACTTTTGATTATTACACTGAAATCTGTTAGTCTATCTTGCATTTTGAATGTATCTTTTACCCATGCATGATTTTCTATTATCATGCATTAGTCATTTGGAAAATACTGGTTCACTGAGTTATACAGATCTTTCAAATGTTGACATAGTTCATAATAGAAAAGAGTCACATTTATCAAGCTCACAGTGGCAGATATAAGTCTTCAAAAATGCTACATTTTGCTTGAAACCTATATTTTATCAATTGGCAACAAATACTTTAAATTGTTTTCCTTAAAGTGCTACGTTTACTTCAGTCATTTTTGGGAAAACATCGCCAAATGCCCAAGGCTGAAAACCAGAGTTTATCTCTCATGGTATTCCATGAAAAAAAGGGGGTTAATTCACTGTTTAATCTTATACACACTTTTCTTTGAGACAACTATCAAATGCTATATGTGATATAAGTGGATTATGCATCTTCTCATTTTGTCACAGTGACATGAGAAAGACCACATGTATTTAAGGGTTGAAATTTAATGTAATTAATAATTTTTTTGCTTCTTCAAACATTTTAAGTGCATGGCAGTGAATACAGTTAACTACTGTATACTAAGATGCCAACAGTTTTACTCATCTTTGCTTTTGTACTATCAGTGCAAATGTTGACATAATAAAATGGCAAATAAAGTGTGTGTTACTGTGAAAATAGTCTGCCCTTTCAGGGGAGACTCCCAGGGCCCCATGGACCACACTGGAAGAATTGCTGTTATGGAGACTAGTAAAGTGAAGACTCCAAACCAGACAGGCTACAATTCATAACTTAACTCTACCATGTAATAGCTTGGTGACCTTTTAACCTTCTTCTGTCTCAATTGCTCTACTGCTAATAGGAGTGGTAATGTACTTGACAAAAGGATACAGCATTGCTTACTAAATTAGAGGCTTTCCCTGACAGAGAAAGGGGCAGAGTTGGTCAACTATTACCCAAATGACATGATTGGCTTAGTCTTCAATTTAAGTGAATTAATCAGCAATTTTTCAGTGTAATGCACTGGGAGGAACAAAAAAGATACCACCTCAGAAAGCAAGTGTTAATATGGAAAAAATTCCAGAAATACAGCTGCTATAACTAGATTAATTTTTTACAACTACCAATAGAATGGGTATATTCCCATTGGCTTGCCAGTTTTTGTGCAAATACCATAACACTGCAGTTCGCAACAGAGAGTAATTTTGCTCTCTAGGAGACACTTGGCAATGTCTGAAAACACTTTTGGTTATCACGGTGGGGGAAATGCTATTGGCATCTAAGGGAGACGAGGCGAGGGATGCTGTAACCATCCTACAAGGCACAGGACAGCCCCCACCACAAAGAAGTATCCAGCTTCAAATGTCAATAATGCTGAGGATGAGAAAACCTGGCCATAAAGCTTTAAGCAACATAAAGTGGAAAAGAAAAAAAAAAAAGGACCAGAAACATTTTCAAACCTTCTAGACTATGCTTAAAAATGCAACAACTGCACTACTGAAGCAGCCCTAAACAGTCCACTCAAGAAAAGTCCAAAAAGAGATTCAAAACAGGACTGAAGCCAAGCTATGGACTATACAGCTTAGTTATCAAGTACAGGATTGGCTTGAGCCAGTAATTTCTTTTTCCCTCTAGCGCTAGCACTAAAAGGTAGTTTTTACACATTAAAGTCACCTGCATTTTTCTTATCTTTGTTCAGTAGGAAAAACGTAAATACTCAGCTGCATACACCAGGTGATTATGTTTTCTGACTGCCCATTTATCTCTGCATTAGCTAAAGGATTACTGATTTGTTTGATAATAAGCTAAGGAATAGTTTTCAAATCAAATAGAAAAATGCTTTAGGGGAAACCTTTCACAATATTTCTGTTAAATGGTTTTAGCAGAACACGTTTTATCTTATTTAACAAGCCAAAGAAAGACTGATTATTCTCTTTGCTTTGCATTTATTGAGAGAGGTTTGTATTGGTTTCAACTTTAGGTTCATATTAAGGTAGCCATCCAAACTCTGCATCATTTATATTCACTCCTCTTGGGGAGAGGGTTACAGTAACAAAACCTATACATTAATAGATTAAGAGAATTTTCAGTAAAGGATTTTTCAGACCTGTAAGACAGCAGTGGCCTAGTACTCAATGTCTCTGGGCTTGGTTTCCTTGTCTGTAAAACGAAGGTCTTGATTTAATTAACTCCAAATAAGCTGGCCATACCTTGCAAGGCGGGTTTGGGGATGGAAAAGTGGAGAAGAAAACACTTGGATCTATAAAGGGTTTCTTAGGTCCTCTGTATTTATTTGTAGAGAGAATATAATGTTATCTAAGCTCCTTAAAGTCTAATCTGTTTCATAGAAATAATGTATTCCTTTCTCATTGGAAGAATTAATCCACTGTTTGGTCACTGTGTTTGGGTAACTTACTTCCTAACGGCTGTATCCTTTTTGGTTCTTCAAACCAAGTGTCAAAGATGGAGAAAAACAGAGTAAGTCTTGAGACCCCAAGCACTCCCTTCTCAGGCGGTGTGTTCTCAGTCCTGTTTGCTCAGGCTTGCATTCGGGGATGCGAGTTTTAAGGAGAAGCAATAATAGTACATTGAATGGTAAACAGAATACCAACAACAAGTATGGTAAGAACAAAGACTGAAAACTTTTTCATTGCATGGTTATTTCTAGAATTAAGACTGGATTTTGTTCCCACCTTATGGTTCCTCACACATAAGAGCATACAAGGATAATAGATGGTTCAGACATCCAGAATTATGAACATGACATCTTCAAAGAAGGCAAGAACATGTTGGAGACAATGGTGAAGTTGTCACCTGTTTCCAACAAGGTATCTCGAGCATCTTTGAAATGCCATTTGTGTTCACCTCAAGTACAACAGTAACTTATTTCTAAATATTTTATTCGATTCTTAAAGAGAGATTTGAATTGCTCTCACTATGTTTAGTAATCCAGACTTACATGCAGAGATTTTGCCAATTCTAACCCATCTTCCACATCCTATTTATTACTCCGTGTAACACTATGTCAGGACCTTTTCCTTCCCATCCACTCTGACCGCCGCCATTCTAATGCATGCCTTCCCTCACCTCTTGCTTTAACCACTGCAATGGTTGATACTAAGTAGTCCTTCTAGCACTGGCTTCTCTTTCCATTCTATCCCCCAAACACTGCTAACACTCTTTTCTCAACATGATTAAAAATCTGAAGTGCTCCTCCACTGTGTATAGTACAAGCTCAATATGGTCCACAATTTGGTTCTTTTTTATTTTTCCAGTCATATGTCTTCTCACTCCCCTACATAATCCATGTAGTTTCTTTATCACTACAGGGATCCTGGATCCCACAAATATTTATCAAGGCCCTATGATAGGAGTAGCTTTTGCTAAGATCTGTTTTCTTTGTCTGAAGTGTCCACCATGGTATTTCTGATCCATGACAGCTTCTAGACTTCCTAAAACACTGCCATATAGCACTTTGCACAGATGATCCTATGTTACCTTTTGATGTATATGTATCCTGTTTCTATCAATAATTTCTTTTAGGGGCCCATGTCTTGGGTCTCTCTATATCACCAGCATCTTGTAAAATTTCAGTATATGTTCACCTATTTTGCTTACTTATACTTTATCTGTTTTGCAAAAGAACTCTGAGACAACTAAATTTATGAGATTATAATCAGAATACAGGTATAACCTCACTATTACTAGGCACTATTATGCAAGCTCTTTCTTTGTATAGATTATCCCATTTAATCCTCTCCACAGACCTATGAGGTGGGTACTATTTTCAGCATTTATAGATGAGGAAACAAGATTTAGAAAACGTGAGTTGCCTAAAGTGACCTAAGTAACTAGTAAAGTCAGGGTTCAAACCCAGGTCTTTCTGACACCAACATCAGTGTTCTTAAGCAATCTTATTCCTTCTCCACTATGATAAAGTGTCAGAACTGAGAAGCTGAGGTCTATCCAGGCCTTCAACTTGAGAAATAATGCTTTCAACTTTGTAGGTTTGATGTCTTGGTATCATAATACAAAAAAGGTGGCAATTTTTTTCTGTCCCTGCTTCCGATCATGACCTGCAAATGAAGATTTCTGTCCAAATAGGGATTGCCAGACTAGGTCAAATAGGTAAAAACATTTGTCTTAAAATTGTGTGACAATCTGTGTCATTTGACCTAATTTTCAAATGTTCCTCAAACTAATGTATATCTTATATTCCATAATTAGCAGTTCCTAAGTCCTACAAAGACATTTACAAAAACAAATGGAAATGCAGAACAGTTGTGTCTCTATTCATATCAATATAAAGGAAGGAAAAAGAACCCTCAGAACCAATCTCAACCTGATTTAAAGCCACACTACCCTTTCCTTCCCTCAAAGGCAAAGGCTTAATTCTTTAATTCTTAGATTCTCACATTAACATGAGAACTTCCTGGTTCCTCTGTCATGCCAGTATACTAGACGAGTTTCTTTTGCTATCTAAATTTCCCTCAGGTTTTGATGCTGCTGCTCTCATTTCACCCTCAGGTCCCTACAAATCCACTGAAACAATTTGAAGGAATAATTTTACGTACAGGACTCCCCACTTATCTGTGGTTTCACTTTTGAGAGTTTCAGGTACCTGCAATCAACAACAGTTTGAAAACATTAAATGGAAAATTCCAGAAGTAAACAATTCATAAGTTTTAAATTCTGTGCAATTCTGAGTAATGAGATCTTATGCCCTGGAACGTGAATCATCCCTTTGTCCAGCATATCCACTGGAGACGCTCCCTGGCGGTTAGTCCCTTACTAGTCATCTGTATTAGTTGTTTTCACACTGCTGATAAAGACATACCCAAAACTGGGAAGAAAAAGAGGTTTAATTGGACTTACAGTTCCACATGGCTGGGGAGGCCTCAGAATCATGGCAGGAGGTGAAAGGTACTTCTTACATGGTGGTGGCAAGAGAAAAATGAGGAAGAGGCAAAAGTGGAAACCCCTGATAAACCCATGAGATCTTGTTAGTCTTATTCACTATCAAGAGAATAGCACAGGAAAGACCAGCCCCCATGATTTGATTACCGCACCCCCTCCCCACCAGGTCCCTCCCACAACACATGGGAATTCTGGGACACACAGTTCAAGTTGAGATTTGGGTGAGAACACAGCCAAACCATATCATTCTGCCCCTGGCCCCTCTAAATCTCAAGTCCTCACATTTCAAAACCAATCATGCCTTCCCAACAGTCGCCCGAAGTCTTAGCTTATTTCAGTATTAACCCAAAAGTCCACAGTCCAAAGTCTCATCTGAGACAAGTAAGTCCCTTCTGCCTATGAGCCTATAAAATCAAAAGCAAGCTAGTGACTTCGTAGATACAAGGGCGGGGGGGTGCCATGCAGTGTCAGAGGTTAAATACAGCTGTTCCAAATGGGAGAAATTGGCCAAAACAAAGAGGGTTACAGGGCCCATGAAAGTCTGAAATCCAGTGAGATAGCCAAATTTTAAAGCTCCAAAATGATCTCCTTTGACCTCAGGTCTCACATCCAGGATGCTGATGCAAAAGATGAATTCCCATGGTCTTGGGCAGTTCTACCCCTGTGACTTTGCAGGGTACAGCCTACCTCCCAGCCACTTTCACAGGGTGGCGTTGAGTGTCTGCAGCTTTTCCAGGTACACAGTGCAAGCTATCGGTGGATCTACCATTCTGGGGTCTGGTGGATGACAGCTCTCTTCCCACAGCTCCACTGGGCAGTGCCCCAGTAGGGACTCTGTGTGAGGGCTCCAATCCCACATTTCCCTTCCACATTGCCCTAGCAGAGGTTCTCCATGACAGCCCTGCCCTGCCCTGCAGTAAAACTTCTGCCTGGGTATCCAGGTGTTTCCATACATCTTCTAAAATCTAGGCGGACGTTCCCAAACCTCAATTCTTGACTTCTGTGCACCCACAGGCTCAACACCATGTGGAAGCTGCCAAGGCTTGGGGCTTCCACCCTCTGAAGCCACAGCCTGAGCTCTACTTTGGTCCCTTTCAGCCACAGCTGGAGCAGCTGGGATACAGGGCACAAAGTCCCTAGCCTGCACACAGCATGAGGATCCTGGGCCTGGCCCATGAAACCACTTTTTCCTCCTGGGCCTCTGGGCCTGTGATGGGAAGGGCTACTTTGAAGGTGTCTGACATGGCCATGGAGACATCTTCCCCATGGTCTTAGGGATTAGCATGAGGCTCCGTGCTACTTATGCAAATATTTGCAGCCAGCTTTAATTTCTTCTCAAAATATGGGTTTCTCTTTTCAATTCTCAGGCTGCAAATTTTCTGAAGTTTTATGCTGTTTCCCTTTTAAAACAGAATGCTTTTAACAGCACCCAAGTCACCTTTTAAGTGCTTTGCTGCTTAGAAATTTCTTCCATCAGATACCCTAAATCATCTCTCTCAAGTTCAAAGTTCCACAAGTCTCTAGGGCAGGGGCAAAATGCCACCACTCTTTTTGCTAAAACATAACAATAGTAACCTTTGCTCCAGTTCCCAACAAGTTCCTAATATACATCTGAGACCACCTCAGCCTGGACCTTATTGTTCATATCACTATCAGCATTTTGGTCAAAGCCATTCAACATGTTTCTAAGAGTCTCCTAACTTTCCCACATTTTGCCGTCGTCTTCTGAGTCTTCCAAACTGTTCCAAACTCTGCCTGTTACCCAGTTCCAAAGTCGCTTCCACATTTTTGGGTATCTTTTCAGCAACACCCACTCTACTGGTACCAGTTTGCTGTATTAGTCCATTTTCATGCTTGTGATGACATACCCAAAACTGGGAACAAAAAGAAGTTTAATTGGACTTAAGAGTTCCACATGGCTGGGGAAGCCCCAGAATCATGGCAGGAGGCCATGGCAGGAATCATGGCAGGATACATGGTGGTGGCAAGAGAAAAATGAGGAAGAGGCAAAAGGGGAAACCCCTGATAAACCCATCAGATCATGTGAGACTTGTTAACTATCATGAGAATAGCAAGGGAAATACCTGATCCCATGATTCAATTACCTCCCCCTGGGTCCGTCCCACAACACATAGGAATTCCGGGAGATACAATTCAAGTTGAGATTTTGGTGAGGACACAGCCAAACCACATCACTATCTCTGTTACCAGTTGGACTGCCACGGTATCACAGTGATTGTTTTCAAGCAACCCTTATTTTACTTAATAATGGCCCTAAAGCACAAGATTAGTGATGCTGGCATATTGTTTAATTGTTTTATTCTATTATTAGTTACGGTTACTCTCTTATTGTTCCTAATTAATAAATTAAACTTTAACCATAGGTATGTATATATAGGAAAAACATTATACATATAGAATTTGGGTGGTTTCAAGCATACACTGGGGGTTTTGGAACCTATCCTCCATAAATAAGGGGTGGGGGCTGCTATATTTAGTAAATAATGAAAATATTGGTAAGCTTATCCCCAGAAGATCAAGGAGGAAAGAAATCGTTTTTAAGATTATATAAAAGTTATATAGCAGACATCTCTAATACAGCCAATTAGATAAAAATTTTAAGACTGAAAAAGTTTTCAGTAGGTGAAACAAAATATCCCTTTCACAATAATCATACTGGAAACTACTGACTTGTAATTCTGTGTGTCAAGCTGCATGGCTAGGTACAGTAAATAAATTATCTCAAATATTTTTTACTGAGTCCATTTTACAGGTAAGAATACAAAAACTGAGCCTTTTATTTGCCCAAAGTCACATTATAAGGCGACACCTGGATCTGAATTCAACTCTTCCTAATTCCAAAATCCATGTGCCTCATAACCTTATGACTGCTGCTTGGCAGGGACCTGCAGAGTAACATCCATTATGCTTGACAGAGTTTTTTAAGATTATGTGGGCCACTTAACAGTCTTAAGGTAAGGTTAAACATCAAAGTTAATTTCTGTTTTTGCCTCTTCTATCCTTCATATCACAGTGGAGCACAAATTATAATTAAGAGATACAAAAGCATTCAGTCACTTCCATTTTTTTCTTCAGATACTTACTATATTAAGTCTTAAATGAACATATTGGCATTCCAAATTATTAAGATAATGTCATGCTGGTCATTAAAATGCTAAATTAACACGAAGACTGCATTTCAAAAATACAAAAGTATAAATATGAGTGTTTTGTATTTCATACCATGAGTTTTGCCCTTAGAGGAACTCTGAAGTACACTGTTATATGTTTGACTAATGTATTCAACCCTAGAATTTTGGGGGATGCATTTGTTTTTTCTGAAATATACTGTCCCACTAAAGTATCAAGTTGGGCATACATGATGATATGAAAAGCATTTCCCAAACCATAGTTAATTTAAGTAAAATGAACTTAATATTATACAGCCTTAACTAGAAAGGAGACGTCTTGCCACACTACCAGTTTTGTAAATAGAAGTTGAGTGAATAGATTTAGATCTATTAACCAGAAAAAAGTATAGGCATAAAATAATATGTCATCTGATGTGAGCAGATTGAGCCACAAATTTCTAGTTACTCAATTTAAAGGACACTGAAGTACCACAATGTATACATTCAATTTGACTACATAATAATAGCTGCTATTTACTTAGCACTTCTTGATCTACATATTCTGTAATCTTCATTACTATCCTGTATTAGTCCATTCTCACACTGCTATAAAGATACTACCTGAGATTGGGTAATTTATCCAGAAAGGAGGTTTAATTGACTCACAGTTCTGCATGGCTGGGGAAGCCTCAGGAAACTTACGATCATGGTGGAAGGGGCAGGGGAAACAAGGCACGTCTTACATGGCGGCAGGAGAGAGAGAGCACAGGGGAAACTGCCACATTTAAACCATCAGCTCTCCTGAGAACTCCCTATCACAAGAACAGCATGGAAAAACCTCCTCCCATGATCCAATTGCCTCCCACCAGGTCCCTCCCCCAAAACATGGGGGTTACAATTAAAGATCAGATTTGGGTGGGGACAGAGCCAAACCATATCATTTTGCACCTGACCCCTCTCAAATCCCATGTCTTTTCACATTTTAAAACCAATTATGCCTTCACAACAGTCCCCTAGTCTTAACTCATTACTGCATTAACTCAAAAGTCCAAGACCAAAGTCTCATCTGAGATAAGGCAAGTCCCTTCCACCTATGAGCCTATAAAATCAAAAGCAAGTTAGTTACTTCCAAGATACAATGAGGGACCAGGCATTGGGTAAATATTCCTGTTCCAAATGGGAGAAATTGGCCAAACCAAGGGCCACAGGCGCCATGCAAATCTGAAACCCAGCTGGGCAGCCCTTAACTCTAAAAGCTCCAAAATCTCCTTTGACTCCATGTCTCATATTCAGGGCACACTGCAGTAAGGGGTGGGCTTTCATACCCTTGGGCAGCTCCACCCCTGTGGCTCAGAAGGGTGCCCCTGTGGCTTTCACAGGCTGGCATTCTGTGGCTTTTCCAGGTGCATAATGCAACCTCTCAGTGAATCTACCTTTCTGGAGCCTGGAGGATATTGGCCCTCTTCTCACAGCTCCACTAGGTGGGGACTCTGTATGGGGGATCCAACCCCACATTTCCCTTTCACACTGCCCTAGCAGAGGTTCTCCATGAGGGCTCTGCCTCTGCAGCAGTCTTCTACCTGGACATGCAGGCGTTTCTATACATTCTCTGAAATACAGGCACAAGTTCCCAAACCTCAGCTCTTGTCTTCTGCGCACCTGCAGGCCCAACACCACATAGAAGCTGCCAAAGCATCAGACTTGCATCCTCTGAAGCAATGGTGCAAGCTATAACTTGGCCCCTTTTAGCCACAGTTGGAGCTGGAGTGGCAGGGATGCAGGGCCCATGTCGTGAAGCTGTACAGAGCAGTGAGACCCTGACCAGGAAACCATTTTTCCCTTCTAGGTCTCAGGCCTGTGATGGGAGGGGCTGCCCCCGAAGATCTCTGCCATGCCCTGGAGACATTTTCTCCATTGTCTTGGTTATTAACATTCAGCTCCTTGTTACTTATTCACATTTCTGCATCTGGCTTGAATTCCTCCACAGAAAATGGGGTTTTCTTTTCTACTACATAGTCAGGCTGCAAATTTTCCAAACCTTTATGCTCTGCTTCACTTCTAAACCTAAGTTCCAATTTCAAATTATATCTTTGTGAATGCATATGACTGAATGCTTTCAGAATCAGCCAGGTCACCACTAAGATGCTTTGCTGCTTAGATATTTCTTCTGCTCGATACCCTAAATCATCTCTCTCAAGTTCAAAGTTCTTCACTTCTCTAGGGCAGCAGCAAAAGGCTGCCAGTCTTTTTGCTAAAGCATAGCAAAAATAACATTTGGTCCAGTTCCCAGTAAGTTCCTCATCTCTATCTGAGTCCACTTCAGCCTGGACTTCACTGTCCACATCACTATTAGCATTTTGGTCAAAAATATTCACAAGTCTCTAGGAAGTTCCAAATTTTCCTGTATCTTCCAGTTTTCTTCTGAGCCCTCCAAACTGTTCCAACCACTGACTGTTACCCAGTTCCAAAGTCGCTTCACATTTTCAGGTTATCTTTATAGCAGTACCCAATTCTGCCAGTACCAATTCTCTGTATTAGTCAGTTTTTACACTGCTATAAAGAGTATCTGAGACTGGGTAATTTATAAGGGAAGTTTAATTTACTCATAGTTCTGCAATGCTGGGGAGGCCTCAAGAAACATACAATCATGGCAGAAGGCAAAGAGGAAGCAAGGAAAGTCTTACATGGTGGCAGGAGAGAGAGAAAGCACAGGGCAAACTGCCATATTTAAACCATCAGATCTTTTGAGATCTCCCTCACTATCACGAGAACAGCATGGAGGAAATCTCCTCCATGATCCAAACACCTCACACCAGGTCCCTCCCTCAACATGTGGGGATTACAATTCAAGATAAGATTTCGGTGGGGACACAGAGTCAAACCATATCACATCCTGAAAGTAGGTATCTCTAATCCCATTTGACAGATGCAGAAACTAGGACTCAGAAATTAGAGAACTGGTCCCAGGACACTGTAGTATACATTTATTAAGAGGCAAAATCTAAATTTGCATTCAAGATTCCAAGTCTACTTGCTGCTTTATTTTTTTGCACATGCCAATAGTAAAAGCTTGGTTTTCGAACTGTGGCACAGGTTAAGATAGATTAAATTAGAACAATATTATAATAATTAGAGGATGTTAGAACTCCTTTGTTTCACAGAAATAAAGGTCAAATGATACCCAAAGTAACAGGTATCACAGGTTAGAAAGTAACACCTTTTTTTTTTTATACCAATACTCATTTACTATTCCTTTACCCTGCATTCCCCAGATACAGATAAAAGGGCTGACTACATTTTTTTTTTAAAAAAACATGTGAATTGTTCTAAAATTCAGTACTTTTCCACATTCTGGTGAGATCCTCTTGGTAAATTATGTAATTAAATATCAGTCAAAACATACTAAAAATGTATTGTGGCACTGTATATAATGTATATGTACTCTGATTTACACATATTTGTCTACATATACATTTATCAATTCACAATAACAGAGTGATGTGCCATGTTAACTATCATATAGTTTCACTTTTGAAAATTTAGCAATAGAAAATAAATTTGGGTTTTGGTTGTTTTCACAGTCTGAGTATAGGTTACTGTGGTTCATTTTATAACACTCATTAGAAAAGTAACGTGTTTCTTCTAATTTTTAAAATTTTAGGGATATTCTTCAAAATGTAAAAATTTCAAGGGCACACAGCACTTTTTGAGAAAGAATAAATGGTAGCTACTGTTGCAGTGGGAGATGTGCAATGTGGAAGCTTTAAAATTGATAAGCATTTATAATGAAAATAATAGGAAATCATCTTTTCCTTTTTTCTAAAATAATCTTCAGATTTACAAATAAAATCAATACTATATTCTCTCAAATTTGTTTTAAAAGCTCTGTCAGAGTTTGTATCTTCATAAAAGTATTGCAAAAAATATTTTTAACAAACCGAATCCCTTTTTGAAAAGAATCAAAAAGAATAAGAATGTGAATGTCAGCCATAAGAAAGCATTTTTAAAAGTGTGTTTTCATATAAGCAGTTCTGCATGCAGGAAACAGAAACTGCTGAGTACCACTACAGATTGGATTATCCTGTTAACAACTCCAAAGTCTAAGAGAAATGGAATCTCTGAAAATAAAAGTCTTTACTTAAAATTTTAATTACCAACATAATTTTTAGAGTTGTTACTTTCAACAAAATCATCCCTGAAAAAACTTCACAACCGAAAAGTTAAATACAACAACAAAGCATTGCAGGGTATAGAAAGAATCAATATTGTTAAAATGGCCATACTGCCCAAAGCAATTAGTGGGTTCATTGCTATTGCTCTCAAAATACCAATGACATTGTTCACAGAATTAGAAAAAAACTATTTTAAAATTCACACAGAATCAAAAAAAGGCCCAAACAGCCAAAGCAATCCTAAACCAAAAGAACAAAGCTGGAGGCACCATATTATCCGACTTTGAACTACGATAAGGTTACAGTAACCAAAACAGCATGGTACTGGTACAAAACAAGACACATAGACCAATGCAACAGAATAGAGCCCAGAAATAAGACTACACACTTAAAACCATCCGATCTTTAACAAAGCCAACAAAAACAAGCAATGGGGAAAGGACTGCCTATTCAATAAATGGTGCTGGGATAATTGGCTAGCCACATGCCGAAGATTCAAAGTGAAACCTTTTCTTACATCATATACAAAAATCAAGTCAAGATGCATTAAAGACTTAAACACAAAAGCTAAAAATATAAAAACCTTAGAAGATAACCTGGGAAATAAACTATTATGGACACAGGCCCTGGCAAGTATTTTGACAAAGACACCAAAAGCAACTGCAACAAACAAAGAATTTGACAAATGGAACCTAATTAAACTAAAGGGCTTCTGCACACTAAAAGAAATTATGAACACAGTAAACAGACAACCTATAGAATGGGGGAAAATACTTGCAAACCATGCATCTGATAAAAGTATAATATCCAGAATCTACAAGGAACTTAATAAGCAAAAGACAACTCCATTAAAAAGTGGGCAAAGGACATGAACACTTTTCAAAAGAAGATACACATGTGGCCAAGAAGCATATGAAAAATGTTCAACATCATTGATCATTAGAGAAATGCAAATCAAAACCACAATGAGATACCATCTTACACTAGTCAGAACAGCTATTACTAAACAGTCAGAAAATAACAGATCCTGGCGAGGTTGCAGAGAAAGGGAAATGTGTATGCACGCCTGGTAGGAGTGTCAACTAATCCAGCCATAGTGGAAAGCAGTTTGATGATTTCTCAGAGAACTTAAAACAGAACTACCATTTGACCCAGCAATTCCATCACTAGGTATATACCCAGAGGAATATAAATGATTCTACCATAAAGACACATGCATGTTCATTGCAACACTACTCACAATAGCAAAGACACGGAATCAACCTAAAAGACCATCAACAGAAGACTGGATAAAGAAAATGTGGTGTATATACACCATGGAATTCTACACAGCCATAAAAAGAATGAGATCATGTCCTTTGCAGCAACATGGATGGAGCTGGCAGCCATTATCCTAAGCAAACTAACACAGGAATAGAAAACCAAATACCACATGTTCTTCTCACTTATAAGTAGGAGCTAAACATTGAGTATACATCGACATGAAGAAGGGAATGACAGACACCGGGGCCTACTTGAGGGTGGGAAGTGGGTGAAGACTGAAAACCTATCCATCAGGTACTATGTTTATTTCCTGGGTGATGAAATAATCTGTACACTAAACCCTGTGATACAAAATTTGCCTATATAACAAACCTGCACATATACCCTTGAACCTAAAATAAAAGTTTAACTAAAAAGAATTGCAGGATTTTTTGGGTAGTGGGTAGGGGAGAAAAGGAACCAATAAAACAATGATTATGGCAAAACTTTTATTCATAGTTTAAAATTAGAACACTAAACATCTAACTACCTGCCAAAACATGAATCACAAAATTGATATTTTAGGACAAGTCATTAATTTGTAGCATAAATAGCTGACAACCTTAGACTAAATGTTTCATTGCTGATAAATGATTCACATCTTTAATACTGAAAGCTGACAAGCATTCAGAACATTAAAACAATGTATCACAACACAGACTGTTACATGTTAGGTGGACAGTCAGTGCATGAGTTTAGCTGTACCAGGATTATTTTAAGAAAGTTCGGGCACTTTGAGTGTTTCTTTTTTTTTTTTCCCCATAACCTTCTGTAAGAACCACACTGTGGATCATAACATCTAAGCTATAAGGATTAAGAGCGTAACTGGGGCCTGTTGGGTGGCAGGGCGGGACATTAGGAAAAACAGCTAATGCAAGCCAGACTTAATACCTGATGGGTTGATAGGTACAGCAAGCCACCATGGCCACATGTTTACCTACGTAACCTGCACATCCTGCACATCTGCCCTGGAACTTAAAATTAAAATTAAAAAAAAAAAGAATTAAGAGTACAGGGAGCAATAGAAAGAGGGAGATCTTTAAAATTACATTGGAAGCAGTAAGTTTTCCTAGTTAGCCTGAGGAGGAACTCTGTCCCTGTCTCTGCCTCCCAAAAGAGAGCAAAATGGTATAGTCTATAAGAAGCATCCATTTGAAAGTTTAATTTTTCTCACAGTGTCAAAAAGAATAAAATAATACTAGAAAAGGTTATGATTTCTGAAATGTAGCATAAAGCCAAAACCTGAAAAGAATAAGAAACAGTGAATTAGACAAGGGTATGCAACAGAGAACATAAGGGGTTCACACCTTCTTGCCACTGCAGGGAGTAGCTTAAATGACTGGCTGATGCTGTTTGTGGGGCAGAGGGTCTTGGTTTGAATAGGAGGCATTTTGCTTCTCTCCCTGCTAGCCATCAAGAAATCAGATCATACACAGTAGAGTGGTACATGCCGAGGCACTTCCAGCTGTAGGCTGGCCCCATTTTTCATTCATATGGGAAAGGAAAACTGAATAAACTCAATACAGCTATGATCCCCACACTGAGGAAAACTCTCTGTAACCATAAAGCCCAAAATATTTTTTTCCTAAGTTCATGTTTTTATATCTAATCCATAGTCTACTCTAAGATTATTGTTGTAAATTCATCTGCTCTAAGATTACTGCTGTAAATTCATTTAGAAATACACAGCTAGATAGAATGAAAAGGTAATTTGTCAAATGAAGCTAAATTGGAAGACACTTTTACATTATAAAAATTTAACTATTTAGACAATTTAGAAAACCGCAAAAAGTTTAAATTATAAAATAAAGCCACCATTCTTTTGACAGAAAACCAGCAAACACTTCCATATATAGCCTTCATCTTTAAAAAATTTGCATATATTTATTTTGGGGATAACAATATAAATGGCTACTTTGCACTGTGCTTTATATGTGAGGAGGTACTATTCAGCTGTATACTTCACATTTTGATAAAACTCCTATGTCAATAGATATTTTACATGATTCTTTAGTAGTTGCAAAGTATTTGGCTATAACTTCCATTCTCCCATTATTGGTCATTCTTTGGTTTTTCACTGTTATAAATACCACTGTATACACCTTTGCAAATGTCTGATTATTTCCTTAAGTTAAATTCCTAGAAGGGACCGGAAAGCCGATGGACAACTTTAGAGTTTATCACATGATCACTAAACGGCCTCTCCTCACTGGCTCCAGGAAAGTAGGCAAAACATGAGCACATGTATTTCCCCATATTCACTTCTAACAGAAAACAAATCTGGTGAACTGGCAATTGATAAAAATTGCCTACTTCTCTGTTGGGGTGTTTGTCTTCTCTTGATTAGTAAGAACATTTTGGATGTTAAGTACTTAAACACTCAGTCCATTGAGGACATATCTATAAAGCTCTCATTTTAAATCAAAATTTAAAATATTTCAAGTATGACGATATAATCTGTGATGTTCAGAGCCCTGGCTGTTGTTCACATACTTCCTTTAGTCATATCTCTGTTTGAAGTGTATGTGAGCTTGAAAATAAAATGACCAGTCAAATGTAGTTCTGGTTAAAGATGGTATATTTAACACATGCTTTTATTTCAGCTCCCTCTGGAACCCAGTATTTGATTTTAAAAGCATACACCTCTAAGAATAAAGAGAAGAGACAATACCAGCAACAGTTTATAAGACAGAAAGCAGATGGACAAGGATTGTTGGCTTCCTGAGATCTGTTAAGTCAGCAGTCGGGAAAGCTAAGAAGCAACCTAATTATTATGAAAAAAATTCTGAAAGGCTCAAAAACTGGGGGGTAAAGGTAGGGGTTCAAAATCAGGAAGACTGGTTCAAAGTCTCAGACCATTTACAGGTTTCTTTTTATAGCTATGGTAGGTCAGACTGTGGATGCCAACCTGCCAGCCAAAAACCAAAGTGCCAGATAAAAAATATTTCTAAAAAATATTCAGGCCAGGCATGGAAGCTAACGCCAGTAATTCTAGCACTTTGGGAGGCTAAAGCAGGCAGATGGCTTGAAGTGAGGAGTTCGAGTCCAGCCTGGTCAACACTGCGAAACCCTGTTTCTATTAAATACAAAAATTCGCTGGGTATGCTGGAACACCTGTAATCCTAGCTACTTGGGTGGCTGAGACAGGGAAAAGCTTGAATCCAGGAGGTGGAGGCTGCAGTGAGCCAAGATTGTGCTGCTGCACTCCAGCCTGGGTCACAGAGTGAGACTTTGTCTCAAAAAACTACACACATACATATATATACACGCGCACATGCGCGCGCACACACACATATATATATCCTTAAAAGCACTGTCAAGCTGACAAAATCATAAAGAATTAGGCTAAATCTAAAGCAAAGCATCCCAGTTACTTGTGCTAGGAGAATAACAGATTTAGGCAAATTTGAATTTCAACTAAAAGGACAGAAAACTAGAAAAATGGACAAAAAACTTACACAGATACTTTATAGTATAGGAACTTCAAATGGCCAATGAACACATGAAAAGTTATTCAGCTTAATTAGTAATCAGGGAAATGCAAATTAAAACCACAATGAAATACCATTACACATCCATCAGATTGACAAAAATTGAACATTTGACAATAAGATGTATCCTGAGTTTAGGGACATAATCATTTTGGAAGACAGTTTGGCATTATCCAGTAAAGTCAAAGACAAGAATGTCCTATGACCTAGCAACTTCATCACTAGACATGTATTCAAAAAGAAATTATTTTAATACTTATAAATAAATTAATGTGCATATACAGTAAAATGTGTAAGAATGTTGGCAGCAGCATTTTTTTGGTTAAGTAAACCAAAACTACAAACTACTCAAATGTTCGTAATAGTGGAATGATTTATTATAAACATCCATATATCTTCTTATCTCTGAGGATATAATTCTACATAGCAATGAATAACGTATAGCTGTATACTACAACATGAATGAATCATACAGTGTTGAGTGAAAAAAGCAAGATGCAAAATGACATATATAATATTCTATTCACATAAATTCATATACATATGATATTCTATTAATATGGGATTCAAAATATACAAACTGAGTTATATTGTTTAAGGATGTTTATGTAGGTAGTAAGAAAAACAAGAAAATAATGATCACATTTTCAGGGCAGTGGTACCTCTGGGGAGGAGTTTACAAAATAGGATTTGTAAACTTACATGGTCACACTGGAGGCCTCCAAGGTACAGGCAATATTCTATTTCTTACCCTGGTTGGATATTACACAGTGCCAGCTTTATAATTATTATTCATTAAATTGCATGTATGGTCATGCACGACATAAATTTCAGTCAATGATGGACAGCATTTATAGTGATGGTCCCATAAAATTATAATGGAGCTGAAAAAGTCCTATCACTTAGCTGTAGCTGTGCATTGTAATACAACACAATGCTTATGTTTGTGGTGATGCTGGTGTAAACAAACCTACCATGCTACCAGTTATAGAAAATACAGCAAATACAACTGTGTACAGTACATAATACTTGATAATGATAAAAAATGACTATGTTGCTGGTTTATATATTTACTGTATTATATTTTTTTCATTATTTTAGAGTACTGTCAAACAGTCTCAGCCAGGTCTTTCAGTAGGTATATCAGAAAAAGGCATTGTTATCATAGGAGACGACAGCTCTGTGTTTGTTATTATCCTGAAGGCCTTCCAGTGGGACAACATGTGAAGGCTGAACACTGATGATCCTGACCCTGTATAGGCCTAGGCTAATGGGTGTGTTTGTGTATTAGTTTTTAGCAACAAAGTTTAAAAAATAAAAACATCTTAAAAATGGAAAAAAGCTTACAGAAGGAGGACATAAAATATTTTTTATAGCTGTACAATGTGTGTTTTAAGCTAAGTATTACTACAAAGGAGTCAAAATGTTAAAAAAAAAAAAAAGGTAAAAGTTTACGAAATACAAAAGTTACAGTAGGCTAAGGTTAATTTATTATTGAAGAAAGTTTTTCATAAATTTAGTGTAGCCTAAGTCTACAGAGTTTACACTACAGTAGACTTTATATAATAAATGTTCTAGGCCTTCACATTTACTCACTACTCAATGGCTCACAGCAACTTCCAATCCTGGAAGCCCTATTCACAGTAAGTACCTATACAGGTGTACTATTTTCTTCTCTTTTATACTGTATTTTTATTGTACCTTTTCTCTGTTTAGATACATAAATACTCACCACTGTATTAGAGCGGCCTACAGTGTTCAGTACAGTAACATGCTGTATGTTTGTGGCCTAGGAGCAACAGCTATACCATGTAGCCCAGGTGTATTGTAGGACATACCATTCAGATTTGTGTAAGCTCACTCTATGATGTTTGCACAATGATGACATCGCCTAATGATGCATTTCTCAGAACCTATCTCTGTTGTTAAGCAATACATGACTGCAGATGTATTTTGTTCATTCTCAGGTACATATGCTTCTTTCACAGTAAAAAAAAAAAATGTAATTCAAAATAAAAAATAGAAAAAGAAACAGATAGCATGACCTCCCCTACTCCAGTCTTTGATGATTTCTTCCCTTTTGTTGTCTACATTTTTCTCTTTCTAGAACTCCTAAATTGGTTCTCTAATTCTCTTATCTTCTCCCCTATTTTACATTGCTGTCTTTTTGCTCTTATTTTTGGGATATTTTCTTACTTTTATCTTTCAGTCCTTCAACTGAGCTTTTCATTTATGCTACCATCCTTTTAATTGCCAAGAGTTTAGTTTTATACTCCGAAGTTCCCTTTTTCAAAATCATTTTATTTGATAAATGCATTATTTTTCTTATTTCTGAGGATATAAATAATAAGTTTGAGGGAAGTTTCCTTATCCAAGATGACTCCTCTGTTCTGATCTCTGTTCTGAAGCTAGAAGCTCTCCCATTCCTTACACCCTATCCTTCTCCTTCCTTCTAGGCTGAGGATTGGAGGGGCTCTGGACTAAAGGATTCCAGACAACTGAGGGTAGAAATATCTTACAAATAACAGGAAGTTTAAGTGAGCCATTACATACCAAATTATCAATGGCGTTCATTCAACCGAAGAACAGAGACAAAAAAAAAGACTGAAGAAAAATTACTTCATGGACCTGAGAGACAGTATCAAATGGCCTTACATATGAACGGAGTCCCAGAGGAGAAGACAATGAAAATTCAAGAGAAGGATATTGAACACATAATGACTAGAATTAGTTCATTTAGCATGGTCACAGGACACAATATTATAAAAAGTTCTATATATTGCAACAAACAATTGGAAAATAAAATTTATATTAATATAATTTAATAACTGTAGCAAAACACATATACACAATAGATATGGGACAAAAGATGTGCAAGAGCTCTACAGGAAAAATGAGAAAATATTACTGAAAGGAACTAAAGATCTGAAAATATTGTTGAAATAAACTAAATATCTGACTAAATGGAGAGATATACAATGTTCCTGGATTGGAAGACTCAATATAGACTCTGTCCCCAAACTAAGTCTCCTCTTCCCAAACTGATTTAATTTCAATGCAATACCAATCATAATCCCAGCAGGCTTTTTTTTGTGTGTGTATAGAAATTGACAAGCTGACTCTAAAATTTACAGGGAATACAAAGGACCTGGAAGAACTTTAACTTTGGCCCTGCCTTCTGGGGAAGGGTTAATTATCTCTAAAATATATATATATATATATATACACACACACATATATATATATATATATATATAGATACAGATATATATTTTTGAGACGGAGTCTTGCTGTCACCCAGGCTGGAGTCCAATGGCACAATCTCGGCTCACTGAAACCTCCGCCTCCTGGGTTCAAGAGATTCTCCTGCCTCAGCCTCCTGAGTAGCTGGGATTACAGGTGCACACCACCACACCCCAGCTATTTTTTGTATTTTTAGTAGAGACAGGGTTTCACCATGTTGGCCAGGTTGGTCTTGAACTCCTGCCCTCGTGATCTGCCGGCCTCAGCCTCCCAAAGTGCTGGGGTTATAGGTGTGGGCCACCACACCCGGCTGAAAGATGATATTTTTAAAAACACATCGAATGATTTACCAAATATACATTTTTAAACTTTTAGGTTTGGGGATACATGTGAGGATTTGTTAAACAGGTAAACACGTGTCATGGGGGCTTGTTGTACATATTATTTTGTTACCCATATATTAAGCCTAGTACCCAATAGTGACATCTTTTCTGTTCCTCTTTATCTCCTCCCACCCTCAGTACCAGGAATTAAATATGAATAATGAAGGTAGCTCAGCCAGTAAAACTGAATCAGTTCTTCGGTCTGTGGGCAAACACAAAACTCTTCTTTCAGAGGTTTGATAAGCTGTTGTAGTTTCAAAATGATCCAAATAATAACTTATATGACTTGATTTAGTAAGAAGCCTGAAATATATGAAACAAATCACAGCTCCAAAGAATGAACAGTAGGATAATGGAATGTTAAAGGAAAACAAACCAATTTAAAGGAAATTTCCATCTGCAAAAGGCTTAGTAGGATCTGTTAACTCAGAATCAAGAGTGTTCTTTAATTTATGAGGTTCTCATTTCAGTACTTTAAAAAATTAATGGTAAAGGCCCCATGGCTTATAGCAAAAGGAGATGTTCTATTTAAGCAAAGTTATTAGAACAATGGTGATTGTGAGAAGAGCTGAAAACAAAAGTCACTCAGCAACTAGAATGCCAGAAAGAAAAAAAAAAAGACAAAAATAGAAATACATCCACCACTGGTCCTTTCAGGACATCTGGATACATGGCTCATAACTAACCTGAGTAACATCCCTTTCAAACACAAGAAGAGAAGTCTTCTAATTGCCAAAACTGTTCTAACAGAACATGTGTATCATATCCTTTAGTATTAGCATATTTTTTTTAACCACCAGGAAGTTGAAAGTGAAATGACATTATTTAATATAAACCTGTCCTTAAATAATACTTCTCCTAAGACTATTTTTTAGTTATTAAAATAGAATTTTTGTGAAAGAAAAGACCCACTTCAAATACTCCGTGGACAAATATAAAATTATAATTTGTAACAGATAATATATTCAAATGTCCTCAAATTTTATTATGAATTGAACTGAAATATTAGTGCTATGGGCTTAACATCAATAATTTTATAGTAAAGAAAATACAAAGAGGGAGGAGGGGCAAAATCAATGTCTTTTATCACATGTCCTGACTTGCTTCTACTGGCGCTTGTCCAGGATGATGCAATTATTGAATCATAAGCTGTTCCACTGATGTCATGTTCAAAATGACAAGTCTCTCAGTCTCTCAGCTTTTAATAAGAATCTAGGACAGCCACAGTCAAAAAAAAAAAAAAAAAAAAAAAAGATTACATTTTAAGAATTAACAGAATTTCTTTCTTTCTGGTTACTTCCTTTAGTCTGTTCATTTTTTATGATCATACTAAATTTATGGATGCTAACTCTCGCTTAGTATGTGGCAGGCACTATGCCAAATAATCTACAGGAATTATCTTTGTTATTTTAATCTTGGTAACATCTCTGAGAACAGGTTCTATTAATATCCCCACTTTAGGGATAAAGAAACTGAGGCTCAGCAGGTCTACTGTCCAAGGTCACCAAGGTGGTGGCTCTGTGAGAACCGGAATCTAGATTCTCAGACCTCCAGGGGAGGAGTTTCCTCACTGCATTCTGTTGTTGCTCTCCATATTGATGACATATCAACGATATTTATTATGGAAAAACATTTGCTGAATCAATTTAAGAGAAGTTGGAAATGTCAGAAAAAACCTTCATAGCAGTATGAGAATATGTTTCCAAAAACCAGGAGAACGAGATGCCCCAAAATGTTTTAAGACGGAATTAGAAAGTCCTGAGCAAGGATGCATCGAAAAATGATCGAGCTCCTAGCCAGGAGCCAGGAAATGTGCTTTGTAATTGGAATTATAACTGCCCGTAGTAAAACAGATTGTGTTTTCATGAAGCTTCAACAGCTCATTGTAGGAGACATACAAGGAAAAGGCCAGTTAAAATACACTGTGATTCATGCTGCCATGCGAGAATATGGAAGGACCTTTAGACAGAGAAAGGTGTCAGAGAAGTCTTCTGATTCACTATGAGCTGAAAAGGTAAGTAGAGAGGGAAGTCGAGGAAGAGAAGACAGCCACGTGTGAAGTTTCCTGGCACACAGAGTATAGCTCTTTTGGGGGAACCCAAAGACAACAAAAGATGACAAAAACATATACTAAAGAACACTAGAAAACACTGTTCAACCAAGGTTCTAAGTGATCTGAAAGTCACAGGTTAAATTTCTTAAGGACAAATATAAGATAGCATCTCGCGAAGGGAAAGTGACAAGCACAATGGTCATACTGCCTTTTCATATTTAGAACGGCACAGTATTCTAGTGCAATGCAGAGCCCAGAACTAGGAAATGGGCAACTAATGGAATTCCAGATATCTATCACCAACTCACGGGGCGACCAACAACTCTTTCAGCTTCTCTGGGCTTCGGCTCCCCCTTTGGTAACTCATGGATAAAGCTAATTGTCTAGCAGGAGGCAGCTTGCTCGACCTGATAGTCTTCTTGGGATTCTTTCAGTTCTAAAATCAATGACTCTCTAACATGATGGCAAACAACCAGGGATGAACAATAATACTATCTTAATAAGAATCACTAATAGAAATTAACACTACGTGTGAGGTAGGTACTATTATTATCCCCATTATGTAGACAAAGAAAAATGCAAACTCAGAGAAGTTAAATTATCTGCACAATTTCATATAACTAGCCTTTCGTGGAGTCAGAGTTCTCTTTCAGGCATCCCAGCTACAGAGTCCATATCCCTAACCATCAGAATATGCCATATGCTTCCTCTTTCTTACAAGTTGCAATATTCCCAGTATTGTTACTCTGTGTATATTTATAATATGTAACTTTTAAATCTTCATAATATTCTTAGAAGGCATTATTTCCATTCAGAGATGAAATCAAAACCTTGAGAGGTCCTACAGGGATTTAGTTGTGGCACTGGGCCTAGATTTTATCATGACCTCCATTTCTATGCTCTTTCAAATACAGCAAATTATAGAGATTAAATAAACCAACATCATAGAAAGATGAACTGCAAATCTCATTCAAATTTTTGTCATCAATTAATTTATAAAAAGGCTATTAGTACTAACAAAAGATATTTTACTTTTATAAATCAGTCACTGTCAGCTAGTATTTTTTCTAAATTGTAGAATTTTACTAATTATGTTCTTACAGGGCTTTTTAGATGTAGCAACCTTTAAGTTATTTAACTATGACATACTGCTTAGAATTTAAACATTTTTAAACATTATATTTTGCTATAGCTCATTTGGAAAATCTAAGCTTTAAAAAGACTAAGATGAATTAGGTAAGAGAGAAAGAATAGGTTCCCAACGGTCTTTCATATCCATATTGTACAAAAGTTTGCTTTTCTATATCATAAAGCCAATTCTTAAATTTTATTTCAGCATGTCCTGTTAGCACACGGGTGAAACCAAACAACAACCACATCAAAATAATAGTAAAGACAACAAACTAATTAGTTACTATGGTCTAAGTACTTTATTAAGTATTAGCTGATTCTAATTCTTACAAAAACCTTATGCATTATTACTAGCCCCATTTTATGAATGAAGACATTTCAGCTCAGAAAGGTTAGCTAACTTTCCCAAAGAAAGTCACACAACTAGAAAATAGCCATACAGCAGGTCTTTGAAAAATGTTTTGTTCAACATTGTTTTAACATTGATGAGAAAAACACTGATGCCAACTGGGTGCAGTAGCTCACGCCTGTAATCCCAGCACTTTGGGAGGCCTAGGCGGGTAGATCACCTGAGGTCAGGAGTTCGAGACCAGCCTGGCCAACATGGTGAAACCTCATCTCTACTAAAAATACAAAACTTAGGCGGGCGCGATGGTGGGCATCTGTAATCCCAGCTACTTGGGAGGCTGAGGCAGAAGAATCGCTTCAACATGGGAGCCGGAGGTTGCGGTGAGCCGAGATCGCACCACTGCACTCCAGCCTGGGCGACAGAGTGAGACTCTGTCCCCCACAAAAAAGAAAAAAAACTGATGCCTGCCCAGCTCAGCCCAGGGTCACTGTCTGTGTGGAGTCAGCTCGTTCTTCCCATGTCTGTGTAGTTTTTCTCCAGGTACTTCACTTTCCTCCCGCATTCCAGAGCTGTGTGCGTTCGGTTAACTGGCATGTCTAAAGGGTCCCAGTTTGAGTGTGAGTGTGCATGTGAGTGCATCCTACAATGGGGTGGCGCCCTGTCTACAATCAGTTGCTCTGAGCTATGAGGATAAGCTGTGGGCCCCCTGGACCCTGAACTGGAATGAGCACATTGGAAAATAAATGAATACTTATTATTATTATTATCATCATCATCATCATCATCATCATTAGAGACGGAGTCTAGCTCTGTCACCAGGCTGGAGTGCAGTGGTACTATCTCGGCTCACTGCAACCTCCACCTCCCAGGTTCAAGCGATTCTCCTGCCTCAGCCTCCCAAATAGCTGGGATTACAGGTGCATACCACCACACCTGGCTAATTTTTGTATTTTTAGTAGAGACGGGGATTCCCCATGTTGGTCAGGCTGATGTCGAACTCCTGATCTCCAGTGATCCACCTGCCTCAGCCTCCCAAAGTGCTGGGATTACAGACATGAGCCACCACGCCTGGCCTACAAATTATTATAAAATGAAAAGTCATAAAGTCTGCGATAATCATTCAAGTGCATGACAATAAACAGTGCAATTTAAAAATGCTGAGCAAGCCTGCCCTAATTATTATTTCTGAGCTATCTGGTGACAGGGGTGCTTCTTACAATTTTCACTTTGCATTTACTCTTTGATTTCATCCACCATCACTATGATCACTATCACTCACTGGTTCACCAAAAATTGGGTAAATAATTATTTTTTGTTTTTATTATTCTTAAATGTATATACAGCTCACATTTATTTCAGTGTTTAATATTACAGGTGTTTTGGGTCTTTATTTAGAAGTTTAGTGATGTTTTTGTGACCAGAAATATGCCACAGGAACTTAACTCTTGTTTATATCAATTAGCCTGTGGTAAAACTGGTTTCATTAGATGTTGTTTTGCTTAAGGTCACAGTTTCCAAGAACCTACTGATGATGTTAAGTGAAAGCTTACTATATCTGGATCCCAAATAAGTAGACCATTCCAGATGGCAGGCTCTTAACCATTATGCTAAACATACAATGTTATGTCTTTCATAAACAGCAGATTATTATGAAGCATATACTACATGCTGTCAGAATCCCAAATCTAGGTTATCAAAGTAAGTTACTGACAAGTTAGAGATAATCAGCAAGCAACTGAGCTGATATCTACTTGCTCAAGTGAGATATCTGCTGTGGTCAGCCAAGGGGCTGTGTCAGGGTCATTGTGCCTCCTCTTCTCCTCCTTCGTAACAGGCTTAGAATTCCATGGCATCTGCCACTTAAAATACAGCAAAATCTCCTAATCTGTCTAGCCTAGGTCCTAGGATCTCAAATCTTCAATCCACAGAGTGGTCTTCAGAAGAGGAGATGTAACAGAAGAGGAAAACAGATTTCTATCTAGCTTTTTAACAAAGTCAGTATCAGTTTGGCCTGAACATAGTTTATGATTTTTTCATGTATCACTGACACTTTATTTTGACAAAGGTATAGGGGCCTTAAAAATATATAGGAAATCAGACTTTTGTGTTACTGTAAAATTCATAAATCTGACAAATCAAAATTTCCCAAATTTGGTTGATCTCACGATTACAAGGAGATCACCACCAAAATAATGTTTACATCCTAGTTGTGGCTAAAATGAAACATTCCTAAAATATGTTAACAAAGTATAGCAGCAAAATTGAAACACCTGTAAACTTCAAAAACTTATACACAACTATAAATGTCTTATACACATTAGCTGTCTTAAAAATTAAAAACATAGCATGCAGTTGTTCAGTTTAGGGTATTTTCTTTATGAGCAGAAAACAAATAGGAGAATCACAAAATCAAGTAAGATTTTTTTATAATTTAAGATTGCTTGGCAGAAATAGTGAATGGTATAAAGCTAATGAAAACTGACTTCTGATGCTACCAAAGCAGCAACACGTGTGCTCAGTGCTTTCTGATTTACAACACAGACTTTAGTACACAGCACTGTAAAGGAAATCCCTTTTCAGAGAGGGTGAAGTTCTTTTTAATGAGCAGTTTCCTCCCTGCCTCTCTCTCTTTTCTAGAATGTTTATACAGTACATGAAATGTATATTTGACACTGAAAATGTCAAATGTCCACATACTCAAAAAATCTTTTGCAAATATTGCAGTTTATTCAAATCGTCTTACCAAAGTAAAAAGTAGAGACTAAAGTTCAAAATCTTCTCATCTGTTACAAAGGGAAGAATACAGTCTGTAACATTTTTATAAGTTGCAGTCATTAATATTTTTAAGAACTGAAATTGGCATTTCCTTCTTCTGTTTAAAACACACACACACACACACACACACGAATAAAAAGAAAAACTTGCACCTGAAAACAGACTTTAAGCCAGTGCTGCTATTTCTAGGCCTCAACTTTAATGTTAGTTATTTTTTTACATCACACTGGTAAAGAATTAAAGGCCCCCTTCCTCTGTAAATCCCACTTAAAGTACATGTTATTTCTAATGTCTATTCAACGGGATAGAGAGTGACTTTCTGGGAAATCCATTTTACTATACACAGAACTGGAGCTTGCCAAGGGCTAACTTAAGTGTTAATTTTTGCTACACAAGAATTTCATCCTGAAGAACCTACTTCCTCCCCCAGTAAAGACTATAAAATCACATTTTCATTGTAGAAATTTCGACCAAACACCAAGGGATAAATATCATTTGTGTGAAATGACATTGGTGTTTTCAGGCAGGTAAGAGCTCTACCAAAATATATGCTGCCAAAATGCAGCTTTTATGCAACCCTTCAAAAACCAATAGCTTTGTTTTGTAGAGGATAAAGTCTAAATTTCTTCAGTTAGCAAATATAGCTCTCCACATTCTGTGCCCAGTCTGCCTCTTTCCAAAATGGGCTCTCGCTTTTTTAAGTACACATTCCAGTGTCAGCTTTCAATCTCTGTTCCCCAGTGAGGCCATCTGAGTTTTTTCATTGGTGTCTTTTTGGTCTGAGGACTACACCCTCAAAATACAGGCAGCTTGACTGAGTAAACCTGCCTATAATTCTTCAGTATTCATCTCAGATCTCTGGGTCTCCAAGGTTTCTTAAGCATTCTAGCCCACAACTGTGATGGTGGATTACCTATTGATTTTGTTTCACAGCATCAACTAGTGTTTCCGGTAGCATACTTTGGAGCTTCAAGTACAAAATTCGAAAAGTGACTTCAGATAAAACTACTGAAAATGCCCAATGAAACTATAAACTACAACACTCAGTGAATGGGGCAGAAGGTGTTATAATAGTACTTTAAAAAACTGATTTAAATCATGCTGCTATAAAGACACATGCACACGTATGTTTATTGCGGCACTATTCACAATAGCAAAGACTTGGAATCAACCCAAATGTCCATCAGTGACAGACTGGATTAAGAAAATGTGGCACATATACACCATGGAATACTATGCAGCCATAAAAAAGGATGAGTTTGTGTCCTTTGTAGGGACATGGATGCAGCTGGAAACCATCATTCTTAGCAAACTATCACAAGAACAGAAAACCAAACACCGCATGTTCTCACTCATAGGTGGGAAGTGAACAATGAGATCACTTGGACTTGGGAAGGGGAACATCACACACCGGGGCCTATCATGGGGAGGGGGGAGGGGGGAGGGATTGCATTGGGAGTTATACCTGATGTAAATGACGAGTTGATGGGTGCTGACGAGTTGATGGCTGCAGCACAGCAACATGGCACAAGTATACATATGTAACAAACCTGCACGTTATGCACATGTACCCTAGAACTTAAAGTATAATAATAATAATAAATTTTAAAAAAACTGATTTAATGCCTCAAACTAATATAGTTGATTCTAATTACTTGTAGATTCCACATCTGCAAGTTTATGTGTTTGCTAAATTTTATTTGTAACCCCCAAATCCATACTTGCTTTCCTGTCAATTCGTGGATAAACACAGAATAGCAAAAAGTTTGAGTCAATTGATATGCATGTTCCCAGGTGAAGTCAAACGAACTGATACTCCACTTTCTTGCTTTAAGCTCTCAAACTGTAAACAAGTGTCCTTTTCATGGTAAATTTACTGGCACAATTTTTTGAGTTTTGTGCTTTTTCTCGGGAATTTTGCTGTTTAAAATGGCCTCCATGCATAGTACTTAAGTACCACCTAGAGTTCCCATGTATGAGAAGACTATCATGTACCTTACGGAGAAAGTACGAGTACCATAAGCTTTGATCAGGCATGATTTATAGTGCTGTTAGCCATGAGTTCGATGTTAATGAATCAACAATATATATTAAGTATGATATCTTTAAATAGAAACACATAAAACAAGGGCACAACTTAAAATTTTCACATAAATATAGAAAGAGAATGGGTCTTACTATATTTGTAAATATTTCCCCCCACAAATGCTCCTTGTATTATTGACAAAGGAAAACACCTGAATAATTTTCTCTCCGTGCATGCCAACCTGGTGACATTTTATACAAATTCTTAATTATTGTTGCATTATGTGTGTAAAACTGAAGTGGAGGGAGGATCAGAGAGAGAACCCTCTTCTACAGATTTCTCTCTTCTTAGTCCTCCAAGTCCCTGAAAAAGGATGAGGGGGGTCAAAGATGATCCTACTGTCTTTTTGTGGTGATTGTTAAACAACGGTAGTATATTCTTTCTTAGTTGCTTTGCTTTACCAAAACACAGGTTTCCCCAAGGATACCATTTTCCTTACAACACTATCTGATGATGGCTGTTCCTTCTCTAACTGCTTCTACCTAAAGGTTCAAGGTTAAGAAGGGTTAGCATCCCCTTCTTCACTGGACAATTGCCTACTCTCTTCATGATGGCTCATTATCTCATGTTTAAGGTCTATGAGTGGAACAGGCTCATATTTCCATCCCCTAATCCTTCTTACTATAATCTATCTTTTTAGAAGACTTTACCCCTTCTGTTTTGGAATCTGGCTCTCTTCCTCTCCAACTTTGCCACCCATCAGTATCCACTGTTATCAGATAGTGGACTATCCACACCCAGGCCTTGGTTTTTTGCTTCAGTTATAGTGGTCTAAAACACAGTATTTCCTAAAACAAACTCTTCTTCTAGGTTGTAACCTGCTGCTTTCCTGCAACTTTCATAGCCTTGTTTCCTAGTCTTGAAACTTACCTCTTCCTGTTCTCTTTTTCATTTCTTCATACATCTAACAAATATTTTGAGAGCTTATCATATACTGGCACTGGGGTATACCACAGTGAAAAACACAAACATGAACCTTTGCTCTCCCAAAACTTTTAGACTAGCAGGAGTCACAGACACAAGTACACAGTAGTTGCAATACACTGAGGCAAATGCTAGGATGGGGGACACGTCTGGTGCGGTGATGGTACTGAGGAGGGATATCTAACCCAGATGTGGGAGATCAAGAATGGGCCTGCATGACAATGTGATATTCAGAGGAATTTTGGAGGAAGAGGAGAAGTGAAAGGGAGATGAAGGTTAGACGTGAGGTGAAGTACAGGGAACAGCATTATGCAAAGAGAGCCAAGAAAGAGGGAAGTAAAGGCAGTTTAGAAAGATTATACAATAAAAAGCTCACCAAATCATAAAAGACCCTGTAATCCATGGTAAACCCTTAGACTGTACTAAGAACAGTGAGAACCCTAGGGTGTTCTAAACACGGGACTGATCTGATCACATATTTATGTTTGAAAGCTCTAGCTGCAATACAGAATATAGATTGAAGATGACAAGGGAGCCAGTCAAGATGATGATGCAGTTATTCAGCTACAAAATTATGGTAGCCTGGCTTAAGGTAGGAGCAGTTAAGAATATAAGTAGAGGGGTTTGCAAGGTATTTATTTAGTCAAATCTATGAGGCCTAATGACTGAAATTATATGCAGAGAGAGGGGAAAAGGGTAGTTAGGGATTATGTCCAGATTTCTGCTTTGGGATTGATAGCACCATATATTTCCTGAGACAGGGACTACAGGAGAAAGAGGAAGCAAGCCTTAGAATAAGTCAATGAATTATTTTGGACATGTTGTGTTTGAGAGAACTGTAACTCATCCAAAAAAAGATACCCAGTTAGATAGTTGGAAATATGGGTCAGGAGGCAAAGAAAGAGATCTAAGCTGGAGATACAGTAGATATGGCTGTCCTTTGCATAAGGACAAATGGTAATTGACGCAAAAGAAAAAGATGAGATCGCTTGGAGAAGGAGAAAATAAGAAGAGTGCCTAGCACAAAGCTCTGAGAAACTCTGAAAGAAGAACTTGCGAAGAGGCTAGAGAAGTAGAAGGAGGAAAACCAGAAACAATTGTGTCACAGAAACCACTGGCAGATGCCTTTACAAACAGGATCCTGGTGTCTAGCACAGGGCTGGTGCCAACAGTAGGTTACTGGAAAGTGTCCACTGAATTTAAGGACAAGCAGGTCACTGATAACCTTGGAAAGGTCAATGGAGTGGAAGCAGAAAACCAGTGATTCTGTAAGGTCAATGAATTGCCTCATACTTTCCAAATGACTCCCACATCTATCCTTTTATTTCCTTCCCCACTGCTAATCACTCCAGTTAATGCTTTTACTACTTTTTGCCAGACCTTTGGTAATGACTCATATAACCGCCTTCCTATGTAGTCTCTCCTAGAGAACTGTCTCCCCAAATAAAACAGAGCAACAAACAGCTCATCCCATGTATAGCTGCCAGAGTAATATTTCTAAGGTACAGCTTAGAACAAGTCAATCCTGGCTTAAAAACATAATGGTTCTCTACTGCCTTCAGAGTAAAACCCAAACCTCTCAGCATGATGTTCAAAACCTTCTATTATTTGGTCCCAATCTAAGTGTCCAGCCATATCGCCCACATTCCAAACACCTATCTTTATAAAAAATGCTGATTTAAAAAAAATTAAAGCCATTCAAAGAGTCAGGATTATAGACATACAGATAAGAATAATTTTCCTCTTTTGTTAAGGAAAAAAAGATGTGTCCAGGGCTCTCTTCATTTGTTCACCAAAATGAACAAACAACATCTGACAGAACAAAACTGTCATAAAACACAGACAATTGTCCCTGTTGTGTTGTGGCATGAAACACATGGCTTACAGAGGAAAAAAAATGGTGTTTTAGCATTTAATAACACATTTGATCAATATTAATCTGTTACAGAAAACATTTCTACTCTATTATTAGCTGACTTATTTTATATTCTCAGCTAAGTAAAATGACAAAAAATTAAAAAAGATATAACTTTCTTTATGAAGGTTCCCCCCAGCAATCCTGTAGAAGCTATCCAATGGTTCCTAATTGAAAGATGGTAGTTTTTACATACTTTACTAAAATAGCAAGTGTGATAGCTTTATACCTATACTACAAGCTAGTTGGGAAATAATTATATAGGTAAAAAGCTATTTTAGGCTTTCAGACCAATTTTAATCCAAACAGATGAGACAGATCTATAACAAATTTAAGAGAAGATGTTCTAAAGATGACCTAATAGATGAAAAGAGTTTTGTTATGTAATTTCAGGGGTAGCTTAATCCCTTCACAACATTCCTAGTCATTTAACTTTTGGGGGGTGGATTTCTAATATTTTATACAATCACACACATGCACAAACACACACGTGCATGCACATGCAATGTGGTATGCTGATGACAAAATATGCTTAGCAAATCTTTGTCCTTCTATAATTTGGTCTCCTTGTCTTGGTACTACACTGTAATACTGGGTAAACGGTTATAATGTGATCCTAGAATTGATCATAAGAAGATTACTGTGTACTTTATAAATTCTATATCCCAAATAAATAACAGCTATTAAAAGTATTCTTACTGAGATTGGTATAATGAAATTTTATATTATGAATTACAAGAACTGGCTATCTCGGACATCTTTTCTTGGTTTACATTCTTCCCTAATTACAATTTATCATGTTCTTCAGTTACAGAAAAACATTTTCATTCATATTACTGAAATCTCAACATATTCTACGTTTTTTTATATGCTGGGTTTTTTACTTGCAAAATAATATTAATACAGGCATACCTCTGAGATATTTCAGGTTTGGTTCTAGACCACTACAATAAAGTGAATATGGCAACAAAGCAAGTCATATGAATTTTTTGGTTTCTCACTACACATAAAAGTTATATTTATACTATACTGTAGTCTGTTAAGTGTGCAATAGCATTATGTCTTTAAACATGTATTTACCTTAATCTTAAAATACTGCTTACAAATGCTAACAATCATCTGAACTTTCAGTGAGTTGTTATCTTTTTCCTGGTGGAGGGTCTTGCTTCGGTGTTGATGCCTGCCGACTGATCAGAGAGGTAGATGCTGAAGGTGGGGTGGCTGTGGCAATTTCTTAAAGTAGGCAACAATGAAGTTTCACTTTTCTTTTCATAAAAGATTTCTTTGTAGCATGAGATGCTATTCAATGGCATTTTACCCACAGTACAAATTCTTTCAAAATTGGAATCAATCCACTCAAACCATGCTGCTGCTTTAGCAATTAAGTTTATGTAATACTCTAAATCCTTTGTTGTTATTTCAACAAGGTTTACAGAATCTTCACCATGAGTAGATTCCATCTCAAGAAACAGATTTATCTGCTCATCCATCCATAAGAAGAAACTCCTCATCCATTCACATTTTCTCATGAGATTGCAGGAATTCCATCACATTTTCAGGCTCCACTTCTAATTCTAGTTCTCTTGCTGTTTCTACCACATCTGCAGTGACTTCCTAAACTGAAGTGCTGAGCCCCTCAAATTCACCTATAAATGTTGGAATCAACTTCCTTCAAACTGCTATTAATGTTGATCCTTTGACCTCCTCCTGTGAATCACAAATTCTTAATAGCATCTAGAACGGCCAATCCTTTTCAGAAGGTTTTTGACTTACTTTGCCCAGGTCCACCAGAGGAATCGCTGTCTATAGCAGGTACAGCCTTCCAAAATGTACTGATTTGAAACTTGACATTACTCCTTGATTCGTGGGCTACAAACGGATGATGTGTTGGCAGGCATGAGAACAACATCCAACTTGTTGTACAATTCCATTAGAGCTCTTGGGTGAGCCCAGGTGCATTGTCAATGGACAGTAATATTTTGAAAGTAATCATTTTTTTCTGAACAGTTGAACAGGTCTTTACAGTGGCCTTAAAATATTCAGTGAAACATACTATAAACAGATGTGCTGTCATCCAGGCTTTGTTGTTTCATTTCTAGAGTACAAGCAGAGAAGATGAAGCATAATTCTTAAGGGTCTTTGGATTTTTGGAGTGGTAAATGAGCCCTGGCTTCAACTTAAAGTCACCAGCTACATTATCCCCTAACAAGAGTGTCAGCCTGTCCTTTGAAGCCAGACATTGACTCCTCTCTAGCTATGAAAAGTCCTAGATGGCATCTTCTTCCAACAAAAGGCTTTTTCATCTACATGGAAAATCTTTTGTTTAGTAATCTTAGCTAGATCTTCTAGGTAACTTGCTGCAGTTTCTATATCAGCACTTGCTGCTTCACCTTGCACTTTTATGTTACAGAGATGGCTTCTTTTCCTAAACCTCATCAACCGACCTCTGCTAGTTTCCAATTTTTCTTCTGCAGCTTTCTCACCTCTCACAGCCTTCACAAAATTGAAGAAAGTTAGCCTTTGGCTTAAAGAAATGTTGTGACTGGTTTGATCTTCTGTCCAGACCACTAAAACTTTCTTTGTATCAGCAAGTAAGCTGCTTCACATTCTGATCATTCACATGTTTGCTGGAGTAGCACTAGTTATTTCCTTCAAGAGTTTTTCCTTTGCGTTCACAATTTAGCTAACTGTTTAGTACAAGAGTCCTTGCTTTTGGCCTGTCTTGGCTTTTGATGTGCCTTCCTCACTACGCTTAACCACTTCTAGCTTTTTATTTAAAGTGAGAGACATGCGACTCTTTCACTTCAACATTTAGAGGCCACTGTAGGGTTATTAATTAGCTTAATTTTAATACTATTGTGTCTCAGGGATTTGACAGTCCCAAGAAGAGGGAGAGAGACAGGGAATGGCCAGTTGGTAGAGCAGTCAGAACATGTGCAATATTTATCAATTAAGTACAGTATCTTATGTAGGCAAGGTTTATGGTGCCTGAAAACAATTAAAATAGTAACATCAGGCCGGCACGGTAATCCCAGCACTTTAGGAGGCCGAGGTGAGCAGATCACCTGAGGTCAGGAGTTCGAGACCAGCCTAGCCAACATGGGGAATCCCCGTCTCTACTAAAAATACAAAAATTAGCCAGGTGTGGTGCACACGTCTGTAGTCCCAGCTACTGGGGAGGCTGAGGCAGGAGGATTGCTTGAACCTGGGAGGCAGAGGTTGCTGAGAGCCGAGATTGCACCACTGCACTCCAGCCTGGGTGACAGAGCAAAAGTCTGTCTCAAAAAAAAAAAAAAAAAAAAATCAAAGCTCACTGATCACTGGTCATAACAGATACAATAATGATGAGAAAGTCTGAAATACTGAGAGAATTACCAAAATGTGATACAGAGACAAAAAATGAGCACAAGCTGTTGGAAAAATGGCACTGACAGACTCGCTTAATATAGGGTTGCCACAAACCTTCAATTTGTTAAGTGAAACAAAACCAAATAAACACGCAATATTTGTAAAAGTGCAATAAAACAAGGTATGCCTATATCTAAATATGACAGACTACCCCTATAGTGGCCACAGCTATTATGTTATCAATTGTTCTTAGAAGCAATTCCAGAAACACGTGGAGGGCTTTACCAAAATTCAGATACCCAACCCCAAAAATCTAATTTAGGAAATCTGGTATACAGCCTTGGAATTTCCCAGGTGATTCTTACTTGACACTTAGCTACTTAGGTTGAGGTGGTAGGATAGCCTGAACCCAGGAGTTCAAGGCTGTAGTGAGCTAGGATCATGCCACTGTGCTCCAGCCTGGGTGAGAGAGCAAGACCCTGTCTTTAAAAAAATAATAAATAAATAAATCTAAAAGGGGGAATAACTGTAAAACTCTTGGTTTTTAAATATCATATAACTTTTTCCCCCCAAACAGTGATGGTCAGTAAATTAAATACATTGAAAGTAGGGCAGAGAAACTCCCAAATATGATCCCAAATAAATCAACATAAGGAGGAAGTCAACCTGAGAAATTCCGTTTAACTATACAGCCACCCTTTAAAAACTTCTCATTATCATGTTAGAAGTATTCAGATTCAATGAAACAGTACTAATAACTTCCAGGCCATTCCTAAAAGATCTTATAAGCCCTAAAAGACCTATGAAATACTTAATAATCAGTAGAGTTGTGCCTTTTTTTAATGTTTAAAAGAGGCAGAGATGAACAAGTTAAAAGGCATTTTCCTAACCCTGACTGCAAGTCACAAGCTTGATGCTGCCTGAAGCCAACTGGCATGGTGCCCATTTACAGTAAGTTGTTTACTCCCTGTCTACCAATCACACCGCAGAAAAGGAATGCCTAGAGACAGAAGAGAGTCTTTTCAAGATAGATCAACAGAGAAAGAGGGATTTATAAGTTTATTAAATTATTACAGATACTGTTTTAATATTGCTCCAAAATATTCCAATCCACTTTCCATAATCTCAGCATTTTTAAACCAAATAACTAGCCCTCAATAGATAAACTTACGTAACACTTTATCAGTGGAATGGGTAGTATCCTCTCATCAGTTTAAGTATCTTTTAAATAAAATTTTTAAAGGACACAGTATCGATCTTAAAATGGATTTGAACTTAAACCAATTAGACTGAGGTTGATTTACACTGTTTTAAATAACCAATTCTTGGCATAAGGACTGAGATTGTTAAGAAATGGAATATTCAAAGAAATAGAAAATAGAAAAAATGAACCCTGATTATCAAGAGAAAAATGGATAGGAAGTATCTGTCTAGTATATCAACAATTTCACTTAATTCCCAAGCCCAAATAGCAGGGCAAATGACTTCAATAACAATATAGGATTGTGGATTTTAATACTTTGTTTGGACCCTCAGAGCTAGTCTGGACTGTCCCCTTCCTCCACTGCCCTGTTTTTAGTACATTATGCCCAATAATTTTGAAGTTTTGGTTCCTACAATATTTTGATCCTATAATGATATTTCTTCTGCTGCTGCTTTTACTTTTCTGTTTCTCACAATTTGTATTCTCAAAAAAAAAAAAAAAAATCACATGCAAATGTTGTCACATTATTAAATTACTAAATTATCCTATACTTCTTTCTAAACATTTACGTTTTGCTGAAAAAGGTTAGTGCTAATGATCATCAGATGTACGTTAATTTTCCTTTTAAGAGCCCAAAGGAGAAAGAATATACACACAGAATACTAGGATTAGTTACAGGTCAGAGTACATATGTTATTTCTAAGATCTCACTAGGTGTAAGATTTAAGTTAGACTTCAGTCAATAGGTAAATACATAAAATCAAATTCTATCTTTGTCCCAGTAGTTAGCACCTGGAAAGGTGCTACATTCATGACCTTGGAATTTGTAGAGTTTATAAACAGGATTTCGAAATAATGCTGAGGCAGCAGTGGCTCCTCACCTCTTCAGTGCTTCTATTTTAAATCCAAAGGGCTAAAAAGCATCAACTGTTCATTAAATAGGTTGAAAGTTACATATTTATAATGTACTGCTAGTGTATTTACTACAGGAAAGCAAGTTTGTTAACATGGTAAATAGCTTGAAAAAAGATTATACACAAAGAAAATTCAAATTTAGATTGCTATTTTAATAATTATAGGGAAAGTTACATTTTTTGACACATTTCTAACTTCCACTTTCTCTTTACATTTTAACCAATGGGAAAAAGAAAAACAAAAAACACCACTTTGTTAATTTAACAAAACTACATATGGTATATACAATTGTCTTGAGCATCACAGCATGAGAAAGCTGAAATTGGAGAAAATCAGAAGATACACATCTTATCTAATAAGTGAAAAATAATTCTACAAACATTTAAAAATAATTCTATAATCCTCAGCGTGCAGCTGCACTGGCAAAAGACAATTTAAACCCACCTCATGAACTACAAACAGGGGAATGCCATGCTCCCTTTCTCCTCGTCTCCTTCAGTTTCCACACTTAAAAAATTTCCTAGAGCCACAAGATGAGATTCCACACTCACTGTTTATTTTTTTGTTGTGCAAGGTAGTATCTCCAAAGTAGAATTTCTAACACTCAATAAAAAAGAAAATTCTGTGCAAACATTTTAGTTGTCATCACTGAAAAATACGTATCTTCATAATTGCATTGTAATTTGTCTATTTTAAGGTGGTACAGTTACTAGAAGTTCATAGACCATTCCCAAAGTCTTCCTTCATCTTCTCTTATTACTCCTCACCTTCCCTTACTTCCTTTTAGACTTCCAGAACTAAAATTAGTTCTTTTGGTTAACAGCTAACGTAAAACCCTGAGATAACAAAAAACGTAAGCACTTGCTTGAACGAATAAATACTAAATACCTCATCAAGCCAAATGATAGTTCTTTCATCTGAAAACAGACAAGTTAAGATGTCTTGATCGTTAAGTTATTGTATACTACTGAACACGAAGTTTATGTTCTGTAAAGCGGGTAAGGATCTGGGTAGATTTCTCTTCCCATCCTCTCTTGCCAGCAGCACTTGCCGTTCACCACCTCAATAAATGAAACATTTACTATATCGAGAACTCCCCACCAAAGATGTTTTTTCTGTGTCATTCAGTGAGCCATGTCAGCTCAGCAGTGGACATAAGAGGACATGAGAAAGGAAGAAAGTCTCTGGGATAACTTCTACATTAAAAGCAAGTTTTCCACAGAAGTAACGTATTTAATTCTGAAGAGGGATAGCCTTATAATGTTCATTTTGATCATGAATCATGAATATGATAGCATCCTTTGAACACTTTTGCCATTATAACCATTTAATATCTGGTATCATTAAATATTTGTGGAAAGAATTATATTGTGTAAATATTAGCAAAGAATTCCAAACACAAGAGCCTCCTCTTTGCCTTTAGTTTTAATTTGTCTTAATCCATTCTTGCTAAAATAAGAGTTTCCAAACCCTTAGCAAAATATTTTCTTTTAAAAAATTAAATCTTGGCCAGGGGTGGTAGCTCATGCCTGTAATCCCAGCACTTTAAGAGGCTGAGGCAGGCAGATCACCTGAGGTCAGGAGTTCAAGACCAGCCTGATCAACACGGAGAAACCCTGTCTCTACTAAAAACACAAAATTAGCTGGGCGTGGTGGCATGTGCCTGTAATCCCAGCTACTTGGGAGGCTGAGTCAGGAGAATTGCTTAAACCCAGGAGGCAGAGGTTGCAGAGAGCCGACATCACACCATTGCACTCCAGCCCGGGGAACAAGAGAGATACTCTGTCTCAAAAAAAAAAAAAAAAAAAAAAAAAAAAAAAAAAAAAAAAAAAAAAATTAAATATTATGCAGAACTTCCAATACATAAGACAGATAAAAGTTGCTATTTTACTGCTAAAGCTTCCTTTGTACATTCAAATTCATAATATTAATCTGCATAGGAAGCAATCAGTAAGATCAATGAAGATGTTTTGACAAAACCAGTAAAACTGAAATGGAAGTTATAAACAATCGTTATGTCAGGGTTATCATCAAAGTTTGGATTTAAACAGTTTGAAAACCACTACCCTAAAACCTCACTTTGTCCCCATTAACAGCCCTAAGCCTCATTTCCAAACCCCTATGAAACCTTTTATAAGGGGAGCCTTATAAAAATAAAATCCAAACTTTAACAAGGCTCACCACAATCTGGACTGTAACATACGGCTCACCAGTTTCTTGTAGGAACTATCTTCCAGTCAGTATGGTTTTCTCAGTGTTACTTAATACACCAAGTTCAGCCATTCATTCTAACAAACATATACTTGAGTGCCTACAGTGGGTCTCTAGATTTTTGCTTATTCTGCCTGTTATTGCCTTGGACTCTTCCTCAACCATCCTCAACAAAAGTTCTCTCTTATCTCCCAAAGTACTCAATCCTTCTGTCACTCATGAATCCTTAAGTGTTTGCCTTTACAAGCTGTTTAAATGATAAAGGGCCATATGGTATAGCATCAAGGCTGCCAATAAATGTACTAAAATACACAATTCTGTCTTTGATTTGGATTTTTAAAAATCAAGTTTTTAGTTGGGCGTGGTGGCTCACGCCTGTAATCCCCAGCACTCTGGGAGGCTGAGACAGGCATATCACCTGAGGTCAGGAGTTCGAGACCAGCCCGGCCAACATGGAGAAACCTCGTTTCTACTAAAAATACAAAAATTAGCTGGGCATGGTGGCAGGCACCTGTAATCCCAGCTATTCGGCAGGCTGAGGCAGGAGAATCACTTGAACCCAGGAAGCAGAGGTTGCAGTGAGCCAAGATCACCCTCCTACACTATAGCCTGGGCCACAGAGACTCCGTCTCAAAAATAAAAATAAATTAATTAAATAAATCAAGTTTCTATTTCTACTGGAAGAAGATAAAACCCATTTTTGAATTTCAAAAGTGAAGACTTGAAACTCATGTACTATTTATAGAAAATGCATGTGCAAATGTGTACAGTTTGATTTAAGTGGTATTTGTGGTTTGTTTACCCTGTTGAGTAATTTAAAATTTTAAAGTCACAGTTTGGCACAGAGAAAAGTTACTTGGTTGTCAAAGAAAAGCCACATTTTACACACACGTGATTAAAGAGTAATTATCTAAAATGTTTTTCATAGCACAGTATTTGATCAAAATTTTCAAACATACTAAATGCATGAGTTCCACTCTACTAATATTTGTAAACTTAGTAAAAGTACTTCTAGTGGCTTGTATACAATTCAATTTTAAAATATGTTTACATTTTTCTCTGTGACTTTGTGTGCTGTCAAGCTTTTTTTAAATTTATAAATGATGACTGCCTTTTTTTAGAGAGGACTTGAGACAGCTTTAAAAAATAGGTTAAATTCAAGATGGCAATTTAAAAGAGAATGAAAAGTTTATCAATTACATTTCTATAGGAGTAGCTAACTGGATCATTGTTAAATTATTCAGAAACACAAAATATTCAGGAAAGTATCAGACTTTTATCTTTGTTTGCTGATTAAGCTTAGTCTAAAATTTTCTATTGCTACAAAAACAGAACGATTTCAATCTGAAAAAAGAAGAATACAGGTCTTTAAACACCTAACCTTGATGCCACAAATGGTACTAGGCTTTGTCTTACCTATAACACTTAATGAAGCATTAAAGACACTATTCCTCCTAATGATGTTTCTGGGGTTTCTGGTATCTCATTAGGGACTCATCTAATATGCAGTAAGCAGAGTGACCTCCAAGTTAGATACACGTAAATATACAGCTAAGTTCTAATGTAAATTCCCTCTGCTATAAACTGATAGCTACTACAGTAGGGTACCAGGTTTTATCTTGAGTCTATCCAGTGAAAAATAGAAATGAACAAAACACACAGAAAATCGCAACATATTAAATGCAATTGAAAACAAATAAGCTATCCTATAGAAGAAAGAACAGGAATGAGATAAAACGATCCTACTGCAGGACAATTCTGAATTAAGCATTCTCCTGTCAGCAACTAGAGAGTCTACTGGGTATTTAGTTTGAAAACAGTTCAGAACTGTTTTTCTTAACTTAGGCAACAGCTTTCTTTTTTGAATGTTAGATTAAGCTAGCTTATGCAGTATAGGTAGGAAGCATGGATGAATGACTCAAGACAAAATAGGTAGCAGCAATACTGGCATTAACTTCATCAGACTGAAACCTTGGTCTGGATTACAGCATAAACTGAAAATTGTTAAATTTTAATAAAATTCAAAAAGGAAATAAAAAATTAATTGCCAGACGCTTTAACCAACATTCTGAACACTAGTATCAGTACCTTAAATTTTTTACTTTCCACTGATTTCTCTAAAATGAAATTAAAATGCAATATAAGTGGCATTCAAGATAATTTTTTAAACCTTAGAACTCTTTCTTCAAAGGAAGGCTCCTCTAGAAATAAGATGTGTGATATAAGCTGGGTAGATTTCTCTACTTGCACCCAACTCTCTGAGCTACCTCTATAATCCCTGATAGTTCTTCTGAGTAGTTAGGAAAACACCAACAAACAATTGCTCAAACACTGCCATATAGATAAACATGGCTCTACTACTGAAGCTGTTGCCTGGTAGACAGTACTACCAGGCAGTGACTTGAAATATTTGTCAGCTGCTATAAGAAATTCCTAGATGTCCCACGAGTAACAGTTCAACAGAGGGGGCATCAATTTGTAATTTCTAAACAATCGGCAACTTGCACACAAAAAATTCATTTGTTCCAAAGTTGAACTTACGACAATCGAGGACCACCAGCATGTCAGACAATGTACAGGAATCATTAGATTCTAAAGTTTAGATAAATGGTAAAACAGCTTGAAAGACCTCTAGTATTGAATTTTGGTCAATAGGAATTCATTTCCAAAATCAAAGGGGAGTAAGAGTATTTTTAATTATTGGCAAGCCTTGAGAGAGACAACACTTGGGTTTTACAAAAAGTGCTTTTAAAACAATTAATGTCAGCAAAACTGGTGGAATAAAGAACTCCAAGTTCAACACATCCATAAAAGCAAATAAAAAGGGCAAAAACTGTCAAACTGAACTTTTTCAGAACCTGAAAATTAATCAAAGGCTTAAAGCAGCCCAGGGAATTTTTATTGAAAAACAAAAAAAACAACCCTCTTCCCCAGCTAATTCTTGGTAAGAACAGCAAACTCTGTGGTGTTTTACCCAGTCCCATCTATCCCCTGATCCCCAGCTTAGCAGTAGCCATGAAAATAACAGTCCACATTCCATATTCCTGGTATGAAAGACAGCAGAATGGGCCTCTTTCACAAAGACATGTAATTTTTTTTTTTTTTTTTTTTTGAGACGAAGTCTCACTCTGTCGCCCAGGCTGGAGTGCAGTAGCACCATCTTGGCTCACTGCAAGCTCCGCCTCCCAGGTTCACACCATTCTCCTGCCTCAGCCTCCTGAGTAGCTGGGACTACAGGTGCCTGCCACCATGCCAGGCTATTTTTTTGTATTTTTAGTAGAGACGGGGTTTTACCACGTTAGCTAGGATGGTCTCGATCTCCTGACTTCATGATCCACCCACTTTCATGATCCGCCCACCTTGGCCTCCCAAAGTGCTGGGATTACAGGCATGAGTCACCACGCCCAGCCAAAGACTTGTAATTAATTATTTGGTTTACCTGTCTGGTGACTCCATGGAAGACCACCTCAAAAGGATTGTCTTTATTTTGCTTAACTTAGAACTGGCTTAGTGCTTCACTGGGGCACATTGCGGGTGGAGAAGTTGAAAACATTTATGCTAATGTCTTAGTTTGCTGCTGCCTGGCAGGTAACTGTTGAAGAAGACAATAGACTAGTCTAAAGGTTGGGAGGAAAAGCTGGGGAGTCTATAAGGGCTTTGAAAGGGTCCAGCATATTCCTGGAAATCTAGAGGGCCACATGCATAAGCAGGGCTGTGTATATGCTCAGGAAAGAGGGAGTAGGCTCCAAACTCTCACCACCTGTTGACCTTGATGTTCTGCAGAAGCTGGTAGTAAAGGCTAAGGCAGGGTTGTAATCTTCCTGGGTAAGAGTTCAAGGCCTGCCCTAATGCATACACAGAGGCCATGGGCAAAGACTGGAAGATATTTTGCTTCTAGGCATTTAAGGAAATCTCCGTTAATTATCAGGTGACCACTAAACTAACAAAACAGAGACTTCAGGGTGCCCACAATTTTCAAAGAATATAACATTTATAGAATTAGCCATGAAAAGTCACTAAACAAACATCTACAATACTCACCAACAACAAATACTAGGGAGGGGAGAGAGTCTGACTGCCAGAGCTGTCACACTATAATATTCAAAATGTCCAGTGAACAATAAAAATTACAAGGTATACAAAGAAACAAAGTATACAGGAAGAGAAAGAAATCAAGAGAAACTATGCCTGAGGAAGCCCAGATACTGGACTTCATAGACAAAGACTTAAAATCATCTATTTTAAAATATATTCAGTGACATAAACTATGTCTAAAGAGCTAAAGGGAAGTATAAAACAGTATCTCATTAAAGTGAGAATAATATAGATAGCAATGATAAAACTGAACCAAACAGAAATTTTGAAGTAGAATAACTGAAATGAAAAATTCTCTAGAAAAAAATTCACCTCACAGATGTCAGCTGGAGAAGAAAAAAATCCATGAACTCAAAGAGATCAACTGAGACCATCCAGTCTGAGGAAGTGAAAGAAAAAAGAATGGGGAAAAAAACTGGATGGAGTCTCAGAGACTTCTCGTACACCATTAAACAAAGCAACATACAAATAATCAGAGTGACAGAAGGAGTGGAAAGAGGCAAAAAGATTATTAAAAAAAAAATAGTGGCAAACGAACTTGCCAAATCTGATGAAATACATCTACAAAGCTCAACAAACTCCAAGTAGAATAGACCCATAAAGTACACACCTAAATACATCACAATCAAACTATCAAAAGCTAAAGGCAAAGAATGAATCTTGAAAGTAGCACGACAAGCAAAAACAAGTGATTCTCAATAAGATTAACAGCTGATTCCTTATCAGAAACCATGGAGGTCAGAAGACAGTAGGATGACATATTCATAATGCTGAAAGAATTACATGTCAACCAAGAATGCTGCATCCTGGCAACACCATCCTTCAAAAATGAAGGATAAATTAACACATTCCCAGATAACAAAAACTGTGAGAGTCCACCATTAGCATATCTCCAATACATGCTAAAAGAAGTCTTTCAGGTTGAAACAAAAGGACGCTCAGAATAACTGGACTTCACCTTTAGAAATGTAACACCAGGAAAGGGAATTACATAAGTAAACATACAAGACAATAAAAATGCATCTTTTGTTTGTATCTCCTTTTCTCCACTGATTTTAAGTCTTTGTCTATGAAGTCCAGTTGTCAGATTCTAAAGACAACTATTGAGCAATGATTTTAAATCTATATTGATAAACACACAGTGTAGAAAGATGAAAATCTATGACAATAACAGCACAGAGTTGAAGCAGAAGAGGTATACAGAGGCAAAGTTTTTATACACTGTTTAAGTTGAGTTGGTATTAATCTAAATTAGATTTTTTTTTCCTTCATTTCTTTGAGCTAGTTTTGCCCTGGTGCCCAGGCTGGAGTGCAGCGGTGTGATCAAAGTTCACTGCAGCCTCAACCTCCTGGGCTCAAGCTATCCTCCCACCTCAGCCTCTCAAGCATCTGGGACTACAGGCACACACCACCATGCCTGGCTAATTTTTGTATTTTTTTTGTAGAGACAGTATCTCACTAAGTTGCCCAGGCTGGTCTTGAACTCCTGGACTCAAGCGACCCTCCTGCCTCAGTCTCCCAAAGTGCTGGGATTACAGGCATGAGCCACTGTGTCCAACCTAGACTGTTAAAATGCCAATAAAATCTCCATGTCAAGCACTAATAACTAAAAATATACAACAAAAGAAAGGACCAAGAAATTAAAATTGTTACACTAGAAAATATGTAGAACAAAAGAAAGAAGGTAGTAATGGAAGAATTTAAGAACAAGAGACACAAAATAAAGGAAACAAATCGCAAAATGTCAGAAATAATCTTCCTTGTCAATAATTATATTAAGTGTCAATGGCTTAAACTCCCCAAATAAAAAGCAAAGATTGGCAGATCCAATTACTATCTACAGAGACTCACCTTAGACTCAAGAACACAAACAGAAAGTAAAAGCAAAAAACGTTCCATGCAAACAGTAAACAAAAAAAAGCTGAAGTGGCTATACTAATATTAGACAAATAGACTTAAGATAAAAATTGTGCTTATAGGGCACTGTATAATGATAAAAGAATCAATCTATCAAGAAGACATAATAATTATAAACTTACTTGCACCTAACAATAGCATTTCAAAATACATAAAGTAAAAAGTGACAGAATTGAAGAGAAAAATAAACAATTCAGCAATATTACTTGGAGATTTCAATATCCCACTTTCAACAGATAGAACAACTAGACAGAAAATCTAAAGGAAACAGATTTGAACACAACTTACACCAACACACCTGTCAAACACTCTACCCAACAAAAGCAGAATACATATTCTTCTCAAGTGTACATGAAACATCCTCCAGGACAGACAATATATGAGGTCATAAAACAAGCCAAATAAATTTTAAAAGATAGAAATCATACAAAGTATATTCTCTGACCACAATAGAATGACACTGAGAATTAACAAAGAAGGAAATCTGGAAAGTTCACAGATATGTGGAAATCAACAAGTTCCTAAATAATAAATGGGTTAGACAGGGAAAAAAATCACAAGGGAAATCAGAAGAATATACCTTGAGACAAATGGAAACAAAAATACAACATACCAAATCTTATGGGATGCAGTGAAAGCATATACATTTCTGAGAAGGAAATTCATAGCAGTAAATGACCACCTTACAAAGAAGTAAGAATTCAAATCAGGAACTGAATTATCCACCTTAAGAGACTAGAAAAAGAAGAACTAAGTCCAAAGCAAGCACAAGGAAGAAAATAATAAAGACCAGTGTAGAAATAAATGAAATAAAGAACAGAAAAACATGAGTAGGTTAAAAACAACAACAACAACAACAAAAACAAAAAACAAAAAACGCTGGGCTGGGCAGAGTAGCTCACACTTGTAATTCCAGCACTTTGGGAGGTCAAGGCAGGTGGATCACCTGAGGTCAGGAGTTTGAGACCAGCTTGCCCAACATGGCGAAACCCTGTCTCTACTAAAAATACAAAAAATTAGCCAGGCATGGTGGCAGGCACCTGTAATCCCAGCTACTCGGGAGGCTGAGGCAGGAAAATCACTTGAACCCGGGAGGCGGAGGCTGCAGTGAGCCGAGATTGCACCACTGCACTCTAGGGGAGAAAAAATGGAAACTGTCTAAAATAAAATAAAATAAAATACAATAAAATAAAATAAAATAAATAAATAAAATAAAATAAAATAAAATAAAATAAAATAAAATAAAATAGAGCTGTTTCACTGAAAATGGACAAAACTTTAGCTAGACTGACCAAGGAAAAAGAGAAGACTCTTAAATTTCTAGAATCAGAAATGAAAGAGTGAACATTATGACTGACCTTACAGAAAAAAAAAAATAAGATTATAAAGGAATACTATGAATAATTACATGCTAACCAATTAGATAACTATGTGAAATGAACAAATGCCTAAACCAACTGTCAAAACTGACTCAAGGAGAAAAAAATCTGAATAGACTTATAATAACAAACAAGTAAAGACATTAAGATAGTAATCAAAAATCTTCCAAAGAAGATCCCAGATGGCTTCACTAGTGAATTTTACCAAATGTTTAAAGAACAATTACCAACAATCTTTCTTCTCAAACTCCCCCCAAAAACAGAGGGAACACTTAGTAAGCTATACAGTTTACTATACTTACTGGTCAGCTATAACAGACCAATATCCCTTATAAATATAAATGCAAGCATACTCAACAAAATACTGGCAAACTGAATCTACAAGTATATAAAAAGGATTATAAACCATAACCAATTGAGATGAAACCCAAGAACAAGGTTTGTTCAACATATGAAAATCAATTAATGTGATAAACCATAAGAATAAAAGACCATTAAAAAAAACACAAAAATCTCAACAGCTGCAGAAAAAGCATTTGACAAAATCTAATGCCCTTTCCTGATTAAAACAAACAAAAAGAAAACACTCCACAAACTAGGAACAGAAGGGAACATTCTCAATCTGATAAAGGACAACTATGAACACCACACAACACATTTAAACTGAAAGGTTTTCCCCCAAGATGAAGACCAACACAAAAATGCCCATTCTCACCACTGCTATTCAACACTGCAATGGAGGTTCTAGCTAGGGCAACTAGGCAAGAAAAAGAAGTAAAAAGTGTCCAGATTGAAAGGGAAGAAGTAAAACTATTTCTAGTTGCAGAGACATATGACATGATCTTATATATAGAAATCCTAAATCTATTAAAAACTGTATTATGCTAATCAATGATTTCAGCAAGGTTGCAGGATACAAAAATCAACACACAAAAATCAGTTGCATTACTAATCAGTAGCAATGAACAATCTTAAAATAAAATTAAGAAAAATTCATAAAAGCATCAAAAACAAAATATTTAGGAATAAATTTAATCAAAGAATTACAAGACTTGTATATTGAAAACTACAAAATATGAATAAAAGAAATTAAATATCTACAGAAATGGAGAGAAGTCTTGTACTTATGGGTTGGAAGACCTACTAATTGTTATGATGGCAATATTGCCCAAACTTATCTACAGGTTCAATGCAATCCCTATCTGAACTTCAATTGCCTTTTTTTTTCTTCCAGAAATGGAGAGTTGATTTAAAATTCATATGAATTTGCAATGAACATGGAATACAGGCAAAGTAATCTTAAAAAGAATAAAGTTGGAAGACTCACATTTCCTAATTTAAAAACTCTGTACAAAGATGTAATAATCAAAACAGTGTGGTACTGGCATAAGACTAGACATACAGACTCATAGAATTGTGAGTCCAGGAATGAGTCCATATATTTATGGTCAGTTGATTTCAACAAGGTATCAAGACCATTCAATGGGGAAAGAATAATCTTTTCAACAAATGGTGCTTGGACAACTAGGTATCATTACACAAAAGAGTAAGTTAGAGCCCTACTTCACACTATATACACAAATTAATTCAAAATGGATCAAAGGTCTAAATGTAAGAGCTAAAACTGTAAGTCTTAGATGAAAACATAGGTGAAAATCAGTGTGACCTTAGATCAGGCAACTTTTTAAAGATACAATGCCAAAAACATAAAGAATTAAAAAATACACTGGACTTCGTAAAAATTAAAACTTGTGAGTCAAATGACACTATCAATAAGGGAAAAGACGGCCTTCTAAATGGGAGAAATTGTCCACAAATTAGATATTTCATAAGGGTCTAGTATCTAGAATATATCTACATATATACATACACATACATTCTAGATACATACACATACACACACACACACTCTCTCTCTTACCAACAACTCAGCAATAAAAAGACAACCTAATTTTAAAATGGGCAAAGAATGTTAATAGACATTTCTTCAAAGAAAATACACAAATGACCAAAAAGCACATGAAAAGATGTTCAACATCGTTAGTCATTTGGGAGATACAAATAAAAAAACACAATGGGATACCCATACCAAATAGGATGGAGTCTTAGTCTGTTTTCTGTTGGTATAACTGAATACGTGAGACTGTGTAATTTATTATTTTTTTAAAATGGATTTCTTACATTTCTGGAGGCTGGGAAGTCCAAGATCAAGGGGCCACAGCTGATGAAGAACTTCTTGCTGCTGGGGACTCTCTGCAGAGTCCCAAGATGACACAGGGCAGCAATCACATAGTGAGAAGGCTGAGCTTACTAGATTAGTTCTCTTCCTCTTCTTATAAAGCCACTAGTCCCAATCCAGTGATAACCCATTACTCCATTAATTCATGAATGGATTAGCCCATTGATGAGGGCAGAGCTCTGATGACCCAAGCACTTCTTAAAGGCCTCACATCTCAATACTGCCACATTGGGGATTATGTTCCAACATGAGTTTTGGAGGGGACAAACATTCGAACCACAGCAGTTGGCTAAGACAGTAACAAATATAGGCAAGGACAGAGAAATTAGAATTCTCTACATTGCTGGTGGGAGCGTAAAATGATACAGCCACTGTGGAAAAATGTTTGGCAGTTCCTCAAAAGGTAACACATAGAGTTATCATATGATCCAGTAATTCTACTCCTAGTTATCTACACAAGAGAAATAAAGATGTATGTCTACACAGAAACTTGTATATGAATCTTCATAACAGCATTATTTATTTATAATAGCCAAAGAGTGGACACAACCTAAAAGTCCATCAGCTAAGGAGTAGATTAAAAAAATATGATAGTATATCCACATAACAGAGTATTATTCAGCCACAAAAAGAAAATGAAGTGCTGTTACACGCTACAATATGGATGAACCTTGAAAACATATTAAGTGAAATAAGCCAGGTACAAGAAGCCACATATATATGATTCTATTTATATGAAATGTCCAGAATAGGCAAATCCATAGAGACAGAAAGTAAGATCTGTGTCAGGGATGTTGCTAACCATCCTGCAACACACAGAACAGCCCCGACGGCAAAGAATTATCCAGTCAAAAATTGTCAATAGTCCTGAGATTGAGAAATTCTATTCTACAGTGAAGTTTAATCTATTAAAAAGCAAAAAATAATCAATCATGAGAAAATACATTAATATCATTCTGTTCCAAACTTACTAGAGCACTAATTCCTCATTCATTTTGACACTATCAGATCAAAAGGTGAAGGAGTATTCAGTTACCAGTTTCAAGTTTAAAGTGCACCTTGGAGTTCACCTATTTTAAGATGTCTTCAAAATCTGGCAATCTTCAAGTTTTTTTTGTTTTAAATGAACCAAGCTAAAACTTTATAGAAGAGCAGATTAAATTGGAATCTGGCTCTTTCCAGTTCTTTAGTTTAAGATATTGAACAATTCAGTGGATCTTTATAATAATAGTCCCTCCAATCCCTCTGCCTATGCTGCCCCGCAAAGATGTTTTTCTGCTACCTATTCACAAATAAGATTCCCAAGTAGCTCAGAAACACTTTGAGGGATGCTATCAATGTATTACGATTGTTCTCTTTAGCTGACTTTATAGCACCTTGGAATAGCATCCAGGAAGCAAGGACAAGATGGTACCCCCCTGCATACACTCCAGACAGAAGAAACCTACTTTTTATTTAGGACCTGAAAAATGTTAACTTCAAAGAATAATGCATATCATCATTCTTCTCAAATTCACTAATTATAAATATGTCTTTATGGTTAGCCAACTTTACTTAAAATGAGGGGATACATTAATTTTGCAAACGTTTCTTCTAGAGCAGAATAACTTGAATTTCTTAAACTGCATATTTACAGAAGGGAGTCAGGAGACATGAAGCCAACATATTAAGGACACTGGCTACAGACTTGTATATTGTAGAATACCACACTGGTCCTCCCAGCCTTTAGCAAGGTCGGCATTTAGCTGAAGCTGTATTGGTCTTGCTTCAGCCTATTACTGTTTCTACTCCTATTCAAACACCTACTTATTTGAGCGGCTTCATGATAGATGCAGAAACACAAAAATTCCCACTTGGAAATTTTTACTGACTCATTATTTCAAAAAAAATAGCAACTGAGGAAAACAAACTTTAAAGAAAGAGAAATTAGGTCTGTATAAAAGCAAGATACCAGGAACCTATAAGTGGTTGGAAGCTTTGCATCTGAGAGTGAAGGCAATCTGATCCTAGAGATCTATCAATTCAAGATAAAGTTGTTAAAATCTGTCCTTTAAATTTTCATGGATTATCTAGACCATAGCAAGTACCTGTGTAAGGCATGAAGGATATTAACAAAAGTATAGAAATATACTAAATGTTTTCTATGTGTCTTTCTTTGATATTTAACTAAGTCCTTAATTAACCAAAGACCAGAAAAGGGGGAAATTTTGTTTTAGATTGTGGTCCTTAAAAATAAAATGTTTGCTTTTGTCATTATATGTATATCTTCTATAATATTAGGTGGCTCCCTGAAGGTTATCAAATTAGTAATACCATAATTACCAAAATAAAACGTGTTTATCTTGAAAAAAAATTCAGAACTTTGAAAATTCCTTTAATTCCAACATTTCTATTCCATTCTGAAAAGACTGCTCTTGCTTTTGACTTACAGCTAAAGCAGATTTTTACTACATAGTCTAGTGCCTTATTATAAATCATTTTGGTCTCTTCATATTTCATATCAGTCTTTTCTGTTGCTCCTGCAGACTGTAAACTCCTGGGCAGGAATCTGGTTTTTTTTCCCAATCCTTACTAAGACATAAGAGTGCTGAAGGCAGAGGATCAATGCTTGTTGACATTGTCCACAGTAGAAACTGCAGCCATGGTGATCAGGAGGCAGAAAAGTATAAAGCAAAAGAACCGTGTGCTTGGCGAGAAGAGCCCTGGGGTCACACCCCATCACTGTCTCTTACCAGATGGGTATCATTGGCCAACATGTTTCATCTCTCTTACCTTTTATCTCTTTATCAATAAAGCAGTGGTAGATGATACCTTTCTTTCAGAGTTATTGTTACATGGGATCACAAATGTGAACATTCTGTAAATGCTAAGAGTTCTGTGTGACTATAACTTATTATCTATGCCACTACTGCTAAGGTAAAATACTAATCACATTTTTCTTCTTTCTCAAATAATTGTTTACCTATACTCAAACTGTTGAACTAATCTTTTCCAACTTCTTCCCCACCTCTGTTCCTTAGTGTTCATTTAACACTAAAAGAGCAGTCTTCCCCTATATTCAGGAGACCCCCAGTGGATGCCTGAAATCACAGGTAGTACCAAACACTACATATACTTACCTTAAATGCCTTTTTCCTTTTAACTAAGCACTTATGCACATTGGCTGCAACTTTTGCAGTTTGAGATATGACAGCAAAACCAGCATGCATGCATTCTTCATTCTTCACAATTTCATATATAAAAGATTCATTCTTATCATAGATCTTAGCAGAATCAGCATATGATTTCTTTTCTTTATATGTAAGTCTAGACTTTTCATTTTTTACTTAAGGGAAGCTATTTACAGCTTCTCTTCGGCATATCTGAATTGCCAGGATCACCGCTCCTGCTCTTTGGGGCCACTATGAAGTAAAATAAGGCTTACTTGAACCCAAGTGTTGTAACACTAGAAGAGTCAATCTGATAACCTGGATGGCTACTAAGTGACTAACGGGCAGACAGCACCTACACCATGGAGACGCTGAACAAAGGAACGATTCACATCCCAGGTGGGATGGGTGGGACAGCATAAAATTTAAAACTCATCGATTCTTTATTTCTGTAATTTTTCACTTAATATTTTCAGAACACAGTTGACTGCAGATAACTGAAACCTTGGAAAGCGAAACTGCAGATAAGGAGGACTATTGCGTAAATTTTGAAATTCTTCACAAGGGTTCCCTGTGTTTTACCACAGCTGGTTGCCATCCGGTTTATCGAACGTAAGCCCTTAAACCTTGTTGCAACTTTTAACATAAAAGTTGGGGAGGCTAAAACTGACCCACAACAGGTGTCCCTTGTACAGTACAACTGTTCAGAAACTTTTTACTGCCATTCTGTTCAACAATCACAATTACTGCTCTGACTTCTCAACTACACATGTATAATTTAACATACTTGGTTTATTCAGTACCAGAAAAGCTCCAGAATACAAAAAAAAAGTTTTCCTTTTAGGAACTTCGCAACCAATGTTTATTCCAAGTCCTAATCTCAATGTCTGCATTAAAACAGAACAAGCAAAAAATAAAAACAAAAACAAAAAACTGCCTTGACTTCTAAATATTTTTTTGAAAAAACTATTAAATGGCACCAAGAAAAACTAAATGTAAATATTTCACACCTACCAAACTGGCACAAACGTAAAAGACTAGCCCTAGAAAAAGTTGATGAGAACACTTATAACGCTGCTTGGAAACAATTTGGCATTACCTAGTAGAAGCTGTAGATGTGTATGCCTTATGATCTGGTTATTCCACTTCTAGATATAATTCCCTTGGGGAAAAAACCTCTTATAAATGTGTTTCAGGAGACATTTTCACAGCAGCACTGTTCAAAATAGCAAAACTCTGGAAGCAATCCAAGTGTCCACTGATGGGACTAGAGAGAGAGGTATGTACTGTACCCATTAAAAGGCTTAACAAAGATATCTATAAAAAAACTTCAGTTTACATGAATTAATCTTACAATGTTGAGTTAAAAAAAGTTATAAAGACTACATTTATTGGTGGGTGGGGGGCTGGGGGAGGGACAGCATTGGGAGAAATACCTAATGTAAATGACGAGTTGATGGGTGCAGCAAACCAACACAGCACATGTATACCTATGTAACAAACCTGTATGTTGTGCATATGTACCCTAGGACTTAAAAGTATAATAAAAAATAAAGACTACATTTAATGTGATTCCAAAACATAAAGTTAACACACATAAAACTAAATAATGTATTATTTAGGGATATGTAGATAGGTAGTAAAATCATAAAACAAAGCAAAATAATGCAAAAAATATGACATTTACTATTATAGTCCTGCAGGTGGGAAGGGAGGGGGATGTGACTGGGAAGGGGCATCCAGCGAGCACTAAAGGTAATAGCAATGAGCTGTTCCTTAAATTGGGTGGTAGGTACAAAGAGGTGTTATTTCTTACACACTACATATAGTTTCCTATGTGTATGAAATAAAAAAATTAAAAATATATAGTGCCTATGGTATTATACCAAAAATGTGTTAAGATAAGCTCTCAACTTCAGTTACTCTTTTCTGTCCTTCAACTTCTACAACTGTCTTATTTTGCCATTTTATTGATATATAAAGTATTATGCTACTACCTTCATTGTTTTTTCAGGATGATCATTATTCAACAATTATATTAATTTCCCCAGATTTTAAATTGTTAAAAATTTGCCTCATCCTCAGACTGGCTTGGGGAATGTTTTACAGTGGAGCAAATGAAAAGAAGGGCTTATAAACATAGTGAGTAAAAAAGACATGATCAGGTGGGTGATCATCTAAATTTTCTAGAGAGTTTTTAGTAACTCTGATTCTTGGGTTCTGCCCCTATAACTTTTAAATGGGGGCGAGGGCAAGGAGGAGAGACAGTGTACAGAAATCTATTTCTTAAGCCCAAATGACAGGGCTTCAAAACACAGTGAGTCAAAAAAAACAAAAAAAAAAACAATGAGTCAAAAAGACACTAGATTCAACACTTCACCTTGCCAGGCTCCAGGCTGACATCAGGTCAGCAGCTATATTTGAACACAGCTTCCACAAAATAATTCGGAGGTCCTCACTCTTTAAATGCCCATGATATATTTTTAAGAGACATAATCTGTATGCACACACACATGCATGCACTCACATGTATTTTACAAATCACTATATTACTCAAATTTTTTGAAAATAAGAGATTATGCAATTTTATTTACAAGTAAATTATAAACCTCCAGAAAGTATAAAAAGTATCAAAAGTAAGCAACAGCCAGGCGCAGTGGCTCACACCTGTAATCCAAGCACTTTGGAAGGCTGAGGAGGAAGGACTGCTTGAACCCAGGAGTTTGAGACCAGCCTGAGCAACATAGTGGGATCCCATCTCCACACATAAAAAAAAAAAATGTTTTTTTAATTAGCCAGGTGTGGTGGCACATGCCCATAGTCCCAGTTACTCAGGAGGCTGGCGCAGGAGGACTGCTTGAGCCTGGGAGTAGAGGCTGCAGTGAGCCATGACTGAGCCACTGCATTCTAGCCTGGGAGAAAGAGTGGGACCCTGTCTTAAAAAAAAAAAAAAAAATTAAGAAAAAAATTAGCAGGTCCTGTTTTATTTGGTATCTATAGTTTTCTGTTTCTCTTTCCCAAGTGACTTGGGCCTTCACATTCTACTGATTTTCTAGAGACTCCATCTTATAACTTGGGATGATTACCATGAAGTGATGAAAACTACAAATCTCAGTAAAGGGATGCTGGCATGCAGGCAGACACTAGATTCAACACATCACCTTGCCAGACTCCAGGCGGACATCAGTTCAGCAGCTATATTTGAACACGGCTTCTCCAAAATCCTTCCCAGGACCTCAGTCTTTCAGCTGAGAAAGTCTAGTCATGCCACCTATTTTTAAATGGAAGATTTCGGGAATTTTATGCAGAACAAATTACTGAAAGTTAGTCATAGAGATGACATAAAACTTTTAAAAGAAAAATGTAAAAAAGCTATGATTTAATGCTTCTGAAAACACTTAAGACAATTTCAAAACCTTTCCTTTCTAAGATTTAAAACTAAAGAAAAATCTGAAACAGCCAGGGGGAAAATACACATACACATATACAAAGATACAAAGATACATACACAGATCAACACTGTAACACTATAATAGCTACAAAAGAGTCAAAATTCTTTTAATAGCGGCCTAGTTAGATATATTATGGTATACCCATATGGCTATTAGAAAAAATGAGGTAGATTTGTTTGGACATGGAAAGATGTCCATGACACATTTTTAAGAGACATAATTTGTATGTGCACACATCACACACATACACGCTGCTCACATATATTTTACAAATTAGATTGTTATTCAAAATTTTTAATATAAATTATGTACTTTTATTTAGAAGTAAGTTGTCAACTTCCAGAAAGTATAAAAAATATGAAAAGTAACCAAAAGATTAGTACCCATGCTAACAGCACAGAGCCACTTGACCAATTTCTGTAAGAAATCTACTTTCCTGAGAACTGTTTAAACTACTGGAAAAATTGATCAAAGAGGAACATAAGGGTTAATGTATAAAGTGCCTTTTTTAAAAACTAGGGGAAAATCCTGTTTCAAAACAATCATGTTACATTCTGAATAGTATCTGGATGAGTATTTGGGAGAATACAAAACACTGGACAGGGTTTGGCATTTCAAAAACTTTCACGAACCACTTCTATTTAAACTAACATGCTAATAAGCATAATGCTCTACGTTATATTTTCATAAATTATCAATGTTATTTAGCTTTCAAGGGAGGCTCCCTGAAATTAGATTTATGCCAATGAGAATTATTCTAAAGCAAAGTAAGGAAATTTTTTACCCATCAGAAAGCTGAAAGATGTGGAGAAAAAAAAAAGTTGCCATACACCTTGGATAATCACAGGAAGCCAAAAAAGTTTCTGACACACAAGGGTAGTAGTGTTTGACACACCAGAGTAGTGGGAGAAACTATCAACAAAAAAGTGTTAGATACACAAGGGTAGTGGGAGAAATAAATGGATGAGATGATACAGTGGAAGGAGGCTGGACCATAACTTTTTGCTGTCTCACAAATGCAGCTGGAACCAAAGATTGTTAGAGTGGGAAAGAATTGTGGATAAATTCTCAAGTGAGAACACAGACACCTAAGCAGGGCTAGGACATTCAGAGCACCTCTTTACTTCTTGCACATGATTCTTTCCATGACACCTAGTGCCCTTCTCCATCTAGAGCTACCTCTATATGTCCATGTTCCTTCTCTCCAGGCTCATGACAGACCTCTGGAGAAAGTCAGGTAGGCCTGCTGCTTTTGGCTTTATTATGATGTAACTAGGGCATGGACTATTTGGCTATTGTGGGATTCTCCTCATGTTATCAGGGTTCCAACTCACATAATCACCTCCTTAGCAACAGAATTTATTGGCATATTTATTGTCCTTCTTAGAGCAGTGGTTCTAAATGTAGGTGATCATTCAAAATTTTTAGGGACTTTAAAAAAATCTCAGATTCTTGGGTTCTGATCCTGTAACTCTTAAATGGGGGAACAGTGGGGAGCGAAGACAGCATACAGAAATCCATATTTTTCTTACTGCGTTCCAGACGTAGTTATGTACCATTAGTTCTTAACGCTAATTTTGATTGATTCACCATCTGTGTCTTAAGAATATCAGGGTTTGGATAAGGTGCAGGGGAGCACTGCAGATTTAGAATGAACGGCAGGGGGAGGGAGGAAAAACAAGGCAGCCATTGCTCTATGGGAGAGACAGATAGGACTGGTTTCCCGTGTGTGTGAAGTAGGTGCTGTGATCTCAGTTACACTGGGGAGCCTCTTTTGTCTCAAAGTATCGCTCATCAGCTTTTTATTAATGCCTGAAATTCCATCCTTATGATTTCATTCCTTCAAGTTATGTTATTTGTTAAATAGAAATACCCCTTATTTCTCAGGATTCCACTGTAACCTGTCCCTAATGAAGCATACATTCATTCACTTCTTTTTAACAATCCACTAAAACAAAGCAGGTTTAGGAGGGCACTGTACTCCTTGATTTGGCAGAGAAGAAGGGGGTGCCATCCCCCCCGCCAAAAAAAGGCCATGACTCAATATGATGGCCTTTGCAACTTGCCTCGGGCTAGCCTTAGGGCATTACCTATGAATCTGCTGGTGCCAGGATGATACTTGACCTAGAGGAAATGTGAATTTGCATAAGGAAGAACCATCTGACGATGCTCTGGGCTATTCCTTAGCCCACACTCGCTTTACCATTCTCTGACCTCCTGGTATATTCTTCAGCACCTGCTACAGTTAATTGTTTCTTAATTATTTCATGTGTCTGCATCATGTCTCTCTAGCCAGATACAGGCTCCTTTGAGGTCAGGAAAAACACATGATTTATCTTTCCTCCCTATGAGCATATGTAGTGCAGCACTGAAAAGATACAAGATCCTTAGTAAGACCTTCATTGATACATCCTATCAGCCGGTAATACAGGGAGAAACATTTTTATGGCTATCTCTTTATGATCCTCCCATTTCTGAACACTCAACTCGACTTGCCTCTCAAGTTTCTCTTCTTTCCAAGTAACTGTCTTTCCCAAATTAAGAATCTTTCTTTGGTAGTCCATTTTTTTAGGTTTTGCAAAAATGTATTGACATGAATTAGCATTAATCATTTGGGAAAATATCCTTGGATCCCAAATATGTCTGAGGGAGTTTCTGTTGATTTATGGTTGAAAGTAGTCTTTGAAATTGGGGGCCAGGTGCAGTGGCTCACACTTGTAATCCCAGCATTTTGGGAGGCTGAGACCAGAGCATCACCTGAGGCCAGGAATGTGAGACCAGCCTGGGTAACAGAGCACTACCCCATCTCTACGAAAGTCAGGGATGGCGGTGCACACCTGTAGTCCAAGCTACTTGGGAGGCTGAGGTGGGAGGATGGCTTGAGCCCAGGAGTTCAAGACTGCAGTGATCCATGTTTGCCCCACTGCACTCCAGCCTGGTGACAGAGTGAGATGCTGTCTCTTAAAAAAATAATACAAAATGAAAGAAATTGGGAAGTGTCAATTAAAAAAGCAAAGACTGCAATCCATAAAGGCTGGCTGGCAGTTTAACTTAAAAACAAAAGAAAAAGTAAGGGCTTCTATGCCGAATGCCTTTATTGTCTACATTAAATTTTATCCTTAATAAAAAATTACACCCAAATGTTACCTTCTTTTCTTAGAAGAATGTATAATTATTAAACATGAAAGGTAGCTATAGTGCAGAAAAATTCACAGACTTGCTTGTGTTCACAAATAGATAATGCCAGAGGTGGTGGTCTCAGTTTCCAGTTCTTTGAGAACACTCACCTGGTACCTCTCCTAAAAGAGGCATTAACTCTAGTCAACATTTCTGACTGTCTGAATTCTGAGATATCTGGCCCTTTGTATAAGTTAATCTAGTTGTACTGTGTGTGTGTGTTTCATCTTTTCTATTACTACTAGTGGGATGAATTTAGGTGTTTAGTCCTCACCGAATATGACAACTATGTTTAACACAAGAAATTCATGTGATTTTATTTCTATATGGCCCTTTTACTTTTTTAAAAGCAGTCAGCTTTCAATTGTTAATGTAGAATGATACTGTTCTTCTTCCTATCTTATGTAAAACCTGATTTAAAGGAGTGATAATTGCCAAATCTTGTATTAAGGCACCCAGTGTGTATCGGATGGACCATAATTCGTTAAAAAAAGAAACCTACATTGGGACTGTGTCTAATGTTACACCTCTCACCAAATGAATCACAGAGAATCCTACCCCAAGCAGACTTTTGAATTTGCATCTCTTAACTCTGAGCCTCAACCATTCTTTTCTTACAGGAAAATACCCCCAGTGAGTGGTCACTTTATTCTGAAGCCACAATTAGTAAAATATTTCTCTTCCCTTCCCTAACACACTTTCTCTTCCTTTTTAATTCAAGGAAGACACTGAGTCTTACACCTTGAATGGAGTGTGGGAGCCAGGTTTGCAATAATAAAAGCAGTTACATAAGTGCTTTGCATTTACCTAGCCCTTTCTTTAAAATACATAAAGAATGTGAGGTTCGGGTAAATCAATCATTACTGAGTGCCTATCAGGAAGATTAACTTCTGCGGGATTGCAGAAATAAGTGATGGAACTCGAATCTGAACCTTTGTTAGTCTCTAAATTACAAGTTTTTATCCTTCTGTCACAATGGTTCTGTCTTTCTACCACAGGCAAGGCTCCTGAACAATTCGATATCACAGAAGAATCTGATACATCTGATTCCTACAACCACTGTGACAAATTGCAAAACAACAACAACAAACAAAACAAAAAAACAAAACAAAACACACACACACACCCCTCTCCCTACAGTCACACTCCTTCGCAGTGTAATTTACAGCTCCTTCACCCACTTGAATCTAGACTAGCCCTGTGATTTGCTTTCACCAATAGAATGTGGTAGAAATATAGTTGTTCTAAGCCTAGGTCTTAAAGAGTTCTGCACGGTTCTGCTGGTTCTTTTGTAACTCTGATGCTACTGTGTGAAAAAGTTAAGGGCGGCCTGCTGTCACCATTCATTGCTACAGCCAGCCAGCCAGCCAGCTAGCTAGCCAGCTGATAGCAGATACACTGAATGTGCCCAGCTGAGATAAGTTGAGCTTGGCCAGATCAGCAGAACTGCCCACCTGATTTATAGACTCATGAGGAAAAATAAATAGTTATTTTAAAGACACTAAATTTTAAAAGCAGTCAGCTCTAAATTGTTAATACGGAATGATACTGTTCTTTTTCCTATCTTATGTAATATCTCATTTACAGGAGTGATAATTGCCATATCTGAGTGTGAAGGCACCGAGTGTGTTTGTTATAGAGGAAATACTAACAGATACAACAAACATAGCTACTTTGAGCAAGCAGAGAAAACAAAAGATTGCTTATAAAAGAAGGCCCCAACATGGAAAAGCTTGATATTAAGAGAAATGTTTAACAAATCCTTAATTATTTGACTTAAAGTTTCAAAGTAAGGCTGAAAAATAAGACCTGATCCATTGGAGAATTTGCAAGGTGCTTCAGTGTGTATAATAAATCTACTTATAAACATCAGTAATTATGTATTTGAAAATCTACATTAAGAAAGTAAAATCCTTTTCATTGTGGGATTTAATTCACACTGAATCATACAAAAACTAATTTTTTAAAAGTCCTTATTTGAAGAGGTAGAACCTTGGTATTATGACTTTCAAAACGTTAGTGTTCTTTTTAAGAAGAAGTCAAAGTAATTGGAGAACAGAAGCAATGACGTTATTTCTAAAACCCCAAGAACTTCTCAAGACATGAAAGGCTTGCTCTTCTTCAGACAGTTTTATTCTAATTTACCTTAACCCCAAGTTCCTCAGAGGTTCAAGTAGTTGATGAGTGACTGAGAGAGGAACTTGTGTAGATTACAGGGCAGGAGGGTCGGGGAAGAGGGCCAGATAGGAAGCACATGCATCACATATGCATTTTTCAGTTCCTCTTCAAGCTTATGGCCAAAATATAAATCTGATAATGGTACCACAAGTTAAAGTCTCCACTTCCTAACTATAATCAATTAGTTTGAAAGTTACGCCATATGCAACAGACAGCTAGTATCATACTCAATGGGGAAAAACTGAAAGCCTTTCTTCTAAGATCTACAACAAGACAAGGGTGCCCACTGTTACTCAACATAGTACTGGAAGACCTACCCAGAGTAATCAGACAAGAGAAAGATAAAAAGGGAATCCAAACTGGAATGGAAGAAGTCAAATTATCCTTGTTTGCAGACTGTATGATCTTATTAGAAAAATGTAAAGACTCCACCAAAAAACTATTCAAACAGATTCAGTACAGTTGCAGGACACAAAATCAACATACAAAAAATCAGTGGCATTTCTAGATGCCAACAGGGAACAATCTAAAAAAGAAAGCAAGAAAGTAATCTTATTTACAACAGCTACAGATAAAACACCTAGGAATAAACTCAACCAAAGAAGTGAAAGATCTCTACAATGAAAACTATAAAACTCTGATGAAAGATACTGAAGAGGACACAAAAAAATAGAAAGATATTCCACGCTCATGGATTGGAAGAATCAGTATCGTTAAAATGTCCATACTACTCAAAGCAATCTACAGATTCAATGCAATCTTTACCAATAAATATCAACGACATTCTTCACAGAAGTAGGAAAAAAAGTCCTAGAATTTATATGGAACCACAAAAGCCCCAGAATAGCCAAAGCCATCCTGAGTAAAAAAAAATAAAACTGGAGGAATTACATTATCTGACTTCAAATTATACTACAAAACTGTAATAACCAAAACAGCATAGTACTAGCATAAAAACAGATACACAGACCAATAGAACAGACTAGAGAACCCAGAAACAAATTCATACACCTACAGTGAACTCATTTTCAGCAAAGATGCCAAGAACATACACTAGGGAAAGGACAGTCTCTTCAATAAATGGTGCTGGGAAAATTGGATATCCATAGGCAAAATGAAACTAGACCCCTATCTCTCACCACATATAAAAATCAAATCAAAATGGATTAAAGTCTTAAATCTAAGACCTGAAACTAGGAAACTAAAGTTGAAACTAGGAAACTAAAACACTGGGGAAGCTCTCCAGGACATTGGTATGGGAGAAGATTTCTTCAGTAATACCTCAAATGCACAGACAATCAATGCAAAAATGGACAAATGGGATCACATCAAGTTAAAAAGCTTCTGCACAGCACAGGAAACAATCAACAAAGAGACAACCCACAAAATGGAAGAAAATATTTGCAAGCTACCCATCTGAGAAGGGAATGATAACCAGAATACATAAAGACTTCAGACAACTTAATAGGAACACATCAAATAATCCAACTAAAAAAATGGACAAAAGATCTGAATAAACATTTTTCAAAAGACATACAAATGGCCAACAGGTATATGAAGAAATGTTCAACATCCTTAATCATCAGAGAAATGCAAATCAAAACTACAATGACATATCTCACCCGAGTCAATTATATCTCACCCCAACAAAGCATGCCTGCATCAAAACATGACCTGTACCCCATAAATATATATGCCTAACTATATACCCATAAAAATTAAAAATAAATTTTAAAAATAAACTGAAATAAAGTTATGATCATAATGAAGCCAGTTTAAGATCAATTAATGAAAAAGGCTTATGAATAGGGTGTGGTATGGCACAATGGACAGAGTTCTCAAGTAAAAACCTTTGGCATTAAGGAGTTGCCTAATCTGAAACCACATCACTAAAAACTTCAGGAGTGCTTTTTAAGTGACAGACACTGTGCTATGCAGTTTACATGATTTTGTAATGCTCATTTTAAAAGTGAGGAAACAGAGTTTATAGGGTTATGACTTTGGTCAAGTTCACACAGTTGTTAGTCAGATTCATACCCAGGGAATCTGAAGAGTCCTAATTCTTACCCACAATATTGGATCTTAGTTTCCTCACATGAAGTGAGATCTGGGTATCAAAACTAGCTCCATTTGGAATTCTACGATTCTTTGACAATGACAGGAGCATGCTCGTTAGTGGTTTGTGTACTGGGTACAGGGATGAAGACTGGCACCTTTCACTAAAAACAAATGTCCCTGGGGTATATGCTGACACTAATCCCTATATCTAATCCTTTCCTTGTATATGCAAATACAGAAATGGTGAGGCTAGTTTGGGAAACAAGTCTACTGCCCACAGTCATCCTGGTCAGTTCACTACCTCTCAGGTAAGGTCTGCCTGTCTTTGGGCTTTCTCTTCAATTCCTGGCAAAGTAGGCACTAAGTAAATGCTGAATGAATGGAAAAAGATTCCACAGTTTCTGCTGGAAAGAGCCAGAAACTGGATGGCATTTTTAAAATGTGTCCTACAAATATCTTGAATGTAACACCCTTAAACCATAAGCTCCAGAAAGGCAGAAACAACTTCAGCCTTGTTCACTGTTGTATCCTCTGCAGTTTGAACTGTGTCTCACATATAGTAACTGCTCAATAAAAGTGCTGTTCTTAATATTGTTACTAGATTCTTACCGTTCCAGTTTTCCCTAAGAGAAGTAAAATATATGTATTAAAGGCAAGGCCATGCTATTTGCTTCCTCTGTGGTTCTTTGTTCAAACAGCCCTACCTAAATTGAGTACCTTAACTGCTAGGTAGTATAGTGAAAACCTTCCTTGTCCTTAAGGATTTACTTGGAGATAAATTAGAAATATATAAACATTATTAATTCAACAAACATTTATTGGGTACCTACTATGTGCTAATGACAAATTTAGGTAGAAAGAACTGTGTGGTCTGTGGCTGCCAGAGGATACCATCAGATAAGGGAGGGGGGCTATGGCCTGGACTCCATAAAGGAAAGCATACAAAGTAAGTAGCATTAAATTGGTTTTGAACATTACATATTGCTAAAAGCACAGAGAAGGAGCTTGAATTCCAGACTGCAACAGTCTTCAGCTATGTTATATGGCACACTGATATGTTGGGATCAATTTTAGAACTCATGGCAAGGAATTTGTTAGTAATAATGATTTATATATTTTTACTGTAAAGAAAAGTGTAAACACTGCCAGGGGGAACTGTGACTTGCTATAATCCTTGAAAAAAGTAATTTGGAAATATCTGTTAAAATTTTAAATACACATACCCCTGACTCAGGAACCCAACTTTGGGGAAATCTATTGTATTAGTCCATTTTCACACTGCAATAAACAACTACCTGTGTCTGGGTAATTTATGAAGAACAGAGGTTTAAGTGACTTACAGTTCCACGGGCATCACAGGAAGCATGACTGAGAGGCCTCAGGAAACTTAGAATCATGGTGGAAGGTGAAGGAGAAGCAAGCACATGTTTACATGGCAGAGCAGGAGACAGAGAGAGAAGGGGGAAGTGCCACACACTTTCAAACAACCAGATCTCATGAGAACTCACTATCATGAGAACAAGAGGAAGTCTACCCTTGTGATTCAATCACCTCACACTAGGCCCCTCCCTCAATATGTGGGAATTACAAGTGATTGAGATTTGGGTGGAGACACAGAGCCAAGCCATATTATTCTGCCTCTGGCCCCTCCTAAATCTCATGTTCTCACATTTCAAAACACAATCTTGCATTCCTAATAGTCCCCCAAAGTCTTAACTCCTTCCAGCATTAACTCAAAAGTCCAAGTACAAAGTCTCACTGGGTCAAGGCAAGTCCATTCTGCTTATGAGACTGTAAAATAAAAAACTAGTTACTTCCAAGAAAAAACTGGGGTACAGGCATTGGGTAAATGCCCCCATTCCAAATGAGAGAAATTGGTTAAAACAAAGAGGCTACAGGCCCCATGCATGTCCAAAAACCTGAGGGTAGTCATTAAATCTTAAAAATCCGAAATGATCTCCTTTGACTCCACATCTCACATCCAAGCCACACTGACACAAGGGGTGGGCTCCCAAGGCCTTGGACAGCTCCACCCCAGTGGCTCTGCTGGGTTCAAGCCCCTGCGACTGCTTTCACAGGCTAGCATCGAGTGCCTGCAGCTTTTCCAGGCACATGGTGAAAGCTGTCAGTGGATCTACCATTCTGGAGTCTGGAGAATGGTATCCCTCTTCTCACAGCTCCACTAGGCAGTGCCCCAGTGGGGTCTTTATGTGGGGGGCTCTAGCAGAGGAGCTGCCGTAGCAGAGGAGCTCCATGAGGGCTCTGCCCCTGCAGCAGACTTCTTCCTGGACATCCAGGCATTTCCACACATCCTGAAATCTAGGCAGAGGCTTTCAAGCCTCAACTCTTGCCTTCTGCACACCCACAAGCCCAACACCACAAGAAGGCTGCCAAGACTTGAGGCTTACCCCCTCTGAAGCAACAGCCCAAGATATCTCCTGGCCCCTTTTAGCCACAGCTGGAGCTGGAGCAGCTGGGATGCAGATCACCATGTCCTGAGGCTGCAGAGAGCAGTGCAACCCTGGGCCTGGCCCACGAAACCATTTTTCCTCCAACACCTCCAGACCTGTGATGGGATGGGCTGCCACGAAGGTGTCTGACATGCCCTGGAGACATTTTCCCTATTGTACTGGCTATTAACATTTACCTATGCATATTTCTGCAGCTGGCTTGAATTGCTCCCCAGAAAATAGGCTTTTCTTTCCTACCACAAGGTCAGGCTGCAAATTTTCCAAACCTTTATGCTCTGCTTCCCTTTTAAACATAAGTTCCAACTTCAGACCATCTCTTTGTGAACACATATGACTGTATGTTGTTAGGAGCAGCCAGGCAATATCTTGAAAGCTTTGCTACTTAGAAATTTCTTCTGCCAGATACTCTAAATCATCTCTCTCAAGTTCAAAGTTCCACAGATCTCTAGGGCAGGGGCAAACTGCTGTCAGTCTATTTGCCAAAGCAAAGCAAAAGTGACCTTTGCTCCAGTTCCCAGTAAGTGCCTCATCTCCACCTGAAATCACCTTAGCCTGGACTTTATTGTCCATATCATGATCACCATTTTGGTCTAAACCATTCAACATGTCTCTAGGAAGTTCCAAACTTTCCCTCATCTTCCTGTCTTCTTCTGAGTCCTCCAAACCATTGCAACCTCTGCCCATTACCCAGTTACAAAGTCACTTCCACATTTTCAGGTATCTTGATAGCAATGCCCCACTGTCCTGGTACCAATTTTCTGTACTAATCCATTTTCACAGTGCTATAAAGAACTACCTGAGACTGGGTAACTTATAAAGAAAAGAGGTTCAAGTGACTCATAGTTCCACAGGATTAACAGGAAGCATGACTGTGAGGCCTCAGGAAACTTACACTCACAGTGGAAGGCAAAGAAAGCATGTTTCCACATGGCAGGGCAGGAGAGACAGTGAGTGAAGAGGGAAGTGCCACACATTTTCAAGCAACCAGATCTCATGAGAACTCACTATCATGAGAAGAGCAAAGGAGAAGTCTGCCTCCATGATTCAATCACCTTTCACCAGGCCCCTCCCCTGATATGAGGGGATTACAATTTGAGATGAGATTTGCGTGGGGACACAGAGCCAAACCATATCATCTATGCTTAGGAAAAAAGTTGCTATTTGTAAGGGATACATAGAAAATGGTGTTTATTAGAAACTTGTTTGTAGTGGCAAAAATCAAGACACCACCTGAATAGAATATCGTATAACTATTTAAAAGAATGGGATCCTCCTCTGTTGACCTGGAAGGATGTCCAAGGTGTGCTTGTTAGGTGAGAAAAGCAAGCTACAGACAAAAGGGTATAAGATAATCCCATTATTTTATTTAAAGGCAAGCAACCCAGAAAATATTATGTATGTCTCTGTTTATGCTTATATAATTACAAGGAAATGTGGAGAATAAGGGGAGATGTGCAGGAAGAAATAGGAAAGGAGAGGTGACGGAAATAAGTTTATTAACATTTTGGGGTATTTTACAGATGGAATGAACACATTATTTCTGTAAATTCTGAAGGGGCATTTGCAAAAAGAAGAATAAATTTTAAAAAGCGTCGATTCAAAGACTATCCCTATAATGCTCACTTACACTCAGATATGCTTTCTTGGATAAAAGACTATGTATAAGCCAAATCCTCCAAAGGTTATGGACAATTCCTGTGGCTACCCACCATCTATCAGCTGGCATATGGGTTGTGGTACAAAGATGGAGAACCACTATGCTATGAGCAACAAAACCACAGACACTTTTTGATCAGGGGAATAACACTGAAAGTGGTGTTCTAGGAAGATTAATCTGGCAGTAGACTGTAGAATGAATTAAGAAGGGAGAGGGGAAAACTAGAGAATTAGGAGACTACTGATAAGAGCGGTAAGAGTTTGAATTAGGGTGTGGCCAGTTTTTCCTGTTGTGTTGACTTCTCAGGGAACAGAAACTTAATTCCCTTCTGGCTTCCAGCCTTTGTACCTTACTCTTAACCAAATCTCAGGGTCTTTGTGTCTCAGAAGTATGTTTCTTATTATCTGCTTTAATTACATCTAAATTTCAAATTTAAGGTTCCTTTTTTAAAAAATTATGAACGAATTACTAGTAATATTGTGCCATTTAAGATTTCCCTAATTTATCTGGCTTTGATTTTTGAGAATGTTCACGTTTGAAGGATTGGTTTCAACAACAATAATCACTCATATATTTATGTTATTCTATTCTGTCTCTTCTATGCTAGTTGATATGACAACTACCCTCTCCCTGCCACATTTTAAGATTGTTGTCTCCTCATTCTTCAGTTATTCATTATCTTTTGTGGCTGTTCTCTTCGGTTGCCTTCCAGAGCCCTGTCCTTGTCCCTCCCCTCTTTTTTCCTCAATATTAGAGCAGTTCATTCTTAAATGACCTCATCTGATTTTCTTGCTATAGCTAACACCTACTTACCATGCATTTTCTCTTTTCTGACTGTCATTGCCATATTAGGTTGAACTCTCCCTAACTCTTAGTGGAAGAGATGAACTTATCCTACCAACCTTTTGACTGTTATATACTATAGATAGAATAAGTGAAATCTAAAATATAAATAAGCTGAAAAAAGATACTTTGAAAATTCAGACAAAAATAAGACACCCCTCCTCTCTTAGTGATTACACACACACTTATTTGAAAAATGAGGAAACCGATTTCTTGCCTGACCTTCTAGGTAAGTCAGTACAAACATACATTAGACTCATCTGCTTAAACAATCTCAATTCTTATAAAAGTGAAAAGCATAAAGCTTCTGCTACAAAAGTTCCTATACTGACAATTTACTATAAGTTACTGCGTTGAGCAAGCTTTTACCAACCAACCAAATGAAAACACCCTCTAACCCTTCATTTACAAACATTGGCTAGTCTAATTTTTCAATGGTAAACAGATCAGAGTTATTCTAAGAAATTATGAAAAGCAATCCATTTCAAAGTCTTAAAGCAAATTCAGAGACTGACAACAATTGAAAATACATCTTTATGTACACTTCTCTCTGTATTCATATACACCTGTCAGTCTTAAGGCTTATTTCTATCTGGGGAAGATAACCTGGGCTATCATCTCTCTCAGTGATATTCAGTATCTGCTGACATTTTTCTTACTCGGGAAAGATTAGAAATATAATCCATTCCTATACATCTTTTTGGTGTATATGTCAAATTTTGTTTATTTGGGTATTCAACATGTATTTGTAGAGGTCTTACTATAGGCTAGACACTATTCTAGATGGTGGCATACAGAAGTAAGCAAGGCAGACAGTATCACTGATCTCACGGAGCTTACATTGTAGCAGGTGAGCAGATAAGACACGATTAGATGATGTTAAGAAGATGAAAAGACTATGTGAAAGATGCTACTATTTCAGATAGAGCAGTCAGAGATCTCTTTTACAGAGCTGACATTTAAGTGAGAGAGTAAACTATGTGCATACCTGGAGAAAGAACATTTCAGTTAAAACTTCCTCAGATTTGAGCTTATATACTGGGGAGCCCAGAAAGAGGATTATTTCTCCTAGAGAGTAAGGATATTCTTAAGTGACTAGAAGAAAAAAATATCTTGCACCTAGGGTACACAACTGAGGTTATGATGAAAGTCATGTATTCTTCTTGTCTTGTATCATGTAGTATTTGATGACAATATGCATCCACATAATACTTTCAACCATTAGTTGCTGAACTCTCCTGTTGGCTCATTCCTATCTACTCAGTCCTCATCTAGTCAACTAATTCTTTCCATCTTTTCTTTCTTTTGTTTCATACTCCTTGTTGCTCCTTTTCTTATTCCAAATAGTTGAATCAAATCTTGTTTCCCATTCATCCATGCAGTTCCTCCATGAAATTTCAGTTATGTCTTCCCGGGAAGGAGCTTGAGATCCTTCAAGCTCACATTTCAAAAAGCAAATTGAGGGAGGAGTAGGCAGGGATGAGTATCATCAGAGTGCTCTCCATGCTGCTGGGGATTTTCATCTTCCTCATCTCCATATGCCCAGTGTTTAGCTTGATAAATGCTTGCTGCCGCCAAGCGCAATTAGAAGGACCTTGGAGATCATCTAGTTAACCTCCCACTCTATCTATCTCAAGAATTCTTGGCCTAGAACATGTCTTTGTAGTTCTTTAGTTCTTCCACTTACGAACATAATAACGTAGCTAGGCTGCTTATTGATTTCCCAGTGTCCATAGAGAAACACTGAGGCATACAAAAATCAAATTTAGCCAGGCACCAGAATTGAAGTTTAGAATTTTCATTTTTTTCTTAATAGTTTTATAACTTTTCCTTCTGGCTTCCTTATTTACTATTTTCTTGTTTAAATATGTCTGTGGGACCCCCAAAACACTGTACAGCTCTGTTAAATGTCATTATCAATTAAAAGGTTACTCATCCCTAAAATACTGAGTTAGAAATTACTTCACCTATTTTTCTTTCCTTCAAAAACATTTCTTGATTAAAAATGCAGTGCCCATCTACAGACTGCACTAACACTAGCCCATGATATGTGTTTAGTGATGAGAAGCATTTGCTACCTAATAGGAAATCTACCAGACTCCCAGCTGACAGAACAAAGTAGGAGGTTCAAGGCTAATAAAGCAGTGTAGAGAAAAATCTGTTAGCAGTAAAACATTACCTGCTATGCTAGAATGGCTCTTCATCCCCATTTCTTAGCTCTGAAAACTTATAAATCATCTTTTGGGGAGAAAGAACAAATATCCAAGAAAACAGTTTGCTTTTAGTATAATCCTAAAAAATTTAAAGTTCGTAAGTAGGCTGTTGTCACAAAGAAATTCTAAGAACTTCAGCACTAACAGAATGGTTACAAAATGAATATCCTATTTTTGACACCACTAGCGTGTCTTCATCATTTCAAAGATTAGGATCCATCTTAGTCTAGCATTTTTTGAACAATAAACATGACTAAATTTAGAAAATAGTAGTAACAAAATTCATTTAGTTTTTAAAAGTACTATCAGTAATCGCAGAGGTTTTTTTCAGGTTGTGAGGAATAAAAGTCAAAAATATACGAATTTTATATTGTAGTTATAACTCAAACTATTTTATAAGCATAAATAATTTTAGTATACTTGAGTTGCTCTTGCTATACTGATAATCAGATACTTAATTCCCTGATACACTAAGGCAAATGTGTATGAATGGGAAATTAAACTGTTTGGGCGCCTGTTGTAGGAATTCACATTATATTTACATTATATCTGCTATTGCCAAGTTCCCTTCAAGTCCAAGTCAAAAGCAGACCTACCTTACTTAAACATAAAATAAATACTCATTTTAAAAATCAGGCTTAGAGGTGAGTAGTCTCTATTATTTCTTTACTATGCCAAGAAGGGGGAATATATAAACTGTTAGCATAAAGTTCCTTAATAACTTAAAGAAAACACAAATCAGAACTTAACCAACATGCATCATCCGTTTCAGAATAGTCACCCTGGCAAGCTATTCACTTATTCCAGGCATATTCAAAACAGAATTAAACATTTTCTGTAGAATTATCTATGTGGGCTTTTTAAAATACCCTCAAAGAAAATAAATGTTATTCAAGCAAGGAGTAAATTTCTAAATATCTGGAAATACTCAAATGATTTGAAGTCACACAAATAAGGCTTAGGAATAAATACATTTTCTTTGAGCAAGAACAGTTAGGTGTTACTATAGTGCAATGAGTCCAATTTTCTTTTATGACTTACAAGGTGGTTCTGAAGGCAGTTTCAAAGAGCAGCAATATACATAGCCTCCCAAGGTGGAAATTTAGAACATTTATTTTGGGTTTTCTGTTTAAAAAAAAAATCAATCTATTTTATAGTCATACACTTTATCCTTAATAAACCCAGCTGAATTCCAGATGACAAATTTCACATAATGTTCTAATTAAATTTTTTTTTTAAGTTTCCATCTAAGAAAGCTGCCTACAAACTTAGGTTCTACATCGGTATGTTTACCAATTTAAACTGCCGTTTAATAATTCTATGCTTGCCTCTGCTTTTATAACTTCGGTTTAATACATCAAATTTGTTTAACTCAAGTTTTTTTTCAAACACTTGATCAATAAAGAAAAAAAGTAAGTGCAGTCAAGTTTCACAATCCTCCCAAATTTACGCAGTTAGGATAAATTTTGGTATTCAACATACTCAAGAGCTTTTTCAGACAGCTTCAATAAATGTAATAGATGTAAAAAAAATTTAAACCTTACTTCATTCCCATTTTCAGGCAAATTAAGGTTTCTAATGACAAAGAATCTTTGCATACTTGATTACACAAAAACATCAGAACAGAAAATACCAGAAAGAGAATACTCTAGCATTTATTAATAAAAATATAACAATGTGGGTGGAGTTATCACTATGGCTATTATTTAGATGGCATACTTCATATCCCTCAACAAAATCCACTGAAAACTTCATTGAAGGCACTTTCAAAAAAATAAAACTGAAAAAAAAAAAATCATTGTAAAGATACTACCTTGCAGTAGTCTTCACGAAACTGTAATTCATGACCTTTCCAGGACTGCATGTAGCAGACCCTAAAAGAGTCTTGATTATAGGAAATACCTACACCACAGTCACAGATGTCATAATGCACTTTAGCCAATGAGAGTCATACTGGTTTAAGCTAAGTGAACTTGGTTGGCAGAGCTTTAAACATTCTACCTTGCGTTTTTATAATGCTTTCTAATTTTCAAAGTAAACATACATGCATAAATCCTGTCAGGTAAAAACGCCCTATTTTACAGAAACTGAAACTGTGACAAAAAGCAGTGACTGACTTTACAAATATATGCAAGAGAGTAAAGGCCTGATCCCTTATATTTTATTTAAAGATTTGCTGTTGACAAAAATTATTAAAGATACATGAGGAACTAACATACCCAATATTAAATATTTCCCTTCAGATAAGTATTAAGATTTCCTGGCTATTCTTTTCTCTTTTTCTCTCAAAATGCCTCTAGTTTTCACATTTGTAAAATTAAGGTAAATAACTGCTGCCTTCTGTGCTACATAGATATTGACAGAATTAAGACAATACGGTAACTAGAATAAAAACTTTCACAGAGTTGAGATTTAAATGAAATGAATGCATGCAAAGTGCTTAGCATAGTGCTGTCACATAATTGGCGCTTAATCATTATTAGGGAAAAATAGGTTAACAAAATGTACAGGGAAGAATATAGACACTGTATATTTTAAAAATCTAAATGAGTCAAAAGTAACTCTTATAAAGTATGTGGCTAGTCCGTATTATGTCAAACGACTATTTGTTTCAAATGTCTAGAAGAGACCCAGATAATTAAAGAAGCCTACCGGGGAACTTAGATAACTAAGAATTGAGATATTCAAACTGGCAACACCGCTAATTAAGTGTTCTGTGATCTTTACCTCAACACTTTCTATGGATCTCAATTTCTCATTCGAAAAAATTAGGGGGTAAGATTAGGGGAGCTCTCAAGTTCTTTTAAGTTCTAATCTAAAATAACTGTACCTAAGATAGAAAACAAGCTCTGAGAACCCAAGAGCCCCACCTCTCGGGTGCTAAAAACAGCAATAGTTTATTTTTTATGTATCACCAACTACATTATTTTAAATCCTTATCTTATAAAAACCCCAAATCTGTATTTACATCTATTTGTCTTACACTTGATAATCTATAAAGAAAATGTCAAAGAACTAACTTTGTTATACCATTCCCCACCCTAATTACTTCCCTCATCAAATTGATGCGTTAAAAGGATTTTGGAATTTTAGAAACACACACACGTGTTTTGAAAACAATTCACAGTCGTAAAGAAAGTATTTTTGACTCCAAAGTACCTAGTTCAAGGCCACAGACTGTCTCCCTTAGCATTAGAAACTAGGTCTTTGGACTTTTAGTTGAGTATTTTTCTTCTGTTTCTACTACTAAATAATTAAATCAAATTCTTTGGAAGGGACTTAAGGGTTAAAAAAATAAAAAAAGAAAATCTGAAATTTAAGTAGTCTTAAAATTAAGGAAGCTCTTATCCTCAGTAATTACAAAAGAAAACATTAAAACAATAACATAAAGTAAAAGTGTCCATAACAAACTGGTAGAGCTTTAGTGTTCAGCATGTGACAATCATAAGGTCATAAGTCACAGCATTGCCCCAAACAGCATGAAATAATAAATCATGTACTGAATTGTATCATTTCACAATAGCTTTCAAAATTTGGCTATCAAATATACTTTCATAATAGCCACAGCTAAATATTATGGACAATTATGAAATCAACTAGAATAAAGGCTAATTTTATTGTAAAAAGAAATAGTAAGTTCACACTTTTTGCAACAAACTGTGTATCTTAAACACTGCATACTTACTGAACTCTCAAATTATTTTTTTACAAAAATAAAAATTCAAGGTAAGATAATGTGTAAACATTTACAACTAATCATATCATTAAACCTTTTTTCCCCTTATATACATTTTTGGTGCCCTATAGTGTGAATGAAAAAAAAATTCTAAAACAACAGGTACTTTCACTGAACTTGCTGCATTATAAACACTATTAATCTTGTTGAAACTTGCTAAAAAGAAAAAATATTTTGAAGCACTCAAAATTAATACTTGGGTTACTCTGAAAAAGTATGTTTAAGCATGCAGCTCTATTAGGATGTAATTAATATTAAAATTAGCCCAGGGATAAAATTAGGGGATAACACATTTTCATTCAAAATATTGAATTTAAGGAATGTATTGCAATATAGTTTAAGTGACTGTCTAGCACTTGCAGAACCCCATAATTTATTCTACATATGTATTATGAAAAATTAATTTTCTCAGTATTCCAGCAGAAAAAATACATAATCCATAGAAATATATTACCAAAGAAAAAGGTTGCTCTCCAGTCAGTTGACAATGGCTGTAAAAGGGCACTATGAAATATGAAATGATTATATCAATATTAAGACATCAGGTTGACTACATTCAAGTCATTAGATTTTCATTTATTAAACAGCAGCTTAAATAAAAATGGGACAAATATGAACTTAATCTTACCTAAAATAATCTAAAAGAAAGTAAAACGTGCATTTTATCCTTTTTTGGTAATAAAGCATAGTAAGAAACAACAACATAACTCAACAATTAGTATTATATAGCCATGATTAGTTTTAGATTTCTACCTCAAATAAAAGAAGCTAAATTGTAATCCCGATTAATGCATTTCCTTGTGCCTAAATATAGCCCTAAATTTTTCTCTTCTTAAAACTCTAATTCATGACAGTTGATCCAAACTGTTAGCTTTCAGAATTGATCTTGATATTCCTAAACTTATTCATAGCACTGCACATCTCTGTTGCTCCTCCCTCTTCACCTTCCACTACCAATTAATTTATGAACTCCACTGGAAATTCTGTATTTAGAGACATTTACAACGGCACTGAGGAATAAAGAAAGCAACCTGTCAAAATTAGGTGTTTGAGGGTTAAAACCACCGTCTACAACTAATTTTGAACTGTGATAAAATTCTATTTCTTTCTTAATATGTAAAATGAACAAAAATCACCATCACAAGTCACACCCTAATCTAGTTTAGCATAGAAACGATCACACATAATCCAAAGGGGAAGGGAACGCTTAGTAGATCTTTTCTTTTTCAATTCTCAATAGGAATATTTTATTTATTTGAAAAATACGAAACCCAAGTATTAATAGAATATGCCAGAAGAAAATAAGAGCAGTTGGCTCCCTGAAGCTGCAGAAATAAGGAGAGCATGGGCTTTTAAAAATTCTCTGTAAAGGTCAATAATTGATTTTTTTTGTAGTTATAGCTTAATGCAACTAAATATTTCTTGAAAACTCTTTATGCAATAGGAATCACCAATGTGTATTTTTCATGACTCAGAAATACGAAAGCAAGTGCCCATCAATCTGGCAAATACCTGTAAATACTGCATTACACAATTACTCTTGATGAAAATATTACCAGGATGTCCTCAGAAGGGTAAATGCGATTCAGCACAAACCTATTTTGCTTATTTAATTTGCCCCCATAAGTAGTAGCACATAATGAGAACTCACTGCTAATTAAAATTAGGTATAATCATGAAAGTAAAAAAGAGTGTGCTTTAAGAACTACGCCTCAGACCTAGTCTAAACTTAATGTAAATTAAGATTTCCTGGTCTGTTTCAATCACCTGTAGGCCGCAGTGGACTAAGATTTATGTAACTAACCAATTAATGCAGATGTTCTGACTTTCACATTAGGCAGTCACATTGAAGTAAACCCTTTCGATACAATCTTTCCTTCACTAAATCTCAAAAGGCCCCTAAAGTGATCTCTACCCACATATTCATTTCACTGTTAATACAATTTGCATTTAACCTACATTTACGCAAGGTATATTTCAGAATAATTCTTTCATAAAATGTATAAACATCAAATAAACAGCAAAAGTGATCAGACTAAAATATATGTAACACAAATAGACAAAACCAAAATAGCATATGAATTATGTTACCAATTATAAAAATATAAGGGGAACAGCCATAGAAACATCACAAGTATTTTCAATAAAATCTGACCACATGCTAGTCACATATTTCTGTATTAGTCATTCCACACTAAAATGACACACCTGAATACACAGTGTGTTTTAAAAGCTTTTCTTCTACTAATCATATAGTCATAACAAGTTATAGATTTAAAAAATAAGATTCTCATCATAAAGCTAAAAATAAATATTTAAAAGGAAATCTCCTTTAACATTCAGAAATCACTTTACATTAATGAATACCAGAAATATTAAGCTTAAAAAACACTGAAACACCCACTGCCAGAATCTTTAGAAGGAGAAGGAAAAGAAAAAGAAAAAAGGTAGGAAGTAAAGAAAGTATCCATGGGGGAGGGGGTAAATCATACTCAAAACAAATCTCTTTATATTTCCTCTTTTTCTGAGAAAGCATTCAACATGATGTTAGCAGAATTTGCTTTACTCATTCTGTATCTGTATAGGTCTTCAATTTCATTACTTTTATGAAATTAGACACAGATGCGACTGAGACATTAAAATCTACATAAATTTTAGTAGTTTCATTAAGTGCCAATCATCAGAGCCCTAGACTCTACCGAAGACTGAATTTACAAGTTCATCCAACATCATTCATTCTCTCCAATAATCCCTCCATTCAGGACACGAACAATTTTTTAACACTAAAATTTCAACATAATCCCAATAAAAACTCTAATACCACCTAAAACCATTTCTTTTCTCTACCTCTGCCATTAATGCTTAAATGAAACAAGGCTGAAAATCAAATAATGCAGAAATGTGCCTTCGTCAGTAAGTTTATGCTAAACGTACTGAATTTCAGTATTTTTAAAAGCATATTAAGTTAGAATGGCTAGTTTGTTTTACTTAAAGAATAGATTTTGAGAATCAATAAGGTTTCTCTTGTTTTACTATAAATGAACTTAAAAAGAAAATGCTTTACTAAACTGAATCATAATATTCATAATTTTACAATTTTATGTGATAATTCAATGTTGTGGTGGAAGGAATTGCCTCTTCCCACCCCTAGAGAATAAAGTGAGGTTTTTTTTTTTTTTTTTTTTTTTTGAAGCATTCTGATAAAAACAATTTTAGGTGGCATTTTAAAAAATCAAATTGCAATTTATAATTTTTCTTAATTTAAAAGGAATTCAAGTTATTAGTGGCATTTAATATTTTTCTATGTAAAGTCAGAAGGTCAGTATTCAATCAAGTTGTGGTCTCAACGTGTTGATTATCTGCTGACCACTCAGGGCCACTGGTCATAGCAAATGTTTGGCTAGAGTCATGTAACATATAGAGAAGAGAAAGCAACTAATTTTAGCTATATCAGGGCTGTTGTTTGGAAACAATAGACTAATTCAATGATGGTTTAAAAGAAACACTGTTTCAATTTATTTGGATGAAGCTTTGTTTTGGGTAATCATAGTTCCCAGTGCTGTTAATGCCGTAAGCTACAAAATCTTCAAATATTAACAAAATACCCTGTATAAAGTATTATACCTTCTTGTTAGGACACAGACTACTGATTATATTTCCCAATCACAGACTGGCATAAAAATAATCATTTCATTCGCTATTAAAGAACTTCTAAAGAGCAGCATCATCATTGCCTTGCCTACTACCTCCATAAGGTTATGGGGCCCAAATTAAAAATACATGAAGATGCTTTATGTCATAAAGTACTATAAAAGTTAAAGCATTAAAATCACCTTCAGTGATTTAAGAGTAACTATGTTCACCTACTTATACTCTATATCCCAGATTTTATAGGGTTTAAAACTTCATAGCAAATGGAAAGTAAGTTTTGTCCCATGCCTTTTCTTTATAGTAAGGAAAATGAAAACCATGCATGATGATTATCAGGACAAAATCCATTACTAATCCCCAAGAGTTTCCTAAGATGTTTTATTTTTCTTTGTATAATTACGTTTTATAAGTCAATTTAAGAGTTTCCTACAGATAGCTTAGTCAAATCAACCATACTTAACTCTTTTAAGAAAACCAAGTATGTGAATTCTATTGCCAAAAATTTGCAATTGAAAATTTTAAAACACAGCATGTCTTTTAGCATTTAAAACACAACAGCTTATGCAGTAAGAAACATCTTAAATCTCCTTACTAAAAACATTTTAAACCTTCAACTCAGGTTGAAGTAGTGTTCTTCTAAATAAAAGATAATTATTTAAACAATAGATTAGGAAGTAGTTCGCATTAACCGTAAGAACCAAGGGTTTTTGGTTTTTTTTTTTGTGACAACTAAGCCTTTTAGAAGAACAGAACATACCCTAAATCTAAGTCTAAATTATTTCCCTAACAAGAACTTCCTACGTGAAGAGGAAAGAGAGAGATATCCTCAGGGTTAGGGATAGCTTTCATAGAAAAAGTATTTTCAAAAATCTGAATAACAAGTTAATGGGAACGATGAATATCATTAACATTTCAGAAAAAACTTCAATGGTTACATACAAATAAATCATTCTGTCTACTATGTCTTCTTTTTTTAAAAAAAAAACACTGATTAATCAATCTTGGGTCACTACAATCCACATTTTTATATTTTCCGTCACACCTAAAATGGATATAAAACCTAGCATTTATCTGAATTGGGAATGAGGTTACAGGGTAGAAAAATTAACCCCTACCAACACATATGTCTACATTTAGAACTTTTTTCTGATAATTCCATTTTCTGACCTTTTTTGGGTCAGACAGAAATATCAGTATGCTTATAAGTGAGTATTAAAAAAAGAGAAAAATCAAATGATAGCTGAAAATTGAAGCTTAACAATTTTGGCCATCAGTTATCTACTTGAGAACAGGAACATTTGAAAGTAAAATTTTGTTTTGCACCATGTTGGCACCAATTTCTCTATTAAAGAGATTGATCAGCAAACATAACTTGTCTACTTTAGGGCAAGAACCCTGTGAGCAAGACCTGTGTCTAATACTATGGTCTGGTACACTGTTTACTGCATTGCTTTAGCAATTTCAAAACTCAAATCCTTTAACAGAAGATTCAGTTTGAAGAACAGGGCTCTCTGTTGGTACTTCTGCTTTTAACCCGTTAATCTCAAGCTAACACTTAACAAATTTACAAATAAGGCAGCACAACTTTTGACTATGTAAGTAAGGGTATCATTTATTGTAATATAAGAACATATTCTAAAACAGCTGAATGAACATGCACAACAAAATATGGTATTGAGACATTATACTCTCCTGAATGTACATAATTTTTCCTTATCTGTTAATGAGCAATATTATTTTTAAAATGTTAAATAAAATCCTCACCATTGGCCAATGGGATACTGAATATCACTCTTTAAGGAAAAAAACTGAAATGGTGACATACAGATGTTACTTAGGTTGTCTACCCTTTCTACTTTCAAAAGGCCACTTAAACTTATTCATATAAAAAAGCACATGAATCTTCAGAGAACACATACAAACCAATGAAGATTTACATCTATTAATCTGTCTTAAATGTACCATTCTTAAGAAACAAAAACACTGATCTTACCTTGAATAGCCATTAGAAAAAACTGTTCGACCAGGGAAGTTCAGAGTCCCCAAGGAAGTCAAGTTGTCGTCTCCAGAACCTTGGCACCTATTCCAATTTTCAGAACCAACGGGAATTGGTGGAATGACATTAAAAATAGGCTTCTGATCCTGCTGTTGAGAAAGGGATGCTGTATTCATGTCATAGTGGTACATCTGTCCTCCAGAGGTACTCACACCATGAACAGAAATGGCAGACATTTTATTACCAATTATATTTGCTCCAGGAAAGCTTGCCTGACAGTAAACTGTGCCCAGTTTCTCTTGCTTAATTACCCCAGGGGTGCAGAGTTCGATGAAATCTTCTTTTTCTGTTTTCACTTGGGGCAGTGTTGCATTATTGGGGCTTGACAAAACCAGATCTCCATTATCCTTAATTTTGGGTTTAGTGTCCGGTAAAATGAGAGGCTTGCAGTCCTCATTCGAATTTCCTTCCAAAAGGAATGAATCGTCTTCTCCCGCCAGAGGAGAAAGCAAACAGTTTTCATCTATCAACAGGTCTGATCTCCAAGGACTCTCATTCGTCCCTTTACCTGGGGACCCAGAAGAAAACTCCAAATCCTGCAAAATGTCAAAGGTGCTTTGGTCTGCGGTATACAATTTCACATTGCCGCCGTTGGTGCCAGTATGGCCCTTCAAATTTTGCTGTTCTGAAGATCCATCAGAGTGAGTTTTTGGAAACTCCTTTGTGGGGGCAGCAGACACAGCAGTGGATGCTGAACTCTTGGGGTTCTCTGGAACACTGGTCGACCTATTGAGGTTTGCAATGCTTTCTTCCAAAAGCTTTAAGTCTGTTTCCCCCGAGGAAAGGCTGATTTGGCCCTGCTGTGGGAATCCCAGGTCATTTCCCATCACTTTTGTTTCTGTCTCTCCCATATACAGTCCCATTGAGAGTGAAACTGCTTTGGAGAGATCTGGCTGCTGCGCATTGCTTACTGAGCCTTTTGGAAAATCAACCAAAAGTCTTCGCTGCTTGGAGTCTGACTGAGAAGCGACAGCCAGTGAGGGTGAAGATGCAGAAACCTTCACAGTAGCTCCTCCCCTTAGGGTTTTATAGAAGTCCATCACATTTCCCCTCTCCTGAGCAAGCACACTGCTGGGGTTTTCTTCTCTACTGGGAGTTAATGATTCTTTGGAGTCCATCAGTGAATATCAACTACAAAACAAAAAACAAAAACGGGGGAAAACATCATAAACTCTAAAGTCACATTATCTCCCTGATCTGATTAGTAAGAGACAGCTTGTTAAATGAACCTTTTAGTTAACTCCGAATCAAATTCTTTGTTACCAAAAGAGTAATTTCTATCTTTCAGAATAAAAAGCCATGTCTCCTGTTCCCATTCAGCGTGCCACATTTAAAAGTACAATGCAGTCCATTTGCACAGCTGAGGGCAAAATTGTATCGAACGAAGCTTGGCTATTCATCCTGCCACTCACTGAACGTGTAGCTTTGTTAATCACAAACATTATAATTCATTACATCTGATTATTCTAAAGGTTCAAGTTGATGTCAAAGTATTTAATTTCAAAAAAAAGGAAGTGTGATCATTAAAATTCCTACCTCTTTTCAATCAAAGCTGTTTGCTTTTCTGAGAATCAATACATATAACATTTGATAAATACTATGCTAGAATTCTCAATCCCTAATTACTTCCAAATTTCCCTCCTACCAGCTACTCACACATCCAAACCTTTAAGTACAACCAACTGGTGAACCATGCACATTTTCTTTGAAAAATAAACGATGCTGATCTGCTTATCTTCCGACAGGCTGGGAAAAGGCTTTTTAACCCATACTTCTGACTGGATGTGCCTACCTCCAAATTTTGGATATATGAAATGAGATACACATTATATAGGTCAACTAAAATTTAGATTTTAAAGAGCAGAAGACAATGTGTAGTAGCTTCTCACTACATTGTTAGCTTAAATAACTTAAATATAGCTGACCCTTATCATAACTCACAAAACCATGTAGATTAAGCTACACTTGTTTACATTGCTTGAGATCCTCAATATGAAATGCTATTACATCTTTCCTTTCCGAACAAATATCGAAGTACCGAAAAATGGAAAAACACGGAATCGTAAAATCACATTCATATAAATTCAGGTACAATGGTATCCAGTAAAATGTTCAAAATAATTTTCTCTGCCTTCACCTATCAAACCTTCACCTATCCCAATTCTCAGCCTATTCTCAAGAGAATAAGACTGTTAGGATATCGTTAATCAGGGTGTTTTAAGAGATGGACTAAGACTGAGAAGCACATTTGGGACAGTATAGTCAAATCCCGCCCAATAAAAGGAAACTTTTCCTACACGATGACGTTAGGCAACATAAATGTCACTGGCCCTCACTGAAAAGTGAATATGAAGGTAAAGAGAGGGGTGTGGACTTGCCACTACAAATCTTGAGGGTAAACTGCTTATCTCCCCACCCTCTGCCCTTGTTTATCTGAGGTGATAACGATCTCTAAACACGAGGTATCAAATGGAGCCCAATGAATTTCCATACCGTTTTCTGACAGCTGCCTTCAAACCCGAAACCAAAACAATACTTCCTAAAACGAAAACGCTCCCTCAAGCGACATTATCCCCCAGTTTAGGTTGCAAATAACCCAGCCACATTAATCGGCCCTAATGAACCATGCCAGAGGGTCTTAAGTGGTATTACAAGGTTGCAATTATCAAGTCTGCAACCCCAAACGTCACACTAGCACTTGTCAAAAATCGCAACACAAAACTATTACGGTTACAGCGAGTCTTTTTCTAAAAGGGGCCACTTAGAAACCTCAGGCGCGAATTTGACAACAAACGCTAAAGAGCAAGCCCTTGCGGGGCGGGGGCGGGGGCGGGGGGGGCGGGTAGAAAAAAAGTGCAAGGTTAAAAGAGAAATATGTCCAGACCTGTTGAGTTCTCTCTCCGACACGCCCACTTCCACCAGATAACGCCAGCCCCTGCTGGAGTCTCCAAGTAGCAAGCTGTCAGCCCCCGCGTGTGTACTCTCACGCGCCCTGCACGCCCTCCCCAAGCCAGGCGCGACGGGGCCTCCCCAGAGCCCGGGCTCGCGCTCGGGCGCGCCGGGGTGGAGTGCAAATATTCGAGCGAGTAGAATTCAGACGCGGCTTAGCGTTCACCACGAAAACGGGTGTCGGGCGGCCCCTTGGAGGGAAAGGGGACATTCGGGGGGAGAAAAGAGGCCAGGGTTCCCGTCGGGGAATGAGAAGCTCGAAACCCCCGGCAGTTCGACAAGGCTCCGCTCGCTGTCCGAGCTCAGGTTCCTCCCCTTCTGCCCGGCCAGGGGACGCCGGCGGAGGGAGAGGAAGAAGCCAGCGCTGTCACCCGCGCGCTGCCCTTTCGTCACCGTCGCCCGGCCCTCACCAGCCCCCCACCCCCACTCCCCGAGGCTAATAAAAGTTTGTAGGCTCCCGCGGCGGCCCCCGAGTCGTCTCCGGTCCCACCGGCACCTCGTCGGAGTGAGCGCGCCCCGGCCCCCTCCCCGCCTCGCTTCTTACCTCTGACAGAGGAGCCGCTCGCCCGCCACCGTCCGCAGCTCCTGCCGCAGCAGAGATAAACAACTTAGCGTGTGAACGCAGAAGGAGCAGGAGGGAAATATTTTTTTTTTTTTCTAAAAAAAAAGGAAGTAAACAGCCGCCCCTTTCTCCATGGGTGGGGGGAGAGCCCCTATTTAAGAAAGTCTCCCATCGCCCAGTTGACAAGACAGCCCTCCGCCCCGCGCCGGGCTCCGCGGGTCCGGGCTTCCGGGCGCGCGTGCCCCGTCCCGGCGCCCAGCTGCTTCGGCCGCTCCGGCTGCGGCGTCTCCTTCCACCCACTGAATCCGTCCCCGACGGGCCGGCGGTGACTCGGGCTCCCGTCACAGACACGAGCTCGCAAAATGGAGGAGGCGGCGGCAGAGGGAAGGGAGCGCGGACACGCGAAAGGGCCGCCCGGCCTGGGCGAGCGAGCGGGACCAAGCGGGACCGAGCGGGGAGCGGGTGGAGGCGGCGCCACGGCGCGCACACACTCGCACACACGCGCTCCCACTCCACCCCCGGCCGCTCCCCGCCCGAGGGGCCGCGCGGCGGCCGCGGGGAACGATGCAACCTGTTGGCGACGCTTGGCAACTGCAGGGGCGCCCGCGGTCCCTGCCCCCACGCCCTCTGCGCGGGCCCCGCCACCCCGGCCCCGACGGCGCCTGCACGCCCGCGGCCCACGGCGTGGCAGCCCAGCCGGGCGCGCCGCGCTTCGTCCCCCGCCCCCAACTCCCCAGGAAAAAGACAGGGCGGCGGCGGCGGGGGCCGACCTGGTCTCTCTGGGGCGGCGTTAGGAGGGCCACCGAGTTTCTCTTCTCACTACCTCCTTCCCGCCCCCGCCCAGCTCCGCGGCTCCGGACCCACTCGGGAGCTCGCTCTGCCCCTCGGCGGCAAGCGCCGCCAGTGCCCCTGCGGGTGACAGCGGGCGGGCCAGAGGAGCCGGGGCGCGGCCCGCGGCAGCGCTGCGCGAGTGGCCCGCGCCGCCGCCCCCGGGCCGAGTTGCGTGAAGTGTGTCACTTAGGTAGGGACTACGGGGTTGCACGGAAACGGTATCGCAGCGTCTCCGCCGCGCTCGGGGCCGGGCGGCCAGACACGCCCTCTGAGGAGGCTTCAGGGAGGGGACTGGAGAGCGGGGGTCGGTGCATACGTACTTTGGGCCCGGGGGGAGTCGCGTGCCGGCAGGTCCCCCACAGCCGCATCGTCTGGGCGGCCGGGTCTTCAGCTGCCGCCGCCGCGCTCTCGCACTGGGAGAGAAGTTGCAAAGCAGAACCCACCCTCCCCCGCGCCCCGACCGTCCCCCACCCTCTTCCCCGAGTCTGCGAGGCGGCGGCGGCAGAAGGAGGCGCCGCCTGCCAAGTTCAACCCCCACCCCTCCCGCCCATTGCGCTCACACTCGAAGGAAGTTGCACGCCAAACGCAAAACCTCCAGCGAGCTGGATTTCTTTGCACTTTTATTATGATTAAAGAAAGCAGGGGGCGGCAGTCCTAAAAGCAAGTTGCAGGCGAAATAGTAAGTTGCTGGCGAAGTATGCGTCCCCTCCCCAAACTCCTGACCTCTCCTTCCACCCCGACCAGGGCCCGCGTCCAAGTTCCCGTTGCAGGCCCCACCCCCGAATCTTGACATTTGCTGCCCTCGACTCTATGCGTTGCTCACCCTATCACGTTCATGGGACCCCAGCCCCTACAAATAAAACAAAATACGGGCAGCTTTAAAATGCCAGCGTTCAACTCCCTACAGCTGTTCCTGTTACGAGCTTCCCCCTCAGTCCGAGGGGAAGGAAACACGTGGCCCGTCCTGAGAGAGGAGAGGGCCGTGGGGCGAGGGAAGCCCCCGCCCCAGATCCCTTCCCCAGCTCGCCGCGTCGGGAAGGCTTGGGCGATGCCTGGACCAAGCCTCGTATCTTGTGCGGCACAGATTATTTTTGTGACTCGGGGAAAGGTTGTGCTGCGTGGCTTTAGGGTTTGGGGAGGCAACTTTTGCGCCCCCACAGGTGACATCGCTTGCCAGCTCCTGACAGGGGCGGGGGCTGCCGCAGCTCCACCTAATCTTGCTCGGGCGCTCGGTCACAGCCACTCTCTGTCCTCCCGCCCCGCTCAGACTGACGGCAGCCGCCTCTGCTCTGACATCTTGGAGACGATTGGGGAAGAGCGTCCCGGAAGCCGCCCGCCGCCATCTTGGTAGGGTACAGTGACGCCAGCCCGACCCCGCGGCCACCATCTTGGCAAAGGTTCGCGATCGCGGGTAGCCTAAGCCGTTCTTCCTCGGTTCTGAAGGGTAAACGGTTCCCTGTGCGTTTTCTAGTGTGAAAGGAAAGAAATAGGCTTTCAGCAAGCCTCTTGTCCGGAGACGATCTACGGAGGCCGCCTCCAGAGGATTCTGGAACCGCCATCTTGGCAAAGGAAGAGATACTTGCCCCCTCGGAAAAGAAGAGGGAACCAACCCTATGCCAGCGTAGAACCCTCAGCCAGAAGAATTTTTATGAAGGGCGCTGAGCAACTCCATGTTAACAAAACCCTTTTCTGGACTCAGAAGGCAGACTCCGCTTCTCTTTCCCCTTGGCACAAGTCGACTAGAAGGAGGCCCTTGCTTCGGATGCTCTTCTGTGAGGCTCTGAGAGCGCTACTTGACCTAGTTACCCCTTTTTCCAGTTTCTGAGCCTCAAGCACTAGAATGAGATGTCTTTCTTTAATTTGGCCCCTAAACTACCAACAGTGTCATGGGAAACAAATCAAGACCCGACCCTACAATAATGTTTTACACGTTTTAAAAGTGAGTTAAATAGCCCGTGCTAATAATTATCCTTGTACATGTGCTTAAAATAACTAAGAATTTATATATACATATACATATACATATGTATATACATATATATGTATATAATTAAGGGGAAAATACAGTTGTCTAATGGAACACATCTCCCCATGCCATAAGCCTGTCTCACTGCTGAATCTCTGCTCTAAGAATCCACCTTATCGCTCATACATGCTCAAATCCTTAGTGGTAGGTACTCTGCTTAAATAATTTATTTCACAAGAGTTCCCAATTATTCTCCCTCCATTTTTTTTCTCTGCAGATCTTAACAGGGAAGAATACTCACATAGTTTTAAATAGCCATTGAAAACACTTTTAATTGAGCAAAAAAAAAATAAACTTTTCCTAATTTCTCTCTTCAGTGATCTAAATGTGCCTGTTAATTTTTTAATTTGATAGCAAAAAAATTCTCATTCTTTAGTCTTCCACATTCATTTGGAAGCATGCATAAACTGTAAGTTAACCCCTCTTTTTCAGAGTAATACAAATAGTTATGATTTGTGGCTAACATTTATTGATCCCCACTCTTCTGCTGCCCACTTTTGCTGACAACCATTGAACGAGATAGGTATTGTTACTCGATTTTTCAATATGAGGACAACAGGCTTACAGAGGTTGATGCTTGTCTAAGTTCACACGGCTTCTATGCATTAAGAGAGGAATTAGACAATATTAAAGTGGTTTTCCTCACTGAGCTCAATCATTAACATGGAGTAGTATATCAATTCTGTGATAGGCTTACAATAAGTGCTTATGGAATTTAATTCAAGAGATGAACTCCAGTGTACCAGAAAGGACATGAGATTTAGCATCATAATAATAACACGATTCTAACAAAAGTCAGCATTTATTGCGCATCTGCTGTCTGACAGGCACTATTGAAAGTGTTTTACGCACAATATCCTAAGTCTTTAGGTATGGCATTTACTAATCTGTAACTCTGGGAACTTATAATTACTACAAGAAATAGGATGAATCCCTGTCTGAGTGGGAATGTATTTGATTGTCTTAGAAGCAGAGGTGGAAATGAAGGTGATGTATTCAAACTCCATCAAGGCAAGGACCTGATCTGTCTTGTCATAGCTTTATGTCCCACTCCTGGAACAGAACCCAGTACATAGTAGGCATAGTAGGCACCCAGCAAATACATTACAGGGTTATAATAACATCGACTCAACTAGTTAGCTAGATGTAAAATCACTTTTACTGGGTTATTGTCGTGGCCAAATGGGTTATAAATAGTGTACGGATAATACTCAAGATCCTCATTTTTATTGTCTTGTGTTTAAACATCTGAGTGCTCCCCCCATTTTTTAAAAAGTAAACTAGATTAGATTCGTGATTGTATTTTCTTATAGTATTCTGCATACTTTGTTAGCACATTACAATGATAGTTCATTATTTGTGCCCCCATTTGTTATTTCTCTGTATCACCCACCAGAATATAAGCTCTGCAAAGGAAGGGACTGTGTCTGTTTGTTCACCCCTTTATCACTAGTGCATAGTTGGTGCTCAGTGGGTGTTGGTTAAATGAATGAATACTATATGGTCTTAGAGAGTATGTCCTAAGGCCAACAAAACCTTAAGCCTGACTAATAACCAAACCACCTGATACATTGATATCAGAAACTGACATATTACCCAATGAGTTCTCCCATTCTCTTCATGTTTTATCATCTCCATTCCCTCTAAAATAATCCAAGCTGTACTCTCAGATTACCCCTCCAAAACATCAACTAAATCATGCCGTGCTCCTTCTCAAGTATATACAATAACTCTTGATTCTAGTGCTACACAGATCCCAACTTCCGGTATGGTATTTAAGATCATCACCTTTACCTGCCCCTTTTGTAGAAAGTGAAGCCTTCTAGCGGATGTGATTGAACTGGAGTTTAATTTAAAAATTAAGGAAATAGTTTTAAGAAAGATAACTTGCAAACTTTAAACTTTTGAAAACTAAAACCTATGATTGAACATTTATTTTCTAATCTTTTGATGAAGGTCTAAAGCTTTTATGAGCCAACTGACTGGAGTTCCATGTCTTCTTTAGTGTGTGTATGAACTATACCTGTAATGCACTGATGGAGTGTAGCAGTTAAAAGACAGACTATAAAGGCCAAATACAGTCTCCACCACTAAAAGGAATGTAACCTCGGGCAGGCTAACTCTCTGTGCCTTTTTCCATCATCTGTAAAATGGGGATAATAATAGTACTAATTTATAAAGATTAAACAAGTTTGATATATGTGAAGTGCTTAGACTAATTCCTGGGTCATAGGAAGTGTTTGCTCATCATTAGCAATTATTATTCATCTGTAGAATTACTATTTTCCCCATTTTTTAACAAAGTGGAGCAAGAAATTAAAGATACACATTCAGTATCTATGACCTGAAATGCTTAATACTGAAAGTGTTTTAGATTTTGGATTTTTTTTTTTTCTGATTTTGGAATATTTGCATTATAATGAGAAATCTCAGCGGTGGGACCCAGGTCTAAACAGGAAATTCATTTTTGTTTCATATACACCTTATAGCCTGAAGATAATTTTATACAATATTTAAAATAATTTGGGGCATGAAGCAAAGTTTGTGGTAAGTACTTCCACGTGGGATTTTTCATTTGTGGTATCATAACAATGCTCAAAAAGTTTTGGATTTTGGAGCACTTCAAAATTCAGATTGTCAAGTTAGGGATGTTCAACATGTACTTTTAGAATAATTTTAGTGCAGATTTCTAAATTTTTATGCTTCCTTGTTCCTGCCCCCACCCCAATCTTTTAAAATTGTCTTACATCCACCTTGCTTGACAGCAATTGTAAGTCAAGGAAGGCTTTATGGCATCTTTCCATTTAGATTTTATAGAACAATTTTTATACTCATATTTCATCATTTTACTTAATGTTTAATCAAATTAAGTAAATAGAGTAATAAGCAACAAATGGCATAAACATGTTTGGGAAGCAAAAGCACCAGGAACTGTTGGTAGCTCAACTGGTGGGAGCAGAATCGTGTGAAGTGCAGAAATGACCATGGTTCTGGTGTTCAGTGCACCCTGGGCGTCAATCCATTGTTTTTCAGGGAGACTGGAGAACTGGATCAGTTGAGATCAATGTATTGAGTAGTGTCTGTTACAAGATTCTGTTAAAGAAAGGACATAACACACCACATTCATTCCCACGTCTCCTGTTGTTTATCACATATATTTCCTCTTACATAAGCATACTTCCTTGTGACTTATTTTCCTATAGTCCGTGATTCTTTGTCACGGCTTCAGTTTCTATTTATTCTTTTTTTCTGTACTCTCCCACTTTAAATGTGTGTTGTTAAATATAAATTGGAATCGTGTATGCATGTATTGTGCATATGTATTAATAATTTTGAACATGTTAATTTTAAGCCCAAACAGCTTTTATTGGTGGTTAGAACTTACTTTAAAAAATTATTCCTGCAGCTATCATAACTATTATTTGTCTCTTTAAAATAATATCTTGACTTTGGGAAATACTTCTATTCCTATTTAACTGTATAAGGTACGAGGTTCAAGGGAACCCAGCTGAGCTTTGAATGACCCATCTCTGTCTGCTTCAATATTTGTATTTTGTGCCAGACATGCCTATTATAAACAATTCACACTAGTACAGCAAGTTCTTAATCATAATGAACTCCACTTTGGTATTCCTCTTTGTAATTAGAATTAACATTCCCGCCTGGACTGGGAAATGCTAAATTGTTACTAGCTTCCCTGCTGTTTTGATGTTTTTCATGATGCTTTCAATGATTTCATCATAACCAGCCTAAAATATCACCATTTGTGCTCATATGCATGAAATGCCCTATGGGTGTCCTGGTTGACTTTATTCTTTATGCTGGCAGAACTTAGTTTAAGCAATACCTGATTCAAGGATGAGGCAGACATCAGCAGATAAATGAGATAAATGTTGCCATAAGCAGGAACTCAATATTTTTAATGTTTGGAGGCACTAGAGCAAGCACACTGAATAATTGCAACAAGTATTACGTACTTTGTTTTTCATTTGTGGCATTTGTGGCTCCCCATATGTCATTAGCTTTCTTCCTTTTCTGATTTAATCTCCTTTTCTGTCCCATGTTCCTTTGGTAAAGAGTGTTTCAATCTGCCCCACTGCTATGTGGAATCTTTCAGCTCATTTGAGAACCTACATTTCCATTTTGGTTCTTATATCTTCTTATTTTTTAGAGCACACAGGGTTTGGTTTTGTTTGTGTTTTGTTTTGTTTTGTTTTGTTTTAAGCTAACTTAGAAATAGTGGGGTTAAGATGAAAACATTCTTGGTATAGAGATCCCTTAAGATAAGAAGATACTTCATATCCAACTCCAAAGTGCTACAAAGGATATTTGTTACCATTGAAAAAAAATTGTTTTGAGAGCAGTATTTGTTAATTAAATTTTCTCTATCCTCTTGTTGAATTTTCAATACAATACCTGGTTTTTAGACCCTATTCTGTCATTTACTTACTTGAATGAACCTGGGGTAGGCATTTAATTTTTCTCAGCCTCATTTTTCAATCTGTAAAGGAAGGATAATGATATCTACTCCACCTATCTCACAGGAAATAATGTAGGCCTCACATGGGATCATGTGTTCAAAAGTTTTTAAACACTAAGCTTTATTTGGAAAATAAAGGGGCTTATAGAATTTTTGCATTATCACTTCACCACAACAAAAATGAAAATTATCATTGACTGTTTTCACCTATTTCCCAGGTAATCAGTGCAATGGGCAGTCTGGAATTTTAGGCAGGGGAGTGATAATTCAGAAGTGCACCGGAACCAGTTGTACCAGCTTGCAAGCACTATTAAATTTTCAGAGATTTTGTAAGTTGGTTGTTAATCACAGTCATTATTAAAAACCAAATTATTTATAAACTTACAATCAAATATTTTAACAACAAAAATAAATGCTGAAGACTTCACTGCCTAATTATTTTACTCCATTTTACTATTATCTGTGCTCTTAAAGTTATTTATATCTGTTCTGTATAGGAACATGCCATACAATGGTATGATGCAGTGTATCCCTTCCTAACGCTGCATTCAGAAATGTTATTTTGGCAGTTTGAAATCAACCATGGTGGAGTACCTATACTATAGAAATTGGGAAACATGACAAACCAGAGCTTAATTTGTTGATTGTCTAGACTGACACAATAGAAGAACTTTTAATAATGATTGAACTTAAAAGTGCCTTAGTTCTTGAACACAAAAACTTGAGGAAATATTTTTCCAGTACTTGAAAACTATTATCAGCAAAAGAAGTCACTCCTGTCATTAATGAATGAGTTTAGTTCCAACATCCATTTTTGTTGCTTCAGTTTTATGTCACTCATTAATGTAAAAATATCAACCAACATTCATGTTGGGACTTCAGTACCATGAATGACTTCTTTGCTGATTGAATATTAATCAGATATTTATTTGTGGTCTGATTTTGCCAAACATCATTGAATTTCAGCTGTAGGTTAGCTATGGACACAAGTATTCTGCCAAAATCACTGAAACAGTTTTGTGAAAATCATGTGGCTATATAGAATTCACTATTTAAGTGTTATATCTTTTCTTTTTGTAAATTATGTGATATATATATGTAAAAATTATAATAAACACATAGATACTCTGTTCCCCTCAGGCAGCTGTTAAACATTTACTAACACACTAATGGACATAATCTAATTTACTATTTGAAAAGCTCATTCTGCTTGCGATATGGAGTATGAGTTGTAGGGGCTAAGGGAGAAAGCAGGGAGAGCAGTGAGGAGACACGCACATTGGTCCAAGGAAAGACGACAAAGTTTGTATTGGTTGCAATGGCAGGGGAGCTGGGGAGCTATGGTTGGACAGGAGAGGTACTTTGGAGGCCAAAGGTAAGCAAAGCAGTCATCCAGCAGCTCTATGGAAGAGATGGACTTCCAAGTACTTTTTATACTAAGAGAAGACCTTCTGGTGAAGAGTAAGCAGGCTCAGTTGAGTGCATAGAAAGCTGCACCAGAGAAAAGGAGTCGGGGAGGGATGCAGTAGGAAGTAGGACATGTTGGCAGTTCTAGGATTTCAAGGTAAATATCTTTATAGCAGATGGAGAAAGTTAGGCTGGATTGTTATTTAAATGTCGAATTGCCTCAAAGTGCAGGTGGGGAGGGGAAGCCGCAAATACCAATAACATGTTGCAGCTGGAACTCACATACTAAGCTACTCGTCTAGGAATTTCATTGATTTTTGCCCACATGGAGGGGTTATTTGTTCCTCTCCATGCCTTGAGCCTATCCCAATTTATAGTAGATTTTTTTCTCGCATTTGGCAATTTTAATTATAAAACTCTCACACTGAATCACCCTGTGTTACACATATATTGCTGCCCCCTTTCATGCTTCTCACTACTTCGTTCCTGGTTTTTCTTTGCTATGCCATAAAGAAGGACCCTACAGAAAGCCACCCTATTGTCTTGCCTATTAGTTGTCAGCAAACTTCTGGCAACCACGGTTCTCCCCACTTTCCCTGCTTCCTCCATTATAACCTACAATCTGTATTCCACATTACAGGTTTTTTGTTTGGGTTTTAACATTTTTCAAGAGAAGTTATTACATTTTATGGAGTTTAAAAAATAGTAAATGTTTTGGAAAAGAAAGAATCATGTCTCCACATTCACCCACCCTTTCAACCCTAATGACCAGAAGAAGAATTCTCAGCTATGCAGCTTCCAATGACTAACACTTTGAGGATTCAGTTTGGAGATGTTGTTTACTTTGGTCTTCTGATAATTAGCTATTTTATGCATGGTTTCAATCAATCAGGGAATGTTTATTAATAGAAGAGACTTTCTTAATTAATATTCTCTCCTATTCATTCATTCCTTCAACAAAAGAGAATTCCTTCAACAAAATAGCAACTATTATATATTAGGCCCCAGTATAAGGCTACAGGGATATAAAAACGATCAAATCTCTTCTCTGGAGGAAATGGAGACAGATACGATTACAAGTCATTATAGAACAATGCAGACTTACAGAAATGTGATAGATGCATAAGGCACTATATAAGCTTCAAGAAGTCATCTGGTGTTTAAGATCAGGGAAGTGGGTGTGGATATGGAGATGGTGTCGGGGAGGGTTTCCTAGAGGTGAGCAGGACTGACTTGAATTAGGAAGGGTTTCCTTCAAGTTATTTGGTTTTGTTTTTCTCTTGGAGATAATACTTCTAATGGAAGCTTGTAGTCAACATTGATTAGGTCATTTTTTGGTGCATTTATAAGAAACCCAACTCTTAAAACAAAAACAGAGTTTTTTGATTCACTGGAAAGTCCAGAGGAAGTTTAATTTCAGGCATGGCTGGATTCAGGGGCTCAAATGAAGTCAAAAGGGCTTAAATTTTATCCCTTAGCTTCATTTTCCTGTTTTTTTTTTCTTTTTTTTTTTTCTGGAAAGGTTATCTCCACCTCTCCACCTGGTGGCCTGTGGCACCTGGATTTAAAACATCCTGCCACGTTAGTAACTTTAGTGGAAAGAGAGTTCTTTTCTTTTCCCATAACTTTAGTAGTTGTTCCTGGGAGGGTTTTCACTGGTCCAGTTGGTTCAAGTGCTTATCCCTGGACCAATAACTGTACTCTGATGGGCAAAGCCTAGCTCAGGTGCCCACCACTGACACCTAAGAGTGAGGTACAAATGAAAGAGAGAGAAGAGGAGGTGCTTCTCCAAATAATTGGAGATTTTAAATTTAAATAGGAGAAAAGGAATTTCTGGGCATGCAGAAAAAAAACCCAGATGTCCATGACAATAGCTCTTTATCAAAATATTAACAGTGACATAAACATCATATTTTACATTTTAAGAGAATTAGACATGACTTAAAATGTTTGTCAGCAATGGAAAGAACCCTGAAAATTAAGTATAGTTGTTACAAGTTTTATTGGTTTCACTTCCTGCCTTTAATAGAATGTGGGTTTGTACTTTGAAATTTCAAATGTTACACAAATGAATTGATGATTGCTTTGCAGAAATAGTATCTCCACTTAATTGGGCCTTTTTTGGGTGATGAAGTGATGTTTACAACTTTTAAGCTAGTTTTATCGTCTTCCACTGAAGGAGTTTGTCTCACTTGACTATGATTCCAACAATATCATGGGTATAGGCGGCTGCAGTGAGCCTCTGTCTGCTTATTTTGCTCCTTCTGTCTTGACAAACTGAATGTCACGCAAATGTCTCCAGCCTCTGCACTGGGCAGGCAGGAAGCCAGAACCAGTAATAGAAGCAGTAGGCACTCTGTGAATACTTGCTGATTAATTTTAGCTCCGTAGGCCTGATGGGTTTTCCATCCCTATAATTACCATCAGCAAATAGTTATTGAATGATGTCCAGCATATTTTTATTTCCCTTTCCTTGATCCTGATTTTCATTTTCTATTTTACCTCTCTGTGATTTTATCGCACGTGTTTCTGTTCATCAGACCAACAGAGCCTCCTGTGATTAGTTTATAATTACTCAAGTTTATTTCTACCTATGAGATATCTTTATCTATCTGTCTAAATTTGTCTTTGTTATGACCCAGTTCAAGTTCTTTCTGGAATTAGGGAAAGGATGAAGTGTGAAAAAAAAGGAATTAAGTAGTTTGGTTATTGAATGGCTATTTTGTGCCTGATGCTATATTAGTACATTTCCACATTTGCTTTACAAGTTAGTCTTTTTAATTAGAAGTAATGCTTAACAAGCCTACAAGTACTGACTGGGCTCACTTTATGGAGAAAATGGAGAGCAGTGAAGGGTGAGGAGGTATGAGCTGTGGATATGACAAATGGGGAAAGATCTTACAGAAGAGAGATTCGGGCCGTCCAAGAAAAATCGTTATCTTTGTGTAAATGGCATTAGAAGGATGAAAAATAACTTTAGATATTACTTCTGTTAAAAAAAAAAAACTTAAAAAGATGCTAGAAAATAACACATACTTATTGTAAAAATCCAAACATACAGAAGGTAGAAATGTATAAAGGTAAAAACTTCCTCACATAATCCCATTTTGCAGATTTAACTATTTTTTTCTTTTTGTATTTTGATGGCAGCAAAGATGTAACTAATTTTGAGTTTGTACGTATATTCCAGATCCACCACCCCATTTTTCCCCTCTTTAAAATCTTTTATTATGTGAAATAGAAAGTAGAATTGTGACTATCAGAGGCTGGGAAGGGCAGGGGGAAGGGGATAGGGAGAGATTAGTTAACAATTACAAAATTACAGCAAGATAAGACGAATGAGTTCTGATGTTCTGCAGTACCTTAAGGTAAATGTGATTAACTATAATTTATTGTATATTTTCAAACGCTTTTTGTCTATGCATGGATGCATGAATGCATATATGTTTTTTAAAAACAAAAATGAGATTTTACTATGTGTATTTTTCAACCTTTATTCATCAAATGTTATTGGACATCTTTTTATCTTTTCAATATTTTCAGGTAATAGTAGCATAGTATACCGTTGTTTTAACCTTTTCCTTATTGAAGTATATTTAAATTGTTTTCAATTTTTCACTATTGCAAGACATGCCGCAATGAATATTCTTGTATCTAGATCTTTGCACTATTGTACAATTATTATAGAATTGAAATTTCTCAGGCAAATATGATTTGCAACAATTATCAAGCACCCAAAAGTGCCACATTATTGGGTGTATTTTAAAAATGCTTGTCCACTATCAGTTCATTTTCTACTTTCATCTGCCTTTAGACATTCTAGAAAAAATCAATTAATGCAGGAGTCATGGATGGCTACTCAGGACAGGCTACAACCTGGAGACCCCTCATGTTTTGCTATTGATACAGTTTTGGTAAATCCATCCTTATGTTAAATGCATGAACAATTTAAGAGGATTGGTTTACATATGAACTAGGAAGGGATTATTTAGGGATACCATAATGCTTGATGACTGCCTCCATCCTACCAGGGACCCTGATCTGCTGTGTTGTGGCCACATGGTAGATAGGTATTGTTTTGCTTGCCAAGCATCCACTCTCCACATATGATACTAGGAACTAACATTTCCTTTGGAAAACTGTCCTTTCCCTAACTTTGGTCCATGCACTTATGGTGGTATTAACCCATCTGTAACTCTGCATGAGCCAGGTCTGGTAATATCAGAGATGGGCACATGATGAGGACACATAAGCCTTAATTCTTGGCTTTCTGGGACTACTTTGAAACTTGCCTTGTTTCTCAACAGGAATAGCTAAGCTGATACGATGCAAGCTTGGAGCAGCTGTGGTCTACCACTTAGAGACTCCATTGAATTGAGGTTTAAAAAAAAAAAAGCAAAGAGATCTGGAAAAGATTCCCAATTATATAATTTGAATGTCTAGATCCTGAGGTTAGGGCTCCTCCTAGACTTGACTGTTACACACTTCAATACATTATTCCCCCTCCTTCTCTTCCTCCTCCTTCCTCTTCAGCCAGCTGGAGTTAGCTAACACTTGCATCGGAAAGGATCCTGACCTCAGAAGTAAACGTCTAAAACATGGAGGTGTTGCTCCTTCTGGAAGAGAGCGGGAGGTTAAGGTTACCAGACCTGGAGGATGACCCCAAAAGAAAAGGGGAGCCCAAAAGAGAAGTCAGTTGAATGTCTAAAAATAAACTTTACCTGCTTCACAAGTTTGGCTTGAGTTTCTTTTTAATGATTAACTAGATGAGATGGTCAAACTCCTTCTTTATTTAAAATACACAAACATAAATAAGAATATCAATCTTCAGTTAATTCACCTATTCTGGTTACATCTCCCTCAGGTTTTCATTTGTTTTATGAATACATTCATTGCTTTTCTATTTTAGGCTGTGTTTAAAAAGAGAGAGAGAGAGAGAGAAACCTGGTAATCTTCTAAGAGAAATGTCTTATGTAGTTTTTCTTTAGGGCCTACTTTCCATATTGATCCAGCCTTTTGTTTTATCATTTTATTTATAGTAGACTTGGTAATATATTAACAGTACCTGTAAATATGATCTAGTGGAATTATGTATTAAAATATTTTAATATCTTCTTAGCGTTTGCCATCTTAAAACTGAAACTTGATAGCTGAAGAAAAAGCTCCATTAAGATGAAAAATCAATCCCTTAGTGGAATTAAATCCACAATGCTTATAAAACATTGCTTCTGTCTTATTTACATAAACTTTATACTTCTCTCTCTCATCAGTGGCAGGGGAATACGGAGTGGGATGTCATTAGTTGGATTCAATAGACATTTATTTACTTATTAATAGCTCCAGCTCAATCTGGAGCTTGAAATAGACTTGAGACTCTACCTCCTAGTAGACACATGTCTTTAGCAAGTTACTTAACTTTTCTGAATGTTAGTTTCCTTATCTGAAAAGTAAGCTTAATAATATTACCTGCCTCATGAGGTTCTTATACAGATTAAATAAGATACTCTCTGTAAAGCATTTAGCGTGGTCTCTGACAATTAATGCACGGTAAAGTAATTTTGTTATTATTACACTTTCAGAAAGTGAGATAGCCCTGTAGGCATACCCCAAGCAGAAAGGACACGCACACACACACTATGCTAACTTCCTTCAAACTAAGCCCCTTTTCTCCTTACATCGTGGATTGTGAAGTGAGCACCTGTCCAATAAAAGAAAGATTCTGTAAAACAAATCCAGGCACTGGCTGGAAATTTTCACTATATGATTTATCAGGCCTCTCCCGGCTTTAAGGTCCTATAATTCTATAAACCACACAAGTTTACATATCACTGTGGGATTTGATCCTTATGAAACCCAAGAGAACCACAGATTTTCCACATCCAGCTGAGCATGCTCAAATAAAGACAGACATTTAAAAGCATAGACATTGATCACGTGCTCTTTAACCAGCAAAATACTACAGCCAAAAGAAACAAAAGCACAGAGAAATGAAATGATTTGTTTGAAGTCTCATTGATTTGCCAAAAAACTAAACTGAATGTGCAAGCTTTCCTAATTCCTAGTTGGGTTCTCCACACACTAAACATAGTGATATATAATCCTCAGATGTCAATATTTATGTTTTATGAGTTTATTGCTTGTCATGTGTTAACTCATAAAGCCATTTATTTACCTATATCAGTGCCATCAAAAACCCTTTAATTTCATGATCACAGTTAGTATAACATAGCAGACAAAGCACTGGGCTGGGCACAAGGGGCCAGGTTTTGGTTTTGGCTTTGTCCCCCTTTCTTCCTGCCCTCAACTGCATGATTTGGGTAAGTTACTTTTCCCCTTTTGGACTGTTTGCCTTTCTCTGCTTAGGTATCTGGACTTTCCCTTCCCTTCTTCCTCAACCCACACAGAAGTAATTATGTGTCTTTCATTATCTCTAGCTGCAAAGTTTTTATTAGACAGCCCATATTTACTGGTCATCTGCTGAATGCCTCTGTGCAGGAAGCTGGAGATAGAGGTAAATAAGGTATGGTCCCTGCCCTCAGGGCTTTCCCAGTTAAGAGGGCACAGGGTGTGAAGGGAGCACAGGTCAGAAGGTGAAGGCAGGGGTGAGGGAAGGCTCCTGGAGGAGGCAGGATGAGACTTAAAGGGTGAACGGTTGGTGCTGGGTGGCAGGCAGGTAGATATAAGCTCCAGTGATGACGAAGATTATGCTGAAAGGAAGAACAGTGTTAACAGAACTGTCTTGGACGAGGGCAGAACTAGAAAGAATCCAGACTGACACTCCAAGTTGTGTGACCTTGACCTAGTTACCTCTGTTTCCTCATCTACTAAGTAGGCATAATGATTGGGTTTCCTCTTAAGGCTGTTTTGACAATTCAATGAGATTACGTTTGCTAATTTTAGTGCAGTATTTGGCATTACTGTAGATCAAATATCCCTAATCCCAAATTCTGAAATCGGAAATGCTCCAAAATCCAGAACTTTTTGAGAGCTATCACGATGCTCAAAGGAAATGCTCATTGGAGCATTTCAGATTTTGGATTTTTGGATTAGGGATGCTCTACCTGTATGTATTTCTGCAAATATTTCAAAATCTGAAAATATCTGAAATCTGAAACTCTTCCTGCCCAAAGCATTTCAGATAAGGGATATTCAATCTATATTACCAATTTATTTTCACCAACAACATGCTGTCATACCTGTTCTCTTGTCCCCTCTTTCTCTTCCAAGAACACAGGCATATTCATATCCTGCTATCAAATATATTTTGTTTATAAATGTTTTCAGTAACACACAAGTATTTGAAGTACTATGATAAAAGAAAAGTGGCATTCCATGCAATACCTTAGGGAGATCATAGACATGCTATTGATTATAATGGTCTTCCCTAGACCACTAGTTTTTAACTGGGTGATTTTGGCCTTAGGGCATATTTGGAAATTCCTGGAGACATTTTTGGTTGTCATAGATGGAAAGGAAGAATCTTATTGGCATCTAGTGGGTAGAGGCCAGGGATCCTGCTAACCATCCTGCAGTGCATAGCACAGCCCCCCACAACAAAGAATTACTCAGCCCAAAATGTCAATAGTGCCGAGGCTGAGAAACCCTGCCCTAGATGTAACCCAGTCACTGCTTCTTTTCAACAGTCATTGGGAAACATAGTAAAACGATGTTTCTTAAGATCCTAAATTCAGCTGCAAAAGTGTATCCTTTGGATATTTTACACATTTTAACATCTCCTTTGAAAACAAAGTCCTTCAGAGAACCTGGTAGAATCATTCAAACTTTTTTTGCTACAAAGATAATGGAAATTATTTTATTTTATCATTTTTCTCCTATATGTATAATTCAGGACAAACTCTTTTTTTATGTGGTAATTTTAATGAAATTCACCAAAAAAGAGACTTGATTAACCCTAGTTTGGGAGTCTTTTCCAGAGTAGAGAAACCTGCAACAGTGTGAGCTTGTCTCCGCCATCACAGGGATACAAATGGCTAGCTATCCAATGGTGGCTCCTGCAGCCTCAGGAGGAGAGTGCTAAGTGTCACCTTTGAGTTCCCATAGTCTTGCTAACACTCCTGCTGAAGTGGGGCCAACAACAGGGGGCTCAGAAGGGCTTGCATGTTTTTACTATCCTTCATCCATTATTTTCTTTCTTCTAGAAGCAACATAGTGATTAAGAGTGTGGGCTCTGGGTTTGAATCTGGTTCTGCCACTTGTTAGCTACAGTGACCTTGCTAAACTCCTTAACCTCTGTGTGCCTCAGATTCCTTCCCTGTAAAATGGGGAGAAACAATAGTATCTACCTCACAGGATTCTTATGAGGACTAAGTGAGTTCTCATGGGTAGAGCACCTAGAACATAGCCTGGCACATGGGCATGGTGGCTCACACCTGTAATCCCAGCACTTTGGGAGGCTGAGGTGGGTGGATCACTTGAGGTCTGGAGTTGGAGACCAGCCTGGCCAACATAGCAAAACCCCATCTCTACTAAAAATACAAAAAAATTAGCCAGGGGTGGTGGCACGTGCCTGTAATTTCAGCCAGGGAGGCTGAGGCAGGAGAATCACTTGACCCCAGGAGGGGAAGTTGCAGTGAGCCAAGCTTGCACCACTGCATTCCAGCCTGGGTGACAGAGTGAGATTCTATCTAAAAAAAAAAAAAAAAAAAAAAAAAAAAGGATACAGCCTGGCACATAATAAGCAGCAAATAAATAAATATGAGTTGTTGCTCTTACTTTTTATTCTTACTTGCTTTTATGGACACGCTGAAGTAGGCTTTAGGTATAATATGGACTTGTTGGAAGTTACATGTCATTGCAGAGTACGGAACACAGTCACAGCCAGATTTTTTGAGTAAGACATCAAAAGCACAGTCAACCATGCAAAAATGGACAAATGAGATCACTTCAAGCTAAAAGGCTTCTGCACAGCAAAGGAAGTCATCAATAAAGTCATCAACACAACTCACAGAATGGAATAAAATATCTGGAAGCTACCTATCTGATAAGGGATTAATAAACAGAATATATAAGGGGCTTAAACAACTCAATAGGAAAAAATAATTTGATTTAAAAATGGTCAAAAGATCTGAATAAATGACATACAAATGGCCAAAAATACTCAACATCCTTAATCATCAGAGAAATATAGGTCTAAACTACAGTGAGATATCATCTCATCCTGGTGAAAATCGCTTTTATCAAAAAGACAGGGAATTATGGATGCTCTCAAAAATGTGGAGAAAGGGGAACCCTCATACACTGTTGGTAGGAATGTAAATTAGTACAGCTCCTATGGAGAACAGTATGAAGCTTCTTTAAAAAAAAAAAAAAACGCAAACAACAACAACAACAACAACAAAATAGAGCTACCATATAATCTAGCAATCCCACTGCTGGATATATATCCAAAAGAAAGAAAATCAGTATATCAAAGAGATATCTGCACTCCCATGTTTACTGCAGCACTATTCACAATAGCCAAGATATGGAATCAACCTAAGTGTACCAACAGGTGAATAAAGAAAATGTTGTGCATATACACAATGAAATGTTATTCAGCCATAAAAAAGAATGAAAGTCTGCCTCTTTCATCAATATGGATGGAACTGGAGGACATTATGTCAAGAGAAATAAGCCAGGCACAGAAAGACAAATACCACATTTCTCGCTCATACGTGGAAACTCAGAGAGAGAAAGAATAGAATGATGGTTACCAGGGTCTGGGAAGGGTAGTGGGGAGGGGGGATAAAGAGGGGATGTTTAATGGATACAAAAATGCAGTTAGATATGAGGAATAAGATCTAGTGTTCAGTAGCACAACAAGGTGACTATAGTTAACAATAATTTATTGTATATTTCAAAATAACTAAGAGTGGAATTGCAATGTTTCTAACACAAATACATGAAAAATGTTTTAGGTGGTGGATATCCCACTTACCCTGATTTGATCATTATATGATGTATGCTTATATCAAAATATCACATGTACCCTGTAAGTATCTATAACTCTTATGTATCCATAATAATTAAAAATAAACATTTTTAAAAAGAAAAAAACCCTATGTATTTATGGTCTTAAGACATGGCTTTGGGACCCAGCAATGAATTAGATGTAATTCTAGTCTTATATGGCATTATAGTCTAATTAGTGGAAAACAGACACATAAACAAATAAAGATATGTGTGTGTACAATATATGAATGACAGAGTTACTGATTTTCTTAGAAAAGAGAAGGGAGAGACGAAAGGCTCCAAAGGGGAAATTAACATGGCATTGAGGGTTAGAATAGAGATGAAATCAATTCATTCCATGCAACAAACATTTTCAAAAGCACCTACTACATACCAAGCACAGGTCTCGGTGCCTTTCTGAAATCGCCCTCCTTTAGAGAATGGCAGCTTCATTTTTAACTTGATATTTTAAAAAAATACTTCACTCAAAATAGCAAAACAATCTATTAAAAAAGGCAAAGTTCGAGGACTCACAAAATGTACTACTACTTACATACTACAAAGCTACAGTAATCAAGACAGTGTAGTACTGGCATAAGGATAGGCATTTCAATCAGTGGGGTAGAATTGAGAGTCCAGAAACCCATATGCCTATAGTCAACTGATTTTTTACAAGAATACCAAGACTATTCAATAAGGAGAGAATCACCTTTTCAACAAATGGCGCTGGGACAACTGGATAACTACATGCAAAAGAATGTTTAAAAAAATGAACTCAAAATGGATTAAAAACTTAAATGTAAAAGCTAAAATTGTAAAACTTAGAAGAAAGCATGTACATACATCAGAATCTCAGATTAGTCAATGGTTTGTTAGTTATGATACCAAAAGCACAAGAAAAAAATAGTCAAACTGGACTTCATCAAAATGAAAAACTATTCTGCTTCAAAAGACATTATAAAAAAAATAAAAAGACAACACACAGAATGGTAGAAATGGTAGACAACACACAGAAATTTGCAAGTCATATATCCAATAAAGGTCTAGATCTAGAATCTATAAAGAACTTTTATATTTCAACAATAAAAAGACAACCAATATTTCAAAAAAAGCTACATTACCTGATAGTTCTCTAAAGAAGATGTACAAGTAGCCAATAAGCACATAAAAGATGCACAATGGCATTATTCATTATAGAAATGCAAATTGAAAATACAGGATATATCACTTAATACCCACTAGGACAGCAATAATTATTTTTTTAAAAAAGGAAAATAAACGTTGGTGAAGATGTGGAGAAAGTGGAACTCTCATACATTGCCAGCGAGATTATAAAATGGTTCAGACACTGTGGAAAACATATTGGCAGTTTTCTCAAAAAAGTAAACATAGAATTACTATATGACCCAGCAATTCAACTCCTAGGACTTTACCCAGGAGAAATAACATATCTATCCTAAAGCTTGTACATGAACATTCATAACAACATTATTCATAATAGCTAATAAATGGCAACAGCCTAAATGATCAGCTCATGAGTGGATAAACAAATGTGGTAGATTCATAGGACAAAATGTTATTCAGCCATAACAAGAAACGAAGTGTGGATTGAGGCATGCTACAACATGGAGAAACTTTTAATACATTATGTTAAGTGGAAGGTGCCAGACAGAAAAGACTGCATATCGTGTGATTCCATTTAAATGGAATGTTCACGGTAGGCAAATCCATAGAGACAGAAGGGTAATTAATTAGTGGTCGCCAGGGGGCTAGGGAGAAGGGAATTGCGAGTGACTACTAATAGAACCAGAGTTTATTGTTGGTGTGATGGATATGCTTTGAAATTTGATAGCGGGGATGGTTGTACAAAATTAAGAACATACTCAAACTCATTGATTTGTACTTTTAAAAATGGTTAAGTTTATGTCATGTGAATTACATGTCAATAGTAATAAAAATTATTAACCAACATATGCTTCCTATTTTCTTTAGAATGTTGATACATTGATACAAATCAGCTAAAAAAAATAAAGCACAAGAGTTATGCCATTAATATTTGTTTTATAAAAACACGTTTTACATTCTAGTTGAAAAGTTAAAGTTTATTCAGATTATGATCAGGAGTAGGCAGAGGCCAAGGGAAGGCCACGTTTAAAGGACTTAGTTGTCAAGACTCCTTTGACTAATTTTTAAACTCCCACATGATAATTCATCTGCTCATCAAAGCATCACTTTGAAAAAACAATTTTTATTAAAACGTTACGGTACAATAATTAGTGGGTCAAATCCTGTCTCATAGGTACAAATTAGTCATTTTGAAATATGTACGAATTCTTGTGGTGCATGGAACAGCTGTTTGACTGATGCCGACCTGTGAGGCTCTGATGTGCTACTGCAACCTTTCAGTGTGTTTCCTGGTGAAGAGTCCACCAACAGTATCTGCTTCCTTTTCCTTAAATGTGTTTTTAGGAAGTTTATCCCTTGGGAGGACCACCCATGTGAGTGGATGTCAGATTCACTCATATCATAAGTCCATAAATCATATAGACTTAATCTTGTTATTACAGCAGGTCTTTTTTTTCCATTTCTGTTCCTTTTGAAGAGTTCAAAAGCTGAAATACTAGCCCCAATGAACTCCCCATCACATCTAAGGAAAGCCTAATATTTCTAATTATAGAGGAAGGACCCTGGTCTGCACTATAAGTAAGAAGTTAGCATTTTCATTATTTTGTGTGACAAACTGTGTTCTTACCGACCATTTCACTCCAGATATAGCTTAGTATTTTTTTTATTGAGATTTCAGGAAATGATAGCATCGTTTTTTAATAGTAAAGATATAAATAAAGATTCTGAAGCAGTCTGTGGTCTTAGTATTTGGGAATGATTAGTCATATTGGGGACTGCCCTGATAGTAGGGTGGACTGGGGGAATTACCCTCAGAGGTTAATTATGAAATTCATGTAAAATGGATGAAAAGTCATCTTAACGGACAGAATGACAAATAAGGCAAGAAGAAGAGGGGAAAGCTAGTTGGCAAAACAAACCTCAGCAATGCCTCTTCCAGCACCATCTAGGAAATTATAGGATTTGGGAATTCCTGTCCTAGTGGGAAGGCCATAGCCAGTGTTATAAGCAAACATGGAGGACCTGCTAGCAATACAGTTCTTCTGCAAGATGGCTGCATCAGGCCACATTAACCTGATAACATTAAAATCAGATTTGCCTGCCTTCCTTTCCCCCATGGATTCAATGTTCACTGGCAACCTTTGAACACGTCTTCTATGAGACATTGTCATAGTGGTTAGGTATCCACACTCTAGTTTACATTATGTGGGTTCAACTCTCATCTCTACCACTCACTAGCATTGTGATCTTACAAGTTTAAAACCTCTGACTTTATCTATAAGAGGGTTTTAACCACAATTCCTACCGAAAGACTTGTGAGGTCATCATGGAAAATGCTTGACACTGTGCCTGGCACGATGTTATTGTTAATAAATGCTAACCATTATGGTCATTGTTATTCTAATAACAATAGTATGTCTATGAAAATAGAATGGGCTTCTCACATGTGGCAATTATGTTTTTCATTAAAAATTACTAAATTGGGCATTTTGACTTAATACATTAATCACCTAAACTTAGTGTAATTCTTAATATGTTAATCACCTAAACTTACACTAAGTAATTCTAAGTAATTCTTTATAGGAAATTACACTATAAAGTGTAAAGACGGAAAAGACGGCAGGTGGGCTGACAGATTCAGGTTTCTGATCCTGCCAAGCCACGGTCATGGCAAATCCACCAAGGCCACAAAAATGCCATCTTGTGAAGCCCCTTGGGGTCTGCCTCCTGGTCTTTCCCTGAAAATGCCATCTCAGTCAGAAGCTTGCTTTAAATTTCCTTAAGAGGAGATTCTATGGAAGAAGTAACAAAATGGGATCAATGGTTCATATGGTGAGTGAAAGCTGAAATACTGATCTGCTGAAGACTGAGCTTCTATATTTCCGGTCATACCCTTTTCTAAAACCTGTCAAAGGCTTCCCTTCTGCTTTTAGGATAAAATCCAAACTCTGTGCTAGAGTTCCACAAGGAGTCCTCCCTGACTCCTTCTGCCTTTCCAGCCACGTTCTGCAATTCTCTCTTGCCTCACCATGCTCTAGTTCAGGGGTTGGCAAACTAGGAAAGTTTGGTAACATTTTATTGGAACACAACAAATCCCTTTGTTTCAGTATTGCCTATGGCTGCTTTCACACTGCAGTGGCAGGCTTGGATGGTTGGGAAAGACACCATATGGCCCCATTGTAATTGTATGGTAACATTTAACTGTACAGGACTTGGGAAATTAGGTCTAGCTGTGAGTCCAAGAAAAGGAAATGATTTTGTTCATCAGCTAACAATATTTGCCATAAAAGCAAAGCAATGTGAGTGGGGACCCTAAAAGTTCCCACTGTTTTCACCATTCTGACTACCACCCACTCCCCACCAAATGTCCCTGAGGCATACCCTGCAGACCTTATTACTTTGGGGCACACGTTTTGAAGAGGCTGACTTTACTAATTTGACTTGGCATTTTGATTAAAATTACTTTCATATTTTGATTAAAGTTATAACTGCGTGATAGAGACATACTCATATCACCAGTGCTTTAAGGACACACAATGGGAAGCTGATGACTTCTAAACCATTTCACATTGACTCTAAATTCACTGCTTAATAATAAGTAACAATGATAATAATAGTAACAGATGTGTACTACTCACATATAGCACCATCTTATCTCATCCTCACTTACGGTAAGTGCTTTTGTTATTCATTTTTTAGATGAGGAAACTAAGGAGAAGAGATGTTAAGTAACTTGCCCAGGTTACACAATAGGAAGTAATGAATAATGGATCCAGGATTTAAAGCCAGTAGTCTGACCACTGAGCACCAATTAATTAACTTCAGCTATACAATCTCATCATATGGTTAAATGAATACCTCATTCTTGTATAATAATTTACAATTACAAATTGGTGAGGATCCTCATTTTCCATATTAGAAACCAAAGCATGAAAATGTTAAGAGATTTGGCAAGATTATGTAGCCATTTTTCAGGCCAAAGAATATTAGGAACTTGGTCTTCAGTTTCTCCCGCTCAAAACAAAATGTAAACTTGAACTGTATGCAACTCTCTCTGCTATGGCAGTCGTGCACCTAGAACCCAGTGGGCACTAAATCAGAATAAACTATCTGGATGGCATTTTAGCTACATATATCCAAAATAAAAAGAGCCAAATATTTATAAAGAAAATGAGAGGCAATGTAACAGTAATAAAAATTGGAAACGACCTTAATATTAACTAGTAGTAGAACGTTTAAATTAATTATATTGCATCCATAAGATGAAATGTTGCCATCAAAAATCATGGGTTTTTGTCTGGTGCAGTGGTGCCTGTAATCCCAGTACTTTGGGAGGCCAAGGTGGGAAGATCACCTGAGGCCAGGAGTTTGAGACCAGCTTGGCCAACATGGTGAAATCCCTTCTCTACTAAAAATACAAAAAAAATTACAGGTGGGTACCTGTAATCCCAGTTACTCAGGAGGCTGAGGCAGGCGAATTGCTTGAGCCTTGGAGGCAGAGGTTGCAGTAAGCTAAGGTTGCACCACCGCACTCCAACCTGGGTGAGAGAGTGAGACTCCATCTCAAAAAAAAAAAAGGAAAAAAAATCATGGTTTTCTAATAATATGGGGTAATGCTCACAATAAAATAATAAGCATATATATTGTATATATATAAACACATATACACACATACATATTAACTTTATTTTAAATATATCTTTATGAATTTCATGCTTTTATGTTAGATTATGTTTTCTAAACTCTGTTAGTTTACTGAATAACTTCACAGGAAATGTATTAAAATATTTACCATGGATATCTCTGGATGTGAGATGATGGTAGATTTTCTTCTACATATTTTTCTGTACTTTTTTACTTTCTCCAGTGAAGATATATTACTTTTATGAGTAGGAAAGTTTCACAGTACATGTTGTTATATAGACTGAATGTTTGTGTCTCCCCAAAATTCATACGCTGAAATCCTAACCCCCAATATGATCGTGTTAGGAGGTAGGGCCTTTGTAAGTAATTAGGTCATGAAGGTAGAGCCCCATGAATGGGATTTGTGCCCTTATAAAAGAGTCATGGAAGAGCTCTGTCACCCCTTCAGCCTTGTGAGGACACAGTGAGAAGACAACTGGCTATGAACTAGGATGCAGGTCTTTACCAGACACTGAATCTATCAGTGCCTTGATCTTGGACTTCCCAGCCTCCAGAACTGTGAGAAATAAATGGTTGTTGTTTAAGTCACCAAATCTATGGTATTTTTACTGTAGCAGCATGAACACACTAAGACACATGTTATTTTAAGGAAAGATGCTAATACCCTGTCCTTCACAGCCTGCCTCCCCAGAAAGTTCCCACCATGTTTAGGGGTGTTGAGCCTTCTCTGCAATCACTAAAAACACACCCCCACTTTATAAGTAATTCTATTTAGCAATTTCCAGTTAACCAGTACCAAATAAACATATCTTGAATTCAGTCATCTATATAAATGTTGTTTATGTAGACATGCTGGAGGAGAGAGGAGAAGGTTATGATCTCTTTATGGTTTCATGGGATGTACTGTTTGGTCCCTTTCTGGGGCCAAGAGGGTACAGGTTCAGACATGGTTTAGGACACCAGGGTTCCAGGACTGGGTAAGAAATGTGGCTCAGGAGCTTCTGGGGAGCACAGATGGGCCACACCCTTCCCCAGTGCATTCATTTTTCAACAGGGATTAGGAACTTTCAGAGAAAAGACTGAAATCCTGCCCACCAAAGCACTGCAAACCTATGTCTGAGAAAGTAGGGTGTTTGCAGATGGAGAACAGATTATAGAGAAGAACAAGTGCCTCCTCTGAAGAACTAAACTGGCACTACAATTCCAATAAGAAAAGTTGGTGTTATGCATGTTCTCACTCATAAGTGGGAGTTGAACAATGAGAACACGTTGACACGGGGAGGGGAACATCACACACCTAGGCCCGTCAGGGGTTGGGGGGCAAGGGGAGGGAGAGCGTCAGGACAAATACCTAATGCATGCAGGGCTTAAAACCTAGGTGATGCCTCATGTTCTCACTCATAGGTGAGAACTGAACAATGAGAACACTTGGATACAGGAAGGGGAACATCACACACCGGGGCCTGTCGTGGGGTGGGGAGAGGGGAGGGATATAATTAGGAGATATACCTAATGTAAATGACAAGTTAATGGGTGCAGCACACCAATATGGCACATGTACACATATGTAACAAACTTGCACGTTGTGCACATGTACGCTATAACATAAAGTATAACTAAAAAACAAAACAAAATAAAACCTAGGTGATGGGTTGATAGGTGCAGCAAACCACCATCGCGCATGCATACCTATGTAACAAACTGACACATTCTGCACATGTATCCCAGAACTTAAAGTAAAATAAAATAAAATATAATAAAATAATTAATTTATTTTAATTAATAAAAGAAAAATTGGTGTTAGCAGAGAGTGGGGGTTACAAGTAGTTTCCCAACTGAAATCAAAACTTGCCTGTACCCAGCCACCCTAGCGGCACTTTTGCAGCCTTGGAGAAAGGTGCTGTGGGTGTGATTTGGAAGAATAATAACTCTGTAAAAGGTAGTAACACTTTGGGGTTTGAACAGCTTTGGAGTGGGGCCCCTGGATGAGCAGACTATAACAATTACTACAGCAATTACATCCTCTGGCTTTGAATGACATTTATATGGGTTTGGGAACAGAGATGACTCTCCCTGAGGGGGTGATGGTAGCTGCAAAGCTGAGCAGAGTTTCAACCTTGGCGGGGGTGGAGGAGCAGAATATGTGTACAACTATCAGGATTGGGGGTCAAAACTGCCTTGCTTGGCTCAGCATATCTCCAGCGAGGAAGCCCTGTCCTGAGCCACTAGAATAGCTGGTACTGGGTGCATCTGCAGTGCCAGCCTAGCTGAACGTAGCACCAAGTGTGTTCATCTCACTTTGCTGAGCGGGAGGTGACACTGGACCAGTGATCTGAATCACCGAATTATACATTTAAAATATGTAAGGCACTAGGTAAAAAGTGTTATAAAGAAATAAGGTCACAACAAGGTAGTAAGGCATCTAGCAGATATTCCAAATTCACAAACGTTGGTCCTGCAGGATTTCCAGGTGGTGATGACTGTGGTGGCAACAGGGATGGGGACAGATTTCTAGTCCTGAGGGGCATCTTTACGGAAATATCAGAGCCTGGGTCCATGGATTCTTGCCATAGTGGGGACACAACTGAACTATTTCTGGCTGCACGTCAGCACCCTTAGGCATTTCCAGAAATATTTAGGGGAAAGGCACTCTTTAAAAGGCTGAAGTAAAGCAGGGACACTCACAATTGGTGAAGTGTGAGATGCTCGGGATGAGTTTGTTTAAACAAAGTAAGCCAAAGGGGCTATTAAAGCGTACGGTTCCCCATGAATTCAATGTTTTTCTTTAAGCAACTCAACTTCTGTGGCTACTTGTTATAACTATTTCAAGGAGCTGCCCTTGGAAGACTTCGCTTTTATGAGGTGTAAGAAAAACCATGACTCAGGTAAATCTGTCAACATTTTCCCATAGAAAGTTTATCTTTAGAGGTTCCTCCCGCCAGGATCCTCTCCATCCGTCCACAGCCTACTGAGTAACCCAACGACTATTGCATTCTCTGCCCCATGTTCATTCTTTCCTTTTTCCTATTCAAACTTCAACTATCTCTAATGGCAGAAAAGTGATCTGATATATAACGTCACCTAAAAGGACAAATGACTGACAGTAGCTCGATTTAGTTTCCATTTTAAAGGAGGATGTTTGGAGTCCACAGTGCCTTAATGGAAAGGAATTGGGCTAATTGTGAAATTCTTTCAACAAGGCAGACCATTGGTGGGAGGCTTTTGGGCAGGGGAGCTTCCTGGAATCTGTTAATGATATACCCCAAAGGCAACTCAGCTGACTCATAAAGTTAACTCTGGTGGTGCTGATGATGTTACTAAGAAGCCCTAAGCCTGTGCTGCCTAAAGTTCACAGAGTTTTATTTAACATATTCTTTTGAGCTAGGCAGAGAAGAAATGATCATCCCTCATTAACAGCAGGGATACTGAGGACTAGAGATGACCACTCATTTGCCCAAGTGTCTCCGCTAGCAGCTGATGGAACCCGCGCTTGTGCGGACAAATAAAGGCAGAGGGTCCAAGACAGGGTTGTTAACCTTGGCTGTTATTAGCACCTTGGAATAATATTAAGCTGTAAGGGGCTTAAGGATCAGCTAAATTACCTGATCTGTAAGCCTCTCTCTTGTTCTCATCCCCCATATCCAATCCTCCAGCAAATCCTGCAAGCTTCACATTCAAAATAAACACTTTTCACCATCTCCACTGCTCCACTCCGAGGCCTCACCTCTCTCATGTTGTGGCAGCTTCCTGACTGCTCTCCTTTCTTCCACACTTGCCTGTCTACAGTTAAGTCTTCATACACCAGTCAGAGGGATCCTGTTAAAACCTAAGGCAGGTCAGGGCAGTCCTTTGCTTGGAATCCTCAGCAGCTCCTCTCTGCACATAGAGTCAAAGCCCAGTCTGCACCTGGCCCCTGGCTGCCCTGATGGCCTCAGCTCTGGTTCTCTTTGCTCCAGTTGGACTGTCTTTCCTGTTCCTCAAACTTGCCACGCACCTTCCTACCTCAGGGCCTTTCTACTGGCTATTTCCCCCTGCCCCTTGAGTCTTCCAGATATTCCCATCACTGGCCTCTTTAGTTTATTCAGACCCCTGGTCAAATGTCACCTCCTAGAGAAGCCCCACCCCCCCGCCACTATCACTTTCTAGCCCCTCATTGTGTTTTAGCACTCCTTATAGCACTTTTTACCTAACACATTATATATATTTTAAAACACGTTGTCTCGCTCTCCTCTCTAGATGGAAGCTCCATGTCAGTTTTGTTTTGTTCCCTGCTGTATCTTCATGGCCTACAACAGCACTTGGCGCATACTTGCTGAATAAATGAAACTGAGAAACTCAGAACAACCTATTTCTTTTTAGATAAAGCCCACAAAAATGTTTTCTTCCTGTTCAGTTTAAACTTTCCAGCACACAACATCAGTCTTGTGATTGTCTTTTTCTCTGGTGCTCCGACCTCTGAGTAACCTTTATCAAGTAACTTTGTTAGAACTCACTTTACCCAGCTATAAAATGGGAATAAAAATATAACCTACCTTCCTTCTCAGACACTTTAATGAAGCAAAGTCTTCTTTGTTCTTTGAGGAAAGGAGCCAGGCAGATGAAAATTCCTCTCACTAAGGTACAACTAAAGCCCCAGGAGGGCAGGAGCTGCATTTTGTTCCTCCCCATTCTCGCACAGAGAAGGCCCTCATTAAGTGCTTATTGAAGTTAATATCTATGGGACACAAACTGCATCTGCCTCTGCACCAGTAGCCACAGAAGCCGGCCCCTTTCCTGGGCTAACTGCTCTGAGAGCACCAGAATGAAATCTGACTTAGATATGACGCAGATTCCTTTTTCCAGAAGAAGCCAACTACACAACTCTTGATGAACAAATAGCTACTAATGATGAGCACAAACCAGAGAATTTCAGAAGTGAAGAAAATTTCAGATCAGAAGATCCTGTCTCTTGGGTATAACTTTTTTTTGGAGAGACCCTGACTAACACAGCGACTCTCCTAATCATGGTGAATTTCCTGGTTCAGCTCAGAGCCACTGATTCAGCAGATATTCCCCCAGGCAGATCCTAACAGAAACCAACATGTGAGGATTGATGCTGGGAACTTTATCATGCTCAACAAGGATTTGAAAACTAAATGAACGCGTGCATATTCACACTAAGCAATTTGCCTCCCTGCCTTCACCACTTTCCCTTTTATTCTTCTCTTATCCCCTTTCTGACTCTGTTTCTATTCCTTCCCCACTCATGCCCCAGTGCTTCTGTTGGACACGGGCATTTTACAGTCCTGCAGGGCTTGAAAGATTTCTGACCTTCCAAGGTTCAGTGATTTGGTATCAGAAGATCTAAGTTTTCTCCTTCTCTCTGCCATTTAAAGAAGCGTGTTGCAATTTCCCCAGCAGAAGTGAAAGTGATTCGCCTCTACTCAAATGTCTGCACAGGCACAAGAATGAGGGCAAGAGGGAGCAAGAGAAGAGGAAGAGGTACCTTTTGAATGGGGTGAAAGCAAACCCTTACATAACCTGACCACACAAGAGGAGGAAATGAAAACTTGGGTTCAAGGGCAATTTTGTCATTGGTTATAAGTCTGTGTCATCAAGCAGGTGCTAGAAAAACAAATTTTATTTTGATTTTAGACATTCATTTTAAGAACTGGATTTTCCTAATTTCTCATTCCCAACGAGGATCTATACAAGAATGCACAATTTATAGTTAATTTGGAAATGAATAAAATATTAACATACCTTTTGTTTCCCCTAAAACATAATACCTAAATTCGTGTGATGCCTTGGTTACCATCCTACACATGTATTTGGATTGTAAATGAGCTCAGTTTTAAGCACATTTGTAACAGTAGAACAAGTGAGAGTTGCATTACATGGCCAAATTGATATTGATGATGGTGGCCTCAAGAATGGATTCCATCCCAAGACATCTGATCTGCAGACAGTTGAGCATTCATAGCAGTTTTGACTTCATTGACTTCATTGGCTCCAGTCAGAAGGTTTTCATCTAGTGCATTCAGTTACCCTGATTTCTAATTACAATAGAATCTTTCAAATAGATTTGTTTCCGGAGAGCTTACTTGAGACAGATTAAATGGCAGAAGTTGCAAAGGATGTCATTGTTTTACATAAAATATCTGTGGAAATTACGCCTAGAAACTTGTTGCCTTTTTATTTTAAAAGTTGCTATATACAAAATAACAGTCATGTCAAATAGTTACCACTGTGGCAACAATCATTATGGTACATTTGCAATTGTTCTAAAAAGTTAATATGGAAAAGTTACCAGAATTAAGTGGTGATGTTTTACTTAAAGATTTACAATTTATTAAGGATGTAAAAAGAAATGAACTCTAAGAAACGTGTTACTGTAGTTGTTGAAAGAATATTGTCAAGGTCTTTATCATATTAAGTGGCTCCATAGAAGGTAGTTCCTTTAGATTTTAGTGTTAGCTGCTACAAAACTGCTGGTTTGTTTTAATCTTAATCTTTTGGAAACCATAGGTTTTTTTGTTTTTTTTTTTAAAATATAGCAGTGATCTTATTTTCCTTTGTGCTTTTGTTGGTAGGAAGCTCAGAGCCCAAATTACAATCTCTAGTGACTCCTATTGAACTTTATATTTGCACTTCTTTTAATTTCTTTCTTTTAGGGTGGAAGTAGGGTTTTATTAATTTTTCCCTGGATTTATTTGCTTCACAATATTTCTCTTCACTTTGATTCAACTGTTTCTTTTCTCTTTTTCTATGATATATGTTCTTAAAAGCTGGCATGAAGGGAAGTAGAGTATATCTGGTCTCAACGTGATAAACTTAACACATCCAAAATCATCACCTTAGTGCAACTATTTATCCCATCTTACTATTATTTTAGAACAATGCATTTAGAATGCTATCATCCTTCTTGAAGTTTTAAAATCATTTAATTCTTCTCTGAATTAGTGTACGCTGTACTTAGGTTTACATCTTAATCTTTTATATTTTGTTTGTTTTTATCCTTTGCTTCAGAAGAAATTAATGTGCACTGTGACCTTAGTTTCTATTAGTCATCAACTTGGGGACTAACACGACTGCCTCACTGTCAGTGAGTATCTTTTTGTGATAGTTCCAGGAGGGGTGATTAATCTCATCTGATTCATCATGTTCTTTCACTCTGTCTGCCCAGTGACTATGGCCTTGCATTTATTTCTTTACCATCTAATTCAACTTAATTATTTATTATTTGACCATTTTACATTCTCTCTCTTTCTTCCTGTCTCTTGCACAGAACTTGCCATTCCTTCTCCGTTTCCATTCAGCCTCCTTTGCTGGTTCCTCATCTCCCCTACATCATAATGCTGGAGTGCCTCAGGGCTCAGTCCTTGGGTCTCTTCTCTTACCTGCAAATACCTTTACCTTGGTTGGTTCATTTAACCCAATGGCTTTAAATCAAATTTCTACACTGAAGACTGAAATTTATGTCAGTAACTTGCATGTCTCTTCTGAACTCCAGACTCACGTATGCAGCAGCCTACTCATCCTGTCCAGGTAGATATTTAGTAGGCATTTTAAACTTACTCAGAACTGAACTTCTGGTCTCTACCCATAACAAACAACTGTGCTTTTCCTGCAGCCTTCTTCTATTCACTTTAGAGCAATTCCAACTCTATCCTTTCAATTGCTTAGGCCTTCGAAAGTCTTGGAATCATCCTGAGTCCTCATGTTCTCGTACACCTCACATCCAGGCCATTAGCCCAATACTGTGATTTCTAGCTGCAAGATATATCCAGCTCTATCCTATATTTGCTTGGCTGCTAGCAGCATGACCCCAGTCACTGTCATCTCTTGCCTGGGTTAGCAACAGCCTCTTTTATTCCTGGCCCTGTTCCTACCCTTGCCCTGGAATGCACTCTTCTGCATTCAGCAGCCAATGGGGTCATGTGATAATGCATCCCCAGTAGAAAAGAAAAGCCTTTTCACCTCACTCATAGTTAAAGCCACAGTCCTACAATGGCCTTCCCAGCCCCACAAGATCTGGACCCCAACCTCTCTGAGCCTTCTTCTCACTCATGCTTCAGCCACTGTCCTTTCCCTGGCCTCTCCCAGCCACATGCCTCTCCCCAGGCAGGGTCACTCTGTTTGCACACATCCCTCAGCTGCCCTCACTCCTTATTTCTTTCAGGTTTTTGCTCAAGACTTCTCTCATCAGAGACTCTTCAGGTCAAATATCTGATCATCCTACTGAAAATTAAGGCTCTTCTTCTAGCCCCACCCTCTCTATCCTCATTCTTGTTTTATTTTTCACTGTAGCACTTATTATCATTTCAGATACCATATATTATTATACTTATTTATTGTCTATCCCCACTTCCTTCTTCCCCCAGAGTATAAACTCCACGCGGCTAGGGGTTTTTTGTTCGTTTGTTTGTTTTAGACAGTCTCACCCTGTTACCCAGGCTGGAGTGCAATGGCACGATCTCAGCCCACTGCACTTTCTGCCTCCCAGGTTCAAACAATTCTCCTGCCTCAGCCTCCCGAGTAGCTGGGACTACAGGCACCCACCACCACGCCTAGCCAAGTTTTGTATTTTTAGTAGAGATGGGGTTTCACCATGTTGACCAGGCTAGTCTCAAACTCCTGACCTCATGATCCACCTGCCTTGGCCTCCCAAAGTGTTGGGATTACAAGTGTGAGCCACTGCACCCGGCCGAGGGCAGGCTTTTTATCTGTGTTGTTTATGTGGTCTGCTGGACACCTAGAACAGTCTCCTATATGTAGGTAGCTCAAAAAATATTTATTGAATGAATGGATGAAACCAAATACTCTGGCCTCGTTGGCACTAATTCTAAACTGTTAAGCTAATGAAACAGAGTGCCATCTAAAATAAATTAATAGAATGAAGCAAGTCCCCATTGTCAAAGCAAAATAGAAAATTAAAGCAATAACTAGTTAATTAGGGCAAAGGGATTTTTTTAACTGTGTTATAGGATCATATAGGACCATGGGACTGAAAGAAAACCTGAGCTCTCACTCAGTCCTGCCTCCTAACTGCAAGACCGAGAGGGTACATTCCAACCATGTCAAAGAGGATCTTTTCTGTGTTAAGGGTATTTGGAGAAATACTCTGGTTTTTCAGTCATTCATATTTTTTCTCTTTAATGTTCAACCACTCACCATCTGCTTCCCTTCTTAGAAAAGTCGTATCTCTACCTTAAATAACACTGAAATGAAAGGCCAACTGTGAGTACATGCAAACTCCTACTTCTCTTTATCTTTGACTATCTGGCCCCAGATAAGAATGGAAAAAATACCATGTTCCTCAGGTGTCTAGTATCAAAACAATGGTAACTCTACCAAAGGTACTAAAAACTTTAGCCTTTTCCTAAGTTATCCCGAGTAATTTCCTTTTAAATATATTTTTTCTATTATAAGTTTAAATTTTTACTTTTTAAAAAAAAGTAGAGGGTGGGGTGTGGTGGCTCACACCTGTAATCTCAGCACTTTGGGAGGCTGAAGCAGGCAGATCACTTGAGGTCAGGAGTTCAAGACCAACCTAGCCAACATGGTGAAACCCTGTCTCTAGTAAAGATACAGTGAGCCAGGCGTGGTGGCAGGTGCCTATAATCCCAGCTACTCAGGAGGCTGAGGCATGAGAATTGCTTGAACCTGGGAGGCAGAGGTTGCAGTGAGCCGAGATTGCACCACTCCACTTCCGCCTGGGTGACAGAATGAGACTCTGTATCAAAAAATAAAATAAATAAAATAAAATAAGGAAGAAACTGCCAGCTCATCTTTTAAAAGTATGTACACTATAAGTCAAATTCTGTTATGGGAATGTGCTACAGTTTTTTAAAATCTCATAAGGTAAGATTTTCTGGTCAAGGGGAAGGTCTATTTTTTGCTAAAATATTATTTATGTTAGATATTGCTTGAAATCGATTTAAAACACTGGCAAGTTTCCAATGAAACAAAAGAGTTGCAGCATGAGAGAAGGTAGGTTAGACTGGAAGTTAGGAGACCTGGCTGGAATCTGGTTCCCATTATGTGATGAAGCTGCTGTGTGAGCTTGAGGCAAGTTCCATCTTTCCGGCCTTGAATTGACCTGTAGAATGAGAGCCTTAGATGTAAAGGAACTATGTATTCTCTTTCATCTCTAGGATTTATGATTCTTTGTATAGTTGAAATAAATTTAGTCTGAAGTTTTTAATTTTGATTTTCTCTCTTCTTCTTTCCCTTTTTCCTTCTTCCTTATCTCCTTCCTTTCCTTCCTTCCTTCCATCCATCATTATTTATATTTTGCTTCTCTATTTCTTTTTTCTATCTATTCTTTCTCCTTTTTTCTTACCTTTCCTTTGTCTTTCGATTACCTTCTTGTCTACTTCTTTATCTTTTTACTTGTCCCTTTTCTTTCCTTTTCCATTTATTTTTTTCTTTCCTTTTCTCTTCATTTTTCCTTCCTTCTTTCCAGCTTTCTTTGTTTCTTCTCTTTCTTTCATTCTTTTTCTCAGCAGCAAATCACTTGACATTTCAACAAATCCACAAAGTAGCAGTAGTTTTATGGGCTGGTATTAACACCTATTATGACCAGCCAGGCATTGCAAACTGATGTGAGTGCCGATAGGCCCGCTTTTAGGCCATGCGTGGAAAGTAGCCAAATCTGCACATGGCTATTATTTAATGATGCCCAGAGTCAAACAGGAAGCTTTCGGCAAATTGCCTCACAAATTATACAGTGGCTCCCTGCCTGCTTGTTATTGGCATGAAATAGATTTGTGAAACCAGCTTTTGACATCCAAATTATTTCTCTGTCTTTTACACATACACACACACAAACACACACACACTCAAAGCTACCCTTTTAACATAAAAATTAAAACTATATTTAGATAGGAAATGTCATAATCAAAGAAAGCATAAACAAAAACTTGAGAAAATATTTACAACATAATGACAATCACAAGGTCTGATTCCCAAAATATGCAAAAGGTTATTACAAATTATTAATGTATATAATTTCAATATAAAATGGGCAAAATTTATGAATAGATAATTCACACAGAAGGAAATAAAAATGTCCAGCAAACATAATATTCTCAACCTCAGTAATGAAAGAAACTCAGCTTGAACGGGTCATTTTTTTTTAAAGAAAAATGTATTGTTTTTAACAAAGTATAATGCTTCAAACTGGCCTGAATAATAATATTAGTAGTGTATATTTTCTCTTCCTTAACTTTTAATCTTACCATACATACTTTCAAAGTGACTAAAAATACTTTCTCCCAATAAACAACTTTGCCCAATAATATCCATCCCCTCCCTGACCCCAGTTCTCTTAAAACTCTAGGTTGTTAAGAAATTGGGGAGTATTTTTTCTGAGTAACGTCCTATGCAAGCCAAATTCTTTTTTTTTTTTTTTTTTTTTTTAAGAGACAAGGTCTCACTCTGTTGCTCAGGCTGGAGTGCAATGGCGCTATCACAGCTCACTGCAGCCTCAAACTCCTGGGCTCAAGGGATGCTCCCATCTCACCCTCCTGAGTGGCTGGGACTACCGACACATGCCACCACGCCTGGTGAATTTATTTTATTTTATCTTTTGTTAAGAAGGGGCCTTGCTTTGTTGCCTAGGCAGGTCTCAAATTCCTGGCCTGAAGCGATCCCCCTAACTTGCTCTCCCAAAGTCCTGTGATTATAGGTATGAGCCACAACACCTAGCCTTGCAAGACAAATTCTGTCAGACTGGGTCACCAATTATTCTTCTCTTTCCCTCATCCCTACTAAAATGCTCAGAGTATTAGATATCATCATCCTTATTCAAATATTTGTTATAAAACTGGAAAGAGTTGGCCAACCTTGGAAACCTTTTTCACTTCTATCTCTTGCTTAATCAGTATAATAGAAAGCTAAGAGAATAGGATTTGGAGTCAAACCAAACCTAGCCTTCATCTTAGCGCTGATATTTAGTATTGTGTTTCCTTGGGTAAGTTCCTTATTCTCTTGGAGCTCAATCTTCTCATCTATCTGCAAAACAGGGCTAACCATAGCATCTTTTTCATAAGGCTGTGGTGAATATTTAAGTGCTGTTATGAATGTGAAGCATATAGCAGAGTACCTAACACAGGACAAAATAAACAAACTGCTGAGATAACGATGTCAATGACGATGAAAGCTTACAAAAGTAAGAGAACTGGTCAGAACGCTGATGAGAACTCCGTATAGAATCTGCAAATTTAGAAAGAAGAGACTGAATCTCACTTAAATCCCAAGCAAAGAACTTTGCAACTTTTTCAGGGTTTGAATCTAAGCCTGTTGAAATCCCACTGAGTCAGTACAATGCTGAATGATGTCTCCTTCTGGTGAATAGCCAGGCTGTAAAATCCTTCACAAATTTAAATACAGTATAGTGGGGGAAACAGATCAGAAAAGAGTGACAATAGTCAGAACAGTAGGGGAGGCAAACACACACCAAGGTCTATGTCTAATTTTGATACAATATGGGTCAACATCCAATAATATTCCTAAGATGATAAGTAACCTTGACAACCCAGCTGATGCAGGCACTGAAAGAATAAGAGATTCACAGGGAGGAACAGGAGAAAATCTGGGCCATTTTCTTGGTTCAGCGCCTTTTGCTCTGTAGAAAATTCCTTATTACTTGTAAACCAAAGTCTTCTACTATTTAATTAATAAACATCTATTAAACACCTGTAATGCGCCAAGAAAATAGTTTAGACCTTTGGGGATATAGAGGTCCCCTGCTCACAAAGACTGTCAGGGAGGACATTCTTATTCACAACCAAGTAGGATACAGCTCAACCCACACAGTAAGCCTGCAAGCTCAATACACCTAGTGAAAACAACAAAGTCACTGATTAATTTTGACTGGGATATGCTAATAATGTCAATAACAAATATAATACTGATAATAATAAATAGACTAGGTTTTGCTGCAGCAGCAAACAAATCTCAGTGGCCCCATACAACACAATTTTATTTCTTGATCATGCTCCACAGCCATGTATTAGGTTGGTACAAAAGTAATTGTGGTTTTACCATTATTTTAAATGGTAGGCAGGGGACCTGTCTCACATAGCCACAGAATGCCACCATTGAGAACAGGCAACCTCCTCAGCTGCTGTGGCAGGAGAAGAAAGCATGGAGAATTGGATACTGGCTCTTAAGAGTGACTTGCTATTGCAGCTCACTGGCCAGACCTTGTCACATGGGCTTACCTAGCTTGTGACTAGAAAGAGGAGTGAGGTACCCAGAATATAGTCTTAGGAGGCTCTTGCTCTTGGGATCACGCAGGTATAGGGTTGACCCCTGTGTGACTCCTTGTAAAAGCCAGTGGCTCCTAGTATTTTTACCTTAGGGACCTCACCGGTCTTATCCCAGTCCCAGCTAACTGAAAGGGGGTTAGGAAATGTCATGTTCCTTATGTTGAGGTAGGGGAGGTCCGTTTTGGGGAGTACTAGAAATGTCTAGGTAACCTAGCCTTGAAACCTTGATCTCATCTGTGGCACTTCCTTTTCTCCCCACCTTTCTGATCCAGGCAGTCACCAAATCTTGGGATTTTAATCAAACATAACAAAAGCATTAATATGTCAGTTACTTAACTATTTGCCAAGAATCGTACTATGCACACTTATGCTTACTGATTCATTTATTCATTCCTGAGACAGCCCTATGAGGAAGCTCCTATCACTACTCCAATTTTTAAAATGAGAAACTTGAGGCTTGGAGAAATTGAGTAACTTGCCCAAGGTCTTCATTTATAAGAGGCAAAGTTGAGATCTGAACACATATCTGACTACAATGCCACTAATCATTGTGGGAGCTCATGCTTATTCAATATTCCAAAAATTTTAAATGAGAGCGTGGCTAGATCAGCCCAAGTCGGAGCAAAGCATACTGACTGGCAGTTTGTGAGAAATGTATATAGATATCATCAATGATTTCAAGCTTATGTCACTGATAAAAAGGGATGGTTTCGTTTTGTTTTGGGTTTTCACATAAGAACGTAGTGCGATCTGTTATTAGAAGATGTAGGATATAGAATAGGGATCAGAAACTCTTTACTAATCAGATGTGTGGTTAGGGCAACTCTCTTCCTCTCAGTTTTGCCAGTGATCAACTAGGAAGCCGAATCAGATCTTTTAAGGCCATTGCCAATATTGACATCACAAAATTTTGTGAGGATGGCAGAAAGAGAGAAGATAAGGAAGAAAAATATTTTAAAAACATAAAAATATTCTGTAGCAAAACTGAAACACTGGTATCTCAAACTAGACAATGTCTGACTGCTAATATTGAAGCGAATTTATCATACTATTTCCAACATTGAACCATATTGGAATAATTCCTTAATCAGAAAAAAAGTGAGATTAGTTGGAAATACAGCAAGAATTTTACATGCTAATTTGGCAGTGATTAAATTTTCTTTTGTCAAATTGTTAATTAAAGTGTTTATTTGGGGTTTGTTGTGCAGCAAATACAGAAGGAGTATGAATAGAGCTAAAAGTTTGACTGCTTCTGAGGCCACTTGGGGCAATCACAAATGGATGAAATGCTGAGACTGAAGATAAAGACAATAGATGCTCTTACAAGGGACCTGGGGGAGAACTGCTTAGTTTAATTAAGGAGGAGGAGCATTTGAAGCGGTCATTAAGGATGAAGTCATGCATATGAATGCACACAAAAACTTTGCCTTTACATTTTTTTCTTTTTTTTTTTTTTTTGTGGAAACATCTGGCAAAAACATGTTGAGAAAAGAAAACTTTTCTGTTTTGTGCAGCAGGATCTTGCTGTGAAGAGATGAAAACTTGAGCTAATTACAGGATGTCTGCAAAAAGAAAGGGCTAGCTTTATATTTTAGACCAATTTTTCTCCCTACAGGGTGGACTGTCTAGAATAAAAGCAGTGGTATGCTGTGGGAAATAAGTATGGGCTAGGAAACAATGAATTGAATCTAATCTATAATACCATACCATGAGGATTATTAAAATAGCATTCAGTATATGCTTGCTTTTGTAAGTGTGCCAAGAAAAGAACAGACAACTCTGAAACTTATATGATGAAGACTGCAGGACTATACATTTTCTTATGTGTAATATGTTGCAGACCTTTTATTAGAAATGTCCCAGCTATTGTACTATATGGAAGTAAATAATGTATCTTTTGGTATTTTGTTTTACGTTTATTTTAAGATTACAGCATCGCAAATCTCTTTCGAAAATTCCTTCCCCAATGTTTCTTTAGCTCCTTTTGCCTTTCCCCACAATCCTACATTCATTTCATCCCTTTTCCAGAGTCCTGTAGACTCTTTGACCTAAAAAAAGCACTTGCAAAAAAAAAAAAAAAAAAAAAAAAGAAAAGAAAAGTTTGGAGTAGCCTCGTCCTAATCTCTCTTAGAGCATCCCGTGTGGCCCTCGTACTAACAGCAAAATATCAAAACTGGAGTGATAGGCCCCCAGGAGGTTAAGCTCATCCCTAGCCAGTTAACAAGTCCTACAGATAACTAACCGTTCTAAAAGGATTAGGATTTGATTTAGGGAGAGCGATGTTTAATCCCAATGGCCTCTTCCTGTGGGAACAAGATGCTTAAAAATCACTAGGAGACTTTCTTTTTCTAACCGTTTTCTGGAGCTGATTGAATAAAAAAGGTGGATTCTTCCCTACCCCCATCTCTAGAATTTGGGTATTTTTTTAAAAAGTTTTTTATAAAGGGCTAGGCTGGTCATTACCTACCTCCTATTTGTGTGACATCACCTACACTGTCATGCTGAGGCTTGTGGGCTCAGGGACTCAGGGAATCTGGCTCCTGTAGCCCAGTTTCCTGGGCACCATGCTGCACCTTGGCCATCTCCTGCGAAACTGTCCACCATCCTCTGACCCTTTGTGCATCACAAGCACTCCACTGTCAAAACTCAGATCTCCTCAGACAGACCCAGAAATCTCAAAATGACTTGGAGAATGTGCTCTTTATTGCTCAATAGTGACATTCTTTCTAGCTCTCTACGCTTCCCACTGCTTGAATGGCGTAAACCCGGGAGGCGGAGTTTGCAGTGAGCTGAGATCCAGCTACTGCACTCCAGCCTGGGAGACAGAGCGAGACTCCGTCTAAAAAAAAAAAAAAAAAAACAAAACAAAACTGAGCCATGTCATCTGCTATTTACTATCATTCTTGGAATGTTGGCTTCCTTTGAGAACTATTTCTCCATAACTATATGTGTATCATATGTGAAAACATTACGAAAAGGTTGTGTGTCTTTTCTGTCTTCTACCTGTTCCGGCTCAGTTGTTGATTTGCAGTCTTTGCAATACAACTATAAACTCCCCAAGGGCCATGACTGTGTCTGCTTTTGCTCATCACTGCTTATCACTCTCCAGAGCCTAGAACTGTTTCTGGCATATAGTAGATGCTCAATAATTTTCCCTGTCAAGCATGGAAGCATAGGAATGAATGCTCTTACTTTGGCCATACACTGTGCTAGGTGCTTTGAGTACAGATATGAATGAGACACAGCTCCTGCTTTCAAACCCTAGGAAAATGACCGATCTTTTAACATGCCTGTCATTGCTCTTGACTTTAAGCAAAGCAAGAGAAATAGAAGTTTCCATTACAGATCTGGTTTAGGGATCCTAAAGGAAACTGTTCCCACATGTCTCTCCCATTAGCCTGACAGCTTGTGGTATTTTCTGTATTTATTAACAATGATAACAGCAATTACAAACATAATTTATGGGTACTCACTCTGTAATGAACAATGCACATAGTGTCTTGCATATATTCTACAGTATTACTCTCAAAATCGCCCCTATACAATAGATATTATTACCATTTTATTGGTGAGGAAAAAGAGGCTCAGAGAAGTTATATGCCTTAGTTGGTATACCACCTACACAGCTGCTAACTGGGGGCAATTGCTTAGAACTCTGGCCTGTTAGAATTCAAAGACCAGACCCATAACCTTGCTCTGTTCTGCCTCCCACTCCTTCCCTATGGCTAAAGTCATTTTGTCAAGAAAAGGCAACACACCAACCAGTATTACTTGGTCTGACTCTGTCACTTATAGAAAGTGAAACTGGGCACATTTTGATTCGATTTTTTCCAACTATTCATTGACATGGGAAGGTTAAGTGTTGGACCCTACTGTATTGAGGAGCTTGAGACTCCTCAGAGGTCACAGAGGTCATAAGTAGCAGACTGCTAGCCTGTCTGGATCACTATACTGTATTCCTTCTACAGTATGGGAAGGGAAGACTCGAGGGATTTCAGAAAGAAATTTTTTGTTTCATATTTTCACCAATGGATGGGACACCACGTAGTCTTTTTGTACTTAGGCCAAAGGAGACCAAACTAGTGATTAGAAAAACATCTGACCAAGAAGGCTAATGATAGTTTTGCCTCATCTGAAAGATAGGAAAACAGTCTGCCTTTTAGCTTCTTCCTCCCTCTGTACCAGGGGTTCTCAACCTGGGGTGTTTTTTGCCTACCTAGGGCAAATTTGGCAATGCCTGGAGACATTTTCTATGGTTGTAACTGGGGTTGGGAGGGTTCTACTGGCATCTAGTGGGTGGAGGCCAGAGGTGCTGCAAAATATCCCATCATGCACAGGGCAGCCTCCCACAACAAAGAGTTACCTGGCTCAAAACCCTTGCTTTAAAGCCATGTTCTGCCTATCCATTAAAAAATAAATAAATAAATCCTCATTCTTCCAAAAAATATAGAAAACCCAGACAGTTCAATAGGCAAGATATCTAAATTAATTATATAAGCACGTTGTATAGGATCACTGAAGAGAAGGGAGATGTTTTACTTATTTATATGAACATGATATTGTTAAAAAAAAAAAAAAAAAAAAAGGATTTCTTCTCCTCCCCACTAGGAGACGCTTGGATAGTATCTTAAATTTAAAAAAACATCATATTTGAAAACAAATTATTATACCGCAACTTATAAAGTATCAACTGGGGTCCTTTTTCTGCATAAATAATGTGGAACAAACCAAATGATGCAGCTAAGCTTTAATGATGCAGTGAAGTCAACATCAAACAGATGGGCATGGAAAATTCAAATAATTTCCTGTAAACAAAAAGAAATATGCAAGGAGGTTAATGTAAACCTTTAACTCACCACCTCCTTTCCGAGGCTTTGAGAAGCATGTCATTTAGAAATGATTCCGTTTACGTGGCACATGGTCCATGCTTCTCTCTCTGCTATTTGTTTTGGGGACGTATGTGGGTTAGCAAGAGTTCATCATCTTGTTTTTAAGTATCCTGCAGCACACATGAGGACACCAGAGAGCTGCTGCTGCTTGGGGTTTGGGGAATAACCGGACCTAAGGCTTCACATGCAGAGACTGGGGTGGCATGGCATTGCTCCAGGCCCAGCAACAGCAGCTGAGCAATGGCAGCCGACCTGTCCTCTGAAGTCAGGTTCTTCTTCTTTTTTTTTGAGATAGAGTCTAGCTCTTTTGCCCAGGCTGGAGTGCAGTGGCGCGATGTAGGCTCACTGCAACCTCTGCCTCCCAGGTTCAAGCAATTCTCTTGGCTCAGCCTCTAGAGTAGCTGGGATTACAAGCGCCCGCCACCACACCCAGCTAATTTTTGTATTTTTAGTAGAGACAGGGTTTCACTGTGTTGGCCAGGCTGGTCTCTAACTCCTCACCTTGTGATCCGCCCGCCTTGGCCTCCCAAAGTGCTGAGACTACAAGCGTGAGCCACCGTGCCTGGCCGGTTCTTCTTTTCAGTTTTCTCCTTAAGCCTATGTCTTGTTTCTTCTCATTAAATCATTCAAGCAATATTTAGTTATTTTTCAACCTAAGGCAGATTCTGTGTTAATGCTAGAAGTAGGTACAGTGATGTGGAAACCAGATAGACACAGTTCCTGCCTTCATGGAGCTGCTAGTACAGTAGGGGAGAGAGGTAACTGATAATCTCATAAATGACCATTCAATGACAGCTGTGATAGATGTGATGAGGAACATAACCTAGGATTTGATGAGTGCACACAGAAGGGATCCTGACCAAGTCTCTGCATCAGTAGGGTGAAGGTGGGAAGTATGAGATGAGGATGAAGCTGGTTAGGGTGGTTTCTTCAAGGTTGTGATGTTTAAACTGTGATGCATAGGATTAATGAGTGGTCCAGGGAAACCATGTTCCAGGCACAACAAGCTACCTTATATAGCTTCTGTTTGCTTATACTTTGTGCTCATACGTAAACTTACTGCACTTGTAGGTCTTCACTACTTTTTGAACTCGTGCTACTTCTGCTTATAGCCTTATTCTCTAATATTTTCTCCTTCACATGTATAACAAAGGGAAGGTGATTACGTCAGTTTAGTTTTTCACCCTAGCTTTGCTCGACTTTTAAGTTATTCCTGTTTCTGCAGCTAGAGTCAAATTTCTTCACAGGCAGGTGCCAGGGCCCTCAGACAACCTTGTTTTTCGTGTTCTGGGAGGCTTCTTGGCCACTGCCACACGACAATCCTTCTTTCTTAGGGAAAAAGTGGGGTTTAGAACGGCATGGTAATGCAACACTTAGGCTATTCCACTGTCATGTATTATTTACCCTAGTTAGAATAAGAGGAAGAAAGGAAAGCATGAGATATTCTTTGCCGTCTTCATATCTTCCTCTGTTTCCACAATTTTGAGTAAAAAAATCATGACACCCTTCCCTTGTCCCTCCCACCTGTCATCTTCACTGAGCTTGGCTGTGATGGATCTGCCTGTCTGTGCTTCCTAAAATAGCATACATCTTGTTTGGACTTCTCAAACAATTCAAGGAAATAAACCTTATAAGTACAATGCTGAGAAACAGTGTGGATAATATCTTATTATTATTTAATTTTATCCTGAGTGAAAAATAAAAGGGACCTTATTGAAAAACTCTCTTGGATGAATCCTGTCTTTTAGGGTTTAGCATCTTTTCCCCATGCCTTGTAAAAGAATTAATTACTTAATTTACAGCTAAAGGAGGGAGGAATCTCTTACTTTAGGTCTTAAACAGGGAGGGATGTCACTGACTACTTCTTTTCCACACCGCCATGCATAGCATGGGCTGGGCAAATGGTGATGCCTAAGACTACTCCTTGAATGTTTAATGAGTGGAGGAGGGATATCATGAAGTCTTGGTCTTGCTGAACTCTTTGGAATCTCACTGCCTTACTCCCCAGCATACCTTTTTTATTCTTCTGTTGTAGCACTTATCATATCACACTGTCGTCATCATCATCATCATTGCCAACACTTGTTTTGAGTTGCCTACTAAGGGTTGTTACAAAAAATAACGTTGTCAGACTTTCAGAAGCATGATTATTTGAGCCATTTGTGTGTCTGTCCATCTGTCTATCCATCTACCCATTCATCCATTCAAACATCCAGCTCTCTGAATAAGAGAGTCTTGGCCCCCAAGTTATTTAAAGTCTAGTAGCACCATTTTGACCACAGACAACTTCTTCTTGGAGGTTTGAATTATTAAGCTACATACAAGTGGGAGAATGAGGGTGGAATGGGATTGAGTGGGGACAGGTGAGAGAAAGAAAGAGCGAAAAAGAGACAGAGAGAGAAAGCATGTGCCTGTGTGAATGTGAGTACACATAGGAGTAAGGAGGTACATATTCGTTCCGCAGCTATTTTTGAAATAAGAGACTAATAAGTATATAAAATGATGTATGCACACATATATATATAGATTTCCCTGGAAAAATCCCAAAGTCTTAAACAAAGATCTTTCGTGAGAAGCCACAGATATTAAAAGCCACACTCATTTAAGGAGAGCATGCACAAAGAGGAGAAACAAACTCAAGGGAAACATGGAGAAACAGGGAAATGCTGAGAAATGCCAAAGGACCTTAATGAAGAGGAACGGGGTGGGAAGGGGGAGAGCAAGCAAAGCCCACCATGCTGAAAAAAATCAATGTAGCTATCTCACCTCTTTGCCAACCACAGTCTCAGGCATTGAGGAAGAATGGAGGGATCCAGGAGGAGGATTGACCCTGTTTCTGGCCCTAAAGAATTCCTTGCAGTTCCTTTAGACTTTCCCCACTCCAACCCTAGCACTCAACAGCAGTAAATCTGCTTTTGCTTCTCCATGAAGCCCTCTTTGGTTTCCCAAGGCAATGTAAGGCATAACCTCATTCCCACACCCATAAGTCCAACCTTATTCATCCTTCTACTAAGAATTAATGTTTTATGACATGCTATTTATTTGTCTGGATTCTTAACCTGGCTATGGACTTGTGGGCAGGAATTTTGCTTAGGTTATCTTTTAATTTCTAGTGCTTAGCACAGATACCCTGTTGATACCTACTAAACACTTGAGAAACGGAGGAGGAATAAAGGAACAGTTTGATAACACTAATATATATATATATTATAATTCTTAGATAGAAAGACACATTTGATGGGACTTTAGACAGTCATTAATTCATTCAACCACCCAACCAACAAATATTAGTATTTACTACATACCAACCACTGGGTTATGACATGATCCCAATCCTTGAGGGTTGACTCCCCACTAAGGGGATTCAGACTAGTCAGTAGGCTGGTAAAATCAAATGAGCTACAAAGAGGTAGACAGTGGTGATGGTTGCACAACACTGTGAATGTAATAAATGGCACCAAATTGTATATTTAATAATGGTTAAAATGGCAAGTTTCATGTTACACATATTTTACCAACATAAAAAACTTCAAAAAAGAGTGCATATTGTATATTATATTTATATGAAGCCCAATGATAGGCAAACTAATCTAGTGCTGGAAATTAGAAAGTTTATGCTTTGGATTATGGAACTTTTATTGTAGAGAGGTAGGGAGAAACTTACTTGGCGGGAGAAACTTTCTTGGTAGAAGAAATGCTTTACGTGTTGTTTGAGTTGGTGATTACTTGAGTATATACAATTGTAAAAACTCATCAAACTGAATATTTTAGATCCATGTTTTCAATTGTATATTAGTTATTTTTCAATAAAAAGTAAAGTGGGGAAAAAAAGAAGTAAAAGAGGAATTTATGTGAGTAACAAGAGGAACACCAAGACTCACTAGATGAGTTGGAGGGTCAGGGAAGGCTTCTTCTTTCTTCCTTCTTTCTTCTTTCTTCTTTCTTCTTTCTTCTTTCTTCTTTTCTTTCTTTCTTTCTTTCTTTCTTTCTTTCTTTCTTTCTTTCTTTCTTTCTTTCTTTCTTTCTTTCTTTCTTTTTCTTCTTCTTCTTCTTCTTCTTCTTCTTCTTCTTCTTCTTCTTCTTCTTCTTCTTCTTCTTCTTCTTCTTCTTCTTCTTCTTCTTCTCCTTCTTCTCCTTCTCCTTCTCCTTCTCCTTCTCCTTCTCCTTCTCTTTCTCCTCCTCCTCCTCCTCCTTCTTCCCCTCCTTCTTCCCCTCCTTCTTCCCCTCCTTCTTCCCCTCCTTCTTCCCCTCCTTCTTCCTCCCCTTCCCCTTCCCCTTCCCCTTCTCCTTCTCCTTCTTCTTCTCCTTCTTCTTCCCTTTTTTTTTCTTTCTTTTTTTTTTGAGATGGAGTTTTGCTCTTGTTTCCCAGGCTGGAGTGCAATGGTGAGATCTTGGCTTACTGCCTTTGCCTCCTGGGTTCAACTGATTCTCCTGCCTCAGCCTCCCGAGTAAATGGGATTACAGGCATGTGCCACCATGCCTGGTTAATTTTGTATTTTTAGTAGCGATGGGGTTTCACCATGTTGGCCAGGCTGGTCTCAAACACCTGACCTCAGGTGATCCGCCCGCCTTGGCTTCCTAAAGTGCTGGGATTACAGGCATGGCCACTGTGCCTGGCCAGCCAAGGCTTCTTAAAAGACAGACACCTAAGTATGTGCAACATCAAAGAGAAGTTTACACATTTGAAAGAAGGGAAAAGAGAATCAGAGGTGGGAAATGACATATCCAAGGTCCCACTGCTGGTTGATGGCAAAGTTGGAAACAAGACCCCGTTTTTTGATTCATCCTTGTGTTAGTCCATTCTCACTCTGCTATAAAGAAGTACCTCAGACTGGGTAATTTATGAAACAAAGAGGTTTAATTGCGTCACAGTTCCACAGGCTGTATAGGAAGAATGGCTGGCAGGCCTCAGGAAACTTAAAATCATGGTAGAAGGCAAAGGGGAAGCAAGCATGTCTAAATCTGTGGTGCTGGTTATTTATCTAATGTCTTTCAACCCCAAGCTCACTTCTCCACTGCTGCATTTCCCAGGCATTTGAGCCTCCTGTTAGGCACTGTCAATGGGAGTCAGTGGTGGAAAATTGGAAGGCAGGAGGCAGGAAGGAAGTGTAACATGCAGCTCTGGCTTTGTTGTTTTCTGGTGTTCCAAGTGTCAATCACCCATTAAAGGTATGGACACCAGCCACAAAGTGCCCCCTCAGAGGTTTAAGTACTAGCCACGTAGGGATCTCACCCAGAGGTCCCTGTGCCAAGCCTCCAAACTCAGAAACACAATTTCAGGCCACATAACCCCCTTCAGAGGTCTGAACACCACCTACAGGTACCATACCTTAGAGATCTGAGCGCCAACCACTAACCTGAGCTGAAATGAAAACCAAACTCATCGTCTTTTCCCCAAATCCTGTCTTCTTTCAGTGCCTCCAAGCTCAGTGAATAGCATAGGTTATCCAAGGACTTATCTGACACCTCTCTCTCCTTCACTCCCTCTGTCCAAAACCAAGACCAAGTACTGGCAATTCTACATTCTAAAAAACCCTTGGATAGATCTACTTCATCTCTCTGCTATCACTCTACCATCATCCGTTGCCTGGACTTTTGAGACAGGGTCTTGCTCCGGTTGCCCAGGTGGGAGTGTAGTGGCCTGATCTCAGCTCACTGCAACCTCTGCCTCCCAGGCTTAAGCTATCCTCCTACTTCAGCCTCTGGCATAGCTGGGACTACAGGCATGCGTGGGCATACCCAGCTAATTTTTATATTTTTAGCATTTCATATATAGATATATTTTTTAGAGATAAGGTTTTGCCTCAGCCTCCTGAGTTGCTGGAACTGCAGGCATGCACCACCATACTCAGCTAACTTTTGATTTTTGTTTTTGAAAAGACAGGGTTTTGCCATGTTGCCCAGGCTGGTCTCAAACTCTTGGACTCGAGCAATCTGCCTGCCTCAGCCTCCCAAAGTGTTTGGCTTACAGGCGTGAGCCACCACATCTGGCTGCTTGCCTGGACTTCTACAATAAATTTCTATAATAACTGGTCTGGCCTATCTTTGTTGCCCACCTGTTCTCCTTTAATGCAGTTTTCAGACACCTAATAGGGATTCAGGAGACTTGATGTCTGGTCACATCTCTGTTAGTATCCAAGAGTACAGTCCCAGGCAAGTCAGTTATTCTTCCTAGCTTCTAGTTTCCCCATTGTAAAATATCAGGATTACTCTCTGTCTCGCTCTGTGTATGCACACAGATGCTTGTTGACCTAGGATGGGGTAATGTTCTGATAAACCCATGGTAAATTGAAAACATTCTGCATCAAAAATTCATTTAATATACTTAACCTAGTGAATATCATAGCTTAGCCTGGCCTACCTTAAATGTGCTAAGAACACTTACATTAGCCTACAGTTGGGCAAAATCATCTGGCAATGCAGATCACTGTGCAGATCAGTGATTTACCCTTCTGATTGCGTGGCTGACTGGGAGTTGTGGCTTGCTGCTGCTGCCCAGCATTGCAAGAGGGTATCATACTACATATTGCTAGCCTGGGAAAAGATCAAAATCCAAAATCCAAAGCATGATTTGTATTGAATGCATACCACTTTCACAGTATCATAAAGTCAGAAAATTGTAAGTTGAACCACTGTGTCAGGAAACATCTCTCTCTCGTTTTCTCTCTTTCTCTCTCTCTCTCTGTCTCTCTGTCTCTCTGTCTGTGTGTGTGTGTGTGTGTGTATTTCTCAGCATTGTAATGATCAAGGAACATCACACAGAAGATGTAGCACTGGTTCTAGACATTGAAGGATGAGGATCATGATTTCAAGTGAAAACCATGGCCCAAAGAACAGGCAATGTGCCCTTGTGTGTTTAGTAATAGCACAGAGATGGCAAGTAGTGACAACCATATAACAAAGTTGATTTCCTGGGATTTGTGATGAGATGGCCTAGAACAATGGTCCTTCTCTAGTCTTCCTCATTTTATTCGATGGCACCACCAACCATGATTTGCTCAAGTCAAAATCTAGGCGTTATCTTTGGTCTCTCTGTTTTTCTTCACCAACCTACATTCAACCCATCAGCAAGTCTTGTTCACACCATGCCCAAACCAAGTCAAATCACCTCCTGCATCCCTCCTGTGCTACCACTTAGGTCCATATCACCACTGCAGTTGACTCTTAAATGCTTTTTCTTCTTCCAAACTTTTCTACTGAAAACTTAAAGCAGCCAGACTAGCTTTTTAAAATTTTATCTTATTTATTTATTTATTTATTTATTTATTTATTTATTTTTAAGACAGTCTTGCTCTGTTGCCCAGGCTGGAGTGCAGTGGCACGATTTCTGCTCACTGCAACCTCTGCCTCCCGGGTTCAAGCAATTCTCCTGCCTCAGCCTCCTGAGTAGCTGGGATTACAGGCACCCGCCACCACGCCTGGCTAATTTTTGTATTTTTAGTAGAGACAGGGTTTCACCATGTTGGCCAGACTGGTCTCAAACTCCTGACCTCGTGATCTGCCCACCTCGCCCTCCCAACGCACTGGGATTACAGGTATGAGCCACTGCGCCTGGCCCAGACTAGCCTTTTTAAAAGGCCAATCAGATCATTTGGCTGACTTGCTTAAAATTCCCCTTTGGCTTTCTTCTGCAGTTGGAATAACATTAAAATTTCCTACCATGACCTAAAGGGCCCAGAATGACTTGACTTGTATTGTGAGTGCTGTGTCTCATTGCCCACATTGCCCTTTGGACAGAAGGACTTATTTTCCCCACTACTGGGAATGCTGCTTCCAGACAGCCCTCACCTCTCAGCCCTGGCGGTCAGAGAGCAGACTATGTCCAGGGAATGTTCAGTTTGGGAACATGAAGGCCTTTCTCCCTTGTCCCAGCTTGGAACAACCCTGAAGGGCCATCCCAGTTCACAGCTCACTACAGGATTGACTGAGGCTGTCGTGACCACACCACAGCTCAGCTTTCCCCTCTGCCCAATCTTACCACCTCCCTTACTCCTATAGTTGGTGATCTCAAGTGCTAGGGGACTCAGCCACACAACCCCTATCTAAGTCTATCCTACATCCTCCTCCAATCCAGTAGCCTGACACTTCGTTCAGTTCCTCTACTGTGCTGTGCTCCTTCTGGCCTCAGGGCCATGGCTCTTGCTGTGCCTTCTCTCTGTCTGGAAATCTCTTTCTGCTCTTCACCTGGTCAGTTCCTACTCATTCTTCAGAGTTCAGTTCAAAAAGACTTCCCCAGGGAATTCATCCCTGACTTGTCAGACTAGGTCAGGGGCCTTGTTACAAACTCTCATGACACCCCATACTTTTTCCTGGCCTTACTTCTGGTGACTAATAAATGATGTAAGTGGGCGTTTAAGATCTGTCTTTCCTGCTAGACTATCAGTGTCAGGAGAGTAGTGATTTTGTCAGCTTTTTTTCCCACCCTGTCTGCTTAGCATTAAGCAGACTGCCTTATATGTAATGGATGTTTAATAAGTATATTTGTCGAATGAATCAATGAATGATTTAATTCCCTTGTCTTGACTCTTAGTGATAGGCAGTAAAAGGCAATTATAAGTGTCTCTGAATAATTGTGGCTGACAACAACTTGTTTCTCTGCTTGTGAGACTACAAAACAGAACATAGCATAACAGAAGAAACTAGCAGCACCTTAAAAAGGAAAGGTGTCTGGACCATCTCCAGCTAGAAACATGAGTTTTGGTTAGAACCTCAGTCAGCTGAGACTTACTGATAAATATTTCAGCCAGTGAGATAATGAAAGGATAATGATCTCAGGAGAGACTAGCAAAACTCCTCTGTGTCCAATGTGGAGTTAAGTGTTTTTCCAAGCATTCAAAACGTAGCAATTAAATTAGACTCAATTCAAGAAGCATCTGTTTTTTCTTTTAATACTCCTAAGGTTTCATTTTTTTTACATGGAAATTTTCAACCTTTCTGGAATGGTATACAATGTAACAGCTAATCTTTTTTTTTTTTTTTTTTTTAACCATATGAAGGCCTTGCTAACTATGACTCAAAATCTAGAAGTTACAAAACAAAAGACAAATAAATTAAAGTAATAAAAATTAAAACAATTTTGCATGACAGAAACCTCACAAGTAGAGACAAAATCAAGTGATGCTTGGAAAAACATAATTGCAATTCATATTACGAGGTGTTTATTTCTCCGATATATAAGGAATACTTTAAAAATGATAAGAAAAAGACCAACAACTTGATAGAAAAATGGGCAAGAGAGTGGTATAAACACTTCGCAAAGACGGCAAAACAAATGGCATCTAAATATATCATACGATCACCAACCTTTCTCTTTACAAGAGAAGCTACATTGAGATGCCATTTTCTTCTTATATTGGCAAAAATACAAGTGTTTGATTACTCATTCATTAGTGAGGCTATTGGGAAACAGGCACTATCATTTACTGCTTGTGGATATATAAATTGGTAAATTCCTACGGAGGACAATTTGACAGTTTCAATTACCAATGCAAATACTCTTTATCCTCCAATTAAGAATTTATCCTACAGTTGTGCTGGTACGTGCATAAGGGACCTATGTAAAAAGTTACTCATTACAGCATTGTTTGTAACAGCAAAAGAAATGGAAAACTCTGTGTTGTTTTTTTTTTTTTGTATTTTTTTTCTTTTTCTTTTCTTTTCTTTTTTTTTTGTTGAGACATGGTCTTGCTCTATTACCTAGGCTGCGGTGTATTGACACGATCTTGGTTCACTGCAACCTCCGCCTCCCAGGCTCAAGAGATCCTCCCACCTCAGCCTCCCAAGTAGCTGGGACTACAGGCGCATGCCACTGTGCCCAGCTAATTTTTGTATTCTTTGTAGAGATGGGATTTTGCCATGTTGCCCAGGCTGGTCTCGAATTCCTGAACTCAAACGATCTGCCCACCTCGGCCTCCCAACTAGCTGGGACTACAGATACGTGTCACTATGCCCAGATAATTTTTAAATTTTATTTTGGTAGAGATGGGATATTATTTTGTTGCCCAGACTGGTCTTGAACTCCTGGTCTCAAGCAATCCTTCTGCCTTGGCCTCCCAAAGTGCCAGGATTACAGGCATGAGCCACTGTGCCCAGCCTAAAACTTTCTGATTGATTTCGAAGTAGTTATTAGCAAATAAGTTCAAGATACATTGTTAGTTGGAAAAAAACCCATAAAGTGCACAACAATGTTATGGCAGCTACCTTTTATGTAACAAAGAGAAATAAGAAGGTATATATTTTCACAGAGAGATATGGGGAGTTACAATTGTCTCTTGGGGTGGGTTAGGAACCAGGTAGAGGAGAGATTGGGAGGATACTCTTCACTGAATACTTTTGTAATTTTGTATTTTTGAACAATGTGAAAATTATCATGGAATACTTAAAAAAACTGCTTATTACCTATTCACAAATTAAAAAAAACCCAAAAAACTGTATTACCTATTCACAAAAGAATTCAGAGTAGTACCTATGGAATTTGACCTGGGTACCGCGCATTCTCCCAGTACTCTCTCTTTGTGGAACTAGCAAAGATCACTCCTATCTCAAGGAGCGGAGCATGCAATCTACTGTGGATATCATAAGGAAACATGCGGAAAAGGAGGCGAGTCCTAGGAAGATAATGACTGTATCAAAGTGAGGTGAAGAAACTAAGTGCTGAACAAGAGGATTAGGGACACAGGGAGCGGGCTAGAGTTTAAGAGACAGAGTTCATAGAAAAGATACTATACAAAGAACTAGGCCAAGACTGAGTCAATTTTTGGAAGGGAGGTCAAGCCACTCCTTTTCAGGGGTCACATTAAAATTCTCTCAACAACCATATGAGCTAGGTTTTATTTTCATCTCCACTTAGACTTGGATTGTGGATTTTTGGAAGGAACACCGCAGAGGTGAATTGCTATTCTCATTATATCACATCAAAGGTACCTGCTAGCAACATGACTTCATGCTATCACCACTGTTGGTGTACACCTTGATGACCTAGCTAAAGAGGAGTTAATCAGTTTTTTCCATTGTAAAGTTCCTCTTTTTTTCCCCTGAATTTCTATACTATACTCAGGAAGAAAAGAAGGAAGGAAGGGAGGAGAGAAGGAAGTCACTACGCACATCCCACATTTAAGAGGTAGGAGCTATGCTCCTCCTTCTTCAAGGGTGAGTATCTAAGTTATTTTTAATTCTTCCGCACAGGATATTTGCCTATTCTCCCCCATTTATTTATTTTTTCCAATATTTATTTATACCAATAGAGACTAATGGATATTTTATTTTATATTTTGGGTTATAATTCAATAGTACTTTATTTATTTTCTTGCTCAAGTTGTTCTGACTTTGGCCATTGGGAGCTTTTTTCAGTTGGTTCCTATGCTCCTTTGACATACCCCTTCAATGGTGTTTGCTTTTTAGCACTACAAGATGCTCCGGGCTTATCTTGTATATTCCCTCCCCCCAGTTCTAGAATTATCTATTTCTCCAAGAAGCTATGATTCCTTTTAATGGGGAGTAGTATAAAGATAAATTCTGGAGACTGTATCTGTTCATTGCTGCTGGGGTATCATTGCTCCTAGACTCTCCCAGCTGACAGAGCAAGGAAATATATGTGTGTATACTAACCCAAGTACATATACAAATCTATAAATACTGCTATGTGTAACCATCTATCTATGGTAAGCTAAACATGAGTTTATACTGAGGTCTCCAACTCTAATCCAGTACTACATGGATTGCTCTAGCTACTTCTCCCCCTTGCTTGTCTATAACCTCCCACTGTAATAGTGAGAAAGCTGGCTCCCACCATCCACCATCCCTTTACTTAATTGTTAATTCCAGTAGACATGTGTAGTAGTTTCAGATGTTAACCTGTGCCCTCATGGGAAACAACTTTAACAACTTTAACAGCGTCTATAACAACTACAAGCTCTCTTTGCCTTTAGTCTTATAGCTTCCACTCATTTCCAAACTTACATAGGTCAGCATGTTTCCCCTCACCCCTTCAGTGAGGTTATTTCATGAATTTATGATAGAGTTAGATTCTTTTATCACAGCCTGTATTCCATCCTGGGATCACCCCATCTTCCTAAATATTTTTAAATAAATTTGCATACACTAAGATTCACTTTTTGGGCTGTAAAGTTCTATGGATTTTGACATACACATAGTGTCACGTACTTACCATTACTGTATGATACAAAGCATTTTAACCTCCCTAAAGAATCCCCTGTGTTTCACCTATTGAAACCTTTTTCCTCCCCAAACCCCTAACCACCACTAATCAGTTTACTGGCTACATAGTTTTGCATTTTTCAGAATGTCATATAATTGTTGTTGTTGTTGTTTTTGCTTTTTAGAGACAAGGTCTTGCTCTGTTGCCCAGGCTGGAGTACAGTGGCATGATCCTAGCTTGCTGAAGCCTCCATCATTTGGCCTCAAGCAATCCTCCCTCCTTAGCCTCCCAAAGTACTGGGATTACAGGTGTGAGCCACTGCACCCAGCCCTAGAATGTCATATAAATCTGCATATACTATTTTCAGACTGGCTTCTTTCACTTAGCAACACACAAGATCCTTCAATGTTTTTGCATGGCTTGGTAGCTCATTCCTTTTTTTTTTTCCCCCACAGAATAGAATTATATTGTGTGGATGTACTGAAGTTTAACCACGTAATTTCTTTCTTTCTTTCTTTTTTCTTTCTTTTTTCTTTCTTTCTTTCTTTCTTTCTTTCTTTCTTTCTTTCTTTCTTTCTTTCTTTCTTTCTTTCTTTCTTTCTTTCTTTCTTCTTTCTCTCTCTCTCTCTCTCTTTCTCTTCCTTCCTTCCTTCCTTTCCTTCCTTTCCTTTCTTTCTTTCTTTTTTTTTTTCCAGACAGTTTCACATTGTCACCCAGGCTGGAGTGCAATGGCACCATCTCGGTTCACTGCAACCTCTGCCTCCTGGGTTCAAGCAATTCTCCTGCCTCAGTCTCCCAAATAGCTAGGATTACAGTTGCCTGCCACCACGCCTGGCTAATTTTTTGTATTTTTAGTAGAGACGGGCTTTCACTATGTTGGCCAGGCTGGTCTTGAACTCCTGACCTCATGATCTGCCCACCTTGGCCTCTGTAAGTGCTGGGATTACAGGTGTGAGCCACGGCACCTAGCTGTAATTTCTTTTAAAAATACATTTAACTTGTATCCTGCAAACTTGTAAAATTCACTTACTAGTTATAGCAGTTGCTTTATAGGGTCCTTGAAGTTTTCTATATAAGTAACTATGCCATTTAGAATAGTTTCGTCTATCTTTTTCAATCTTTATGTCTTTATTTATTTAGTTAGGTTCCTATGTTGCATTGGCTAGAATATCCAGTATGATGTTGAATAGAAGAGGTGATAGAGGACATCATTGCTTTGTTGCTGAACTTTGGGGAAAAGTATAAAGCTAGTTGTAGGTTTTGTAGGTCCTGTTTCTCAGTTGAAGAAGTTCCTTCTTTTCCTTGCTCACTGTGAATTTTCATTATGAGTGGTTCTGACTCTGAAAATGCCTTTTCTGCATCTATTGAGTTAATCATATGATTTTTTTTATTTTATTAACATGGTGAATTGCATTAGTAATTTACAAACGTTAAACCAACCTTAAATTTCTGGAATAAACCACACTTAAACATGATGTACAATGTATATGTCTTACTAGATGCAACTTGCTAATTTTTTTCTTTTTAAAAACTCATGTTTATGAAGGTACATTACATATAGTAAGGTCTACCTTTTCTAAGGTAAATTTTTTAGACTAATGACAAACATATATCATTGTGTGATCATCATTTAAGTTAAGATATAGAGTAAACCAGCCACCCAAAAAAATCCTCACAACTTCCTCCACCCAAACCCAGTCCTGGTAATCATTAATTTGATTTATGTTTCTATAGCTTTTCCTGATTCAATATGTTCTACAAATGAAATAATGTCTTCTTTACACTAGCCTAATACCTTTAGGATTCATTCATTTTCTGCGTGTATCAGGAGTTTGTTTCTAATTATTTTTTAATACTATTCCATTATGTGGATATACCACAGTTTGCTTATTCCTTCACCAGTTGGTAGACATTTGGGTTGTTTCTGTTTCAAAGATATGAATAATGTTGTATCTTAGTCTGTTTTGTGTTGATCCAAAAGAATATCTGAGACTGCATAATTTCTAAAGAAAAGAGATCGATTTAGCTGATGTTTCTGTACACTAACATGTTCAAGGGCACGACCCTGGCTTTTGCTGAAGGCTTTTTGTTCTGTGTCACAACACAGTGCAGAAGGTCAAAGGAGAAGTGGACACACATGAAGAGAGAAAAATCTGAGGAGTGACCTGGCTTTATAGCAACCCACTGTCATGGGAAGAAATCCATTCCTGCTAACGGCACCAGTCCACTCATAAGGGATCTGCCTCCATAACCCAAAAACCTCTCACCAGGCCCCAACTCCCAACACCACCATATTAGGGATCACATTTCAGTATGAGCTTTGGTGGGGACAAACAAACCATATCCAAACCATCACATTCTGCCCCTGCCCCCCAAAACTCATGTCTTTCTCACATGCAATGCATAATCATTCTATCCCGATAGTCTCCAAAGTCTTAACTGTCCCAGCATCAACTTAAAAGTCCAAAGTTCAAGCTCCAAAGTCTCATCTGATAGTCAAGGCACACCCCTTCCATCTATGAGCCTGCAAAATCAAAACAAGTTATTTACTTCCAAGATGCAATGGTGATACAGGCATAATAGACATTCCCACTCAAAGAGGGATGAATCAGAAAAAACAAAGGAGTAACAGGCCCCAAACAAATCCAAAACCCAGCAGGGCAGATGCTACATCTTAAAGCTGGAGAATAGTCTCTTTTGATTCCACGTGCCACCTGCTGGACACACTGGGGTGGGAGTTGGGTCCCCAAGCCTCTGGCAGCTCTGCCCCAATGGCTTTGCTGAGCTCATTTCACCCAGCTCTCTCAGGCTGGCATTACATACTGGTAGCTCTGCAGTTCTGGGGTCTCAGTGGTGGTACCATTTCCACAGCTCCACTACACGTTATCCTAGTTGGGATTCTCTGCAGTGGCCTCGTTCCTATAACTCCAGTAGGCATTGTCCTTGTGGGGACCCCCTGCAGCAGTTCCAACTCCACATTTCCACTCAGTACTGCTTTAGCAGGGCCTCTCTGCCATGACTATACCCCTGCTACAAGTCTCTGCCTGGGACCCCAGGCTTTCTTTTCTTTTTTCTTTTTTTAGAGATAAGAGTCTCACTCTGCTGCCCAGGCTGGAGTGCAGTGGTGTGATCTCAGCTCACTGAAACCTCTGCCTCCCGGGTTCAAGCAATTCTCCTGCCTCAGTGACCTGAGTAGCTGGAATTATAGGAGTACGCCACCACACCCAGATAATTTTTGTATTTTTAGTAGAGACGGGGTTTAATCATATTGGCCAGGCTGTTCATGAACTCCTGACCTCAGGTGATCCACCCGCCTCGGCCTCCCAAAGCGCTGGGTTTATCAGGGTGAGCCAGTGTGCCCGGCCAGGACCCCAGGCTTTCAATGACATTCTTTGTAATCCAGGTGGAGGCTGTCAAGTCTCCATAGCTCTTTCTTTCTGCAAGCCTGAAGAATTAGCATCATGTGGAGGCTACCAAGGTTTATTATGACTTGTACCTTCCACAGCTAGAGCATGAGCTGCACTTGGGGCCACTTGACCTGGGGTGCCCTGAGCCTGTTCCCAGAAACCATTCCATTCCCCTAGGCCTCTGAGCCTGTGATGGGACGGGTAGCCTCTAAGACTTCAGAAATGACTTTGAGGCCTTTCCCCCATTGTCTTGACTATTAATGCCCTTTTAGCCATGCAAGTTTCTTTAGTAAGGGGTGGCTTGGCTGTACCCTTGGAGTTCTCTCCTGAAAACACTCTGTCACGCTTTACCACATGGCCAGGCTGTGAATTTTCTTAATTTTTCTGCTCTGTTTCCCTTCTCTCTATCAGTACACTATAAGCACTTAGAAGGAAACGTGTAGCAGCCTGAACACTTTGCTGCCTAAAAATTTCTTCTGCCAGATACTCTAGCTCATCACTCTCAAGTTCAGCCTTTCACAAAGCCCTTGGGCATGGACACAGTTCAGCTAAGTTCTTTGCTAATTTGTAACAAGGATGGCCTTCGCTCCAGTTTCCAAACTTTCTTACTCAGTTCCATCTGAAACCTCATCAGAATGGCCTTTATTGTCCATATTTCTATCAGTGTTTGGGTCTTGACCACTTAATTAATCTCTAAGGAGTTCTAAACTTTTCCTAGTCTTCTTGTCTTCTAAGCCCTCACCAGAATCTGGGCTGTTTCTACCTGCTCCTCCAAATTCTTTCAGCTTCTTCCCATTGTCCAGCTCTAGAGCTGCGGCTACATTTTCAGAGATTTGTTATCAGCAACACCCTCCTTCTCAGCACCAAAACTTTGTTTTACTCCATCTTATGTTGCTATAAAAGGATATCTGAGACTGGACGATTTATATAAAACAGAGGCTTATTTATTCACATTTCTGCAGGTTGAGAAGTTCAAAGTCATGGCCCTGGCTTCTGGTGAGGGCTTTCCTGCTGCGTCACCACATGGTGCAGAAGGTCAAAGGGGAGTGAACATGTGTGAAAGGAAGAAAGCCTTCATAACAACCACTCTCATGGAAACTCATCCATTTCTGCAAGAACTGCTCCAGTCCTGGAGAGTGAGAACTCACTCACTGCTGGGATAACAGCACCAAGTCATTCATGAGAGATCTGCCTCCACAACCCAAATACCTCCCACTAGATCCCACCTCCCAACACCACCACATTGGGGGTGAAATTTCAACATGAATTTTGATGAGAACAAACAAACCATACCCAAATAATAGCATGTTGCTATAAATATTTGCATACAAGCTTTTGCATGTCCATATGTTTTAATTTCTCTTGACAACATACTTAGAAAGAAGTGGTATTGTTGGGTCATATATTATGTTTAACTTTATAAGAAACTATAAAAAAAGAGAAACGTTTCCAACATGGATATACCAATTTGCATCCCAGTCAGCAATGTAAGAGAGTTGCAGCTGAACTACATCCTCGCCAACATTTGGGATTGTCAGTTTAAAAAATTTTATTTTTCTAGCAGATAATTGGATCTCATTGTATTTTTTATTTGCATTTTCCTAATGACTGATGTTGGCTATATTTTTAGGTGATTATTTACCATCTCATTTGCTAGTATTTTATTTCAAATTTTTATATCTGTTTTATCAAAGATACTGGTGTATAGTTTCCTTTTCTTATAACTTCTTTTCCAACTTTTGGTATAAGGTTTATTCCTTGCAAAATGTCTTGGGGTAAATTCTCTTCTTTGTTTTCTGAAAGAGTTTGTTTAGTGTTTGAATTGCTTCTTTATTATTTTACAGAATTTTCCAGTGAAACCATCTGGCCCTGGAGTTTTCCTTTTCTTATAAAGATTTATATAAATTTAAGGGATACAAGTGCAGTTTTGTTTCACAGATATATTGCATAGTAGTGAAGTTTGGGCTTCTAGCGTACCCATTACCTGAATGGCATATGTTGTACTCATTAAGTAATTGATCATCTCCCACCCTCTTCCTACCCTGCTGCCCTTCTGAACCTCCAATATTGATCATTCCACAGTTTATATCCATGTGTACAGATTATTTAGCTTTTACTTACAACTGAGAACATTTGGTATTTGACTTTATTTCTGAGTTGTTTCACTGAAGATAGTGGACTCCAGTTCCATCCATGTTGCTGCAAAGGACATGGTTTCATTCTTTTCTATGGCTGAACAGTATTCCATTGTGTATATATATACCACATTTTCTTTATTCAGTCATCTGTCAATGAACATTTAGATTGATTCCATATCTTTGCTATTGTGAATAATGCTGCAATAAATATATTAGCGGAGTTTCTTATAAATAAGTTTTGAAAATGAATTTAATTTGTTTAATTAAATTCTGGTAGGGTATATTCTGAGTATATCTGAGTCTGATAAAATACATTCATAACAGGGGATATTCAGATTTTCAATTTTTTCCTGTGCCAGTTTTTTTAAGTTGTATTTTTTTAAGGAGTTTGTCCAATTAAGATACGTCAAATTTTATTGGCCTAAAGATGTTTATTACAATCCATTATTATCATTTTAATGTCTGTAGGAGCTATAATTACATGTCATCTTTTATTCTTGACATTGGGAATTTGTGTTCTCATTCATTCATCCTTAATTAGTCTTGCTGGACATTTATTAACTTTATTAATGTTTTCAAAAAATAGGTTTTGTTTTGTTAAAATTTTCTATTGTTGTTCATTAAATTTTGCTCTTATATTTATTTCCTTCTATTTCCTTTTGTATTGATATACTAGTCTCTTTCTAGTATCATAAGGTAAAAATACAAAATTTTTGATTTTTTGCCCACATTTCCTTTTCTAATATAAGCATTTAAATGGATAAATTCCCTTCTAAGTGCTGCTTTAGTTGCATCCCACAAATATTGATATGCTGTATTTCCTTTATCATTCATTTTGAAATATTTTCTAATTCCCCTGTAATTTCTTCTTTGATCCACGTGTTATGTCTTATTGCTATTGATTTATAATTTAAATTCATTATGGTTGGAGAATATATTCTGAATGATTTTAATCTGTTAAAATTTATTGAGATTTATTTTGGGTGCTTCGAATACGGTGATTTAGTGAATGCTCCATGTGCACTTGAAAATAATGCATTTCTGCAGTGGTTTCATCTGGTCTATAAATATCATTTAGGTCAAGGTGATTGATAGGGTTTGGATATTCCATATAATTACTTGTTCTATCAATTACTGTCTGCTTGTTCTATCAATTACTGAGAGAGGAAGGTTAAGATCTCCAAGTATAATTGTGACTTCATCTAATTCTTCCTTTAATTCTGTCAGCTTTTGCTTAATATATTTTGAGCTTCTGTTTTTAGGTTAATACACATTTATAATTGCCATGTCCTGTTGGTAAAATGATGCTTTTTTAATGATAAAATGTCTGTCCTTATCTCTGATCTTACTCCTTGTTAAATCATCTTTGTTTAATATTAATTTAGCCACATTCGTTTTCTTATGTTTACAGTTTGCTGGAAACGGTGTTTTTTCGTCCTTTTGTTTTCCGCATAATATTATATTTCAAGTGTATTTATTGTAGACAACAAATAGTTAGGTCTCATTTTTGTGTATGGTCTGAAAGTTTCTGCCTCTTACTAGAAGGCTTAGCCTATTTATTTTTAATGTAATTACTGATAAGTTTGAGTTTAGGTCTATTATCTTGCTATTTTTTTACCATTTTTCTGTCTTTCTTCATTCACTTATTTGTCCTTTCTTACTTCCTGTTGGGCTAATCAAATATTTTTAAATATTTTATTTAGTTTCTCTATTGCCTTTTTAGCCTTTCCTCCAGGGATTAAAACATGCATTATTTATTAATGGCATTCTATTTAGAATTGATATTATACCACTTCATATAAAATACCTAGAAAAGTATGCCATTACCTCTATGTCTTTTGTGCTACTCTCGTCATATCACTTCCTTTGGGCACATAGTAGAAACATGGTAAATATTCCCTGAATGCATGGATGATGGGTCAAGTAAAGGGAAGTGCCACGCCAGAACTCTGATCACAGTTAATCCTGCTGTGTTCCCCAAGTCAAAGGTTAGTGGGATTTCTATGGCTTTGTTGAGATCATCATTTTTGATTAAATGCTTACTGAACATCTAGGAGCTATAGTTTCAGCAGAGTAGAAAGAACGGCAAACTTAAGAGTCAGGATTCAGCTGCAAGTTAGAGAAATGGAGTCAAACTGGGTTAAACTAAAGACAAAGGAAAAGGGCAGGTTTTATAAACGAGAAGTTTAAGGATACTGTATTCAGGGACCTGAACGATGTCAGTGAGCCTCTCTACATCTTTCTCTTCTCTCCCACCTCTATTTGTTGCCGCTTGTCTTTGTGCGTTGACTTCATTTTCTCTGTTGGAGGTAAACTCTCAACACGTGGCAGGAAAGACAATTTTCTAGAAACTCCAGGCCTATATTATTTCAGCTCAGCAAAATAACAAGATTCCAATTGGCTCAGCTTGGGTCACAAGATCTTCCCTGAGCTAATCATCATATACCAGGGAATGTACTATATTTGACAAAAACTGAGTTATGGGTTCTGGTGATTGGTTAGGGAATAACTGACATCCCCAACAGGGTCTCATGGAATGAAGGAGGAGTTTTTCAAAGAAGTCTGAAGAAAGTAAATGTACAGTATGCTGGGAAGAGAACAACTGGCCACTCCAGGCTACTCTAATCTTTTTGAAAGTCCTGGCTCCACTATCTTCTATATGATTTTAGCCAAATAACTTCCCTTCTCTAGCTGCATTTTCTCATCTGCATATTGATCTCTGAGATTTCTTCTATCTCTAACACTGGAAGCAATATAAATGCCCCTCAACAATGGGATGGGTAAATTAAGAAATATTTATATAATGCATATATGACACTGTAATGAAATTGAATTAACTTGTTACATAATTTAATGTGGATAAATCTAAAAAAAAGTTGACCAAAACCACAACTTGAAAAGGGCTGTGTACAGCATTATACCACTTAAATAACATTTTAGAACACAAAATAAAAATATAAAGGCATGACTAACACAAAATTTGGGATTGTCACCCCTGCTATAAAGGGAGGGATGGGAATGGGATATGGGAAGGATACATAGAGGACTTCAACCCTATCTGTAATATTTTGCTTCTCAAAAGTATGAAAAAGTAAGCCTTTATGTTATGATGTGATAAAGTTGAGTGACAGAAGCATAGGTACTTGATGCTTTATATGTTAGACTTTTCTGTATGTTTAAAATATTTCAAAATAGCAAAAGCTATCATTATAGTACTATTTAGCATGTTAGGTACTATTAGGCACTTATCTAATAACTTTACATGAGTTTCTTCATTTATTTTCTACGAATTATCTAGTGGAGGGCTCAGCTCCTTGTATGTGGGGCTCTTCATAGGGTTGTTTGAGCAACCTCAAACACGGCAGCCTACTGAGTGAGTGACCCAAGAGAAAGAGGGAGGAGGAAGTCACACTGCGTTGCTTCTGTTACATTCTAAGTCATCCATGAGTCAGTGAGTACAGCCCACATGCAAGGACAGGGGAATGAAGGGTCCATCTTTGAAGGAAAGAATATAAAATAATACATGGACATATTTTTTCAGTCATCACACTGTGCATTGTATTTTACTTTATTTAACTCTTTAAGACTTTATCGTTTTAGAGAAGTGTTACGTTCATAGCAAAACTGAGGGAAAGGTACAGAAATTTCCCATATACCTCTATCCCACACAAGCATAGCCCCACCCCCCACCCCCCGCCACCTGGCCTCATTATTAACATCTCCCTGAAGAGTGGTACGTTTGTTACAATTGAAAAAACTACATTAACACATCTTTATCACCTAAAGTCCATAGTTTACATTAGGGTTCACTCTTAGTGCTATACATTTTTATGGGCTTGGGAAAATGTATAATGATATGTATCCACTATCATATTTTCATAAAGAGTAGTTTCACTGCCCTTGCTTCACCTATTCATCCCTCCCCACCCCAATCCCTGGAAACCACTAATCTTTTTACTGTCTCCATAGGTTTGTGTTTTCCAGAATTTCATATAGTTAGAATAATATAGTATACAGCCCTTTCAGATGGGTTTCTGTCACTTAATAGGATATATCCTATTAAGCATATGTATCTTAGTAAGATACATACTATTCATCCTATTAAAATATGTATCTTAGTAAGATACATATTTTTCCCATAGTTTGCATTTTCAGGTTACATTATCTGCAATTTATAGAAGACACAGGCAACTTGCTCAAGTTGAGAGCTAGGAGGTGGCAATTCAACCCCTGGCAATCTGGCTCTAGGGCTGGTGCTCTTAACTACTATTACACTGTCTCTGTAATAAATAATACATTTAACACATACCCAGATAACTATGTAGTAAGGTGCTAGATACCATGAAGCGTAAAAAAAGTATGCAGTGCTGTGGGATTTAAGATGAAGATGGCCTCACTTCTTAGTGAAGTGATGAGGTAAGGTTTAAAGGAAGAGAAACCATTTATTCAAGGCTCTGAATAAAAGGTGGAGACTGGCAGGGGGCCTTGGTGAGGATCAGGAGAGGCAATTTCCAAGTAGAGGAAACAGCATAAACAAACAGTCTGGGAAACTCTGAGTCACTGCACAGGCCATTATCGGGGGCTGACTCTAGGCTATGGGATATAGTGTAGTAATAGAGGCCAAGAATACCAGCCCAAGGGTGAAGGAAGCCCAGGAAGATTTCAAGGAAGAGACAAATGCCTCAGAACTGGGCTTTAGGAAGGGCCAGGGGAAAAGTGGTAGATTAGAGGGAGGAGCTGAAAGTGGGGAGGCAGCCATGAAATTGTCCAGCACAAGAGGGAATGAAGGTGGTAGCGGAGAGGTGGACAGGTGGAGATGGACCGGCAGTGTAGGAGCACCAAGTGAAGTGCTTTTACATTCCCTATCTTGTATATTCCTCACCATAGCAATATGGGGGAGGTACTGTGATGCCCATTTGGTTGATAAAGAAACTGAGTCCCTACTGTCTACTCTCTGGGGCCTGGTTCCTGTTGATGAATCCTCCTGCTCTGGAACAACAACAACAAAAATCCATGATATTCACCTTCTGTTGATTCTTCCCAACTTGCAGTTTTTGAGAACTTCCCAGCAATGACCTAAAAAAAAAAATCTTCCTTGCTGCTCAAAATAGACCAGTGAAATTACTCGTTATTAGATAGTTCTTGCCTTTAAAATAAAAATCTACTGACAGATTCCTGGGATGGCGGAGTAGGGAAGAAAATAGCCTCATTTCTTTTAAAAATAAATGGGACTATTAGAGGCTGCTAATGCATTCAAGTTTCCCAAGGAGAGTTAACCCCAGGTAAAACTGTGGAGTCAGGAAGTTTGCTTTGGTGATACTGTGCCTTTCTGCCCAGGGACTGGTAGGGAGAGAGATGGTGCTTCCTAGAGGTTTCCCCAGGCGGTGACAGTCACTATCCACTTTTAGTGAGTACTGGCTGGAGGCCAAGCCCTGTGTGTGGATGAGTGGGACGGGGTCCTCGCCTCAGGCTGCTGTCAGCCTAGTAAGAAGCTAAAACCTTCACCACGTATCTTGACAAAATTAAGGTTCTGTCCATTTGCCTGTCATCACATCGCAGGAAACTTTTACGGGTAGACTTTTGCGAAATCAGCGGGGTACGTTTGGGATAATGTGACATAAAAAACAGGCTCTGTGGAGTACACAAAAATGACCTCCGGAGGACCTAGAGGGGACTTCGAATAGATGGGCAGTTGCCCTCCAGTACAGCCGAGTAGAACTAGTCTATGGTACCACCAACTTGGCATGGCGTACTATGAAGAATAGCCGATGTTTTCTGAGTGTTTACTATTACATGTATTAAGATGACCTGGGCAGACAACATGAACAGTGGTTTTATACATAATCCTCAAGAGGAAAGTGACCGAGGGCAGATGCTTCCAATTCTTGACACTTGGTAGCAATGATCCAGCTGCCTCTCAGCAGAGCAAATATATGGAGTGGTCCAGGGTAAGTAGCAGCAGAAATGTATTTATTTTGCTACTTTTAGTAATTCTCCTGAGCAATGTGAAGGAGGCCTGTTACTTCTGCTACCACCATTTAATAATAGCTACCACTTGCCATATGCTTGCTACAGGGTAGCAATAAGCTAAGTGCTTTTATGGTAGATAATCTCATTTATTTGCATAACAACCTATTAGGTAGGTTACAATGATGCCCATGTTATAGAGAAGAAAACTGAGGCTGCGTACTAAACCACTAACTTGTGCTAGACTGCCGTAGTAAAGATAAAATCTCCTCAAACACAAAGCAGACACATGGGTTGAGACAAGATTGCTTGAACTCCTGGCCTCAAGTGATCCTCCTGCCTTGGCCTCCCAAAGTGCTGGGATTATAGGTGTGAGCCACAGCACCTGGCCAGACAAAAGATTTCTGTGTGATTTATGCATCTGTAATAGTTTTAGTAAGATATAAAAATTCACATCTACATTCAATTAATGAATCAACTTTACTAAAAATACTAAAATGGTATCAAATTATCATTGTCCTCAGAAAGTCTGGGTTGGAGGGGTACTGGTTTGAGGCACAAAGTGGGGAATTCCCCCCTGTTAGCAGTGGATCAGGCTTTGTTTCTCAAGTCCTCCGGGTCCCACCTCTGCCCCGTCTAAGCGTTTCTGTCCAGACTTCTGTGGTTTCCATAATTCCAGCCTCCTTCCATTGCCAGTCCCAAAATTCGGTCTACTCCCACCCCTCTTCTGCTATGAATCCTTTAATGGCTGATTTATCTTCAGAATCAAATCCGAACTCCTTAACACAGTTTCTGGGGCTCTTCGTAGTCTTGGTCACTGCCTACATAATCGGCCATCATTCAACCTCATACCAAGGGTAATTTTAAATATTTAAAAATAATTTAATGGCAAGTTAAAAACATTTTTAAATGCAAATAGCTTCATTTAAATAAAATAACACTTGAAACTTTGTATATTTGTGATGTACACCATAGTTCAGAAAGTATGGTAATGCTGAACCTTATCCTCGGCTTTGCTTTCCAAGGTTTCAGTTACCCACAGTCAACCATGGTTTTCATGGACATTCATTCAAAAATAAGTGAATACAGTACAATAAGATATGTTGAGAGAGAGGGAAAGAGAGAGTACAGTATAACTTTTTATTACAGAATGTATGTATGTATTTATTTAGTAGAGACAGTGGCTTGCTATGCTGCCCAGGCTGGTATCGAACTCCTAGGCTCAGGTGATCCTCCTGCCTTGGCCTCCCAAAGTGCTGGGATTACAGATGGCCACCAGAATTTTTCTGTTTCATTATTAGTTATTGGTGTTAATCTCTTACTGTACCTAAGTTATAAAGTAAACTTTATCATAGGTATGTATGTTTAGGAAAATATATAGTACATATATGATTCGCTACTATCTGTGGTTTCAGGCATCCACAGACGCTTTGGAACCTATTTTCCATGGACAAGGGGAGACTGTGGTACATTCACATACATACATCATTTGATATGCATAACAGCCATATGTGGCAGGCAAGCAGGTGTGATCATTCCTACACATTTTAAAATAAACTTTTAATTTAAAAATAGATTTAGATTCATAGAAAAGTTTAAAGACAGTACAGATTTCCCAATATGCCATATCTGGTTTACCCTATTATCAATATTTTGCATTAGTATGGTACATTTTGACACATTGATTAACCAATATTGATACATTCATTAGTATTAGCTGAAGTCCTTACTTTATCATTCAGATTTCCTTAGTTTTAGCCTAATGTTCCTTTTCTGTTTCAGGATCCCATCCAGGAAAACACGTATTTAGTAATGTCTTCTTGGGCTTCTCTTGGTTGTGACAGTTTTTCAGACTTTCCTTATTTTTTAAGTAACTTTTATGATTTTCAGGGGTACTGACCAGGTCTTTTGTAGAATGCCTCTTAGTTGGGATTTTTCTGATGATTTTCTCCTGATTATACTGGAGTTATGCATTTTTGGGAGGAAGATCACAGAGAAGAAGTTCCTTTCTCATCACCTCATACCAACAGCACATAGTGTCTGGATGGCTTATTACTATTGATGTTCAAGTGGATGGTGTGGCTGAGGCGGTGTGTCATGTTTCTCCATGACCAACATACTCCTTCCTTTCTATACCATCCTCTCTGTAAGGAAGTCACTATGTAGAGCTCACACTATAGCAGTGGAAGTTATGCTCTACCTCCATGACAGCATCTACATAAATTATTCCAAATGCTTCTGCATGGGAGATTTGCCTCTTTTTCACATTTGTTTATTCATTCCTTCATTTATAGAAGTATGGACTTACGGATATGTGTTTTATACTTTGGGTTATAATTCAATACTACTTTATTTTGTTGCTCAAATTGTGTCAGCCTTGACCATTGGGAGCTCTTTCAGTTGTCCTCTGTGCTTTGAAGGACTCATTTTGTATATTCCCTGTTCCATTTCTAGGATCAGCCATTTCTCCAGGGAATCCTGGTTCCCTTTTTTGGAGAATAACACTAGGCACTGGGTATTATTGTTGTTACTGGGATGTCATTGCTTCTAGGTCCTCTTGCCTGAAAAAGCTGATCATTTCTAATTTAGGTATGAGAATGGTGAGGTTCCGGGAGATTTTTATCATTTCTTGAAGACACTAAAAACTTCCAAAAGTCTCACTGCCTTTGAACATGCCTTCCTCTCTTTTCTGTGTAGTGAAGCAGCTTCTGTGGTCCCTCCTGTGAGTTTCCTCTTTTGAAAGGTACCTCCTCACCCAACAGAATGAAGGTTTTTCCCCTATGCTCCCACTGTACTTTGTTAATACAGGTTGAATATCCCCCATCTGAAATGTTGGAGGGCAGAATGTTTTGGATTTCAATTTTTTTTCTGGACTTTGGAATATTTGCATATACATAATGAGATATCTTGGGGGATGAAACTCAACTCTAAACACAAAATTCATTTGTGCTCCACATATACCTTACACACATAGCCTGAAGGAAACTGTATACAATATTTAAATAATTTTGTGCATGAAACATAGTTTGTGTACATTCACCATCAGAAAGCAAAGGTGTCCCTATCTCAGCCACCCATGTGGACAATCTGCAGTTGTTTGGCATCACCATCCTTCCTGACTGAATTTATATGATATCAGTAAATATTAATTTTCTCACACTCATTCACACATAAGTACTTAACAGTAAAAAATATGATATAGCAGCAGAGCGAGGTGGCTCATGCCTGTAATGCCAGCACTCTGGGAGGCTGAGGAGGGCGGATCACTTGAGGTCAGGAGTTTGAGAGCCGCCTGGCCAACTTGTCAACTTGGTGAAATCACATCTCTACTAAAAGTACAAAAAATCAGCTGGGCATGATGGTGCATGCCTGTAGTCCCAGCTACTCAGGAGGCTGAGGAATGAGAATTGCTTGAACCTGGGAGATGGAGGTTGTAGTGAGCCAAGATTGTACCACTGCACGCTCCAGCCCGACAACACAGTGAGACTCCCATTTCAAATATACATATATACACACACACACACACACCATTCATACAGTGAAGGAATAATATGTTCAGAATAACTAAGCAGCACAGTGTCATCAGCTGAATGCCTGTATCAGCTGTTAAACAACAGCAATAGCAAACAGTGCCAGGCTTTCAGTCTCTACTCATGATGCTGTGTTTTGATTAAAAGGTTACTATACACTGTATTTTATATAAGGTGAGCAGAAACACCAGAAGTAGTTGAGGGACCAGGAAGGGGCTGTTTAGTGATGAGGAAGCATTCTGCTGGATGGCTTTTTAAAATGTTCCTCCAGAATCAATCTTCATTAAAAATGGTTTTTGTCTTAGAAGTGCCTCTGATTTTATAAACTGATGTGATTTCTTTTTCTGTTATGAATGCATGAAGACATATGGAAGCACAAGGGAGCTAAGTGGGTCTTTTTCCCTTGGGGACAGTAAGTAAACTGTGTGCTATTGACCTGTGTTTTGACTTCGATAGGTCATATGAGGTCAGGAGTGGAATTTTCCATCTGTAGCATCATGTCTACGCCCAAAAAGTTTTAGATTTTAGAGTGTTTTGAATTATGGATTTTCAGGATCAGGATGCTCTACCTGTATTACCAGGAAACATTCATCACCACATGATGTGTTAGAGTTAGTTAACATATATATGTCTGCTGTTATGACTTGCTCATCTAGCACAGCTTGTAGGTGCTCAGCAAATGTTTGCTGAACTGCTTTCACATGTACAGGCAGTGTTTGAGCTAGAATGAACTGAGATATGAAGGGCATGCCTTGCAGGATGCCTGGTATCTTTCTACCTCCACCCTCTCCTCTTCCCATTTACAGTTCTTCCTGTGGGTTAAGATTTTATGGCATTGTGCATAGAAGACAGGGTCCAGGAGAATCATCCAGGCAAGTGTTCCTAAACATTACAGCACATCAGAATCACCCGGGAATTTGTTAGTACACAGAGTCCTCCTCCCAACTTCTACTCCAGAAATTGATTTCAGGATGTCTGGGATAAGGCTGGAGATCTGAATTTAATAATTTTGCCTGGGCCCTGGAAAAGAAAGGCAGTAAAGCCAAAGTAGACAGCCTGAAATTTGATATTTGGGAATTTCTGAAATACAATAACTCCAATCTAATCTGTAATAATTGAACTATTAAAAAACTCTACTAGAACCTATATCTCCTCCCATTGTGGACATACAGGGGTAACTAAAACATATAAACTTAAGTGTGAAGAGAGATATTGCCTCGAAGGAGTCTCTTGGGGACTTTTCAGTATTATAACCTTAAAGCTGTCTTTACAAGGTTAAACTGGGCCAAACCAAGCGTAAAAGTGACAGTTTAGAGCTTGATAACTGGGCAGCCCATCCAGTCTTAATGCTTAAGATTTATTAGAAGCACTCTCACCTTGTGCTGTGGGTCTGATAAATATATTGCTAAGAACAAAAGACTCAGTTAGCAGGCTATATGTCAGTCATCACAGCTTTTCCAAACGTGCTTAGTAATGCAGCTTTGTTCATTGTCTACAAGCAAAGACTGTTCCACAGTAAACCCATTTTCCAGTTACAAGTACATTTATGAAAGACCTTCTTTTTTTCTCCCTCTTTCCTCCTCCTCCCTACTCATCCTCCTGTTTCCTTTTTTTCCTACACTGCCAAACATTTGTTTGAACTAAGTGCATTGGTTGAATAGAGTAAAACCTAAATTTTAGAATATATTAAAAATAATTATAGTTTACAGATTTCAGCTGTATTTAGTGACACAAATCAATCTGAAAATATACTGACAAAAATATTGATAAGATTAAATTCTTCAAAGTTAAGGATGAGAGAAGAAAAAACTTGTAATTCATTTGAATGCACAGTTTCTGGTTGTTTCACAAAAATTAAGGTTGCTGGTACCTTAGATTTTTTGCGTTATAAAAGTATACCCCTTGCTATTGTTTGAATGTCCTCTCCGAAAGTCATGTTGAAATTTAGTTGCCATTGTGGTGGTATTAAGAGATGGAATCTGTAAAAAGTGATTAGGTCATGAATTTGGTTGAGCTGTGTCCCCACCCAAATCTCATCTTGAATTGTAACTCCTACAATTCCCACGTGTCATGAGAGGAACCCGGTGGGAGGTTTTTGAATTATGGGAGTAGGTCTTTCCTGTGCTGTTCTCGTGATAGTGAATGAGTCTCATGAGATCTGATGGTTTTTAAAATGGGAGTTTCCCTGCACAAGTTTTCTTTTTGCCTGCTGCCATCCATATGGGATGTGACTTGCTCCTCCTTGCCTTCCTCCAGGATTGTGAAGCCTCCCCAGCCATGTAGAACTGTAAGTCCATTAAACCTCTTTTCCTTCCCAATCTTTGGTATGTCTTTATCAGCAGCATGAAAATGGACTAATACAGGTCATGACGGGCTTAACCCTTATAAGTGAGTTAATACCATTATCATGGAGGTGGGTTAGTTATCACTGAAGTTCAGCTCTCTTTTTTCCTCTATCCCTTGGGCACTCATGTGCCCTTCTGACACTCACCAAATGTGGTACTATGCTCTTGAACTTTTCAGCCTCTAGAACCAAGGGCCAAATAAACTCTTTTGTTTTTTTTAAAATTTTTATATTTTTTTGAGACAGAGTCTCACTCTGTCACCCAGGCTGGAGTGCAATGGCATGGTCTTGGCTTACTGCAACCTCTGCCTCTCAGGTTCAAACGATTCTCCCACTTCAGCCTCCTGAGTAGTTGGGACTACAGGCACGTGCCACAACACCCAGGTACTTTTTGTATTTTTAGTAGAGACAGGATTTCACTATGTTGGCCAGGCTGGTCTCGAACTCCTGACCTGGTGATCAGCCTGCCTCGGCCTCCCAAAGTGCTGGGATTATAGGCACAAGCTGCCACGCCTGGCCAACTTCTATTTTTTTTTTTTTTAAATAAATTTCCTGGTCTGTGGTATTCTGTTATAGCAGCAGAAAATGGGTTAAGACACTTCTTTTCTCATAACCTTATTATTTTGCTTAACAGGATGATATTTTTCATAGACAGGAAAGGTAAACATTTTAGTTATGCACCATGTAACCACATGACATACTAATTTTTGTGATAATGATGATGATGAAAATCATAAGAAGACAGTGTTTCTGAATGCTTTCCACATGCCAGTCACTTTATATGGTGTCTTATCTAGCCCTTATATCAACCTTATGAGGTTGGTAGATATTATTATTATTCCCACTCTCAAAGAGGTTAAAATAACTGGTCTAAAGTCTAACTGCTAATAAGTGGAAGACTTCATTTGACTGGAAAGTACAACAGACCATGGTTTTGATGATTACACAATAGCATCTCTCACTAATGACTCATATAGGTGCTTGATGCATATAGGTACTAGATGATGATGATAGAAAAATATTTGTTTTCTGGGAGGCAGGGGAAACATCTTATATACAAAATGTTTAAAGTTTTCTACATTTTTTACTGTTACATTAGTGAATTTAAAAATCTTGAATTTTGTAGACTTACACTTAACTAAAAGGTGTTTATCCTCCTACTTTCTAAATCAAGCTACCTTTAGAGTAACATTTGCAAAGGTATAGTTAATTTTGACCAAAAATGACTGCTCCCTGCAAACCCACTATTTTTAACCAGTCATAACTCTTGCACTAAGTCATCTTAAGGCTGTAACTTTCCATTCTGTGAAACATCTTTTTTTCTCCCAAGTTCTGGTTTCAATATGCTTTTGAAGGGTTCAAATAACTCAGAACCCCAGAAACTTGGCAGGACCTTTTCTGGGACTCTGTTGATTCAATGGGAAGGAAGACAGGAAGCCAGTCACACATAAAGAACCCACGCACTGCTGTCTCTCTATCCATACCAGCATCTTCTTTCTTATCTAATACACTCTTTGAGGAATCCACCAAGGTGGTCACTTTGCAGAAACATGTGTTTCCGTGTTTGGTTTTAGATGTTTCTGCAATGAAAACTATTTCCATTATTCATCTGGCTTCTTCTTGACACAAAGCATGTTTCTCTTCATTTTACATTGAAGAATGGGGTAGGGAGAAAGCTATAGCCTAACAACATCATTGCATCAAACTTTTTTTTATGGAAAAGAGAACATGTTTACCAATAACAAGCTTTTCTCAATGCTACGTGATTATGGGAGTAAATTTTTTTCAATTTTTTTTTTTTTTAAGATGGAGTCTCACTCTGTCACCCTGGTTGGAGTGCAGTGGTACAATCTCAGCTCACTGCAACTCCGCCTTTTGGGTTCAAGTGGTTCTACTGCCTCAGCCTCCCAAATAGCTGGGATTACGGGTGCCCACCACTATGCCTGGCTAATTTTTGTATTTTTAGTAGAGATGGAGTTTCATCACGTTGGCCAGGCTGGTCTCGAACTCCCAACCTCAAGTGATATACCCGCCTTGGCCTCCCAAAGTGCTGGGATTACAGTGATTATGGGAGTAATTTGATAACATGTCTTTTTCCATCTCATATGCAATTGTCATTCTTTTATCTCATTAGTTCACAAATATTTATAATGTACTTCCTTCTGGTGGTAATCACTGGTGAATAAAATTGACAAGATCCTTGCCTTTAGAAAGTTTATAGTCTACCAGAGAAGTATAAAAACAGAAGAATAATTTTATTTAATTTTCTTTCCTGAAACATGTAATGATTTGCCCTATATAAAATAAATCCATGAATAGTGGATTTCTGGGGGGCCTTCATAAGGAGACAAAAGTCATGGCCTCCATCTCAGCCTAGTCTAGTTGATTTCTGTTTTTCCATGGTTATGGAAATAGATTTCTCACCTGTCAAACCCTTTTCAAAATACATTTTATTGATCACAAGAGGTCTGAGTAACACAATTTAGGTGGACGAATCTATACTGACTTTTAGACCAAGAAATCAAAGAGTGTCCTATGGACTGATTGATAATGCATCCGAGATAGCCCATCTATCATCACATGTCACTGGATTGCCTCTTTATCATGCCTTTTGAACATTTGCTAATAAAACAGAATTATGCATACATTTAACACGAAGAAATATATATCTCCATGTCTTTTGGAGTTAAAACAGTCCCATGCAGAGGCTTCAAAGTTCAAAAGAGAAGACAGTTTATTTTAGTGTTGAAAAATGAAAAATTTAAGTTCAATTATTAAATAATTACAGTTTTTTATACTGAAATAATAGAAAGTAAATGTTCATTCACTCATTCACTCATGCATTCATTCTCCCACAAGCACTTATTACCTGCCTATGATGGGTCAGGAAGTATACAGACAGCACCGGCAGGGACATAAATAATATTTGGTTCATAGCTTCAGACATCTTACAAAGTAGGACAAAGAGGCAACCACAGAAACAGAGTGAGATCAGGCATTATGTGCATGGGGCCAGAAGCCCATATAGGGGCTTGATGTTTAGTCAAGGCCTCAGAAAGAAAATCAGACTGTAAAGGAATTTGGAAAGATGTACAGATTTTTGCCAGTGAAGGGAGGGGCGTGGATGAAAACATTTCAGACGCGGAACAGCGGTGTGTTCTTGAGCAGCTGTGACCAACTTCGTGTGGCTGCAGCAGTATGCAAGGGAGATGGGTAGGGAGGGTAGCCAGGGAGGAATTTGCCAGGTATAAGAGCCTCCTGACAGTAGTAGTAAACAATGGCCATACCACATATATTCAGATTAGAGTTTTGTGATCTGCTGTCTAAAAGAGTCCTCTTAGGGAGGAGAAAATTTATAAAAGTAAATTCATATATATATATATATATATATATATATTTTTTTTTTTTTTTGCTGTTTGCAGAAATATCAGACTGTTTTGGTTCTGTTTTGTTCTCACTTGTACAAACTTTCTCCTACATCATAATGCAATCTCATTGCTGTAGTTTTAAGTTCTTGATTGTAACCTTTCCAAACAGGGCAGAAGTACTATACCAGGAAGGAAAACTTACACAGTCCAGGAACTTTGTACCTCAGATCAGAGAGAAAATTCACTATGGAACAGCCAAACTGGCAGTTTTCCTAGTGCTGAAATCAGTGTGAATTTGTCAAACTTAAAAAAAAAAAAAAAAAAAGAAAAGAAAGAAATTACATAACTTGGCTTTGAGAAACACTTTTCTTCTTTTGGGGTATTGGGCCTCCCTTCTCTGCCTATTGTAAAGACACATGACCATCTAGAGTCCAGCCCAGAATAGGCCTCATACCTCAGGCTGGCCCCTCACCCACGGTAGAGTTTTCTGATTGATCTTGGTCCTCTTACTTGATAAGTGGAATGATCCATGCAGCTGTTACCAACCAGTAATAGGAGAAACCTCTGTAACTCTTGTCTTATTGTGAGCCACATATGTAATTTGAAAATTTCTAGCTCATAAATTAAAAAACTATTAACAGGTGAAATTAATTTTAAGTATGTATTTTATTTAACTAAATATATCCAAAATATCATTTCAACATGGAATCAATGTAAACATCATTGAGAAATTTTGGATTCATATTTTCATACTAAGTGTTCAAAATCTGTTGTGCATTTTTACACTTGCAGCAAAACTTAATTTTCAGTAGCCACATTTCAAGTGCTTATGAGCTGTGGGGATACAGTAGCTATTATATTGGACAGCCTGGGGCTAGATTTGACCTCAGGCCTCACTGGGGTAGCTGAGGGAATGGGCTCAGAAATACTCTTCTTCCTTTAAGTGGCCAAGTCCATCCTATCCTTATGTGCACATTTCCTGGGCAGGAGGCCCAAGTCAGAGTGAGACTAGAGAAAACCCACTTTGAGGCTGGTTCCTACAGAGCATGCCCTTGGAACAGCAGGGATTGCCCTCTCCAAAGGGAGAATATCTTTACATTGGCAATTGACAGAGCCTATAAATATTCAATTATTATAGAGGAAAGATATATGGCCAAAGTGAAAAACTTTCTTTTAATGTAGTTCTTGCTTTCTTTTAACAATACTTTAAAGTTGGATATCTTAAAAGGACTATGAACCAAATACTGGGATTTAGAGAACATGTTCAGGAGAGACAAAAGATTCCAGAACGTTAGAGCTGGAGAAGACTTTGACATCAAATTTACATGTTTAGAAACTGAGACCCACAGAAGTTAAGGAGCATTATCAGCTACACATCTAGGTAGAGACCGTACCAAATCTAAAACTCAGTTTCCTAAACTCCATTTCTCATACAGATGTGTTGGCCCTGTATTTGAGGTCAAATGACTTAAGGATGGAACATTATTTGAGGAATATACAACTAATTTTAAGGCTGCATCTACAAATCACAGAGTGAAGACCTGGATACCCTCTGCCTAATGTTATTTATGGGAACAAATAAATAAACAAACTTTTTCTGAGGGGAAGAGTAGAGGTGAGGATGGGCTTCCTTCCTCCAATGTGCTTGTTTTTATCCTGGTCAACTCACCAGGCAACTGTTAACTGTGCTCTACACTACGGAGATTAAAAAAAAAATGGAAAGAGAGCAAGGTATAAGAAAGTGAAAGAAAGAATGAGGGCAAATATTTGGATAAATGAGGCCAAATGAAACTGTCACATGAAGCCTGGGATTGGATTGCAGCCAGGCAGCCGGCCCTCCCCTCATCTTCGTTTTGCTGAACTTCACAGTATGGAGGGGTTCCCTTTAACCTCAAAAGCCCAAGAATCTAAGCTCTGTTTGATGTTGCCTCACAGAACTATGCGGAAAAAAGATTTCTGGTTCTGAGTGATTTTTAAGGAAAAAAAATGTAAGCAGATATTTTAATTACTAGTCCTTGAGCCAATTTATTTTCAGCAGCAACAACAAAGTCATACAAACCAGTGACACGAGTCAAGTGATTAGTCTTTAAATGTGGGAGATGAAAAGGAGAGAAAAAGAAAAGAAAAGAAAAGAAAAGAAAAGCTCTGATTTCACATTATGGCTTCCAGCCAGACAGCAAAGATGAAATCTGTGAAATTCAAGGTCTTCAAGCGTATTATTTTTTTGCTATTATTTCTGAAACAAGACCTGGGCAAAATCAGTTCAGGTTTTAAAAGAATATTACTTTAATTTTCTACGTAAGATTGTCACCAAGTCTTAGTCAGAAAAGGAGAAAAGACAGACAACTATCACTCAAAGAGAAAAATGATTAAATTAAATGAGGCAAAGTACATTTATATTACCAAAACTCTGGTCGTAGACAAAAGATATCTTTTGGCACAAACTTAACACAGTTTTGAAGAAAAGAAAAAACAAAACAAAACCCAGCAATACAAATGATGAGGTAAAGCACCTGAAAATGAACTCCCCTAAGTGTTAGAAAATCAATGCTAGGTCCATCAAACAGAATTAATTTTGTTTTTATGCAAATGTATCCTGAAAGCTCTTAGACTTCATCCTAAAATATGTGATTTTCATAAAAATTTAATTTATATTCCTCCCTCCTGAAGTAACTAACATACAATTTTTGAAAATTGAGGAAGCTCTTAGAAAAGTCATCTGCCCAACAATGATGAAATACTGACGTTTTTGTCCTACTTTCAGAGTACATTTTCCACTAACCATAAATTCAATCTGCCTCCACTTCAATCTCTACCAGATGTTGAAGGAACAGCAAAAAAAGTCCGAAGGAGCTGGTGATAACGTTTATATGAGTGAGTCTTCCCTGCCAATATCCAAGTGGTTCACAGTCTGGTAGGACTATTTAATTTCTATTAAGCTTTTGTCATTTTAAGGGACTTTAGTTTTTGTTCTTCAAGTTTTTGTCCCTAACTCTTGGTTTGCAGAAGCCCTTTGAGAGGTTTTTCAGGCTGGATTGCTTGGACATGGCAAGAATCAATCAGAATATGGCTGTTTGTATGATATCAACACACGTTTCCTTGACTCTCTCCCGACCAGGTGAATGCCAGTGGGGAAGGAGATAAAGTTGGTGTTTGGCATTCAGTTCAGCATAATCGTCGAATGCTTCTGTCTGGCCAGTGCTTGCTGGACACTATGTCTGTGAGTGCCCACATGCCCCATGTGGTGAGCTTACCATGGGAGATCCAATATTTCTCATCAATTTGCTTTTGACGCACACTGACTGCCTTAGTTCATTTGTACTGCTATAAAAGAATACTTGAGGCTGAGTAATTTGTAAAGAAAAGTGGTTTATTTGGCCCATAGTTCTGCAGGCTGTACAAGAAGCGTGATGTCAGCAACTGCTTCTGTTGAGGGCCTCAAGATGCTTCCACTCATGGCAGAAGGCAAAGGGGAGCCGAGGTGTTACAGGGTGAAAGAGGGAGCAAGAGAGAGGGGAGGGAGGTGCCAGGCTCTTTTCAACAATCAGTTCTGGTGGGAACTAAAAGAGCAAGAGCTCTTTCATTACCACAAGTGCAGCACCAAGCCATTCATGAAGAATCTGTGCCCATGACCCAAACACCTCCCACCAGACTCCAATTCAAAAATGGGGGACCAAATTTCAACATGAGATTTGGAGAGGACAAACATGCAAACTATGTCACTGACCTTACTCTGTCTTAAGTATACAGAATATATGGGCTATCCAATTTGACTATGTATATCTCCCCTTGGTTTGGACTTATTCTGAATTTCTACCCCCAAATCAAAATTTACCTTCTCTGTGTCTCATTCCCTCCTGACATTGCTATCTTATAACAAGGACTAATCTGGGCTGGGCGTGGTGGCTCACACTTGTAATGTCAGCACTTTGGGAGGCCGACATGGGCCAATCACTTGAGGTCAGGAGTTTGAGACCAGCCTGGCTAACATGATGAAACCCCATCTCTACTAAAAAAATACAAAAACAAAAATTTGCAGGGCATGGTGGCACATGCCTGTAGTCCTGGATACTTGGGAGACTAAGGCAGGAGAATCGCTTGAACCTGGGAGTTGGAGGCTGCAGTGAGCCAAGATCATTTGGTGCAGTGCACCCTAGCCTGGGCGAAAGAGTGAGACTCGGTCTCAAAAAAAAAAAAAAAAAAAAAAAAGGACTCGTCTGATCCATGACCTGTCAGAACTGAGAGGAATCTCACAGCTCATGTAATTTGATGGTCTCATTTTAGATATGGAGAAACTGAGTCCTAAAATGTTCATTTTGATAAACATTTAATAAAAGTCTATTCAGGTCCGGGGAGTGTGGCAGCACCTGGGGCTGTACCTCATGTAATTAAGACACGATTCCTACCATGATTATTTTTTTTTGGGAATGTAATTGGAAAAGGTAATTAGGATCTTTGAAGTGCAAAGATAGAAGTATGCTTAGGGTGTTATGGTGCTCATGGGAAGATCACAGCCCCGGAGAGGGTGGGGTGGGGACAAAAGAGAGGGATTCTTGGAGATGATCTTTAGGCCAAGTCGTTAAAAAGATGAGATGGAAGATGAGAAGGTAAAAATTGAATGAGGAAAGGAAAGGGACACTTCAGGCAAAGGCATGAATAAAAGCCTGAAGAGTAGACTCAGCTTGGTGTGTGTGCATGAGTGTGCACTGCAGGGAGCTCAGTAGCTGAAAGTTGCTGGGATGAAAGTGTGAGGCCAAGGGATATGGGCCTGAAAAGCAGGAAGAGCACCTTTCATGCCAATCAGGGACCTTAGATTTGATCCCGCAGGCAATGGCAGTGGGGTGCAGAAGCAGGTGGGTGCAATGAAGAATTCCAAGCTGAGACATGGTTAGATTTGCATTTTAACCAGATCACTATGGGAATGCTGTGGAAAATGGATTTGAGGATACACTAGAGGCAGGAGAAGTAGTGAGTCTAGAACCCTGGTCTTGTCCTTCTGAGCCAAGTGTCCCACCTACTATACCACGTTGCTGCTATGGATCCAGCCAGAAGCAAATACCTCAAGGAGACCCTAAGAATCCCTTGGCTTTATGAGCATCTGCTGCTTCTGGCCCATGGGGATCCATTGCTTTGTCTGATAGTAACACTATTTCAATTTGCTTTTTGGGGAGTCAGCCTGTCCCACAGTTAACGCGAGCTTTCAGGGTAGGCTAATCTCTCCCTCAGGCTCCAGAAGTTGGTATATGACTTTGGCCTAACTAATTAATATATTCTATCCTCATAGGAAGGTGGCTGTTCAGTGATTGGAAGATTCATGACAAATACATCGAGACACATTTTTGGATGTTTCGAATGCCACAGACATTGTTTTAGATTAGACTCTACATGGAGATTCCAAGTATCACAGCAGGTATGTGGGGCAGGATATCTGGGTACATATATCTAATGCATGTATTAGATATACGTTTCCTACTTTGGCCAACCCTGAAAGCCAATCCTGACTTCAAGATCCAACTGACTACGGCAATACAGAAGAATTAGAAAATTCGCCTTGCAAAATGACCAGCTTCATTGACCAGACTGCAAAACATACATAGACGAGGCTTAGGGAACCCCAGTGGCACAGTCTCCTTCTGTGCGTGGTAACCCATCTCTCTCTCTCTCTCTCTCTCTCTCTCGGTTTTTTTTTTTTTTTTTTTTTTTTTTTTTAGACGGAGTCTTGCCCTGTCGCCCAGGTTGGAGTGCAATGGCACGATCTCGGCTTACTGCAACCTTGGCCTCCCAGGTTCAAACGCTCCTCCTGCCTCAGTCTCCCAAGTAGCTGGGATTACAGGCACCCGCCACCATGTCCAGCTAATTTTTGTATTTTTAGTAGAGATGGGGTTTCACCATGTTGGCCAGGCTAGTCTCCAACTCCTGACCTCGTGATCCGCCCAGCTCGGCCTGACAAAGTGCTGGGATTACAGGTGTAAGCCACAGCGCCTGACCCCATCTCTCTTTTTATATCTGAATCACAACATCTGCTCTAAGGGAGCCACTCAGTAATTACTGATTAATTAAAAAGATGGCTAAATGAGCCCCTGCCTCCACCCTCTGTGTTGTAATTTGAGATCTAAGACCCAGAACGGTTATCCAGGAGAAAATGGGTCCGCAGGGGCTGAGTTTTCTTCCTCAGATTACCCCAAGCAGAAGTAATGCTGAGCAAGGGTGTTTGGGAGCATGAAGACCAGAAGCAGCAAGACCAGCCCCAGCCAGTATCTTGAGGAAGGAAACTGCAGTTTTTTTCTTTTCCCGCTCACTGACTACCACAGGTTAATGAGAGAAAAATTCTGGAAAACCCAGTAAGGCAGAAAGAAGAATGAAAATATTGCCAGAGTCCCAATATGCAGAGCTAACTACTATTAATTGTTGGTTTTTGTGTACTGACTTCCAGGCTTCTTTTCCCTGCAAATGTTTTCAGGCATACTTACAAGTGTACATGCACATACAGAACTCAGGGCAGGGGATTCTCTCTCCCCTGCTTTGTCCCAGGCTTTTTCCAGGGCACAAATGCATTTCCGTGACATGCATATCACTCTGCAGTAGGCTAGGTTAACCTCCAAGCAGTTCCAAGATGTCCTTATCTGACTCCCATATTTCTAGGTACATGACTGCCGCCTAAGAGCAGTTTTCTCTTGGCCACCATTCTAGGGAACATCTGCCGGCTGCCTCATTCTCCTCCTGTAGCCACCAAGTGATCCGTTGCCCTCAGAAAAGTACACGGCCAGGATCATGGACAAACCCTAGGGATAGGAGGATGGGAAGTGCTCTCATAACTCTTAACATGTATATACTTTTAAGAGCAATACTATTTGTATTGTTGTGGATGATGCAAATATAAACCTGATCTCACCATCTACCCCTTGCTTAGAAATGCTTCCTGGCTGCCTGTTGCTTTTAGATTTTTAGAATTTTTTTTTATTCTATTTTTTTTTGTTGTTTGTTTTTAGAGATAGGGTCTTGCTATATTGCCCAAGTTGGTCTCAAACTCCTGGCCTCAAGCAATCCACCCATCTCTTCCTCCCAAAGTCCTGGAATTACAAGTGTGAGTCACCATGCCCGGCCTATTGCTTTTAGGATAACTACTTTCATTCTTATCAAGGGGGGCCCTGGGTGGCGTCTCCCCTACATGTAACAGTGTATACATGTTAAGAGTTAGGAAAGCACTTCCCCATCCTCCTAGCCCTAGGGTTTGTCCATGACCCTGGCTGTGTACATTTTCTGAGGTAATGGATCACTTGGTGGCTGTTGGATGAGAAAGAGGCCTGCCCCTCCCACCATCTTCCCTGCCTACCCTTGTGACCTGGCCTTTCTTCTTTGTTCTTATAGCACTGTTAGTCCCTTAGGGCCTCTCTTCTGCCTCTTCCTAACCCTCTTCCCAATTCTCTTTGACTATTTAAGTTCCTGATCATACTACTGCCCCTTTTCTCAACACATCTCAGGGAAGTCACTTTAGGTGCCAGATGAGGTCCTCTATTTTTTGTTCCTTGCCATTGTCCTTCACTGCACTCATCATTTCTGCAAATGCATATCAGTTTATATGAATGCTTGCTTGAATGTCTGTCTTGCCTGCTAGAATGCAAGCTCCATCAGGGCAGGGATGGTGTCTGAGCTGTTCACTGAGTAATCCACAGTGCCTAGGTTGGTGGTTAGCACATAGTAAGGTCTCAATAAATGGTGAAAATAAAGAATGAAAATATTGCCAGAGTCCCAGTATGCAGAGCTAACTACTGTGAATTATTTTTGTGTATTGACCCAATAAATAAAAATGAAGGAAGGAGTAATGTTATTATTGTAATTTGGGTGGTGAGTGGGGAGAGGAAGGGAGGCACACAGAGAAATCCACTTCATTGCTTGTCCTCTTTCTTCTTGCCTTTCTTCTGCTACCGAATCTGCAGACTCCTCCAGTGTCACCATGGCCCTGTTCAGCAAAATCCCAGAAAAGATTCCCAACCTCTTTATCTTGCTTTCCTCCTCTACTTATCTGCTAAAGAGAGGGAGTTTGAGAAAGAGGGGCCAGGGCCATAGCATCTCTAAAAGGCATAGAGGTGAATCCCTGCCCTAATGCCCAGAAGGCCATGAATCTCCACCAGAGCAAGCAGAGATCTCACGCTCACAGAAGCAGAACTGATGAGGGCTCTGCTATGGAAACTTGATCAGCTCAGCCCCTTGGACCTGGTACAGCTCATCCTTATGTAACATACCGAGTCAGAAATTACAGGAGTAAAGTGGTTACTGTCTTTCCACTTTCTGCCTGGAGGCTCTGTTTTTCTACTCTTCCCTTCGGGGAGATGATGGCTGGTCCATGATAACAACACCTCTAAATAGTGCCTCCCCCATGAGTTTCCCATCCAGGAGCTCACAGGATGGTGCGACAAATCTACCTGCTCTAAGGAGTGTTTTTGTCCTTTGCTGCTGAATCTGAACTTCGATTTGTATTTTTGAAGTGTATGCCCAACCCAGTTACTAGGAAAGATGGCATCTTCTGTAACCACCAACTTCTCTCATGGCTTTAGACGGTTGTTTGAAGGTCCAGAAACCACAGATGACCTTTCTGTGCTGGAGAGGAAAATCCAAGTTCTTTGCCAGGCATCCAAGGCCCTAGTGGCCCAGATTTCCTCTCCAGTATCCCCTTCCAGAAGGTGACCATGTAGGGAATATCGACTCCCACATACAGGGTTCCCCAAACACTACTCCATTGTTTGGGTTTTAGGTAGTGTTGTTTCCTGCCCAGCTGCCTTTCCTCCCCCTCTCCATGTCTGAGCACCATCCTCTACTCCTTTCCTCTGGGATCAACACAAGCTCTGACTTCTCCACCAAGTTCTTTCCAGATTCCTCATGCTAAACCCAACAGCCCCTTATGTGTCCTAATTCACTTGGCCTCTCGGCTGCATTCAACCCTGCTGTTGCCCTCTCTTGTCCCCTTAGTCTCTGTGATACCCACCTGTCCTTATCTACCTTCTCTGTGGATACATCCTTTTCTACCCAGACATGAAATGTTGGCATTTCTACAAGCCTGGCCTTAGGCTTCCTCCTCCTATTTCTTACATATATGCAAATGGCTCCCAAATTTGTGTCTCCACCTTAGATATCTTATCTGAGTTCTAAACTCTCTTTTTTTTTTTTTTTTTTTTTTTTGAGACGGAGTCTCACTCTGTCACCCAGGGAGTTCTAAACTCTTATATTCAGCTCTTAGACTCTCAATAGTATCTCACCCCCAATATGCCCAACACAGTCATATTTCTCCCTGTCCTTCTCACTTCACCCACCTTCAATCTAGCTCCTTCCAGTGTTTCTTCTCTCAGTAAAGGGCATTACCATCCATCCAAGCATGTGAGCCAGAACTCTGGAAGTCATCCTGGGATGTCTTTGTTACAGAGACACTTTTGGATGCTTACCGTGTTCCAGACACTGGCTTTCATTCGTGCATGTCATATTGTCTTAGTTCTCTGTATACACATGACCTTTCTCTCCAATAAGATTGCAAGTCCCTGGAAAAGAGAGAGTCTATCTCTTACACATCATGCCAGGCCCTAACTTTAGCAGAGTGTTACATTCCTAGCAGGAACTCAATACCTGTTTATTGACTGCTTAAGTAACCATATAGCAATCTACGATGTCCAAACAAGATAGATATTTAGAAAGTAAAAGAGGACTGCTCTTCAATTCTTTAGTGCTGCCTAATATTAGATGCCTGATTCAGGTAAACGTAGAGGATTTTATGGTCTCTTTCTGCTTTTAAGTCTGTGACTCTGGGAGAATGCATGTGTTTTTAAATCAATGGAAAACCTAATTCCAAGCTTTTACATTATCAGGTGCACACATGGTAATGGAAAGGCTGGATTCAGAGCAGTAATTTTGTTCTTTGCTTAGCTTTGGGATGGGAAGCAAGTATTTCTTCACTGTTTTTTCAAGTGTGATGGTGCAATACATTAGGTCATCTGTGTGAAATAAAAGGTTGAGTCCTTTCTGTCATAATATGAAGGGTTAGGTAAGGTAAAAGGGTTATAAGGTAAATTATTTATGAAACTAACCACATGCAGAAGAAAGGGTCAGATACATGGCATTTGGGCAAGTGATTATAGGCATTTGAATATGGAAATCATCAGATGGATAGATGGGAGTTTTATACTTGGGTGATTTTTAAAAAGTGTTAGTTAACTAAAATTTTTGTATTTTATGAAATTTTGGAGAATAGAGGAGGACTTTTCTAGTCCAACCTCTTATCTAGTGCTCTATTCCCTAAACAATAAGCCTGCCAGGTAATCAATGGGACTGTACTTACATATACCCTTAGGGATGGGATGCTCTATATTTTAACATATCTGATAATGAGAAAGTTTGTGTTATGCCATATAACTTTTACCCGTTTATATTCACGTTGCTCTCTAGAGTACCTGAAATAAGTTTGAGGAGTTGTCCACATAAAGGCTGCAGAGGACAGCTCTCAGGTACCTTCAGAATTGTGTTTATTTATTTGTCAACGAATCTCTTTATGTGCCAGATATAATAAAAGACTTTTAAAGACAGAATAACGACTCCACGGCCTTTGGCATGTATCTTCAATGCTTCTGTGGTGTCTGGCACATACTAGGCATTCAGCAGTTATTATTGAATGAGTGGCAAAGACCATGATTCTGTATTAGAGATGCTCAGTCTCACTGGGGCAATCAGACATAGAAAGAGGTGAATGATAAGGAAAAGACAACAAATCCATCACAAAATGAGCAAATAATATCAATAGGAAATTAATGGGAGATGAAAACCATACAGCCAAAAACATCCGATAGAATGCTTAATCTCATTAGTAATCATGGAAATGTAAATTAAAATGACACTGAGATACCATTTCACAGCTATACAATTGGCAAAAATTGAAAAGCCTGACAATACCAAGGGTTGGTAAAAATGTGGAACTATTAGAACAATAATACACCGGGGTGGGTGGATAACTGATAAATGAGTTTGGAGAGCCATTTGGCAATATGTTGTAAAATTTAAAAGTGCAGGACCTGTGACTCAGCAATTCCATCTCTGGGTATATGCCTTAGAGAAATTATTTCACATATGCAGAAAAAGGCATGCACAAGAAGTTCATTGAAGCATTGTTTTAGTAGCAAAGAACTGTAAAAATCTAAATGTCCATCAACTAAAGAATGGATAAACAAATTGTATTATGTTCATCAAAGCAATATTTATACCGCAATGATATTGAGTGAACTAAATCAAATGTGAATAATTCTCAAACATCAGAATTAAATTTAAAAAAGCAAGTGGAAGAGGGCCAAGTTACAGTATGATACCATTTGCACAAAATTTTAAAACCACTTAGGCAATATTATGAAAATAACCATACAAAGTAAAAATATGTGTGGGAATGATAGATATCAAACTCAGGATACTATGTAATTGCTTACTGGGCCAGGGTAAGGAAATGTAATTGAGCAGGAATATATAAGAAGCTCCAACTGGATTTGTGATGTTTTATTTTTTAGCCATGTATGGTTATATGGGTGCACATATGACAGTTTTTTATAGTAATGAACCTTCTACAGCCAGGCTTGTATCTAAACCTTAGCTGATTCAATCAGGAGTGGGTGGACATCTGATTAATCTAGACCAATCATATTCTTTTTCATATATATATGAAATATTTCCTTTTTCCCAAAAGGGAAAGGCAATAGCTCCAATTGTGGCAGACAATGCCCTTTAGCTGAAATACTGCAATTATTGTCCTTCTTCCTTGCCATCTTCTGCCCAATACTCATCTTTCTAGCCTTAGCCGTAGTTCATGGTGTTCTTGAGACACGGTTCTATGAATGAGATATAAGGAAAAGTCTCTTGGAAACTTTTTCAGAGAAAGTTTTTGTATTTCTGATAATATGAACAAATCAAGCTAGTAACAGTCTTCCTCTTCTTTTTCCTACTTTGAACATGGATGAGATATCTGGAGCTCTGACAGTTATCTTGCAACCACGAGGTCAAGAAAAGGTAAAGAGAATCACAGAGATGATAGCCTTAACATCACTGGACCACTCACTCAGTGCCAGAAACTACCTGCCTCTAGACACCTTGCTGTGTAAACATGAATAAATACATTTTCAACTGTTTAAGACTGTGTGGATTAGAGTTTTTTTAAAAGGCTTTTGAACTGATTCAATGGTATGTTGTAAAGAGAGATTAAGTTCCACCACCTGTTCCAGTTTGCCCATATTCCTGTTAATGAGGCAGTTCAGATGGAAGGCTCTACTCCAGGAGAATCAGATTTTTATCAAATGGAGGGAGGCTGTCATTTTTTCTTATTTTAATGTATACATGTATATTATTATGTCCCAAGATCAAGCTTGCTCATTTGGTAGCCTTATAACACTGGTGAGTCATCTTAAACTTACTGCCAACTCAGGCCCCAGCATCCTTCACTAGCAGTTTAGTATTTATAAGGCAGTGTTCCTTACAGTAAGTAGAAAGTATAATACATGACTTGTAAGCAGAGGCTCATACAGGCTAAAGTACTTTCCCCAAAGCCATGTAAGTCACAGAATTCGTTTGGCCCTTCTTTCCCCTGAGAACTTCTCTTCAGTCTGCCCCCATGGGCTCCCATGCACCCATACTTGCATTTTTGGTCCTACCTGATTGGTTCAAGTGCGGATACCTGACTGAAGCTGCACTAGTCCTGTTGTCTCTCTGCAGTGCTTTCAAGATTGGAAAATGGCTCCTATTTTTAAAGAATTCATTGCAATGGATGTGGAATGAGACTCAAAGTCCCAACATTATTTCAGAAACCTGTTAATCTTGAAGAGCAGGTATATGTAGGTCATTAGAGATAAGAGTGAAAAATGCCTCCTGCTGAAATTGGTGTGTCCCCTTCATTCTGTGTTGCCACCTTACCTGACTCATCCTGCTCAATACTACTGTGGATTCGGTGCTCTATGCCTTTAAGTTTCTGTCTCTCCACATTCAGCCTAATATACTTCTTCCTTCCTCCCTTGAAGGAATTGTGTGCTACCACATATCTTATTATGGAGTAAGAAAGTAAACATTTTTTTCCAAGTAATACATGCTCATGTCTATGTATCTGTCTCTTTACAGTAAAGTCTACAAAAAGAAGGCAATAGAAAGAAAACATTGTTAATTTCAATGTAGAGAAAGATTTAAGAAACAAATTGACTGCAAGCTGTTAGGGACTGATTGTACTTTTGCTCATGTGAACATTGGGAATTTTAAGTCAGTTTTCATGAATGGGAGAATTCAAGCATTAGAAAGATTTTAGGGAAGGGTCTCTGGGTAAAAAAGGACAGCATCTAAAAGTTGGCCTTCTCTATATTTGCATGGGGTTAGCCTTGAGCATTTTGGTTTACGCAATAACTTGGGTGGATCTTGTACTTTCATTCCTGAAGAGTGCAGTGAACTTTTTCTTCTGAGACAGCCTACAGTTGAGTGACATGTTTTAGATTACAAGAGCCCTCAAATTTCAATTTTAACTAGCTGGAATGAGCAGACATTTTATTTTTACTGTTTGGTATAGGAACTTTGAAAAGCAATGATTATTCTTCGCCACTAGAGTAGTCTTTAGGAGAAACAAAATAGTTAAGGTAATTTCCATAAAGAATCCTGTTTATGGCAACACCCCCCATTGATAATTAGTCCCATTCAGAGGGATGGGTATGGAATTCAACTAACATCTTATTTCTCTGCAGGAAATGTTTAGGCATCTCCTATGTTCTTGACTGTCACTTGGGACTAAGACAATTTTAGAATGTAAGGGGAAGATAGAAGAGATTTCTTGGAAGCAAAGAAAACAGCATATTAGGGTCAAAACAATCATATGAGGAGTCCCTGTGGGTTTTGCATTAAGCATGGCCTTATAGAAAATACAGTTTGAGGCAATCAGCTCCTTCCAATTTTATGCAAGCAGTAGCAATGGGAAGTATGCCAAGAGAGATGATTAAGGATTGAACAACAGCATGGGAACTTGATCAGAAGCTCCAAAATGTTGTTTCTAGCACCTGATATTTCTACATCCCTAACTTCTGGATTGTGAAAGGTGGGGCCCTTCTCCCAGACCCCACCCCTTAGCGCACTTACAGCTCCAGGGAAAGTTGAGGAAGAGAAAGATTCTGTCTCTATCAAATCCTAATAGGGAGCAGAGCCAAGAGAGACAGGAAGAAGCATGCTCATTTTCAACCTTTTTTGGCAAGCTCAAGTGGGAGCAAAAGCCATTGCCAATTCTATTTTTTAATACAGATTTAAAAAGGGTTGTGTCTACACATGCAAAGGGAAGTGCACAGTGCACTGTGTTAATTTAAGCAGCACAATAGTTTTTTTAATTAAAAAAAAAAAAAGCCTGACTATCCAGATATTTATTTTACATATGGTAGATCCAAACTGGGGGAGGAGACCAAAGTGCAGTAATTTCTCCTCTAGTTATGCATGTGCTTTCCAACCCTACATTTATCGCCCTTCCAGTTCCAGGCTGGGCCAGTCAGAGACCATCCCTGGGACTTTTCAGTTTGAAGTGAGGAGAGGGAAACTCTTTCCTTTTGGAAACAGAATTGAGTTGCTAGATGTAGTGGACCATGACGTGAGTGGCACTTTGGTGGTTTGAGTTGGATAACTCTTAGGAGAGAGCAAGAGGCCAGGTGCGGTCGCTCACACCTGTAATCCTAGCACTTTGGGAGGCTGAAGTGGGCGGATTAGTTGAGGTCGGGAGTTTGAGACCAGCCTGGCCAACATGGTGAAACCCCGTCTCTACTAAAAATACAAAATTTAGCTTGGCGTGGTGGTGGGAGCCTGTGATCCCAGCTCCTTGGGAGGCTGAGGCAGGAGAGTCACTTGAACCTGGGAAGCAGAGGTTACAGTGAGCCGAGATCACGCCACTGCACTCCAGCCTCGGCAACAAAGCAAGGCTGTCTCAAAAGAAAAAAAAAAAAAGAGAGAGTGAGAGAGAACAAGAATGATAGTGAAAGCTAGAGAATAAAAGAATGATTCCAATTGCATAGTTGATGAAATGAGAAGTAAAGGAAATTCATGTAGTTTAAAGGCAAATACACATGCTTGGGCCTGAGAAGTTAACACAAATTGGAGTTCTTTGGTAAAATGGTAGTTGAGTAATTTGGGAAAAAAAAAAAAAAACTCATGGTATGTATAGATGCCTTTCCTGGAAAGTCATAGGTTCAATGAATTAACACATGTTTGTGGAGGACCCGCATATGATCAGTCATGCTAGGCTATTTGCAGGGGATCCTAGACTGTTTTATGAAAGCAGGGACCATGGCTATTTTTTTTGGTCTGCATAATCCCTTATGGGTAGATACTGTTACTACTTTTTTTTTTTTTTCTTTGAGACAGAGTTTTGCTCTGTTGTCCAGAGTGGAATGCAGTGGTGCGATCTTGGCTCACTGCAGCCTCTGCCTCCTGGGTTGAAGTGATTCTCCTGCCTCAGCCTTCCAAGTAGCTGGGATCACAGGCAAGCACCACCATGCCCAGCTAATTTTTGTAATTTTTAGAGGTAGGGGGTTTCACCATGGTGCCCTGGCTGGTTTTGAACTCCTGGGCTCAAGTGATCCGCTCACCTTGGCCTCCTAAAGTGCTGAGATTACAGGTGTGAGCCACTGTAGCTGGCCTGTTACTAGCATTATTTAAAGACTCAGAGAGCTTAAAACTTGCCTAGGGTCACCAGCTAGTTAGTGTGACTGCAAAGCTTGCTGGTACTGCTATTACCATGCTATCTAGACAACAGGTATAAGACTGTTGTTCTCTGGGCTGATAGAAGAGAGAAAGAAGAAGACAAAGGAAGAATGGTAGATTTAGAAGCTTTTAGCAATATCTATCTATCTATCTATCTATCTATCTATCTATCTATCTATCTATCTATCGTCTACCTACCTCTTTATCAGGGTAAATAGCTGTAACCATTTATGGAATGCTTGCTATGTGCAAGACTCTATGGTATTTTATCTCATTGTATCTTCACTTCAACCTACAAAATAGATAATATTGCCCCATTTTATGGATGAGGAAACTGAGACTCAAAAGATCACACAGTGGATTAGTGCTAGACCCAAGATTTGACAGTGGGTTTGTCTGACTCCTAAGTCACCACTCTCAACTGTTTTCTATACTGCTGCCCTGACAGAGGAGTTTCTAAAATAGTCTTGCTTCTCCCTTCTAGTCAGTGAATATTTCCCACAGTCTGTTTCCTCATCATATTTTAAAAGGCAGTTTTACATTTCCCATGAAAAATTTGTGCACAAAACAGTATATATAAAGAAACATTCATTTATGTAGTTAGCGTTACATTTAACAGCCTTTTTATATTCTAGTCTTTTAAACTGAAAAGTATCTCGGTCAAAAATTCAAACAGTCAAAATAGAGAAAGCCAGCAACACAAATCTCCCTCCTGTCCAAGATACCTGGCGCTCTTCTCCAGAGCCCACTGCTGCTAATTTGCTTCCGAGATCATATATGGATGTATAAGTACAACTATGTTTTTTGGTACCTTATTTTTCTTCTAGCTTCAGGACTTGGGGATCTTTTACATTAATACATATTGCTCTTCTTTGTTTAATAATAGCATAGCAGCCACTGCATGAATGCAGTATACCTTACTTACTGAGCCCCTAATTGATGGGCATTTTTGTTGTTTCTGTTATTATGTAATGAGCATCGTGTACCTATTCCTTTATATACTTGTTCCAGTTATGGTCAAGTTCTTGGAAGTGAAACTGTTGGTTCAAAGGGCATCTTTGTCTCTTTTGAGGGTCCCACAATGCCCAGCCATACTCAGCAGAGTAATAAACACACAGTATATGCTAAGTAAGAGGCAGTGAAGCACTGTGGTTGGAGCACCAACTCTGCCATCAGCCTGTCCCAGCTCTGCAACACCCAGTCTGTATGCCTTTGGGTGGGTTATCTAAACTTCCAAAACCACAGTTTGCCATCTATTAAACATAACAATAATAATAATTTTTTGAACTAGCTATGCAGCAGGCACTCTTTTAAATGCTAGGCTCAAACTACCTTATGATATAGGTGCTATTAGCATCCCCCTTACAGATGAGGAAACTAGGCACAGAAAGGTTACTTACTTTGTTTGAGGTCACACAGCTAACAAGTTGTAGAGCCAGGACTTACCATCTAGGAAGTATGGCTCTAGAGACCACCTTTTAAATACTTTCTTGGAGGGGGAGTTGCATGGGTTAAATGAGACAGGTAGGTAGGCAATAGATGGGGAGAGTCAGGGAGGAACAGAGAGAGAAGGAGAAAGAAAAAGAGAAAGAGAACATGAATATGAATGTAGCATGGTGTGCGGCCCTCAAATTATGGGATATGACTACAACAGAGATAAAATCCCAATCCTTCTTCCTCCAGTGCACATCTTTTAAGGATGAACGAGCTGGTCTGATGGATTTCCTTAAGATTTCATTTCTATGAAGAGGAAGACTAGAAGCAGAGAAGCACGTGACTCTGGAGATCTGCTAAATCTTTTAGTCTAGAAGCCAACAGAACCATGGGAATATACATAATGCTGAGACAGGGAATCAAGTGGCACTGATTTAAAAAGCTTCAGTGAATATAAACAATTAGTCTTTTATCTGAGGAAACCTAAATGGGAAGCCCATGTCCAACATGGGCAACTAGTTACGGAGCATGACCTTGGCTGTGAACAATGGATTGTCAGGCTAGATCACCTGGAGAAATCCTTTCTGGTAAAATGAAGTGTGATATTACGGGAGAGTTAGGCAGGGTTCCTAAAGGGTGAGGCGGTACTCTGCATGCATCACCTCATTGAATCCTCACAACAGCTGTCTGAGGTTGGTGAGATTATTGCTCCTGTTTAACCAATGAGGAAATGGAGGCAAAAAGAGGTGATGTAACTTGCCCAAGACTCTGTATTCTTATTCATCACATTTAGCCTGAAGAGGTGGTGGACATTTCTCTCGTAGAGAGCACAGATAAAATGGCAGAGACTTGGGTTTGTGTCTTGTGTCTGCCACTAGGTGGGTAACATTGGGCAACATACCACATAGTTCCAAGCCTCTGTGTTCTCATCTGTCGTATGGGGGTGGGATAGTATCTAACTTACAGGTGGAAGTTAGATGAGGTAATTCATGTGAAACACAGCACAGTGGCTGGCACATGGTAGGAACTCAAGAAATATATTAAGATCTGGAAAATACAGATTTTCAAAAAATGGATGTCAAAAATCACAATGTTTAAAATTAGTCTCTTTTTGTCTAGATTATGAATACTTTCTAGAGTAATGAGTATCAAAGTGTCTCTTACACAGGAAATAGAATACATATAGCATAGATCATATGTCCTTAGTTCCAATGAAACCAAGACTATTGTTATGGATTGATTGTTTTTTATCGGCAACTTGCTGGATTCCACATGGCTTTGGACATGCCTTCTGTGGGACTGAACTGTGTTGTCCATAGTGTAAGGATCCAACTGCAATTCATAAATTATTAACTAAAAGGAATAAATAGAAGAAAAAATTTCAAAAATAATTACCCTAACACATAGAATAAATTTTTGCTTGGTCCTAATTATGAAGTTTGTCCTAGTTTTTGTTTTTTTGACACAGGGTCTCACTCTGTCACCGAGGCTGGAGTGCAGTGGTGCAATCTCAGCTCATTGCAACCTCTGCCTCTTGGGTTCAAGTGATTCTCCTGCCTCAACCTCCCAAGTAGCTGGGACTGAAGACATGCATCACCATGCCTGGCTAATTTTTGTATTTTTAGTAGAGACAGGGTTTCGCCATGTTGGCCAGGCTGGTCTCGAACTCCTGACCTCAGGTGATCTGCCTGCCTCAGCCTTCCAAAGTGCTGGGATTACAGATGTGAGCCACCGTGCCTGGTTCAGAATTTTTTAAAGAAGAGAAATAGTGCCTCATCATAAAATAATAGTAATTACTATTTCTGAACTCTAACTATGACACAGACACTGTGTAGTGTACTTGACACACATCAGTGTAGTTAGTCCTCTCAACAGTCCTATGAGAACCATAGCATTATTTATCGCCTTTTAACTAATAAGGAAAATGAAGTTCAGAGAAAGAAGTAACTTGTTGGACATATCAAATTACCTATTATCTCCTTCTCTTCCAAACCATGGTAATAACAGATATAAGTGTTATAAAGTCCCTGTGAATAACTGGACTAAACAGCCAAGAAAGTCCTACAATAGATTATTTAAAAATTATTCTACATATAGTTATTGCTTTTATCACATCACATGATGACATGTGGCAAGTAGTTTCCTGGCATAATTCAAATCACAGGCTTTCTCAATTATGTGCTATAACAAAGCTTTAACAATTTTGTGTTGTGCTTCTTTTGAAATTGTGAAACAGGGATGAGAAAATAGAGTTGATGACTCCCTGAGCTCCTATCAAGCAAGCATCCCTCTATTGCAAAGCTGGCCCAGGGCCATACTCCGCTCTAACAGCCTCCAGAAGTCTCCTTCCAGGAGGCCCATCTGCCGGCATCCACACCCGTAGGACAGTGTTCATCCTCCTGCTTGCAGGGAGCGAGAGGGGACGAAAAAACTACTGTACTTAAGTGGTTAATAGAGAAAGCACTTGGGGAGAGATCAGCCTGCAACAAAGAACTTCAGTGCAATTCCCAAGTCAAGGTCGGCAAGTTTTCAGAGAAGCAGGCTTGGTTGGAGGCTTTAAGCATGAATTGTAGATCAGGATAGGCCTGCTGTAAATAGGAAACAGATGGGGGTGAAGCTGAGGCTCCCTGTGGAAGCCCCCCTCAGGGATGCTTCTTCACCCTGAGATGACAGGCTATGGAGTGGGTGGCCAGAGGCCATCTCCAGAGAGCCACGACAGTTACTCCGGCCTTAAATGGGCTTCAATTATATACAATTATGCACACACTTCCCAGTTTCCTCCCTTACATGTCCGTGAGCACCCCAGCCTCTTCCTGCCTCAGAGCCCATTGGCATGTTTCCTCTGTGAGGAAATTTCTTCCCTTAGCTCCTTGTGTTTCAGGTCTCACCTCCTCAGAGTTCTTCCCTGCCATCTTCTCTGAGGAAGGCCTTTGCTGGTATCCTGCCTCCCTTCTGGTGCTCATCATAATTCTGAAAGACACAATTCTAAATGCCAGAACCCCGAATGTTGAAACCCCCAAAGATCCAAATTTCTAAAGTCTAAAATCCTGAAAAATCACAATTCTGAAAGATTAAATTCCTGCAAGCCGAGTCCTGAGGAAGAGATCCGTGCATTTTTGATCGTATACAGCATAGTTGCCTTGTGTTCATTGCAACATGTTGGCAGAACGATAACTTTGTCGTTGTCTTTACTTGGAAATCAAGTATGGCTTAAGGAGATATCTGCAGGTGCCAAGTTGACAAAAGGTAGACTAGTGGACTTAGTTTTACTTGTCAACTTGAATGGATTAAGGGGTATGTGGAAACCTGGTAAAGCATTATTTTGGATGTGTCTGTGAGGGTGTTTCCAGAGGTTACTGTGTGAGTCTGAGTAGATTAGGTGGGGAAGATCTGCCCTCAGTATTGGTGGGCACCATCTAATCAGTCAGGAGCCCAGAGAGAACCAATACAAAAGGTGAGTTGGTCTCCCTCTGAGAGCTGGGACAGACTTTTCTTCTCTTGCCTTAGATATCAGAACTGCAGGCTCAGCAGCTGTTAGTCTCTAGGATTTACACAGGGTCCTGAAGCTTTTGGCCTGGAACTAAGAGTTAGAACATCAGTTTCTCTTGTTGTCAGTGTAAAAACATTGAAACTTCTTCAACCAATTAAAGAGATGTCCTTTTTGTATGTCTATCTAAATTTGTGAAAGAAGAAAATTCTTAAGATCTCAGCTCTTCAGGAGATAGCCTATTTGGTAGTGACCTGTTGTAATGTTTGATAAATCTTGTCAAAAGCCTTAAGTTGTCGGTCATGGTATTTCAGATGACCACAGTTAAAAGCTAGGTGTACACAATTACCAACCATAGCGATATGCATTTATACAATTTGCTTTTTGACCTATTTATTTGTGAATATGGTTCGTCTTCTCATAACTGTTATGCCCATGTGACTGTCATTAGTATACCTGAGTGTTTATGCTTGCAAAAATATGTTATTATTGCCTATTTTATTCTGTGAAGGGAACTATGAGTGTTTGACTGTGTGTTTATGTTTCTAAAATAAATCCCCCAATATAAATAGATGTCTTAAATTTTTTAAAATTATTTTTTCCAGAATTATGTTTTTAGAATTTTGATCTTTTGGGATTGTGATTTTGGGATTTTAAGCTTAAGGATTTTGATCTTCTGGGATTTCAACATGTGAGATTTGGGCGTTTGGGATTATGGCCCAAACTCCTTCCCTTCACCCTGTTTGTTCCCCTCATAGCATATGGCATGAGTTTAATTCCAGGTCCTGTTATTTATTCATCTATTTATTGCCTGTTTCTGTCATTAGTCTATAATGCCCAGAAAGGCACATGTGTCTGACTCTCAACATTGATCTCAGTGCCAAGCACAGAGCTGGGAACAGACTAGGTGTTCAACAAATGTTTGCTAAATAAATGAAGGAAGGAATGGAACTCTCAATCACCCCCTGGGCAACATACTTGGAAGAAGATTTTAATAAATCCATGGAATAAGGAAGTATTAAAGGCCTTTGGAAAGAGGTTAATTCGATTTTTAAAACATCCTCAGAGAAGAACCTTGGGAGAAAACAAAACATAAATAAGCTGGTTCATGGTATTTCCTGGAAATGACTTAATGACATTGCCTATCTGACATCCAAAAACTGTGGGAACATTGTCCCTTTCATATTCTGTCTCTTCCCAGTTGTATTTCCAACAGGATTACAGTGATAAAAGTACAGAGAAAGTACCAGAAGAGTTAGATTTTCAGCTATGCTAAGATTACATTTATGGACTTTGAAGTGCTGTCATAGCAATGTTGACATTTTGGCTGTTTGACTATTTAGTGTGAAGAAATGAGTATGAAATCTGTGTATTTATTAATAGTTCTTGTAAAGATATGAGAGGATTTAAGTTATTGACCAGACCAAAGTTTATACTGTAATAAACTTACCTTAATACATTTCACTTATTTAAGGTATTCCTATGTTCCATGACCATAGTTTAAGACTGGAAGTACTGAATCATAAACTCAGCTCCACAATCAGTTGAGCATAGATGGCAGTGGTTGTGGCTGTGACCAGCTGAGACTAAACCTGGGCCTGGTGGAGCCAGTTGCAAGTTGTTGCACTGACCTGCTGGTTGGGGAGCTGAATCCCAGCTTCAGGGATATTATTAGAATTATAGAGTTAATTTGAGCACAGAGCAGGTTTGCTCTTTGGGATAGGGGCCAAACATCAAGCTAGAGGAAGAACTACAGCAAATCACAGTGGCTGGGAAAGGAAGAAAATATATTCCTTCATTCCTAGTATTTGAATATAGGTGAAGCCCACTTAGAATTCATTCATTCATTCACCCAAACCTAAAATTATATTCTTGTGAGTGTGTGTAGTAGTAAATTACTATGACGTACCAGACATACGATTGATGCTCAATATATAGGCAGTCCTTACTTTGCACGTGGTGCAGGACCACAAATATTACCATACAAGCTGAAACTGTGCAGAGTAATCATCATCATAAATAGGAAAAATTATGATTGTTTCATGACCTTTAAAAACTGTCAGTGATAAATATATATGGAAATGAAAAATGGAATAAAACTATTATTTACTTAGTGCATGATAATCGAAAACATCAGAAACACTGAGAATTAGTGTAAAACACTTATCCAAAGTAGTCTGAACAGTGCTTGCTCGCCTTCTCTTATCGTAATATATCTGACAACATGCAGCAAACTTGTTTTCTATGTATTGGCAAATTGTCATATTCCTTTCTAAGTTTGGATCAGTTTCTAATGTTTTCTCCTTCGCTCTTTTTATGTTGATGTGAAATATCTCTGAGAGTTCTTTCAAGGTGAAATTGCTGGCCGGCTTCACTTTCTCTGGGACATCTTCATCCTTTTTGTCATGGCCACTTTGCCAAGTTCCTCTGACTGCATATCTAGAGTAGATGCAATGGTGAAGGATGTCAACATGCCATAATCAGTTACTTCTTCTATAACTTCACTTACATTTGATTCAAATTTACTTCTAGGTTATCACTTTTCATTTATTGGAGTACTTTCATCTTTTTCAACTAATTCCCTCTTTTGATTATTCATGTTTGTAAACTGTCACATGGGTTTATTACTGGGAGACAAGGAAGCAACACAACCACTTGATTTGCTCTCTGTGTGTGAACTGAATAACAAATGCACAGTGATAAATCACCAACAGGCTTTGGAAGAAGTGATGTGATTGGTTACTGATCATGATGTGAATCTGTTAAGAAGTGATATGTGGACCAAAGAGCAAGCAGCTCACAGCTTATAGTTCATATGTCATGGTCACTGAAATTTGAATTGTGCTGCTGAAGGGCTGGTGCTGTTTAACTAAATTGTGGTAATTGAAGTTCATGCATAGTGGAGCTGTGTAAAGCAAAGTGTTTTACTCTGTTTTATGCTGCCATAACAGAATGCCACAGACAGGGTAATATATAATGAAGAGACATTTACTTGGCTGATGGTTCTGGAGGGTGGGAAGTCCAAGAAAATTGCCCCAGCATCTGACAAAGGCCTTTGTGCTGCATTATCCCATGTAGAAGGCAGAAGGGCAAGAGAGGGTGAGTGCAAGAGAGCAAGAAGGAGCTCAACTTGTTTTTATAACAAACTCTCTCCCATGATAACTAACCTGCTCCAGTGATAATGATCATGATCTAATCACCTCCCATTAGGCCCCACTTGCCAGCACTGTCACATATGAGATAAGTTTCCAACACATGAACTTTGGGGGACACATTGAATCCATAGCACAAGGACTGCCTGCACATAATAGGGATAATTTGAGAATGTCATGGGGGTACATAATAGAGATTCCCACTCAGTCTGTGGGGTCAGAGAATACATTCTTGGAGAGATGACATATGAGTTGAGACTTGATAAATGAGTAGTAATTATTTTATTAAGGGGGAATATTGTTCCCCCTTAATCTTCCAATACTGGAAGATTGTTCCAGGCAGAGGGAAGAGTATGTGTAAAGCCCCAAATGCAAGAAAGTACATGGGACTTGGGGTGGTAGCCATGGTTGTTTCAGGCTGACTGTGGGTGACAATCCAATTCCATTATCTTGACTTCCTCCAGCCATGCAGGCTGCTGCTTTTGGTTACCAGGCAGCACTGGCTGCTGTAGCTGGGGACCTCAAATGCTCTTTTTGGGACATTCATTTGGAGCAGGTGAAGGGGAGTCTACTGTCTCTTCTACACCAAGAGTCGCAGTTGGGGCAGCTGGGAAAATCACCAGGAAAATAAAACCAGATCAAACAAAATTAACTTAGAAGATAGTTTACATACATAAGATAGGGAATACTAACGATTCAGATGCAAACACTCTAAGTACAGAATGATATAAGACAGAAAGAAAATTCCTTTCACGAGTCACAATTCAGACGGTCAATTCAAACCTTTAAATGATAAACCACATTTCTAGTCAAGCTGAATACAGAGTACAGTATTTTATTTGCTAAAATCTGAATGGTTACTATGAGCCACACAGCCTAGGTAACACACCCAAAATAATCTCTATGAATTCCTACAACACTCTTATGGGATAGCCATTATTATCTCCATTTTATAAATGAGAAAACAGAGGTTAAGTTACTATAAGGTCACAGAGCTTGGATCCAAACCTAGTGCTTATTTTATAGCCTGTGCCTTCAGCAACTACACCACCAGTATATTTAATCATAACTAATAGAAACAAATACAAATATTGAGTGATTACTTTTATGCTTTTATAAGGTAAACAGACCAAGAGAAATGCTAGTTAAAAGCATTTATCTTTAGAGCAAGAATGCTCCATCCTTGTAGAAACATTGAGACGAAAAGAATGCACGAGAGCTGCAGTTTTAAGAAAAGTTTGGTGAAACTAAGTGAAATTCCAGGCATGAGCAATCAATTTAAGATTCTGTTAGGAAAGCAAAACAATGAGATTATTTCAATTATTGAGTTAACAATGAGATTTCACCATCTACATTCTAGCCATGAGTAAGACATTTATTCGAATCAGATAAGAAGATATGATGTCGTCTGAAGGAGGCCCGGTACTTTTAATAACAGAGATAAATGAAACTGACAATGATCTCATACTTTATAAATCTAAACACAGGACCAAGGTTAGACACAGGGGTCCTGGTGGTTGATGAGTTAGTTTAAATGCCGCTTTTTACCCTGTCTATTAGATTCCAGACAGGATTTTTGTTTTCTTCCTCTAAACAAGGAGATTAAGAAAGAATTAATCCAGTTGCATTTAAAACAAAGTGCAGGAGCAAGAAACAACCTTGAACCTTCCTTACTCAAATAGCAGCTCTGTTGGTAATTTAATCACTAACTGAGTTGTGCAACTTGCCTATGATAAATGGTAAAATACCTACGATGTGGAAATCTGCCAGAGTAATTCCTTCACAGGAATGGGAGGGAAAGGCCCAGCCAGCTCACACTCACACCCTGCCTCCCTACGCTCAGTGTCTGGAATTGCTTCTGTATTAGGAGAGAATCCGGGAACAGTTCTAGATCTCAGGAGAGTGTGAAGTCACTGAAATGTTTTCGAATACCCACTTCCCTTCACTCCCCCTCCCACCCTACTTGGTACTCACTGGCATGTGGCACCACGTGAGCTATGGGCTGCACATAATGAAGTCAAAATGTTAGCAAGGAATGGACCGGAGATCCTGTGGTGTGTGATCTGGCTTGTCCTTATCATATGCCCCCTTTCTGCCTTCGTTGCGCCAGTGTTTAGTTTCAGACACGGAAATTTTGAATGGGATCAATCTGAACTGTTCCTTCGTTTCCTGATAACTACAACTTTTCGTTCTCCAGTCTCAGCTTAAGCTTCATTTTCTCTTGGAGGCTTTCCTAAGTCACCTGAACTACATTAGGACTCCTTGGCACACACTTCCACATCTCCCTATGCTTTCTAGTACTAAACACACTTCTTCCATCTTCTCCACTGCATCAGAGGGTTCACCGCGACATTTCAACACCCAATCACAATATCTGGCATGTTGCTTGCCTTTAGTCTATGTTTGCAGAATGAATGGTTGCCTTCGTCGTTTTCTTTTTTAAAAAGGTATTGTAGACAAAAGCAGTGGTTCATGCCTGTAATCGCAGTGCTTTGGGAGGCTGAGGCGGGTGGATCACAAGGTCATCACAAGATCAGGAGCTCAAGACCATCCTGGCCAACAGTGAAACCCCATCTCTACTAAAAATACAAAAATTAGCTGGGCATGGTGGCACGTACTTGGAGTCCTAGCTACTCGGGAAGCTGAGGCTAGAGAATCGGAACCCGGGAGGCGGAGCTTGCAGTGAGCTGAAATTGTGCCACTGTACTCCAGCCTGGGCCACAGAATGAGACTCCATATCAAAAAAAGAAAAAAAAAAAAAAAAGAAAAAAAAAAGAAGAAAAAGTATAGTAAAATATTTAAGACAAGCACAAATGTGTAAATAAACATATTACAAACCACCACATACTGACTACAGATTAAGAATGAAAACAATATTAATACAAGTTTAAGTCCCTACTTAGTCCTATTTGATCACATTCTGCTCTCTAGAGGCAACTAGTGGTCTGAATTTGGTGACTACTATTTCCATGCATTTCTTAATATTTTCACTACACATATATGCAAATTTATTGTTTTGCATATTTTTATAGTTTGTACAAGCATTATACTACGTGCATCCTGATATTGACTTCTTTCAGACTGTGTGTGATTCATGATTCATTCATGCTGTTGTATTTAGCTAGAGGTTATTTGTTTTCACTGCTGTGTATTTCATTGTATAAAAGCCTCACTATTAATCTGTTTTCTTGTTGATGGGTTATTTTCTAAATTTTTGCTATTGCAAAATATTATGAATGTCCTTGTATTGCAACACTTTTCTTCTTTTAGGTCACATTGTGGTTTCCAATATACTAGGCCTTTTCATTATTTGCCTGCCAAAAATGACCTGCATGGGACCTCTGAAAGCTGTATGAGAGATAGGTGATAAGCAAACTTATGCTTGTGTGAAAATGGGTATCAGTGGATTTACAAGAAGCAGTGTGGAACAGTGACATGAACATTGATCTGGGAATTCAACAGACATGGATTCCAGTAACCACTCAACTGCTTAGCAGCCATGCTGCGCTGGGGAATACAATGCTTCAGTTTTCATTCTGTATAACTTGAATAACAGTCTCCTATCTGCCTACCTCACAAGGTTGTAACTATGATCAAATGAAATAATATTGCTAAAAAGATTTTGAAACCTGATATATTATGCAACATTGGAACATCAACACCAAAACGTATCACCCAAGTGTAATGTGACAAAAGAGTTATAACAAAACAACCATACAAAAATAGAAAATAATGTGTTATCGCCTTCTACATTTAAACTTGTTATTGTCTACAAGCTGTTATCCTTTATCTACATTAAATTGAGGTGTTCTAGAAATGATACTTTATTCCCAGAGGAAAGACTGAAAGAAAATCAGGCTTTTGTGAGAAATGGACTTTGGGTTTCTACTGCCTATAAAATCCTACTGAGAAGATCATTGAAATGAATTGAATTGGTTCAAAAAATGGTGCTTTTGCCAAGGTTCTGTCTTTAGGCTTACGTGTATGTTGAGGTAGGAGAGTTGTAATGGTTAAAATGAGGATTTTAGAGTGCAGATGACTTGGGTTCAAATCTTGGCTCCATTTTCCTTCTCTTTAATGAGTATAATATGATGATTTAACAGGACTGTTGGGAAGATTAAATGAGCTAATGTAGGTAGAGCTGCATATTTGGCCCTTTGAATATGTGGCTCAAATCCAGGCTTAGTTGAGATTTCCCAACAGGTGAGGCAAGGTTGCTGGGGTTTTGTTCTTGTCACATGATCTCAGTTACCTCAGTTTAACTCCTTCTCACTTAAAAAAAAAAAAAAGTGTTGGTACAGCCATTATGTCAGGACCTGCAGCTGTCATATGTCTACCGATACTTTTGCATAAATGACTGAGCTAGCTATGTTCAGTGAACAAAGAATGTTGTCACTACTAAAAAGAGTTTTGGATGTGCCAGATGTTTTGCCCTGAAGTGCTGACTTCTGGTTTGGAAACTGAGAAAGAGTAGCCTGGTTAATCTGTTTGATTAACCAGCAAGGAACCAAAGAGATGGTTTCAAAGTAGTTAAAGACTAATTTTAATCATGCAATCTTGTTCTCAAGCAAGAGCTAAGAACAGATAAGACTGAGACCTACTATCAGAACTCTGGGTTCCAAATAGCTATTCCTGAAGCACTTTTTTTTTTTTTTTTTTTCTTTTGAGACAGTTTCGCTCCATCATGCAGGCTGGAGTGCAATGGCACAATCTCAGCTCACTGCATCCTTTGCCTCCCAGGTTCAAGCGATTCTCCTGCCTCAGCATCCTAAGTAGCTGGGATTACAGGCAACTGCCATGACACTTGGCTAACTTTTGTATTTTTAGTAGAGATTGGGTTTCGCCATTTTGGTCAGGCTGGTCTCGAACTCCTGACCTCAGGTGATCCACCGCCTTGACCTCCAAAGTGCTGGGATTACAGGCATGAGCCATTGTGCACAGCCTTCCTGAATTTCTGGTACCCACATCTGCTTTACCAGAATCCTCTTGTGTTATTCTTATGGTTGTAGTGAGTCAAAGACCAGACTGACCTGGTGCATTTGCTCACGGATGTTTGATTTCTCGGGAACTGGCTTGCTTTGCAAGTACATATTTCCATAAACACATTTACTATAAAGGTCTCTCCACATCCAGGAGGAGGTGAAAAAGAGCAGGGAGAAAGGACAGAACAATGTCCTCTCTATTCTAGTAATCCTGGGAGGCTTCCTAGAGGGCATGTGGCTGGAAAGAATGGGTGGAGATGAGTAGATGGAATTTTGCTGTCATGAATTTCTTTTGTTGCTCTATAACCTCTACTTGCTCACTCAAGTAGATTTATTAAGCTCCTCCTACCAGACAACATAGCATAGTGACTTGGGAACTAAATTCTCAGGTTTAAACCCCCAATTCTGCCATTTACAAGTTGCATAGTCTTGGGCAAGTTTCTTTTAATCTCTCTGTACCTCAGTTTCCTTATCTGTAAAATAGAAGTAATAAGAATACCTGTCTCACAGGGCCATTGTGGAGATTAAGTAAATTAATTATCTGTATCTATATCTATTCTCTATATCTAGCTTTAAACAGTGGTGGGTCCACTGTAAGAGTTTAAAAAATTTTAGCTGTTATTATTATTTACAGCAGTAATTGGTGCTAAAAGTAGTAGTCCCATAAAATTTTGGTAAGGACAGGGCTTTTCTGATAAGTTTATCAGTTCTTCAGGGTTAAGAAGATACTTAAGAACTTTGAGGTTATAATTTTCTTGGCTGTGACAAATCACTCCAACTTGGTAAACAGATGTGCAGAACTGGTTTGGGGGGTAAAGACTCCAAGCTATGTCTAACAGTAAAGAAAATAAATACTATTATGTACCTGCTAAATAAGCTGTTCTTTCCAAATGGAAAACACTGCAGTCATTTCAGTTTGCCACTGAGTTCGGCCAATGCCATTGGAGGAGCACAAATGGAACATAATATAAAAGTATACACACAATGTACTGTTCTAAATTCAAAGAGTGCATTTCTCTTACATAGCTATTCCCCGAAATTTTCAGAGAGATGATGCATAGAATGAGGTGGTTATTAAGCTGAAAATGAACGGCAGTAAAACAGAGGAGGCATTGCAAGGGCTGATAGAGTTGAAGGGAAACCATTAAATATTATAGATAACAGGAACGGAGGGGGATTGTAAGAAATCTCATTAGCCCTGTTACTTTTTGGGAAGACTAAGGCTACTACAGTTTGAAATTAATGCATAAAAATCTTTAAAGAAACCAAAAAGAAAAAAAGATGTCCACAGATAGAAAACTTACTTGTTGGTGCAATAGCCTATTGTTTAGTAATGCTCCTAAGGAAATGACTTTTGTGCAACCTAAATTCCTTACACTGCAGTCAAAGTCTGCCTAAATGATGCTGCTGCCACCATAGGGAAAAAATATATATATAACTGGTTGGCTCTATTGTTACTGTTTTTGTTGTTCTACTTAGTTCAGACTGAGAAGAAAATATATTTCAAGCTTTCTGTTTATATACATTTTTGGAGAGGAGGCTCGTCCAAGTCTTAGAAATACAGTAGAATGGAAGTATTTTAATCATCCTTAAATAATTCAGGACACTACAGGGCCATGGGGCTCATTAGAAAGATGATTATGACTGGGCAGGCAGATGTAGAAAGCTGAGAAGACCTGGCTTAATCTTTGTTCATACTATACATATCTTGGAAGTAATACTTTTTATGGGGTGTGGGGTGAAAAGACAGTCAGTGTCAGAGCCTTTTCTGAAGAGAGTGAAAACTGAAACAAAACAAAATAATGCAGTTCCAGAAAATTAGAAGATTGTGACATTAGTTCTAGTTCATATACTTTTTAATACTTTTATTGAGATATGTCACATACCATGAAATTACCCATTTAACATGTACAATTCAATGGAAGGTTTTCATTATATTTATAGGGTGGTGCAACCATCACTACAATCAATTTTAGAACATTTTCATAATCCCCAGAAGAAACCCTATACCCATTAGCAGCTACTCTGCATTCCTGTTACCCTCTTCATGCCCCAACCTCAGGCAACCACTAATCTACTTTCTATCTCTATGGGTTTGCCTATTTAGTACACTTCACATAAATGGAATCATACAAAATGTGATCTTTTGTGACTGGCCTTTTTCACTTAGGATGATATTTTCAAGTTTCACTGATATCGTAGGATGTGTCAGTACCTCATTTCTTTTATTGATAAGATTCCTTTATATACATATACCACATTTTGTTTATCCATGCATCAGTTGATGACATTTAGGTGGTTTCTACATTTCAGGTCTTATGAATAATGCTGCTAGGAACATTCATGCATACGTTTTTGTGTGGGCAGATGTGTTTCTCTTAGGTCAATACCTAGCAGTGGAATTGCTGGGTCAAAAGGTAACTCTATGATTACTATTCAGAGCAACTGCCAAACTGTTCTCCAAAGTGACTGCACCATATACTATTCTCATGAGCAGTTTTGAGGGTTTTAATCTCCACATCTTTGCCCAACATTTGCTGTTGTTCGGCTTTTTATTATAGCTACCCTAATGCATGTGAAGTGTTACGTCATTGTGGTTTTGATTTTCATGTTCCCAATGACAAAGGATGTTGAGCATCTTTTCATGCACTTATTGGCCATTTGTGTATCTTCTTTGGAGAAATGTCTATTAAAATTCTTTGCCAAGTTTTGAATTGGGCTATTTTTAATTGTTGAGTTATAAAAGTTCTTTATATATTCTACATACAAGTTCTTTGTCAGATATATATGATTTGCCAGTATTTTTCCCATTCTGAGGGTTTTTAAAAATCAATTTATTGTTAGTGTCCTTTGAGGCACAACTATTTTTGGCTTTGATGAAATTCAATTTGTTTATTTTTAAATTGTTTGTGCTTTTGGCGCCATATGCAAGAAACTATTGCTTAAGCCAATATCACAAAGATATACACCTATGTTTTCTTGTAAGCGTTTTAGAGTTTCAGGTCTTAAATTTAAGTCTATGATATATTTTGAGTTAATTTTGTGTATGCTATAAGAAATGGTGAACTTCATTCTTTTGCATGTAGATATCCAGTTTTTCTAGCATCATTTGTTGAAAAGACTATCTTTCTCCATTAGCTTGTGTAATTTAAAAAGCCATAGGGAAAATTTTAAAATTCAGCTAATAAACACATATCTGGGTGATATCAAACACTGATTTTGTGAAATTTTCTTCCTTACCAATACATGGTTTGACTTTGGACCAAACAGCTTTCATGTATTTGTCCATGTGTTTCATTCATTTATCAGTGGTATGTTGAATGCCTATTAGGCAACACTGGGCACACAGTGAAAAATTTGATAGTGGGTGCATTGAACCTGAGGCCAGTTCCTTCCTCCATAGAGAAGGGATGGGAATAGTAGGTCGCTGTTTCAACAGATTCTTGCATCTTCTGTCTCTCTTCCTCTCCAACATGTCAGTCTTAATATGCAAGGGCCTTCAACATGCTATTTTGCCCTATCTTCAATGCTTTTCTCATTTGTTCTCTCCTGATGAACTCTTACTTCAGTTCTCAGCTAACCTTTTACTTTCTCAGGGAAGATTTCTTGTTCCCCTAGGTCAGTTCCTCCTTGACTTCAGCTCTGTAGGACTTACATAATGGTAATGAATGAATTAATTGGGTAATTATTGGCTTGATGTCTATCCCCACTGTTGGTGTGATGGCTTCTCCAGGATGGGTACTATGTCTATCTTTTCCTGCTCCCTATTGGATATTGCTTGAGAGAGTAGGTGCCAGAGTCAACAGGCTGATCTGGTGAGACTCCTAGCTGTACTTAGCCACTCTGAATCTCTGTTTCCTCATCTATAAAATGGGGATAATAATGGTACCTGCCTCACAGGGCTCTGTAAGTATTAAAGAATAATAGTATGTCAAGTGCCCAGGATGGTGTTTGGCACATGGAAGCTGGTTAAAATCTATCAAATGAATGAACAGTGCAATTTGCCATGTCCAATGGATGCATGTGGCCTATGTACACTTCCCGTGGAGGCTGGAGAGAGAAGGTTGAATGACTGAACGGGCACAATGAATCTCTAATAACATACTGGAATCTCAGGCAAACTTCCAGCATCCTGAATGGAGGTCAAACATTCTGAGAAGGGGCAGAGGGGATGATATCTTTCTAAGCCATTGTCTCCACAACCACTAAAAACAATTATTAGCCAAATTATTTTTCCACGGAACACCAAGTAACCAGTTTGGCAGATTTAAAGAACAGATTTTTGTGCCAACATTATTATAGCTTAGTGTTTAACATAGTGCTTAAGAGAAAAGACTTGAGTCCAACTGTGTGGCTTCTCTACTTACCATTTAGGCAAGTCATATCACCTCTTTGAGCCTCAGTTACATCTGTAAGATGAGAATATTAATCACACCTTCATTGCAGGGTTGTTGAGAAAATTCATTGGGACAATGCACAAATAGCACATAGCCTAGTGCCTGGCATATTCCACTGGCTCAAAGAACATGAGTTACTTTCAGTTGTTAGTGTTGGAGAGGCTCTGATTTCTGGCTATGAGAGATCTAAAACCGAAAGTATTAGTTTCATTAAACTCTTGACAATCTTCCAAGGAGAATGAGAAACAGAGGTCTTATAAAACACCCATTCGTGCTATTTTATTGTAAGCTACAGTTAATCAGATGGCCAAATTTTCCATTCAACCCCAAGAAGTCATATTTGGGAAAACAAACATACACACACACACAGTGTGTGTGTGTTTGTAACAATTTGGGGATGGTTGAAATTCAGCCAATTTATTTTTGTCTGGGTTCATAGAACATGAAACAAATCAATCTCTTGAGTATTTCAGTTTCAAATTAAGGTAAAAAGTCAGTTTCTATTCACCTTTTGTTTTAGGCCTTCCACAGTCATTCTATTATTTATCTCAGAAGAAAGCTGAGCTTGGGAACTCTGCCCCCTTCTTTCCTTCTTCCCTTCCTTTCCCCATCTCTCTCCCTCCCTTCCTTGCTGTTACCTTCCTTCCTTCCTTCCTTTCTTCTCTCCCTTGTCCTGTAAAGTGACAGCCCTACATCTCTGTGTTAAATGGGAATAATTAAAATATTTACCTCATGTAATAAGCACTCACTACATGTTAGTTATGATTCTTATTACTATTTGGAAAAGGCACATTCTCTATTATTCCTTTTCTCTTGGTTCTTCTGAGTTTGTCTCTTCAAACTCAAAGTCTTGGGAAAAATTTGCCGGTATTTCTTTCCCTAGATCTTTCATTTGAGCCTGGCTAGCAGCTGTCAGTAATGGGAGAGCATCAGAGTTGCTAATAAATGGTTTGTGTATGAGACTCCTTAGGAACCAGGCATCAGGCCAGCTTCTTAGATGAGGATTGATTCCTCACTGGGATGTGCTCATGGCATTGGTTAGTGTGTGCATAGGTCCTGGCTGCTGCTGTCATGTTAGACCTGTCCCAAGCGTGCTGGGGTGATGACCTTTACTGTGCAGTGGACAAGCAGAGACAGACTCAGACACAAGAAACCGTTTCCATAGGGACCAGTCAATACCCTCACGGTCAGTTGTGAGTGCCTGCAGCCTTGCACACCATATTAAGTAGCATCACATGGATCTCTGAGGCTCAATGTTCTAAATCAATGCATAGATTGTCAGTTGACCAGCCTACTGCAAGGGTTTCTTGTAGTCCATTTCTCTAGCTCTGGGGAATGGGGCAATATGAAAAGTAGGAAAGATGCTGGCATTCTTGCCTGATTCTTCCCCTGAGTCTTAGCAGGGAAAGCCATGGCTCTTGCACTTTAGAGGGCAAATGACTCACTTTGTTAAACGCATATTTTCCCCTAGAGACCCAGATAGATTCAGTAAGGACAGAGACCAGGAAATGGCATTTTTAGAAGCACCTGGGGTTTAGAACTTAGTAGTAATCATTTTCTTATTTGTGGTCTGTTTCCCTTCCCTCTAACAGTGTGGAGGCTGATGAAGGCAGGACCTTGTTGATGCTGTTTACTGCTGTAGCCTTGTGGCCTCACCTTGTAGGACAGGAATGAAATGTAGCATCTGTCAAACTTCATTATTCACACTTACGTGCATAATTCTCATAAGTGCAAATTCTCATTCATCCTGTCTGGAGTAGGGTCCAAGAGTCTACATTTCTAACTATCTCCTCCTGAGAAATGCTGCGGGAGGTTGCCCCTCTGAGTAGCAAGGGTGGAGTCTTTAAGAATATGACTTTGGAATCACACTACCTGTATTTGAATCCTGATTCCTCCCCTTGCTAGTGGGGAGAAACTGAGCAGGCCCCTGCCCCTTAAAGTGGGGCTAATACCTCCGTCACAAGGTTCTTTTGGGGTTTTCATAATACACTGGAAGCAGTTAGGCCAGTATATTGGGAGTGTTCAATAAATGTTAACTCTTATTATAATTATTATGAATACCACCAAGAAATTTGTTCTCAGATCACAACTTAAGAGACACTGGTGTTGTGGGTAATGCACAGAGTTTAGTGTCAGACTGCCCGGGCTTATTTCCTGGCTCTATCACTTACTACTTATATGGTCGTGGGCAAGTTTTTTAACGATTGCTGCAAATGGGAATAAGAGCAGCACCTATTTCCTATGTTTTTGGGAATGTTGGACAAGGTAATGCATCCAAAATTCTCATCTAATACTTGGTGTCTGGGAGCCTCATTTGTGTTACTATTATTATTGGTCAGCTGTAGCTATCTTTACAGAAAGTTTGGTATGAGATTGTAAATTACTGGGACCTCTGCTCTGATTAATCCAAACTAATAGCCAGTTCCATTACATATCCTTAACTAGCCATAAGTCATTAACATAGCCACCATTCTTCAACGATTTTTTAAGAATAATCACAACTGCATTCATTAGCTGTGTGCCTTTATAGAGTTATTTAACATTGGTGTACCTCACTTTCCTTATTGATAAGTAGGGGAAAATAACAATAGCTGCCTCATAGTATTGTTATAAGCAAACAAAGCATAAAATAATTAGAACAGAGTATGGTGCATGGTTAGTGCTTAGTGGATGTCAGCTATAATAGCAATTATTATTATGGCTATTTTATCATTACAATACAGTATACAAAACATGTTAGCTATGATAATTATTATAGTTATAGATTATGTAAAGCATATAATAATAACCACATACTAGCATTATAATCACATTTTAATAATTAACATTACTTTTGTGGTGGAAAATGTCTTTGTTTTGCCTTCATTGACATTTATTTTATTAAAAATTTTTTTTTAACTTTTAATTTAGGTTCGGGGTATATGTGTGGGTTTGTTATATAGGTAAATTTGTGTCATGGGGGTTTATTGTATAGATAATTTCATTACCCAGTTACTAAGCCTAGTACCCAATAGTTATTTTTTCTGATCCTCTCCCTCTTCCCACCCTCTACCCTCAAGTAGGCCCCAGTGTCTGTTGTTCCCTTCATTGTGTCCATGTGTTTTCCCTATTTAGCTCCCACTTATAAGCGAGAACATGCAGTATTCGGGTTTCTGGTCTTGTTTCAGTGTACTAAGGATAATGGCTTCCAGCTCATCCATGTTCCTGCAAAAGACATAATTCATTCTTTTTTATGGCTGCATAGCATTCCATGATGGATAGGTACCACATTTTCTTTATCCAGTCTGTTATTGGTGGGCATTTAGGTTGATTCCATATCTCTACTATTGTGAACAGTGCTGCAATGAACATTCACATGCATATTTCTTTATGGTAGAATGATTTACGTTCCTCTGGGTATATACCTAGTGACGGGATTGCTGGGAATGGTAGTTCTATCGATAGCTCCTTGAGGAATTGCCACACTGCTTTCCACAATGGCTGGACTAATTTATGCTCCCACCAAGAGTGGATAAATGTTCCCTTTTCTTCGCAACCTTGCCAGCATTTGTTATTTTTCGACTTTTTACTAATAGCCATTCTGACTGCTAGGAGATGGTATCTCATTGTGGTTTTGATTTGCATTTCTCTAATGATAAGTGATATTGAGATTTTTTTTCATGTGCTTGTTGTCCGCATGTATGCCTTCTTTTGAAAAGTGTCTGTTCATGTCCTTTGCTCACTTTTGAATGGGATTGTTTTTTCTTGTAAATTTGTTTAAGTTTCTTATAGATGCTGGAATCAGACCTTTGTTAGATGCATAGTTTGCAAATATTTTTTCCCATCTGTGTGTTGTCTGTTTACTCTGTTGCTGTGCAGAAGTCTTTAGTTTAATTAGATCTCATTCATCAATTTTTGCTTTTGTTGTGATTGCTTTTGACATCTTCATCATGAACTCTTTGCTGGTTCCTATGTCCAGAATGGTATTGCCTAGATTGTCTTCCAGGGTTTTTATACTTTTGAGTTTTACATTTAAGTCTTTAATCCATCTTGAGTTTATTTTTGTATATGGTATAAGAAAGGGGTCCAGTATTATTCTTCTGCATGTGGCTAGCCAGTTATCCCTGCACCATTTGTTGAATAGGGAGTCCTTTCTCCATTGTTTATTTTTGTCAGGTTTGTCGAAGATCCGATATTTGTACATGTGTGGTCTTATTTCTGGTCTCTGTATTCTGTTCCATTGGTCTATATGTCTGTTTTAGTACCAGTAGCATGCTGTTTTGGTTACTGTAGCCCTGTAGTGTAGTTTGAAGTCAGGTAGTGTGATGCCTCCAGTTTTGTTCTTTTTGCTTAGGATTGCTTTGTCCACTCGGGCTCTTTTTGGTTCCATATGAATTTTAAAAAGTTTTTTTCCAGTTTTGTGAACAATGTCATCAGTAGTTTGATAGGAATAGCTCTGAATCTGTAAGTTGCTTAGGGCAGTATGGACATTTTAATAATATTGAGTCTTTCTATTCAGGAGCATGGAGTTTTTCCATTTGTTTGTGTCATCTTTGATGAGATGACAGTGTTTTGTAATTCTCATTGTAGAGATCTTTCACCCCGGTTACCTCTATTTCTAGGTATTTTATTCTTTTTGTGGCAATTGTGAAAGGGACCACATTCCTGATTTGGCTCTTGGCTTGGCTCTTGTTGGTGTATAGGAATGCTAGTGATTTTTGTACTTTGATTTTGTATCCTGAAACTTTTCTGAAGCTGTTTATCAGCCGAAGGAGCTTTTGGGTCAAGACTGTGGGGTTTTCTAGATATAGAGTGTCATCTGCAAACAGGAATAGTTGGATTTCTTCTAAATAAATTTAAAACATTTATTTATAAATTTTAAATTTATATTTATGTTATAAATTTAAGATTAAAATTAATATCAAATTTATTTTTAAAAATGTTAAATATATTTTAAATTTGAAATTTATTTAAAAATTTAAAATATTATAAAATATGTATAACATAACATTTACCGTCTTACCTATTTTAAGTGTGCAGTTCAACAGTATCAGTTATATTCGTGTTTTTCTTCAACCATCACTATCTTTCATCTCCAGAGTTCTTTTCTTCTTGCAAAATGCAAATTCTGACCTCATTAAACAGTAAATCCCCATTAATTTCTTCTAATTCCTTGTAAATACCATTTTGCTTTCTGTTTCTATAAATTTGACTACTCTAGCTACCTCATGAGTAGAATCATGTAGTATTTGTTCTTCTATAACTAACTGGCTTATTTCACTTAGCATAGTATCTTCAGGGTTCATCCATATTATAGTATGTGTCAGAATTTTCTTCCTTTTTAAGGCTGAATAATATTCCATTGTATGTAAGTACCATGTTATTTATAGTTTCAAAAAGTTTTATTGGCTGGGCGCGGTGACTCAAGCCTGTAATCCCAGCACTTTGGGAGGCCGAGGTGGGCAGATCACGAAGTCAGGAGATCTAGACCATCCTGGCTAACACGGTGAAACCCTGTCTCACTAAAAATACAAAAAAAAAAATTAGCCGGGAGAGGTGGCAGGCGCCTGTAGTCCCAGCTACTCGGGAGGCTGAGGCAGGAGAATGGCGAGAACCCGGGAGGTGGAGCTTGCAGTGAGCGGAGATTGTGCCACTGTACTCCAACCTGGGCGACAGAGTGAGACTCCATCTCAAAAAAAATTTTTTATTATCATTTCTGTGTTCATCCATTATCTATCAACAGGCACTAGGTTTGCTTCCATCTTTTAGTTATTGTGAATAATGCTTCAGTGAACACGGATGTATAAGTATCTCTTCAAGGTCATAGACATTCTATCAGTTCTCATGACTTCTCACTGTAGTCAGAGGTGTCTCTCCTTACATTATCATACCTTACCTTGAGGAGAAAGCCAAGAAACAAACAAGTAGGAACTTTTTTCATTTATTTATTTATCCTTTATGTAACCTTTATTTCCAGCGTTTCTTTGATTACCTACTATGTGCAAGGTACGGTGCTAGGTGCTGTAGGGCTTAGTGGCCAATATTCTAGTTAGCTGTTTGTGTGTAGAAAAGTTATATATACATAGCGACTTTTCTTCTTTCCCAAGTCACCACACAGAAGCTCAGATTTTAGGTTAAAAAAGTTTCCTTTCAGTGGTGTTTGGATAGAATTCCAGCTTCAGGCATCCTCAGAAACTTTGTCTAAGTCAAAAATTGAATAGTTCTCTCACATGAGGCAGCTTTTCTACCCAAAGGATTTCAAAATAGTCTCAAGACTTTGCAAGAACTGGGAATCTGTAGAGGTAAGACCTGTGTAAAAATTGTATAGAAATACAAACCTGTAGTTATACCTTCTATTGCTCAGAGACATATTTGGAAAAGTTTTTTTGTTGCTTTTGTTTGGTATACAGACAGGTTACTTCACACTAACTTTAGGGAAACCATAAACGTAAAGCTATATACAAAAGCCCTTTCCTACCCGCTGTGTCTTAAAAGCTGAGCTGCCATGGTGGCGGGAGGTGCAGTGGGAATGTGCCTTTGGGGAGGTACAGTGGTTAAGGGTGTGAGCTCTCAAGTCACGGTGTCTGGGTAGAAATCCTAGCACACTTATGAGATGTCAGTCCTTGGACTCAGAACATCGTATCTTGAATCCTAACTTCTCTGATGATTCTCCGCTTCCCCATAGTAAAATGAGGTGAACAACAGTTCCTAGCTCATAGGATTGTTGTGCAGATTTCATGAGCTAATACTCCTAGTGGGCCTGCTTGTCACAGGGCCTGGCACAGAGTAAGTACAAATTATTGTTGACAAGCCATCCTAAAATGAACATGCTCCATGTTCCCTGCTGCAGCTGCACAGACCATCTTTTAATCCCTCAAGTATGCTGCACTCTCAGTCTTCTGTTGGCCCTTTGCCCATGCTCTTTCCTCTGCCTGGACCTTCTTTTCTACTCTGGCCCCCTCTGCCTTTCTAATCTCATTCATTTTTCATGTCCCATCACAGACATTTTCTCTAAGAAGCCTCTTTGTCCCCAAGACTGGTTCCATGTCTTTTTCCATGTGCTCCATGAATACCCTGCCCAGACCCCTGTCATGGTAACCCACCACCTTGTGTTCTCATCCCCTCACTGAGCTATGAGTTCCATGAAGCCAGGGCCTGTCTACCTCGGTCTCTGTAGCATCTCAAGTGAAAGAAATTAGTGAAACCTAGACCTGTGTGTGGTGTGAGGTTCCGAAGGAAGGACCCCTACTTTGGAGAGCCAATCCCAGGCACCTTGGAGACCCCCTAGCACAGTGCTCCATGTGGGCCTTTCTCATAGAACATCTTGGAAAAGGTCCTAGTCAGTTCCCAAGTGGAATGTCTGTTCCCCTAAGCATCATTTTGTTGGCTACCAAAGGGCAGACATGTGACCCTTCTTTAGCTTTGCAGAGCTCTGATTTCAGCTTTCAGATACAGCCATGAAGATTTTCCAAGGATGTTCTTGCCTGGGACCACTGGCCAAGGCTCTCTCCACAGCACACTAGATTTACTTGCCTCTTTTCTTCCTCAGACCACTGTCTCAATCCTCATTAGCATTTCTCTATCCTGGTTCTTACAATGGCATATTTGTCTCTGTTTCATTCCCAATGAATTGCAATTAGCTACTGGGCATGCCGGTTGGCTAATTTCTCAGAAAGGCTATGTTCTCGGTGATGAGACACTTTTGTGCTATTTCTATTCAATCCATCAACCTTCCTGTCAAATTAATTCCTTTCAGATTAATGTAAGAACCACGGCTATCATGGTAAACATTTATTAAGTGCTTTTCTGTGCCAGATGCTGTGTGTACTTTACATGGGTTATCTCATTTAATTTTTATAACAACCCTGTAAATTATTAGTATCCCCCTTTGCAGCTAAGGAAATTGAAGCAGGGAAAGATTAAGTCATTTGTTCAAGGTACACAGAAAGAAATTGACAAAACAGGAACTCAAACTCAGGTCTGCATAACTTCAAAGGCTGTGCTCTTAACCATGAGGCTCCATCACTGCCCTATAATTTTCAGTTATTATAATGTCCCCATTTGAAAGTACCAGGTACACTCAAAAATATACACTTTGTACCCAAAGTGACTTAGCTATCGGGATCTTACTAAACCCATGCTTTCTGTGTTACATTCTAGCTTATATTTTATCTTTTGTTTGAAGGGTAAATGGGATGGAAATATTTCATTTTCTCCTCTTCTTTCTTTTGGAATCAGGCATTGTTTTATTTGTTTTGGATGTAAAATTGAAGGTTATGAGATTGTCAATGGATAGATAGCTGGCCTGGTGTCCTGCCAGCAAGATTCATTTGATGATTTTGTGTTAATGGGGGCCACTTTGCTTCTGTTTGAGGACTGGCAGGCTTCACCCATCTGCAAAAAGTGATCTTAGTTACAAGAGGTATGGAAGTGGTAGTATGGAAAGCTCTGCAGGCAAATCCACTCTTGTTATTTAAAGAAATACTCTAAGATGTTCTCTAAACTGCCTGCATTGTTCGTGTATGTGTGCGTCCATGTGCGTGTGCGCGTGCTGTGTTTTAAGATTAAGAATAGAGAGAGAAGAGAGGTTGGAAATCAGTACCTCCCAGTTTTGCTTTCAAAGTAAGTTCTTGTGATTCACCAAATTCAGAAAATGAAGTTTGATAAATATAGCAACTTGTTCATTCTTTTTCAAATTGCTTTTATGTAAAAACTGGTAGAGGAAGAACTTAATACTTCCCAGGAGGAAATAATTGTTTCAATCTCATCTTAATTCATTTATCAAATACTTATTGAGTGTCTAATATTTGTTAGACATGCTGAGCACTTAGGGTGTGGAGGTGAATAAGAAGTCAAAATCCTTGCCCTCACTAAATTGAGAGAATGCATACAAATACTTAGATAATGAACAAAATTAACTTGGCATTGGAACATGAGAAAGGAAGAACTGTCTCACAGGTATTGTTAACACATGTTTGGATAAGACTCTTGGCTGGAATATAAAATGGAAGAAACAATCTTCTCTTGCCTTTGATATAATCTGTTATTAGGGAAGCATTTTCCATATTTTTGACCTAGTCTGCTGTTGATAGCAACCACAGTTAATATTCCATTGCTTCTCCTTTTCTCTAAGTAGCTTGATAAATTCTTGATTTACTGTGGTTTTATTGGTCAGAATATGGAAGAAACCACAAGAGATTACCACTGTTTCTCCTAGGAACAACAGGCCACTGATCGGTGGTGAGGAAAGGATGGGAATCTTGCAGAAAGTCACACTCCATTAAAGCTACGAGATTCTGGGCACTTACATATGTGTTCCAGGTTTTGGGAAGATAGCTTTCAAATGACTTAGGCGTTTGTTATGGGCAGAAGTTCTAAAACAGATCCAACTCAAGAGAAATGTAGGCACCGAAGAAGGTAATTCTGACTGCCCGCTTATGGATAATTCTAATGAACAGAAAAGAGAACGTCTAAAGCAGGCACGGTAAATAGATTTAATCCCAAATTAATCAGACTGAATGGTAGCAGAAGCTGTAGCATTATTTGAGAAATATTCTGAGCCTAATCTAGAATGCCACTGATAAAAGATTACACCTTAAATACACAGACATCAGCCCCAAATCCCACAATATGATATAACTCCCTGAGTGTATGATTGAATTAGGATCTAAAATAATGTTAATATGCTAAACAGTGAATCAAAACCAACATGAAAGCTAGTGAGAATAACTATATGTATATATATTTTTATTCAAATTCAAAATTCAGTGATAGGTTACATTTTGGGATTGAGGAAACTTGACTTGATAGTGGCTCAGGAAAAAAGATTTGACCCTAAGTTCCACATAAATCATAGAATTACGTGACTACAAAATATCCTAGAACCACAGTGGGCTTGCTAGGGTTGTATAAGGTAGCTCAACATTAACCACTCCTCTGTAACTGAATTTTAAACTGTCCCCTCCTCCTAGTCTGCTGCTTTGCTTGTAGACTGAAATGTCTGCATAAGCCCTAGATTTCAGGAGTTGGACTTTTCTCTCTGTGAGACTAGGAAGGAGCGTACCCATATAGAAACAAAGGGGGAAGGTCCCTAGAAAAGACCAGTAACTCTTTATTTTTGAGAGAGGACGGATTTGGAATCAGTTAAAAAATAAAAATGCATCGAATGATTTTGCAAATGTATGGGTTTTTGAAAAGCTTGAAATGTGTTTTGCCCCACATGCTCTATCCTTAAACACACCCACATGCACTTCAGGAAGAATTTCATCCATATGGTACATTCATTGGAAGTTAACTCATCAAGATCACTATTGTGTCAGAGCCATTTGATTTCCAAGTTGCCATTTAAGTTGTTCCAAAAAAGCTCCTGGAAGCTTATTTTCTTGAGCTAGGATATGGAGTTTGGTAGAAGAAATGAAGAGAATGTGGATTTTTCAGTTTGATCTTAACACGGAGGGAACTCAATAATTTTAAGCTTGTTAGAATTCATTCTTTTAAAAACCAGGTTGACCTTTGCCACTCCCCTTTAAGGATAATGATAATGATGGCGATGATTGATGATGATGGTGATGATGATGATAATGATTGTGGTTATTTGACTGATTGGATTTAGGTTATTTTTCTGATTGCTCCTTGAGCAAATTTTTTCCTAATAATTGTGACTGCAAAAATACAGCAGTCATAAAAACTAGAAGGGAAAGTTAGAAAATAGCCAGAGTAGTTAGGCTACAAGCATTGGCATAGATTATGGACATTAAGTTTGCAGGCAGAAAACAGTCTGGGAATAGACTTTCTAAGTAGAAAGCATCTAATTAGCTGTCACTTTGTCTTTCTTCCTGTAGGAAGGCAAATTTCAGGGTTAGGAGGCCAACAGCTGGTTTGGTAACCCCCATCCAGGTACCATCTGTTTGCCGTCCAACTAACAAGAGGGGATGAGGACCTGGCCTAACCTAACATAGTGAGTGTAAGTTGGAACACAGGTTTCCAATCTCTGTGAAGTGGGCATTTGCTATTTCTTTTTCACTAGTTTTCATAGTCTTCTTCTTTAATTGCCTTTCCACCAAAGACAGGGAGAAAGACTAAAGCAATATTCTCTGGCATCCTACGTAAGTAAGTAAAATTAACCTACCTGGAGATTTAAAGTCACAATTTTGGTCTTATGATGACCTGGTCTCGTGATTGGTCCTAGTTCTGTTTTCAGGTGAATGCCTCAGCTGTTTTTTGACTCAAGGGTGATGACTATTGATTGAGGGGGTAAACAATTCTACTTTACATTCTTTGGTATATTTACCTTTCTTTAGTTGATATTTGAAGAGAGGGGCATGAAAAATTTTAGCTAAATTGAGATTCATAATAAGAGTGATAGTATAGGTACCACGTGCAGGTGGTCACAAATAATCTCAACTCAGGTATTTTAGTGGGTACAATGAAGGGCCATGGATAATATTTAAGCAGAGAAGAAAAGAGGATTTAGCATCTCTAATATTAGTACTGGCAGCCTCTGGAAAACATTATTTGTTATGCCCTGTATTATTATTCCAGAGAAGTAGTTAGCTTTAAACAGGCCTTGCCTCATCTCCTGTGCCTCTTCTACCCAAAGAACTTTGAACATTTTCTGGTGACTAGAAATCATCAGTGTAGGCTGTAAGTTATAACAGACACAGGCAAGTTGCACGTTCATGGGTGCTAGGTGTTTATTTTCTCAGGGAGGTCATAAAAAACGCACATTTACCCAAGCAACCCTTTATAATATTCTGGTTCTGGGCTCCTTTCTGAGATTCCAATACTTTCCCTAAGGCCAATAGAACCGTTAAATTGGCGCCAACATTTTATGAAATAGCAAGGATGGTGTTGATTTTGAAAACAAAAATGGAAATGGTGCTTGTCCAAGGAAGGAAACAAGACAAATTTAGATGTGCAAAAACTCACTGTCTCAGGAAGAAACTTCCCAGGTAGCTGGCTAACCAGATTTGCTGCATGAACAGTTTCTAAGAGTTTTCAGTTCAGACTCTTAAAAAAGCCTGAGTGGCCGGGCGCGGTGGCTCACGCCTGTAATCCCAGCACTTTTGGAGGCTGAGGCGGGTGGATCACCTGAGGTTGGGAGTTTGAGACCAGCCTGGCCAAGGTGGTGAAACCCCATCTTTACTAAAAATGCAAAAATTAGCCAGGCTATGGTGGCATGCACCTGTAATCCTAGCTACTCAGGAGGCTGAGGCAGGAGAATCGCTTGAACCATGGAGGCAGAGGTTTCAGTGAGCCAAGAATGCGCTATTGCACTCCAGTCTGGCTGACAGAGGGAGACCTTTCTCAAAAGAAAAAAAAAAAAAAAAAAAAAAAAAAAAAAAAAAAAAAAAAAAAGAACGCCTGAGTTCCAGTTACAAACTGTGGGTTCTCTCATTCTTCATTGTTATGGTGCTGATTCCAGCCCTTTTTGGGCAAAGAGTCGTAAGTAAATAGAGGAAAGTGAAGGTTTTGGGTCAAACATTCTATCCAAACATAAATAACCATATTTTAAAGAACTATTTTTTTCCCATATTATCTAATTCATTCTCTGACCAACAAGGAAATATTCTTTGAATAAACAAAGAAGATTATACTGTTTTAAGGAAATTAGAAATTGTATCACCATGGTAGAATTTAGTTTTATATGTGATTAAAAATTATCACTTCTTTGGCAAGCTCTTTTTTTTTTCTTTTAAATGTTCTAAGGGTTTGCCTTATTTTGCTTTAACTTATTTTATTTTTTCCTGTCTCTGTTATCTCTAAGTCCAATTTTAAAAATCTCATCATATATCGAGAACAGATGGACACACAGAGGGCAACAGCACTGGGGCCTATTGGAGGGTAGAAGGTGGGAGGAAGGAGAGGATCAGGAAAAATAACTAATGGGCACTAGGCTTAACACCTGGGTGATGAAATAACCTGCACAACAACCCTGCATGACACATGTTTACCTATGTAACAAACCTACACATCTTGCACATGTACACCTGAACTTAAAAGTAAAAAAAAATTCATCATATATATCTCCTGGTTATTCCTTATTTTTATTTCTTCTTTTTAAAATTTTTATTTTAGGTTCAGGGGTACATGTGCAGATTTCTGGTACAGGTAAATTGCATGTCAAGGGGTGTTTGGTGTACAGATTACTGATTTTTACTTCTATTTGCATTAAATCACTCTTAGAAGTACACATATAGCTACAGAAAACTACAATATATTCCTGAAGAATACAGTAAGTGCTCAGTAAAAGTTTATTCTATTAAGTAGCAAAAATAAGATCTAATGGAAGAATCTAATTGCCTAGAAACACTTCATACATTCATACAAATTCATATTAATTCAGCAAATATTTGTTGATTACCACTTATCTATGTGCCAGATGCTGCTGCAGGTGCTGAGAACCTCTCTGAATACATTTAAACTGAGGTTTCATTCTACTTACTGTGGCTTCACTGTGAATTACCCTTGAACTCAGTGGCATAAAACAATGTATTATGTTCATGGATTGTCTCGGTCAGGAATTCTGACAGAGTATAGTAGAGACAGCTCGTCTCTACCATACAGTGTCTGGGGCCCAGCTGGGAGGCAGCTTGAAGGCTGAGGCTTGGAACCATTTGACGGTCTGCTCCCTCACATATCTGGTGGTTGTTACTCGCTGTCAACTGTGTGTCTGCACTCCTATACAGGCCTTTCCATGTGACCTGCTCTCCTTACAATGTGGTGGCTGGGTTCTGGGGGTGAGTGTCCTGAGAGAGATTGAGCCAAGTGGAAGTTCTATTGTTTTTTTTATCACCTAGCCTTGGAAGTCACGTAGTGTTGCTTCTGCCAGACTCTTTCAGTTAAGATGGTTACAAAGATCCACTTCGATTTGATGTGGAGAAACATAGACACCATCTCTTGCTGGAAGAGTTTCAACACATTATAAGAAGAAAAGCAGAAGGGATAAGATACGTATTGGTGTGGTCATCTTTGAAAAAATCCAATCTGCCACAGTCTGAATGACAAGATGCAGTTAGGAATGTGAAAATCAAGAAGAACATTCCAGGAAAAGGCCTTGGTAGAAACTAACCTGGTGGATACTTGGGCCATAGGTAGAAGGCCAGGGTAGCAGGATATAAAGAGCAAGGGCCAGAGTGCTACAAGGTAAACTTGGAGAGTTGGGCAGGGGCAAGGCCACGGAACACTGAGAACTGCCTCTGCTTTAGGCAAAAGGTAAAGAAGACCAGGTTTGTCTTGGGGATCATTCATCCCTTGTGGGAATCTCTTACTATTGCTTTGGTCAGTTTGACAATTTGGGCCTATATTTCTCTAGATTCTCATAGCACTCTTCTTAGCAGTGCTTTCATCTGAAATTCTCACTGGTCTAAATTTTTCCCCTACTAGACATGGGACACTGTGGGGTAGGGTGGGGAATATAAAGAATCACTTGATTTCTCCAGCTTTTCAAGGGCCTTTTAATCTATTTGAATAAATTCGGGCACACACACACACACACACACACACACAGATGTTAATTTAAATATGAGTACAAGTTGTGTCAAATATGCAGTAAGAACCACATGTGCTTCAGAAGTCAGAAAAAGAAGAGATAATCAAATATCTAACAAAAAAGAATTCATTGCAGTAGGTCTAAAGGAAAATATTGTACATCTATCTACATCAATGCTTAAAACTTCGATTTTTAGAAATAGAAAGAAATGCCATAGACAAAATAAAAAGATGAATGATAAACTAGAAAAAAATTCACTGCACACATGACAAAGGCCACTCTTAGATAGAGATAGCTTATACCATTCACTGCACAAAATTGAAAAATTAAAAAATGAGCAAAAGTACAAAGCAGAAGCTCACAGAAAGGAAAATATAACCAATAATCATGAAAAGATGTTCAACCTCATCAGAATAAATAAAATAAATCACTTTCACCGAATTTACAATGTTGACATTTGGTAAAACTCAGCATTGGTGAGTATGTGGGGAATATCAGCACTGTTGTAAACTGTCGGTATAAACTTTTTCAATGGAAACTTGGCAATATTTGGTATTTAGCATTTAAAGTGAGTATTTTCTTTGCTTTGGCATTTCACTGTTTGAAAATAATCTTACGGTTATACTTACTCCTATATGCAGTAATGTATGTTTGAAGATATAAATTTTTATAGTATTTGCTTATTTTTATAATAGCAAAAAATTAAAATTACCCAGATAACCTTCATTAGGGGACCAGGTTTATAATTGTAGCACATTCAGAGGAGTATGAATGCTGAAATATCATGCAGAGAGTAGAAAATTCAACAGTGCTGAGAAACAGAAGGATAAACACCAGCCAATTCATAGATTATTATATAGAGCAAGAAAGTGGGCGACAAGGGAAGAATATGACATCACAGTGACAAATTCTTCACAAAAGGTGACAGATTTACACTAAAGAGCAATGGGATATTTATAAACAAGATATCATGTTATTAGTGACCTATTTGTATCTCATTGGTTTTCTAAACTAAAGAACATTTAAAATCTCAGACTTAAAATTTCTATCTAAACATAACAATTGTAAGCACATTATTCGTGATACTTGCTCCCTTCAAAATGCAGGCATAGTTGGAACTTTGTAAAGCATGGGAAGGCAAAAGATAGAAGTCTACAAATCTTGAAGGCCCAAGTAGACTCCAAGTAGGAATGATCATGTTTTCTTGCTGAACTCAGTTCTTTCCATCCACCCTATCCCCATCCTTTCATATTCCCACCCCCACAATTGAAATGAGGGAGTAGACTTGTGAGGTGTCTGCCTCACAATTCAGTGATGAATTCGGTCTGCCTCATTTCAGTGATGTCTGCTACTGAAATTAGGGTAGAGTACTTTTGCAATTATAGCTTGGAATAGAATTTTCTCAAAGGTGGAAATTTTTTAGATTTGATAAGAGGAGTCAAAGAGGTAAAACAATGTTTTATGACTTTTTGACTTTAAATTGAGAGTATTACTTATAGCCTATGCTTTGGCACACCCAGCCAGCAAGGATGGCAAACAGTATAATTTGAGGGGCACCAAAGAACCTAAGATATGACAGCATATCAGTGCTTGACATTCCCCCCAATAACTTCACTACCTAAGGACCTTGTAGAGACATGCTCAGAAGACATATAGTATTCTTCTTTAATTTTAAGATCAAAATAAATGCACATGATAGAAGGTATGTGATAAAAACAAAAATTCTTTCTAATCCTTTCAGAATTCTATACTTCAAAGGCTACCATTAATGTTTCATAAACTGTATATCCTTCCAGAATTGGATTATGTACATTTTATATATTTAACAGTATATGAACTGGTGGTCATTTACCTACCTCTTTCTCACTAAGAAAGTTTTTAGTTGTTGTTTAGTTTTCCTATTTAAAAAAATTCAATGATAAATGTCTGTCTTCTACACCCATATGCATGCACACACACATTCTATGGCAGTTAAGAGCAAAATTCCAAGTTAAACAGAATACCAAGGACAGTCTGGAAGGGAAAAAGCGCACAAAGGTAGAAGGCAGCCTTTGGATTGAAAAAAAAGGATCCATGGCTTTAGTCTTTTTTTTTTTTTTTTTTTTTTTTTTTTTAATTTTGTTTTAAGTTCTGGGATACATGTGCAGAACGTGCAGGTTTGTTTCATAGGTAAACATGTGCCATGGTGGTTTGCTGCACCTATCAGCCCATCACCTAGGTTTTAAGCCCTGAATGCATTAGTTACTTATCCTTATGCTCTCCATCCCCCTGCCCCTGAGACAGGCCCCAGTGTGTGTTGTTCCCCTCCCTGTGTCCATATGTTCTCATTGTTAAGCTCCCACTTATGAGTGAGAACATGCAGTGTTTGGTTTTCTGTTCCTCTGTTTGCTGAGGATGATGGCTTCGTCTATGTCCCTGCAAAGGACATGATCTCATTCCTTTTTTATGGTTGCATAGTATTTCATGGTGTATATGTGCCATATTTTATTTATCCAGTCTATCATTGATGGGCATTTGGGTTGATTCCATGTCTTTGCTATTGTGAATAGTGCCACAATAAACATTCACGTGTATGTATCTTTATAACAGAATGATTTATATTCCTTTGGGTATATACCTAGTAATGGGATTGCTGGATCAAATGGTATTTCTGGTTCTAGATCCTTGAGGAATCACCACACTGTGTTCCACAATGGTTGAACTAATTCTCACAGGCTTTTCCAAAGCAGTTGGTGTAACCACCTTCTTCATCCTCTTTTTTACTTCCTTGAGCCATTGTGGGGATTTCTTCCCTTGGCTCCTTTACAGATGAGAGTTCTTTACTCATACTTTGGCAGCATCTATTGAAAATAAAATGTCACCCTATGGCCCAGCAGTAACATCTCTAGGTATCTATCCTTGTAATCTTTTGCCTTTGCACAGGGGACCATGATAAGGACATTCAGTGCTGCATGGCTTTTAAGAGGCCAAAAGTGGAAATGACCTTTAGATCTTATGGAGTGGGAATAGCTAAATAATTATGGTGAAATGATAAGAGGAAATGCCATACAGTGCTTAAAATGGATGACTAAACGTGTATCAATATGATAGATGTCCCAAACATATTTTGCACTGAAAATAGCAAGTTGTAGAACAGTATGACACCATTAATGCAAAACATCTAAACCCATATTATATGTTTTATGTGAATTATGAATATGCATATTGTGTGCATGTAAAAGTGTGTGTGTGTGTGTGTGGGGTGGGGGACCTCATTACCTCTGGGAATATGGGGAAGGGATTAGGATGAGGAGATTGGTCAAAGGGGATCTTAGTTATATCCACAATATTCTAACTTTTAAAAGTAGAATTGAGTCATACAAATTACTTATGGAATTAAAACTAAATTTAAAATATCTAAAGAATTATTAGACTTCTGCCTTTACAGAATGTCTGGATAGGGTAAAATAATCAAACTGGGTTCTGTGGAACACTTGGGCTCTGTCAAACATCAATGGGTATTTGTTGATTTCTAATGTCATTAATCATATAGAGGTCACAGAATAAAATAGAATTAGCACTGGACTCAGAGGGATCAGAAAACTCAAACTTTCCTTCCATCTTCACTTTCTGCCAGGGAGCTTGTCAAAGATGGAATGGCTCTAAATGACTCTATAGCAGCTTTCCTTTCTTTTAGCAGTGTTATAATATTTTGTTAAATATATGTCTTTAGATTTTAGGACTTTGTTTCAGGCCTTTGTAAATAAGAGGATAGGTGGGAGAGGTAAAGAATGTATTCTTTCTGCCATCTACATATAAACTCAGAATCTTTGCGACCTAGTAAAGGCTCAAAGAAGCCTGCCAATGGCCTATTTGCAATATTAAAAGATGAGATGAGACCTAACAGGACCTAGCAGATGACATCTATTTTCTCTCTTGATAAGCTCTCCTCCATTCTCTTCCATTTCATGATATAGGAAATCGTGCTGTGTGACAGGAGTAGGTTGGAATTGGAGGAAGAGATCTCAGGCAGTTGTTATCAGTTTGGGGCTCTGTAAATTCTTTGGGAAAACTTCTCTGGGTCAGGTTAACTCCAGGACTCTCAAGGCAGTGGAGGGAGGATGCCATGAAGTCAATGAAATCCCTTGAGATTCTACTGGTCTTAGCATTCTATAGTTTTAATTTTATGCCCCAGAATCGAGGGGACATGGCCATGGGAGAATGTGGCTTTATAGCCATAATGGTAATCTTCTCCTCAAAAACATTTGGGTGCTCAAATAAGGAAACACTGTGTAAAACGAAGTTAATATGTGTCTGTACTGCAGGACTCTTCATAGCCTTTAAAATGTCAGTCCACCCAGGGACTCTCCAAAATTAGGGTAGCATATGCAATGGGTTTCTACATGTGTTTGATTTTTTTTCTCTTCCCTCCTTACCTACCCCTGTAGTAAATAGCACATATGGAATACGGGATGGTAAAAGGCAGAATGAGAAAGTGCTACCTCATCTTAGTGAAGTTCAGTGAAGTTCTCAAACTGCTATGACGGTTAATTTTATGTGTCAACTTGACTGGACCATGGGATGCCCAGATATTTGGTTAAACATTATATCTTTGTGTGTCTGTGAGGGTGTGTCTGGATGAGATTAACATTTGGATCAGCAGACTGAGTAAAGCAGATTGTCCTTTCCAGTATAGGTGGGCTTCACCCAATCTGCTGAGGACCTGAATAAAAAGGTGGAAGCAGGGAGAATTCACTCTCTTTGCCTGAATTTTTGGGCTGAGACACTGGTATTCTGCCCTCAGACAGGGACTCACATTATCCTTGTATGATCAGTGCTCCTGGTTCTCAGGCCTTTGGACTTGGACTGAAAGGTCGTCACAGGTGTTTCTGAGTCTCCAGTTTGAGATGGCAGACTGTGGGACTTCTCAGCCTCCATTATTCAATAAGCCATTTCCTTATAATAAATCTTATATATATTTATATTTTTATTGCTTCTGTTTCTCTGGAGGACCCTGCCCAATACACCAACTAAAAGGGATGCTTACTGGACTCCATACTGGGTTCTCACACTTACTATAGCAAGAAAAGAGGAGAGATTATGAGTAGCTTTGCTAGTAAGGGCCTACAATTCCATCATATAAAGCCTACTGTCAATTCAAGCTGAAGCACCATGCCATTGGTATGTGCTGCCACCACCAAGTTGGCTCTCACAGGGACTGGCACACAGCCACCCACATCCCTGCAATCATGACCTTTGATAGTGAGGTGAGGAGTTGGATAACCAGGCGACATCTCTGCTCCAGCCAGAGATGACTGGAGGCAATTCATGGTGAAGATGGATGAAGATAAAAATTCAGGTTTGGGGAGTTTGTGGGCATTTAGGAGATTCTGTTATCCTCTTTCTTGATTTCTTGGAGGACAGTGTCATCTTAACCATAACTGACGTCTGTCTGAGCTGCTTGGGAGTCCATGATGATAAATTACTGAAAAGACTGAACAATTATCCAGTTAATTTAGGTTGAGCACCTATATTATCTTCAACACCACAAAAATGTTCTTCTCCTAGCAGGAGATCTCCTCTATTAATATTATGATTGCCTAATAAAAAATGTGACGTAAAGCAGAGGGCAGCTACGTCTACACGTGCTTGCTGATGAGGAACAGCACACACAAATGGTGACAGGTAATGATTAACTTAAAGTGTCTAAATACGTCTGAGCCCTGCTGAATAAAATGCTTAAATCTAAGAATGGCTGTTGGTGCAGGAAGGGTGTGTGGAGAATTTCCAATGTCTCCTTTCTCTTATAGTAGCCTATGCTAGATGAAACTATGCGTTCAAGATTCCACTGCTGTGGCAGTGTTGTGACATGGTTGGGAGCACAGGCTTTGAAGTCAGGAGCCCGAGGCCAGGTCTCAGATGTGCTGTGTCCTAGTTGTGCATGTTTGGGCACTGGGCAGGTTTCTTGTAAGAATCAAGAGTAAGTGCGAGAATGTTAAGTGCTAAGCAACGTGCTGGGCATGGAGTGAGTGCTCAGTAAATTAAAGCTGTTATCATCACCATCACCATCACCATCATCATCATCACATCATCAACATGATCATGTTTACACCCAACAGCTGGGACAGGTGCATAAGAAATAATTTGGCTTCTAGTTTGAAAGAACTATGAAATAGGATCTATACACAGATACATCCTAGTTAACTATGGGGAAGTGGCTTTTTCCTTAAAAGTTTCAGAAAGAGTTCTTCAAAAAAGTTGGGCTTTGGTGGTTTAGTTGTGGAATGGTGGTGAGACGGGGAAAGGACATAGGTTTAGCATTCACAAAGTTGGGTTTGAATTCCAACTTCACTCCTCACCAGGTAAGTGACCTCAGGCTTTACTTTCTTGAGCATCAATGGCTTTATCTACAAAATGGGATAATGGGCCAGGTGGGGTAGCTCATGCCTATAATCCTAGCACTTCGGGAGGTCAGGATGGGAGAATTGCTTGAGACCAAGAGTTTGAGAGCAGCCTGGGCAACATAATGAGACCCTGTTTCTACAAAAAATTAAAAAGTTATGCATCAATTAAAAAGTTAGCAGTATAGTCCCTGCTACCTGGAAAGCCAAGGCAGGATTGCTTGAGTCTAGGAATTTGAGGTAGTAGTGAGCTATGATCATGCTACTGCACCCAGCCTGGGTGACAGAGTGAGACCCCGTCTCTAAAAAATAGAAATAAATAAAAAACAAATGAATGAAGCAGGGATACCAATTCCTTGGCTTCAGGGAAGATTGTCAGATAACATTTGAACAGCATCAGGCACATACAGGTTCAATAACAGCTGGTTCTAATATCCAATAGAGACTGGACAAGCTCTTGTGAACTTCAGGGGAGCATTTTAATCTGCCTTTACAACATGAAACACCCAGCTAAAAGGTGGCTGGATCTAGTATTTCAGTTAACTTAACCAGCACAGCCAAATCACAGCTTAGTCGCTGGGAGCTATGGTGTCACTTAACAGAAAAACCCATAATGATATAACAGAGCCAAGAAAATCTTCTGAGACATAGAAGTCACTCTGCCAATACAAGGTATCATTATAGAGGTGAATTCCTAAAACAGGCCAGATCTGTGGCTCCCTGGTGCCCCTGCCAGAACTGATCTCGAAGTGGTAGATTACAACAGCTAGGGTACATCTACAAGCTGCCTGGGACTTTCTTGTTTTCTCCTCACAGTCAAAATGGCTTCCTGGCTTGGTTCCACCAGCCTTGCCTTCATTCCTACACCGAGAGTCATGACTGCAGCATGCCTTCAGGATGACTGTGTATCATGGGCTTTGGCTTCCACATCTCAGCTCCCAGCCAGTCCTCCCAGGGGCTTGGAATGGCTTCTGCTCTGGCTTGGCCAGCCTGCTGGGGGAAGGACCCAGGAAGAGGGCAGGAATGTGGAGGTGGCCTGCAGGGGACACTCCTATCTGAGGAAGCATCTTGGGAGACTGGCAGTTTCTGAGCAAATGGGGAAGAGCAGAACTGGCTGCCTTGAAGTTCTGAGGGGGACAAAGAGGTTGCTGCAGCATTTGTAAAGTCAAAACCTGGAATCAACCGGAATGCTCACGAATAGAAGAATGGTTGACTAAATGAGGATGTATCTGTGCTATTGTAGAATTACCTAACCGTTACAGAGGGAGTCAGAGCTCAGTCCTTTCACTCAGAGGAATGTCAGTGCTATTAGGAAAACAAAGTGCAGAGCAGTATATGTGAATCCACGTCCATATGTGTACAAATAAGAATGGCTTCCCTTTATTATCTATTGTATGCCAGGGACTATGCTAAGTGCTTCTAACTAATGCGTGAACAATTTGAATCTCACCACAACCTGATATACGTATTAGACGTTTCCCTGGAGAACTGAAGACATTTAGTAGAAGGAGGCAGATGGTAAAAACCTCTCTCTATACAACTCTTTCATTTGCTTTCAAGTGTATGTGAACTGTTGAACTTGTTTGGCTGTGTCTGTACCATTACTGGATTTAATTTGTGTTGTCCGACAGCTTTTCAAAGAAAACACCTTCACTGAATCCTCAGGGCCCACACATAACATACACTAAAAACCAAACAGAAATAAGGTCCTACTCACCACAGACTACCAAGAAAAGCCTTTTTCTCCAAAAGTACATTTTCGAGGCCTTAGGTGAAATATACACTGCCTAATAAAACCCATACTTGAGTGGAGGGTAAAGGCAGGAAAAAGACAGGCAGAACAAACAACTCATTTTCCAAGAGTTCAATTTCAAATTTTTAAAAATTGTACCCATAGTTGGCTATGTTAAAATGTCCTTTTAGATAAAATAAATTGATATAAATCCAAAAGGGTCAGACAGTATCTGTTAATTATTATTATTTACAAAATACTGGAAGTACACAGGGAACTTCAGGGCCATGTACAGGTTACAGTTTCTCCCTTGAAGGGTTCTACTTGTTTATAGATGAATTCAATACCCAAGAAAGCAGGTCTGCCTGTGGATTTATCAAATACCATATTTCAATGGGGTATGGGAATGTGACAGTAATTCTGAACTTAGGTAAGTTTTATAGATTAATTTCAGTACAAAAGAGAAATAGTTTAAGTTACTCCCGATGATAGAAAAGCAACATTTTGTCTGTGTAAAACCTTCAGACTACACAAAAAAGAATGTACAACATGTTAGAACATAAAAATTACCCTTAATACTACTCTTGGAGATAATTTCTAACATTTTTGGTAGATTTCTATTTATCAGATCGTGCCTGTTAATTATTATTATTTGTAAAGTATTGAAAGTGTACAGGGAGCTTCAGGGCCATGTATATGATATGATTACTCCCTTGAAAGGCTTGACTTCAAAGGTTTTCAGCAGCTATCGGACAGTAAGTTTGAAGATCTACTTAAAATGGATAAATTCCTAGAAAAAAGATGAAATGCCTAAAGTGGTATAAATAAGGTATAATAAACTGGTATAAATAAGAAATATATATATATTATTTTTTTGTTTTGAGATGGAGTCTTACTCTGTCACCCAGGCTGGAGTACAGTGGCATGATCTTGGCTCACTGCAGCCTCCGCCTCCTGGGTGCAAGTGATTCTCATGCCTCAGCCTCCTGAGTAGCTGAGACTACGGGCATGAGCCATGACGCCTAGCTAATTTTTGTATTTTAGTGGAGATGGAGTCTCGCCACGTTGGCCAGGCTGGTCTCAAACTCCTGACCTCAGGTGATCCACCTGCCTCGGCCTTCCAAAGTGCCGGGATTACAGGAGTGAGCCACCACGCTTGGCAGAAATATATAATTTGAATATATCAATGAATATTAAATAATTTGAAATGATAAACAAAGATCCTCCTTACTCAACTCTAGGCCCAGACGGTTTTATTAGAAAGTTCTACTAAATTTTCAAGGAATATTAATTCCCATCTTATACAGGTTGTTTTTGCAAAACAGAAAAAGGGCAAAATCTATATGTATCATTTTATGTGTAATAAGCATAGACTCATTCCAAAATTAGATGAGGATAATACAATGAAGAAAATAATAGCCCACTTTTTAATGTATAATTATATACATTAAAAATTTTACATAATATATTAGCTAAACTAATTATAGATTTAAAAAAATACCTTAAGATCAAATAGGGCTTATTATGTATTTTTTTTTTGAGATGGATTCTCACTCTGATGCCAAGGCTAGAGTGCAGTTGGATGTGATATTGGCTCACTGCAACCTCCGTCTCCTGGGTTCAAATGATTCTCCTGCCTGAGCCTCCTGAGTAGCTGGGATTACAGGCATGCACCACCATGCCTGGGTAATTTTTGTATTTTTAGTAGAGATGGGGTATTGCCATGTTAGCCAGGCTGGTCTCGAACTCTTGGCCTATTAGAGTTTATTTTAGACATGGAAGGATGCTTCAATAGAGAAAATTCATTTGTGTATGTTAGTGTATTAACAGACTAATGGAGAATAATAGTATATGATTATATCAATCAACCTCCAAAATATAAATTTGATAAGGTTCAACACAAATTTATGATCAAAACTCTTAGGGAATTAGGAATAGTAGGGAATTTCCTTAACTTGGTAAAAATGATTTCTACTAACAATTTATAGTAACTCTTATACTTAATAGAGAAACTTTAGACTTATTTTCTCTATGCTAAAGTTAAGACAAAGATGTTTACTATTACCACTAGAGGTCTTGGCTAAAGCTAAAGGAAAGACAAATAAATAAGAATGAGGGTTAGAAAGAGTAGTAGATTATATTCTTATTTCCAATTATCTACTACCACCTTCCCTGCAAGAGTTTTGCACTTGCCTGCCCATTACCATGTGATTTCTAGAGCCTTCCTCTGAGAAGAGAACACTTTTTACCCTATTGTCATTTTACTTAACCATGGAATTTGTTTCAGCCAATGAATATGAATGAATTTGACAGTTATGAGCAGAAGCTTTAAAAGTCATTGTGTAGATCCGCTGGTTTCTTTGCATTTTTCCTCTGCTCTGAGAATACTGTGTTCCTGGGGCTGCTTCTTCTGTTCAGATCCCAGAATAAGAAAATATACAGAGGGAGCTGCAGTCAATATATACTCAACATGTTACATAAGTGAGAAACAGATGTTTGTGATTGTAAGTCACTGAGTTTTGGGAGTTATTTGTTATCACAGCATAACTTAGTGAGAGCTGACTAATGCAGAAGGTAAGAGAGAAATTTTTCTTCATTTGCATATGATATGATCATTTATCCAGAAAAATCCAACAGATTTCAAAAGCAAAGTGTTAGAACCAATAAGAGAACGATTAAAATCAATGGATACATCAATCCTTTTTATTTTTTTTAGTGCTAGCAATAGTAAATCAGAAAACATAATAAATAATGATATATCATTCCCACAACTAATAAGTCTATTAACTATATAGGAGCTAATTATATTAATAAAATAATATAAAAGCTATTGCAGAAAAGATGATCTGAATAAGTGAAGAAAATTCCTGAGCTTTTGGATGAGGCAATATTATACTAGAAAAACATAAATTCTCCATTTAATCTATAAATTTGATGCAGTCCCATCAAAAATTCTACTTATATATTTTTAAGCAATATAATACAACTTACTCTAAAATTTATGTGGAGGAATAAAAGTTTATAAACAGCGAAGTCAAGCTCAAAAAAACATAAGTAGAGAATGGTCTTGTCCCACTAGATATGAAAACATGTGACAAAAGTCACAGTAACAAAAACAGTGCTACATTGGTGCAAACAAAACAAAACACACAAGAAACCAAAAACCCTAGATAAACAGACCGATAAAATAGGACACAGAGCTCAGACACAAACACATGTATATAGGTGGAAACTTAAGTATGATAAAGAGAATATCATAAGTCAGTATCTATCAGCTTACTTTGGGAAAATTGGCTCACTATACACAGAGTAAACTAGATCCTTACCTCACATAACAAACGAATGTGGCCCCTACTTGAATTAAAGATCTAAAAGGAAAAGGTACAACTATTCAGTTAATGGAGTATGATGTAGGAGAATATCTTGATGACTGAGCTTAGGGCAGGAAAACCTTTTTAAACACAAGTTCAAAAGGCATACTCATAAATAAAAGTGTTGATGACTTTGAACATCAACATTATGGCTTTCTGTTTGAAGAAGACACCATGAGCAAATTTATTACACACATGTCAACACTGGAAAAGTATTAGAAATGTCTAAAACCCACAAGGGCCAAATGAATAACACAAGTAACTGCTGCAAATCAACAAGAGAAAGGCAGCAACCCTCAGTAGGAAGATAGGCAGAGGATACCAACAGGCAATTTACAGGAGAGGAAGCTCAAATTACTACTAAACATATGAAAGAAATGATGCCCAAATCCTGAGTTATCTGAGAAATGTAAATTAAAACAACAACAAGTTGTCTCATGTTTTACTTATTAGACTGGCGGAAGTTAGAAAGATGGATAAGACCAAGTGTTGACAGAAATATTCCCACATATAGACATACAGGAATTTTATCGTTGCTGATGGAGTCACTGCATCATTACTGCAGCCTTTTTGGAAAGCATCTGTCACTACTTAGTCAACTAAGAAAATGCACACTCTATAACCCAGCAATTATACCTCTAGGTATGTACTTCAAAGAAAATATTGTATGGATCCTTCAGGGGATGTGCATGAGGATATTAATTACATGTTACTTGTAGCATTAGAGACTTGGAGGCAACCTGTGAGTCCGATAACTGAGAAAGCAGATGGAGAAAATGTTGAGGACACACATTCTGGAGTACTAAGCAACATTTAGAAAGAATGAATTAGAGGTACACACAGCAACATATTGTGAATTGTGGATCTTCAAAACATAGTGCTTAATGAAAAAAGTAAGATCAATGAGATGTATGATAGTTTCACATAATTACAAAACATTGTATAAAATAATAATTATTTTGCAATATACATATACAAAAAAGCACATGTTAACACATTAGAGTGGTTGACGAAGGTGGAAATGGAGCCCAAGGAAGCACAGAAAAAAGTCATTCTTAAGCCCATACCCAGAGGTAATAACTATTGACATTTTGTATCATCTCATAGGTCATAATAATAATGGCTATGGTTTACAGATCACTCACTGTGGGGCAGGAACTATGCTAAATGCTTAAGATACTTTATCCATTGAATCCTCCCAGCAACCTCAGGAAGCCAATTCCATTGTTATTTTCTTTAAAGAAGAAAGTGAAATTGAGAAAGATTAAACAATCTGTCCAAGGTCATCTAGCCAGGAAGAGAATGGATTTGAATCCATGTCAATCTGACACTAATATCTTTGCACTTAATCATTACCCAGGTTTGCTTTCATCCAGACTTTTAGCAACGTGACACCACAAGCTCACATTTCTTGTTACGAGAATGAGATCACACCACAGTACTGCTTCATAGCATGCTGTTCAAAAAATTTAAATTTTAACCATAGAATGAATCTCCACCTTAGTAAACATACATCCTCAATCTCATTTTAAAAGGCAGCATAGTATTTCACTGTCTAAATGAATGATGGAGGAATAGAATAGAATAATGGGGGATGATTCTATCTCCAAAAGCTAAACATTTAACAGGCCCTGAAAGAAAGACTCCACCTATGTCAGACATGTGTTGATTGAAGAGGGGTTCTTTTGCATGTGTGTGTGTGTGTGTTGGGGGTGGGTTTCTTCTTTTTGTAAAATGCAGAAAGTCTGCTAGACAAATTCAAAAAGAGCAGTAACGCTGAGAAGGAATTCTTGAAAACTATTAAGTAGTGAGGAAAACAAGAGCTACTGGATAATCTTTCCACTTAATTGGATAATCTTTCAACTTAATTGGACCCTGGAAATACGTAGAGGATGCATTTTGATGATTTGTTACACTGAAAACAGTGCCACCAGATAATGTAACCAATACAAATACAATTATATTTATTTAAGGCAGTGGTTATCTTTTAAAACATAGACTTTTGGATGTTGTTGAAAGATGCTGAAGGAAGATGATGAATTTCACTCGTGGATTAGTCTTAGCTGTCTAAAACCAGTGATTTTCTCAATGAACTTTCTGGGCATGCCTCACAGAGCTAATTCTTAAGTAGATAACAGCGTCAAAGGATTCAAGCTCACGAGAAGGGAAATGTTGTGTCAGTTTCTGCTAGTTAGTCTCAGTAATAACGACAGCACATGGCACAGGAACAGAGCTTTACACTTCTTAAACTCAAATAGCCACTGGCATATTTGATTGTCCAGTTAGCCAAATGAGCTATATTGGGTAAGTGACATTATCACCTCCTTGAAGATGAGGAAAAGGTTTAGGAGATTTCGTCAAGTTCCACAGTAGTATCTTTTTGGAAATTCCAAGCTTGGTGCTCTTCCTCCTACTTCATACTTTCTCTGAACCTGGAGTAAAACATCATTGTTTATTCTGAATTGTACAAAATTATTAATTTTTAATGATATATAGAGAGTACAGCCACAGTAAATATCAAAACTGATTTTTGTGCATGTCCAGATGAGCTTGCTTTGTTGCACATATGCAGGTGTGCAAACTAGCATTTTAACCAGCAGAATAACTTGCTTTTATTTCTACACTGGGAATTTTGTTTAGAGAGCACAGTGAGGTGGGAGAGCGGAGAGTATCCATGCTGTTTTGAAGTACATAGGATGGAGTTTATCCAGAGGCCAAGTTTTACAGGTATTGTCTTTTGGTCTCCCAGTGGGTTAGACAAAGGCCGTTTACTGTGATATCACGTAATGAAACAAAACCAAAAACAATGCAGATTTCCTTCAGATCACAATCCGCTCCAAAGAACAGCTCTATAGAAGCTCTTAAAATGAACTGTTTAAATGATAATCCATTTAAAACACATTTGCTGAGTGCCCACTCAATTATTAGCTTGCTGTTTTGCAAAAGTAATAGAAATATTTGAAATGCTGTCTGGTAAACAGAAGAATGTAGCTGGCATTCCATTAAAATTAGAGGTGAAAAGTATCCTCAGAAAAGAGGGGGAGATAGATTACAGTGTTTTGGGGTAGAGGAATAGGGAAAGCAATTTGAATTAGACCTTCAAGGACAGGAAATAGTTTAACAGAGATGATGGGAGGCCGCAGGATGGGACAGTCCAAGAATTCAGAGGTGGGGCAACTGATGGCATTTTCAGCATATCCTTGTTGAGTGCGTATGGCTGTGAGAATAGGGTTCTTGGAGAGTTTCACACGTTTTCTTATCCTCATTCTGCTGCCTCTGTTTGGTGAGCATTGCTTACTCCCTCTCCCTTCTTGCTCTCCTGGAAAATTCCTACTCATCCTCAAGAGTCAATACAAATATTTCCAACTTTGTATGCCCTTTTATTGACACTCCCAAATGTGACTCATCCCTGTTACTGTATCCAAATACACCTCCACTGCATTTGTCCGACTGTATGGCAATCATCTGCTTGGGCACCAGTGTCTCCTGCCAGCCTGGTAGCCTTGGAAAGAAGGAACACGCTGTCTTACCACCCTTTGTATTTCTACTACCTAGCACAATGCCTGGCACACTGCTAGCTCTTAATAAGTATCCTTTAAATAGTTTTTCCACTTGTCTACCTAAAGGTTTACAAGTCTTTTGTAGGTTGTTTTCCTCATTACCTTATACCTTTGGTTGCTATCATAGTAGTATTTTTTTTTTAAATAAAAATTTTCCCACTGCTTATGGATGAATAACTAAATTTGCAATGGACTTTTATATATTAATATATCTAAAAATTACTTTATTATCTGAATTTTAAGAATTTGTCTGAAAATGTTTTTGTGCTATGTAGATAATTTAGCAATTGCTAATGCTAGAGTTTTATTTTCTCTTTTTTAATGCTTATATATTTAATTTTTCCATCTTCTTGCTATTCTGGCTAAGATTTTCAATGTGTTATTCAATAGAAGTGGTGATAGAGGGCTTCATGGTCTTAATCCTGATTTTAATAGGAATGCTTGCAATATTTCTTCACTAAATATGATGATGGTTCCAGGTTTTCTATAGATACCATTTATCCAGGTAAGAGGCTTATTTCTTACTCCTAGTAGCTAATAAATTTTGTCAGGAATGGTTGTTGAATTTTATTGATTCCTTTTTCGAATATGTTGCAATGGTCATATATATTTTTTCTACTATTTACTGGATGATGTGGTGAACTATATATTAGTCCGTTCTCATGCTACTATGAAGAAATACCCAAGACTGGGTAATTTATAAAGAAAGAAGGTTTAATTGATTCACAGTTCTGTGTGGCTGGGGAGGCCTCAGGAAACTTACAATCATGGCAGAAGGCACCTCTTCACAAGGCAGCAGGAGAGAGAATGAATGCAAGCCAGGGAAATGCCAGACACTTATAATACCATCAGATCTGGTGAGACTCACTCATTATTACGACAACAGCATGGGGGAAACTGCCCCTATGATTCAATTACCTCCACCTGGTCCCGCCCTCAACACATGGGGATGATGGGAGTTACAATTCAAGGTGAGATTTGGGTGGGACACAGAGCCAAACCATATCAACTACATTAACAGATTTTGTAAATTTGAATTAAACTTGCATTTTGGGAAAAAGCCCAAACCCCAAATTATGAGTCATATTTTTGTACATTGCTTAATCTAGTTTGCTAATATATCATTTAGGGTTTTTGCATCTGTTTTCATGAATGAGACTAGAAAATAATTTTTTCTTCTATTTTTCTTTTTTTCTTTTTTGAGATAGAGTCTTGCCCTGTTACCCAAGCTGGAGTGCAGTGGCACGATCTCGGCTCACTGCTACCTCTGTCTCCTGGGTTCCAGTGATTCTTCTGCCTCAGTCTCCTGAGTAGCTGGGACTACAGGCATGTGCCACCACCCTCAGGTAATTTTTGTATTTTTAGTAGAGCCAGGGTTTCATCATGTTGGCCAGGCTGGTCTTGAACTCCTGACCTCAGGTGATCCGCCCTCCTCAGCCTCTCAAAGTGCTATTTTTCTCATTAATTTTCTCTATCAAGTTTTATAAGGCTGTAAAATGAACTGGAGAGTGTTATCCCCAACCATTTTTTTCTATTTTTTGAGTAAGTTTAAGGTTGAAATAATCTGTTCGTTGACTACTTGGTGGAACTCACCTATAAAACTGGATCCTAAGTAATCTATAGGGAAGATTTTAAACCACTGATTTACTTTCTTTAGTAGTGATAGGATAAATTAACATTTTCTATTTTTCTAAGATTGGTTGTGGCAATTTTCATAGCAATTTTATCTACATTTTCAAGTTTGTTGACATAATGCTGTTTATAACATTCTCTTGTTTTATTTTTTAAAGCTTTACTGTATAATTTAAGTGCAATAAAATGTACCCACTTTAAGTGTAAAGTTCAGTGAGCTTTGTTAAATGTATTTGGTTATGCAAACAACACTACAATATGCTTTAGAATACCTTTCTCACCTCAACAAAGTTCTCATGCCCTGTTATGTTCAATTCCTGCTTTTAGACAACTAAATATCTGTTTCTGTTCCTGCAATTTTACCTTTTCCATAACTTAATATAATTGAAATCATGATATTTAGTCTTTTATACCTAATTATTTCCATTAGAATGTTTTCATCCATGTTGTTGCGAATATCAGTAGTTTGTTTTTCTTTATTGTGGAGTAGTATTCCAATGTATGGATATACTACATTTTGTTTATTCATTTTTCAGTTGATAGACATTTAGATTGTTTCCACCTTTTGGCGATTACATACAATGACTGCTATGACCATTGTATACAAATATTTGTGTGAACATATGCTTTCATTTCTCTTGAATAGATACCAAGGAGTGAAATTTGTGTATCGTATAGAAAGCATGTCTTTAACTTTTTGAGAAACTACCAAATTTTGCTCCAAAGTGGCTGCACCATTTTGTGTTCCTATCAGTGATATATGAGAGTTCCAGTTGTTCCATATCACTTTGTCAACACTTGTTATCATCAGATTTTAACAATTTTAAAGAGTCTTAGCCATTTTAGTATATGTGTAGGCGTATCTCATTGTGGTTTTAATGACCAATGATATTGAATACTGCCTCCTGTACTTCTTTGCATATCTTCTTTCATGAAGGTTATGTTCAAATCATTTGTCCATTATTTACGCATATGTCCATTTACATTTTTACTGGATTGCTTTCTAATTTTGAATTGTGAGTTCTTTTATGAAAGGTCTTCAAAAAGTTCATGGAAAATGGAATTAAAAGATGAAAATAAAATTCATTTCTTTCTTTTTTTTTGAGATCCCAGCACTTTGGGAGGCCGAGGTGGGTGGATCACGAGGTCAGGGGTTCGAGACCAGCCTGACCAACATGGTGAAAGCCCGTCTCTACTAAAAATACAAAAACTAGCTGGGCGTGGTGGTGGGCACCTGTAATCCCAGCTACTCGGGAAATTATTTCTTAATATAAGCTCTATCAAGGTCAAGACACTTTTGTAAGCAATAAAACCAGCCATTTAACTCATCCTAAAGAACTGAGGGTCTTGGGAATTTAACCACATCAATGCAGTTTTTTTTTTTTTCTTTTTTAAGAGACAGGATCTCACTATGTTTCCCAGGCTAGTCTTGAACTCCTGGGCTCAAATAATCTTCCCACCTTAGCCTCTCAAAGTGCTGGGAATACAGGCATGAGCCAATGTGCCTGGCCCCATAAACACAGTCTTTTTACATTGCTAACTGAAGAAAAATGAGGGTTCTTTACAGATTTTTTAAAACTAGGAAACAAAAAGAAGTCAGAAGGAGCCAAAGGACTATAAGCTGGATACATAATGATTTCTCACCAAAACTCTCACAAAATTGCCCTTGTATGAGAACAGGAATGAGCAGGAGCATTGCTGTGGTGGAGGAGGGCTCTCTGGTAAAGTTTTCCTGGACATTTTTCTGCTAAAACTTTGGTTAACTTTCTCAAAACACTCTCATAACATTATCATTCTTTGTCCCTCCAGAAAATCAACAGCACAATGCCTTGAGCATCCACAAAAACTGTTACCATGACCTTTGCCATTGACAAGCTCACTTTTGCTTTGACTGGACCATTTTCACCTCTTGGGAGCCATTGCTTTGATTGTGCTTTGTTTACAGGATTGTGCTAAGTAAATGCTTCAGGATCTTGATCCCACTTGTGTACATTTGTATTGAAAGCTCTGCTCTTGTCTGCAGCTCATCTGGGTGCAATGGTTTTGACACCCAGTGAGTGAAAAGTTTGCTCAACTTTAATTTTTCAGTCAGAATGTGTAAGCTGAACCATGCTGTTAATTGTTGGTCCTCTTCAATTAGGGCATGAACAAGATTAGTTTTTTCCTGTCAAATTGACATAGATGGTTTGCTGCTGCAGGCTTCATCTTCAAAACTGTTTTGTCCCTTCTTAAATTGTGTTATCCATTCATAAACTGCTGATTTCTTTGGCATTGTCCCCATAAAGTTTGTAAAGCATTAATGAGTTCACCATTATTCCATCCATGCTTCACCTGAATTAGCCTTGTTACTATTTTTGGAGATAGGGTTACTATATTGCCCAGGCTGGACTTGAACCCCTGGCTCAATCGATTCTCCCACTTAAGCCTCCCGAGTCACCATACATTTGTTGTTTGTTCTTGCTTCAATTTTAGCTGAATTCATGTTTCTTTGATAGGGGTTATTTTCAAATTAATGTCTTATCCTTCTTAGTGTCTAAAACTAGATCCTGTTCAGACATGTTACAAGTTAGTATGAGTTTATTCTGGTGCAGAAAAATTTTGAAATCCATGCATACATTTTTTCATAATATGCCTTTTCCATGAAGTTTTTGAAGTCCCACAGTATATTCTGGATACAAATCCTTTGTAAGACCCTCTTATCTTTTTAATTAATTAATTAATTAATTTATTTATTTGGATACTGAGTCTTGCTCTTGTTGCAAAGGCTGGAGTGCAGTGGCGCCATTTCAGCTCACTGCAACCTCCGGGGTTCAAGTGATTCTCCTGCCTCAGCCTCCTGAGTAGCTGGGACTACAGGCGCCCACTCCCATGCCTAGCTAATTTTTGTATTGTTAGTAGAGACGGTTTTCATCATGTTGGGCAGGCTGGTCTTGAACTCCTGACCTCAGGTGATCCACCCATCTCGGCCTCCCAAAGTGCTGGGATTATAGGTGTGAGCCACCTTGCCCAGCCCCTCTTATTTTTAATGTCTGTAGCATACATATGCTAATTATATTTCTTTTGTATGTCCAGAATTATTTATTTGTGCCTTTTAAAATTTTTACCTTGATCAATCTTGCCAATTATTTATCATATTATAAATTTTATTAGTCCTTTCAAAAAACAAACTTTTGGTTTTGTTAATCATTTCTAATTAATGTTTATTTAACTGACTTATAGTCATACTTTTTTCAGCTTTATTGGGGCATAAAGATTGAGATATATCAAATCCTCACATTGTATACATTAAATATTTCTAATTTTACTTTGTAATTTTTGTCTATAAAATTGACAAATAAAATTGCATATATTTTATGTATATAATGTGATGATTTTATATACATATATATTGTGAAATGATTACCACAATCAAGTTAACACATTCACCACTTCACATAGTTACCTTTTTGGTGTTATGAGAACTCTTAAGATCTACTCTCTTAGCAAATTTCAATTATACAATATACTAATATCATCTACAGTACCCATGCTGTAAATTGATCCTCAGAGCTTATTTATCCTATAATTGAAAGTTTGTACCCTTTGACCAATATCTCCCCATTTTCCCCACCCCAGAAACTCCTGGTAACCACCATTCTACTCTGCTTCTATGAGTTTAACTTAAAAAAAATTCCACATGTGAGTGATATCATACGTTATTTGTCTTTCTTTGCCTGGTGTATTTCACTTAGCACAATGCCCTTCAGATTCTTCCATGTTACAAATGGCAGGGCTTTCTTCCTTTTTTATGACTGAATAATATTTCATTGTATGTATATATGTCACATTTTCTTTATCCATTCATCCATTGATGGGCACTTAGGTTGTTTCTCTATCTTGGCTATTGTGAATAATGTTGCAGTGAACATGGGAGTGTAGATATCGTTCTGAGATACTGCTTTTGTTTCCTTCAGATATATGCTCAGAAGTGAGATTGCTAGATCATACAGTAGTTTTAGTTTTACTTTTCTGAGAAACTTCTGTACTATTTTTCCTAATGGTTGTACCAATTTACATTCTCCCCAACAGTGTACAAAGGTTCCCGTTTCTCCACCTCCTTGCCAACATTTGTTAGCTCTCGTCTTTTTGATAATAGTCATCCTAACAGGTATGAGGTGATACCTCATTTCAGTTTTGATTTGCATTTCCCTGATGATTAGTGATGTTGAGTACTTTTCATATACCTATTGGCCATTTATAATATCTTTTGAAAAAATACTTTTTTTTTTTTTTTTGAGATGGAGACTCCCTCTGTCGCTCAGGCTGGAGTGCAGTAGCGCAATCTCTGCTCACTGCAACCTCGACCTCCTGGGTTCAAGTGATTCTCCTGCCTCAGCCTCCTGAGTAGCTGGGACTACAGGCGCATGCCACCACGCTGGGCTAATTTTTGTATTTTTAGTAGATACGGTGTTTCACCATGTTGGTAAGTCTGGTCTCACACTCCTGGCCTCATGATCTGCCCACCTCGGCCTCCCAAAGTGCTGGGACTACAGGCATCAGCCACCGCACTTGGCCTGGAAAAATACTCTTATCTTTACTACTTATTTTCTTCTACTATACTTTCCTTTATTTACCTAGCAACCAAAGTAGTTAGTTAGCTATATAACTTACAGCATTTCTTAGTTTTCTAATGTAAGGATCACACTTTCCTTTAGCTGCTGCTTTAGCAGTTATTGTTGTCAGGGATTTTAATTCTATCTTGACTTTTTAAATTTCATGAATTAGGCATTTTTCCTTTGCTTTCAGTTATGCAGTAACACTATATGTTATGTCTGAAGATGTATTTTTTTTCCATTTGTTCTTTCTCCTCTTCCTCATTTCTCCTCCTCTTGACTCATGTTTGGAATTTCTAAATTTGAATTGTTTTATCAATTTTAGAAAATTCTAAGCCCTTTTACTCTTCAAATATTTTTGCCCTCTCATTTTCTCTATGAGCTTCTTCTGTAACTCTAATAAAATGTATATTAGATTAAATTAGTTTCCTTTGTCTCTTACCCTTTCTTTTAATATAATTTTTTCTTTATGCTTCTTTCTGGATATTTTCTTGTGTTCTCTCTTCCACTTTACCGGTTGTCTCTTTAGTTGTGTATAATCTGCTTTTCAATCTCTTCTTGAATTTCTAATTTTGATTTTTATGTTCTCATTTCTAGAAAGTGTTTGGTTTTTTTTGTCTACCTAATAAAGTTTAATAGTTTCTAATATCTTTGTTATAATTTTAGTGCCCTCTTTCTTTCAATATTTCTTCAACCCTGTTTATGTTTTGTAACTGATATTTTGAATGTAAGTAGACTTATTGGTCTGATTCTATAGTTTGTAGTTTTGACCATCTCTCGCTCATGGTGGTTTACTTCCTCAAGTGTTTATTTTTGATGGTGAATTCATTTTTTTTTTTTTTTTGCAGAAACGTCTGTGAGATGTTTTTGAGGTTTGTGTTTGAAATGAATTTTTTTCCAAGAGGATTTGTGTTGGCAGAAGCAGGTTTCTGGGGGAATTCCTGACCCCATATTATTTTAAATTTCCTTACCCTCCCTTACCCCTCCTCTTCCTCCTCCTTTTTCTTGCCACAAAGATTTTATAAATTATCACCCCAAAACTGTGTTTGCAGTACTATAAATCTTAGGAATTCTCAGAAAGACTCTCTCTCTCCTTTTTCAATACACCACCTAAACCCTTAATCCAAGCAGGCATTTATTTCTAAAAGCTCCCTCTGTAGGAAGGGTATTTTTTTATTTTTATTTTTTTTGAACAATGAGGTGTGAACTCTGAGTTCTATGACTTCATGAATAGTCTCTGATCTGGTGTCCTACTCTGCTTAGATTTCAGGATTTATCTCCTATCTCTCGGAAGAAAGGGCTTTTAAAATTTAGATTCAAAGTCATCAGAAATTGGCGAATGATGCTATTGCAAATGCTATTCTGGTGCTTCCTAGCCTCTCTGGAATTATATTTTTAGCCTCCAGAGAATTCCCTATATTTGTGTCAGCTCAACATACGTGTGTGTGTGTGTGTATTTGTGTGTGTGCATATTTGTGTGTGTGCACACAGTTGCATGTACATGCAACACTTTTAGGCATGCTGTATCAGAAAGGGGTTCTCTAAATAGCTAGTCTACTTCTGACTCAAAACAGAAGTCTTTACTCAGATGGTTTTAATGTTGTTTGGGATTGTTTAACCCAAAGTTTCATCGGATCATGCCTTACTCAAAAGCCTCCAGTAACTTTCCATCACACTTAGCATGATATCCAAAGTCCTCCTCATGGCCTGCAAAGTCTGGCAAAATCTGACTTCTACTACCTCTCCAACCTCATCTTCTCTTACTCTCCGTCTCACTGATTTAAATATTCTGGCTTCCTTGCTGTTCCCTGACTATGGCCACACGTGCCTGCTGATGCCTCTGGCACTTTGTGGTTCTCTCCTGTCTACCTGGAACTGTCTCTAAATATTCATACGCCTTACACTGCCATTCCATTTTGGTCTCTTACTTGAGTGTCACCTTTTCTGAGATATCTTTTATTCTTTGTAAAATTGCATCCCTCATCATTCTCTCTTCTCTTTTTCTTCATAGTGCGTAACATACTATATGTCTATTTGTTTATTTATGTATTTAATCACACCATTAAACCTTGTCTGTCTTGTTCACTGCTGCATTCCTATTGCTGAACATACAATAAGAGCTCAAATATTTGTTGAATGCATCATCATCATTTTAATGCAAAAATGAGTTATTCCCTTTTATTAAGGGAGCTATTTTCTGGGGCATGTGGCTTTGAAACTAATGCTGAAAGAATATCCTGTAACACATGGAATCATTTATTTTTATTAACAAGTCAATTCAGTTTTTTTGCAAAATGCGCAATTCCCAAGCAGCTGCTTAAAAATGAGGCAACTCATTTCCAAGATGTTTCCTGCAAGTACAGTTGATGGTGCTAAATATTTATTAAGTGCCAGTGTGCTAAATTAGGTGCTGGTGGACAGTGACCACATTTTAGTCCAGCCCAGTGGGTGCAGAGAGCACAAGGAGGGAAGATGTGAAGTTGGCCTGGTCCCCTTCCTCAGAGCCCTCAGGATTCACTTCCCAGATGAGGGGAAGTGATTTTAGAGAAGGTGGAATTATTATGTGTTAAGTGTTACAATGGCCCCAAGTGTTCAGGTAATTTAGATAAGAAAGTAGAAGGGGACCTTCTTCTGGGTGACTTGGTTGTTCCTAAAATAACTAGGTGCCTCTAAGTTTTAACTGAACTGATTCAATAAAGAGTTGTTAAAATACGTTTTTGGGTCTGTACTTTAACAATTGCTCTCTCACTTCCTTTAATTCCTCTGAGTGCTGATTCAGCTTGGGCCATAGTTGCCTGTTCATGGCCAACTGTAGGTCATTCTCTGAGGTTCTAGTGATGTTTTCTATCGTCTTGATATTATTGCATCAATTCCCTAAATCCCCAATTACCTGCTGACCTTAGTCCTCAATTTCTCAACCATTTCCTTGAAAACACACTGAGCCTTCATAAATATGGTATTTTAGCGTTGTGTTTTAACTAAAACTGGTATTTTAGTATCATCCTGTTGCTTCTTTGTGGTAAGTCCAGTTCTACCATCTGTCGTCTTTGTCAGCCATTGTGGGTCAGAATTGTCCACAAAGGCTAAAATGAATGGCAGGAGGAAGCCATTCATGTGAGGTAACAACTCACAATGTAGAAGCACATGCAGCTCAGTGGGACTCAGTGGGGCATTTCTTGGCTGAGAAGGCTGTGTGGTATAGGGAACTTACAGGCTGAGGCTGGGTGTGCTGTCTCTAGTACTGCATTGAAGTTAAAAGTATATATACGCTATATACAGCAGTGGACTGTGTTATCTATTTATTTAGGAAAATGTTTGAGACAGTATTATACAAAATTCTTACTATACAGGGAGACTTTAATCACAGTAGGCACTTACTAGATGGAATTCTGCAACACAACTGACTCTAGCTGTGGTCACACACAAATGAGCACTATGGGTTTTTTACATTTTGTGTATGGTAAGACTACGGGCATAACTTGTCCTTTAAAGGTGTCTGCCTACAAAGGATGTTTATATACTATGTATACATGTATAAACATATGTTACAGATATGTGTAAATTTTGTAAAAATCCAATTTAATTTCATAACAATTTACTGATCACCCACTATGTCCAGACACTTTTCTTAAATGGAAAGATGGATCAGAAATAGATCCTGCCCTCAAGGAGTTTAGTACAGTCAAATGAAATACAGACTTATTCCCTCACTCCTTCCTGGCAAGGGTGGGTACAGTTTCCAAGACCCAAGAGGCGTTAAAACATTCATTTATGGCTTTAGCAATCACATTACTTTCTAAAGTTGTCATCTGGCTTGGGTTAGGTGGTAAGATACGGTTTGTTTGTTTTTTTTTCCTACTTTTTTTTTTTTCAATAAGCTTTCAATTAAACCAACCAACCAAATAAACAAACAAAAAAACAAAAAACCCTAAACATTGCAACTAATTTCAATAAATTATTGTTTAAGCTTTCTTCTATTTTGGTATATAACATGGAAACTATTTTTATTATGTGAAGAGAAAGACTGCTTAGTATTAAGTGTTTAAACTAGACTCAACCCAGCTTGGTTTTATTTATGAAATATCACAAATAGTTAATAAAAGCTGGGGAGGAGGGAGAACCAAAAATGCAGGTGAAACAACGAGTAATATGTCAATGAACTGATGAAGCTTCTCGTGTCCTAAAGATAGTTTTCAAAGGTGGAATATAAACTGAGAAACACATTTAGTGTAAATGAATCTCTCTAATCTCTTTCTTTGTATAATGACTCAATAAACAATGAGGGCTGACTATGTGCCAGGCATTTTGCTAGGCACAGAGGAAATGGGAATCAGCTAGCTATAGTCCCTGTCTTCAAGCAACACATAATTAAACTGGGGGAGCTAAGTGTGTAAACACATGTGTATGGGAGGTGAAAAAGAGACTTCTAAAACCTAATATGCCCATATACAAAGCTAATACTGATGACTGGGCAGAGCTTTTTATCTCCATATCATGGACACTAAGATTTTTTTTTAACCTTGCTCATGGCATTTCATATTAGTCACCTACTCGATTTGGCAAAGCAGAGCACATGTCATAGACTTGAATTCTGGTCAGAGGCCTGCCAAATTCTAGCTGAGTGGCCTTTGGCTAGTCATACCATCTCTCTGAGAATATTGCCTCATCTGACAAAAATGGAGTAGGTTTACTGCAGGAGGAGGTTGATATGAGAAAGTAGTTTACGAAATGAGAAGTGCTGTAGGGTATGGCTGCATTCTTACAGCTGGTGTTTCATCTGGATGATCTCTAAATTTTCCAGTTTCCCATCTTGCACTTCCAATAGACCAAGGAGTTCATGGATTAATAGTTGGCTTCCAAGTTTAGGATTCTAGCTGAGATCATTTGTAAAGTTTTGGGTATATATGCACATGCATATTTTTCTAGCTCCTCAGGTTTCATCAGATTCTCAAAGGGGTCCACGGCTGTAAAAGAACCCAAGAATGCTAATCTAGACAGTCTTGGTGTTTTTTGTGGGGTGCAGAGAGTGCCTTGTTTATCTTTGTATCCCAATACTTGTATCATAATGCCCCGCACAAAGTAAGGGCTCCTAAATTTGTTACATTAATAAATATCAAAATGGATAAATGCTATGATGACAAATATTAACATTCAAAACAAGTATGGCCTCATCCCAGGGATGAAACATTGAATTCTGTTGAAGCCTGTCATTGGCTGTCAATAGGGAGAAGTGCCAAATTTAGAAGGCCAGGCTACTGCACAGTTTTAAGCAATTGTTTTTAAAATTTCATTACTTCTTTCCTTATGTTTTCAATCAACTTGGGGAAGCTCTTTTTCTCCTCTTTCTTGAATTTGCAGATGGTTTTGTTTGTTTGATTGTGTCAAGGCTGAAGGTCACTCAGTCATACAGGCCTCCTACAGACTCTTTTCTGAGCACATGGCAAGGATCTGGTGAACACATGCATCCCACAGGAGAGGGCTTGCCTGAAAAGCTGAGGTACTTTGGAGGAGTAGACACAAACTTTTCAGTCATTTGCTTATGTCTACTCTCACTAAATGTTTCTTACACAAATCCAAATATTCTAGTACTAAAACTTTCCTGCACAACTACTTGAGATTGTAAAGTCTAGATATGTGCCTCAAACATAAAATTTATTGCAATAGGTTAGGAGATTGGCCTGTCAAATTGCATCACAACTGGAGGTAAAGTGCAAGGTTGTCCATTGCATCATGATTGCAATATTGAAAAGCTGAAAAACAATCTAACTGTCCATCAAAACGAGACTTGCTAAAATAATTATCATATAACTTAACAATGGAATGTTAGTACCCATTCAACAGAATGAGGTAGTGTAATGTTCAGTATATCATTGTACAATAAACAATGATTTTTTTATTATACTTTATGTTGTAGGATACATGTGCACAATGTGCAGGTTTGTTACATAGGTATACTTGTGCCATGTTGGTGTGCTGCACCCATTAACTCATCATTTACATTAGGTATCTCTCCTAATGCTGTCCCTCCCCTCTCCTTCCACCCCACAACAGGCCCAAGTGTGTGATGTTCCCCTTCCTGTGTCCAAGTATTCTCATTGTTCAATTCTCGCCTATGAGTGAGAACATGTGGTGTTTGGTTTTCTGTTCTTGCGATAGTTTGCTGAGAATGATGGTTTCCAGCTGCAACCATGTCCCTACAAAGGACATGAACTCATCCTTTTTATGGCTGCATAGTATTCCATGGTGTATATGTGCCACATTTTCTTAATCCAATCTGTCATTGATAGACATTTGGGTTGGTTCCAAGTCTTTGCTATTGTGAATAGTGCCATAATAAACATAAGTGTGCATGTGTCTTTATAGCAGCATGATTTATAATCCTTTGGGTATATAACCAGTAATGGGATGGCTGAGTCAAATGGTATTTCTAGTTCTAGATCCTTGAGGAATCGCCACACTGTCTTCCACAATGGTTGAACTAGTTTACAATCCCACCAGCAGTGTAAAAGTGTTCCTATTTCTCCACATCCTCTCCAGCACCTGTTGTGTTCCTGACTTTTTAATGATCGCTATTCTAACTGGTGTGAGATGGTATCTCATTGTGGTTTTGATTTGCATTTCTCTGATAGCTAGTGATGATGAGCATTTTTTCATGTGTCTGTTGGCTGCATAAATATCTTCTTTTGAGAAGTGTCTGTTCATATCCTTTGCTCACTTTTTGATGGGGTTGTTTGTTTTTTTCTTGTAAATTTGTTTCAGTTCTTTGTAGGTTCTGGATATTAGCCCTTTGTCAGATGAGTAGATTGCAAAAATTTTCTCCCATTCTATAGGTTGCTTGTTCACTCTGATGGTAGTTTCTTTTGCTGTGCAGAAGCTCTTTGGTTTAATTAGATTGTCGATTTTGGCTTTTGTTGCCATTGCTTTTGGTGTTTTAGACATGAAGTCCTTGCCCATGCCTATGTCCTAAATGGTATTGCCTAGGTTTTCTTTTAGGGTTTTTATGGTTTTAGGTCTAACATTTAAGTCTCTAATGCATCTTGAATTAATTTTTGTATAAGGTGTAAGGAAGGGATCCAGTTTCAGCTTTCTACTTATGGCTATCCAGTTTTCCCAGCACCATTTATTAAATAGGGAATCATTTTCCCATTTCTTGTTTTTGTCAGGTTTGTCAAAGATCAGATGGTTGCAGATGTGTGGTATTATTTCTGAGGGCTCTGTTCTTTTCCATTGGTCTATATCTCTGTTTTGGTACCAGTACCATGCTGTTTTGGTTACTGTAGCCTTGTAGTATAGTTTGAAGTCAGGTAGCATGATGCCTCCAGCTTTGTTCTTTTAGCTTAGGATTGTCTTGGCAATGCGGGCTTTTTTTTTGGTTCCATATGAACTTTAAAGTTTGGTTCCATATGAACTTTAAAGTAATTTTTTCCAATTCTGTGAAGAAAGTCATGGGTGCTTAATGGGAATGGCATTGACTCTATAAATTACCTTGGGCAGTATGGCCATTTTCAAAATGTTGATTCTTCCTATCTATGAGCATGGAATGTTCTTCCATTTGTTTGTGTCCTCTTATATTTCATTGAGCAGTGGTTTGTAGTTATCCTTGAAGAGGTCCTTCACATCCCTAAAATTCAACAGCCCTTCATGCTAAAAACTTTCAATAAATTTGGTATTGATGCAACATATCTCAAAATAATAAGAGCTATTTATGACAAACCCACAGCCAATATCATACTGAATATGCAAAAACTGGAAGCATTCCCCTTGAAAACTGGGACAAGACAGGGATGCCCTCTCTCACCACTCCTATTCAACATAGTGTTGGAAGTTCTGGCCAGGGCAATCAGGCAAGAGAAAGAAATAAAGGGTATTCAATTAGGAAAAGAGGAAGTCAAATTGTCCCTGTTTGCAGATGACATGATTGTATATTTAGAAAACCCCATCATCTCAGCCCAAAATCTCCTCAAGTTGATAAGCAACTTCAGCAAAGTCTCAGGAGACAAAATCAATGTGCAAAAATCATAACCATTCTTATACAAACAGAGAACCAAATCATGAATGAACTCCCATTCACAATTGCTTCAAAGAGAACAATGATATTTTTGAAGTGAAAAGTTTATTGCTTTTAAAACACCTTTTATTTTAAAATATTTGTAGGCTCACTAGATGTCAAAAAAAAAAAATACAGTAATCCTATGTACCTTTTACCAAGCCTCCTTCTATTGTACATTTAAAATACATCTTAAAGAAAAATATAGTAGGTTCCAGAATGGAAAATATGGTAGGATCCTATTTACGTAAAAATAAAAATATACCAAACTGTTAACACTGGATATCTCTGTGGAATGGAAAATAACATGCAGCAGGAAAAGGAGGAAAATGAGGATTCTTTATTTTTTTTTTGAGACAGAGTCTCTCTCTGTCACCCAGACTAGAGTGCAGTGGCGTGATCTTGGCTCACTGTAACCTCCACCACCCGGGTTCAAGAGATTCTGCTGCCTCAGTCTCCTGAGTAGCTGGGACTACAGGCATGAACCACCACACCTGGCTAATTTTTTGTATTTTTAGTGGAGACGGGGGTGTCACCATGTTGGTCAGGCTAGTCTCGAACTCCTGACCTCGTGATCCACCCATCTCGACCTCCCAAAGTGCTGGGATTACAGGTGTGAGCCATTGCGCCTGGCCTTAATTTTTTTAATTTATAAATATCTATATTATTTAATGTTGCTGTCATTATCTACATATTTATATATATGTCTATATATCTATACGCAGATATAAATACATACTTCAAAAAGGAAGTATTACTTTTATTTAGAAAAATACCTCAAATAGCAAATTTAGCAGAATAATTTATATGATGGCAAAACCAGGCTCTAAAAAATTAGTTATTTTCAGCTTGACAGATTTTTTTTAAAAAAGGAAGCTATGATACAGGACTATATTATGAACATTTGATGCCTATTGTCCTAGAACTCAACACTGCAGTGCTTAGACAATATGTCCTGTAAGAGGGTACTGTTCGTGAACTACAAGATATATTTTCTGTGATTCCATGGATTGTTGGACCCTGTAGCCAAGACTAGAACACATACTTGGAATCCAAAGTATAAGGTAATTCTAAAAGGCCTTGGTTTCTGTATTATAAATATAACTGTGCTCGCAGAATCATGCTTTGACCATTTCTCCCTAAGCCAGCAATGAATGGGCAGGAACCACTGAGAGCTAGAACTCAAATCTGGCCTTGGTATGCAATCTTGACTATTTTAAGCTTTCTGATTCCCCACGTGCCTTTTATCAACCTTTCTCCATTCTGCAACTATTTTAATTATCTGGTACACGATCAAAAATGCATTCCCAGCTGTATTGTACCAGTCAGTAGTGGGTGATGAGGCCTTCCCACAGCATTTCTCTTTAAGCTTCAGCATACGTATTTGTACTCTTCATCCTATCTATTTGGAGCAGTCCCAAATTCCACAGGCTACTCCACAGTGGAGAGGTGGAGCAGGAAGGGGAAAATGAAGGAGGTGACTGCTGCTGAACGTCCAGGGTGTGTAACATAATACCCAATTGGTCACTGCTAATGTATTTAAACATTTGTTTATTGAGTAATTTATCTCTGGCACATTAAGAGATTGTTAATGGTGTTAGAGAGGAGTAATTGCTGTCTCTGTGATTAAGTTGAAAGGAACACAGACGCATAGTTAACAAGACACAGTATTTATATGATATTTGTAAGTCATATAAATAGATTTTTTCCTTGAATGGTAACCAAAGGCACATGAATCATTCATGGTGTTTATGTGACTGAATGAATGCTGATTCCTTAAGCAGAATTAGCAAAGAAGTTGATTCATGTGAAGAATACTGTCATATCTACTTCCTGTTTAATAGAATAGCCTGAATTAAAGAGAACTGAAAAATATCCTCTGCTAGTTACATTAGTAACATTCCCATTTCCTGAAAGACATACAGACATGCATATACACATACACTCATGTTTATTTATTAATTCATGCATGCATGCGTCCATTCATTTTTTTCACCCAATTTTAATTGCAAGCCAGTTATGTGCCAGATTCTATGTGCCAGGGTGTGGAGATGATGGTGAGCAAAAATAGATCCAGTTTCTGTTCTTACAGGGTATAAAAAATCTAGGGTAAATAATGCCATTAATTAAAAACTACCCAAATGATTATATATTAATAATTACTCATTGAGTCAAGTGCTGTAAAGGAAAGGAATAAATTCTATGAGAATATGTAAGACAAGATACCTGATCTAATGTGGGAGGGTCAGGATAGGCTTCCCTGCACATGTGGTGCTTGCGTTGAGATCTGAAGGATGACTGGTAGTGCTGGGTAGGAGAGGGTTTGTGCTTGATGAGTGTGTGTGGTTTGTGTGTGTGTGTGTGTGTGTGTGTGTGTGGTGTGAGTTGTCCAACACTCAGAACTATATGTATGAAGGCTTCGTGGTGGGAGGGAAGATGAATGTGTCAAAGATTGAAAAAAAATAACAGGTAGCTGAACTGCAGAGTAAGAATGAAACTAGAAAAAACAGGACCCAATACATGCAGGACATTGGAAGCCAGGGCAAGAAATACATGCAAGAAATACAACTTTGAAGAAACATGATCAAATATACTCCCTTCTCTCATCTCTAATATACATTATACACAAAATGAACAAAAAGGAAACACATGTCCAAAAGACATTGGGGAACTGTGTTATATTTTAAAGAGGAGTATAATAAAATTGTCCCATATTCTTATTCAGGGTCCTGCATACAACCATGCCAGAAAAACTCCCAAAGAGATTTAATAAAATGAAACACATTTATTTGCATCATTGTACACTTTGTCCCTTCACTGAGCCCTTTATGAAACTGAGACAATTAAATGTACATGACCACCTTGCAGACATCAGGAAGGTACAAAATTCCCAGCTGTTTCCATAAGGCTGTACTACTTCAGTGCCTGGTTTAGGCTTTCATTGTGTTTATACAGCTACTAGAACCTCACAAGTTGGAGACAAATGGGAACAATCAATAGAAGCTGGACGCGTTGCACATAGAGTTATAACAATGGTAATTAATGTGGGCATTTCTGGGACCCCCAGAACAGTACCTTTGGTGTATAAGAGCCTGCTCACCCTGTTATTTGACTCTCAAAGAATTTTGATGATTACAGTGTGTCTTTTATGTCTACCACTTTGCAGAAGCATTTGGCCTGAGAAGATACCACACCCTCTCAATTGTTTTCATAAGAATTGCCTACCATCTACAGATGCACCCACCCAAGCAAAGCCAGTGTGCTCTGCATAGGAAGCCTAAGGTGATGGAGTGCACATGCTGTTTATTTTGTCATCATAGCTTTATGACTTGAAAATGTTGACAGAGACATGCATCTAGCAGTCACCATGGAAGGGATTCAGTAGCCCACTGTGCCACAGAGGGCATGCTTTGGATGTAGAGAGTGAAGACTTTCCACAACTCGTCAATGAGCCCTCTGTGAGTTTAGCCAAAACATTCATGTCAAAGAAATGGAAATCTCAAATAAAACCCATCACAGGTCAAGCTCAGGAGGGCTGGCTAGCCAACAAATCCTAAGCAAGGGGGTTCAAGGGAAAAAGAAAACATATGTTTCACAAGCATGTATGAAATATGAAAATAATCTCCTCTTCTATAGCTTTTGAAATGAGGATAATGAAATATCAATCGGTCTTTGAGGATGGTAAAAGGAATTTTTTTTGTAAGTTATAAAACAACAGTGTCTGCCTTTAGCAAGTAATCTCAAGAGAGTCACTTTCAGAGTTCAGACTGGAAGAACACTTAACTTCAAAATAGTTCTTTACAAATACTAATCAGATGGTCCACAAAACTCTCTACCATATGAAAGTTATCTTAACCCAAGTAGGGAAGTCACAGATAGCTGTACATATCTGTGTGCCTAGTTCTGTGTTAGAAGCAATGGTGAATATGTGTGTGTGGGATGGGGTGGAGTCAGTGGGTGTGTGTAGGTGTGTTGGTGGGTGGAGAAAGGGTGCATTCATTCAGGTGCAGGAAAAGGCTTTTTTTTTTTTTTTTCCTGACCAGTTATGTTTTTGACTGAATGGACCAAACTGACTGTTGTGGTGTCATAGAAACCTATCCATGGAAACCTTATAGAAATATCAGGAGCTGAAGGGAGGGAGTGTTGAAGAAAGCATCATAGAGAGATTGCTACCAACTGATTCCCATAGATACTATAAAAATAACTCCTTTTATCTTCCTATTTTCAGTGATAGAATCTTACTATTTGGAAAATCATGCTTGCTATTCCACAGCTTTTTCTGTACAGATAACTAATAAACAACTTGGAAAACACTCACTCATCTCAAATGGAACTGAATTGAATCAGATGTTCAGTCTGGAGGGCTGAGGAAATGAAACTTATCTTTGTATCTAATGCAGTCCCCCAGCCTTCAAAACTAGTACATCAGCAAGTCCTATTAATTTTATGTCATAAATAGATCTCAAATCTACCTCTCTTTACCCCTACCACCAAGCTACAACTTTTATCACCCTCCCAGTCCCCGAAGTCCCCTCTTATGTGTTTCCAAGGCACTCTATGCTTTTTCCAAAGCACCACCCTTTACACGTTCATTTATGTGATTACTTCATTCATTTGTTGTTTTATTAATTCATTCACTCATTCATTCAACAAATACTTATTGGGGGCCTACTCTGGGCCAAACACTGTTTCAGTGACTCTTGATACAATAGTGAAAAAAATAGACAAGGTCCCTACTCCCATGGAGCTAACATTCGAATGGGCACAGACAGGTATAAGCAAATAAGTAGCAAATAAGAACAATGCCTGCTGTCTAATTGGGAAGACAGACATTCAATCCATTATTCCCTCAGCACCCAGTATGAACTTCAGATACAAATCAGACCGGGTCAGTCTCTGCTGAAATCCTTTCTATGGCTTCCTATTGCACTTAGAATAATATGCAACCTCCAAACATAACCTAATCATGTTGAGCCACTGAAGGTAGTATCTTGGTTTTAAAATATTATTAAGTAAACAAAGAGGTTTTTTTTTTTTTGTTTTTTTTTTTTTTTGAGACGGAGTCTCGCTCTGCCGCCCAGGCTGGAGTGCAGTGGCCGGATCTCAGCTCACTGCAAGCTCCGCCTCCCGGGTTCACGCCATTCTCCTGCCTCCGCCTCCCGAGTAGCTGGGACTACAGGCGCCCGCCACCTCGCCCGGCTAGTTTTTTGTATTTTTTTAGTAGAGACGGGGTTTCACCATGTTAACCAGGATGGTCTCGATCTCCTGACCTCGTGATCCGCCCGTCTCGGCCTCCCAAAGTGCTGGGATTACAGGCTTGAGCCACCGCGCCCGGCCCAAAGAAGGTATTAAGCTATTAGGCCTACTTTACGAAAAGCAAATGAACTCTCAAAAGAATGGGTGTCCTCCTTAACACTTTCGTTTTCAACATCTGCAATGCATGAGTTGCATTTTGTTTTTTACCATTTTTTTTTTCCATTTGTACTCAAATAGATAATTTTTAAAAAGGTTGGTTTTCTTTTGATTATCATAACATCTCTCAGAAAACTGTTATTTGACGAGTTATGTGACCTCTCTAAGCTTTAGTTTTCTCCTATATGAAATGTGGATGGTCATATTTTATATCATACATTTGCTTTGGTGATTAAGTGAACCAAAGGGCATAATACCTGCCACAAAATAAATGTTTAATTAGATGTTTTTCCCTTTAAGAAAATGAATCAGTGTTCATCATTATTGCTGTAAATAAACAAACTTACTGACATAGGAATGAGAATGTCACTGAAATAAAAATAACATAATTGTTTACTTCACAGCAGGGTGATGGTTGGGGCAAGAAGGCATCTGCAGCGTGGGTCACTGGTAACCTGTCACAGTGACTGAACTGACACCAAGCCTTGCTATGAAGCAGGTATTTTTATGCAGTTAACCTTCTCTGGGCTGGTGATTATGCAACATGTTTGTTCCCTGAGCACACGTTGTTCTCAGGCGGCCGGCATGGTCACTAAAAATCCTACCTGTTTTAGAATCTTCCTATTCGTAAATACCAGGCAATGTCACTAAAAAGGCTTACAGGCTGGGAAGAGGAACTGAACAAATCGTGGAGCAAAGATGCATCTCTTTTTCAGGTGGTACTTCAGGGAACGATGTCCTTATCCGTGAGACCTTGAACTGAAGGCAAGCTCATCTCCCATCATTTACTCTTCAATTGCCTCACTCCTACAAACCTGCTCTTTAACTGCTTTTATAACTTCATCAACTTTTTCTGATCGCAAAATAGAATATATAGCAAGAATAAAGAATAAAGATCACTACTCATTCTACCCTCTCCCTACCTCCAAATAACAACATAACTTTGGTTGACATTTGATTATAGCCTTCCAGGATTTCCCCCCTATTTCTCTATATAGACATATTAAGTGGTTTAAGAGCATGGACTGTGGAATAAGACTGCCTGGCTTAAATCCCAGCTGTGTCACTTATTAGCTATGGAGCCTAAGGGAAATTACTTTTAGCTTCTCTGCCTCAGTTTCTTCACCTATAAAATAGAAATATTCCTGGAGTATTGTGAGGATGGGTAATACATATAAAATGGTTAGAACAGTGCCCAGTAGGTGCTCAGTAAATGCTATCTAGATGTATAATTATATGTAAAAGTTGAATAAGGAATACTTAACTATGTGACTTAGGAAAGACAAGAACGTCTCTACTTCACAGCTGATTTCCCTGAATAAATAGTCGGTACACAAGAAACATTTGTTCAATGAATGAGAGTGTGAACCAATAAATACATTGATAAAACATGGACGAGTGGATAAATGATGAGAATGGATCAATGGAGTGTAAATGCAGAAGAGCCCAGTGGAATATTTCTGGTTGAGGAGGATCTGTGGGTCTTGGTGATTTTTCTAGGAATATTTGTAAGACTTGCATTTGGCACTTGAGGCCTTCTTGGTGGGAAGAATAGAAACCCACAGAATTACTCTGGATTGCAGGGGGAGGAAAGGAACTGAATTGTCTGGCGGGTCTGTAACTGACAGTGGAGCTCCTGGTCTCCTTTGTTGTTAGGTCTCCTCCTGCTGCTCAAACACCATGCTTACCTTTCTGCGGGGAGCAGAAGGCTCCATTCCTGAGTCTGGCTCCTACTTCTCCACGTGCTTAGGAAGAAGCTCCTGATCAGCAAATGCTAGAACTCTTCTCTAAGTCCCAGAACATCATTACCTGCTGTTTACTTGGGTTTATATATAGACTTGAAGAAATAACAGAAGTCAGTCACTCACCATGAGGTTTCTGAAAAATCTCTTCAGAACTTCTCCAGGCAAAGTGCCCCATCTTACCTCCCAACTCAGACCAGGGAAACGTATCTAGCTGATAAGCAACTCTAAGCTCTTGGCGAAAGGCAGCACTCTGGAATGAACCAAATATTAGTATTTTCCATCGTGGAGTTCTTAGAAGAGAGGAGTCTCAAGGGGGCTTGAAGAGGAGGTGTGAAGGGGTGTGTGTCCTGTAGATGCATGGTAGAATGGGCTGAGGGCCTGTCTGAGGCCTGGCACGACACAGGGTGGTTTCACACACGGCTCATGGTGAGGCCTGTTTTCCACCTTCGTCGAATGTCATTACATCACTCTTTTCCAGTTACAGGAAATCCAGTGAGTGCTGGCCACAGTATTTCCCTGAGATCCAAAGCAAACAAACCCGCCTCTCCTCAGTCCTGGAGGCTGACGACATGTGAGGGAAAAGCCAATTCACAGTATCTTTCTGTTGGGCCTGAGCAGCTGAGGGTGAACCCGCTGGGCAGGCAGACAGTGGGCAGCTTTCTAAGCACATATGTGGCCAGAGAGCAGGGACGCACGTGCTCGTCTTTTTTTTTTTTTTTTTTTATAAGAGACATTATTTCAAGTTCATTTTTCTACTTGACAGACTACGAGGGCTGGAGTCCCAGCTCTGCTACTTACTAGCTGTTTGAGCTCAGGCAAGTCCCTTGAGCTTGCTAAGCCTCAGATTCTTCATCTGTAAAATGTGGCTCATAATAGGACCAATCTTCATGGGAAACAGGAGCATTAAATGACAGCTTCCATGTGAAGTGCTTAGCACAGTTCTTGATGCATATTACATACTCAAGAAGTGTTTTCTATTCTTGTTATCACCAGTTAAGATGATCAGTCCATATTATTTAGGATTTTTAGTGCCATTTCTCCCTCAAATGCAGTACACAGTACATTTTTTTTTTTTTTTTTAAGTAAAAGCTTTTTTAAGACAAAAAATCCACACTGTAATGGGCAGAAGCCATAAGCGAGTAGCTTGAACAACGTGAATAGAGTGAGTGTCATGGAACCACACCCATGTCAAGATGCGCAGCATCAGCAGCTCACGGAAGCCCACTTGTGCTCCATTCACATGCACTATTCCCACCTTTCTGACCTTTGTCATGACAGATCAAGTCTTTAAATGAAATCAGTGTCCTAACCACCATCCAAATAAAGAGATAGAACATTTTCAGCAACCCAGATGAATTTCTATCTCACCCAAAGAAAACTGCTCTTTTCACTTCTATTACAATAAATTTTGGTCCTGAGTTTCTATAAATGGAATGATGCAGATGATATAGTATGCACGCTTTGGTGTCTCACTTCTTTTATTACACTTACTCAACCGTATGCTTGTGAGATTCATCCATGTTGTTGTATGGAGCAGACATTTCTTCTTGTTGCTCTATGTAATATTGCATTGTATAAATATTCCATATTTGTCTGTTTTATTGTTGATGAATATTTGCGTTGCTCCCAGCCTTTTGTTATTACAAATGATGCTGCTATGAACATTCTTGCACATATGTTTGGTGCATATATACACCTTCCTGTTATTTATATATTTAAGAGTGAAAGTGACTACATCATAATGTCCATATTCATTTAGTTTTAGTAGGTAATGCCGAAGAGTTTCAACATTGTACCAATTTACATCACAGCAGTATGTGAGAGCTCCAGTCACTGTACATTCTCATCAACACTTGTGATTACAAGTTCCTTTTAAAAAATTTAGCTATTCTGGTGTGGTGGGTGCATTGCATTATCTCATTATAGTTTTCATTTGCATTTCCTTGATGAGTAAGACGTTAAGCTCTTATATTGACCAGTTTCATATCCTCTTTTGTGAAATAGCTTCTCAGATATTTTTGCCCATTTTTTTCTATTGGATTATCTGACTGATTTAGGTGAATTTAAAATGTAAATATGTTCTGGATACACAAAATATGTAGATATTTGTAGGCAAATATTTTTTCCCACACTATAGGTTGTCTTTTCATTCTCTTGATAATATTTTTTGATTAGCAGAAGTTTTAAATTTTAATATAGTTCAATTCATCAATCTTTTCCTTCTGTTTGGTACTTTTAATGTCTTATTTAAGAAAGTATTGCTTATCCTGATGTGATGAAAGTATTTTCCTATGTTATCTTTTGAAAGATTATTGTTTTTCTCTTCATATCTGAAGTTGATTTTTATAAATCATGTGAGGTGGGTTCAGTACTCTTTTTCCCTTCTTTTTTTCTCATATGGGAATTCAATAGACTCAGCACTGTTTGTTACAAAGGCCTACTTTCCCTATTGCAGAGTTTTGGTGACACTATTGTCAGAGATTTGGTGACCATATATGTGGGGGTCTTCTTGGGATTTTAATTAGAAAAAACTGTGCTTTTTACCCCCTTAAAATATTTAACTTATGAGCCAGGCAAAGTAATCCCAGCACTTTGGGAGGCTGAGGCGGGTAGATCAATTGAGGTCAGGAGTTTGAGACCAGTCTGAACAACATGATGAAACCCCTTTTCTACTAAAAATACAAAAATTAGCCAGGTGTGGTGGTGCATGCCTGTAATCTCAGCTACTTGGGAGACTGAGGCAAAAGAACTGCTTGAACCTGGGAGACAGAGTTGTTAGTGAGCCGAGATCACACACTGTACTTCAGCCTGGGCGACACAGCCAAGCTTCATCTCAAAAAAAAAAAAAAAAAAAAAAAGAAGTTTAACTTATGATTTTGTGGTGTTGGATACACAGATCCATGTCCCAAAAGCAACAACTTCTTCTGCTCACAAAAAAATTCAGGTTTGAGATGAACTCCCAAAGTTCTTACACTGAAATAATTTTTTTCTTTTTCTTTTTACCACACTGTGGTGGATACTAATTTCAAAGGATAGAAGTACTAACAGAGCAATTACAAGTTTGTATGTGCACCAGCAGGAATCAGCCCATAGTGCAGTGATTTCATACAATTTATGAATGGTAAATATTTTTGAAAACACATTATTTTCTACTCAAATGTAATTGGATACTACATTCAATATAACGAGCAATATCAACTGAGATTCTAACACTTAAGAGATAGTAAATATACTACATGATCCTCCTGTGATCATGGCAGACGCTGCTAATTATGACATTCTCCACCATATATATGGTGAATATATGACATATGGGCCCCCATGCCTGCCTGTGATCATGGCAGACACTGCTAATTAATCATGACATTCTCTACTGTATAGCCCAGTAGTGGCCTCAGAATCCTTCTCCATGTAGAGCCCTAGGCATTCACTATCACCAATTGCTTAGATTTGTCACATAAAATGAAACCTACTTGCCATCATTAACTTAGAATTTCTGGCTGCATTCACCTCTACTATATCCTTAAAGCTCCTAGAATTCTGCTCCTTCCAACATAATCATCCTAAATTTTTCTCTGAATTGTCTGTATTATGTGAGCTGTGATTGAATCATTTAAAGTGGTATGAAAGGAGACAACTGGCTGGCTGGCTAGCTGCCTCCAGCGGGCCTGCTTGGGTAGGCAATTCCTTGGTGGGGTGAGCTCAGGACAGGACCTAAGCCTCACCTTTGCAGCTTATAAAGCTTCATTCAATGAGCTGTCCCTGAGTGTATCAGGCTACCAGGAGCAAACTTATAAAGAAATTAACAGGAGACAGATTTATCAATCAGAATGCTGACTGACTGACTGGTAGTGGGGTCACAAAACTTTCCAATGGGTAGAATATTGGTTTCTACTACTCAGGAGAGCCCCTCTCTTATATAGAGCTACCTGAAAAACTGAATTAGTAATTGGAGGTTTAGTGGTTCAGAGCACAGACTCTGCACTAGGACCTCAGAGTCCAGGTCATGGTGATTTTAGGCAAGTTGCCTTTAGCTTCTAAATCTCAGTTTTCTCATCTTTACATTGGGAGAGGGGGTGATAGTAATTACTTCTGAGGATTCAGTGCACAAATGCATGTGTATCATTTAATAGCTTAGGATCAGGCATGTAGTAAGCAGTTAATAAATGTTACACAGCACAAAGGGAATGGAGTATTTTTAAGGACTGTTTTGTCCAGACTATGGAAAATCTTTGAAATCCTTTGCTCCTTTTTTTTCTTTTTCTTTTCTTTTCCTTTCTTTTTCTTTCTTTCTTTCTTTTTTTTTTTTTTTTTTTTTTTTGAGACAGGGTCTTGTTCTGTTGTCCAGGCTGGAGTGCAGTGACTCCACTCACTGCAACCTCCGCCTCCCGAATTCAAGTGATTCTTCTGCCTCTGCCTCCTCAGTAGCGGGAACTACAGGCACGTGCCACCATGCCTGGCTAATTTTTTGTATTTTTTAGTACAGATGGGGTTTCATCGTGTTAGCCAGGATGGTCTCGATCTCCTGACCTCGTGATCCATCCACCTTGGCATCCCAAAGTGCTGAGATTACAGGCGTGAGCCACTGCACCAGGCCTGCTCCTTCTTAGAAGCAAAAATAAGTCAGTTCATGTGATAAAGTATCTGTCACACTTTCTTTCTGTTGGATAGTTTTGGATGAATAAAAATTATTAAACACAAAATCCCCATTCACTAGATTTCATGCTAATTTCTGTCTCCTTCCAAAACCAGTCACCATTAGATTAGATAAAATAAAAGGACTAGGTTTTACCATTTATATTGGTCATGTTCTAATCCTGAGCATAAAAGCTGGCCACCTTTCTTGGACAACAGGCAGAGAGATAATTTGGTCTTTTGATTGGCCTCAGGAGATCTCCTATTTCCTTGATAAAGACTTGTGAGAGGCAAGGAAGAACACTGATGTGTAGGTGAGTGTATTTTTATTGTAATTTTACTGGAGGTGGGGTGAGGAGGAAGATGAGTATGTTTCCTGAATGGCTACTGTATGTCACAAGTACTGCCCATGTGCTTCTTCTCTTAATCTTCATAACAGCCCTATAACACTGATATCTTTATGCTTTATGAGCAATGTCCAGAAGGTGAATAATTACCCTAAGATCCCACAGCCAGCAGGTGGTGGATTTGAACATTTGATGAACTTGAACCCAGAGCCATCTGATATCGGAGTTCATGTTCTCTGAACTCATGACACCTTACTGGCTACTTTTAGCTGAATTTTCAGAGGTTGACATTTCTTCTCACCTCATATGGAAGATTATAGTTTGCAGACTCTATTAGTGTGATTACAAAATCTTTGTCCATTTATATAAGTATGAGAAGATAGACATCAGTGAGGAGATCTAGAAGAATAATACCCAGTGGGAGGGAGAAATTGTTTAAACCAGTGGTTCATAGTCTTGAGTGTGCATCAGATTCAAATAGAGGGCTGCCTAAAACACAGATGGCTGGGCCCCACCTTGAGTGATTCAGTGGGTCTGAGGTGAGGCCTGAGAATATGCATTTCTGACAAACTCACAGGAGAATTTTGACAAATTCATATATGTGAATATATTCACAAATATATATATATAATTAACTTACACAATCACAAGGTCCCACACTAGGCTGCCTACATGCTGAGGAGGAAGGAGAGCTAGTCTGAGTCCCAAAACCGAAGAACTTGGGGTCCGATGTTCGAGGGCAGGAAGCATCCAGCATGGGAGAAAGATGTAGGCTGGGAGTCTAAGCCAGTCTCTCTGTTTCCATGTTTTTCTGCCTGCTTTATATTCACCGGCAGCTGATTAGATGGTGCCTACCAGAATAAGGGTGGGTCTGCCTTCCCCAGCCCACTGACTCAAATGTGAATCTCCTTTGGCAATACCCTCACAGACACACCCAGGAACAATACTTGCATCCTTCAATCCAATCAAAGTGACACTCAGTATTAACTATCACAATGCTGATGCTGCTGGTCCAGAGATCACACTTTGAGAAACACTGGGTGATTTAAACAGGGGAGAGAGAAACAGGAGGGAGTAAGAGTGGAAAAGACAGTGGGCTAGAGGGTTAAATATCCACTAAAAGCTGTATTCTCCTATGGCCACATATCCTATGTTTTATAGGATTTATGCGCTTGTCTGTCACTTCCAGCATCAGTTCCAGTGTACCCATTGATTCTGTGAGTGGTAGAGATGTGGTTGGACAGGGTAAGGACAATGAGGGTTGAGTAGTAGAGAAGGAGTGAGGTGGTTGTGAACTGGGTGAATTAGATGGCAGCTCTGTTACCTACCAGCATCCAGATTGCCCTTTCCCGAGGGAGAACTGACTCTGGCCAGGCCCTATGCAGGAAGGGGTGGGCTAGAATTAGAGCAGCAGCAGGCAGCAGATCCTCTTGGGCCATTCCAGAGTGAAGAGTGTGGGCAGCCAGGCCTCCAATGGGGAAGGTTCAGACCACAGAATTGGCTCTTGAGTTACTCCCTCATGTTTCTGTACTGATATTCGAACCAGACCAAGCCATAGTTTTCCTATCAAACTGCTCCCCACGCACCCCTCTGTTCCCACCAAATTGCAAAATAGAAGAAAAATTGAAGAGGAGACTCTTTGGACCCTTGCCATGGTAGATTTGGAAACTCAGCTGGGGAAAAGGAGCATGAAAAGGTTAAGCAACTTGCTTTACTGCTTATCACCCAATATTGGACTTCAGGTTTGGAATTTGGTTTGAGGTAGATAGGGAAAAATATTTCCTTCTTAACTGATTGTTCTTGGGCAAACAAGAATGTCAACAAACCTGAGAAAAAAGCTTTATCTACAGTTATCTTCCTCAGTGGAGGTGTTTGTTTTATATCTCTCTAGCTTCATATGTGGCTTTCGGTGAAAATAATAGTGATTAATTTCAGGCACTGTTGGCTTTTACTGAGCAATAGGTTTGAAAGATTCCTGAGAGGCCTGTTTTCTTGGCCTTGAAGGAGAAATGTTATGTTAGATGTTTCTAGTCATTTTGAGAGGCAGTGTGATGGTAATTTATGTTCAGCATACATTTCTTGAGCACCTACTATGTGCCAGGTACTGGTGGGTGCCAGTAGTAGCAATAGTGAAAAGATCATTGGACCCAAAGTGTTAAGACCAGGTTTGAATCTTAGCTGTGTGCTTCCTAGCTGTACGTCACTTTGCTTTTCTGAACTTAAATTCTATCTATAAAATAGGTATATACTCAGCACACAGGGGTGCTGCAAAATGGCTTTGAAAATCATAAAGAGCCATGTGAGTACAAGGTGGCAGTATTGTAGCATTTGAGCTACCTTCTCTTGGCATTATACAGTTGGACATTATTGTGTGGCCTGGGATTAGCACAGTGCTTGGCACATAGGGGTACTCAATAGCCACTTGTAGAAGGAAGGAAAGAGGTAAGAGGTGAGGAAGGGAGGTTTGAGTAGGTCCTCAGCAGTTGCACTTCAGTTTCAGTTCTTCCAGAGCAAAGGTCCCTGATAAAGTGGTAAACTATCTATGGTTAGGTGAGAGCTGAATTGTACTTGTGGCAATTCACTCTGGGTCAGGGTAAGCACTAACCTGCATTCTCTTGCCCATTGATCATTGATCTTTGAATGCAGACTTTGGTTCTAAGGTGAAATCTCCTCTGAAACATAAATACCTTACTTTCACTCTGCCCATCTCATTGGTTTGTTTGGGGAATCAAATTATACAGTAGATGTAATTGTGCCTTGAAAATTGTGAAGTATGATACAGAAAAGACATTTTCTTCTATTTTTATACACACCTGTCTCACACTTAAGTTTTCAACAAACGGCTTAAAGGGAGGTCTCATATTTATTTTCATGGCTTGCTATGGTCCTGCTTTCTCATGAACTTGGGGAACTACTGTGGGAAGTTGAAAACAAGGTATTTTTAAGTAAGAAGAAAAATAACTTTTTTGAACACCTTTAACAGGAATTCCACAGTGAAAACAATAGGTAAGAGAAGTGAATAAGAATCTTGTTGTAAAGGGAGAGAAAGGAACTAATGATCAGCAGCTAGCAAGGAAGGCAGGAAGGAGAACTGGCAACGGATGGTCAGGAGTTCATGGTGGATGGTGGAACTGCTCAGAGAAAACATCTGTGGACACAGCCACAGACTGATGTTCCCTGGGTGGAGGTGGCCTGGTCCACACGAGGTCCAGGCTCTCCTCACGTTCTCCAGTGGTAGCAATTACTGATCAAGGACCTCTGCCTTGCTAACTAAAAGCTGAAATATGCCCTAGTTCCGTGTGTGTGAGCCTCTACAGGAGGTTGCCCTTCATATATCTATGGGGGCCAGGCAAGATGTATAAACAAGTGAAGTTTGCAGGAAAAATAGACAGAGTTCTGAGAACTGGGCAAACTCAAGAACACATGCGTGGACTGCAGGCAGCAGTGGATCCAGTTCATTAAAGCCATCTGGAATACGATCCAGTTTTTCTAGATCATCAACTTTTTAAGAAAAGGAAGAAATCTGTATTTGTAAAATGAAACCTCCCAATCTTAAATGTTAAATATACTGTGTGGGACTGGCAAACTATCTCCCTGATTACTTGTTTGCCATCTCTGGTGTAAATCCTCATATGCATCTCAAACATGCTTTTATTAATTTGTGTTAATTTCTCATAAGAACCATAAGCACAAGCCCTACATATTCACCATCTCAGAGCACCCTGACCTCTTCCCTCTTAGAATAGTTACTGTACATCTGGTTGGGACGCAGGCAACACAGTGCAGCGGTTATGAGCTTGGGGTCTAGAGTTAGACAGCTCTGGGCTCGAATTGCTGCTTTAGCTTTTCCCAGGTGTATGACCCTAAATCGGACATTTACAATTTCTTTTTTCCAGAAAAAATACTTATTGAGAGCAACCATCATACCAGCACTGCCTTTGGCCTTCTGGGAATATGGTTGTGAACAAGTTAGGATGTCTATTCTGGAGGGATTAATAACATGACACATTCTGGATCATAATAGCATAGCTTAATGGCACTGAAAATGAGCACATCAGAATAAACCGTAAATAACACCAACCACTAATGCTTACATTTAAAAGTAATAGCAGCATCTAAAATAACCTTTAAAATAAAAAAAGTGATTTTCAACATGTACTTAGCTATGCTTTTTTTTCTTCAGACAATAGCAGGGATGACATATGTTAGAATCTAAAATATATCAGTTTAGGCTTTTAGAGAACAGTCATGCGTCACTCCGTGCCATTTGGTTTTTTTTTTTTTTTTTGTCAGATGAGGATAATAGCACCTTCTCTATTGATTTTAATCCATTACTGTAAGTATTGAATATTATTGACATCATAAAGAACAGCACCCTTGCAGGATTTATTTTATGAGCAAAACAATATTTAAGATTTGCCTCTTTCTCTTAAAGTATAGCAAGATTGAAGAAATAACCAGTGTTAGGTATTGCAGAGGCAGACAGAATCATTATTCTTCAGGGGCTCTTCAGTTACAGTTAGTCTCTCTTGCATTTGCTTGTGTATCTTTATAATGCCAGGAGCAAGGGGGTGTACAAAAAATCGCAAATTGATATGTGTAGAAGATGCTGACAGTGATCCATTGTTACTGTAGGGTACAATGCACTCTGTGTTTTGATGTAGTGGTTGGAGTCAATAACTCTCAGCTTTACTAGAGAAGTTGTGAGCAATTGCTTTTTTATCCAGAACTTAACCTTTGTGAGCCCTGGGTTTCTAATCTGACATGGAGCTAATTATCCTTTGTTTTTCAAAAGGGTTTTGTGAGGATTAAATGAAATATATATAAACTACTTGTGGCTGTTCCTGTCACATAGCAAACACTGAATAAATGTTAAATATTCTCATTGTTGTTAATAACAGTTAAGTAATTGGGTTTTCAAGCATTTTAGTTTAATCTCACTGTTATTCTCTTTTGAAGCAGCAGCTCTGAGACTTCCAGTTTATATCCCACAGAGTCCGGGGCCCAGCACAGGTCCTCAAACGCTGGATGATGACATTTGCACCACCACGGTCATCACCATTATTATTACCACTGTATCTGTTACCGTCACCATCATCGTCACCACTAGAGCTATTGTTTACTGAGTACCATCATGTCCCAGTTCCTGTGTTGCTTCCATATTCATTCTGTTTATATTCTCACAGCAACCCTATGAATTTAGGAATTATTTCCTCCTCTCCCCACTTTACAAATGAGGATGATGAGGCTCTCAGGAATTAAACACCCAGCTCAAGGCCACCACTAAAGAACATCAGAGACGGAATTCAGACCCAGACCTGTCTGACCACAAAGGCTGAGCTATTTTCCTTACATCACGCTCCAGATCCATTTGGGAAATGGAGGTGGTGGGAGTTACAGATTACGTAACTGGTCTTGGATAGCTTGGCGTTCTGAGGTGCGTGTCCCTTTGCATTTTGGTACACTGCTATCATTTTGTCTCTTTCAGATGGCTGATAGCAGTTTATTTATAACTGAGAACTGACAGTTTGTTTATCCAAATAGCTCTTTGAAAGGTTCCAATTATGGTTCCGCCACATCTCTGAAGGCTAGTGGTGGAAAGGCAAAGTGATGCTATCTGTGCTGCCTGCTTAGGTGCAAAACACAAGAAAATGCCATTCTTTGAGAGGAGGCCCTGACTGGGGCAGAGACAGCCATGTCCCAAGAGAGATCAGCACTAAACAGACCTTCAGAATGGATGCTGACTACCCTCCAGTTCACGTCTTCAGTTGTAATTAATTCTCCTAGGCAGGTCCATGTGTCACAGATACAACTAGAAAGTCCTCCGTCTTGTGTGACTTCCAGAAGGTGGTTTCTTCCCAGCCTTGATTTACAATCTCAGCCATGTGGATATAGCTTCCCTTCTCACTCTGCCTACCATCAAAGCAAGATAGTTAATCCCCAGTGGCCTTTCAGTCCTTAGTCCTCTGTGATGGAGCAGCTCCTGTGAGCAAGACCCTATGCTTAGCATCAGAGAGACACTAAAGAGAGATTCAGAACCTTTAACATGTTGGAGGAAGAAATGAGATCAAATTTGTAAATTTGTAAACTTGATATTTGGGTGCCCATTGTTCCAGCATGATTCTGTACTTTTGAGTGACTCGGCATGGAAGTGAAAGAACTTACTCAGCAGAGGCAGCGTAGCATAGAGAGAAGCTTGCCAGACATCTTCTGCCACAAACTTGCTATGTAAGCCTGGGATCACTGCTTCATCTTGAGTCAGATTGTCTGGATTCACTTCCCAGCCTTGCCACATATGGGCTGTGTGACTTGAGCAGGCTGGTTAATTCCTCTGTTTCTCAACTTTATTATCTGTAAAATGGGGATAACTTTCTCACATAACTGTTATGAGAATTTAAAAAGATAACGTATGTAAAGTGCACTATGTGCCTGACATATAGTGCCAAGTGTTAGCTGTAAAAATAATAATAAAAAACAATAAGTGTTACTAATATTATTAGTATGTTTCGGGGCTCAGTGCTAATCTTGCTCTTTTATAGCTGTGCTCACTCTGTGATGACTTCATCCTTTTATGACTTTAAATACCATCTCCAAATTTGTAGTTCAAGCATCAACTCCTCTCTTGAGCTTCACACACACACATGCATCTCCATATGTATCTATGTATGTATATGTATTTATATATTTTTTGCATAGACATTTAATGGGCCTCTGAAACTCTACAAGTCTCTTACTTAACTCCTGTTTATCCCCCAACTCCACCGAACCTCCTCCTCTCCCAAGCTCAGTAATGTCAGCTCCATCTCTCCCAATGTTCAGGTCAACAAGCTTGGGGTCACCCTTGACTCCTCTGTCTCACCGCCCTCTAGCTACTCCATTGGCAGATCTTGTCGGTCCTATGTTCACACATATCCAGAATCTGATGGCTTCTCACTACCTCCCCCACTTCCATGCTGGCCCCAGCCATTGTCCTCCCTCTCCAGGATGACTCCAACAGCCTCCCCCTCTGGCCTCCCTTCTTCTCCCCTGGCCTCCTGCAGTCTTTTCTTGCACAGTGGCCAGATTGATCTTCTTAAAATATACATCAGATCATGTCTCTACTCTGTTCAGTACCCTGCAATGGCTTCCTATCACCCTGAAAATGAAGTGCAATGTTCCACTAAGCCTGCAAGGCTCCTCATGCCTGGCCCACAGCTGGTCTGCTGATTTCATCTCCTATCATCCCAACCCTCTCTTACTGAGCTCAGCACCAAGCATGCTCCCCTCGGGGCCCTTCACTTCCTGTCCCTTCAGCCTGGAATGCTCTTGCTTTGGAAGTTCACATGGCCATGTCCCTTATCTCCTTCAGGTCCCTGTTCAAATGTGCCAACCAGAGTGGTCTTCCATGTCTACCATATGAAGGATACTTTCCATCTCTTGCCCTCCTCTACTGTCTTATTTTGCCTTATTTTTTTAAGAGCACATATTCCCTTCTCACCTAGTATGTTTTTTGTTATTGATGTTTATTGCCTCTCTAGAACATAAGCTCCATGAGAGCAGAATATTATTTTGTTCACTACTGCATTCTCATCATTAGAACAGTGCCTAGTAGTTAGTAGGCAATCAAGCAAATATTATCTCCTTATGAATGAAAGGAATGAAGGAAGAAGACTCATCATGAGCCCACTTTTTCCTATCTCTAAAATACAGTGACTGAGTTAGAGGCTTTGTAAAAGGTCCCTTCCAGCTTAAAAACTTTATGACTCTGTGAGGTCCACTGAATTCTCATGCATTGGATTCAGCTCATATCTCTTAGCAAGGCCAGTTCACTCAGAAGGCAAGAGTGCTTCTTCACAATAAATTAAGCCATTTACCACTCCCTGCCAACACCAAAAATCTCATGAACAGAATTAGATTGTCTAAAAAGATCATCTTCAGCAAATTTCAAACCTGCTCACTCTTAACCCCAGCAATGGCTGTTTTTCATGTGCCCACTGCAAGTATCCCTTCCCTGGGCCATCCACCCCCACTGCCTTTCTCTGTGCCTCAGGAGGCTGATCCGTGGACTGCTTCCCCTGGGCTCTTTCACCTGCCAGCTTTGCTGGCTGGGTTTGGCCAATGGAAGCAGGAAATTCAGGACAGGAAGAGAGGGGCCAGAGTGTTTTGTCCCTACTCCCTCTCTGTCTTTCCACTGCCATCTGGCCATGAGCTGTGAGCCTAGATCCAGCCAGGCAGGCCTCGCTTCTCAGCTCCAGCTCCCACAGGGCTCCCACAACACTGTTTCCTCCCCTTTCTTGTTAGCTTAAGAGGTAGAAATGTCTTTTGGCTGTTGCTAGCCCCTGAAGCTCCAACATTCCTCATTGGCTTCATTTACCCTATTGATAATTCCTTCATTAAAGTCTCTTCAGTTAGACTCCATGCATGGAATTCTGTTTTCTGCTTACCAGGATATTTACAGGATATTAATTAAGTAGCGAGTGAGTCTATTTCCTTTGTACTTTAAAAGGTGTATAAGGGTTGGGTGTGGTGGCTCACGCCTATAATCCCAGTACTTTGGGAAGCTGAAGTGGGAAAATTGCTTGAACCCAGGAGTTTGAGACCAGCCTGAGCAATGTAATGAGGCCTCATCTCTACAAAAAATCAAAAAAATTAGCCTGGCATGGTGATGTGCGCCTGTTATCTCAGCTACTTGGGAGGCTGAGGCTGGAGGATCACTTGAGCCCAGAAGTTTGAGGCTGCAGTAAGCTATGATAGTGCCACTGCACTTCAGCCTGGGCAACAGTGAGACCTTGTTTCAAAAAACAAAACAAAACAAACAACAACAACAACAAAAATGGAAAAACAGACATAAAACATGAACTATGTAGGATTTTCTGAGTAAACACTTGAGACTGTGTGTTGGCTATACATTTGTTTAGAGCTAGACATAGAGATCTTTCACAATCTGGGGAGAAATCAGTAAGTCTTTTTCACTTGGTTCAATTCCCAGACCCATGAAACAAGGACTTCTTGGGGAAACTCATGGGTTGACACACAGTGGAAGTTCCACTGATACATACTTTAGAGTGGGGGTAGAAAAATCTGGCTGAGTATTATTTAATTTGAATATTCTTACTGCCCAAAGGAAATGCTGTACTCATCCTCTGTACGGTACAGGTATGAAAAAATCCCTCTGCATGCCTTTCTTGGAAGAAGAGCTTCAAATTCTTTTACTTTTTTCAGAACAGTTCTGCACATTCTTGAAGAAACAAGCCTTAAATCCAGAGAGCTGGGTGACAGGGCAGTGGCAGAGTGCCAGGAAACATATTATCATGTGTGCTAACCCTGTTTAAGAAAACAGATCATTTTAAACTTAAGCAGGTTACATAAAAAATGAAGTGAAGTATGACCAAGGGGCCCTTGCAGAGAGACTGTAAAATGAGACTTTAATACAAGCCAAAAAAAAAAAAAAAAAAAAAGAAAAAGGAAAAAGAAAAAGGAAAGAATATAAATACGTTGGGAGGGACAAAAGAGTTAAAGGAAAAGCCAAGTTAATAATAAAGTAAACTATTGTATTCCTTTACCTCTGTACTTTTGTTAGGGATAGAAACATATCACTGACAAAATATATATATATCTTTAAAAATAAAAATTTTCAGCTAATTTGGGCTATCCAGCCATCCCCACAATAAAGACTGAGCTAGATTTCCTCCTATTGTGAAGGGCACTAAATTCACAGATGTGAAGTTGTGGATAGGAAAGGTTTTATAAACTGCAAGGTAACAGTGATTTGTGTGTGTTTATTTCACCTTTGTAGGATACTGAACTTGTGCATTCTTCAAAGTATGAAGGATTTGAGTTCGCTAAATCGTAAGCCCTCTCATTCCTACTGGAGAGAGGAGAAAGGAGAGCAGAGGCTCAAAACTGGGATGAATGCCTGATGACGGGAGAGTTGCTCTCTCAGCCAGATCCTTTGATTCACCAGCTGCTGAAGCACCAATCAGAGCTCTTAGCTGCAGCTCGCAAGAGATCTGTGACTTAAGACCTGGCCCGGACATGCATACTTACAATACAGCCCTAAGAGAAGCCTGTATTCTGAGATGAACTCCTTGTCTCCCTCTAGTTCCATAAGCAGGGCCATTTGAGAATCTTTCTGAATCTTCTGAATCTACTGTAGCTCACTAGGTCCCTCCTTTGCATGACGGCCCATATGCCTAGGACACAGTGCTAAGGGGTTTCCTCTCCCAGCAGTCTGGTAGTCCATCTTTTACCAACAAACAAAAGCTACGCGACACATTGTGTTTATTCTTTATTTTCTCTTTTGAGTTAATATAATTCATCATGTTTCTCTTTTTGGCTCTGTGGACAGAAATCTTAGCAAATGCAGTAACATTCTCTCTCTCTCTCTCTCTCTCTCTCTCTGTGTGTGTGTGTGTGTGTGTGTGTGTGTTTCAACAACAAAACTTCTTCAATGCAAACCCTATACAGGAGTTTGATATATAAAAGATCTAACAGGCCAGGCGCGGTGGCTCACACCTGTAATCCCACCACTTTAGGAGGCTGAGGTGGGTGGATCATGAGGTCAGGAGATCGAGATCAGGCTGGCCAATATGGTGAAACCCCGTCTCTGCTAAAAATACAAAAAAATTAGCTGGATGTGGTGCAAACCCAAGATTGCACCACTGCACTCCAGCCTGGGCAACAGAGCAAGACTCTATCTCAAAAAAAAAAAAAAAGAAAAAAAAGAAAAAAAAGAAAAGAGATCTAACAAGGTGCTATTATGAGTGGCACAGAAACAGAAAAGCCTATAAGTTTGGCCCCTTCTCACTGTCCATCTTCCTTGGTAGGCTCTAAGTCACCTCTAAGAATCCCCTTAGGGCAGGGAGGATTTCTCAAACAAACAAGATCCAGAAATCACACACCACAAAAGAAAATATCGATACATGTACTATGTTAAATCAGTTGCTATATATATATTTTAAATGGCACCCTAAGTGAAATTAAATAAACAAGCAATCAACTGGGAGAAGATAGTTGCAACTATTATAACAACAAAGAAATTTGTTTATGGATCATATAATGAATTGCAAATGAACCAGAAAAGACAAAATTTGCAATTTAAGAAAATGGAGAAAAGATACAAACAATTTCCAATAGTGGGAAACTGACCAGTAAAGATATGAAAAGATGGTCAACCTTACTAGTAATTAGCAAAGTATAATTAAATGAATGATTTTGGACATTTCAGACAGGGAAATGTTTTCAAAGTCTGACCGTACCTATATGAGGATGTGGGGAAACTGACATGCTCCTCATGGGTTTGTGAACTGGTCAACATGTTGGTTCCCATTTACAACACCTCACTTTCTGAAAGCCTTTCTGCAGGAGTATGTGAGGTATATAAATAATAGAAAGCTACTTGGTAGCCCTTCATATTTCTCATCATCAGCATACACCCAATTTATGATCTCACAGTGCTATAGACCAGAAGTCCAGGAGGCTGGACTGCTTTCTCTGCTCTGAGGTGCATAGGTCAAAATCAAGATGTAGGCTGTATTAGTCTGTTCTCATGCTGCTAATAAAGATATACCCGAGACTGGGTAATTTATAAAGAAAAAGAGGTTTAATGGACTCACAATTCCACCTGCCTGGGGAGGCCTCACCATCATGGTAGAAGGTAAAGACATGTCTTACATGGCCACAGTCAAGAGAGAATGAGAGCCAAGCAAAAGGGGGAACCCCTTATAAAACCATCAGATCTTGTGAGACTTATTCACTACCATGAGAACAGTAGGGGAAAATGGCCCCCATGATTCAATTATCTCCTCCCGGGTGCCTCCCAAAACACGTGGGAATTATAAGAGCTACAATTCAAGATGAGATTTGTGTGGGGACACAGCCAAACCATATCTTTGGCCTCCCCAAGGTCTAGGGGGAATCCACTTTCGGGATCATTCAGGTTTCTGGCAGGGTTCAGTTGCATGTGTATGATGCTTTGGTCTTGTTTTCTTGCTAGTTTTCTGGTCAGGGTTGTTCTTCACTTTCTGGGGTTTCCCGTATTCCTTGGCTCATTGCCCCTTCATTTCCAAAGCCAGCGACAGTGGGCCAAGTCCCTCGCACACTTCGTGTCTTTCCTGCCTCTTCTAACTGACTCTTCTGCCTCTTCTGCCTGTAAGGGCTTAGGTGATTACACTGGGCTTACTCCGATAATCCAGGATCATCTTCCTATCCCAAGGACTGTGACTTTAATCACATCTGCAAAGACTCCTTTTGACATGTCAAGTAACATATTCCTAGATTCCAGGAATAGGATGTAGACATCCTTTGGGTGCTGTTACTTTCCCTACCATGCCTCTTATTCAACAATTTTGGGACTAATAACAACAAAAATGATTAAGATAATAAGGCCAGTGTTACAGGTGACAAAATGGAGGTCTAGTAAATCCTGGTTCCAAGATAAATATTAGGCAGCCTGACTCCAGAGCCCACACTCTTAATGATGATGCCACTGCAAAAGTGCCTGGCCTAGAAATTCTAGATTTGTAGAGATGACAGATTACTCTGTGGTTCTGATTCCCATGATCCCTCGTGAATTTTCCTGCAGTGCTCTAATATGGGAATGATGTTATGGGAGGTCTAGAGAGATGGGGTTTGAAAGTTCCTTCCAGTTGAAGGGTAAATATGGATCTTTTTATTCACGTATTAGTGACACAGTCATGCCTCTTTTGTATACGGATCTTATGATCTATACATATGAATCCCATGGTAGTGGCATGGATCTTATGATAGTGACAAAGTCATGGGTCTTATGTATGCCACATATACATGTATTATGGGATGTAGGTAGAATCAAATATAAAATTAATCATCATAGGAAATGGTCATGATTTATAAAGTGAAAACAGTTTATTATAGCACAGAAATAAGTTAGTATTTATTGAGCACCTAGGAATTACCAGGCACTGCATTAGGCACCTGGGGTATAAAGTAAATAAAACAGATCAAAAGAAAAAAAAACAAAACCCACAAGGGCTTACATTCTAGAGGTCGGTGGGAGACTGACAATAAGCAGCATGCATTATCGAATCAGGAATTATATAATAAGTTAGAAAGTGGTAAATGCTTTGGAAAAAATAGAATGGGATAAAGAAGATCAGCAGTGGTGGAGGGAGGGCAGATTACAGTTTTAAGTGGGGTTCTCAGGTGGGATTCTTTGAGAAGCTGACATTAAGCAAAGACTTGCAGCAGGTAAGGGTTGTCATGCAGATGTCTGGGGAATATTCCAGGCAAGGAGAATATTCTAGGTAAAGGCAATAATCCAGGCCAAAGGATATCCAGTGCAAAGGCCTCATGGTAGGAGCATGCCTGGTCTGCTTGATGGGAGCAAGAAGGTCAGGGTGGCTGCAGGGTAATGAAAGAGGGGAACACAGAAGGAGAGGAGTCAGAGAGTAATGAGAGTCAAATTATGTGGACCTTGGCTTTTACCCTGAGTGAGTCATTGGAGTTCCATGATCTGATCATGTTTTATGTAGATTGGTGTGGCTGTTGTGTTGAGAATGGGCTACAGAGGCAAGGGTGGAAGCAGGTTGGCCACTAATCCTGGTGAGGTCTGCCTCAGGTAGTAATTACTGGAGAGGCTGGACTCTGGCTCTGTTTTCAAGATACGGATATGCTGATAGACTGGTTAGAGTCTTGAGCAAAAGAGAAGTTTTGGGTTCCATTCGCTGAGATGGCAAGGACTAAGGCAAAAGGTATAACAGGTTTCATAGGGATGGGAATGAGGGGAGGGAAAAAATAAGAGTTCATCTGGATATATTCAGTTTTAAAATGTTTATTAGACATTCAAGTGGAGGTGTTAGGTTTGCCATCAGCTATGAGTCTGGGGCCCAGGAGAGAGGTCTGGGCTGGAGATAGAATCCTTGGAGTTGTCAACATAGGATTAAATTCATGAGATGAATGAGATCACCAGTAGAGTAAAATGAAGACTGATAGAGCCCCTGGGGCACTCCAGTTTTGTAGAGGAGAAGAGGAGGAACAGCAAAGGAGACTGGGAGGAGAGCTGGGGAGGGATGAGGAAAACCAAGAGGGAATGCTGTCCTACAAATTGACATCAAAGTGAGAAGTGACCATTGAGTTTAGTAATCTAGAGGCACAGGTGACCCTTACCAGAGCATTTTTGCTGGGGACTGGGAGTGGGGGAAATCTGGCTGGACTGGACTGAAGATATCATGGGAGGGGAGGAATTGGAGTCTCCGTGTGCAGCTCGTAGTATTGTGAAGGAGAGCAGAGAAATGGGGAATAGCTGTGGAGGATGTGGAGTTTTTTATTATTATTATTTAAGATAGGAGAAATAGCATCATGTCATGCTTGTTTGCTGATAAGAATGATCCAGGAAAAGGGAAAGTTCTGATAATGTAGGAGAAGGAGGCAGAATACTGAAGTGTTGTCTTTGATTGGCTAGAGGGAATTGGGTCAAGTGCACACAAGAGGAAGAATTGGCTTTAGAACGGAACACGGTATAGGAGTGCTGCCCATCAGGGAGGCTGAGGGAAATGAACTCTTAAGTACCTCTTACATTTCCTGGTCAAAGAAAGGCAATTCTCTTATCCTGTGGTCATTGCAGCAGCTGGAGCTTTCAATATCTGGGAGGCTGGATTCTTTAGTTGACCTCAACATTGGTTTTCTAGCACCACGTTACCCTAAAGCTTTCTGTTTGTTTTTGTTTTTTGACAAGTAAGTTCAATCAGCAGGTTGGAATAGTGAAGCTCACTGGACAACGCAGCTTATTCCCTTACAAACCTGGGGCTGAATTATTAATAATACAGAACAGGTATGCACTTAAAGTCCCGCCAGCAAAACAGGGGCTCTAAAAAGAGAGATGCAGGGAGGGAGAGGAGAGAATAATTCAGTTAATGAAACAGATTCCGAATTTTGTCACCTGTAAAAGCCAGAGTGAAATTACTTTCATTTCTGTATGCACATACATTTTCTGTTTTACAGTTAAGCATTGTTTTCGGTTACAGAGAGGAGACTACCATCAACTGTCAATGCTTATGGTGTCTAAACATCATAACCCAGCCCAGTTTAGGTCAGTTTCCTTCGAACAGAAGAAATCCTGATCCATGACCAGAGATTATACCCTAGACTATACAAACAGATCTCTTGCAAGTGCCTGTCTCAAGGGGAATTGAGAAAGAGCATCCGCAGCTTAGTGTTGACTTGTCATCTCTCAGTGAATAATAAAGGAAATGCACATCCTATAATAGTGGACGAGAGTCTCACCTCTTCATGTGACAAATGACACACGTTCAGTCTAAATAAAGCTCTTTACTTTATGAAATACAGTTGCACCAAAGCCTTATGCAGCTTCAGGTCTGCCCCACATTTCTCCACAGGCAAATGACATTTAAGTCCATGAATGGGTGCCTTTTATTGCTGTTCACATAGGAAACATATCATTCCCTATTTGACTCTCTTAAGTTACTTCACTTGATCATATATTCAAGCATTTGTGGTCTTTTTTTCCTAAAAATTATATTCTCCAGAAAAGGGATGGTGATCTTGCCTTCCCCTTATGCCAGACTTTGAGGAGATGAAAACCAGCTGTAGGAAAGAGGAGGGTAAACATCAGGATATCAACAGAAAGAGGAAGAATAGAGGGGACAGTCAGGTGATCCCGGAGACTGGAAGTAAATTCAGTTCACATTCACCACATGCCACAGCAACAAAGATAACACACTTCCTGGTTTGAGTAGCTTACACCTTAGGGCAGAGGTTCTCCATCTTTTGAGTCATACCTGATAGATAATATTTCATATGTTCAACCCACTCGAATTACTACTCGAATTACTAATAAGGACACTTCTGCACTGTGGCACTCAGTGATGAAATACTCTGCAGATTGTACACAGTTCTGAGCTCAGAAACTACAAATCCTCCCCTATCCCTATGTTTCTCTGTTGCACATGTTGTGGCTGAACGCCCTGTCTCCATTTCTCACATTCCCCAGTGAGTAGCAGTCACGGGGTAAGGATGATAGTAACCCATCCCCGGCTCTAGGAGTAGGCACTGATGAACTTAAGCAAACCAGTTATCCATTCTTTTAGATTCAGGGGAAGGCATCTGACCTATGATTTCCTGGAGGGAAAACCAGGACTGTGGTTTGACTGTTGGGTAAGGAGGGGTCAGTGGGGAAGAGAAGATCTTTCTCCTAGATGTGGTAGAGTGTGGATGTGAAACCTAGAACTGCTGCTGCCATTTTGCTACCATGTGTGAAGTCAGCGTGAGATAAAGTAGCAGAACAAAGAGAATTGCAGATCAAAGGAGATACAGCCAAACAAAACTGTACCTAAAGTCCATATAACACACACAAACATATCTTTATTTATTGGTGTATTTTAGTTATAGGAGCTAATACATTCTCTATTATTTTTTTTTTAAATAATTTATTTCAATAGGTTTTGGGGAACAGGTGTTTTGGGTTACATGGATGAGTTCTTTAGTGGTGATTTCTGAGATTCTGGTGCACGTGTCACCTGAGCCATGTACACTGTACCCAATGTGTAGTCTTTTATCTCTCAACCCCCTCACATCCTTCCCCCGCCAAATCCCCAGAGTCCATTATATCATTCTTATGCCTTTGCATCCTCATAGCTTAGCTCCCATGTATAGGTAAGAACATATGATACTTGGTTTTCCATTCTTGAGTTACTTTACTTAGAATGGTCTCCAAGTGATCTCACCACTCTAGAACATAAAGTGTGTATATATATATATAAATGGTCTCCATCTTCATCGAGGTTGCTGCAAATGCCATTATTTCATGCCTTTTTATGGCTGAATAGTATTCCATAGTATATATATACACCACATTTTCTTTATCCACTCATTGGTTGATGGGCATTTAGGCTGGTTCCATATTTTTGCAGTTGCAAATTGTGCTGCTATAAACATGTGTGTGCAAGTATCTTTTTCATATAATGACTCCTTTTCCTTTGGGTAGATGCCCAGTAAGTGGGATTGCTGGATTTAGTTCTTTAAGGAATCTCCAAACTCTCTTCCATAGTGGTTGTACTAGTTTACATTCCCACCAGCAGTGTAAAAGTGTTCCCTTTTCACCACATCTAAGCCTACATCTACTATTTTTTATTTTTAAGTTATGGTCATTCTTGCAGGAGTAAGGTGATATCGCATTGTGGTTTTAATTTTCATTTCTCTGATAATTAGTGATGTTGAGCATTTTTTCGTGTTTATTGGCCATTTGTATATCTTATTTTGAGAATTGCCTATTCATGCCCTTTACCCCCTTGTCAATGGGATTATTTGTTCTGATACTTGACAAATGGGCAAAGGACATTATTGGTATAAAATCTACCAATAAATAAAGATATGTATTTGCTGTTTTGTTCGAGTTCTTTGTAGATTCTGAATATTAGTCCTTTGTCAGATGCACGGTACATTCTCTTTATTGTTTAATTCAGTTTGAACTGGGTTTTGGGAACTTGCCACCAATAGCACTGATCCATATAAATGACTTTTCAAGACTGTGGCTAAGAACCTCTGGAATAGAGGAAGTTCAGATAAGTTACTGACAAATGAAGTAAATAATAATGATAATATTAAAATCAGAAAGTGAGGGACAGCATTTAGAAAGGTGTCCTTGGGTTAAGGTGGTGGTAGTAGTTTTGGAATGCAGCCAAGGAGACAGAAAACAGAAAAGGAAACCCCAGGTAAGGAAATACTTATATTTCTTAATTGGTTCTAAAATATATGGAGTTATTCAAGACAGTTTCCAATCATAAAGCTATGAATTCAGAAACTGTAACAGTAGAGGTACTGCTAGAAGAAGAGGCCCCTAGGAAAGCAAGTGAAGGCAGGATGGAGTGGGCAGGCAGCTTGCAGGATGTCTGGAAGGAGGTAGGAAGGTTTGGATTAGAAATGCTAAAAGATTGCTGGAGTAACTAATGAAGCTCATGTCCAATACTGCTGATGTGTTAAAAAAATCTCAGAAGCCTGGAGTATTGAAGCAAATGGTGAATTCAATAAGTATTTGATCACTAACAGAAAAACAAGTGTTCCAGGCATATAGGCAGCTAGTTTGTGTGAATGTAGTGTTTTTAAACCAGCATGTTAAAGGGGCCTACAGAGAAGGTAGTCCCTAGAATCTATCACTTTTGTTGATTCAAATAAGACATAGCATCTTTTGCCATGTCTTCAACCACAGTGTTCGTGTCTTTCTTAATATTGTTTTTCCTCCTTCCCTCCCTGTTCACCTTCTTTCATTTTTTTTCTTCCTTTTTCTTGTATGTGGATGCTGGCATTTATGTATAGATCCCCCTCATGCTGAGATCATTAATGCTGGTGGCTTTAGATATAGGCTGTGCAAGTTCAGCCTGAGTGGCTCTAGACAGTTCCTTGAATTTGACTGCATTCAGGAAATGTTAAATATGTCCTGAAAATTGCCTGAGTCAGCACAAGGTTCAATGATAAAGCGTATCCTGTAAGTCCTGAATGCCACATGTAGGCAGAGAAAAGGCAAAGCAATTTTCCAACTGTTTAAATAACAAGCACAGGAGTCCCTTCATGGGGTTCCTTTGAGTAGGAAAGCAAGTTAAGGCAGGATAGAGTGGGCAGGCAGTTTGCAGGATGTCTGGAAAATTAAGTGGGAAAGAAGACAGTGTGGTGGTATGAAGGTGTTTGAGCTCTAAGAGGACAGGTCCTGGGAAAGACTTAAGGCTGGAAACAAACCAGAAACATCCTTCATTTTCATCTTTCCAACACAGCTTTGTTAGTATCTAAGACAGTTGAAGAAAAAGAAAAGCTTGAAGTGCCTTTGGAAAATTCAAAATGTGTCATTTCTGTCTCAAAAGTCCTGTATTTTATCTTGCAGTTCAGAGATTGGAGATTGGCAGTGTCACCCATGTCAGGTATGTGGTTGGATAATGTCTTAGACACAAAATATGTTCCCCTTTGGTTCCAGATGCTTGGGTTTCTAGAGTCCGGCAGGACTAGCAGTGTTGAGTCTGTATACTTCACATAAAGCTTGAACAGGGTTTGGGACCCTCACAGTTTTGTCAGGAAACCAGCCTACATTTTTTCCGTACTCCTCTTCCCTCCCTCCCTCTTGCCATTCATTCAAACCGTGGCCCAAAGAACGCTGACAGGTGTCACACACTGAGGTCTGTGTTGGGAATGGACATGAGTAAACATAGTTTCTGCCTGAGGAGCTTATTCCCTAATAAAGGAGTCAAATATGAATAGGTAAGTTATAAGTCAAATATGGATAGATAAGTTATAGTTTGGAAAGGTGAGCATTATGAAGAACCCAGAACTGTGGGAGCCTGAGTCCAGCTGCAGTTCCCTGGCAGGGGAGTGTCAATACCCTTCCAGTTAAGGTGGGGTGGAGGGAGCTCACTAAATGCCTCCAGAGAGCCAGGCGCCAGAGTTTATCAGCTATCAGGAAGTTCTGATACCAAGAATAATGTTTTAGATGGAAAGAAATACTTTCCTGCAGTGGTTTGAGGAGATGGTGTTGCAAAATTTTCACATTTTCTTTTATATACTGTAGGTTAGAAAGGAAATTATCTTTTTCTTATGGGGGTGGGGGGTAAGTTGGCAGATTTTCTATCAAAATTAAAAATAGACATAAAAATATACATCTTTGCACTCTGCAGTTCTATTTTTAGGAATCTTCCCTCAGATATAGTCTGAAGAATGTACAAGGATAAATGTACAAGTAAGTTGGTTATAACATTGTAAGAGTAAAAAAACTAAATAATCTGAACGTCTAATTCTAGGGGAATGGCTAAGTTATGGTATACTATGGAATGCCATGCAATAGTTTAAAACAATAATATAGAGCTCCATATACTGAAAAGAAAGGGATTATTAAGGAAAAAAGAATGCTGTAGAATAATTGATATAGTCTGATGTCAATTATGATTTCTAAAATGCTACCCACATACGTATACATCTATCTATCTATCTATCTATCTATCTATCTATCTATCTATCTATCTAAATATATGGAAGAAAAGCACTGAAGGATGTGCATCAAGCTGATAAGAGCAACTATTTCTAGGGAGGAGAATAAGGTTGGGAGTGGGGAATGGGATGGGTAAAAGGGATATTAACTTGTATATGTTGCTGTATCACTGGCACTTTTCCTGAACATTCCTCTTGCTAAAATATAAAAACATTTTCAATTCTATGGCATCTGAAATGCTACCATGGGCATAGCTGCATAAAAATGGCCTTTTATGCTTATATGCTGTTGGTGGGAATGTAATTAGTTCAAACATTGAGGAAGACAGTGTGGCAATTCCTCATAAACTAAAGACAGAAATACCATTTGACCCAGCAATCCCATTACTGAATATATACCTGATAAGGTTTGGCCGTGTCCCCACCCAAATCTCATCTTGAATTGTAGTTCTCATAATCCCCATGTGTGGTAGGAGGGACCCAGTGGGAGGTAGCTGAATTATGGGGGCAGTTTCCTCCATGCTATTCTTGTGACAGTGAGTAAGTTCTCATGAAATCTGATGGTTTTATAAGGGATTTCCCCTTTCACTCCTCCCTAGCCCTGCAGAACCGTGAGTCAATTAAACTTCTTTTCTTTATAAATTACACAGTCTCAGGCAGTTCTTTATAGCAGCATGAGAACAGACTAATACAATCCGAAAGGAATATAAATCATTCTATTATAAAGATGCATGCATGCGTATGTTCACTGTAACATTATTCACAATAGCAGAAACATGGAATCCACTTAAATGCCCATCAATGGTAGACTGGAGAAAAAAAATGTGGTACCTAAACACCATAAAATACTGTGCAGGCACAAAAAAGAATGCGATCATGTCCTTTGCAAGGACATGGATTGAACTGGAAGCCACTATCCTTAGCAAGCTAACGCAGGATCAGAGAACCAAATGCTGCATGTTCTTGCTTGTAAGTGGGAGCTAACTCATAAGAACACACAGATACATAGAAGGGAACAACACACATTTGGGCCTATTGGAGAGTGGAGGGAGGGAGGAGGAAGAGGATCGGGAAAAACAACTAATGGGCACTAGGCTTTATACCTGGGTGATGAAATAATCTGTACAACAAACCCCCATACCACCAGTTTACCCATGCAACAGACCTGCACAGGTACCCTTGAACTTAAAATGAAAGTGAAAAAAAATGACTTTCAACATCCTGAAAGTTCCTAAAAAGGAAAAGACCTCAACCTTGATTTTTCTAAATCATACTTATGGTTCTAGGAAATGAGTTAGCCACACAGCAGTGCTCATGCAAATGTGGGACACCTCCAAGCTGAGTTTCTTGGCTCTGCCTAAATGGTACCACAGTGACAATTTGAAAAGTGAAAAGTTCGGTCAATTTAACTAGCTGCTTCAACTACCAAAATGGGTCTCTTCCCCCGCCATATGGCTCATTGACAACATCAGTCAAACCAGTTATACTTGTTGTCATGCAGATAATAAACCCAATTATTAGACTGAAATGTTCCGTTTTCCACCACTAGCCATCCGTTCTTGTATAGACATAACCAAAAATGTTCACAGCGCTTTCCTGTTATTAAACTGTCGGCTTCTCCTTGTTCAAATAATCTTGGAAGCCATTTTTTGGCAGGAATGAAGGACTTCTCAGCTCCAGAGATAAAATCAATCCAGTTTTCAGGAAGTCATACAAGAAGGCTTGACTTTGGGGTCTGACAGAGCTAGATCTGAGTCCTGTCTGTCTCTCAGAGGCTCTGTGATGGTGAACTAGTTCCTGAACCTCTCAGGGCCTTACTTTCTTTATCTACAAATGAGAAGAATATTCTTTAATTCAGTTGCTTCCTGTAAAACTTAAATGTGACTTGTGAAGCGCCTAGCACAGTGCTAGTCATATAGTTCCTGTATTGTTGTAAACATATTGAAGAAACACACTGTTTTGCATTTGTTTTAAAAGTAGAATCATCCTGAAATTATCATTTGGTCCAAAGCTTTCCTTTTCATTTGCCTTTATCAATTCGACAAAGGCATCTCTTCCGGCTTGAGAAGTGCCTTCGTCTTAGGTTGAAGGGCGGTTTGGTTTTGAGGTGAGCAGGGTTGGCACAGCCTGGGACAACCTAGTGGGATTCTGTCTCCTGCAGTATATCCATGGCTTCAAAATATCCGGTAACACTGAAAGCACACTGTTTTTATTTTTTTATTTTTTTGAGATAGAGTCTCACTCTGTCACCCAGGCTGGAGTGCAGTGGCGTGATCTAAGCTCACTACAACCTCTGCCTCCCGGGTTCACGCCATTCTCCTGCCTCAGCCTCCTGAGTAGCTGGGACTACAGGCACCTGCCACCATGTCTGGCTAAGTTTTGTATTTTTAGTAGAGACGGGGTTTCACCATCTTGGCCAGGCTAGTCTTGAACTCCTGACCTCAGGATCCACCCACCTCGGCCTCCCAAAGTGTTGGGATTACAGGCATGAGCCAATTTTTTCTTTTTATTTTTCAGCTTTACTGAGATAAAATTGACTAATAAAAATTACATGTATTTTAGGTGTATTACTTGACATTTGTATACACTGTGAAATAATCACTCATACAAGCTAATTTATACATCTGTCCCACAAAGTTACTATCTTCTTTCTGAAAGCAAATTTTAATAAACTGGCACTTCCAGGTGAAACTGGACTTCAGACAATTTACCAAGATACCCAGATAAGCATTAACTATTTGGTGTAATGATGATGATGATGGTGATGATTATTATTTGAGACGGGGTCTCACCTGTCACCCAGGCTGGAGTGCAATGGTGCCATTTCGGCTCGCTGCAACCTCTGCCTCCAGGTTCAAGCAATTTTCTTGCCTCAGTCTCCCAAGTAGCTGCGATTACAGGTGTGCACCACCACGCCCTGCTAGTTTTTGTATTTTCAGTACAGACGGGGTTTCCCCATGATGACCAGGCTGGTCTCAAACTCCTGACCTCAAGTAATCTGCCTGCCTCAGCCTCCCAAAGTGTTGGGATTACAGGCATGAGCCACCGCGCCCAGCCTGGTCTGATTCTTACAGGCAATTTTACTTCATAGCCCTCTGTATTAGTCTGTTTTCATGCTGCTGATAAAGACACACCCAAGACTGGGTAATTTATAAAGAAAAAGACGTTTTTATTGGACTCACAGTTCCATGTGGTTGGGGAGGCCTCACAATCATGGCAGAAGGTAAAAGGCACATCTTACATAGTGGCAGGAAAGAGAGAAAGCTTGGGCAGGGAAACTCCCCATCATAAAACCATCAGATCTCCTGAGACTTATTCACTATCGTAAGAACAGCCCGGGAAAGACCCTCAGCCATGATTCAATTACCTCCCACCTTGTCCCTCCCACAACATGTAGGAATTGCAGCTACAATTCAAGATGAGATTTGGGTGGGCACACAGCCAAACCATATCTCCCTCCTATTCTCCTGTCATGGCAGTGAGAAGCAGACAGTTCTGCAGGCAGCAGCAAGCCCCACCCACTTCTTGGTCCTCTCTAGAAAAACAGAATAACGAGGGCAGTTATAAAATGTATATTCAGCCGGGTGCGGTGGCTCATGCCTGTAATCCCAGCACTTTGGGAGGCTGAGATTGGTGGATCACCTGAGGTCAGGAGCTCGAGATCAGCCTGGCCAACATGGTGAAACCCTGTGTCTACTAAAAATACAAAAATTAGCTGGGCGTGGTGGTGGATTCCTGTAATCCCAGCTATTTGGGAGGCTGAGAATCACTTGAACTCAGGAGACAGAGCCTGCAGTGAGCTGAGATCACCTCATTGCATTCCAGCCTGGGAGTGCAGTCAGCGAGACTCCATCTCATAAAATAAATAAATAAATAAATAAATAAATAAATAAATAAATGTATATTCAGCTACTTATATTCAGTCCACCATGAGGACTTATTTATGTCTGGAAGAAGATCAACCTGAGATATGGGGGAACAGTGAACTGCATTAAAAGCCTAACTTAGAACACTGCCTTTATAATTTGGGGAGGTGGGTAATGAAAGAACTGTGAATGTGGCTATATTCCCAGTGAATGGAGCTCCCCATAAATTGCAACCCAGTCCCTTGGCTGGACAACCATCAAGGTGAGCAGAATGCTTCCTGGAAGATCCCTTTCACAGAGCTTCTTGGCCAGGCTGGCAAATGAGTGCGTGAACAGAGGAAGGTCGTCCAGCCAGTATGCTGTACAGCTGGATTGTAAACTACATGGTTGGACTTCAGGGTCCAAGCTCAGAACCTCTGCACTAATGGAAAGTCATACAGATTCTGTCATCATGTTCCAGCCAGGTGACCTTGGGCAGGTGCACAACTCCTCTGCAGCCTCAGTTCCCTCATCTATAAAAATGGGAATATAAGAGGTGCTCCCTCAGAAGCAAGTTGTGAGGATTAAACACATCTCGAGTTTCTCACACAATGCCTGGCACATTGTAAGTGCTCACACATTGTTGTTTATTATTATTATTTATGAAACCTGGATTCCTATCATAGCACAAACAGGCAGGCATTATTGCCATTTCACAGTGAGGAAACTGAGGCTCAGGGCTGTTTAGGGGCTTACCCAGATGAGAAAGTGAGTAAGTACAGAGTTAGGGCTCTCTGGCTTGATGCAATTAGATTAGTTCCTAAATACCAGTGACACAGTTTACCCATCCCCTGCATGGAGGAAGCTGGGTATTAGTGGATGGTGAGGGAAATAGAACTGGAACTATGGGGTGCTCCTTTTAATGTCAACCCAGGAACAAGTGCCCCAGTCAGACTCCCCACCAGTGCATTGGGCCCCTGTCCCAGATTCCCTCACAGAAAGCCCTCTTACAGCCAGATCAGTGACCCTCTTGTTCACTCCTTTCCTGGTAGTAGCAGGCATGTGGAGAACCCAACTGTCTCCTTCCCACAGTGGGAGAAGGCAACCGAGGGGCCAGGGCTCAACTGCACAGGCAGCAGCGTTTGAACCTGCGGACCAGCAGAGGCGAGCATGGGCCCTTCGAGTCTGTTGGCTGTGACAGAAAACTAATCTGGAGTCCCTCATGTGACAGGAAGCTGCCTATGAATAAGTCTGTGCTCAGTGTGCAGCTGTGTGGATGCTCAGGGCATGAGGAAAACAGAAACCTCTGTCAAGCAGTCCAGTAAAAAAAAAAAAAAAAAAAGAAAAGAAAAGAAAAGAAAAGAAAAAACGTCAGGAAGAAGAGTCCCTGCAAGAGATTTTAAAACTTTTTGGTGTATTTCATGCACCATGAGGATACATGCAGCTCTCTAGACTGGCCACAGAGCTTTCTAGATTAAATATATGTTACAAAGCAGCCTCTGCCATTTGTTGAACAATATTTATCAAGTGCATAATTGATGGTAGGCACTTGCTGGATGCCGAGCAGGGAATACGGCAGGCCCCATCCTTTCCTTCAGGGAGCTTATGTTCTAGAAGGGAGGGTGACAATAAATAAGTACTTAAAATAACCATTATATGAATTATTACAGGGGTTAGCATAATGAAAGAAAGAGCAAAGAATGGAGGAACTGATCTAATTTGGTGGTGGTGGGGCAGTTACAAAAAGCCTTTTGGGATAAAGTGATATTTAAGCTAAGGCTTGAAGTTTGCAGGGAAGTTGGCCACCCAAAGTGGAACAGAATGGAGGGAAGATCATTTTCATTCATTTACCCATGCATCATCCATTTATTTATTCAGCAATTACTTATTGCATACCTCCTGTTCTCAGGCACTTTTCTGGAAGGCAAAGAATATCAGATGAAAATTGTTGTGCTCAGAGTTATATTCCCAGTTCTTTTGATTATCTATTGCAAGTATTTTAAACTTAGCTTTAGAAAATAGAGGCTAATATGGGTCATTCTCCTATCTTCCTTTCAGCACTAGTCATCCTTTATAGATAGCGGGGTACCAGGGAATGCTCAAGCAGACAACAAGGAAAGGGAGACAGTCCAGTGCCTGACTTTTAAAGCTGATCTTTTTTTCTCAGCCCTTGGTGAAGTTATAGGCACCATCTGCCTTGGGAAACAGTGAAACTTTTATTGCAGTTCAATAGTATTGCACTTGTTGAAGCATGCAAATTTGAGAAGAATGAGGTTGTAGGGGCAGGTGGATGAAGAGGGTATTTGAAAATAGTTTTTGTAAAAGGAGAAAAAGAATGGAGCAGGAATGTCTGTTCCCTTCAGGCGAGCCAAGACACCTGGGGCACCTGAGACCAGTGTGAACATACACAATAAACGTGGCTCAGTGCTTGGGGGACACAGAACTGTGTGAGCTCTAGAGAACCTTGTGGGATTTACATTGTGACAGTTTGTTAAATGCTGGAGGCTGTAACAGCAGATAAAGAACTGGAGCTATAAAATGATTGTATCACTTCACCTGTTAGGTTAGGCAACATGTGGAGGTCATTGTTTCAAACAATTGAACAAAATTTCAAAGTTTTCTCTTTGTTCATTAAAGAAAATGTATATGACAATTCAAAGGTGTGCTTTATGGATTGTAGATTTAGGGTGATATTAAGAGACTTTTAATTGGAGAATTGGTTCTTTGCAAAATAAGGATTGGATATAACACAACCAGCTGGATATGGTGCAGGTGTGCTTGATTCATCTTCAATGGGAGACAGCATAGTAGTGGCTAAGACCTTGAACTCGGAATCAAGATGGGCCACCCTTTATTTGCTGTGGATGTTGGCAAAGTTATGTCTCATTTTCTTCACCCATGAGTTGAGAATAATAATGGTAACTCTTCCATGGTTCTGAGGATTAATTAACGCAGGTAATATATGTGGTACCTAGCACATGCTAAGTACATGTTATTAGTATCCATTTCTAAAGGTTCCTTGGTGACAGTTTCGACCATCCTAGATATTTTACTGAAGCTACTGTGTGAATATGGGTATCTGTCTCTCTGGTTGATTTTTCTAATGTTGGTTAAAAATGTATCCAGAAGAAGGAATAAAAATAACAATCATCCTCCAGTTTTGCAACCAGATGAGTTCTTGAGAAGAGGGCAAATGAGTCTGTATACAGAACACAGACCCAACCACTTTTATATTTTGTTTGTTTATTTAAAAAAAGACAGCATTTTGCTTTGCTGCCCGGGCTGGAGAGCAGTGGTGCAATCACAGCTGACTGTAATCTTGAACTCCTGGGCTCAAGCAGTCCTCCCACGTCGGCCTCCTGAAGTATTGGGATTACAGGCATAAGCCAACATGTCCGGCCTACCTAGCCGCTTAAGAGGTCTATGGGGATCTCCCATCTGCTCCCCAACATACATAACCAGCAAGCTCATGCTGAGGACTGATGCTTCTCTCTGCCTTTGCACATTGTAAACATGGTGCATTTGCTCCATTTTTCTATGATCTTCTGCTAAACTCAGGCCTTTTATTTACAGACAAATGGTGCAACTTTTACACAGGCATCACGGGAGTAAACCCAAGATATTTTCTCACACTTGATTCCAGGCAAGTGGGGCTTGGTTTCTTGATCAAATATTTGTGTTTGCTCTGTTTACAAGTATCTGATGAGCAAAATCAACAGAGGTTCTCCAGACAGGTTGGCTGTGCTGATCTCTTGGAAAAGAATAAAACAAAACTCAGTCTCTTTGTGAGTACTGCCTAGTGTGCTGACTGATCTATTTGCTGATTAAATTCTTAACCCATACCTATTTGATGCTTACGTCAGTTTTGCGTCTTTGAACCCTAATTTTGCAGTGCTTTAGTGACCAATTTATTTTTTTCAGTAAACTGCATAAATGACTCATCAGCAGGAAATGTGGATAAATAGTCAACTTAACTGAAAATACAAATAAACATATCTTTCTTTTGTGGGGAGGATTTGCTTAAAGGGGAAAAAACCTTGGGAGGATGGACTATAGTTCCTAAGAGGGCATAATCTTCTGCTTTTTCTGTGGGATTCTAGCCCCCTTTTCTGGGCATGGATGGCATGAGCCCAGCTACTAAGGAGACATCTGTCCACATGACATTTATTAGTTTAGAAGTGGTAGCCTCTTCATCAGGAACCTGATGAATGCATACATGTATGCATACGTGCATGTGTATGTGTATGAGTGTGTATGTGTTTTCTGGAATCCCTATAAGTCATCTTTCTGGTCACTCATGTAGCCAGTGCTATGACCTCATATAATTGGAACTCTAATTCTACTGCCTACTAAACAGTCAATGATATTGAGCACTATTAAATATCTCATGAAAGAATGGCATTAGAATTAGCACCCAGATGGAATCATAACCATATGGGAACAATAATGTGGATACAAAGACATTTTCTTGATTACCATATGCACAAGCCCTTTGATTCTGGAATTCTACATGGGATAACTAATTTCCATGTAAACAGTTTTGTTAGCATGGCACTCACAGGCAGCCATTACAAGAACCTGTCTTGTATCTCTTAACTGAGATGAAAGAGGCAAAACGGAGGTGGCGATGAAAGCGTTGCACAAAGAGTGACTTTCTATATTCATGTCTGGATTAAATCCAAGTTTCAAAGTTCAGGAGGCCCCTGAGCATGCTAGATACTTTCCCTGATGACTCATGAGAGGCATACATATTTTTCTCCCTTTGTTCAAGCGTGGTGACCAACTCCCTCTGCCCTCCTGTTCTTATCTCCTTGCAAGTGCCCTAGGTGAGTATTTCCCCATCCTTCCCATCCTGTGATATGCCTGGGAATTTGCTGAGACACCACACTGGAAGGAAGGGTGAATCTCCCAGGGAGTTTCGCTCCATTATGACTTTTTCTATTTTGTATGGAAAATATGAACTGCTAATGTTCTGATACTGGAAACCCAGAAGCCGGGCAAGTAACAGGTAAAATTCAAGGCAACATATTATCCAGCCACAATGAAACTGAAAGAATATGGATACGCTTGTACACGGTTTTGTTTTAAAGTAGTTCTAAATACTAAAGGTACAGATATTTTAAATTTACATATAAATATATAGAATTCTAATGATGGTTACAATCACTTAATAATAATACATCAAAAATTAGCAAAAGAGGGGAATCCAAGACCCTTCCTAAAAACCCTAAATAACTTAATTAAGAGCTAAACTATCAGGATACAATGTCTAAAACACCAGCTACACTCGATTAAGTTTCAGGGAAAGCCAAAATAGACTCTTGTCTCTCTGACTCTGGGAATTCTTACTCAGGATGACCGTGAAGAGATATGAGGACATTTTTGGGAGAGCCATTTCAGCAGATCTTGTAGGTGATTGAGTAGACACATTAGCAATTTGGTATGAAATTCATCTTGGTTATCAGCCTGAAGTATTTCCACATGTTGATATCCTCTTTATTATCTGTCCAATTTTATTCTATTGAGTATTTATTATATGCATAGTTTTATTCTATTTAATATTTTCTCAATTTTATTAGATTCAGATCCCTAGTTTTAAGACAATATTATTATATTACTTCTAATAATGATAGCAGTTAATACTTATTTAGTGTGGACCACCTTCTAGGCACAGTTCAAATTGGTATCGAATTATTTTCTCTTTAATCCTCACAACACATTAATGAGATGGATGTTACTATTATACATATTTTACAGATGTGAAAATGAAGGCACTGAGAGGTGCTATAACTTGCCCAAGGTCACATGGCTGGTGTCAGGTGACAGGATTTGATCAAAAGAAGTCTCTTCTCTAGCCAGTGGATCAAACATATGCTTGGGGTTCAGTCTCCACAGCCTCCCTGCACTCAGTGGGATGTTCACCAGTGGAGGGCAAGAGGCATTCTTATCCTACTGACCAAGTGTGGCTGGCCTCTCTCTGCTCACTGTACCCTGATGTTTCTTCTGTAACTCCTTTCACAGTGGTAATTAATAAGGAGATGGGTGTTTATTGTCTATATCCTCTACAAAACTATAAGCTTCTTGAGGGCAGGAACTATGCTTATTTGAAACATTGATGAATCCCCCCGTTCCTAGCAGTGCCTCATACCTGACAGACATAAAATACAAATTTGCTGAGTAAACAAATCATCTTCTATAAAGAGTTACAATATTTGGGTGGCATTCATCTACACCACTAGAAATATTACCCAGTGTAATGCCCATGTGACTAGGTAAATTTCTACCCCACCTTAACTCTGCTCATCTTTAGGGAACTGGATGCCTGAGGTCAAAAGTTCCCCCTCATGACCAAATCGACTGGGACATTTTGGATCCAAGATGGCAGCTCACTTGACTTCTGCAGAACCTGGAACTTCATAGTATAATTTCCATGCTAAATGACATCCCCATGAGCACCATGACAGTTGACAATCACCATGGCAATGACAGAAGAAACCATAAAATGACAAAAAGGAAGGCGGCAACTCTGGTTCTGAGTTTTCCACCCATTTCCAGAAAAGATGTGAATATTCTTCTCTTTGCTTTTAATGCCTGACCCTGTCATTAGAGATGCCCCGTATCTGTGACTTCCTGGCTTTCACAAGTTAAGAAGGTGATTTGTGAGCCAAGCTCCTGCTTCTCAATTTCATGGCCATTGAATGAAGCTGGTACTGCTTGATGCTCACTTTCTGCTCTGTATATTGACTTTCTGGCACTGAAGAGGGAAAGACCTTTTTTTGGGGGGTGAGGGGGGGTGAGGACCAGCTTTGTCAGTAACAGAAAGTTAGGACAGTCATTCCTTTTCAAGGCACCTCTTTATCCTCAAAGATTAACAGCTCTTTCTTAATGTCATAACAATAAAAATTTGGAATTAAGCTCCTTATGGATCACGGGTGAGAATGAATTTGCTCTTTGAAAGAACAGATGTCACAATATATGAACATATTTTCATTTTATTAAATATGCTAGTACAGTACAGTGGTTAAGATCTCAGAGGCTGGAGTTAGGGGCCCTGGGCTGGAATTCTGACTCTGTCACTTACACGTGAGACAGTAGACATGTTATGAACTCAACATGTCTCAGTTTCCTTGTCTATAAAATGGGGATAATAATAGAATCTAACTTACAAGGGTGGTTGTGAGAATTAAATGTGTTAATATATGTAAAGTTTCTGAAATGATGCCTAACAAAAAGTAACCATTATATAAATATTAACTACTCATATTTCTAATGTGTTACTATTTTATGGTGTTACTTCTGTTTTCCTACTATTTTTATTTAGCTTGTTTATCGTCATTGAACATTATGTTTACTATTTAATACATTCTTTATTTAGAATAATTTATTTTTCTAGGTCAGTTTTAGATTCACAGCAAAATTGAGAGGAAGGTACAGATATATTTCCCAAATACCCCTGGGTCCCACACATGCATGGCCTCCTCCATTATCAATGCTCACCACCAAAGTGGTACATTAGTTACAATGGATGAACCTGCATTCACACATCATTATCACCCAGAGTCTGTAGTTTACATCAGAGTTCATGCTTGATGTTGTTCATTCTATGGGTTTGGACAAATGTATAAAGGCATGTATGCACATTATAGTTTCATACAGAGTAGTTTCCATGCCCTAAAAATCCTCTGTGCCCCTGAACACCTGAAGGAGGTCTGAAGTGGAGGGAGGCAATCAATAGGGGTGGGCTGAGGGAGCACGGCTGCAGAGGCCAGCCTTGGAGGACACCTTGAGGGTCCTGTGCTTCATGGTACATGCAAAGCCAGCCTCTCAAGGGCTAGAAGCAGTGACGTTCCATAAGGTTTACATTTTGGAGAGATCACCCTGTCCTCTGTGAGGGACATGGGTTAGAAGATCACCTGGGGCTCTAGCAGCCTTGGGAAGGTCGTGAGCCAGCAACCCCTCATACACTTAATTGGATCAATGAAAAAGGTCCAAATTCCTGTTGATGCTAACATCTGATCACCATAGAGCCGTACGACAATTTTAGAATCAGAACCAGCAGCCTAATCCAGTGGTCTCCACTGTGGGATGACACACCTCAGAAGGTGCACAAAACAATTCGTTTCAGAGTGGAAGAGAAATACTAGAACTTCTATTTTTAAAAATAATAAATACAAATAAATAACAAATTTCATTATTTCCAAATTGAACATTTCCTTTGTATATTTTATAATGTATTATATAATGCACATTATCTCATTGATAAACAAACAAATATGGGGTGGTGCTAAAATGCTTTTTACTGATTAAATGCTGTTTCCTTCCATGCTGGAAGTCTGCTATCTGTGTCAAAGGCTATGCTGATTCAACCCCTGAAATTACTATTCTAGGACTTTATTGTCATATATGACAGAGATGTAGGGAAGACTTAGGCCAAAATTTATACCAATATATTAAAACAAATAAACACAATAAAGTAAGTTAAAATGTAATGTTTGCTTGTCTCTCATGCATAGCCATTCAGTGCTTAGGATAGTGTCTGACATACAGAACATGTTTAGTACATATTTGTTGAATGAATAAATGGATGAAGGAATAATCATTTGTTGAAAAATAAAATCAATTTGATGACCTAAAACTTACCTACTAACTGTCTAAATTGTTCAATGCACTCATAAATGAACGGCTTAACCGTTGCTTGACTGGGTACAAACATTTCAGACATCTATCTTGTTGTTTTTCAGTGTTATTCTCTGGTTCCTGCATGAGACTCAATATTTTCACCAGTACCTTTTCTTCCACCTTGCCTCTTCCTGGCTTTGGCAGTTTCTAGAAGTTGGCTGGACCCCCTGCCTGGCAGAGCTCCTTTATTTCATCTCAACCTCATTGACTCACCTTCCTTCAAGCTGTTCATGTTAAACTCCCGGCTGACATCAGAAGCCTAAATGAGATGTAAACCCACCTATAACCATCTCATTTTCTTCAACTAACCTAGGTATTGATTTAGATTCCTTTCCTCAAAGCCAGAGCTGACAAAGCATGACAAGATAAATGGTACAGGTTCCTACAACATTTTTAGGAGCAGCTCAGGTTCTGGGGCAAGCCTGAAAGCTCAGGGAAATAGTTACATTAGCTCCTACCAGCAGCAGCTGCTGCTGCTATAGAACTATCTAAGTCAGAGATTGCAAAATTTGAACAGCTATGGGGACTAGCAGTTAATGTCAATGAAGAGTATGCTTTGAGAGACTCAGAGAACAGAGTTCTTATGGTGTACAGAGCGAATGCCTATTCCTGAATTCTAGTGAACGCTCACATCTGAAATCTTTTTATATAAAATATTTCAGTTTTTAAATGTTGGCAATTAATTCAACATTAAAAGGACCCATTGTATTGGCTAAATAAAACATATCCAATGGCCGAAATCGGTCCTCAGGCCACCTTTGAGACCTCTGGTCCAGAGGGATACCACTGCTATTTTCTTCCATAATCTCACGTGTTCTTTATTATTGGTGTCACGTTTGTTTCATCTTTTCTTCCTCTCTTCTAAATGGCCTTAAATTCACATTTTTTCTTCTTCTTCATTTCTCAATAAAATAGGAAACATTAAAGATATTTCTTATTAACAACCGTCCTTCAGAAAGTTTAAAAAATAAAAAGCAAATCTTCCTTTTATAATGGGACAACATAGTTATATGGTACAGACTTTGGAGCAGAGGAGCAGCAGGGTTAGAAGGAAATTTGAAATGAGAGCCAGGTGGCCTGCTTTCTCTCCTGAGAGCCTCAAATGACCTTGCACAAGTTGCTCAACTCTACACTCATCCTGTCTTCTTCTGGAATGCTCTTTCTGCCTTCCTGTTTAAAGGGGCCCTTGTCCTACCGAACCCAGGCCTAGGGCCTCTTGCATCCAGGTTTGGAGAAAGCTTAAGTTCTCTGGCACACTGAAGAGCAGTCCCTTGTGGTGGATGTGGATGGGTTTTACATTGAGCATCTGTGCCCCTTGCTTAGGTCAGTGAAGCCATGATTTTCCTTTGGGAAATGACCTTTCCTTCTTTGGATGCAGGACAGGTATCAATGAATGGATCCTGCCCTCCCCTGGCCTTGGAGCTGTGCTTGGGCTATCAAGAGAGAATGGTTTCCCACACAGACAAGTGGGCACCAAAAGAAAAGAGCACATTTGTTGGACAGGCAGAGCTAACTGGTGACCACTATAACCAACACTGAGTGATGTGAATTTGGGGAAAAGGAAGTGTGCAGAGAAGCCCTGAACTAGGTCCCTCATGCTGCAGATGAGGAAGTTGAAGCTTGGAGGTGTTGGGTGATGACCAGCCAAAGACATCAAAGATGGGGGTTGCAGTCTGTCATCAGCTTCTGATGTAACTTATGAGACTTGGGCCATATTGGTTTGTCAGTCCCAAACCTCAGTTGCCTTATCTGCAAAGTGATCACAGTGGTTTCTGACCGATAAATGTTCTGAGAACGAATAAGGTCTTATCTTCAAAGTACACTGTGCCTTGAAAGTACAAAATGTAACTAGTGAACAGATACCCTGAAGGGTTCACATCCGCTAAAATCAGGCAACACAAAGCCTTGAATATACATGAGGCCTCCCTTTCATCTCGAATTATGTAACATATCACAGTATCATAACATATGCCTAATTCAGCTTCCTGAGCTGATAAGATTGCTCTAGAGAAGTTTCCAGTTTTTGATTTCTACCATAGAGAAGTGGCATAGTATGGTGGATGAGAGTGGGCTGACAGACCTGGGTTTTAACTCTGAGCTTGTCACTTTCTCATGTGACCTATGGCACATTACTTTAATTCTCTGCATATCAGTTTTCTCAACTGTAAATGAATAGTTTACGTCCGTCAACAGTTACATCAGTTTTCTCATCTGTACCTGAATAGTTGCAGGTTTCACAACATGGATGAACATGGAAGGAGATCAGGAAAGCAAATGCTTAGGACACAGGGAACTCAGTGGTACAAATGAAGCTCTAAGTCAATGCTAACCAAAGAGGATGATGATAAAATAATAGTACTAGTATGGTATCATGGTGGTATTGTTCATGAGTGGGGTAAGTTCTTGGCTACATAATGGTTTTTAGTGGGTAGGAGGAAGGACAAAGGTGAGCATATCACAGAGAATCTGGCTCAAGTGGGTCATCTGCTTTCCTCCATGCTGTGCAGGCAAGTCCTACAAGACCAACTGTTAGATGCAGTGGGATCACCCAGCCTTGTACTGCTTGCATAGAGAAAATCACCTTTCTAGTAAAGGGAGTGGCAGTAGAGGGAAGGCGAAGGGAAACAAGACAGGATCAAGGGTTGGCCTCGTGGTGGTTCTTCTTTTCTGTGAGTTTACGTGTCAGTTCTTCCTGAAGAACTGCCTCTGCTCAGGAAGAGCTGCTCCTGCTCTCTCTCTGTCATAGTATCCTGTGCTTTTTCCCTGAATCTCATCACAAAATAAATATTTATTTGTCTAGTTACTTTGTAACTATATGTCTCCTCCATCAGACTCTGAGTTCCACAAGAGCAGAGACTATTTCTGTCTCATTTTCCACTGAATTCTTGCTACCTACCTGAATCCTTGAATTTTGGAGGCTCTCAATGAATATTTGTAGAATAAATGAAAACATGCATTTGTCATGGGCTTTCTGTTTCTTCATATATCTGGGAACCTGAAGAAGCAAGTTGGATCAAGTCTGTGACAAAACTGCCCCTGCTTATCAAAAGTTGTTACTGCTTTGGTAGTCCTGGCTGAACTCAACTCTTCTCTCTCTAGAAGAAATTTCCAGATGAGGCAGAGATCAAATACACAACAATTTTCTCATTTGGTGTAATGCAAACTCATTCTACCTGAGTCAACAGTCACATGCAGGCTTCATCCATATCTATGAAGTCAGGGATTTATTCAATCCATATCTACTAAGTCAGTCAGGGGTTTATTCAACAGGCTTTAGGAATTCAGTCAAGTGTTAGGCAGACAAGGCCAGGCACAGTGACTCATGGTGTAATCCCAGCATTTTGGGAGGCTGAGGTGGGTGGATCATGAGGTCAGGAGTTCGAGACCAGTCTGGCCAACATAGTGAAACCCTGTCTCTACTAAAAATACAAAAAAATTAGCTGGCCGTGGTGGTGGGTGCCTGTAATCCCAGCTACTTGGGAGGCTGAGGCAGGAGAATCACTTGAACCTGGGAGAGGGACGCCGCAGTGAGCCGAGATCATGCCATTGCACTCCAGCCTGGGCAACAGTGCGAGACTGTCTCAAAAAAAAAAAAAAAGAAAAGAAAAGAAAAGAAAAGAAAAAAATAGAGCTAGGCAGACAAGTCCCCTGAGTTCAAGAGTTTACATTCTAATGGAGGAAACCAAAATTAAAATTAAGAAGAAGCAAAGATAATTTTAGGTAATGAAAGGAGCCTTGTTGAAAATAACACCTGGTAATGTGATACATGTGATAGTGACTGAATGGTAGAAGGAACAACATAGATTTGGGTGCTCAGGGAAGGCCTGCGAGATGTCTGTTGAAATGAAGCCTGAATGACAAAGGAAACCTGCCATATGAAGATCTGGGCGAAGAGCATTCCAGGTAGAGGAAGAAGTAAATGCCCTAAGGGATGAGCTTGTTACGTTTGAGGAACAGAAACGAGGCATGTTGGGTATTTGTGGAGTGGAATGAGGTAATTCAGACAGGAGGAGAGGCTAGATTCTGTATGGCACTGCTGGTATTAGTAAGGCATTTCTTTTTCTTTTTCTTTTTTTTTTGAGACGGAGTCTTGCTGTCTTGCTGTGTCACCCAGGCTAGAGTGCAGTGGTGCAAATCTTGGCTCACTGCAACCTTTGCACCCTAGGTTTAAGCAGTCCCCTGCCTCAGCTCCCGAGTAGCTGGGACTACAGGTGCACCACCGTACCCAGCTAATTTTTTATGTTTTAGTAGAGATGGGCTTTCACCAATTTGGCCAGGATGGTCTTGATCTCCTGAGCTCGTGATCTGTCCACCTTGGCCTCCCAAAGTGCTGGGATTACAGGCGTGAGCCGCCGCGCCCGGCCAGGCATTTTATTTCCTAAGTGCGATGGAAGATGGAGGGGTTTGGCAGGGGAGAATGGGTTACCAGGAATCAATAATAAAAGCAGGTCTGTTTTGGTAATCCAGGCAAGAGATGGAGGAAGAGTTTGGACTAGAAGAGCAGCCGTGGATGTGGAGACATGTGGCTCAACCTGCTGATGGATTGGATATGAGGAAAAAGGTGGGATGAACAAAAATTGTTAGAGGTGTGTGCGTGAACCGGGGTGAGTAATGGTACTATTTACTCATTTCAGGAAGAATAGGAAAGAAATAGGTTTCTGGGGAAGAAACCCCCACAAGGTTCTGTTTTATGTCAAGTTTGAGATATTTATTAGATAGTCATTTGAAGATATTAAGGTGGAGTTGGCTATACAAGCTTCAAGCTCAATGGAGAGGTCTAGGGCTGGAAAGGGAGCTGTGGTATTATCAGGGTAATGACGGTGCTTAATTCCATGGTTCTGAATGAGATCATTGATGGAGGGTGTGCAGATCAAAAGTGGAAGGAAGGGAGGAGAACACCTGGAATATAGAACCATGTAATCTGTGCTGATTTATTTTATTTTAGTATCTGGATCATGCTGATCATTTCTTCAATTCCTCACCATACCTTGCATTTGTACTTCTGGAGTCATATGTTTTTATTAGTTGGGCATTTGGTATAAAAATTGTTACTGTAAGCTATCCGTAATCACATTCTAGAAATCAGTTGGTGGGTAACAGATGCACATATGACCACAAGAAATGCCAAAAACCACTTCCCATGGTTGTTCCTCTTGCATGTACATATCTATTTTTAACACTCATGATTGTAAGGCAGAGCTCTTGTCACTTGAGGGGACTGTGTTTCCCAGTGGAGATTCAAGGCCACTGGACACAGAGAGTGGCATCCCATGGGCCAGCATTTACTGCTGCTGGTTTGTTAACAGAACTCAGACCTCACAGACATTAGGTTGCTTGATGGGTATGTGCTAGGGGTAGCGAAGGGGAAGGTAAGTGATTGCAGAAAAGCAATTCTATAGTTCTGAGGATTTCCTAACATGTCAAAATTTCTCAGAAAGCTTTGCTAATTTAGGACTTTTTGTCTAATTATCGGAAGTATTTACTCATCTCTTTCCTAAGAGCCTGTGCTCAGTCAGCTCTCTCCTAAGTGGAGTTGATTCTTTTCTAACATGTGATGGGTTTTGACTCAATAATGTGAGAGAGGAAACTTGAAAGTTCAAACCCTGACAGCTCCCTGCTGATGCGCAGGAGCTGTATTTACATGGCTCCCAAATACCCAATAGGAAAACTATTGCTTAACAAGTGGCTTGTACTAGCTACAAATAAATGGTTTATTTAAGGGGTCAAAATCAGCTACTTCAGCTTAGTGCCATTGCTTTAAAGAAGGACTGTTTTGTAGCCAGAGGCCCTTGGGTTGAATCCAGCTTTAAAAGTTACTTGTTCTAGTACCATAGGAAAGTCACATTTTTCTGTCTTTAGTTTCATCATTTGTAAAATGGGTGTTATTGTCATAGCCACCCCAGAGTCCTATGAGGAGTGAAATGTTGCTCTCTAAACCACTAAGTGTGAAATAAACTCTTAGATAGGAGAAATCCCATTTTTCCATTTTGTTCAGAACTTTTGGAAGGGAGGGAAACTTTAGAAAAAATATTCTCATCTCCAGGGTTCTCCTGAGTTCATAAATTCTCAACCACAGGGGGACTGGGTTTTACTGGTCATGTCTCACCCTACCAGGCAGGATGTGGGTGAATATAAATCTATATCATGATGACTCAAAATGGCCCATTAAGAACTCACTGGTCTTGGTCATATCAGATGAGGAAGCATTGAGCATCTTTTGGCCTGTGTCATACAAAACCATATTCCCTTTCATACTTCAGTGTTCTGTACTTTATCTGACTCACTACCCGACACCCTTTCTAGCTCTACTTATAGGAGGTTTTAATGCTCCCTTCTTCAAAGTTAGACTCATGGAAGGAGTCAATTAAACAATATTTATTGAATTTAAAATGCACAAATCATGGGTGCTAGCAATTACAATTTAGGGGGTTTTACTGCAAACAGACTCACAAAAGCACTCAAAGATACATGGGCAAGACACCACAGTGTGATACTAAAGAACTAAAAACAATCTAAATCCTAGGAGATTAAATAAATTATGGTACTTGCAAACAATGGAATATTATGCAATCTTCATAAATAATAAGATAGATACATATTTTCTGACATGGGAACATATCTTAGGTATATTACTGTATACAAACCAAACTGCAGAACATTTATAAAATGATTCCATTTGTGTAAAATAAAATATCAATACATCTATCTGTATCTGTATAAACATTTTGTTAAAGATATGTAAAGAACTATTAAAGATAGTTACTTAGGGACTGAGGGTAGAGGAATATTTTCACCTTCAGTTTTTTTACTTCTGCCATGTTCATGGGTTTTTACATATGTAAATCAAAATTAGTTAAAACTAGGTCAGCTTCATGGAAGGTTTAGAAGTCTCTAATGCCCCTTTCCGAGACAACAGAATGAGAACTTGTATTACTTAGGATTTCTTGGTTGCAAGTGAAAACAACCAAACAAACAAAGCAGCTTAAGCTACCCATACAGGAACCCCTTTCATAAGAGAACATGGGTATCCAATGAACTCCAGGGCAGAAAGCACTCCCTGGCCTCAGAAGTATCCGGAAGTGGGAAAGCCATTGTGAACTCAGGGCACATCCTCCATCTCTTGCCTCTGTTTCTCTCTGTATTTGTGTCTCATTCTTACTGTTTGTAGACTCACTTTTTTTCTGCTCCCCAGTCCTCATGGCAGAACCTGGGACCCCATGGCTCTCAAATCCCCATGTTACAAGTCTAGTCAAGTGGAGAGATGAAATCACTTGATTCCAGATTCTTGATCCTAATTTCAAGTTCTCAGAGAAAAGTCTCTGATTAGCTCAGCTTGTGTCCAGTGTCCAGCCCTGTTCAACCAATGGTGGCCAGTAAGATGGGGTCTTGTCATAACTTTTGACTGCTGAGGGCCCATTCAGGCTGAGGGCAAAGAAAGTTAATGTGGAAGACCCTCCAAAGCATCTCAAAACTAAGGCTATTTGATGCCTTTGTCTAACTCCAGGGATGCTGGATTGCTAGGTTACAGATGATGCTATTTTTAATTACCAACTCACTAATTTACTCCTTTTTGTCATGTCACTGATTTATTTTGCTATGAAAACTCACATTGGGGAATGTGTAGCAAAGATATACTGGATATAAAAAAGAACATTGATATGGTTTGGCTGTGTCCCCACCCAAATCTCATCTTGAGTTGTAACTCCCCCAATTCCATGTGTCATGGGAGAAACCCAGTGGGAGGTGATTGAAATACGGAGGCAATTTTTCCCTGTGTTGTTCTCATGATAGTGAATGAGTGTTACAAGATCTGATGGTTTTATAAACAGGAGTTTCCCTTCACGAGCTCTCTTATTTTGCCTGCTGCCATCCATGTAAGACGTGACTTGCTTCTCCTTGTCTTCTGCCATGACTGTGAGGCTTCCCTAGCCACGTGGAACTGTAAGTCCATTAAACCTCTTGCTTTTGTAAATTTCCCAGTCTTTGGTATGTCTTTATCAGCAGTGTGAAAACGGATTAATAAAAACATTTTGAGGGTTATAAAGTACTTACTTTAGTTATATTTAGTAGTTTGATAATGTTAGTGGCTAAACAATTTACCGTTTGGACTGCCACATGTTGACTGAGACAACTCAACTATCACAGGTTGGGAAGTGTTTAAATAAAAAAGATAATCCACTATGATCAAGTGGGTTTCATACTAGGTATGCAGGGTTGGTTTAACATATGCAAGTCGATAAATATGATACACCACATAAACAGAATTAAAAACAAAAACCACATGATCATCTCAATAGATACAGAAAAAGCATTCAACAAAATGTGGCATACCTTTATGATTAACTCTCAGCAAAACTGGCATACAAGGAACATACCTCTATGTAATAAAACTCATCTATGACAAACCCACAACCAACATAATACTGAACGACGAAAAGCTGAAAGCATTCCCTCTGAGAGCTGAAATAAGACAAGGATGACCATTCTCACCACTCCTCTTCAACATAGTACTGGAAGTCCTAGTCAGAGCAATAAGACAAGAGAAAGAAATAAAAGGCATCCAAATCAGTAAAGAGGAAGTCAAACTGTCACTGTTTGCTGATGATATGATCGTTTACCTTAAAACCCTAAAGACTCCTACAGAGAGCTCCTAGAATGGACAAAATAATTCAGCAAAGTTTCTGGATACAGGATTAATGTGCAAAAGTCAGTAGCTCTTCTATAAACCAACGGGTGACCAAGTGGAGAATCAAATCAAGAACTCAATTCCTTTTACAATAGTTGTAAAAAAATAAAATACTTAGGAATATACCTAACAAAGGAAGTGAAAGGCCCTTACAAGGAAAACTACAAAACACTGCTAAAAGAAATCATAGACAACACAAACAAAAGGAAAGACATCCCATGCTAATGGATGGGTAGAATCGATATTGTGAATATGACCATACTGCCAAAAGCAATCTACAAATTCAACACAATCCCCATCAAAATACCACCATCATTCTTCACAGAATTAGAAAAAAAATTCTAAAATTCACATGGAATAAAAAAATCCCACATAGCCAAAGCAAGACTAAGCAAAAATAACAAATCTGGAGGCAAACTACCTGATTTCAAACCGTGCTATAAGGCCATCATCACCAAAACAGCATGGTACTGGTATAAGAATAGGCACATAGACCAATGGAACAGAATAGAGAACCCAGAAATAAACCCAGATACTTACATCCAACTGATCTTCAACAAGGAAACACAAGCATAAAGCAGGAGAAAGGACACCCTTTTCAACAAATGGTGCTGGGATAATATTCTAGACACATGTATGGGAATGAAACTGAATACTCAACTCTCACCTTATACAAAAATCAACTTAAGATGGATTAAGGACTCAAATCTAAGACCTGAAACTATAAAAATTCTAGAAGATAACCTTGGGAAAACCCTTCTAGATATTGGCTTAGGCAAGGATTTCATGACCAAGAACCCAAAAGTAAATGCAATAAAACAAAGATAAATAACTGGGACTTAATTAAACTAAAGAGTTTTTGCACAGCAAAAGGAGCAGTAAGTAGAGTAAACAGATAGCCCATAGAGTGGGAGAAAATCTTCATAATCTATACATCTGACAAAGGACTAATATCTAGAATCTGCAACAAACTTAAATAAATCAGTAAGAAAAAAACAATCGCATCAAAAGTGGGCTAAGGACGTGAATAGACAGTTCTCAAAAGGAGATATACAAATGGCCAACAAACAAAAAATTTCTAAACATCACTAATGATCAGGGAAATGCAAATCAAAACCACAATGTGATACCACCTTACTCCTACAAGAATGACCGTAATCAAAAAATGAAATAACAGTAGATGTTGGCGTGGATGTGGTGAACAGGGAACACTTTCACACTGCTGGTGGGAATGTAAACTAGTACAGCCACTGTGGAAAACAGTGTGGAGATTCCTTAAAGAACTAAAGGTAGAACTGCCATTTGATCCAGCAATCCCATTACTGGGTATCTACCCAGAGGAAAAGAAGTCATTATTTGAAAAATATGCTTGCATACACATGTTTGTAACAGCACAATTCACCATTGCAAAATTGTGGAACCAACCCAAATGCCCATCAATCAACAAGTGGATAAAGAAACTGTGGTATATATGTATGACGGAATACTACTCAGCCATAAAAAGGAATGAATTAATGGCATTTGCAGCAACCTGAATGAGATTGAAGATTATTATTCTAAGTGAAGTAATTGAGGAATGAAAAGCCAAACATCGTATGTTCTCACTGATATGTGGGAGCTAAGCTATAAGGACACAATGGCATAAGAATGATACAATGGACTTTGGGGACTTGTGGGGAGAGGTGGGAAGGGGGTGAGGGATAAAAGACTACAAATATGGTGCAATGTATGATGCTTGGTGATGGGTGCACCAAAATCTCACAAATCACCACTAAAGAACTTACTCAGTAACCAAATATCAACTGTGCCCCAATAACCTATGGAAAAATAAAAATAAATTTAAAAAATGAAATTTTAAGAAAGGGACTCTTTATGTCACCAGATTGAAGATTCTCATCTTCAATAAATTTATGTACCAGGAACTGACTAAATGATTATTGTTCAAATATATTTTTAAGATATGTCATATGAAAAATGAAATACTGTAAGTATCCTACATAGAAGTTGTATATCTATAGCCTTCCTTTCTTCTATCCCGCTAGTATTTATAAAGTATCTACTATATATAGCTCAAGCACTCTGCTAGGCATGAGAATTAAAGCATGATGATAGTACTTGTGTGATCTCAAGAACTTCACAGTCTAGTGGAGGAGACATTTATGTAAATGAAAAACAGCAATATCATGTGTTAATAGAGATAAATACATGTAAGACGATAGGGCTCAGAGGATAAGTGGAAGAAATGAGCCTTACATAGGGTAGAGAATATCTCTACCTTTATCAAAGGATGAGGAGGAAATGGTGAATGTAGTGTCAGAAATAGTGAACATACAGAATGCCTTACAAACACCAAAATGAAGGAGTAGTCAACAAATGTAGTTTTCTATACACCTATTTTTGAGCTTCAAGATGGTCTCTTATTTGTACACGAATTAAAAAATAGCTAGCTCATTTAATTCCTTATTCAACTCAGTTTCATGAGGGCAAGGCCCATGGTCTTCTAGTTTATACCATGTTCCCGATATCTGCACCATGTCTAGTGTATCATAGGTACTCACTAAGCATTTTTTAAAATGAATATATTTATGGAATGGAAACAAATACACAAAAAAGTTCACAGACCATAAGTGTACCACATGATAAATTTTCATGAACTGAATGCTACCAACAAGATCAAGAAATTATGGAATTACTGGGTCATGAGTAAATTCCCAATGCATACATTTGACATTAGTAGGAATTGTTAGTTTTCTGAAGTCGTTATACCAATTTACATTCTTCTCAGTAGTAGATAAGAGTTTCAGTTGCTCCTCATGCTTTCCAGCAGCTTGGAATTATAGGTCTTTTAAATTGCAGCCGTTTTGCTAGAGCTGTAGTGGGATTTCTTTTTTTATTTTATTTTATTTTATTTTATATTTATTTTTATTATTATACTTTGAGTCCTAGGGTACATGTGCATAACGTGCAGGTTTGTTACATATGAATACTTGTGCCATGTTGGTGTGCTGCAGCCATCAACTCATCAGCACCCATCAACTCGTCATTTACATCAGGTATAACTCCCAGTGCAATCCCTCCCCGCTCCCCGCTCCCCATGATAGGCCCCGGTGTGTGATGTTCCCCAGCTGTAGTGGGATTTCAACAGGGATTTCATTGTGGCTTTAATTTGCATTTCTCTAATGGATAATGATCTCAAGCCTATTCATATGTTTTTTGTAACTTGAACATCCTCTTTTGTGAAGTGCCCTTTAAATATTTGCCCATTCTTCCCTTTAATTGGGTTATTGATCTTTAATTCCTATGACTTGAAGGGGCAGGGTTCCACATATATTTTGGATATAAATCCTTTGTCAGGTATAGGTGTTGCAAACATATTCTCCCATTCTGTGGCTTTTCTTCACTCTCTTAATGGAGGTGTTTGATAAACAAAAGTTCTTATTTTAATGTGATCCATTTAATCAATTTTTCTTTTTTTGAGACAGAGTCTCACTCTGTTCCCAGGCTGGAGTACAGTGGTGCAATCTCAGCTCACTGCAACCTCCACCTCCCAGGTTCAAGGGATTCTCCTGTCTCAGCCCCATGAGTAGATGAGTAGCTGGGACTACAGGTGCGCACCACCACACCCAGTTAATTTTTGTATTTTTAGTAGAGACGGGGTTTCAGCATGTTAGCCAGGATGGTCTTGATCTCCTGACCTTGTGATCCACCTACCTCAGCCTCCCAAAGTGCTGGTGTGAGCCACCACGCCCAACCAATCTTTTTTTCCACGCCCAACCAATCTTTTTTTTACAGCACTTTAATATTTCTTGTGTCTTGTTTAAAAATCTTTAAATATCTTCGTGATATTCTCCTATGTTTTCTTATAGACACTTTATTTCACCTTTCAACTTAGATCTATACATAACTGGAATTGACTTTTGTGCATATGGGGTCCAATTCAATTTTTTTCAAATGAATTTCCAGTTGTCCCAGCACCATGTATTGAAAAGGCTATGCTTTGTCCTAATTCAAGCGATTCTGTATGCGTGGGCTTGTTCCTATATTCTCTATCTTATTCTACTGTTAATTTGTCTAGTCTAATGCCAATACCACAATGTTTTAATTATTGTAGCTTTTACAGTAAATCTTGCTATCCAACTTTGTTCTTCAATTCCCATGGCATTGATGGTCATTTGCATTTCCATTTAAATTTTATAATCTTGTTGTCAATTCCCATGAGAATAACCTTCTGGGATTTTGATTGAGATTGCCTTCTTCAAGATGAACTATTGAATCAATAGAGTAATTGGGAGAGAACTGATATCTTTATATATTAAATCTTCTAATTGCTGAACATGCAGTATGTTTCCATTTATTTAACATCAGTTTTACTTTCTCCAAAAATTGTAGGCATTTTTTTTGTGTGTGTAGAAACTTTGCCCATCCTTTATTAGATTTATTCTTAGGTATGTGATATTTTATTTTCTGCTATTGTAAACGTTATTCCTTTTAATTTTCTTTTCTACCTGCTTAGTGCTGGCTTAATATTTAATTGATTAAATCAAACAACTAATCAACTGAACTGAGAAATGGTAAAACTAGTTATTTGGTATCATTTACACAAAAATAAAGTAGTTAAAATTCTTAGAACAGAATATAGAAAACTAAGTATGTGAGGTGGATATTACTCAGAATGAGAACACAGGTAGAGAATTGAGAGCAGAGGATAGGCCTCCTCCTTCCCTTCTACTTCTAATCACTAGACCAGGGATTTTCATTAGTCAAACCATCTGGCCCACAGATGGATTTGTTTGATTGTCATGATTTTTTTTTTTTTTAATAAATTGAGTCAACATGGAACAATCGAGAGATTTCAAATAAAAATATAGCTGTCGAGATTTTCTTAAAAAATCAGAAATCTGACCCACTGGGCTACAATTCCTTTATGGCCACATTAGGCTGAAGCTGAGTGGAACAGTGGCAGGCTGGGTCTCTAGTATCACCACTGTCTTTGTGACATATTGTCTCTTGGACTGGGTTTATTTAATTCCCAGCCTAGCTTTATCTGAAAAGTCCTTAAAAGAGTTATTGAAACAAAATGTTTTCACTTTCTCACCTCCTGTTTCTTCCTGATTCCTCTCCAGCGGATCTGCTCTCTTCAAAGTCTTTGCTGACTGAAATCTTGCCAAATATTGGGCAATTCTTTGTCTTTGTTGTAGTCAGTTTCTTGGTATGATATTTGCCAAGGTTGACTATATGCCCCTTCTTGAAACTTTAATCTTGAAAACTTCCATGATGCCACAGTCCTTTGTTTCCCTTCTACCTTACCAATTATCCTTTGGTTTCTCTTTCTTGTTCTTACTCTTCTGGAGCTTCTAAATGTTGTGCTCCAGAGCTTTGGCCTCAACCTTTTCTATCTTCTCTCTCTGCCTTCTCTCTGGATAGGCTTGTCCAGTTTCATTGCTTTAAATACCAACTGTTGATGATTCCTAAATCTGTCTCTCTCTCTTTTGACCTTGCTCCTGAACTCTGTCTAGATCTGAAAACCTAGTTGCTTACTGGGAATCTTCATCTGAATGTCCAATAGGCATTTCAAACTTAATCTGTCCAAAACAGGACTTTTGATACTCCTTCCCAACCAGCCTTCCCCAGTGTTTTTCATCTCAGCGAATGGAATCACCACCATGTGTGCTCAGGTCAAAACCCTGGACATCTTTGATTTCTATTTTCCTATTAAACTTCTACCCAATTTATTCACCAGTCTTGTGGCTTTCCAAAATACATCCCAAATAGTTCTTAGCATCTCCACTGTCTCAGTGCTCCTCTTAACCACTAGTATCTCTTTCCTTCCAGATGGCCCCCCACTGCTTCCTCTCTTGCTTCCCCATGGTCCATTATCCATGAAGCTGCCAGAATATTTTAAAGATGCATGTTCTGTTTTCAAAAAACCTTCCAGTGGCTGCCCATTACATTTAGCATCTGTCTTAGTCTGTTTTGGCTAATTTAATAACTTAGACTGGATAATTTATAAACAACAGAAATTTATTGCCCACAGTTCTGGAGTCTGGGAAGTCCAAAATCAAGGTGCTGGCAGATTTGGTGTCTGGTGAGGGATTGATCTCTGCTTTATAGATGGCACCTTCTGGCTACATTCTCACACGGTAGAGGTGGAGAACAAGCTCCCTTGGGCCTCTTTAATAAAGATGCTAATCCCATTCACAAAGGCTCTACCCTCAATGACCTAATCACCTCCTGCAGGCCCCACCTGTTAATGCTCTTACATTGGGGATTATGCTATTATGTAAGGGATTATGAATTTTAGGAGGTGCAAGCATTCAGACCGTAGCTGCATTCAAAAACCTCATCCTGAAAGGAAAAGCCCTATGTGATTGGGCTGCTGCCTACCTCTACACTTTTTGTACCACTCCCTACTTTAACTACTATGCACCAGCTATATGAGCCTTCTTTCAATTCCTGAAAAATCGCAAGTTTTTTTCTTCCTCAGTACCTTTGCAGGGGTGCTCTCTGTCTGGAGTCTCTTTGTCTAGGTGCTTGCACACCTGGCTCTTCATTAATATCCAGGCCTCATCTTAAATGTTACATTCGGCAAGAGGCCTTTCCTGACCACCCTATTGAAAGTGGTCACCAGCCATTCACTATTACTGCTTTCTTCTTCTTCTTTCTTCTTTCCTCTTCCTTCTTCCTTCTTTTCTTCTTCCTCCTTCCTCCTCCCGCCCTCCCTCCCCTTCTTCTTTTTTCTCCTCCTCCTCCTTCTCTCTTCCTTCTTCCTTCTTTCTTTTCTTCCTCTGCCTTCCTCCTCCTTCCTCTTTCCTCTCTCCCCTTCTTTTCTTTTTCTTCTTCTTCTTCCTCTTCCTCTTCCTCTTGTTTCTCTCTTCCTTCTTCCTTCTCCTGTTAAGACAGAGTCTCACTCTATTGCCTGGGCTGGAGTGCAGTGAGGCAGTGAGTGGCCTACTCATGGCTCACTGCAGCCTCAACCTCCTGGGCTCAGGTGGTCCTCCCACCTCCACCTCCTTAGTAGCTGGGGCTAAAGGCATGTACCACCACACCCAGCTAATTTTTTTTTTTTTTTTTTTGTGGTGGGTTTTTGCCATATTACTCAGGCTGGTCTTAAACTCTTGGGCTCAAGCAATCCACCTGCCTTGGCCTCCAAAAGTGCTGCAATTACAGGTATATGCAAATAGTATGCAATAGTTCATACTATTGCAGTTGGCCGAGCCTTCTGTTTAGTAACCTGCATATCAGTTATCATTTGGCTTTCCTTTTTTACTATTATTTGCCTTTTCCCTCAGAATTTAGCTATAGAAGGGGAGAGTCTTCATCAGGCTGACCGCTCCATCTCTACTATCTATGAAAATGCCTAATACAGGGTAGGAGCTTGATTACTGTTGGCTGAATGAATGAGTGCAAACATTGGGAATGAAGATTCCTGATGGATTCTTGTTGTCCCGTATTGTCAAACTTTCCCCACACCTTGTGCTATTTCTGCTGACAAGTGAGCTGTTTAAATGAGATTGAGGATATATGGCATTAACGCAAAAATTAATTAATTTAAAACATTTATTGGGAAACAAAGATATGTAGAAAGTGAAACATTTCGGTTATTGTGTGTCATATATATGGTCATGCTGGTTTAAAATATTGACAAAATATAGTATTACAATGCCAAGAAGAGAAATGTAGTCTGGATCCCCTGAATTAGATATAACTCAATAATACTCCTAAGGAAGGTTGGGATGTATGTAGAGATCTTTTTATTTCAACCAGGTGTCCTCTTCTACCTTATCTGAAAAAATACTCATATTTTTGTTTACCACATTATCTGATTTCACTAATAATAATTATACTGAAAATGAAATTCAACTTACATTGTTCACCATTACAAAAGTCTGTAGAAATATCTTTTGATGAGATACCATCTCACGCCAGTCAGAATGGCATTATTAAAAAGTCAAGAAACAACAGGTGCTGGCAAGGTTGCAGAGAAGTAGGAATGTTTTTACATTGTTGGTGGGAATGTAAATTAGTTCAACCATGTGGAAGACAGTGTGGCAACTCCTCAAAGATTTAGAACAGGGAATACCATTTGACCTAGCAATCCCATTACTGGGTATATACCCAAAGGAATATAAATCATTCTATTATAATGATACATGCATGTGTATGTTCATTGTAGTACTATTCACAATAGCAAAGACAGGGAATCAACCCAAATGCCCATCAATGATAGACTAGATAAAGAAAATGTGGTATATATACACCATGAAATATTATGCAGCCATAAAAAGGAATGAGATCATGTCCTTTGCAGGGACATGGATGAAACTGGAAGCCATTATCATCAGCAAACTAATGCAGGAACAAAAACCAAACACTGCATGTTTTCACTCATAAGTGAGAGCTGAACAATAAGAACACATGGACACAGGGAGGGGAACGACACACCCTGGGGCCTGCTGGGGGAGGGCACGGTGGGGAGATCATTAGGAAAAATAGCTAATGCATGCTGGGCTTAATACCTAGATGATGGGTTGATAGGTGCAGCAAACCACGATGGCACACATTTACCTAGGTAACAAACCTGTACATCCTGCACATGTACCCTGGAGCTCAAAATAAAGAAATATCTTCTGATTATATTTGTAGGGCTCTTTTTCTTTTTTTTTTTTTTTCCTTTTTTTCCTTTTTTTTTTTTTTTTGAGATGGAGTCTTGATCTGTCACGCAGGCTGGAGTGCAGTGGTGAGATCTCGGCTCACCGCAACCTCCGCCTCCTGGGTTCAAGCGATTCTCCTGCCTCAGCCTCCTGAGTAGCTGGGATTACAGGCATATGCCACCACACCCAGTTAATTTTTGTATTTTTAGGAGAGTCAGAGTTTCACCATGTTGGCCAGGCTGGTCTCGAACTCCTGACCTCAGGTGATCCTCCCACTTCAGCCTCCCAGACTGCTGGGATTATAGGCATGAGCCACCACACCTGGCCATACTTGTAGTTTTCACTACAAGTGAAAATACTGGATCCCAGTATTTTATGCATTTCCAAATCAATGGTCATAACAGACTGAATATTACCTTTGCCAAGTGTGCCAGTGAGAAGTCTTCCTGAAGATAAATAACTATATTAAGGACAAACATCACCAGAAAGGTATTATCCCTGTATTCATGTACTTAAATACAGGGCAAACTTTGCAGCCTTTATTTTAAGCACACTGCTATATGTCTTGGTGGTTTATTTGTTTAAAAATTTAGAAGTCAGAAATTCTCTCCATTCTGCTAGTCTTTCTCTAGCTGTAACTTCTTATCCAGGGGAGATTTTTCTTTCTATTTAAACAATTTGTGGAGATTTGAGTACTTTCTTGTTGACTACATTTAGATGAGTTGTTTTATCTCAGCCAAAAGCTCCTTTCCGTTCCTATATGGAGCTTTCTAAACAGACTTCACATAAACTACTCTTGCAGCTTTTTGGGTTGCTGAAAGGACTAAGATGAGGTCTGCTTATTTTAGGAAGCAAACCAACATGAAGGGAAATTTGCAAGGACCATAACAAGGTTGGATGGCTACTTGCTGGGTGTAATTTTCTTTGAGCTATTTTATAAAGATGATTAATGACAGCATGTGCCTAATCACATGAGTTTCAGAGTCCAGCTGTCTGGGAGTGAGAGGTAGAGGGATATTAGTCAGCTCTATGTGAAATGTGATATCCAGGGTGAGAACTATTCTCTATCCTTTCCACTCTCATCCCCCCACTGGTGCTTTTGATCCTAGGCTCTGAATAATTCCTGCTCTCCAGTATTGTCAGGCTTTCCTCCACTCCTGGATTCTTTCCCTCTGCTGACAAATGAGCTCAAATCACCCCCCTTTAAATGGCATTGAGGATATATGGCATTAATTCAATAATTAATTTAACAATATTTATGGAGGAGCAAAGCAATTCTAGGCTTTGTAGATACAGGAGTAGACAAGACAGTCAAGATTGCTGTTCTCAGTAAAGTTACATTCTAAGGTGAAGGGGGCTGATGGTGGCGAAGACAATAAACAAATAAATGAATGAGAAGCATGGATGTTAGCATCAAGCACTATGTGGAAAATGAAGAGGGTGATGGGATTGATTGATAGTAATTGATGGGGCATGGGGAAGACTGCTCTAGATTAACCTGGTATTTGTGTGGAAGTCTGGTGGGATCCACAAAGTCTGTTCCCTTCTCTCATCTTCCATCTTCTATAGCATCTCTATCTATTCAGGGCCAAACTTCTAGGAAGTATGGTTTGATCTACCGGAACCTGAATCCCTGCCACCCACTGATTCCTTTACGTTACAGTCTGGCATCACTAAAACGACTCCAAGGTTTCCTCATAACTATTATGTAAGCCTGGCTTTTGTGGCTCAGACTATATCCTCAGTGCTATTCTCATTGAATTTTTGTAACAGTCTAGTAAGGCAGGTACTAATATTATCCTTACTTTTCATTTTACTTATGCAGCCCAGAGACATTACATAACTTGCCAAGCTGTAAGTGGAGGAAAGTGCATCCTTTACCACTGGGCCAGCTGCCTTTCCAACCTCATGATTTTCCAGGAAGTGTAGCCCTAGAACACCCCAAACTCCCATAGCTAGCTAATAATCCCTCTGTCAAGTTTTTTCTGAAACTCCCTACCCAACCCTTTCCCTTAGAGAACTGGCCACCTTGTGCTTCCACTGTTGCCCGCACACTGTTTCACACCACCTGCACCCTTTTATTAACCTCATCGAATCAAGTCTCTCCCTGCAGGGTTGCAGCCTCCTCCACTTCGTAGCATACCTAGCATATTTGACACTCTGAGAAGATCTTTTTTTTTTTTTGAGATGGAGTTTTCTCTTGTTGCCTAGGCTAGTGTGCAGTGGCGCGATCTCCGCTCACCACAACCTCTGCCTCCCAGGTTTAAGCAATTCTCTTGCCTCAGCCTCCTGAGTAGCTGGGTTTTCAGGTGTGTGCCACCACGTCCAGCTAATTTTGTACTTTTAGTAGAGACGGGATTTCTCCATGTTGATCAGGCTGGTCTCAAACTCTCGATCTCAGGTGATCTGCCTGCCTCGGCCTCCCAAAGTGCTGGGATTACAGATGTGAGCCACCGTGCCTGGTGGAGAAGATGATTTTTTAATACCTCCTTCCTCAATATGTTGGCATTGTTTTCAATAATAATCATGAAATGAAGTGAATAATAGTGGCCAGAAAAGAAATGCAGAAAGTAGAAATTTTCTATTATTGTGTTTCATATATATGGTCATGTCAGATTAAAAAATATTTAAAAAGATAATACTATAATAGACAAAAATTAAGATGGCTTAATGTGTTTTAATTATGTCACTGTATGTTTTGAACAAAAGGAAAAATTTCATACCTACCAATTGGTCTGCCACAGAAATGAATGACAGTATTACATTTCTGTTTCCTTGACTTATGTGCATTTGCCAATGACTTTATCAAAGTTATTCTTTTCACATATTCATGTTCAATAGATGAATAACCAGATTTCTCAGTCTATCTTCTCTTACGGTTGATTAAATGACATATTTTAAAAATTAATTTTGGAAACTTTTGCACAAAGTAACAGATATAAAGGAAAGGTCTGAAATGTAAGTTTGGCAGAAATTCATAAAAATCTCACTGCACAATAAATTTCACAACTTGCAAAAAGGTCTATGTCTTTCTTTATTTGGGATCAATTTTAGCAGCCTTCACATGGCTCTGTAGTCAAGAAATTTTATATACAAATAAAAACTGTGTGTGTTTACAGAGAATGGCAGAGTTAAAATAACTCAAGTTGTATTTTTCATCTTTACAATCCCTACATTACCATTTATAATTTTAGATCTTCTGTTTAAATGCAGGAATATGTGATACCAAAGGTTTGGAGACACACTGAGCCCAAAGCACATTGAAACAAATTGCTACAAATTTATACTCAAAACAAACAGATGTAGCAATTATATTACTGGGAATTCTGAATATCTTCCATGTACAAAACACGATTTATTAAAATATAGGAAATAAAAACCCTCTAATATTAATTTACATATATATTATTAAAACTCAGTAATCGGGGCGGAGCAAGATGGCCGAATAGGAACAGCTCCAGTCTCCAACTCCCAGCACGAGCGACACAGAAGACCGGCCGATTTCTGCATTTTCAACTGAGGTACTGGGTTCATCTCACTGGGGAGTGCCAGACGATCGGTGCTGGTCAGCTGCTGCAGCCCGACCAGCGAGAGCTGAAGCAGGGCGAGGCATTGCCTCACCTGGAAAGTGCAAGGGGGAAGGGAATCCCTTTTCCTAGCCAGGGAAACTGAGACACACAACACCTGGAAAATCGGGTAACTCCCACCCCAATACTGCGCTTTAAGCAGACAGGCACACCAGGAGAACATATCCCACACCTGGCCGGGAGTGTCCCACACCCACGGAGCCTCCCTCATTGCTAGCACAGCAGTCTGTGATCTACCGGCAAGGCAGCAGCGAGGCTGGGGGAGGGGCGCCCACCATTGCTGAGGCTTAAGTAGGTAAACAAAGCTGCTGGGAAGCTCGAACTGGGTGGAGCTCACAGCAGCTCAAGGAAACCTGCCTGTCTCTGTAGACTCCACCTCTGGGGACAGGGCACAGTAAATAATAACAAACGCAGCAGCTCTGCAGACGCAAACGACTCTGTCTGACAGCTTTGAAGAGAGCAGTGGATCTCCCAACACGGAGGTTGAGATCTGAGAAGGGACAGACTCCCTGCTCAAGTGGGTCCCTGACCCCTGAGTAGCCTAACTGGGAGACATCCCCCACTAGGGGCAGTCTGACACCCCACACCTCACAGGGTGGAGTACACCCCTGAGAGGAAGATTCCAAAGCAAGAATCAGACAGGTACACTCGCTGTTCAGAAATATTCTATCTTCTGCAGCCTCTGCTGCTGATACCCAGGCAAACAGGGTCTGGAGTGGGCCTCAAGCAATCTCCTACAGCTACAACCTACAGCTGAGGATCCTGACTGTTAGAAGGAAAGCTATCAAACAGGAAGGACACCTACACCAAAACCCCATCAGTACATCACCATCATCAAAGACCAGAGGCAGATAAAACCACAAAGATGGGGAAAAAGCAGGGCAGAAAAGCTGGAAATTCAAAAAATAAGAGCGCATCTCCCCCGGCAAAGGAGCGCAGCTCATCGCCAGCAACGGATCAAAGCTGGACAGAGAATGACTTTGACGACATGAGAGAAGAAGGCTTCAGTCCATCAAATTTCTCAGAGCTAAAGGAGGAATTACGTACCCAGCGCAAAGAAACTAAAAATCTTGAAAAAAAAGTGGAAGAATTGATGGCTAGAGTAATTAATGCAGAGAAGCTCACAAACGAAATGAAAGAGACGAAAACCATGGCACGAGAAATACGTGACAAATGCACAAGCTTCAGTAACCGTCTCGATCAACTGGAAGAAAGAATGTCAGCAATGGAGGATCAAATGAATGAAATGAAGCGAGAAGAGAAACCAAAAGAAAAAAGAAGAAAAAGAAATGAACAAAGCCTGCAAGAAGTATGGGATTATGTAAAAAGACCAAATCTACGTCTGATTGGGGTGCCTGAAAGTGACGGGGAAAATGGAACCAAGTTGGAAAACACTCTTCAGGATATCATCCAGGAGAACTTCCCCAACCTAGTAGGGCAGGCCAACATTCAAATCCAGGAAATACAGAGAACGCCACAAAGATACTCCTCGAGAAGAGCAACTCCAAGACACATAATTGCCAGATTCACCAAAGTTGAAATGAAGGAAAAAATCTTAAGGGCAGCCAGAGACAAAGGTCGGGTTACCCACAAAGGGAAGCCCATCAGACTAACAGCAGATCTCTCTGCAGAAACTCTTCAAGCCAGAAGAGAGTGGGGGCCAATATTCAACATTCTTAAAGAAAAGAATTTTAAACCCAGAATTTTATATCCAGCCAAACTAAGTTTCATAAGTGAAGGAGAAATAAAATCCTTTACAGATAAGCAAATGCTTAGAGATTTTGTCACCACTAGGCCTGCCTTACAAGAGACCCTGAAGGAAGCACTAAACATGGAAAGGAACAACCGGTACCAGCCATTGCAAAAACATGCCAAAATGTAAAGACCATCAAGGCTAGGAAGAAACTGCATCAACTAACGAGCAAAATAACCAGTTAATATCATAATGGCAGGATCAAGTTCACACATAACAATCTTAACCTTAAATGTAAATGGACTAAATGCTCCAATTAAAAGACACAGACTGGCAAACTGGATAAAGAGTCAAGACCCATCAGTCTGCTGTATTCAGGAGACCCATCTCACACGCAGAGACATACATAGGCTCAAAATAAAGGGATGGAGGAAGATTTACCAAGCAAATGGAGAACACAAAAAAGCGGGGGTTGCAATACTAGTCTCTGATAAAACAGACTTTAAACCATCAAAGATCAAAAGAGACAAAGAAGGCCATTACATAATGGTAAAGGGATCAATTCAACAGGAAGAGCTAACTATCCTAAATATATATGCACCCAATACAGGAGCACCCAGATTCATAAAGCAAGTCCTTAGAGACTTACAAAGAGACTTAGACTCCCATACAATAATAATGGGAGACTTCAACACTCCACTGTCAACATTAGACAGATCAATGAGACAGAAAGTTAACAAGGATATCCAGGAATTGAACTCATCTCTGCAGCAAGCAGACCTAATAGACATCTATAGAACTCTCCACCCCAAATCAACAGAATATACATTCTTCTCAGCACCACATCGTACTTACTCCAAAATTGACCACGTAATCGGAAGTAAAGCACTCCTCAGCAAATGTACAAGAACAGAAATTATAACAAACTGTCTCTCAGACCACAGTGCAATCAAATTAGAACTCAGGACTAAGAAACTCAATCAAAACCGCTCAACTACATGGAAACTGAACAACCTGCTCCTGAATGACTACTGGGTACATAACGAAATGAAGGCAGAAATAAAGATGTTCTTTGAAACCAATGAGAACAAAGATACAACATACCAGAATCTCTGGGACACATTTAAAGCAGTGTGTAGAGGGAAATTTATAGCACTAAATGCCCACAAGAGAAAGCAGGAAAGATCTAAAATTGACACTCTAACATCGCAATTAAAAGAACTAGAGAAGCAAGAGCAAACACATTCGAAAGCTAGCAGAAGGCAAGAAATAACTAAGATCAGAGCAGAACTGAAGGAGATAGAGACACAAAAAACCCTCCAAAAAATCAATGAATCCAGGAGTTGGTTTTTTGAAAAGATCAACAAAATTGACAGACCACTAGCAAGACTAATAAAGAAGAAAAGAGAGAAGAATCAAATCGACGCAATTAAAAATGATAAAGGGGATATCACCACCGACCCCACAGAAATACAAACTACCATCAGAGAATACTATAAACACCTCTACGCAAATAAACTGGAAAATCTAGAAGAAATGGATAATTTCCTGGACACTTACACTCTTCCAAGACTAAACCAGGAAGAAGTTGAATCCCTGAATAGACCAATAGTAGGCTCTGAAATTGAGGCAATAATTAATAGCCTACCAACCAAAAAAAGTCCAGGACCAGATGGATTCACAGCTGAATTCTACCAGAGGTACAAGGAGGAGGTGGTACCATTCCTTCTGAAACTATTCCAATCAATAGAAAAAGAGGGAATCCTCCCTAACTCATTTTATGAGGCCAACATCATCCTGATACCAAAGCCTGGCAGAGACACAACAAAAAAAGAGAATTTTAGACCAATATCCCTGATGAACATCGATGCAAAAATCCTCAATAAAATACTGGCAAACCGGATTCAGCAGCACATCAAAAAGCTTATCCACCATGATCAAGTGGGTTTCATCCCTGGGATGCAAGGCTGGTTCAACATTCGCAAATCAATAAACATAATCCAGCATATAAACAGAACCAAAGACAAGAACCACATCATTATCTCAATAGATGCAGAAAAGGCTTTTGACAAAATTCAACAGCCCTTCATGCTAAAAACGCTCAATAAATTCGGTATTGATGGAACGTACCTCAAAATAATAAGAGCTATTTATGACAAACCCACAGCCAATATCATACTGAATGGGCAAAAACTGGAAAAATTCCCTTTGAAAACTGGCACAAGACAGGGATGCCCTCTCTCACCACTCCTATTCAACATAGTGTTGGAAGTTCTGGCTAGGGCAATCAGGCAAGAGAAGAAATCAAGGGGATTCAGTTAGGAAAAGAAGAAGTCAAATTGTCCCTGTTTGCAGACGACATGATTGTATATTTAGAAAACCCCATTGTCTCAGCCCAAAATCTCCTTAAGCTGATAAGCAACTTCAGCAAAGTCTCAGGATACAAAATTAATGTGCAAAAATCACAAGCATTCTTATACACCAGTGACAGTCAAACAGAGAGCCAAATCAGGAATGAACTTCCATTCACAATTGCTTCAAAGAGAATAAAATACCTAGGAATCCAACTTACAAGGGATGTAAAGGACCTCTTCAAGGAGAACTACAAACCACTGCTCAGTGAAATCAAAGAGGACACAAACAAATGGAAGAACATACCATGCTCATGGATAGGAAGAATCAATATCGTGAAAATGGCCATACTGCCCAAGGTAATTTATAGATTCAATGCCATCCCCATCAAGCTACCAATGAGCTTCTTCACAGAATTGGAAAAAACTGCTTTAAAGTTCATATGGAACCAAAAAAGAGCCCGCATCTCCAAGACAATCCTAAGTCAAAAGAACAAAGCTGGAGGCATCACGCTACCTGACTTCAAACTATACTACAAGGCTACAGTAACCAAAACAGCATGGTACTGGTACCAAAACAGAGATATAGACCAATGGAACAGAACAGAGTCCTCAGAAATAATACCACACATCTACAGCCATCTGATCTTTGACAAACCTGAGAGAAACAAGAAATGGGGAAAGGATTCCCTATTTAATAAATGGTGCTGGGAAAACTGGCTAGCCATAAGTAGAAAGCTGAAACTGGATCCTTTCCTTACTCCTTATACGAAAATTAATTCAAGATGGATTACAGACTTAAATGTTAGACCTAATACCATAAAAATCCTAGAGGAAAACCTAGGTAGTACCATTCAGGACATAGGCATGGGCAAAGACTTCATGTCTAAAACACCAAAAGCAACGGCAGCAAAAGCCAAAATTGACAAATGGGATCTCATCAAACTAAAGAGCTTCTGCACAGCAAAAGAAACTACCATCAGAGTGAGCAGGCAACCTACAGAATGGGAGAAAATTTTTGCAATCTACTCATCTGACAAAGGGCTAATATCCAGAACCTACAAAGAACTCAAACAAATTTACAAGAAAAAAACAAACAACCCCATCCAAAAGTGGGCAAAGGATATGAACAGACATTTCTCAAAAGAAGACATTCATACAGCCAACAGACACATGAAAAAATGCTCATCATCACTGGCCATCAGAGAAATGCAAATCAAAACCACAATGAGATACCATCTCACACCAGTTAGAATGGCGATCATTCAAAAGTCAGGAAACAACAGGTGCTGGAGAGGATGTGGAGAAATAGGAACACTTTTACACTGTTGGTGGGATTGTAAACTAGTTCAACCATTATGGAAAACAGTATGGCGATTCCTCAAGGATCTAGAACTAGATGTACCATATGACCCAGCCATCCCATTACTGGGTATATACCCAAAGGATTATAAATTATGCTGCTATAAGGACACATGCACACGTATGTTTATTGCAGCACTATTCACAATAGCAAAGACTTGGAATCAACCCAAATGTCCATCAGTGACAGATTGGATTAAGAAAATGTGGCACATATACACCATGGAATACTATGCAGCCATAAAAAAGGATGAGTTTGTGTCCTTTGTAGGGACATGGATGCAGCTGGAAACCATCATTCTTAGCAAACTATCACAAGAACAGAAAACCAAACACCGCATGTTCTCACTCGTAGGTGGGAACTGAACAATGAGATCACTTGGACTCGGGAAGGGGAACATCACACACCGGGGCCTATCATGGGGAGGGGGGAGGGGGGAGGGATTGCATTGGGAGTTATTCCTGATGTAAATGACGAGTTGATGGGTGCAGCACACCAACATGGCACAAGTATACATATGTAGCAAACCTGCACGTTGTGCACATGTACCCTACAACTTGAAGTTTAATAATAATAAATAAATTAAAAAAAACAACAACAACAACAAAAAAACAAACAAACAAACAAAAAAAACAAAAACAAAAAAAAATAAAACTCAGTAATCAATTGATTAGAAGTTAGACTAATAGGAGATGTTTTGAGAGATGAGTATTTTATCACTGATATTGTTCAGAGTTGCCAGTGCCTGACAATAATAAAAAGCATTGATTTTTGTTTTTGTTTTTGTTTTTGAGATGGAGTCTCACTCTGTTTCTCAGGCTGGAGTGCAGTGGAGCAATCTCAGCTCACTGCAAGCTCTGCCTCCTGGGTTCACGCCATTCTCCTGCCTCAGCCTCCCAAGTAGCTGGGACTACAGGTGCTCACCACCATCCCCGGCTAAGTTTTTGTATTTTTAGTAGAGATCGGGTTTCGTCATGTTAGCCAGGATGGTTTTGATCTCCTGACCTTGTGATCCACCCGCCTCGGCCTCCCAAAGTGCTGGGATTACAGGCATGAGCCACCGCACCCAGCCAAAAGCATTGATTTTTGAGTTGGTTTTGTTGTTATTTAAAAATTTTCTACAGATAATGCTCCCAGCAGTTCATCCTTGGTGTGCCATGGAGCCATGTTTTACTGATCTTTCTGTTCCCAGGACCTGGCACTGTTCTCTGCGGTACTTGGACTGGCCAAATACCTGCCCTGATGCCCTTTAATCCCCTTGGTTCCCTTGACAGGGTCCTCCCTGATCTCCGCTTACCTCTCTGCCTGAAACTTGTCTCCAAGGATTTCCAAAGATTGATAATTCCAGGTATTACAATCAAAAGAGTTTGTAACATATGAAAAAAAGTTCAACATCACTGATCAGCAGAGAAACGCAAATCAAAACCACAAGGAGATACCATCTCACACCAGTCAGAATGGCTATTATCAAAAAGTCAAAAAACAACAGAGCTGATGAGGTTATGGAGATAAAGGCATGCTTTTTCACTGTTGGTGGGACTGTAAATTAGTTCAACCATTGTGGAAAACAGTGTGGCAATTCCTCGAAATCGCCTAGAGACAGAAATACCATTTGACCCAGCAATCCCATTACTGGGTATATACACAAAGGAATATAAATCGTTCTGTTATAAAGACACATGCATACGTATGTTCATTGCAGCATTATTCACAATACCAAAGACATGGAAGCAACCTAGGTGTCCATCAGTGGTAGACTGGATAAAGAAACGATGATACACATATACTGTGGAATACTATGCAGCCATAAAGAAATGAGATCATGCCTTTTGCAGAACATGGATGGAGCTGGAGGCCATTATCCTTAGTACAATAACACAGGACCAGAAAACCAAATACTGCATGTTCTCACTTATCAGTGGGAGCTAAATGATGAGAACACATGGACACAAAGAAGGAAACAACAGACACTGGGGCTTACTTGGGGGCGGAGGGTGGGAGGAGGGAGAGGACCAGAAACAATAACTATTGGGAACTAGGCTTAGTATCTGGGTGATGAAATTATGTATATAATAAGCTCTCAGGACACAAATTTACCTATGTAACAAACCTGCGCATTTACCCCGAACCTAAAAGTTTTTTTTTAATTAAAAATCAATCTAGGTGCCCATCAATGATAGATTGGATAAAGAAAATGTGGTACATATACACCATGGAACACTATGCAGTCATAAAAATGAACACGATCATATCCTTGGCAGGGACATGGATGGAGTTAGAGGCCATTATCCTTACCAAACACACACAGGAACAGAAAACCAAATACTGTGTGTTCTTACTGTAAGTGGGAGCTGAATGATGGGAACACATGGACATATAGGGGGGAACAACACAAACTGGGGCCTGTTGGAAGATCGGGGGAAGGAGAGCATCAGGAGGAATAGCTAGTGGATGCTGGGCTTATTGCCTGGGTAATGGGATGATCTGTGCAGCAAGCCACCATGGCACATGTTTACCTGTGTGACACACCTGCCCATCCTGCACATGTGCCCTTGAACTTAAAAGTTGGAAAACAAACAAAAAAAAGCCCCTCAAAACAAAAGAGTTTGTAAGAGTCATTATTTTCTCTCAGATGGTGTGGTTGGGATTACAGTCCAGCAGTACTTTCTGGAAGCACTGGGATTTATGGGTGAAACATTCTTGGATCTATAGGGCCCTGCAGCAAATGTCAATTTTTTTTTTTTTCCAATGTAACCAAATGTACTGCATGTGCACTATTCTGGAACCAGGGATAGCGAATGAGTGGTGGATGTACTGCTACTCTACCTCCCATGGCTTATCAGTCCTTGCACTTCTTCCTCAGTGATTGCAGCTTGCTTTCATCAGAAGCATTCTCAACACAGCATTCCTAGGAGTAATGATCAACTGAGAAGAATTAACAGAAGAAAACCACTTGCTACCCCTAGGCTTACCACTCCACCCTGAGACCTTCCAGGTACAGAATCTAAATATTGGTATCCAAAGAGTGGCCCAATTTTACCTTATGATTAGAATCTAAGCCATTCTGGGGCTAGAGAATTCACTGGCTTTAAGCACAGGACTGTCTGTGCCAAATTCCAGGAAAGCTCAAGAAATATCATTCCCAGGGATTTGTCTCCAGCAGTTTCCTTTCTCTGCACTCATCCCTTTCTCTGGCATCTAAACCCACACACGCACAGACTCTCAAATCTTTGTCCATAGCCCTGGTCATCTTCTTTCTTTTTTCTTCTTGAGACATAGTGACTCTCTGTTGCCCAGGCTGGAGTGCAGTGGTGTGATCTTGGCTCACTGCAACTTCTACCTCCTGGGTTCAAGTGATTCTCCTGCCTCGCTCTCCTGAGTAGCTAGGATTACAAGTGTGCACCACCAAGCCCGACAAATTTCTGTAAGATTTAGTAGAGACAGGGTTTTGCTATGTTGGCCAGGTTGGTCTCAAACTCCTGACCTCAAGTGACCTACCTGCCTCAGACTCCCAAAGTGCTAGGATTATAGGAATAAGCCACTGCACCCTATCACCCTGGTTATTTTCTGACATGGTCTTAACCACATTGTTACGACTTGATGTGATTTCAATTCTTGGGCATTGAAGTAAACTTCCAGGGCACTGGAGTAAACTTAAAATACTGATTTATTCTCCAACATAACCATATGTACTGCATATACACTATTCCGGAACCAGGGATAGCGAATGGGTGGTGGATGTACTGCTACTCCATCTCCCATGGCTTATCAATCCTACCGCTCCTCTCAAAAGCACAGAGGAAAACCGGTGGGATGAAGTGCCAGGTATATGCAAGGCACTAGGAACAAAAAGATCAGTAAGACCAGACCCTTACCATTGAGGACCAGCAAGGAGAGACCCAGTGCAAATAGATAAGTGCACTGAAGAGGGACAGATAATTGATAAGAAGTGTGTGTAGAAACCAGTAGAAGCACAAAGTTGCATTTTATTAGATTGGGGTTTGGCTGGGTAACACAGGTGGTTGACATCAGAAAAGACTCAACAGAAGGACTATTTCTGCTGGTGGGCTAGTTAATCACTCTCCCAAGGCTTCAGCTTCTTCATCTATAAAATGATAGGGGGCTGGGGGCTGGATAGCTTTGTGGTAAAGAAGGCAGACTTCTCCATTTACTGGTTGGGTGACCTTGGACAGGTTACTTAATGTCTCTGAGCCTGTTTCCTCATCAGTAAAATGGGGATAGTAATGATACCCAGCTCTACCTCATAGTGTTGTTGTGAAGATTGGACAAATTAATCCATGTAAAGTGTTTAGGGAGTGTCTGGGTCACAAAAAGTGCTTGAGTGGCAGGTGACATCGTCTTTTAAGTTTTTTTGAGGCTCTAAATCCAAGGGTCTTTAGTTTATGCAGTCTTCTAACAGTTTCATTGAGAAATAAATATTAGCTCTGGGACAAGTCACCTTCTCAAGTTGGTTGCAGATCGTGTCTCTCTGACCAGCTTTTGCTCTGCACGCAGACAGCCTTCCTGTCCTTTTCTCTCTGGTGTGGCTGTTAAATGTTTACAGAGTGGGGTGCAGGAGCGGCATGTCAAGGCAGGGTGAGAAAGAGACAAGGAGATGGGGTATCTGCCACTAATTACTCCATATAGCATGTGTCATAGGAGAAATAAGTCTCTAGTTGGGAGGAATTTTTAAAAAGCCAAATCTTATGATGAGTGAGAGAACAAGAGAGAGAATGAGAGAGAGACAGAGAGAGAGAGAGAGAGAATGAGAGAAAATCAGCTATGGGAGGTATAGAGAAAAAAGTAGAATTAAAAAATAGTTCCTATTAAGACTAAACAATAGAAATGTGTTTCTGGTTAGAACCAAGGAAAACAGCCAAAGCAGAGAGCCAAAAGAGATACTCAATGAAGATTTTGTGAAGGAAGCTTGATTTTTAAGTGACTAGGATTTATTTGACCATAATGTCTGTTTTCCTTTGGATTGAGTAGTTACTTTTTATTGGGAAGTGAGCAGAAAGATGAATCAAAGCTGGGTGTGGTGGCAGGAGCCTGTAATCCCAGCTGCATTGGAGGTTGAGGCAGGAGAATTGCTTGAATCCAGGAGGCGGAGGCTACAGTGAGCTGAGATCGCGCCACTGCACTCCAGACTGGGTGACAGAGCAAGACTCTGTCTTTAAAAAAATAAGAATAAATTAAAAAAAGATGTGCCAGCAACATGTTGCCTACAGTGGGGGACAGTGGCAGACAGAAAAATATGTTTAATGAAAGAAAACCAGAGAAAGAAAGCATCAAGAGAAATGCCAGTTTGCTTCAGGTTGAGGAGTGAACGAACCTGCCTGGTCTTTGATTACTTCCTTTAGGAGACCATTGCGGAAATCAGGCTAAGACTGCAAGTTACTCTAGTGGGCAGATCATAAAAACTGAGTTTTTATGCTCTGAAATCAACTCAACCCCCACATTCAGAGTCAGCTCCACAGTTTCTTTTGAAATCTATATTATTATCTGTCTTTTAGTGAACAAACAGGGGCGTATGCAAATGACAGACCAAGCCATTTGTGAGTACAGACATGTTTGGAGTTTTGCTTTCCTATCTTTCCTCTTAAATGTGTTTGCTTGAAGGTAAAATCAGAAGACACTTCAGTAATCACTTCCATGAGAAGACTTTATTTCATCATCAGATCTTTTATTTTTCACCTTTGGGTCTGTCCTTATATCTACCAGATGAAAAATGGAATTGTACCTATGCAAAAATTGAGGCCAATTTAATATGCACAAAATGGAAAGAAAAAAAATGTTTCTGTATTAGTGTAAAATAACCTAAACAGGCTGATGCATGTGAATTTATGCCGATATAAATAATGTTTTTTAAATTTATTTTTTGTGCTTTCTACATTAATAGATGCTAACACATTCTCAGTGTACATGATATGCCAGACATCATTCTATAGGCCTTAAGGTATTGACTCGTCCCATCCTCACATAAACCTTAGGAAGTAAGTTCTATTATTATCCCTATTTTATAGATGAGATAACTGAGGCAGAGAAAGACTAATTGATCAATATTAATTACACAGCTAGTAGGCAAAGACACAAGGCTTAAACTCGGACAGTGCCTTCAGATTTTCTAATCATTATGCTAAATTTCTTATGTCTTTTCATTTTGTCCCAGCAGATATGTTTATACAATTCTGAAATACCTCTCAAAGTAACGTTCCTCAGTATTTTGACTGGAATCAGGAACTATAAGCCCTGATTCAAAGCCCTGTCTGCCCCACAACAATTCTGAACCCAGGCCCCTGAGGGCATCCCATGAAGCTGCTGTTCAAGCCGAGGGCAAAGGCCTTTTTATGCTTCTGCTAAAGCCATTTCTCAAAAGGATAACAAGAGTTATCCATTTTTTACAGTCTTTTGCTGTAATTTCAAGGATGATTCAAGCTCACAATAAAAATGTAAACTTTTAAAAGGATATAAAATAAAATACTCATCCAAAAAAATTTATTGCGCATCTACTAGGTGCCAACCAGTGGGGATGCAGTAGTGAATAATACAGACAAACATCCCTGTCATTATGGAAACTTGTGTTGTAATAGAGGAAAAGAGGCAATAATCCTAATAAATAAATAAGCTATATAGCACTTAGCAGGTGATGAGTGCAAGGAAAAATTAGAAAGGAGAAAAGGGGAAATAAAGAGTGTTGGAGTGTTGTGATTTTAAATAAGGTTAACTGGGAAAGTTCCTCCAAAAAGGGTGACATTTGTGCAAATGCTTGAAGACTGTGAGAGAGTGAGCAGACAGGGGAAATGTTCCTGGCAGAGGAAAGGATCCAGTGCAGAGGTCTTGTGGCAGGAGGCACCTGGCATGTTTGAAGAACAGCAGGCATACTAGCATGGCTCAGAAGAGTGAGTGATGAGGGAGTGATAGGAGGTAAAGACAAAGAAAAAAAGTAACAGGGACCAGGAACGAAAGGACCCTTTCAGCCATGGTTAGAATTGTGGCTTTTACTCTGAGTGGGGTGGGGAGCCATTGGAAAGTTGTGTCCATGAGTGACGTGACCCGAGTTAGGTTTTACATGTGACTGAAATACTCCTATGCAACTTTCTTTTTTTTTTTTTTTTTTTTTTTTTTTTTTTGAGACGGAGTCTGGCTCTGTCACCCAGGCTGGGGTGCAGTGGCCAGATCTCAGCTCACTGCAAGCTCCGCCTCCTGGGTTTACGCCATTCTCCTGCCTCAGCCTCCCGAGTAGCTGGGACTACAGGCGCCCGCCACCTCGCCCGGCTAGTTTTTTTTTTTGTATTTTTTAGTAGAGATGGGGTTTCACCGTGTTAGCCAGGATGGTCTCGATCTCCTGACCTCGTGATCCGCCCATCTCGGCCTCCCAAAGTGCTGGGATTACAGGCAACTTTCTTTTTAAATTAACTACATCCTGGGAGTCTTCTATTGCTACATCTAAACCTCCTGTATTCTTTTTACCAGCTGTATGGTAATCCATAGTGTAGATGTAGCATACTTTTAAAAATCCTTTTTTAATTGATGTTTGTTTGCTTGCAAGATTTTGTGGCAACAATATTGTAATTGGAAAGCCTTTGTACATACAAATTGGCACCTCTTTGTGAGTATAACCACAAGATAAATTTCCAGAGGTGAAATTGCTGAATTAAAGCCATGTATAAAATACCCTCCAAAGAGTTTCCCTCCACAAAATGTCTACCAAATTACTCTCTCACCAAGAGTGTATGTGGAGTGTGTATTTCTGCACACTCTTATGAACCCTGTAGACTGAAGTTTTACATTTTCTTTGCCAAATTGATAGGTTTTTCATTTCTTTAATAGTGAGTTACATTGAATATCTCTTTCTATGTCCATTAGTCATTTATATTTTTACCATATTATTTGCCCCTTTTGAGTCTATTTCCAGTTGATTTGTAGGCTACTTAAATATTAACGAAATGATACAGTTTTTTCTGTCATGTGTGTAACAAACATGGCTCTCAGTATCTCAAATCCTCAAGTGTGAAATGACTTTGTTTATGGTTGTGTGTATGTGTATGCATGCTGTAGACAAGTTTTCTTTCTAAACCAGAAGCATATTTTTATGTACTCTAACTGTGAATGTTTTCCTTTATGACTTTTGGTTTTACACCATATTGTCTCTCCTCCCATGTAGTAAATGAAAAAAAAGTTTTTGTCTTTCCTTTGGTTACTTTGATGGCTTCTATGTTTGATCCATTCGGAATTTGTCTTGGTGTAAGGAGTGAGGTAGGATAATCCTAAAATTTCTTACTGGTGGTTTTAATAATACAGCAGTGGGAAATAAAGCTAATGCTATATGAGTTAAAGAGTTCTTTGTTTTTTCCTTGTGCATTGGTTTTAAGATTTCAAAACTAGAGAATGACACAGGATTCCACAAGTTGGTTTCCCAATTCCTGACTACCTTTATATGGAAGCCAGAAGAAATCTACTCCAATTAGCTCCTCTTGCATCTTAATCTTCTCTCAGTGAGAGAGAAGAGCTAGGAAGGACTTCAAGTAAACAGCTAAAGGGAAGTCCTTAACTTTCTCTCTCTTTGTTTTCTCAGTAGTAAATGTATTTTGGGCATTGAACAAAGAACAACTTTGATACATCCTTCGTCTTTAGGAACTTGCAGTTTTAGGGAGATGGCACTAACATAGGTTGCAATTTCTGGGCTGAAAATTTTAGAAGCATCTGTGCATTAAATTTTATTTTACTTGCTTGAAGTAGTTCATCAAAAAGTGTACTCTTTCAACTAGATTTGTATTTAACTTAAAGCTAGGCTTCACTTAAAAGTACCTCTTTTACCTTGTTATCCAGGCACAGATAGAAATGCAATTTCACTAGTTCTGCAGGTAATCAACCATTATCTACAAGATAATACTCTTGTGAACTGTGCACACCTCAGCTCCGCTACCTACAAAGCACACCTGCTGAAAGACTTCCAATCCAGCACATGTAGGCACTTCATAAACATTTGTTGAATGCAACCATTTAAAATATAAGTCTGATTCTTTTTTGAAAAAGGGGGAAAAGGAAGCATTAACTTCCAGCTTTGTGTGTCAAAGGAACTTTTAAGAAATTCTATTAGCTAAATCAACAGTGGTGACTTCCTGTCAGAGCAGGAGGTAAGAGACATTTCCCAGCAGTGACCACATACTTGATTTGGTCAGATTGTTTCTACAGTGTCACAATGAAGTAAACTGTAAAATAATGCATCACATTTTGACCTCAACCGGAACAATATTTGAGTTCTCAGGTGTTAGAAAAAGCCTCTGTCAGTGACAAGTTAATCAGTTTAAGATAGTTCAAAAGTGTCCTTCAAGTGCTTAGTTTCTTCGTGGTTTAGAAACAAGTTACAGTAGGTGGAAAGTGGTTTCTTTTTTCTCCTTAATCCTTAGCCATTAACTGTGAAACTCAAAGCCTCAACAAGCCATTTGTTTTAAGATTGTGATTGCAGATTTAGTAGTTTTTTTTAAAAAAATTCCATATTTCTATGATCATCTGTGTTAGGTCACTTCTTTTCATGCCTCTTCTAAAAAAACATGAACATGGGGTTCTCAGACAGGCTGTGCTCTCTCGAATGGTCCTGCCAAACCTGGACCATGTGGTATGTGATCTCATTTCTTACTCACGTTTTGTAATCCTCGCTCACTATCGAAGTCAAGCTTCCTGGTTCAATACATTCTGGCTCGTTTCTTATCTTCTTATGAAAGAAATAGAGCACATATATATTTGCTTCCTCAAGTCTCCCAGACATTTTCACTCTTTTCAGAGAACAGCTCCTACGGTGTGAGTTTTATGCAGGAAATGCCTAGTGGATGTGCTCCGTGTCTTTGGTCATCGTTTCTTCCTCAATTTACTGTGGGAAGAGGCATGTTTAGTTCCACATTTTCTGCTTATTTCTTACTCACCCTGCACTAAACTCAGTGTGGTCTCCCCATTCCAGCTTTGACTTTCCTGTGCATTTAGGAGGGAAAATTCCTAACCAATCCAAAGTATCAGCAATTCGTTATGAGCAAGTATTAATTGTGTATGTCTGCTTTATTTGGGGAGATTTTGAGATTTGTGAGGATATTTCACATAAGAATTTTTTTTTTTTAAAAAAACATGCTTTAAGTGAATCTGTTACATGAAATGTTTAACCAAATCATCTTTCCTTGTTTAGAACCCTCTAGTAGCTTCCCTTTGTACTTAGAACTTAATTAAAACTTTGTGCCAATGGCTCCCAAGTCCTTACACAATTGAGTTTATCTTTCTAACAACTTTGAGGAAACATTGACATAGAATAACCTGTACATGTCTCAAGTATACAAATATAATCAGTTTTGACATGTATTTCTACCCATGGAACCATCGCCACAATTAAGATAATGAATTAAAGAAAATCCATTTCTCTTTTAAATTATGTTATGTTGCTTTTTAATGCATGTCGCACTTCACCTCCATCGCCAAGCAACCAATGATTTACTTTCTGTCACTATATACTAGATTGCATTTTACAGAATTTTTTATAAGTACATGTACTCTTTTTTTCCTGCCTTCTTTGACTCAGTGTGGTTTTGAAATTAATTCACGTTGTTGCATGTATTGATAGTTTATTCCTTTTTACTTATTAACTTATCATTAATATGGATATATTGTGACTATACCACACTTTGTTTATCTGTCTACCTATCCATGGACATTTGAATTGCTTTCAGTTTTTGGCTATTACAAACAAAGCTTACTTAAAAACTCCTTTTTTTTTTTTTTTTTTTTTTTTTTAAAAAAAGGAAACTAAGAAAAAAGTAAATTACTACTGAAAATGGAAAACAAGTTTTATTGCCATGAATAGAAGCTAACCATAGAAATAAGCACAGAATCAACAAGAGAACAGTATTACTTAAAATCATTGCAAGTACCACCAATGGCATTTAAATGCCTCCGAATGCTTTGGGAAACCCTGTTCCTGCAGGAATCCAGTGGGCTTCTCTCAGTCCCAGTCCTGGCCCCAGCTGACAGCTATGGAAGCAGGTCAGAGCAGGATGTGATAAAGATGACAGGTATATTGACACACTGGTCAAGAAAAGAGCCAGTTACACAGTTGGACTTGCACCCTCCCCAGCCACAAATGGATCATGGCATAACAATGAGAAGTTATATTCTGTGGTGCATAGTTAAAAATAGTTAGCCTAGCAGAGGGTAAGACAGAATGTGCTGCTGTAATGTTAACAGATGCTATTTGGCCATTTACTTGTTAAGTAAAAAAAAATGATCAGTGACCCTCACCTGTGTGCTAAGCACTAGGGGTACAAGAGTAAGCAATGTGGATATGGTGCCTGTTGCTCATGAGCTTATTTAGGGACTTAAGAGACTGATAATGCAACAAGCCTTAAAGTGGAATAAGCACTGTATTAGGCAGTCGCCTTGTGGTCTGAAATCTCAAAGCAGAGTACTTGCTGTGCCTAGATGGGTGGAACTCTCTTAAACTGTGTTTTCCCTTTACTCTCTCACCATCACAACAATCATCAACACAGAAGAAGATTTCTGTGTCCAAAAGTTTAGGACTTTTTCCCACACACCAAGCAGTGGACACCAGTTCTAACACTATCTATCTGGAGATAGTGTCAGATCCCACAGTTTGGGGGCTCAGTCCCTGAGAGTGCTGCCCGTACCCTCAGACCCAAGTCCAAGCCTCCAGAACTTCTGATCAACCGACTTCAAGTTGGGATTCCCATGACACCCTCTTTGGGTTCAATTAATTTTCTGGAATGGCTCACAGAACTCAGGGAAACACATTTAGTGGTTTATTATAAAGGATTTTATAAAGGATACAGATGAAGATAGGGTGAGGCATGGGGGGAGTGGTACCGAAAATCTGTGTCCTCCCTGGGCACACACCTTCTAGCAATCATGTGTTCAGCCATCCAGAAACTCTCAAAACCCTGTCCTTAAGGGTTTTTGTGGAGGTCTCATTACACAGGCATGATTGGCAACTGTGTAGAGATGTCATTGGACAAAATGTACATGATTTAAACCCAGCAAGGCCTGTCTGTTCAGACTTTTCTTGGCCTCTGCATAGCATGCCTTCCTCTAGGGTATGAGGCAGGACTCTCTCTGGAATGAGAGTCTTTTGACCCAAGATCAGACTAGAGTCCTGCCTTGGGCAAGTGAAAGAAGGACAGGGGAAGGTCAGAGAGAGAGACTCTGTTTCTTGAGGACTAAAGTGCCCCAACATTATAATGAGGACTATTGGAGTTATAAGCCAGAAACTATGGATGAAAAACAATATATATATATATATAAAATAACACCACAAGGGGTCACAATATTTAAATGGTTACCCAAAGGGTAATTAGTGTCAGACAGAGGAAGTGGAAGACATGGGGAATAGGACAGAGGGGCAGGTTCTGGGAAAAGACACAGATAATTGGAGAAGTCTAGAAGCTGGGTTGCGATCTCATCTCAGCACAGATGAGGCTTGGCCAAGAGTTCCAGATCAATGTGGTAAAGAATCCAGGCCAGTGTTTTTCTCTTATGCTCTTTATCACATCACTGAGTAATTTCTCCCTGCCCAGGTGGTAACCAGGTGATATAAATGCTGGTAAACTGATGGTCTACAATGATTCTGGAAAGAAACTGTATTTGATTTATGGCTTGTAAATATTAAATGGTTTATTTTATAAAGCTAATATCAAGTTATTCTTTTAAAATGAGTCTAGTCCTTGCAAAAATCAACCAACTAGTGACGTAGTAAAGCCAGTGGAGGTGGTGATGAAATAAATGAAGAAAAAGCTCAGAAGCTCAGACCTAGAAAGCTGGAGAGATCAAAGCTATGACAGCGAGGAGCAGTTAACATCAGAAGAGACAGGAGGATTATAGCAGACTCTTATGCATCTACCCAACCTTCATTCTTTCCTTCTTCCTTGTTAACAAAACACCAGTTGTATGCAGGGATCCACCTTCTTCCTCAAACCCAGGGACTTCAGAGGAGAATGACTGCATCCCTGGCTTGGAGATGGGTCTGACTGATCTAAGTCAAAAACAGCACAATCTTGTCTACTAGCCAATGACTAGACTAGCATGAGCATGTGTCACACTTCTGGCCACAGAGATACCAGGGGAAGTCCGCTGAGGGAGCTTCTGGCAAAGGTTTTCCTTATCTTAAAAGGGGTCCCAGTGAAGACTTGGTTTCTTCTTTCTCTGGAGGCTATTCTTGTCGTTAGCTATGACTCCTGAACTGCTGCAAACACTTTGTGACTATGGGTTGGGAAGACAGCCAGGGAACAATTGAGGGATGGCAGGACACAGAGATGAAGGGATCTGGATCTGTAATAACCTAATTGTTTATAGGCTTATCAAAGTGGAGAGGGCATCTGCTAATTATAAAATTATCATTATCATTATTATATTCAGAGTTCAGTCTTCTAGACCTAAATACCCCCAAATCCCAAATAAATAAGATTTGTTAACACCGACATATATAAAGTTTTACTTTTAAGGTTACAAAATTAATTGTAGCAGGATTCAGTAGAAATCTGATTTCCTCACTGTTTAAAAAAAAAAAAAAAAGACCAGAGAAAGAACTGACAGACTATCCAAAAATATGTTAATAAGGTTATTTGTAAAAGTATAGTGCCCAGCTTAGTAGAATCCCATAGTACTCAGTATTGCTTCCATGTCTGGGATGTGGTATGGTAGCCCTCTTTTAAAGGAATATTGATGATTAGAGGTTATCCTGGGAAGAGGAACCAGGATGGCTAAGATTTCCAGGCCCTCATGTGCAGGCCCTCACTAGAAGTAAGCAGGCTGTTTAACTTGGAGGAGAGAAGAGTTAGGGAGGGCATGTTTGCTGTCTTTAAATCCCTAACGAGGAGCCAACTTCATCTGGGTGGGTCCAGAGGGCCAAACCAGAACCGAAGGGGGAAGTGTCAGAGACACTGAGATCAGTCCAATGTAAGAAAAAACTTTGACCTCATAATAATTATATCTGTACAACAATAGAAATGACTAGATCTTGAAATAGTGAACTGTCATTAGAAGTGTTCCAACAGAGGATGAACAACCTGTGTGGACGGAAAACTCATTCAACATTTATTGAGCATCGACTAAATGGCAGATGATTACTGGCGAGTAGAAAGATTAATGTGATATAATTCCTGACCACAGGGTGTTGGAAGTCTACAGTGGGTAGACGACAGGTAAACAGCTATTTATTCTGTGTGGTAAGTGATATTGCAGAGTTTGTGCAAACTTTTGTGGGGACATCAATTCTGCTTTGGATAATCAGAAAGTACTGTGAGGAAGTTACATTTACCGAGACTTGAAGTCTCGAGATTTGGAGTTTATATTGCTAGGAAATAAACTATCAATGCAGGGGAAATTCAGTGAATTGTAAAATCTAAGAAAGAAAAAAAAGAAAGGAAGAGAAAGAAAGAAAGACAAGACAAGACAGAAAGGAAGGAAGGAAGACAGAAAGAAAGAAGAAAGCAAGCAAGAAAGCACAAAAGCAAGCAAGCAAGAAAGAAGAAAGAAGTGGTTACCTTAATTAGATGGCTGGTGGCTATGACTCAAGGCTCACTAGATGAAGTGGAGAGAGTAAATAAAGCCAGAGATCTTTAAAAGTCCCAGGCAGAGGCATGGAACTGGATCCAGAAGGAAAACAGCAAAGAGCATACAAAGGCGGTCCTTCCCCTGGTTTGCTTTTTTTTTTTTTTTGGAGAGTTAGCCACCTTTGATGCAGTTGGTCACACACTTCCAGTGGCCTGTGAAATCCCTCAGGATCACAGGGAGCTTATGAACTAGTTTGATGGTAGGAGTTTACTGTGAAGCTTGGATCCCCCTAGATTTGCTTAGATGTATAACTGGGAGAACAGGCACAGTGGCTCACACCTGTAATCCTAGCACTTTGCGAGGCTGAGGTGGATCACTTGAGGTCAGGAGTTCAAGGCCAGCCTGACCAACGTGGAGAAACCCCATCTCTAGTAAAAATACAAAATTAGCCGGGCGTGTTGGCGCATGCCTATAATCCCAGCTACTTGGGAGGCTGAGGCAGGAGAATTGCTTGAACCCGGGAGGCAGAGGTTGCGGTGAGCCGAGATTGCACCACTGCACTCCAGCCTCGGCAACGAGAGTAAAACTCCGTCTCCAAAAAAAAAAAAAAAAAAAAAAGGAAAAAGAAAAGAAATATAACTGGGAAAGATGGATGAGTTTTGGAAAAGAGGTCAGTTTTGTTTTGTTTTTCCCAAAGGGTGTGGTGGACTGAAGTAGCCAGAGGGACAAGAAGCAGGAGAGTGAATAATCATCCTTAATGCTTTGCAGCATATGAGAAGAGGGGAAGCAAGTCACTCACACCGACAACTCCTTTCTTTAGCTCCAATCAAGACTCAACAAAAAGGACTTATTTGATGGAGATACATGGCACTTGATGGTAAGGAGTGGCAGTATGATAAACTGGTAAAGCAGTCTGAGACTTAAGGCCTAAGCTTTTGCTTCTGGGCTATGTGACCTTGGATGAATCACCTAACCTCTCTGAGCTTCAATAGTCTGCAAAATTTGCAAAATGAGATACAAGTATTGATCACTCCGAGAAGCTGTGGGGATGACACTGGATAATGTTGTATAGCTCTATTAGTATGCTAGCACAGTTCTAGCCATGTGGCAGGGAGTCATGAATTATAACCATTGCTATTATTTTATTCTTAAGAATAATATAAGTTAAAAAAGGAATTAATAGTTAGGGCTTATTGGACTTTGGGGTTGACAATTGATCCAACAAATTTGAGTACCTACCCTGTCCAAGGCACTGATTTTGTGCTGGGAAAACAGCACAGAAAGTCATACAGACAAGCAAATAAACATAGATAAAGATTAGAGCCATAAAGAAATTTCAAAAAGAACACAGGGGTCACACTATGCTTGTGTGCTGTGAATAAGAACATTGGCTGAACCTGCAATATTTGGGGAAGGATGTCAATTCCTGAAGGCTGACATGAGGTCTGCATTGAATGTCAGACTGACTCAGTGACTTTATATCCCATATAGTCACACATTTATGTCTTAATGATGTCAGGTTTCAGACAAATTGGTTCATTCATTTCCGAGGACCCCCATACTTCTTTTGGTCTTGGATAAGTTGAATTACTCATTCACTAAGTATTTTGGCAGAACCTTCAAGTGATGTGTATTTTTAGTACTGGGTTCATGCGTAAAAAAAAAAAAAATACATTTGGAGGGGCCGAATGAATAATGGGAGAGGAAAATAAAATAGCAAACTGTGTTTCTCAAATGTCAACTTGGTAGTAATGGAGTAGAAAGTATTGGGTGATTCATAGCATATGTGAGGCTAAAAACAAACATAAGCAAAATACCAAATTGTTCAAAGTCTCACAGGGAGGGTGCCAATCATGAAAGAGTTTGAACTGACAAAAAGAGTGAGAAGGGCCAGCATGGGGTGTGGGGAGACAGAGGCAGACATTGACATAAAATAGTAAGCTTCAAGAAGAATGTTCTATTTGAATGTGATGACCAAAAGTGTATTTTTGGAAGAGTTTAGAAGAATGTCTTTCCAGAGCCCAGAGGTAGCCTCTGAGAAAACAAGGAAATCATGGCTTATATCTTTGAATTTATAGTTTGACCCTGAAAATGTGCACTTTGGTCAGCAAAATGTTAAGAGGAATTTTCAACAACAGAAGTAGCTGATAATCATGATTATAAAAACACTTAGCAGTTCCCTATAAATGTCTTCAAAAAAGAGAGTGAGCTTTTAATAACGACTCCATATGGTGAAGTCAAGGCTATTAATGGCATATACTTTACACACAAATGACTTTAATACGATTTATGCCATCACCTTGAAATCCATTCTAGGAAATATCTCCAAGATTTAGTTTAGATTCTTCTCTGTGATCCATAGCTGAGCCCCTGATTCAAGCAAGCTTATCATTTATTTTTTTCTGTAGTCTCTTAAGCCTCAAATCTACCATTTATTTTTAGTATGTGACGTTTCCTTTCTCTGAATGTCATTTTGCCAGTCTCCCTCCTGGCTTCCCTCTACTCTTCGATGTTTAGCTCAAATGTCTCTCCTTCAGTGAACTTCTCCTTAAGCAGAGTCACTCATAACTTGATTTGGTTTCCTGCAGCATTTTAGACACATCTTTATAATTCCTTTGTTAATCATTGTTATGTCTACTGTTTATTGTTTGTCCTTTAGGTACCAGGTACTGTATTAAGCATATTACATAAATTCTTTACTTTAATACTTGCTATTGCTTTATGAGATGGTTATTATTATCATTCTCATTCATGATTGAGGTTAAGTAACTCGCTTCATTTCATCCACCTAATAAGAGATAGCATCTGACTTCTTACTCTAGAACACAGACTCTCAAGTACATGCTGTGCAGCCTCTCATACCACCACACTGTTCGCTTTTGCTGGTGTTGCACTTTATTTGTGTTCACGTCTATCTTCCTCTTTACATAAAACACATGTACAGGTCTTGCCTAGGTTGGAGGGATGGATGAACTATAGGGCTGATCAGGAGTCTATTTACTGGTTCTGTCCATGATGCAGGAGACAAAGTTGTTAGTGTAGTCAAGGTTGACTACTTGGAGGTCACTTGATGGAAAATGCCGTAGACCAGTGGTCCCCAAACTTTTTGGCACAACAGACCAGTTTTGTGGAAGACAATTTTTCCATGAACCCAGGAGCAGCGGTTGGTTTTGTGATGATTCAAGCACATTACATTTATTGTGCACTTTATTTCTATTATTACTACATTGTAATATATAATGAAACGATTATACAACTCATCATAATGTAGAATCAGTGGGAGACTTGGACTTGTTTTCCTCCAACCAGTCGGTCCCATCTGGGGGTGATGGGAGGAGTGACAGATCATCAGGCATTAGGTTCTGATAAGGAGTACGCAACCAAGATTCCTCGCATGTGCAGTTCACAATAGGAACTCCTCCTCCTACGAGAATCTAATGCCGCCTCTCATCTGACAGGAGGCAGAGCTTAGGTGGTAATGCGAGTGATGGGGAGCAGCTGTAAATACAGATGAAGCTTTGCTTGCTCACCTGCTGCTCATCTCCTGCTGTGCAGCATGGTTCCTAACAGACTATGACCCAGTACCAGTCTGTGGCCCAGGGACTGGGGACCCCTGCCATAGACAAAATTGGTAACAAGAGTCAAAAATCAGAAATGAAGAAAACAATTCAGGACAATGGAAGTTACACAGGAATCAGAGGTTAAGAAAGATCTTGTTCAGATGAAATTTTAATTGGACACAATATTTAACTACACGCACAAAAGAAAGGGCATTCTTTTTCACTTGGTATATACTATGATGGCCAAGTGTTATAAACTTCTTGGATGTATTGATCATATAAACCTCAAAATAAGTTTCTAGACTTTCCTGGCATATCAGTTCCTTCTCATTTGGGACATACGCACATTTCTATTGCAATTCTTACTGCTTAGTATTAAGAGACAATCATGCCTTGTGGGGCTCAGATATTTTCAAGAACATTGGGTCTATCTTATCCATCTTTGTGGTCCAATGTCTAACAACTAGTATGCTATAAAAGGTGGGCCAGTATGTAAATAAAATCGAAACAAACAAGAATGTTTTCTATAGCATTTGGAAAATAATTGGCTATTTATTTTTAAAACCCCACAAAATTCATGTTTTCTATAAACAAAACACATAGTATTTTTTTTCTGTAAGTAAGTTCTGGGATACATGTGCAGAACGTGCAGGTTTGTTACATAGGTATACATGTGCCATGGTGGTTTGCTGCACCTGTCAATCAGTCATCTAGGTTTTAAGCCCTGCATGCATTAGTTATTTGTACTAATGCTCTCCGTCTTCTTGCCCCCCACCCCCTGACAGGCCCCGGTGAACACACAGTACTTTTCTAGGGAGTCAAAGATTCATTCAACAACTGGGACATTTAGACAATCGCAGAGAATTTCAGAGATAATGGATCATAACTATGTTTTCCCTCTCCCTTCATTCTTCTGGAAAGGTATAAATATGTATCCTTTTACAGACTCCCTTGATAATTTACCACCAAGGCCCTGACATTTAGAAGGTAATATTTATTGTAGAATTGTACGAAATGGACATAGTTTTCATCCCTTAAATGTTTTCTGACTACTAAAAACAGTACCTAGTGGTTGAGAAAACAATTGACCATTTATTTATGTATTTCTTCATTCATGCAATGAAAACATAGTTAAAGCCTTTTATATGTAAGTCTTTAAGCTACCTACCAGGAATATAACTATGAGCCAAAATAGACATGGTCTTTGCTCTCTTGCTGTTTATTATCAAATGAGGGTCATCAAGTAATTAACTAAAATTATACCTTGCAAAGGGTTTCAAAGAGAGCTATATGGTGCTATGAGAACAAATAATAGGGGAAAGAGAAGCACAGCATAAACCAAATATGGCGATGTTGGGGTAGGTAGGTCTTGCTGGGTATAACATCATGCTAAGGATTCTGGTATGTTACCCCAAGAGCCACAGTGGGTTGTAGGCACTGAGTTAATGAAATTAGATAGCGCTTTCAAAAGACTACTTTGTTTATAGTGTAGAGAATAGGATGCAGGGATCAAGAGAGAAAGTAAGACACTAAGTAGATGGTTTAGATGTTGGTCTAAGTGAGAGTAGATAGTAATGTGGACCAGGTTTAAGGTCTTGGGAAACTGAAAATGAACTAGTTTCACTATTGTTTTATTTATTTATTTATTATTTTTGAGATGGAGTCTTGCTCTGTTGCCCAGGCTGGAGTGCGGTGGCGCGATCTCAGGGCACTGCAACCTCTGCCTCCTGGGTTCAAGTGATTCTCTTGCCTCAACCTCCCAAGTAGCTTGGATTATAAGCATCTGCCACCACACCTGGCTAACTTTTGTGTTTTTAGTAGAAGCAGGGTTTTGCCATGTTGGTCAGGCTGGTCTCGAACTCCTGACCTCAGGTGATCTCCCCACCTCAGCCTCCCAAAGTGCTGGAATTACAGGTGTGGGCCACTGTGGCCGGCCTCACTTTTCTGATTTCAAATAGAAATCCATGGGTTGAGCAAAACCTACTGGGACTGCTCATTAGCAGGTGGAGAGAAACTGTAGCTGTGCTACTTGGAAGAAAAAGTCACCTGTGGGCTTTCAGTTTAGTAATTTTTACTTATGCATTTGACCTAATGAAGATGCTTCATCTTAAGGAAATAAACGGATATGGGAGATAATTGGGGACCAAATGGCATAATCATGAAGGTACCCAGTATAGAACTTGATTTTTTTCTACTTTCAGCTTAGTTTATTCCCAATTCCTCATTAAAAAGCATCAGCTTAAAAGAGGTTTTTGTGACATTTAATAGGTTAAATTCATCTGCTAAATTTTTTTTTGACTTAAACTTTGCACAAGACACAAGATTAAAACATGACTTAACTGGGCAGGGCCTTATTTGATCTTTGCATTCCCTGGGACTAGCCCCAGTGCCTTATTTAAAAAAAAAAAATGAATGCATAAGAAGGAAAAAAGAAAAACTGAAGAGAGACATCAGATTAGTAGAAATAAAACATAAAAGGATCTGATAACTTAATACTACATGGGAATGGAAAAACATAAGGCAGATTTTGAGTCTTTTCTTCTTCAATTTCCAATTTGACTGTCTGATTTGTAATTTACATTTGTTTGTTGTTGTCTTTAGGCCAAGATCAGTTTCTTTCCATCTGCATGTGCAAATGTAATAAATTAAATAGTTATTGATGCTGTGGTTATCTATGGTATTTCCAGAGGTCTTTAGTGCAACCATGAAAATAAACACTGGACTGTTTCTAAAAATTCTTGCATACTGAGAATTGAATGGTGGGTCCCAGAGAAACTTGATACACCCAGACTGGTTTTTCTTCCCCTCTTGGTTTTTATTTCACAGGCAGCACTGCTCTGGGGAAGCACTGGGAGTGTGGGCTATCTATCAGCAGATACTTTCTGAGTCTAGAGAGCTGAGTGCACAGGGAAATGAGGGCTCATAAAGTTTCCTATAAAGAGGAGAGATGACACTGATTAGTGTGTACTGGGCCAGGATCAATATTATGAGCCTAGTGGCTTTGGGGAGTTATCCACAGGGCGGTGGATGTTTTCTTCTGCTTTATAGCTACTGGAAAGCCAAAAGAACTGGCTTAAGGTCATAGAAAAAGTGAATCAAGGTCCAGGCTAGTCCTCAACCCATGAGGGCCAAACCACTCTCCTCTCTATTGGTAAAGCTCTGAATTATCTTCCTCCTGCAGATGTTATCTTCTCCTGTATTCATTCTCACAGTTGGAGGCACTATTATTCATCCTGTTGGCCCAGCCAGAACCCTTGGGCTCAATCTCAAAAGCTTTCAGACTCTGGCTGGTGTCACAGATACATGAAATGACCAAGAATAAGGCAAATGGGTGTGGAGGACCTATGAACAGCTGAAGACTTTCAAATGTAAATGAAAAAATAGACTACGCTCATCCGAGTTGCTACCTTGGTCTTAGAGTCATCCTCAACTTCTCTTTTTTTCAAGCACACATCTTACAAATTCCTTTACCCAGCTGAGCCTACCTTTGACCTATTGAATCTTGCTCTTTTTCTCCCTTCCTATTGCCACTGCTTTAATTCAGGGTCTCATCATCTCTCCTTCTACCTGGCCTAACTTCAGGTTAGACATTACACTTTTCCTGCATCTATCCATTGTATTGCCCACAAAGTTATCTAAAGCCTGAGTGTGTTTATGTTATTCTCTGATTTATGAGCTTTGGTAGTTCTGAACTGCCCATAGGCTGAGGGCAGGAGGGCCTCAGCATGCCTAACCAACCTGACTTTCCAGCCTCATCTGCTACCATCCCTCTCCTCTTGTCTTGTGCTCTAGAACATCAGGCTACTTGCTGGTCTCTCAAATGTGCCCAAAAAGGCAATGCTCACTTAGTATGGGGGATTAGCTCCTGGAAATGGAAATGCTACCTGAACTAACCACATGTGGGGTCGTGTCAGCGTGATACCCCCAAAGAGCCATTCCTAGCATCAGGTGTAAGAAATGGCTCTTTGAATTTTGTCAAATCCTCTGAAATCACAACATCCCTCTGGCCATAGTTTTTTCCAGGCCATGGGTCACGCAATTGTTAGTCAGTCACCCCAAGCTCCAGTCATACTTATGACAGGTTTTATAACATTTAAGGAATGCTCCTTATTGTTTGTGTCCTTAACCATTTTCTTGAAGTGACTCTGTGGTAAATCTTGCTTTTTAAGATCTAACATGGTTCTCTTCCTCTTTCCTTAAACAGCTCCAGAACTAATACTGGAAGTTTTTCCCCAAACATTATAAGTGAAAACTGTTCCCTAAAACACAACATAAATAGCAGAAGGAAAAGTCACAGAAGACAAAACCCAACAAATTGTATTAGAAGAGTGTGGTAGGGTCCTCACTGGTTGAGAATTTGTGTGGCTACTCACTAGCCATGAGCATATAGTGCAATTGATAAAATATATAATATCTACTTATTGTGCCTATCCAAACATCCATTCACATATGCATGTGAATACATTCACATATGTAAAAGATACTCTCCAGAGAGTGTGGCAAAGGCCTGCGTAGATGAGGATGCATGTATGTTTGTACTTGCTATTCCCCCAGCCTCGGGTAGACTCCTTTTTTTAACTTGGTGAATTGCTACCTGTGCTTTAGGCTCTGTTTACATGTTACCTAAACACTTTCTCTTCATAGTGTGCTCCACAGACTTGTGGCACCAGCATCTCCGTGGAGCCTGTTATAAATGCGGAATCTCAGGACCCACCCCACATCTATGGAATCAGCATCTGCATTTTACCAAAATCTCAAGGTGTTTTGAACGCACATGAATGCTTGAGGAGCACTGACCTAGTCTATACAACCTTCCCTCACCCCTCCAACAAAACAAAAGGCTTTGCTCATACACTTGGTGTTATTTTCGTCTTTATCACATTGTATCATGTGCACCTTTAACAAGAGTAGGCCCTTGACAATGTTTGCTGAAATGCATTAGGACATATCAATCCAGGCATCTGCTACTTATTATGCTGTTTACAATAACACACTCTAGTTTAGTTGACCCAACCTCCTCCTCTCTTTCAGAGGTTTCGAAAGTTTAAAACCTGATTTTCTAGGCTTCTTAACCGCCAGATATGGCCACGTGATTGTTCTGCCAACGAGCTGTAAGCAGAAATGTGCTAGTACTTTATCTCCTCTTTCTTCTTTTACCTGAAATATGTGACGTTGGAGGTACTTCTCTGTTGCCATCAGAAGCCAAAACACAAGACAAGGATAGAAGACCAATAAGAGAAAAATTTGGATTCTTGAAGGCATCTTTCTGACCCCAAACTGCTACTCTATAGGCTTCTTATGTGAACAAACACTTCTTTATGTGTTTATGCTACTGTCAGTTTGTTGTTAATGGAGCCGAATGCATTTCTGACCAATACATTGGCAAATCCCATTTGAATTTGCTCTCTTTATTAGTCCTTGCTGGGGGCCCTTCAGGTGAAATACAACAAAGTATTACAACAATGGCTTTTTAATTGTTCTTTTTATTCCTATTCTATTTCACTAATTGATTTCGAAAGACATTTACTCCTAATATTCCCGCAATGGGAAATAGGGCCATGGGACATATAAAATTTAAATAACTTACTGCTTCAAAAAACCTAGTTGTAGGTTTTGGTGAAGTCATTAATATTGGGCTATCAAAGAAATTAGTCAAGGCTTCTGGTCAATATCAGAACCGAAACCTCTCCTCTTGTCCTTTTGACATCTTGGCTGCTCCTCAAATGGGAGCGGGCAGCCACATGAGGAAGTTTTTTTAAAATATGGCACTTTGGATTGCTTTACAGAAGCTCTGTGAAAACGTCTCTCTCTGAGTTATGTGTAAATCCAGCCACTGTCTGATTCCCATAGCATGGGGCTGCTTTGGGTCATTCCAGCCTCTCAATATTTCCCAAACCTCAGTTATGCACAAGCTACATTTCACTGGGAAACACTATGCGGGTCAAATGGGAAAACTAGGTGTTGATAGCCTTACTAAACGGAGTGGAATTTTGTTTTATTAGCCTGTGAGACATCTTACTTCTCAAACTCCTCTGTAAACTCTGCATGGTATTTTGCCCTCACTATATCGCTATATCTCCGTCAAAATGTGGCAGCTGTTTCATGGCTCATCATGAAAATACCGTCAAAAATACCCTTAGAATCCAAACGATGCAAGCTGAGCTGTCCTAGAAGCTTTACACATCTATTTTCTTGGTGCCATCTGACCTCTGACTACAACCTGGTGCCTCCTGGTATATCAGGTTGTCCTTTGTTATTTTGTATTTGGGCCTCATCCTTACCTAGCCACATTCTCAGACTGTTCCAGGTGGATGCTATATTTAACAAATCCAGAGAAAAGACTGGACATAACAGGCGCGCAAAGTCACAGTAAACACACCTGCGGACAATCCCCTGGAGCACATTCTTCTGAACACCCTCAACGAAATAAACCTTTGTCCTCTGAGGTTGAATCTGAGTTAGAAAAATTGACAAGAGTCATTTAGAGGTGGATCAAATCTCAAGCCATGTGACTTGGCTTTTTATCAAAGGCCATCCAATGAAGAAAACACGTGAACAAACAAGTTCCACTCTGGTTCTAGTCTCTGGAGACAATTTCAAAAGGGAAGGAATGAAGCATTGTTGAAGCAGGCTCTTACAGAACCACTCGGAAGGCCACGCTGAGTTAGGAAATTACGTCAGGTCCCTTAAATCATCAGCCTCCATTTCTAATCCATTAGTTCTCAAATGTTATCCTGCATCAGATTCACCTGTGGGACCTGTTGAGGCACAGATTGCCGAGCTCATCCTCAGAGTTTCTGATGTGGTGGGTCTCGGGCAAGGCCAGATAATTTTCATTTCTAACAATTTCCCGGGTGATGCTGACTGACGCTGTTGGTTCTGGACCACACCTGGAATTGTGCTTTAGTCAAACCTTATATTTTCATCCCATCAAGTCAGCTAACTGCTTGTCAGTTCTGAGGTTTAAAAAAGCAGTATGGCACAGTCACATAGTACCCTGTACCCTGATTCTCAATGATCTTGACTTTTCATATTTTATGGTTACATGGTTTATAATGTGCACTAGATGGTGGATCACCAGGCACATCGAGTTACAGATGAGGCTGGAAGGAAAGTCTGTTACTGTGAGAGACGTTAGGGGAGATGGGGTGGGCAGGGCAGGATGTAGAAGTGTAATTGCCACAAACAATTGTCACAATTACTGCCTAAGATGGACAATCATCTCATTCTGAACCTGGTCAGTGAGCCCATGAATGGATTTCATTTGGTTTCAGCACTTAACATTTTAGTCAAACTTTCGGAAGGAGCCACCGTTCATCTAGACACAAGTTTGTCATGTTTTTCAGGTTTGTGTGGCCAGGTGTTCTAGCTAGATATTTGCCTCTGCTTTCATTTTGTCTCCTCCACACTTGGATACACAACAGGTGAGCTCCTGGCCTGAGGCACAAATTGGTGTAAATTCAAGATTTATACTGATGACTCCTGGTTGATTTTACAATTTCTTCTCTATTCTACTTTAACTGGAAAAGAAATCTCTGAGTAACTCCAGAGCATCAGCTAGCTGCATTATGAATTCCTGTAGTTTTTAGCTACATATTATATGGGATTATTATATGTTCCTTTAGTAAACCCTTAATTATGCAGAGTTTTAATATTCTGTATTTGCTTTAAAAAATCACGGCAGTGCTCAGAGGAAAATCAGTGACCTTAAGGAGGGCAGCAGCACTCCTCCCACCGAGTGCTGCTAGCTGGTCTCTACTCCAGCCCTACCAAGTGCTCCTTGCCATGTGGAGGTCTGGCTGGCCACCCAACTCACATTCACCAGGTGCTGTGCCAGGCACTCTTCTGGAGATGCAAGGGGCTCAAACCTATCCTCTGCGCTCAGAGAGCTATGCAGGGTCTACAAGGCCAGCAGTACATCAAGTGGAAAGTTTCTAATCATTTTCCTGTTCTTCTCTTATTTCTTCTCAAATTCCTTCCCAAGGAAGCCCATGCTTTGAGTTACCAGAACACTGATAACTCCTCATGTACACCAAACTACCTGCCTGCATTAAGAGGACATCTATGACCAGAAAACAATGTATGTTTGAGAGAGATTTATAAACACAGAATGGGAAAAAAAGACCCTGATTTGAGAGGTTCTTGCCTTCTATCTTTGCAGGCCAGGGAATTTCAGAAGCAGGTCTCCTTCAGAGAAAGGAGCTGGGAACGCAGCGGGTGTGCTCGGTGCTCTGAAGAGAGCTAAACGACTCTACAGTTTCCAAATATTTGCATTCCATAATTGTCTTTGGATTGAGTCACGAGGCGGGCATGCTCCCTCTGTCCCCGGGGATGAGCCGCTGCGTGGTTAACAGGTTTCATTTCCTGCACTCGGTGGCTAATGGACACTCTTTCAGTCTGGTCACATCTCTCCTTCAAAATGGCACTTGACCGGGCCGCCTGTCTGCCTGCTGCAAGACCCAGCGCGCTGCGAAGAGACTGCCCGAATTCACAGGGCTTGTGATCCCGCATTGCCAGGTGTTGTTCTGAGCCTCTCCTCTTTTTCTTAATTCTCCTTTCCTTCCCCGGCCAAAATGAACCTAAACCAAATCCTTGGGATTGGGGAGTTTCCTTACTGTCTGCCGATAGCCAGGGATTGGAGTATTAGGGGATGAGACAAAAAATATTGACTGTGGCACTTTAATGGGGTTGTAACTCAGTTTCATGACACAACTTGGGAACTATAAAGGCATTTGGAAATGAGAATACTTGAGATTAAGCATCATGAACTGCCTTGATTTTTCCCCCCACTTTATAAGCATAGAAAACAAAGCCAGCCATTTTTCACCTATGACATGAGAGGACGGGAGGGTGCATCTTCAAAAAGTTTCCTCTCATTCTGGTTTTGACATTGATTGGTGGTCTTGGCTTCAGAAAATTCCAGATGGATGACGATGGATGAACTTCCTGGGGTTAAGGAAGTGATTTTTTTTAAAGGAGGTGTTTTGGTGATCACACTCTTACTCACATTGAGGGCTAACGCTGTGACCTCAGATGAAAATATTTCACTTCATAGAGGTTCTGGGGGTCCACATTTCTGATGGAGCCCTTTTCTGATGAGGGCTTGATGGACATATTCACACATATTGGTGCTTCCCAGCAAGCTGTGATTGCTATCTGTGGGGTATCAATCTCAGTGCACACTTGAGTGTTCGAGATGATCTCATTTCTTTACTATGCTTTATTTTGATTAGAGTCAGACTCTCCATGCCCATCCTACCAGCCAGCATGGCAGGAAGGCTCAGCTCAGTCATTGTTGGGGCTGTCTCCTCCTTGGGTAACACAGATGCCTAAAATCATGCCCAATCACCAATTCATCATGGTTACTGCTAATGTCCTCATTATCCAGGCCTTGTGGTTCTCTCAAGGTCCTGTAGTCTCCCTACTTTTGTGCTCCACTCACAGCATGGGAAGAAGGCTGGAAAACCTTTGCCCAGGGTTCTGCCTCCTCAATTGTACAAGGCAGCCTTCCCATTCCAACTCCTTAGGGGTGGAGCTTATCAATGGCACTGAATTTAGCTCTTCCATGGCCAGATGACTTTCCCCTTTTCCAGGCTCAAAAACATGTCTCCTTTCTCTTGCCTTATTTTCAAAGACATTTCTCTGTCTGCCCCATCTTCTTGTCTCAGGATACCTAAGATCGTATCCTCAGAGAGCTTTAACTTTTTCAAGTCAGAAGGAGCCCTTGTCTTCAGCTTCTGACTTTTCTGCCCTGTAAATTTCTTTTAGGCAAGTCAAAACTAAGGGCCCATCAACTTGCTTGGTGTAAAAAGGGGGGATAGTTTGGAAAATGAGCAAAAGGCAAAACTGAAGTAAATTAAAGTAAGTTCAGGGTAATGCTGGAAAAAGGTGGAATTTCACCCAGAGACGTAGACATTGTATAGAACCCTAGTTATAACCACATGATGGGTGTTACAAATAGAATAGTTCATCCTGAAAGTAGGGGTGGATGAAAAGACAGAGAATCATCACATTGGGCAGTGTAGTGTTGTGAGCATCAAATGCCCAGCAGGAGGCAAACTTCCTCCAGGTCCCTCATGCACACGAGAACCAGGAATGAGGAGGATTAGAATAGCAATGAGAACAAATTGAATAGGAAGTTGAGTGGGTAGAGAGGGTGGCTGGCTTAATCATGAGAAGGTGCTGCTATTTTTGTTTGAGAAGAAGGAGATGTTATAAAGGGCATTTTGGGTAATTGCTAAATAGAAAAATCAGGAAGAATCTAGTAAAATTGAGCAATGAAGTTGTCCCCATCCGTTCACAAATAATAGCTCATATTTTATAAAATATATACTCCCTGCCGGGCACCATTCTAAGTATAGATAGCACCATCCCTAGTTTATAAATGAGGAATCCAAGACTCTAGACATATCACAGACCTAGAAAGGGAGGGAGGCTAAAATGCGGCTTGAGCAAGCCCAGTACTCGCTGACCCCAATTGGGTCAAGTGCCCTTCCTTGAACTGCCTCTGGGATTACATGGATTAGAGGCTCGGGTTGTTAGACCCAAGTCTCTTTTACACTCATCCCTGCATGGTTCACAGGAGTCCATATTACTTGAGACACAGGGACAAGGAGTTGTAGATTTCTAGAGGAAAATCAGGGTGCTTTTGGCTGGGTGCGGTGGCTCATGCCTGTAATCCCAGCACTTTCGGAGGCTGAGGTTGGCAGATTGCCTGAGGTCAGGAGTTCGAGACAAGTCTGGCCAACATGGTGAAACCCTGTCTCTACTAAAAACACACAAAAAATTAGCCAGGAGTGGTGACATGTGCCTGTAATCCCAGATACTCGGGAGGCTGAGGCAGGGGAATTGCTTGAACCAGGGAGGTGGAGGCTGCAGGTTGCAGTGAGCCAAGATTGTGCCACTGCACTCCAGCCTGGGTGACAGAGCAAGACTCTGTCTCAAAAAAAGAAAAAAAGAAAATCAGGGTGCTCTTATCAGAAGAAAGGCATTGAAACAACAAGCATTCCTCAGAAGGCAGAGAAGAGCTGTTCTGGAGCTAACCTCTGCACCCCTGACCCCAAAGACGCCCTTTAAGCATCTCCTTGGAACCCCTATGAAACAAGGAGCACATCTGAAAGTACTTGTCTTGCATCAGTAAGGAAGAACCAGTAGTAAGCATAAAACTTTCTTGAGCAACAAAACAGATGTTACCAAGTCCAAGCAGTGAACCTTGTACACTTAACTAATAAGGGAGTTCCTTAGATCTCACCCAGAAACTATTTCTGGTTTTGTTTCAAGCAATTTTAATAAGCTTGGCTATCTGATTACCCCATCCCAAGCCAACCAAAGTGAAAAAGGGCATCCTCTGGCTACTGGGATATAATGTCACTGTTTGTTGTTCTACTCTCTTACTTCTAGTTAGCAGGGACAGAAAGATTGGAACATAAATCTTGGCAGTGTAGCTCTGGGATCTTCAAGTGTCCTTCAGCAAGTCAAGCACAAATGCTTTCCCAGTAACAGAGCCAGCGTTCCCAGGATAATTTTCCTTCCACTTTAAACCATAATGGTTTGCGAGAGCTATAAGGATGCTCAGTTAGAGTTGCGCCGTTTGGATGTTTTATTCGGCATCACTAAACCGGATCAGGGGAGTGCCTGCCAACTTGTGTGTTGTAGACGGGTCGGGTAGACAGTACAGCGTGTAACTCCCTCTGTCTTGTTGGCTCTCAGTCTCACTCATCTCTGTACTTCAGCAAAAGTCATGGTATTGCCCAATGTGAATTTTCCCCCTCCTTGGCTAACGCAAACAAGTGTGGCCTGCCTCTCTCTGACCATTTCCTACCCACAGAGGCACTCTCTTTCTTCCAATATTAAGCTGAGTGCCAAAGTGTATACACATGGACAAAACTATTCTTGAGAGAGTAGTGACTTTTCAATAGGAGAAAGGGCCAAAAATATTCTCACATTTCCTTGGGGTGACTGGTTCCCCACAGATTGCTGACACTTGGCAGCAGTGAGTGTCAAGTTTGAAAGCTGGAGTTTGGGCTAGACTGATTTGGATGCTAATCCCAATTTAGTTGTTTATAACCCTGAACCAATTTATTTTTCCTTGACTATAGAATGGAGATAATATTAGTGCCTGTAGCCCAGGGTGGTTGCAAGGCTCAAGTGAGATGATGTGGGCAAAGTGCTTAGCAGTGGGTTGGGTGTCCAGTTACACACTTGGCAAATGTTAGTCCCTGCAGTTATTATAATTGTTATGATTATTAGCAACACATTGTAGCTACATACTTAATTTAAGAGTGTTAAGAATGTTCTCTTTTTGAATAATGTCAATGTGTTCTGCCAGTAGTTTTGTTTTCTTCTCTGATGTGTAAATCCAAACAATTCAGACTGTCTTTGGAATTTGACAATTCTGGACTTAAACCTTGATTTTATTGCTTATTGACAGTGTAGCTTAGGAGGAGCTGCTTTCAGAGTCCCAGTTTCCTCCAGGTAAAATCTCAGTTAATTCATCTTTAATGTGGTTAAAAAAGTACCCATGTCAGAGGCTACTTTTGATGAGTAGGTACAGAGTAAACACTTGGCAAATGTTACTGATGACTATTCTTATACATATCTGGACTCTCATCAGATAATTTTCTTTGGTTGAATCTTGAGGCAAGCGACACACTAGCAGCAATCCCTTGTAGTTTTCTAGTTTAATGAGAGACCTGGTATGTTCCAACAGTTTGTGATTGCAAGTTGTCATTGCTAATTCAGAATTTTGAAAACTGTTAATGTTAGCAATTTAGATTTGGGAAACAGGATGAGCTTTTAAGAATAAGTATATAATTTTTGTCATTGGATCTTAATCTACTGAAGCAATACAATGTACCTATGCTTTGGAATCAGGTAGATCCGGGTTTGAACCACAGCTGTTTCTTAACTAGGTTATGGTCCTGACTCAATAGAAAAACTTCACTGAACTTCAGCTCTCCTATGTAAAAATGGAATAATATTAATCTTTCCCATAGTGTTGTTGTAATGATCAAAAAAGGATAACATAAATGAAGTACCTGACATATAGTAATCAAGTTAACTGTTGCTGTTGTTATGGAAACATAACTTTGATGAAAACTATGAAAGAGAATTGATAGCAAATGAAAGAAAAACTGTACCAAGTAAATTTTAATGCATCTATTTAGGATGATGAGCGAATATCTCATTTTCCATCAATCAAGCTGCCTGGCCCCAGAGTCAGTGACAACAGAGTTAGTAAATAAGGGCATTTGGATTAGCGTATGCCACATGATTAAACTTCAGACTACTAGGGGAAAAACAACAACAACAGTGCAATCATTGCATTTAATTAGAAGCCTCATCAGGGTGGGATGAAGGCACTAAATATGGCTGGGAATCATCGAGAATGAGGCAACGATCCACTCAATTGTGGAGCTGCATATGAGCAAGTGGTACTCATACTGAGGTCAGTGGGCTGAGGCTCTTTGCTTCGTTGCTAGGCAACAAGGGACCTGCTATTCTGTAGCCCATCAATATCAATATGAAGCATTAACCAAACCACACTCCTGGTTCCACTTATATGATGGCTGCATGGAAATGCTGGGTAACAGAAGAGGATTATGTAATGTGGAAAAAGTGAAAGTTGGCACTGCACAGCAAGGCTTCATCTTTGAAGCAGGAGTGATTCAATAGGAAAGATCATCTGCTGGTTGTGGTTCCTGCTTAAAGATGCTGGAGGAAGCATGAGAAGTGGACCCACGCCAAGTCTCTGTACCACAAGGTGAGGCAAAATGTTGGAATTTTTCAGCTAACATAAGCCACAAGAACAGTCAAAGTAGATGATAATCCTTGTCCAAAAGTATAGCTTTTAAGACTGAATTACTCTGGCTGTAAATTCACCAGTTTATCAGCAAGTTCCTTGTAAGAGTCATTTGCAACTTTAATTATCCCAGTAACCAATTCAATAATGCATTTCACCCTGGCCATATGGAGAAAGACTTAGCTTCTATAGTCCCTAAGCAGATGTCAATGCAGTTATATTTCACAGTGTTTTATATTATAAAGGTTCTTGCACCAGAGGGGAAGGTAATTAACATTGCATTAGGTTGTCATCTTGTTTATTTAATCAGCAGTATCAACTGCCCCTTTACTAAGCTATGAGAGTTGACATAAAACAAAATAAACAAGTGTTTTGATCTTATTTTCATAAATATGTTCCTATCTATTAAATTGGGAATACAAAACAATATATTCAATTTAATTTGAAATAGAATTTTCAACTGGAGAGTCAGTGTAATTGAAGTACGATGTGTTTGGGTACAAGAGCCCCCTGGGTATTGCCTAAAATCAAACAGTAGATATAACTTTCCATAAGAAAAGCCCAAAGAGGCTAATTAGATAGAAACATGGAATACTAGGAAGAAGAAAATGGGATATGTGGAATTTTTTGAAGATTTTGAGTCAATTATGCAACCATAAGACAGGAGCCATGGGAAAAAGTTGGAGAAAGAAACATAGTTGTATGCAAGAAGTTGTATACAGTGTTATTGTAACACCAAGGGAGCGTTAGAATAACCACAGGTGAATGGAGTGGTCATAATTAGTCACTGCTCATTTGTGCCATCAGTCATCCCAGTTGTTTTGACACAATGTAACCTTTGGTCATAGATTTCTTTCACTCTTCTGGTTTTCACATATGATTTTGTTTAGAGAACTGGCCTGCACACTTAGCCCATTGGGCTCTTCAGGGACATCAGTAGAGAGGCTACCGGGGCCGCCAAAAGGCAAGATTTAACTCACCATTGTAGAAGAGTGAATGAAATTCACTATCATCTTATGGGTGAGGGAAAAAGAAAGGTGCCTAGGAATTATACTGGTGGGGCTCCTGGGTGGCTCCCTGGAACCCTGGCTAGGTAATTTAGCTATGCCAATTAAGTTGTGGCCACTGACCCAACTTCAGACATTTGCCAAGTCAGGCTGAAGTTCTTCCCTAAGCTCCACATGGGTTTAGTTCAGACCAGACACGCTAGCCATGCCTCAGAATATTTCAGAACAGCTTGTTCTGAAATATTTCTTCCCTTGTTCAGGGAAGAAAGGACCCAAAAAGATCATGAGTAATCAAAAAAGTCATGTGAATACACAAATAATTTTCAAAGAACTTGTATGCATTCTTACATGACTAACTCCTTGGTCTTTATATTGCTGTTAGTCACAAATTCTCTTTCTAGAGCAGGCCAGAAAAGTTAAGAGAAAACCAAACCAAGTGAATCATGGAACCACCCTGATTTTCACAAATAATTACTGAGAATTTTTCTGCTTAAGGCACAGGGCTAGGTGTTACGTGCTGGGTATAAAGTAAATAAAACAGATACGCCTCTTGCTTATTCTGAAAATTTGGGATTGCTCTTAACTAAAACATTAGCAAATACAACCAAGAAGGATATTTACAACATAATATGTCCTAATAGAATAGAATATATTCAAATAATGCAAGGATGGTTCAATAATAGCAAAACTGTTAGTTAACCATAGTACTAAGTCAAAGGAAAAATGCCACTTGATCTGGTTTTTTTTAACAGGTGCCAAAGATCCATTCAATAAAAAGTGCAAATAAAATAGTCCTGTAAGTATATAAAATTAGACATATTCTATTTATAAAAAATAAAAATATAAAATATCTGAAATATGCTTAGCCAAAAAAAAATTAAGATTTACAAAGAAAACTTAAAAATTCTACTTCTAAAAATAAAACTTGAAAAACTAGGAACCAGCTCGGGTAGAGATATTTAGTATTGTAGAGTTACTAACTCACCCCAAATTGATCAGTGAAAAGTGATCTTAATCACGATAATAATTTATCCCTCCCCACCCCTTTCTCTCTCTCTTCTTTCATTTTTTTTAGAACTTGACAAGTTGAATAGAAAAAATCTGTATGAAAAAATAAACTAAAATACAGATTAAGTTATAAAGGCTCAACTGAAAATTTTTTAAAAATAAGAATTCTGATGAGTGGACTACTTCCTACAGAGATTACAATGTAAAACTACAGCAATAAAACAGGTTTGTTTTGGCATAGACAACATAAGAAATAGCAGAGTCCAGAAGGAAACTTTAATATCCGATAGACTCATATAGATATTTAGTATATGATAAAGGAAAGCTTTTAAAACTAGAGAGGAAAACTCCAATAATTCAAACAAATGGTTTTGGAACAACTGACTAATCATTTTGAAAACAAAATAAGGCCATACCACTCCTTTCTTTAGCTAGCTCAGTGATTTGATACATATATTTAAAGAGTAAAGCTAATAAAGTCCTAGAAGAAAATGAGAAAATTTGATAAAATTATTTCTAAGCAAGACAATGAACACAAAAGCCAGACAGGAAATACATGATAAATTTAAATCCATAAAATTAAAGCACTTTGTATGGCAAAAACTAGAACAAGCTGGGAAAAGTATTTCCAACACCCATAATAAAAAGTAGCTAATTTTCTTAACATTAAAATCTTATTATTTTAAATATTATAGATCAATAATTACTTTAATTATAAATAAATATTTAAATATTATAAATCAAGAAGACTATGACTAATAATACAAAGCAAAATGGGAATGAGGAAAGATATAAACTTCCAGTTTATAAAAAAAACCAAATGGCTTTTAAACATGAAAGATACTCAACTTACTCAAAGGTAAGACAATGAAAAGAAGGTGGATTTTTTCACCTATCAAGTTGGCAAAGATGAAAATGCTGAATAAGCAGTGTGGTCAAGGGTATAGAGAAATAAGCCATCTTACATAATGTTGGTAGGACTATAAATTGGTATAAATTCTTCAGGGGGCAGCTTAGGAATGTGTGTCAAATCTTAAATGCACATATATCTTGACCCAGCAATTACATGTTTAAAAAGTTATCCTATTATACTCATTCACTTCTGCCAAGTGAAATCTATATCTGTCTAATATATATATTTCACTCCAATATTCCAGCCAAAACAGAGAACCTAAATATTTATCAATAGGCGTTTAATAAATAGACTTATAGCTTTAGATTTGTTAAGATAGAAAGATGTCCAAGGTATTAATATATTATTAAGCTTAAAAAGGAAAAATAAATTAGTATTATCTTATTTGTTAAAAATTAAGACATCAAATATATGCTTGTATATGAACACACTATTTCTGTAAGGACATACAAGAAGCTGTTAACTATAGTTATCTCTGAGAATTGGGGCTGAGAATTTGAAGGGTTATAGAAGGAAACCTTTTACCTTTTATCTTTATATATTATTTGATTTCTTGCTGTGCAAATGTGTTGCTTTTATGATAAAAAGAAAACTTTTCCTTTTTTGCTACGCTGTACTGCTAAACAAAAATCTCATGTGTAGTAGTATTGTTTTGGATAAAGTCTGACTTGCTAAAAATGTTGAATTTACCATTGAAACCCTCACTTACCTGAATAAAACAACCTCTGATCTGCATGAAATAAATTTAAGTGGTAATCTGGTATTTAAAGACTCTTCAAAAGGATTAATTTCAAAATCCAAGAACTGGATAAATTTTAAAATATAGTTTTTAAAGATAAATATTATTTTCCAAACAATATCACTGACAAACCTATTGTATACACACACACACACACACACACACACATACACACACACATATATATAGTATAATTTTTTAAATACCAGTAAAGACCTAAAAGTAATAAAGGCAGTGTTGCAGTGGTAACTTGAAGAAGCTGATGAAACTTTCATTATGGTACATTACCTGGAAATGGTTAAGATTTTGAGACTTTATAGGGGGTGAAAATAAAAACAAGCCTGTGAATATGACATATTACAGATGGAATCCTGTTTTTAAAGAATGGTCCTTTTTTTAATGTACTATGACCACGTTTGTTGTCATTCAGATAATACTACCATTTAATTATCATATAATTACTTTGTAATCTTGGTTTAAAAGCGGCTTCAAATTTTGATGTTTTTACTATACCCAGAGTCCTAGCAAAGCCATTTAAAAATTCAAATACAAAATAGGTACAGTACCAAAATACAATCACCATGCTTCTTAAAATCTCATGATTTAAGAGAGTTTGTGAGCATTTTCTGGAAATGGAACCTCTGTGGAGCCACTACGCCTATAAGGCCGCCTGATAATACCAATCAGATGTTTCAACAAGGACTTAATGAATAAAGAGGGAGAACAGCCAGTCCCCTATTATGCAGGAAAGCCAGATGACAATTGGTAATCAAGAATAAAGATTAATAAGTGAATCTCAGTTTTTATCTAAAGTATAAATTAGGAACTCAATAAATTATGAAATCTATAGATAGTCCTCAATTTTTTTTTAATTCATTGAATTTTTCGTGTTAGACAAAGCAATAATTTATTATGGTTTCTAGCAATATTGGATTTTGCTAATACAAACTGAAGTTAGAGATGGACAAACTGGCTATGTCCCTCAATGTCTTCAGTCAGAACGAGACCCTATTAATCAGATGAAATTATCAGTAATCTGAGCATAATGGGAGAGAATGTATCGAAACCTACTGGAAGGGAATAAGCTAACCTGTTTTACTCTCATCTGCTTCGTTAATCAATGTTAGCCCAGAGAGGATGCTAGGGATATCTGAAAAAGTTGGTCACAGTGTCACCGAGTAGAAGTCATTCTAGATATGGAATGAGTGGCTCTGGGTCCTAAGTCTGGCTCTGCTAAGAATCATCTGGCTGATTAGGGGTCAACTACTAAATCTCTGGAAATTCTGTTTATTATTTGAGAAATGCAGGAACTGAGTTAGGCATCTAAGAGCCTTTTTAGCTTTTAGTCCATAAATAACACTTGTTGCCACCTTTGTCTGGAAATATGTATTAATACAATGGTAGGGAATCTGAAGAAATAGGTGGTCATTCTGTCGTCACATAGGACTACTTCAGCACATATGGGGAGACACTGCCTTTCAGTGACTTCCCCGAAAACATGTAGAATGATTGATGCATGCAAACATGCTACAAACACTTTTATTCACCAACATATTATGCAGCACCTAGCACAGTGTTACTATAAGTAGCCTCTGTCACAATTACTCAACCCTGCCATTTTAGTGCAAAAAGCAGCCATAGACAATATGTAATAATGAGCATGGCTGGGTGCCAAAAAGCTTTATTTACTTTATTTACAAAAGCAGGCAGCTGCCTGGATTTGGCCTGTGGGTTGTAGTTTGCCAACCCTTGCTCTAAATCATTAGTGAGGAAAGAATAACAGCATGATGTATTATAAAAGCAGCCAATCCAGATGACTAAAAATATTTTGGCTTTCCAAAAATTAAAAAGAAAATCTAGTCATGTGGAAAAACTGCTAGTGCAATTCGGGGAACATGCTCATTTGGGATTCTAATTCAGCTGTGACTCTTGTCTGCAAGCAGAAAGCCATCAGATGGGGGTGGATTTAAGCCCCATCCAAGGAATACCAGGTCCATTTGTAGACTGGCCTTAGGCTTTGTGGTTCGTCCAATTAATGTCCCCCAAACAAGTTTCATACAAACCTACTACCTCAACCAAAGTTTGAAGTTAACTCAAGCACAAAAGGAGCATATTGAAGCAGTATAATCTCTGGTATATGTTCCATGAGCACTTCAAATGAGTTTTGTGGATTTCTTTTTTTGAGACAGGGTCTTGCTTTTTAGCCCAGGGTGGAGTGCAGTGGCATAAACATGACTTGCTGCAGCCTTGACCACCCTGGCTCAAGTGATCCTCCCACCTCAGCTTCCCTAGTAGCTGGGACTGCAGGCGTATGCCGCAGTGACCCTCTAATTTTTAAGGTTTTTGTAGAGATGAGGTCTCACTATGTTGCCCAGGCTAGTCTTGAACTCCTAGGCTCAAGAAATCCTCCCAGCTCAGCCTCCCAAAGTTGGGATTACAGGCGAGGGACCATATTTTAATCCTGATTTAGACCATCCTTTGATGGAGACATCTTTGAAACAACTTGGGAAATTACGTATTAGATGGTATTAAGGAATTCCAGTTAATTTTGTTAGGAGTGAAAAATAGCATGGTAATTATGTGAAATAATATTTATCATTTACAAATGCACATTGAAGCATCTATGTCATTATAGGTGACACAATGTCTGAGATTTGCTTGAAATGCTCCAGCCCCATTCCCCTCACCTTCCCAAATCACATACAAGTTAAATAAAACAAGAGTGGCAGAATGTTGATCAATTTTAGAGGTGGACTTACTATTATGCCTATATTCAGCCAAGCCTCAAACACGCCCAGCAGTTTCTTTTTTTTTTTTCTCCAGGGATGGTCTCTGTCTTGATAAATTCTTGATTCACCAGCTTTTCTTTAAGCCAGCAAATTTCTAATTCCATTTGTCTCCTCTTTTTGTCCTCATAAAGGTATTGAGATGGGATAAATAGAACCATTTACCATGCTTCTATGTAAGACCTGTGTCTATTTTCTTAGTCATTTCAGGATGCCCATCTTAACTTATTTTTTTCCCTGAGAAACATTTCAATTTGCTTTGGATTTGTGGTTGAATTTCCTGATATATAATTCTGTCTAGGGAAGGACTTTAAAATCTCTTGAAGATGTAGTTTCAACCTTTAAATTTATAACCCCAAGCTGACGGATAATTAATATTTAACCCATTTCTTCACAGTAGACATTAGACAATGTGCTCTATATGACAGGAAGCTGCTTTCTGTATACAGAACTTCTGAGTTTTCTTTGGCCCCATTCCTCTCAGACAATGCTGATAGAGTGAGGCTGTTCACTATTTACTTAGCATTCTGTATGTCATGCCAATCATTCACAACAATCTTTAAGTTCACATTTTAAAATGCACCACATGCCATTCACACCTTAGATAAACATCAGCTAACACTGAGTCATGAATCATACTTGTGTGTACAGATCTATTGGGAGGTATCTTGATAATCCATATTTGCTGAGCATCTACGCTAGGCTAGGCTCTGTGCTTCATGCTTCACAAACACCATTTCACTAATGGTAGTTAATAGTAATAAAAGCAGTTATTATTATTACAAAGATCATATATTAGGCATCGGCTATGTTTCATTTGGCATATGTCCCCGTTAAACAGACAGAAGCACTGAGGTTGCTGCTGCTATTTTTAAGTGAGGTTGAATAACTTACTCAAGTTTACTCAGTTATTAAGTGGTAAATTCTGACTCCTAGACCTTTTTTCCATCAGTCATTTGCATGTAACTTGCATAATTTTTGCCATTCTGCATACCATTTGTACAATTATTTACAAAATATTTTTTAAATTGACATACTTTTCTTTACATATACTCAGCCAAAAAGGGAACTAAATATTATTGTCATACATGAAAAACTAATATTGGTTGCCACAAAAGAAGGTACCCATATAAGTAAATACAGTGAAGTGTTGTTCTCTGCAGCCTGGGACTGGCTCCACTGTGATGTGCAGACTGATTCTAAAATGGTTCCCCTCCTAATTTCCATTACCCCATGGAGTCGGCCACGTAGATTATCTTCTGTACCATCAGTGTCTTGGGTCCCACACTTTAGGTTTTATTTAATGACATCCAGTGTGGCTTCACATAGGTGAGGGATATTATGGATCATGGATCTCTGATGGAATGGAAGTAAATTACAATCATACCCTGGCAAACACACTACTGCAAATAACTAGATAAGAAAACACACATAAAGAAGAATTTAATGAATAAATGGGTTAATTGTATTTTTTGGCAATACATTTTGACCATGTTTAGTTTTCCAGTGAGAGAGTTTTTTTATAGCTATATATAAAATATGTGTGTATGTGGGATATATATATATATAAAATATATACATATGCAACACATGTATATGTATCACTCTGTTTATATTGGGAAGGCTTATGCTATCCATATGCCTCCTGAAGATTATGTATGCCTAAACTAAAACAGTCCTATAAATTATACTTGCATAGGCTATAGTCTTGATTTATGTATAAGAGGTCAATTCATAAGCAATTATAAATGGAATGTCAACCATAGTCATTATCTGGCTGAACAATGAACATTTATTAACTAGTATGAAAAATTCCTCTTGGTAGTTTTTGGCTGGCATGTATGTGGATGGAAGGTTAAGAGTGTTAAATCAATTTCACAAGCAATGAAAAGCCTATAATTTAAATGTCTTTATTCAATTGAGTATTGTAGGAAGTTTGGTCTAAAAACATGAAGCTCTGTAGGCCAGGATCCAAAGTCTTTGGATATTAAAAAAAAGTTCAAAACCTTCACTTTTATGAGAAAAATTTCCTATTTAAAAGGCAATATGATTTGGTAGAAATAAAAGTGATTTTGGAGTCAAAGAGACCTAAGTGAAAATCCTAAGTTTTAACCTGCAAGCCAGATGACCTTATCTATGCATTTGTTGCTTGTTTAGTAAGTGAGGGTAGTAGCTTCTTTATCAGAGGACTTTTATAAGATTAAACAAAATAATTATAAATGATTAAGCCTACTGCTTGGCTGATTATATCACTGATTTATTTCTTCAGGGGCCAAAAGCTAAGTGCTAGGTGCCAGGGACACAGCAGTAAATAATGCAATATGATTCTTCCCTCAAATAAGCCAGATTAAGAAGATCATATTCTGTGTTATGAAAGCAATTGGGAAATAAATCCAATGAGAGAGAGAGTAAGTGGTGGGCACAGTAGCTAGCAATAATTTCTCTGAGGAAGCAGCATTTAATCTGAGAACTGACAGTTGAGATTGAGCAAGACATGGGGAGAATCAGGAGATGGCATTTTAGGGGCAGGGAGGGATCTTGGGGAGGCTGTTACTGGAATCTGGGTAGAGATGACAGTGAATCGGGTTAGGGTACTAACAGGGCAGATTTATCTGAATCTTGTGACAACTATTATAAACTCCCTTTCTCCTAAAATAAACAGAGAATTAATATCATTTAACAATTTCCACTAAGTATAAATTAAAATGAAGAAAGCAAAAATGCTTCTTGATGTAAAACACAGGTTCTTAAGATCTTGGAGCCTCTTGGCCTTCTTTTCTATGAATTATTTTTCTTTCTGACCAGGCCCTTGGATCAGATATGTTTCTATGACAAATGGAGCTGCTTTGGATTTGATTATTATTTTCTTTTAGTATTGCTTGTCCAGATTCTTGGTAATAAAACTTTTCAGAGCTAATATTAAAAAAAAAAAGATTGAATGTTCTCTTCTTCCCTTATGGGATACTCTCACTCAAATGCAAACATATCAAATCAGAGAAATTAATTGCTGCACTGTGGTATCTCTGCCATGAGGAAGTGCAATTCTTGAGTGGTTTGCTGGGCAGTCATGAAAATTGTAAGCGAAAGGCGTGAGACAGAGAGGCCCACAGAGAAAACAACTCTGCTTGCACCCTTTTCTCTATGTTCTTTCTAATAATGGCTTGATTTGGGGAAAGAGCAATGAAGAAGCAAACCCTTGGTTTGGTTGCCAGAGATTGGGTGGTGAAGGTGTTCTCTCTGTGGGAATTCTATTGGGTGTCTATGCATTTGAAAGGACAGGTAACTTATACCATCAGTCATTAGTTTCCTTCCACTCTTCTATTTTTGGGGTTCCAGCCTGCGGACCACCATCTTTTCTAGTTGCCTTTCTCTTGCCTTGGAGTATTGATCTCCAACACCCTGCTAGACACACTGGTCTTGGATTGTTATTTAATTTCAGGAAACCAGTTCTCAGTGATGAGAGCAAAGTCTTTCCTCTTGCGGGCATGATAAGGTAAGAATTGCTTGCTTTTAAATAGCTCTAGTTGTCTTGGAATGGATTTCAAAGCAACACTGGAGGGTAACCACTGGTCTGAAATAGCCCACGCCAGCCCTCCCAACCTCCTCCCCTCCTTTGGTATATTTATGTAGTTGCAGGTATGAGGGCATTTGTTCACACCTCAGTATTGCATTGTTCATTTTTTTCAGATGATTGGAACACCTGGAGTATAAGTGGAGTAAAGAGTACAGAAGAAATGCCTCTGGCAGAAAGTATGAGCTTCCGATAATGATCTACAATGACTTTGGTAGAACTTCTTCCCTTTTGTACAAATACCATGGACCTGCTTTAATACACTGCTAAGTATTTAACTCATTGTGAGGGTCGATGATGTACCTCTGCACGTCTGTATACACACTCAGCATCCTCCTAAGTGCCTGGTGCCCAGTGGGTGCTCAATACATGTTTGCTGAATAAAAGAATATGACAAGTCCAAAACGTATTTTCCAACTTACTTTCTGTAGTCTTCTGAGCCTCAGATGCTAAATAGGTTGAAAAGTCACAGATTTGTTTTATAGAACTAAAAATACATTTTTAAAGGTTCAATACGGAATCATTAAACAGTTTCCAGTTTTTCTATATTAAAAATATCTTTATATAATACATTTTTGGATTCCAGGCAGCTGAGTTTAAAACTAATTCCAAATAATCCCCATTTTCTTTAAGCTAATCCACTGTTTATCTGGATTAAAAAAATACAGAGAAATGATTTTGTTGACAAAAAACTTGGCCACTTTTCATACTGAAATTATCAGAGATAGCATAGAATGTGTTTTTAAAAATCTGTTTAAAAAATGCATTTTTAGTAAACAGAGACTGCTTTCTCTCCCCTTTGCTCATTCTATTTCTAATGGTTGTTTCCTTCTCTCTTTTTTTTTTTTTTCTAAGACGGAGTCTTGCTCTGTCGCCCAGGCTGGAGTGCAGTGGTGTGATCTCTGCTCACTGCAACCTCTGCCTCCTGGGTTCAAGTGATTCTCCTGCCTCAGCCTCCTGAGTGACTGGGATTATAGGCGTGTGCCACCACACCCAGCTAATTTTTGTATTTTTAGTAGAAATGGGGTTTCACCATGTTGGTCAGACTGGTCTTGAATTCCTGACTTCGTGATCCACCCACCTCAGCCTCCCAAAGTGCTGAGATTACAAGCGTGAGCCACCACCCGAACTCCTTCTTTTATCAGTATCATCTGTTGAACTCCTACTCACTCTCAAAAGCCCAGTGCAAATGTTTTCTCTTTTATGGAGCTGTTATTGTTCTTTCTCCTCTCAACTGCCAGGCTGAACAAACCCCTCCCTTCTCTGCCCTTTGAGCAAACACATTGTACCGCAACAGCTTGTATATTTTCCAATTTCCCCTCCAGACCAGGGGTCAGAAACTGTGTAGTCCTAATTAGGGAAAAGGAGTCAGGCTGGTGGGACCAGGGGAAAGGAAAAAGAGAAAGCAGATAAGTTATAAATTTGCCTTTCTCCATGGTCCAGGACACACAGCCCTCCTGTGCCCATCTTATCACCAGACACCTGCAAGTTAGCTCACTGCAACCTTGGCATTATCAGTACTGAATAAAGCCCTCTTCAGCATACACCATAAACACTATTCAATAAAATCTCCAGCAAGTCTCTGTTTCCTTGCAGTCAGCTCCTCTTCTGCTGATTTGCCCATTGCCATCTCACAATGTATTTTCATACTTTCTCTAATGAATCTGCTTTTCTTTATCTACAACTGTCTTGGGAAATTCTTTTACCCATGCGCCACTGGCCCAGACAGTCATTGCTCCCCTGTGACGGAAATGACGGCCCAAAAGCCAAATCTGGCCTGTTGTCTTGTTTTGGGGAGAGGGGAATCTGTGAATTAAGAATGGTTTTTACATTTTTAAATGGTTGAAAAAAAGGAGAATGAGATTTCATGACATGTTAAAAACACTACAAGATTCAATTCTGTATCATCTGCAGTTACTTTTGTGCTATAATGACAGAGCTGAGTTGTTGTGACAGAGACCATACATGGACTGTGAAGCGTAAGATAGTTACTGTCTGACCCTTTCTAGAAAAAAACTGTGCTAACATCTGCTTTGTGGGCAGGGATCACTGTATTGTGGTCATGTAGCTGACATTTATTGTTACCATACGCTGGACATTGTGCTAAATAATTCATGTACTTTGTCTTATTTAATCCCCAACAACTCTATGAGGTAGGTGCTACTCTTATTTCCACTTACAGATGAGGAAACTGAGGCAAAGAGATGTTGAGAACCTCTCCTACAGTTTCTGGAGTAGCAATTTGTAGATTTTTGATTCAGTTTGAGCTCTTCTTGCCTCCAGTCAAGGCTCATGGCTACCTCTCTATTTAGCCCCAATATTGTCCCCGCCCATCACTGTTACCTGGGTGCTGAGGGCAGTACTTGGCAATGCTTGGGAAATAAATCAGTTACATTTCCTCCCTATTGTCCCCAGCTGTATTCCTCTGTGTAGGGGGAGAGATGTGATTTCCCTCCCAAGTCAAACATAGGCTTCCATTACTTTTGCTGGGTAGAATGAGGGCCATAGCTCATAGATGGATTAATTAATCTATTAATGGTATATAGTGGACATATCCCATGAGCTAGACTCTGTGCCTGGGCTGAAATGGAGACGTGGAGAAGCTTGAAGTGTAGAGATACATCCTTGAATATTCGAAGGAGGAGGCAGAAAACTCTCTATGGATCCTGGGAGTCTGATGCTGGTAGGGTAGCGGAGTAGCAGACATGAGATTTCAGACAGTTCACATAGTGGCTTCAAGTCAAATATTCTTCCATTGTTTTCATATGAGAGACTTTATTAGTTTTATTTATGATTTAAAATATCTAACAGCTTTATTGAAGTATAATGATTATATAAAAACTGTTTATACTTAATGTATAGAATCTGACGGTTTTGAACACATGCATATACCTGTGAAAGAATCACCACAATCAAAGAAGGAAACATATCCATCACCTCCAAAAATTTCTTCCTGTCCCTCCCCGCTTTTGTGGAAAGAACACCTAACTTGAGGTCTACACGTTCGAGTGCACAATACAATATTGTAAACTATAGGCACTGCGCTATACGGCAGGTCTCTAGAACCTCTTCATCTTGTATAAATGAAACTTTCTACTCATTGTTCAATGGGTATTGATGTTTCAAGGATTTTCCCCTTGAGAGGAAGATTTATTGATGAGTCCAGATGGCACAGTGGCTGCTGATGAAACTGAAGACTTTCTATTTTCTCCACAACTTCTTGCTTTTATGCTCAGTGGGAAAAGGGCAGATAGACACTCCCCAGTCCCCTATCACTACTTGGGTATTTACTGCAACACTTGATTATGGGGATCTCTCTAATGACCAGATGTAGCATGAGGGCCAGTGGGACTGGGCAAGGAAAGGGTGGGGACATCCACTAAAATTAGTTGTATGACCTTAAAACTTAAAATAATATCTGTATTTTAGTTTCTTTACTTGTGAAATGGGGATAATAATAACTACCTTGTAGGCTTATGAGGACTAAAAGGGATAGATAAAAGGATCTTAGCACAGTCCCTTTGGCATTATAAGTTCTCAAATATTCGCTGCTACTGCTACTCAGACAGCCATTATTCCTATCATGGTTACTACAGTATCATTTTTATTAGATTCTAGAAATTGAGCCGTGAAAAGAGCAGGGAATGTCAGGATAGGGACATGTGCTGAGTGTTGGAAGAACATGCTGAATGGTATTAGAATCATTATAGAAGTTTCATAGTGTGTTATTGGCTGGAATGTTCTTCCAGGCAAAATATTATCCAGAGATCCCTACCTGAGACCTTTCTGGGCTCCAGCTTACAGGAATCTGGTCCGAAATCAAGTCATTGTGCTTGAAGAATAACATACATTCTTCCACTTAGTCCTCTACACTATATATTATAAAGTGGGTTGGTTTTGTTCATTTGAAGAAACTGATCCAACACTGGTCTGTTGCTGGCCTGTGATCACTCAGCCAGTGAGTGGCAGTCAGGATACAAGTGGCTCCATCTTCAAAGCTCAGGCTCTTAGCTATTATGAATTCTCTTTACTACACAATATCAAGTCAAGGGTGATAGGGATGTCCTTGTATACTTTAGATTCAAAATAAAGCAAAATTATTTAAGAAGGCAGAACATGCCACTTTTAGGCAAGAAAATGCCTAATGAAGAATATGGAAGAACCTGTTCTGTTTCTCATTCTGTCCCCTCTGCAAGTAAAAGGAAAAGTAAAGTTCTACTCTTGGGTTTTTCTTCTGTATTTTACATCTCAACCTGAGGCAGAGTGAGGAACCTGAGAGAGCTAAGCAAGGGTGATGTCTGAGGGATTTGTCTAGGATGAAGCTAACAGAACTAGCAATAAGGAACATAGATAATAATGACTACTAATAATTTAATCGTAACATGCTTTTCCTTAAGTGTTTTCTATGTGTCCAACATTGTGCTAAATATTTCACGTGAACCAGCTGATTTCATTCCTCTAATTACCCCAAGAGGCAGGCATTAATACCTCCATTTTGCAGCTGAGAAAACAGGATTAGAGAGGTTGAGAATCCTGCCCACAGTTGCATGGCTGCCTTGGTGTGGACACAGATGTGCTAAGTCCACAGCAGAGGCTCAAAAGCACTGGAGATAGACATTTAGAGGCCAGGTCTGAAGGCAGTGGAGTGGTGCTCCCTCCTGCCTCTTATTGGAGTTGTTTTCATAGAGTAGGTAAAAGAAATAAGGTACTTAAACAGACCTGAAACTTCTGGATAAATAGAGTCATGGGGTTCTCCAGCTGAAATAATCTGGCCGATGGTTCTTAAATCTAAGCATGAGCTCAAGAATTTGCATTTTATATTAATTTCTTGGTCAGAGCTACCTAATGTGTGGGACCCAGAGCTTGCATTCACACACACACACGCACACACACCCATACACACAAGCACACACACGTGCATGTACACGCACACACATACACACACTCTGAAGATGCAGGTTCCTTATTCGAAAACAGGAAAATTTTTCATTAAATAAGATAATAAAAGATAAAAGTGTTTCCTATTATCCAGATCTCTTTCAACCAGTAATGACATTTTTATTTGTTTTTTTTTTGTTTAATATCCTAAGAAAAAAATGGCAAATTATTAACAAGAATCATATTATTCATCTGTAGATTATACAACACCAATTTTAAAGAGCATTTAACTTGTCTGAGGAGTCACTGAAAGTGTACAATTCATCTTTAATAGCTCGTATATACAGATGTATTCCATTCTTACAGGAAGAGTAGAGCTGCGGCATAAAACTGACTCTATTTTTGTTTCACTCCTTAATGTGGACACATGCCAGAAAATTTCGCTTCCATTCATTCACTGATGGTTAAGGAAATACTGACAGGGCGAGGAACCATAGGTTGCCTTAGCTTTCCCTTTCCTTCTTTGAGTGTAAGCAGTGCTAATACACAAGTTAGAAAGAGTATGATAGGCTTCTTTGGTGGTTCATGTTTTTTTAGAATGTTTCATTTTTGGGTTCAAGGAAAGTTCTGGTTCAAATGAAAAGTGTGACTTCTCTGGGCTGTCAGTACCCTCTCCAGTTCCCGCTCTGTCCCCGGTTTATTCAGTTGTAGAAGGGGCACGCTTACTTTGTACTCTGAATCTCATGCATGTGGGGCCACTGAAATTCTGTGCTCATGGGCCATTGTAAATGTTATCTGTAAATGGGGCAGCAAGAACTGCAGGTACACATATTGCACATATCTCTGCTCACACTCATTCACCATGTGTCCCATGAATGTCCCAGTATCTCATTGAACTTTACCTACAAATATCAAGTTATCAGGATTTTCAATGTGGTTATAGCATTGAACCAAGTATGAGGTCCTTGCGAATGTGAGGGCTTTGGGTTCAGGTGATGATGATGCCACTGGTCTGGGGACCACATTATAAGAATCCTTGACTTAGATAATTCCCATAATTTTTCAGTTCATTTTGAATGTATAAATTCAAAAACAGGCAACATTTTGCTTATTATCCCAACAACAAAGGCTTTCAAAGTTTTTCCAAAAGAATCGGATTGCTTCCCAAACAAATGACTCCTACGAAATAACATTTTAATGAGTTAAAGGGCAGGAAAATAAGAAACATCTAAATCGAATTTGTTCAAAAATACATACGGTTTTCCAAAAGTAAAGGCCTGAGGCAAAATTGGAATTTTGTTTTACTGAACCCAAAAGTTTGGGAAAATGCTGGAAGATACTTAGCTGGACTCAAGATGCCTGAAAGCATTCCCTGTTTCTAGAATTTCACTTTGGCAGGTAAACTTCTGACCTGAGCTTGTTCCACCAAAGGGTACAGGATTTCAATAGCACAGAAGAGAGGCTATTTCCAGAGTTAAGATTCTTGTTTCTCGTTAATTTTCTCTTACTTTTTTAGGTTAATATAATTAGCTCAAGCTATTTCTGTCTTCTTAGCAGGGAAAAATTTACCTCTTCTTCACCCACATTTATTTTTTCTTCTTTGGTATGATCCAAGGATAAAATTTGCAAATTCCAAAGCAAACTCCCTCAGTTCTGAGGCTTATCCCTTCACCTTGACGAGTATTTTCACTCTCAGCAAATGTGAAATTTTGCTGCAGATTTGAAGCAGTTTCTGTGCAAGATTGGAGCTCACACGAGAAGGCAGCTCTGTAGAAGTACAAAGTGTTGTCCCTAATCCTCGTAATATCCAAACCCTGTCATCTGGTCCAGCTAAGGACTAGGGAGATCTAATCAGAGGTATTTGACTTGTTTTAAGCTTATGGGTGTGAAGCATTAGCAAATTTACACTTGACCAAGTTGTTTCCTCTTCTGTGGGAAAATGTTTTTCCCTCCTCTCCTTCTGTCCTTTCGGCTTTTGTTTGATTTTGCAAACACACTGCTTTAACCTCTTTTCTGATACTGTGTCCTTCCATTCTTAGGGCCTGAGTAAAGAAAATGAATGCATGATTCCTCATTCTACGATCTTAAGTAAATATCATAGCTTTCATTGTTATGGGGTTTTTATACTTCAGTGGTTTGGAATTGGCCTGAACTAAGAGGCACAAACAGCTTTGCCACTAAATTTGTGTGACCTTGTGTGACCTTGGGTAATTTGCAACATTTCCGAACTTCACTTTTATCATGAATTGCACAGGAATACCATCACCTATCTTAAAACACATGTTCTCAAATACTGGGTTATGTATTAAAATGGAGATTTCATACTCTACTCTCAGAGTTTGATTTAGTATGTGTGTCAGAGACATTTGCTGTTCACTAAACAGTCAAGGACTGTTAGGCAAGGCCAAGGACTATGAGGAAAAGTGACTTGTGTATAATCATTTTTCCAAAGCATTTTAGAGCTGCTACCTGATGATCTCAGCTCTCTTTTCCATTTGCCATGTGTTCCAGTTGTATACTAACAGGATGGAAACAGCCTGGATCCCTGAATTGCTACTTGGAAGGGAGGTGTCACAGAAAGTCATTAGACCTATGGTAGACTTTGAGTAAAGAATGAGCTTTTAAATACTAATAAACAGATATTTGAGGGGTGAGCCTCTTTCTGGAGCATAAACTAGCTTATGGCAAAACCAGCATATGATGCCACAAGTATGGTGCTGCTGTGTTAGGTTGTTCTTACATTACTATAAAGAATTACGTGAGACTGTGTAATTTATTGAGTTTTCATTGGCTCACAGTTCTATAGGCTACACAAGCATGGTGCCAACTTCTGCTATGCTTCTGGTGAGGCCTCAGGAAGCTTACAGTCATGGTGAAGCAGGAGCAGGCACATCACGTGGTGAGAGCAGTAGGAAGAGAGAGAGGGCGGGGAGGTCCCAGACTTTTAAACGAGATCTCATGTGAAATAACTGAGCAAGAACTCACTCATCACCAAGGGGATGGCACTAAGCCATTCATGAGGGATCCAGCCCCATGATCCAATGTCTTCCTGCCAGGCCCCACTTCCAACATTGGGAATCACATTTCAACATGAGATTTGAAGGAGACAAACATCCAAACTGTATCAGCTACCATAACAAAATCCCAATGTACGTGGCTTAGCAGTCAGGTGACAGGCAGAGTGGAAATTGGTAATGGAGACTAAAAATGTGGAGCTGATGCTAGTCAGTAAAAAAAAATGTAGGAGCTCTCACCTGTGATAACTTAGAAGAGGGACCACATGATACTGAGATGGTAGCTCTAGGGGAGTGTTTTAGAAGATATAAAATAGTAGTATGGTTTGGCCACTATTGGCAGCAGTCAGCAAAGTACTATTTAAAAAAGAGGGAGGCGGACATGCACACATTTTAGAAGGAATTGGTACAAATCAAAGGCAACAGAGCCCAGAAATGTGAGGCCTTAAAAGATTGGAAAACCCACTGCATTTGAACCACAAACTGTGAGAAATGTGGTATAAAAAATCCGTGAATAACAAATGCCCAGAAACACAGATGATTCAAATGACTCAGGGCTAATATCGGATTTGGTGTGTGGCCATTAAGTTCAAAGGCATCTACAAAGAAATAAAGCAGTTTTGAAAACCGTGTTTCAAACAAAACCTGTAGATGTTACTGGCAGATGGGACTAAATGCAAGCAAATATATGGGAATTTTTGACAAAGTTATATCTGTCTAAAAAGCAAGGAACTTAAAATGACCCTTGGCCCTCAAACTTCCCTGAACAGAAAGCTAGTAAGGAGGGCATATGCCACAATACCCACTTCAGAGAGAGCAAAGGACAATAATGGAAGATTAAGAACCTCCTAGAGGGTAGAGCCAGATGCTATACTGTCACCCAAAGGCAGGCTAATCTTGCATTTTAACACTTTTCTGCCATGCCCAGAGTATTGAGTAGTATGAACTCAATTTGTGGTCACTGACAGACCTTCTGCCTCTCCAAGATATAAAGGAAGCCTTTTCCAAATCTTTTGAACTGCCCTGTAGCCAGTTTTATTTGTATTGCACTTGAACTGCACAAGTATTTGTCTTTTTTTTTAAGTTAAGATAAACCTTGATGTTGAGTTTGGTGGTAGTTGTAGGCTGACAGGTTAGACAAGTCTTTTTGGTATGTGGGGAAAAAAATGGAATCTGGAAAAGTACATTCTTCCCATCAGAATTATTGAGAAATCAGCTTGAAAAATAGCCAGGTTACTTGGGGTTCTGGAGACCTGATGTGGGGTTGGGACAAGGGCCCCATCTTGGGCTTGCCCAATGGTTGTATGTGTCTCCATGCAATGTGTGTTTAGTGAATGTCTAAATCAGTGGTGTTTGGTGTAGGTGAGGGCATTAGGTATTATTTAGCCTAGAGCCCTACAATGAGACCCATTTCGTCAGTGCTGTTAACACTTTGACAGGGTACACACTCTTTCATGGATTACTTCCACTAGTTAGAAAAACTGTAAATGCATTGAGCTTAAATGTGCCTCCTCTCTCCATGAGTCTAGACCTGCACCTGTTTCAGCTCCTGTGTCTACATTGCTGAAATTAGAATCTGTCATCACTAAGTAGAAGAGCAGTCAGGAGGAGACCAAGTAGAAGGCAGTCACTGACTAGAGAATAGGAGCAATCTCCCCTAAGCCTGTTTCAGAGCTGTGTCCTCACTGTTCAAACAGTCCAACAGCCAAAGTGGAATTTCATAATAGCAGATCGCCTTTGCTTGCTTTTCTTGGATGCTCTAAAAAAGACTCGTGTATTAGAGTAACCCTGCTTAAAATTCCCTTTTTCTCGCCATCCCTCTCCCTTTGCTTACTGCAGATTCTTTGATAGCTTGCTCTGCCCAAAAGAAGATAGGAGACAGACAGACACACACACAGACACGCAGACGGACAGACAATAAACTTTACCTGGGGGTGTGAAGGTAAGCAAACCAACAAAGTAAAGATTTATTTGAAATGGCCCCCACAAAGAAAATAGAATTTATGATGTGATACTATTATGTGAAAGGATAAAAATTACTGAAAAAGTGGCCCATAAATATGAAAAGAACAAAAATAAAATTGCTCCACTCCCTCAAGCCTGGCCAAAGCATATTTTCACCTCTTTTGCTCAATTTTCTCCCAGTTCTGAATATAAAAGCCCAGAAAATCAGGGAGAGAAGCTCTTTGGAGCTTATCAGGGGTGGGAAGAGAAACTGAGTGGGCAGAACAAGAATTGTTTTGAGAGTGTAGGGAATGAGTGGGAACACCTCCTGCCTTTCGTCTATCACATGAGTGGAAGCACTTAAGGACAGCATAGAATTGCACTGTATGTGTATCACAGCCTTAGAGAGATTGTGGCAGGTATTGTACTGTTTCTCAGTTGAACACTTTGAAGCAGAGTTCATTTGTATATTCATGTATCCATCCAAATAGTTTTGAGTGCAAGGCACTGTCCCTGTAAGTTATTGGTAGTCACCAATTACATGGCAGTTCTTCAGCTGGTTAATAACACCTTTATCTCTACTATAAAGATGATGATGATGTGTAGTGTGTGTTCAATTCTGTATCAGACATTGTAAGTTTCGAATATATATACACATATGCTTTGTAACTAGAGAGCCCTAAATAAGAAGCAATCCAGGAGGAGAAACTTAAGAAACAGAAGTTGGATTCTGGGGAGTGGTACATGGTTCTAACATTTCAGTGAGAAACAATGAAAAGTTCTATAAGAATTTTATCAAGGATCTATGAAGTTTAATACATCCCTACAGCTAAACTCTCTGAATCTGTACCAAAAGTTCAATTTGTTGGACAGTCACTGTTTGTTGAGGGCCCCTATCTTATATATCTTTCATTTCCTTCCTAATCCTCTCCTAGCCTAATGTGAACACATAGCAGATGCTTACTTGCTATAGAACTTCAGAGCTGCAGGTGGGTTTAGAGACCAACACAGACCAACCCCTGAATTGTAGATGAGCAGTGAGGAACCTGTCTGGACCTTTAGAACAGTTGTCTGATTGATTGTTGAGCTTCTAGCTCCCCAAGTGCTATGTAGCCTCGATGTCCCTTCTAGTTTAGCTCGTGTGTGCTCATCTGTCAAGTTTCAGGTGGTGGCCTTAATTTAACTGACTCACTTCTGAGTCCCAATCAAAGTTAGGTCTCCCCTTCTAATTCTCCATCAAAGCACTCCTTGCATAGCACTTTCCACCACTTATAATTAAACTTTAATTTTTGTGACTATTTTGTAATGTCTATCTTCTAACCAAGCTGTGAGTGCCATGAAAGCGAGAATTAGTCTGTTAATTCATCACCACATCCCCAGTGCCTAGCATAGCCCCAGCACATAAGAGCCTGGTGAATATTTGTTGAATAAATAAGTGGTTGGAAGGCACACACCCGAGCTGTCTTTGTACAACACAAATCTGTTTGTCTTTCTCCTGCCTAAATTCCTTCTTTAGTTACTCACTTTTTAACAGTCAAGGAAAACATGTTTTAGTCTGCTTAAAAAGAGCTACCACAATTTTTTTTTTTTTGTCTAAGCTCCTCAGGTCCTTTCAGACCTCTGTGCCTTTGCATATGCTGTACCCTCAGAGAAATACTCTACCTGCTGTTCCTGCCCAAGTGGGTAAGCACCTACCCTTCCATCACCTTCTTAGTGAGGCCCAGACTCCCCAAGCAAGGGCTGGTTGGTTGGTTCTTAATGTTTCCACAGTGCTTTGTCAGTATTTCTGTTAGAGTAGAAGGGTGGCATACTTTCTTTCTCAAACTTGTCCTGGAATTCTTTCCACTTCCTCCAAGGCTGTTGTGAATAAGGGAGTGGTCAAGGGTGACACACAGCCAATGGTTCGTCCACCAGCTGCCTCTGGCAGCTCCTTGCTGCTGTCTCTCCTCCCAGGTCTGTCTCCTTTTATTTTCCTGGCCTTTCTTGTGATCTCCCTCTTTGTCTTTTGCAGGGTCCTCGTCCCCAAATTTCTCTCCTATCATGTTAGGTGCACTGATTTCACTCTTTTTGTTTCTCCTTTGAGAAATATAATGCCTGGGAAGAGGCAGCAGCTCACATTGCACACCTAAATAGTCCCAGTAAGGCATTTTCCTGAATAAAAAGCTTTTTCTCCTGAGGTGGATTCTGCTTTCCCCTAGTCTGCAGAAAGAAGGCAGCCAAGTTTCTGGCTTTAAATGGTAACTTTTCTTTCCTCTTTTAGATGCCTTAGTACCTAAGCAGAAACAAGTGTCTTTTATAAAGCCACTTCACTTTGACATCTCAGGTTCTCAGCAGGCTTGGTAACAGCGGCTTGCCTATTCATCTCTGGGGACCACTTTTGAAGCCAACTCTGTGAAGAGCTGTATGAACTCTATGAGGCTCTATAAAGAAAGGTATCCTTAGGAAGGAGATGTTCTTAGCAATGGCTCTGCAAAGTTTAAACTCCAATTTCCTCATTCTGTATTCAGAACAATTGCTCTTAAAGTATTCGCTAAGGACAAGCATTTTATTACTCCCATACTCAACAATGTGGGAAAAAACCAAGCCCTCCTAATGAAGACCAAGCAGCTGGACCTGCAGCGCTCTAGCGTTACCTCTATTTGGGGTTTCCTCTATTGCTGGGAGCCCACTTAGTTGATTAATTTTGTACTTAATGAATAGGGTTGTGCATTTTTCCAGCTGCTTCTAGGAGAAACTGAAACAGGATTGGAGATTTTGAAAATGTGTAACCTCTCCCCAACCAAACACACACACACACACACACACACACACACACACACACACACAATAAACTTGTCTGTGGCCTCTTTTCATCATTTCCATCCTTTCTGTTGTGAAGTCCAATGGATATGAAGCAGATAGAAAAGAGAATAGGCACAGAGAATGTACGCACAGATATAATATGGGTAAATTCTACTAACCAAACAAGCAAAAACCAAGCTTTAATTAATTCAGTTATGTTTATATCTAGTACTTTTTTACTGAAACAGAGCCACTGAGAAAATATGACATGATAACACTTAGTAAAACCTCTGAACTTATGAAAGGACTTAAAACAAGATTAGTAATGGATAATACTACCTTACATTTATATAACACTTGGCATATTTCAAAAATGTTTCATGACCAGTGAATGACTGAATGTCACATTACTTGGGAAAAGAAAAAAAGGGAGGCTGTTTCTATTACAATTTATGGATAAAGAAGTAGTTTTATCATATGACCTTTTTCCAAGGTCATATGATAACTTAAATAAGAAGATCCTCTCTGTGGCAATTAGCATTATTTTTAAAATTGTCAGCAGATACTAGAGAGTTTTCTTTCAAACTAATCTACTATCTTATATACCATCCAGATAAATAAGGAAAAACAAATCAGTTGAAGAAGAGAAAAAAAAAATTTCTGTTTCCCTTGAAATGCATTAAGTCTAACTGTAGTCATGAGAATCTGAAGATGTAAAATCTAAAACTAGCCAATATTAGAAACTCTGAGTACCAACTTAAATTGATAAGATTTAAACAGCAAAATACACTTTTTATCTGCTTTTAGATTAGTATGCCAATTTTGATCCGCATAAAAAAATCGACATTTATGTTGCACTTACACATGAATTTACAAAAACTATTCTATTTAATCTCATTTTTTTTTGTGTGACTGACAAATTCACTTTCATGGAAAGAGACTTCTGGAAGACAAAAAAAAAAAAAAAAAAAAAAAAAAAAAGGGCTCCAGAGGAGCCCAGAAAACATTTTTACACAAAATCTAAGACCACAAAAAGGCCTTACAAAAGACCCTTATTACCCAATTCAGTGCATGGACAAGGATGTATAGGAGACACACTTAGTTATGAAGACAAAGTATTTCAAATGAATGGTTATGATAATCTATGATCAGCTATTGGGTAAAACATACGCCCACTTAATTATAGATGGATAAGGGGATACATATATTTCAGCATTCTATATATGACTCAGAGATTTATGAGAAACCAATTCCTCAAGCTTTTAATATTAGTGAACAATAGCTATCACATAGCTATATCAGTCACTCATGCACACATTTACCTAGTCCCAACCACAAAAAGACATTTTTTCATTTATCTTCTCAACTTGAATTCTATCTAAAATTCCTTGGTACCTGAGGTTGAAAGCATCAGGTACTAAGTCATCCTCCCTGCTAAAATTAAGCTGTCTCTGTATACACAAATGGTGACAGCTGAAATGCACTCTGGGTCTCTGCTAATAGATCCCCCATTTAGATGTTGGACAACTGAAGGCAGGGCATGTTGACCAGGGGTCTTTCAGCTCTGGAATCTCCTGTCTGTCTTGGTCTATCAAAGCTCCATTTGCCACCTTTCTGGGCTTGGTGCCAACCTTGTATTTTTAGACAAACAGAGTAGTACTCTGAAGTTGGAATTCTAAAAGTGTGCCTTTTTTTCTTAAAAAATTGTTTTATTCAGAGCTGGTACTAGTTGTTCTCAATTATTCAATGTATTTTATCACCTTAAACTAATTATTTATTTAATGGATTTCTCCAATTTTTAAAATTATGTCTATTGCAACATGCTCTGGGCATGAGTACAGAAAATGAACACATTAATTGTAATAAAACATTCAAGGTCTGAAACAAATTAAAAGAAGAGAGTTAACACAGGCTACTCAACATCTGCCATACACATATATACATATAGTACCTCTTTCCCATCCAAAATGCACCTCTGTACTCTCTAATACCCGCCTGTTGGGAGCTGGCTCTGCTTGTAACACTTTGGTGAGAACAGGGAAGAAAATGATGGTATCGTGGTAGTGTTCTCGCATTCTCCTCACAGCCCTGGCTGCTGCCTCTGCTACCCTCTGAAATGCCTGTATATCACCTCTCAGGACATTTTTAGTTTCACACCACAAATGAGATGAACATTAATTATAGGTTGGAAAAGGGACTGGAATGCTGTGGCGGCACATTCCATTTTAATAGAAAGGGTCTGAGGGAATGCTATGCACCTCCAAGCATGCTCTTATTGTTGAGTACTCCTTTTTTTTCCCATGTTATTTTTTTCTTTGTTTTTGTTATTACTTTTAATTTATACCACTTTAAGATCTTAAAATTCTGTGAGTGAATATGAAAATAACATATTGTATGAAATGGAATATATTTTTAAAAACGTTTTTAACACATTAGAACCTTAATTGTAATCCAATTTGATGGAGCAAGGATCAAATTTCTTGACCCATGATTTGACCAGTCAAGTGATTTATCCGGGAAGACTTGCTTTAGATACAAAAGGTGAATATTTCCCTCTTAGACTTACATCCCTTACTTTCCAATTTGCTATTTAATTTGGATAAAGTTCTTGGTGATTTTACCTGTGCTGTTGAATATCTTCAAAACCAAATGAGATCACTTTCAAAATAGTAAAATGTAAATTTGTTCTCTTAACACTCAGCCTCACCACATTCATACCATAACATTTTATGTTATTTAATATGGCTTTTAAAACGTGCATTAGTAATGTGCTAATGAGACCTTACAGGCTTTAATTTATTACAGAAGATGCAATAAAGGATATTATGACTAGAGCTTCCTTGGCAATCAGGAATCAGATTTTTTTCTAATGTAAGAAAACTGGTCAATTTTCTACTCTATTGATGTTTGCCATTACAGTAATGAAGCAGGCTACATTTTCTTTGTAATAAGATGATTAATTTGGTTATTGACTTTCTGTTTCAATTTCATGTTTCATTTAAATGATTTGAAAATGCAGGTTCTGTATTTTTCCACTTCATGCTTGGGTCAGATGTAAGACATTTATTCTATTTGGTTCCCAACTTTAATATCGGAAAGGAATTTTTTTCTTGTTCTTTTTTTTCCCCCCTTCTTAGAAGCCATTACACAGATAAAATAATCAATTGAGATTAACAGCATATAATGTCACCCAATACAAAGGGAAACTGTATTCATCTTAAAACTTGAATTTGAATGTGGTATCATACAGATAGAAAAATTCTGAGACAACAGAAGAGTAAAAAGTCATTATCTTTTTGTGTGAGTCACTTTCTCCTGAGGCCATTTTTTTTCAAGCCAGTTTACTTTATGGAGATGGGAGAGTGCAGAACTTCAAAATGCCAATGCGCATGACCTTCTGATTATATGGACTTGTATAGTTTTCTGAACGTAGGTCTTATTACTTCCATAAGTTGATGGCTCCTTGAGGAGAGATGGCATATTTTATACGTCTTTGTATGATACCTAGCAAAGAGCCCTGCACAAAGTAGGTGAACAACAAATGTCTCTGTTAAATAAAGTATCATTAGAAGCATAGACGAGAGAGAGGTAGGGAATGAGATAAGAGGTTCCAAGGACATGTCTATAAGTAGGTACTTATGTTTGTTGTGTACTTTATTTTTATTGAAAGACCCTCTCTAAATCCAAATAGTCATCTTCTCAAGTCTGTGGGATACAACCATTCCCCAATTACTTGGCTTAACATTTCTTCCTGCAGAGCCACTGTAGGGGTAAATCAGGGATGGTTAAGAGGATTCATTTCATATATCAACCAGTTATGTTGAATTGGTGGTGATCCCTTGGGCTGCAGTATGGAGAAAGCAGATCAGACTATTCCTGGACCCAGTGAAGAAGAAGGACAAGACGGCCGTCTATGAGTTGGATAATCAAGACAGTCTTGTCTGCCTGGTAGCATGACCCTTCTCCAAGATTTGCCCCTCATCCTTCTTTCAAAGCCCAGATCAAATTCTACCTCTTCAAGATGGCTTTTCAGATCCCCACTCTCAAGCTGGCACCCTCCCTTTCCTGCTCATATAGCAAATTATTCTAGCCTTTATTCTCATATTTGTCATAGTTTCCTCATCCATCTATTTCTCTCTACCTACCTAGTTATTCATGTCAATTCCACTAGAGTAGTTTCTCATGGGGAGGCAGGGATAATCTCTTTCACTTTTCTGTCCCCTATGTGCCCAGTATAAATGGGCTTTACTTATAGGATATGCTTCATAAATGACAATGAAGGAAACTGAACAGCAGACTGATTGATGGAAGGTTGCCCAACAGATCATTACAGTGATAAGAGAACTGATGCTATGTTAGAGAAGTAGAATGTTCTGTCACTGCAGATTGACCCTGATCTACAGCTGGGGAAGATCTGTATGGGATTCCACAGACTATGAATATCAATGGCACACAATCATTCTTGAATTTTTGCCAGTTCAAGAAGAGACTGAGTCATCTAATGCTCTAAATGTCACTTCTGTCAACACAGAGGGCAACTCAGAGTGGCCAATTCTACTCAACCATCCAAGAAAACAAAACAAGAAAAGTAGACATTAAAAAAGGGCAATGTTCTGCACTTCACAAGTGTGTGACCTTGGCCAAATTACTTAACTTCTACAAGCCTTAGTTTCTTCTTCCTGTGTAACGTGGAGATGATGGTATCTACTTACATGCAAGAGTTGAGAGAATATATGCAAAATTCTTGGCATGGTACACTCAAAGAATATTAATTGAATTATGAAGATGATTGTATCCACTATTTCCTTTTCCCTTCTTGACCATTTCATTTCCATTCATATAACTTTACTTTATATATACACTGCTTTACTGTGTATGAGAAAAAGGACTGTCCACTGGTAGAAATATAGCCTGAGGTTTTTCTTGTTTTGTCTTTAGTTCTTTTTTTTTTTTTTTTTTTTTTTTTTTTGAGATAGAGTCTCGCTCTGTTTCCCAGGCTGGAGTGCGGTGGTGTGATCTCCACTCACTGCAACCCCTGCCTCCCGGGTTCAAGCGATCCTCCCACCTCCCAAGTAGCTGAGACTACAGGTGTGTACCACCATGCCTGGCTAATTTTTTGTATTTTCAGTAGAGACAGGGTTTTACCATGTTGCCCAGGCTGGTCTGGAACTCCTGACCTCAGGTAATCCACCTGGCTTGGCCTCCAATAGTGCTGGGATTACAGGCATGAGCCACCGTGCCCAGTCTGTTTTTAATTCTCTAACCTCTCGCCCCTGAATTTTTAAAACCACTACGGAACATCACGGAATGAAAATGGAGACCATGTGACTTCTTTAGCTTTCCAAAAAAAACAGGTTTACTGATTATACACAGCTAGAATGGTTGGCATAATTGTTATGAATGACAAACCCTTCAATTCATGGATGCATATGAGTCAGTGATGTTGGGATAAATGTCTTTGGATACACATTACACAGTGCTCCCAGACGTTTATGTTCCTTCCCACTCCCTAACCTAATCCTAAAATGTTAGCTAGCTGGACAAGAGCGTAAACCGAAAACTCATACTTGCTCTCAGGACTCTTTCCAATCACTTTCGCATGTGATTATCTTTGTGTGTACATAGAGTGGCCATCTTTGTTACAATGAAGACGCGAAAGCCCAAAGGTTGGCTAATGTAACCATGGAAACCAAGCTAATCGATGGTCAAATCAGTACCAAGAATAATTCTAGAGACTTCAGTTGCTTCAGAGATGGATGAGGTAGGAGTTTTTCTCAGAGGGATGCAGGCCTGTTTGTGGTCACTTAGCTGGGTTGATTCCTGCATAGTGTTAATGAGCATATGGAAAGATAACAAAAGCAGCTAACACTTATTGAATACTAAAGTCTGAAGTAGTGTGCCAAGTACTTTACATGTATTATCTCTAATCCTTATCACAAGTATATGAGGTAGGTACTATTATTAGACCCACTTTCTAAATGAGAAAATAAGCTCGGACTAGTAAGTAATTTGTTTAAGGTCATTCAACTAAGTGGCCAAGGATAAAACTTAAATTTAAGTCTCCCTGACTCCCAAGTTCATATTCTTTTTTTTTTTTTTCTTTTTTTGAGATGAAGTCTTGCTCTGTTGCCCAGGCTGGAGTGCAGTGGTGCGATCTCAGGAACCTCTGCCCCCCGAGTTCAAGTGATTCTCCTGCCTCAGACTCCTGAGTAGCTGGGATTACAGGTGCATGCCACCACGCCCGGCTAATTTTTGTATTTTTAGTAGAGACAGGCTTTCACCATGTTGGTCAGGCTGGTCTCGAACTCCTGACCTCGTGAACCGCCTGCCCCAGCCTCCCAAAGTGCTGGGATTACAGACGTGAGCCACTGCGCCAGTCCCCAAGTTCATATTCTTAACTAACGCAGACACTGATTTTATCTCTTAGTCACTTAACATTAACTGTTTCTGTTTCATGACCAGAACTTATACTCTGATTTTGTCCCCACTTTTGAAGAAATGAAGGTGGGAGGCAGTGGGATGGGGGAGATAGGGAGAGGAAGAGGTTGGGGAAGGAGGGACGGCTCATTCAGTGATTGTGTGCCATCTATATTCATTCATTCCTACTATGTGCCAGGCATCATACTAGATGCCAGGTCTCAGCTGTGATGAAAAGTAACTCTCTTGTTCTCATGAGGCTAAATGCCTCAGGGTCCTACACCCACTTCTCCCAGTGAGTCAAATGTGTGTGAGCTTTTGAGGGGACGAGGGTGCCATGCTGTGGTATCACCTAAAGCTTTCTCTAGATAAGTGGATGTGAGAAAATCCAACAGCTGAGAGCAGCTCAGAGAATGTTCATGGAAATACGTAACTGTTTCTCTTAAAGCCAATCTCCAGTCCCCTGCTTTGACTTTGGGTACGTATAATGTACTATATACTCCCTTCCCTCTGTGTGAAGCAGATCATGTTGCAGCCCTGAAGTTATGTGTGGCTATAGTGAAGCAGGAGGCATAACACTCTGCTGTTGGCTGGTAACTGTTTCCAATAACAGACAAGCTGCATCAATGCAGGGTTTGGAATGCAACACAGGACATAGCTAGGGGCCTCCTTGTTTTCTGTCACTAAGGGTGGAGAGGGCCCTAAGGCAGGGCCTGGGTGGGCTTCTCTTCCTAATAACTCTTCTAATGAATCTCAGAACTGTCCTGGGAATTATTAGTTCTGCCTTCTTTCTATCCATGGTAGGATTGATTTCCTTACTAGCCAGTGACTTCCAGGCATTAAGAGCTCTGGAACAGGAAAGAATGGGGACAACCACAGACCTCCTCCCCCCAAAATATGTTCAGTGATTGTGACTCACTGCATCATCTGGCCCCACAGAGCAATTTTCCAAATATTTCTCCTCAACATCTCTTTCCATCAAACTAAAATGTCAATTTTTTTTTTAAAAGCTCTGATTAAAGGATAAAAAGTTTCATAATGGGATTTGAAAGCCTGGGCAATCATATCATTAAAAAAAAATTGGCTACCAAGCAGCTTGCTCAAATGACACCAGGCACATTGCCTAGTGAACTTCAGATGAATAGGCATTGGAGTCTGTCTGGGCCTGATTTGCAGAGACTTCTTGAAGAAGGGAATCTGCTGTGGGCATGCAAACTACAGCAAGACTGAGCTGTGCATGGCTAGCTTTAGGGAAGGCTCCAGCCTGGGGAGCTTGGAAGGTGGTCTTTATCAGCCTGCCAAGATATCTGTGTGGAGTCACACCCACTGTTTCTTCTCCCAAAGAGACAGATGAACAGATTCCACTATGACCAATGCAGTATGGTGAACAGATGTTTGCCTCACACAGCTGAAGTGAGTTGGCTTTCCAGAGATTTAAAGGAAGGAGAAGGTGTCTTGGGAACCGTATTCCCAATATTACGATACCAATCATAACTCATTGCTACCACTCCAGGATGGGGGGCGGGGGCGGAATACAGTTCTGTGCCATCCACCAGTAGCTCCTCCAGTTCAAAATCCAGATCCAAGAGAACGTAATTCATGAAGCGATATTTACCAGGTAGCTCTAGGAGCCTCTGTCACCTTCACCTGGGCTGACTGTGACATCACTAGGACATTTAACCCTTCATTTACATTTACTCATCCACATTCTACCCTGCCTCATATCCTTTGTTTCCATAATAAACTTTCAGCAACTATAGACATTCATCTTTCCCTGAGCTCACCTTTTTCCTGAACTGACCCCATCAACCTGTGAGACGGCCAAAGGCTTTTGCCTAGTCTTTGAGTCAGCTGAATACACAGACGCCTGAACCTATGCCAGTACATCTTTATCATATATGTAGTCCACCTGCTCGTTGTTTATCAGCTGTCTGTACACACGGAAGATAACTGCATTCTCCTTACTTGAGTTGCATCAGTGAGTAGTGTCTTTTGTTACTGCCTAGGATGAGCCAAGAACATTACTATAGTGAATCAGGAACACCTTTGTTCATGCCACAAAATCCAGTTTGTCTTTTTCAAGGATGCACCTCACTTTAAGAAAACTTAATATATTAAAATTTAGATTCCATTAAGAAAATTCAAGTTTCACATAGCTTTTCAGGACCTCACTTGGCTACATAGAGCGATGATTCTCAAGGAGGTTGACAACACCTCCTCAGAGATGCTTTAAAAATTTGTGGTGGCATTTTTGCTTGTCTGAATGATTGAAGTGATGTGACTGGCATTTAGTGAGTGGGCCTTCGGGAGGCTAGATAGGATAGTTTTATACAACAAAGAACTGTCCTAGCAGGCATCCTAGAGTCTCAAATTTAACTCTTTCAGACATAATCAAAAATATTGTATACAGTTTCAATATAGTCTAAAATTTTCAGGAATGCAACTATTTTATAAATCAAAGCAGATTGTATTTGATTTGTTTGGAACTTTACCAAGAGGTTTTCATCATTTGGGGGAAAAAATCACATCATGGACAGCAATGCAATAAGTGGTTTTCAAGTCTCTAATGTAACACACCTGCATCCATCTGCATCGGGCTGTGCATTCATGGTAATACTATTGGTATTAGTAATAGCAATATCAATAGTAATAAACTGTGTCTTTTTTTTTTTTTTTTTTTTTTTTTTTTTTTTGAGATGGAGTCTTGCTCTGTCACCCTGGCTGGAGTGCAGTGGCATGATCTTGGCTCACTGCAACCTCCACCTCTCAGGTTCAAGCGATTCTCCTGCCTCAGCCTCCTAGGTAGCTGGATTACAGGAGTGTATCACCGCACCTGGCTAATTTTTGTATTTTTAGTAGACAGGGTTTCACTATCTTGGCCCAGCTGGTTTTGAACTCCTGACCTTGTGATCCACTCGCCTTGGCCTCCCAAAGTGTTGGGATTATAGGCATGAGTCACTGTGCCCAGCCTAAACTGTGTCTTTTAAAAAATGTCTTCTAGTGCTGTCATGCCTGAGGACTTTACTGATGAAATGTGTTATTTTATTACAAATTACTTTTATCTCTCTTTCATATTATGTATAGAGATTTATTTTTAAAATTTTGTATTGGTTATATAATCTATAAATTTCTGTGTAGGATTGTAAAGAAACTGTTATTACCTTTTATATATACAAAGAGTACTTTGGGTTTTATGGAGATGAAAACCATTGGCGTAAAGCAACATCTGTCCACTACTCAGACAGAAACATTTCCCATTTGCACAAATAGAAGTGATTTCCTCTGTGCTAGATGAGAACAGTGGGGCCAAGATTTTCAACCGAAGTTGTGTTATGGAAAGTCTGGAAAAGGTGCTCTATTCAACAGGACTTTAGTCAGCCGTTGATCAAACAATCCCTTCTATGCCTAGCTTATTTTCATTCCAGTATTTATTGATTCTATCACTGTGCTGGATATTGCGAGGATTAGACAACTCAGGGCCCTGACCATCTGGAAGCATAGACTGCCCCCTCTTGGAAGGCAATCTGCATGAAGTAGGGCATACCTCACAAACTTGGCACCTCACAAACTTCGACACCCAGGGTGTCAAGTGATGTTTCTTTTGATGAAAATTCTGAAACGCCCTGAGCCTTTCTTACAACACCATCAAGGTAGTTAAAATGCAATGCTGGGGTTCTCTAAATCACAAATGTCAGGTGGCCAATAAGGACTATATATTCTAAAAGAGAAGAGGAACAAATTAACTCAGAGGAGTGGGAGGAGGACGGGCTTTGGAGTTGGGTAGATCTGGGTTTATAGCTTGGCTCTACCACTTACTGTCTTACCTTGGGAAGGCTCAATTTCCTCCTCCCTAAAATGGTCATAGTACCATCTGCATCACTAAGCTGATTTGAGGATTAAATTAAGTCATAAACATAAAGCCATGGGTAGAACACCCAGCATATAAAAGGGACCAGAAAAAATGCGTTAATCACCATCATCCCCTTTTCCTTGGGAACTCTTAGATAAATCCTAGTACCTGAGAATCAAAAGTAACCTTAAAAATGATCTAGTCAAATGCTTCATTAGACTATGTAAATCTTCCTCTGTAGATTGTGAATGAAAAACTTCAAGTCCACATGTTTCCCTCTCTTGATCAGTGTTAACTAATTCTATTTTGGTTACCAAAATATCATAAGAGTTGTAGAACACATGCACACGTATGTTTATTGCGGCACTATTCACAATAGCAAAGACTTGGAATCAACCCAAATGTCCATCAGTGACAGACTGGATTAAGAAAATGTGGCACATATACACCATGGAATACTACGCAGCCATAAAAAAGGATGAGTTTGTGTCCTTTGTAGGGACATAGATGCAGCTGGAAACCATCATTCTCAGCAAACAATCACAAGAACAGAAAACCAAACACCGCATGTTCTCACTCATAGGTGGGAACTGAACAATGAGATCACTTGGACTCGGGAAGGGGAACATCACACACCGGGGCCTATCATGGGGAGGGGGGCGGGGGGAGGGGGGAGGGATTGCATTGGGAGTTATACCTGATGTAAATGATGAGTTGATGGGTGCTGACGAGTTGATGGGTGCAGCACAGCAACATGGCACAAGTATACATATGTAACAAACCTGCACGTTATGCACATGTACCCTAGAACTTAAAGTATAATAATAATAAATAAAAAAAGAAAACATTCAAAGTTTACTTTATTGAAAATTACAATAAACTCATCCCGTCTGCAACCATCTTCCTCCATCCACCTAACCAAGTAACACTGAGTCATGTAAACAGAGTGAGTGGCCAGCTCAGATGTGATATCTACTGTTATCCATTTCTCTTTTAATATTTTAGTTCTCAGCGTGTTAAACCAAATTGCTGCATAGAATATCCCCCAATTCTTCTGTGTATTCCAGCTCGAAATAACAATGAAATACAAGAAATAAATTTATTCTTTGCCATTAACACAAGATAATTTACAGTAAAATTCTTTTAAAATGCCTCAAAGGCCACCCCAAACAGATGGGTATTAGATGGTATTGAATGTGTGGGCCAAAGTAGCTTTCCTGGATAGGTCCTTGATAGCTTTACCTGCTTCCTGAGAGAGGCCCTGCTTAGAGATTATTTCCTCTTTTCCTTAATTAAATATTGTGAATTTTGTCTTGAGAGAATAAAAAATTCAGCATAATCGATGAGATTAGGGGTCTCTAGCATTCTTTCACCTAAGCATATGGCTTGTAGGTATAGATCCTGTCTCTAATATCACTCTACCTACAATCAATTTTCTCCCGTAACTAGGCCTTCCTGAGAAATACAGTTATCAGTAGGAAAATTTCCTTGCAGAAGAGGAAAGATGTAGCATAATAAAGTGGAAGGCAGTGTAGATCCACAGACTGGGTTTCAAATGAGATTCTTTGACCTAATGTTTCTCTGGGAATAATTAATTCATTGGTCCCTGAATAGTTTTCTCATTTCTAAAATGGGGGTAATTCCTGCTTTACCTTTATTATAAGGTCTGTGAAAGGGCACAATATACCACATAATGCTAAAGAAGTGTAAAATGCTAAAGAGGATAGAATAGGGGTGGAAAAATCCAAGATAGGAAAACACTTCCTAACTTAGGAAAACATGAGAAATCTATGTCACTCTTGAGTGATGTCCTCTAGTCATTCCTTGAGTCAAAATTTACACATTATAATAATAACACAGCCACTCCAACTTTCTTATGTGTATGGTTTGCATACAGCATCTTCTTTCATCCATTTACTTTCAGCCCGTATCTGTCATTATATTTAAAGTTTATCTCTTACAGGCAGCATGTTGTCATGTTGCATTTATCCATTTTGAAAATCTCTCCCTTTTGATTGTTCAGTCCTTTAATGTTTAATGTAATTCTTGTTATGGTTGGTTGAATCTATGATTTTATTTTATTTTCTACTTGTCTCCTGTTTTCTATTCCTTTTTCTTCCCTTCCTATACTTTGAATTATTTAAATATTTTTTAAAAATATATTTTATTTATTGGCTTTGAAGCTGCATTTCTTTGTGTTATTATTTTTGTGTATGGCAGCCCAGGGATTACAATATACATCCTTAACTCTCTACTGTCTATATCCAGTTAATATTTTACCACTTCATGTAACTCATAGAAGGTACCCACATAGGTCCATATCCACCCTTCCTTCTTTATGCTACAGTGGTTATTTGTATCACATCTGAATACCTTATAAACCTAAGACAACGTTATAATTTTCACTTTAAACATTTACATGGTTTGTAAATAAGTTAAGAGAAAGAGACAATACTTTAAAAGTAGTCTTTTGCATTTTTCCAGATATTTACCACTTTCATTGCTCTTTAATCTTTGCTGAGGATCGAAGTTTCCATCTGGTATCATTTTCTTTCATCCGGGAGAACTTCCTTCAGCATATCTTATAGTTCAGGTCTGCCGGTGAAAACTCACTTTAGTTTTGTTCTATGTGAAAATGTCATTATGTAGTCTTCATTTTGCGGGATATATTTGATGGGTAATAAATTCTGGTTTGACAATTTTTTATGACCTTTCAGCACTTTGGAACTATTACTCCATTCTCTTTCAGGCTTCACAGTTTCTGCTTAGAAACTGACCATTAATCAGGTCACTGTTTCCTTGCATAGGATGTGTCATTTTTCTCTTCCTGCTTTCAAGATTTGCTTTTTATCTTTGGATTTCAACAGTGTGACTCTGATGAGCTATGGTGAGGGCTTCTTTATGTTTATTCTGCTTGGTTTTTATCCATCATAATGTACCTGTATATTTTAGTCTTTCATCAAATTTGTTATTTATTGGTCATTCATTCTTCAAGTACTTTCTCTACTCCATTCTCTCCCCTCTCTTTTAGGATTTTATATGCATGCATATGGACTATCTGAAATTATCTAATGGATCTCTGAGGCTTCATTTTTTAAGTCATTCTTTTTTTCTCTCTCTGTCCCTGTTATTCATGTTGGATAATTTCTATTGATTTTTCTTCAAATTGACTTGCTCTTTTCTTTCACATCTTCATTCAACTCTTAAGTCCCTCTGGTGAATTTCTTATTTCAAATACTGTATTTTTCAATTCTAGACTTTTCACTTGGTTCTTTCTTGTGTCTGTTTCTCCAAGGAGATTTCATATCTTTTTACTCATCATGTACATTATTTAGGGTAGCATAGTAGACACGTTAAAATCTTTTAGTTTCAAAATCTGGTTCAATCTGGGGTCAGACCCAGTGGATTTTATTATCTCTTGAGAACATGCCCCACTTTCTTGGTTCTTTGTATGTTGGGAAATTTTGGATTATATTCTAGACATTAAGTTATACAGAGTGAATATTAAGTAGTAGAAATTCTGGATGCTGTTACCTTCCTTTGATAAATGTTGTTTCTTTCATTTTAGCTGCTAATTATTGTAGGGACTTAAGCTCCAAACTGTTTCTTGGTATCTGCGATCTCAGTTGAGTTCCTTTGTCTTTCAGCCCATATTTGTCTTTATATTTAAAGACTCAAAGTTAGCCTCAAGCTGTAAGCTGTCAAGATGGTAACCTAACAAATACAGCTCCCCTTCCACCTTTTCCCAAGTGTCTACTTTCTACTCAAGCCTGCTTTCTTGGCCTACTCTCCATTATTGACAGCTTTCTGTATTATATCTAGGATTAAAGTTGTTCTCCATGGGCAAATCATCTAGTAGGGTCTTATTCTATTACTCTCAGAAGCAGAAGACACCTCACCACTCATTATGAATGTGGAAAGCTGGGACACTTCGGGATGCCCCATTATTAACAGAAAATTGAAAATGCATAAGAATTGCTTCAAACCCAAGCCATTCTCTTAAAATGTATCAATTAACATTTTTCTCTTCACTGAGCAGTATCATAACCATTTAAAGGTGACTTATTTCATCCTTAATTACCAGACTCAAAGCTCTAAAAGAAATGTTATTTTAATTTGACAGGGTTTGGTTCTCAGAAATTAATCTGGCTTTTGGACCCATCTCCCTAAACTCTCCCTAATTTACTTCAAAACTGCGTAATAGTTTGAGCCTCCTAATTCTGTTTCCCTACAGGTGTCCAGTCTGGAGTTTCAAAGATGTTCATAAAAGAAGGCTTAAGCCAGTTCAAATTATGGGTTCAATGTATACAGTCTACCCTTGGCCTGCCCCCCTCCTTTTCTTAATGAGACTTACAGGAACACCACAACTTCATGGCTGAAGGTTCTATGCCTGCTGGTTATTTCCCCTCTAAAGCCATAGTCTTCAATGACATTATAATAATTTCCACAGTTGGTAACCTGTGTGTTGCAAGCTGAGAAGTAATACATTCAGATGAAAAACATGTAACAGGAGGAGATGAGCTACTGGGAAATAACCTGTTTCTAATCACTTGAGTGTCATTTGTAATAAGACACAAAGGATACAAAATATTAAAACTATAAATGAATAGAAACTTTTCTCTACCAGTTTTTCATTTGGCCTTTGCATTTCTTTGAACATTATTGACTTTTCTATTAAGTGGGCTCTTTGGTAGGTCAAACAGGCAATTGCCAGGCAACTACAGCATGAAGACTATTTTATTTGCTCATCAGCAACTTCAGTGTCTATTTAGATTAGTGCAATCTTAATTATGTTAAAAAAAAAAGGCATGGAAACAAGATTAGAAGTTTGTTGAAATGTTAAAGCTGTTATCTCTGAATAAATGGGGTTAAAGGAAGAAATTGAAGCTTTTATTATCTCTTTACTGGCAGGAAAACAGATTTGAGCTCATGATCCTTGGACCAAACTCAGGATCGGCACCATCCAAATAAAAGGTTACTAAATCAGAGTTAGGGTGTAGACTGCGGGCAGAAAGATTTACCAAGACCCTGTAGGGCTGGAAAGAAAGATTCCAAACAGGAACATATCAGCACTAAATTTATGTTTTCTAGCATAACATAAATTTCAATCTCCACCACACTTTTCTTCTCTCCCCTTCTTCTCACCCTTGCAAGTTGAGAGCTTTTCAAAATGTATTATCCTTTGAACAGCCTTTCAGAAGAAAACAGAGGCACTGCTGTTCTGAAGGGCTCTGAAGACACAGCAATGAACAAGACAGACTGCTTCCTGTTCCCGAGATTATGTTCTAGTGGGGATAGTTTAATATCGAAACATAAACAAGTAGAGACACAAAACAATCTCACATAGTATTAATTCCTCAGAATAAAACAGACCGGGGGATGTGACAAAGTTCGACAGATGGGGGCGGAGATGATGATTACTTTAGAAAAGGTGATCAGGGAGGTTTATGTGAGGTAGTGACATTTAAGTTAATATAAAATGACAAGAAGGAACCAGCCTCATTAAGTTTGAAGAACACAAATTAAATCAATGGTGTGTTTTACAACAGATGCTGTCACAGAAGCAAGGAAAAAAATGTCTATGTTTGCTTGTCTCAAGGAAATAAACCAAAATATCTACAGTGGCTACCTCTGGATGCAGATTAAAATCTGGAAATCCACTTGCCACTGTATAGTTTTCCATATTTTTAATAATGAAAAAAAATACCTAAAAGCTCAAGACATGTCTAGAAGGGGATACACAGCCCACAGCAAAAGCAACATTGCATCACTGTGAGTAACATTTAAGCAGTGCTAAATATTTGTGCTCTGGAGAGGCTGCATCTGTCCCAAAATAGAAAGCATGACAGGCCTGGTGCGGTGGCTCACACCTGTAAACCTAGCACTTTGGGAGGCCGAGGCGGGTGAGATTACCTGAGGTCAGGAGTTCCAGACCAGTCTGACCAACATGCTGAAACCCAGTCTCTACTAAAAATACAAAAATTAGCCAGGTGTGGTGGTGCACACCTGTAATCCCAGCTACTCAGGAGGCTGAGGTGGGAGAGTTGCTTGAACCTGGGAGGCAGAGGTTGCAGTTAGCCGAGATCACGCCACTGCACTCCAGGCTGGGCAACAGAGCAAGACTCTATCTCGGAAAACAAAAAACAACAGACAGACAAACAAAACAAAACAAAACAAAACAAAAACCCAGAAAGCATGACAAATGGAACTCTAGTGGCTGGGGAAAGGGTAGTGAGGTCAAATGGGCACAAAGGACTCTGTGCTGCATCTAGGTCTTATTCATGCCTCCAGGGATTGCTGCCCCTACAGTGAGACCTCCCATGGAAAATGCTGCTTTCTTGAGGGTCCTTGCTTTAGGGAATTCCATTCTCAACAAAGAGAGGAGACAGAGGAGACAGGGCACTGCCAGAGGAAAGCAACTGGAAGAAGAGGCTTAGCGACAAAGAACCTGGTCACACTCTAGTTTCATGACAAGCACCAAAATATTTTAAACCTAAGTTCTCAGTTTAAAAAACTCATTTGTCTTTAACTTAAATCATACCTCTTTAAAGGAAATGTAATTAAATAAACACATTTTTCTAACTAAAAGCGTGTGCTATGCAAACAATAGATATTCTTGTGTCTTCATTTTAATTTTATATTTTGCCTCTGGTTCTGGGAGTGCTCCAGGAATAACAATGGAAAAACAAAACATACATCAGTTTGAACCTCATGTTTGGCTAAGGTCTAAGCAAAAAATAAATAAATAAATAAATAAATAAAAGCAAGAGATTTGAGCCGACGTCTAAATTTAGACAAGGAAGCCCTACCATTTCAATATAGAGGTGAAAAGAATTCTCCACTGATAAAAATCAGGTTTTTATCCTTCCCACCCCCAAAGGGTGTTAACCATGATAGAAAACAAGCTGACAACTCAGATAGTTAGCCCTACTTTCATTTACTCCTCTCTCACTCTGTGCACCACAAAGGTTGAAAAATGAGCAAACCAGAGAACCTCCTTAGTAATGGTCAAGGAGACAGCAGCAACTTAGAAGCCTGGGCCTCCGCAGCTTTGGGCATGCTGAGAACCCAGCTCCAAGCATGGAGGTTGTTGAGGATGTTCTCTGAGGACATCTCAGCTCACTGGCTTCACTGTGTGGACTTCTGTGACTGTTGTACAGTGGCCTCAGATGTGCAATCCATTGGCTCAATCTGGCCTGTGGATACATTTGGCTTTGTTGACTTCCCTTCACCTCTCCCTCCCCCTCCCTCTCCTCCTCCCCCTACTCTTCTTCCTTTTTTAAATTGTTCCAACATTTTAAAGTTTGAAGGGTAATCTGGGTTTCTGATTTTTTTTTTTTTCAATTGGAAGATGTGGCAATGTTGGGCCTACATTCTAATGTGGTCATACTTGGCAGAGTCTAGTTGTGGCTGCCCGTAATAGAATGCAACTCCACCTGGGCCCTGCACTCACTTAATGTTATCTTGTAGGCACTTTTGTTTGCTCCCTCTGCTGAAGGTAGGGCTGGACCAAAATAGGCAGTGTTTTCCATTGTGGCTCACAACCCCTGTCACATGAAGAGAAAAGACATTGTGGCCAGCTGCAGTGACCAAAGTGCACACATATGTCGTTGACTAGATCTCTGCTTTCTGAGCAAGAAAGATTCACTGCTCCCACTAGAAGGCTGAGAGCATAGACTTTAAAAACACTTGAGAATGACCCTCAGGTGAGAGAATAGTTTTTAGATCAATTAAAAGAAAAGCATTGGTGAGAGATTTGTGACTGTCATTTCCTTCTGTGTGATCCTTCCCTTTTAAGAAAAATTTTTGTTTCCATTCTATCTGTTGGGGGCTTTTACGAGTACTTGGGAGAAATTTCATGGAAGAGTCAAAGGTTTTCAGAGGACTATTTTGTTCTTATAAAATTTAGTCAAGTGCCAGAGATTGTATTTTAACCAGATTTCCTGCTCTGAAATAGTCCAGGCAAGTGACCTGGAGCCAGGCACGCAATTGTCATGGGTAAAGAAGAGTCATATACTTGGGAGTGTGGAGAAAACAATTCCAAACTTTGGAAAATCTAGTAATAACCCACATTAGGAAATAGCCCCAAACAAATCTTCTCCCACCCCTGCTGCCTCTCCTCTCTACTCCCATTGTGTTGAATTGTATCTGTAAGCTCTATTATGGGTTTTCTAAAGTGGTTTACAAATAAGAAGAGTAAAGTAGTTCTTTCTCTGGTCAGACTCCTACTTGAAAAATCACCACGTATGATATTTTATAAAACAAAAGAATCCTTCACACAAGCTTGGAATCCCCTCTTCTTTATTTGTATTATTCAATAAAGCAGACATTTCCTGGCTCCCAAAACACAATTCGAACTTTGAGCAGATGTGGGCTCAGGCCTTGACCTGTATCTGGGCCAGAGCTATCTGCTTTGATTCTTCATGGAAAGGAAGGCCCTAATGAGCACATTCCCTGACAAACAAACAGGCCTTTTTTAGGTTTTTTGGGGGGGTGGGGAGTGGGGTTGGGAATTATTTGGTAGGTAAAGCTAATCAGAAGACACATCCTCCTTTTTTTAACTTCTTGCTGCATTCAGAGTGGCAAGTGGTCAATGATTACTAGCATTTCTATTAGTCATCTAGTTACATGTTTAGAGATAAAATATTTTGCTATTGATAGGAAGAGGTTATCTCTGAAGAAAGTCATGAACGAGCCATCTTGTAGAGAGCAGTATACTGTAAAATTAGAAAAGAACTATTTTTGTATTAAGAACACATTTGAAAACTCTTTAAAACATTTCCTTAAGCCAACAATAGGCTACAGGACCTCATTCAGTAATCAACAAGGGCCAGGGGAAAGCATTCTGGGAAAAGAGAAGCTGAAAGGCAAATGTCCTGAAGTGGAGGGTTGGGGAAAGCTTTGCAGTAAACAAAAAGGTAGTCAGAGTAGCTGGCATTAAGAGTAGAACAACATAAAGTAAGAAAGTTAGACTGGGCTCAAGTCATAAGAGGATTTTTCGTAGTAGAGGGATGCAAATTTTGGGAACTCTAGACCAGTGCTGGCAAACCACAGCCTGCAAACTCAATCTGGCCCTCTGCCTACTTTTACAAATAAAGTTTTACTGGAACACATCCATGCTCATTCATTTAGGTATTGTCTATGGCTGCTTTTGCACTACAATGGCAGCGTTGTGTGGTTGCAACAGAGACAATATGGCCAATAAAGCTGAACCTATTTGCTATCTGGCCCTTTATAGAAAAGGTTTACCGGCCGGGTATGGTGGCTCACACCTGTAATCCCAGCACTTTGGGAGGCCAAGGCGGGTGGATCATCTGAGGTCAAGAGTTCAAGATGAGCCAGGCCAACATGGTGAAATTCTGTCTCTACTAAAAATACAAAAATCAGCAGGGCTCGGTGGTGCATGCCTATAATCCCAGCTACTTGGGAGGCTGAGACAGGAGAATCACTTGACCTCGGGAAGTAGAGGTTGCAGTGAGCCAAGATCGTGCCATTGCACTCCAGCCTGGGCAACAAGAGTGAAACTCTGTCTCAAAATCTAAAAAAAAAAAATAAAAATAAAAATAAAAAAAAGAAAGAAAAAAAGAAAAGGTTTAAGGAAAAGAAAAGAAAAGAAAAGGTTTACCAATGATTGTATTAGATCATGCATCCTTGGTGGGTTTTTGAATGTTGCATTTGGCTTATGGAAAGTCGTCTCTTATGTTAGCTTCGTTTTTTAAAAAGACACTGGATATGATTGCAAGAACAAGAATACCTAAGGCTAAGAGGTGGGCAACCAAGTATGTCTGCCAGAGGATGCCACCTTTTAAAACAATCCCATGTGTGTCCCAGGGTACTGAAAGAATGAACATGAGAGGTGGAGGTCAGCCAAGAAGCAGAAACTGAGCAAGTCTGCTCACTGTTACGTGGATTGGTAGTGGTGGAATATGGATGGTTGCTTACATAGTTGTTCATTTGATTTAATGTAAATATCTATTGCTTTTATAAAAGGTTGAGTAATTTACTCCCACATGTGAATAAATGCTCTCAAGGCAATATCTACAATACATTTGACCTCTCTATTGAGTCATTTTTCCAGACAGCTCTCTCCTGAGCTCGAAGAAACCACAGTTGTTTGAACAGGAACTTGTTTCCATTGAGTTTTGCAAGTAGGGGCTTGATTCCATATTGGGCTCACCTCGGGCTCCCAAACAGGTTCTTTCCAAACACACCTCCCATATTTGCATTCTTCATCTTCCAACTGGCTAGAAACCATAAACTCCTTTAATTGTCTGCTTCAGGGTGTATTATTTTGTTATGTAAAGGACTCTCCCACTGGAAAAAACTATATTTGTTTATTTGGTTTTATTCCACATACAGTTAGAATGCCTAGTACATGGCCCCATGGGAGCTTAAAGCCTGATGCTCAGAAGGTTGAATTAGTTGTTGTGTTAACGTCATTTTTGGTGGCATCTGTGAAATTATTGTGGAGAGAAATGTTAAAGGTCAGGGAAGATGAAACCCAGCAAAGAACACACCAGAAAGAATAGTGTTGAGGATTGAGTCTTGCTGTATTAGATGATTTTATTACAATACCTGAGTTTCTATTTTTTTTTAAATAGGAGCTATTACAGCGACTGAAAAGTGACTGAAATCCTGTAATATTTGTGGAAGACTGGCCACAACCAAGTCATTTCAATCTTGAGAGTAAGTTACCTGGATAGAAGTGACTTTTGCAAAGCTCAGGTTATGGGTTCAAGCTACTAAAAGATTAATTACATAATTTCCAGTCTATGGAGATAGGTTATTTTTTTTAACCTCAGTAGCCATCATTCATATCCTCTTTCATTCATTTACTTGTTCCACATTGAGAACACCTGATATGTGTTAAACACTACATTTGGCACTGGGGAAATAAATGAGTAAGACATTTATGAAGCACCTGTTATGATCAGTGATCAAGGTCCAGTTCCTACCTTCAAGGATCTTACAATCTAGTGGGGAAAACTGACATCTAAACAAGTAACTATAAACAATGAGATGAAATTTAAAGAGAATAGGCAGTATTGGCTTATAGTTAAGAAAATGAATGTGAGTGCCAGATTTTAAACTCAAACAGTGTGACTTTGAATGAGTTATACTACTTCTATAAGCCTCAGTTTCCTCATTTGAAAAGTGGGGATGCTACTAGAGTGTACACCACAGAGTGACATGAATACTAAAGAGATAATGCCTCTAAAATTATGTTGTTAGCATGGTACTTGGTACAAGGTAAGTGTTTAACAACTGCTAGCTATTGTTATGTGTTACAATGGAGACAAGCATTGGCAGATAGCTTTTTGGTTATGCACTTACATGGCTTGGAAACCAAATTCTATCACTTAATGTATTGTGACCTTGGGCGAGTTACTTTTAACTTTTCTGTGCCTCGGGTTTCTATTTTGTAAAATGGAGATAATACCTATTTCACAGAATTGTTGTAAGACTTAAATGATGTAATAGATGTAAAGCTCTTGGTATAAAGACTGCCAAATACGAACTCAATAAATGTCAACTCTATTAAAGTAACTGCTGCAGCTATGAAAACAAAAAAGAAAACAATTGATGGGATGAGAAAACACTTTGCAGAGAAGGTGACACTTGCACACATGTGTCATTGGTTGCCAGGGGCATGGGTCAAAGCCATCAGCCTTTGTGACTGAGCAAACAATTCTCCACCTGTTCTCTGGGTAGTAGTTCCGTGGCATTTTGTTTGTGTGGTTTTGGACAGGACATTAAATTATGGAAAATTTGAGAGTCATTGCCTCTGTATTTTCATCAGATAGTATAGGGTGTGACAAGTTTAGACTGCAGTCTCCCTCTTTCTGAAAAAGAAAAACAAACTTCCCTGGAAGTTTTCTTCTCAAGTTACAGAGAACAACTTCAAGAGCATTGAGGTAAGAATTCTACTCCACGCTGACCACTAATATCCTCCCTCCCATTCCCCAAAGTTAGGCTCACCCACAAAACTAATTTTAGTCTGTGGACATCTCTATCCACTGGCAGAAATTCTAGGAAATAAGTGTGAAGAAAACAAAAAAATGAGCAGGATGACATGAAAAACCTATAGATACTTCCACATTCTCTAGACGCTCATGGGCTGCAAGCAAATAGTTTTCCTCACTATACTTCCTGGTTACTCGGTGTTCTTTTAGAATTAACCTCACCATTTTTTCTTTTGGGGGATAACTCTTTCTGCATTCTTAATTTAAGTACTTCAACAGAATTAATGACACTGCAAGTGACTCACTAGTGTAGACACCTGGCCTAGGCCTTATCACACCAGAGAATTGCCTTCTGCTAGCCTTGGAGATTGGCTTAGGGAGGGGAATTGACTCAGGTCTAAGCCTGCAGCTTCCAGGAGCACTATGGTATACCTCAGAACGAAAGAGACTCAGTGGAAGGCAGAGGGGAGAGAAGAAAAGCAAGACATGGTGAAATTACTTAAGTCCTGGAAACCTCCCGAACCCTGGACTTTTCATTTACATGAGCCAATAATTCACCTTTTTTGCTTAAACTTGTTTTGCATTTAGTTTTCTGTCTCCTGCAACCATCAGAATCTTAGTGCACTCAGAGGCAATGTTTACGACCTGCATAAACTGATGAGAAGCACTTTATTGAGCCACCAATAGGTTGATCCTTCTTGGCTGACCAAACCTTACCGAATACAGCAGAAAAATGTCCAAAACTACTTTGGCAGCCCAAGGGGCAAGTACAAAAGAAGCACTGGAAAGTACTCCACTACCAACTAGAAGCCTGGACCTATGATAGGTCAGTGACTTGCTCTTGAGTTCCTATTTCTACCCTCATAAATTGGGGCATAGGCATGGTAGCCCTCCCAGGGATGAGAAAGGGATAGAGAAAGGGAATCCAGGGACCACCATGGGTGTTGACTCAAGCTAGACCCTGTCCCTGGAAAGTAGTCTGTAAATCAGACTTTGTACCCAGAGAACACACCGTTTTTAGAAATCATATGCTGAATTCCTTTGAAAAATGGACAATTTTCCTTAATTTTTATTCTCAAGACCACACGGGACTATTCCCTTTTAGGTGTTCTGAAAATGGGGAAAAACTGTCTGGTTTTAGGCTTGTCTCAAGGATTAATGTCAGGTTTTACTGTGTTGTTTATCTCAAGTTGTCTTACCCTCAGATTGTTACTCAGTTTTTAGGAGGTCTTTGTTGTTGTTGTTTTTCCTTTGGTGATGGGAGGGGCAGCAGCAGGAACGAAAACAGCAGCAGCCCAGCCATGTACTGGGCAGTTACTTTGTGTATGGCATATGACAAGCATGACACATATCACACGCATTCATATGCATGATCCTTACAACAAGGACAGGTGTGATTATTATCCCACTGTACACATGAGAAAACTGAGAGGTTAAGGTGACAGCTAGTGTCTTTGAGAGTCAGGGATTTGATTCCAAAGCCAGTAAACACAACTCCATAGTCCTGACATGTATCTTTAGAAAAGGCAAATGAATATGACTACCATTTGCTTAGCATTAATACGAACAAATCCAAGAGTTTCAGAAATCTAAATTTTCCACCCTCAGAAAATGCACATTGTAGAAAATGCACCAAGACATCATGTGAAAGTAATTAGAAAAAATTACAAATGGCCCATTATTTAATCTAAATTGTTAAGGCCTATAGAAAATTAGAAAATAGAACTTTCATGATGGGGTAATTATGGGTACGCTGTGAAAGGGGTTGGGGATTTTATATATTTAGATCATTTGGATTTTTGTTTAAATTTCTCTAATGATTAAAAGCTAACTGAAGATAGACATATCTATTTATTTTGCTTTCTATAGCCTTGCTAGGAGTTTGCATAGGCTAATGCATACAACAAATAATAAATAGACAAATGCTAGCTGGCTCACTGAGATAATTACATACAATTATGAACTCATAGATCCTAAAGGCTATTGACTATCAGAAAAAAGGAGACTTTTAAAAGATCAAGCACATAATGGGTTCGAGATTCTGGGATCTATTTTTTTCTCCCTGTCTTTAAGCATGAAAGATCTATGGGACATGATTTCAATCAGTTAGCTTAAAATTAACAAGGGTGGTTCATATACTTTGGGACAGAAAAATATTTATAAATTTTTTATTTAGTGATTATGAGTTATTTCAAGAAGAGGATGCCACCTTCTAAGTCTATCTGACTTGTGGCACCAGCCCTGCCAAGCCATCCACCTTTTGACCTTATGAATGATAGCAAAATGATTCTTTCTCAGACATCAAATGACATTTTAAACACGAAAGGCCAACAAGTACAAAAAAAAAAAAAAAAAGAAAGAAAGAAAGAAACGTTGTGGGATACACCTGTAAAAGCAAACACAGTGGGGTGGTCAGAGTTAGGCAGTGCATGGCTTAATCTTGTTCTCTGCAGGAAAAGTCAGAATTACTGGAAAGTACATGGCTAAGCCCTGCTCTTGAAGCAAACTCCCACTTTGTGACTCACTGAGCACATCTGTTAAATGGACCCTTGAGAAGGGCTATCCCAGTGCCTTTCACTTCCATTCCCTCTACCTGACAAGGAACAGCTTTATTTCCAGCTGAAATTGAGAGTCTGGGAGAAGTTTATATTGTGGTTCCCAAGCTGTGGAATATGGCCTAAGAGCATGTAGTTGCATAGTCTCTTGGGAAACATCTGTGGCTAAGTTGGTGTTTGCTTTGTATATGCAGAAGCTCATTTATGTGTAGGTGTGGTGACTTGGTTATATACACATGGTGCTGTTTAGCTCTTTTTCCATGGGTCTGTGATGATCATTTAAAAATAAGCATTTGAAGGGACAATTTCATGGTTAATGTTTCCTCCTTCTATACTAAGCTCTTAAGAATCTTTGATCTGGCACTTCTATGTTTTCGTGCTATGACCTTAAATTAAATGCCAGAAGAAAGTTTCAATAGCTGCTCAATGGTTAAGAGATTTGGGTCCATAGGTAGGTGAACTTGGACAAGCAATTTTACCAGTAGGCTCGGCTTCATTCAAATGACAAGGGGGATTGGGAGGAAAGGTTTGAAAAAAAAAAGCCAACTCGTCATGTCAGACTTTGGATAAACTGTAAGCTCCATGAGGATAGAGACCACAGCTACATGCACTGGAGGTTGGCAAAGTAAGGCCTGTGGGCCAAGTCATATGGTTTTGTATGATCTGCAAGTAAGAACCACTTAAAACAGCAACATTTTACATGGGTATATGTAAGTCCCCACATCATATGGTTTTGTATGATCTGCAAGTAAGAACCGCTTAAAATAGCAATATTTTACATAGGTATATGTAAGTCCCCACATAATATCATTGATTTTCTCTCTTGGCCTGCAAAGATTAAAATATGTACTATTCTCAAGCCTGTAATCCCAGCACTTTGGGAGGCCGAGACAGGCAGATCACGAGGTCAGGAGATCGAGACCATCCTGGCTAACATGGTGAAACCCCGTCTCTACTAAAAAAATACAAAAAAATAGCTGGGCAAGGTGGTGGGTGCCTATAGTCCCAGCTACTTGGGAGGCTGAGGCAGGAGAATGGCGTAAACCCGGGAGGTGGAGCTTGCAGTGAGCTGAGATCCGGCCACTGCACTCCAGCCTGGGTGACAGAGTGAGACTCCGTCTCAACCAAAAAAAAAAAAAAAAAAAAAAGTACTATTTGACTCTCTAAAAAAATGTTTATTGAACTCCTAGTTTAGATAATCATTTTAATTTCAAGGCCTAGACAATGCCTGATACAGGCATTAGGTTGAACTCAATATTCATTGAGTTATCCAGAATTCATGGTATTGATCATGAGGTGGTAGACACTATCTCACCTAATTTATTTAGAAATAGAAATGGCTGACTTGGTCAGTTGGCTAAAATGGAACCTACTTAGAGGTTACTTAGATGTCAAGGTCCAATGTGTTTGATTTCTGCATTGGTCAGTTACATTCTCTTTGTCCTTTAGCCACCAATATTAGCAAACTTTCTTGTAGTTACAAGCTATAGATTCCAGCCTGTATTTTGCTGGGATGCTATTTGTTGGTGGTTGTATCTTGCTATTCAAAGTTATATCTTGCTACCCAGCAGACAGCGTCCCTTGGGTAGTGTACTTGTTAGAAATGCATAATCTCATGCCTCATCCTGGAACTTTTGAATCAGAATTTGCATTTTAACCATATCACCAGATGATCTGTATGAATGCTGAATTTGGAGGAGCACTAGTACGGTGGACATTGACGGTGTCTAGTAGTACCCTACTATACTTACTCCTTTCTAGCAAAACATTTTTCTTGTTTTTAGTTATGAACCTATAGTATTGAGTGTCCTCTCATTACACAGCTTACACAGGATCTTTATTTGTTGCTTGTTTTTAAACACAAAGATAAAAGAAATAGTTTTTGAAAATAGGTTCGGGTTGAATAAAGTGTTATGGATCTCTTTTTTTTTTTTTTTTTGAGATAGTCTCATTCTGTCACTTAGGCTAGAAGACTAGAGTGCAGTGGTGCAATCTCAGATCACTGCAACCTCTGCCTCCTGGGTTCAAGTGGTTCTCTGCCTCAGCCTCCCAAGTAGATAGGACTACAGGTATACACCACTATGCCGGCAAAATTTTTTTTTTTTTTTTGTATTTTCAGTAGAGACAGGGTTTTACCATGTCAGTCAGGCTGGTCTTGAATTCCTGGCCTCAAGTGATCCAGACATCTCAGCCTCCCAAAGTGCTGGGATTACAGGTGTGAACCACCAGACCTGGCCAACGTATTATGTCTTTATGCTTTTTGGTGTATTGTAAACAATGTAATTGTAATATAAAATCACTTGGACACACATGATTTTCTAAGATGAAAAATGATGCTATTTTAAGATCTTTTATTAAAAACAACTGTCTTTTTTAAAAGTCCATTTTTGTGTATGTATTCTATTGAATATTAAAGTTACTTTGTTTTCTTGGGCAAACATAAATAAGAAATGTGGCATAGTCAAATTAATTCCAAGGAAAGTCTGGTACTTTCATTGTGAATCAACTCCTTCAAACCATGGGGGTGGTGTATGGTAATTTACTGCTGAAGTACATACCAAGTGGCATTCTAAGGATGAAAAGGAGGGTTTTCTCCTGGGAGAATCTGGCAGAGCCAACTTATCTTGTAAACTATTAGAGGGAGGATGAGAAAAGTGGCTGTCACATCAGAGTGACTGCTCAGTGGTACTTAACACCAAACGGTTTGATTTTCTATAGACCAGTCTCAGACAGAATGGCTAGATCAGAAGTCTGCTAACCAGGGACAGAATCTGTGTTTTGTTTTTGCATTTGAATGAAACTCTCATAGCCAAATGGTACTGAAATGTCATCTGGCATCTCTTTGGCTGGCTCTGGGGAGAGTTGGTGCTTCACACCCAGTTCCCAGAGCACAAAGCTTCACATCCCAGAACTGTTCTGTGTTAGAGGAGATTTTGCCAAACATATTAAATAAGCAATGTTTAGAATACATTAACCTTAAGAGCCAAATAAATCAGTCAATCGCATTTATCTGTTGCCCACCATGTTGATTTCCTGTGTGGGGGGCAGGGGTGCGATGTGTGGAAAGTCACAACTAAGAGAGAACACAGGGGTTGAAGGTATGGAACATTTCTAAGCAAAAATATCACCTATCAGATTTTAGATCCAAAAGAAAATTTGAAAAATCATGTCCCAAATTATTTTCTAGGGAATGAACTTTGTGAGGCATGACTAAGTGGTCCAGAGATAAATAAGTTTTAAAAGGTCTTTGCTAACAGGTTTCTTCATGTGGGACCTCATGGTACCCCTAACATGCTAATAATGCACGTTGCAAATCTCCAAATATGGACCCATAGCTTACAACAATTCCTATTTGAAGTAGATTTGGAAAATGTTGCCTAAAAGTAATTAGTCAACTTCCATCACTTTATAAATAAAGAAAATGAAGCAAAGTGACTTTTCTAAGCTCATACAGCTAATTATTGGCAAAGCCAAGAACAGGACTTACCTCTTCTCATTTGGAACCCAGGGTTTCCCAACTGAGGCAGCTATATAATCCTGCTATAAAAGTTCAAAAATATGTATTTTTGAATGACTGCTTCTTATCTCAAAAATTGGTTGTTTGCATTATGATATAATCACAGGTTAGGAGAGTTAGAAGATAATAGCTCTGGCCTTGAATCATCCTAGCAATGGTTTGTGAGCTTACTTATCCCTTTTGGGGTCTCAGTTTCTGTACCTGCCAAATGGGAATATAGCATTGGTTTGAATCATTGAAACAATGAATGTAGAGGCAGGTGGTGGCCGGGAACCTAGAACCTTACAAGCTCTGACCGGAAGATGCATCTCCATCCCTCGGACAATGGAATCCACTGGAAGATTTGAGAAGGTCAAAGTCATATGTGTACCCAGATTAGAAGCTCTTTGAGGAAGGGAGGTCCCTCTAACTCTTTCTCCACGATATCTGCTCCAATATCTTACATGGCTATCCCTCAGTATCCATAGGGGATTGGTTCCAAGACTGTCCCCCCTTGGATGCCAAAATCTATAGATGCTCAAGTTCCTGATATAAAATAGCATAGTATTTGCATGTAACCTATTCACATCCTCCTGTATATTTTAAATAATCTCTAGATTACTTATAATACCTAATACAATGTAAATGCTATGTAAATCATTCTTATACTGTATTGTTTAGGAAATAATGACAAGAAAAAAAGTCTGTACATGTTCAGTACAGATGCAACCATTTTTTTTTGGAATATTTTTGATACACAATTGATTGAATCCAAGGATGTGGAACCCGTGGATACGAAGGGGCTGCTGTACTCAACAGATATTTAATTGACAACAAATGACAACACAACACGAAATACGAGTAGCACAACTAATAACAGCTTTACTGTGCTGTACACAGAAAGCTACACACAGGGTACTAGCAGAGATACCATGGATGGTTTTTGTATATTTTGAAAAATATTGTTTTTGAATAACCAGACTTCTCTCTTTCAAGTTCTATTTGGTATTGTAAATGGAAATATAAGCATGTTAAAAAAATAATGCAGGCACTTGACTGGGCTCAGGACAGTGATTTGCAGTGTTTACTAATAGAGTTAAAATTATTTCCGATTTCCTGTGATGAATAGCTTTTCCAGTACCCTGCATGTTACCCATTTTATGTTAACAGTTTTAGGTACAGTAGCATTGGCTTCCTAGGACTGAGTATAGAGTTGGGATGTTCTTCAAATGTTACCTCATTTGAAGGAAGGTAAAAATAAGTTTATGCATCAGAAATTTTATAGAGTCATTGACTTCACTCTGTCCTTCAAAATGAATATGCCCGCTTTAGTTTTAAATGCAGGTTGTCTGCCTATATCCTAAAGCATATTGAGCCCTTCGGGAGACCAACTGGTCATAAGTCAGAATGAGCTGTGATATATGTGTGGAAACTTGTCCCTGTGTAATCCCACAGAATTGGGTTTCCTAGCATGGAACAGTTGGAAAGGCAGATAAAGAAGAAAGGTACGGAAGAGGGATTTTTATTTACTTTTGTTTGCCTTCAGCATAATTTCCATGGGCAGCCATAACCATCTACAGCTAGAAACAGTAATAACTCTACAACTGTTCTGAAGCTTCTAAAACACTCTTACAAATAAAAACAAATGATGCAATAAGCACAATGAGCCTTTGGGAAAATGAACCATAAAGGACACTGAACTGCACAGAAACATATGCAGCTGTATCCTGCCAAGAGCACATTCCTTCTGAAGACTAACCAAGGATCTTACACTTCAACAATACAACTGTTACCAATAGGCCTCGACACTGCCAGAGGCTTTGTTGTTAAACCACAATCTCTCATTGTCCCTTCAAGACTTTCTGAAGTATTCTCTCAACATCTGTAAAATGTACTACATTAAGCATAACAAAGAAAAAAACAAGCATGCTTCTGCAAATGACAGTATTAAAAATAAGTATTTTATGCAGTGGCTCTCCTAATTCTGATTAAAAGGGGAAAACCAGGAGATTGATTTTTGGGGATTTAAAAAAAGTTGCAGTGATTTGACCTAACTAGTATATTTGTATAATTTGTTAATAGTCTAATTAAAGTTATGCTAAATAGCTGGACACTGATGAGTCAAAGAAAATACTGTGGAACAATTTTATGTGGAGAAGAGAAGCTTACTTAAAAGAGACTTAATTTTCATCTCTTGGGAATCTAAATGCTAGAACTAATAGCACTGGGGATGTATATATCTTTCAGATTAAAAAAAACTTTCTGTTAAGAAGGGATTGATAAATTGATAGTATATTAGGTTTTTAAAAACTTGACTGCTTTCTTGGACTCAAAGATGCTTGCCTAAAACTGGATTTATGCTAGCTCAGGTTAGCCAATTATCCTGTTTCTGTTGACCTAATACCTCTGCCTTCTCTTAGTCACTGTGGCAAACAGACTCTAAGGTGGCTCTAGGACCCTTGCCTCCTTGCATTCATGCCATGGTGTAATCTCTGCCCACTGAATGTGGACAGGACCTGTGACTTACTTCTAATCAGTAGAGTATGGCAAAGGTAACAGGATGTATGTGATTACAGGCTGTAATGCCTGTCTTGCAAGGAAACTTTCCCTTGCCAGCTTTGAAGAAGCAAGCTATTTCATTATGAGCTGCCTATGGAGGGCCATGTGGCAGGAAGCTGAGCAAAGCTTCAGTTGACAGCCAGCAAGAAACTGAGGCACTTATTGACATCCTACAAAGAACTGAATTCTGCCAATAACCATGAGAACTTGTAACTGGATCCTTCCCCAGTTGAACCTCTGATAAAACCTCTGCCCCTCATCAACACCTTCCTTGCAGCCTGGCAGAGGACCCAGTAAGCCTGGGGCTTCTCCACTGCTTTAGTATGGAATGTCTGTGGGAGCCCACTCTGCACTCACACATGCACAACTCAGAATTGTAGGGGAGTTAACGCCTGCAGAGCTACCATCCAACAATGGCAATGTAGACTATGAACACGTGCTGTTTCTTTTCTGTAGAAGTGCTCTTCATAAAGCTCCTCAGGAGATCCAGTGGAACTGAGCACTAGAAGTGCATCCCAGGCGCTGATTTGACAAAGTTTCCTTGTGTTGGCTTTCCCTCTTGTTGCAGTCTTCCCATCCCTGATCCACAGACACTTTGAGATAAGAAAGGTATGTTGTTCTAAGCTGCTAAGTTTGTAGCAATATTGATATACAGTCATAAATAACTAATACATGACTCTTGACTAATTCTAGATATTATATAATCCATAACTTTGGGAAAATGAACTGCCATTACCACATTTGGCAGCCAATTATAAGCTATCCTTATGGGAAGCCAGAACTGGTCCATATAATATACATTGGTGCTGTATCAATGTAAGTGATCTGCCTCTCCCTCCCCTAAGCTTTACTCAACTCTTTGATTAGCAACAACAATCAGTCAAATTAATTTCAGTTTCTCCGAACAAATTGATGCTCTTGTATGATACACTACAGATCTGAAAATGTGTTAGCCAAAAGTAGAATGAAAAATTTGTGGCCTTACACATCTTATTTTTAAAAGTAGCAGAAGTTATCTAGATAGAGAGAATGTGCTCTACTTATTGTTTTCTTTGTAGTTATCTATATTAAATTATATGTTAGAATAAAACATCTAAATGACTTATCTTGTGCCATCTAATATGCATTTGGGATGATATAAAGCCACCTTCCACAATTAGTGCATGGGACTCAGAATTATCTGGACTTTCTGTTTATAGAGTGACTCCATCTCCCAAGGAATCCAAAGCATTTCATCTCACTGATTCCTGAAGACCTATAACATTGTCTCTTGTTAGGTAGAAAATCCTGTCAAGGGAAACTGAGACAGGAGACTTAGTAATAGAAAGCCTAGTTCTTTCTTGCTGCCTCTTCAAGCTGCGCTACTGGGAGGGAAAAGGGATGCAAAAGAATCAGTTTTGGCTTCTTCCCTTTGTCCAGTTGACTAGACTGGAACAGATGCTTAAAGGACAGGAACATATTAATAGGGGTGTTTAAATGAGCTTATAAGACACAAGAAAAAGAGCAATTATAAGTTGTAGATCTTTGATACAGAAGCTGGTCAGAACCAGCACGAGATAAAGTCCTAATAAGTCCCCTTCATTTGTTTATTTACTAGTCATTTGTCCATTCAAATGAATAAGTCAACCACTGTTTGCCACGTATCAGGACTGGCATTGGGGAGCAATGCTGTATAAGAGAGACATGGTCCCTGTTTGAAAAAGTATTCACGGACAGAACAGCAGAAGCAAAGACCCAGAGGAATATAGTGCACAGAAGGACCAGGCCAGAGGCACAGGGAGAGGTGGAGGTTGTGGGAGTTGAGGCCGAGAGGCAGTAGTAAAAGTACAGACAGAACTTGGAAGCCAAGGCAAGCATGCTTAAGGAAGTGCAGTTTGTATGCAGTTCTCTTGACTTTCTCTCCTGTGCTTCCCACTGCTATCCTATTGCTGGAGCTCTTATAGCTTGCTCCTGCCAAATGACCCTATGCCTTTACCTTGGAACTTGAAATAGGCCTGGCGTGCCTTGGTATTCTCTGGACCTCTTCTACACCATTAAAACATTGGGGGTCAAAGAGCACCGTAACATGGATATTGGCTTTGGTGTCAGGCAGTCCTGGGTTAACCTCTCAATTCTACCACTTCTGGCCAAATGCCCTCGGATAAGTTATTCAGCCCTTTAAATCAGCTCCTCATAAGGTTGTTGAGAAGATTTAATGACATATTGAACACAGAGTGTTTAACTTGCTGCCTGGAATATAATATATACTCAATAAATGATAGTCACTCTTTTGTTTTTCACTCCTGGGGAGACTTAGTGATTCATATCCTAATGCTGATAAATTAATGTGCAATAATATATTAAAGGAATACTTTAAAAATACTCTTGGGAAGAGTACAAGGGGCAGTGCCTAAACCCACAGATATTTGAACACTTTAATACTCAATATTAACATGTTAATACTTAAATACTAATACTTTAAAAATACTCTTGGGAAGAGTTCAAGGGGTGGTGCCTAAATCCACAGATATTTGAAAACTTTAATATTCAATATTAATATGTTAATATTTAATATTAACACTTAAATACTAATACTTTGAAAATACTCTTCAGAAGAGTACAAGGGGTAGTGCCTAAACCCACAGATGTGATTCTCTCATGCTTGGAAATGGTAGAGCAGGCCAGCAGGAGAAAAAGTTCCTATCTTTTTTTGTGAGCTGTGGACCAGAAAACATGCTAAGCACTTTGCACATTTTATTTAACTTAATCCCCATGACAGATTTGTGATGTAGAGCCCTTAACCACTTCCTTTCTACAGGGGAAAGAACAGAAGTTTGAGTAACTGGTCAAGTCATATGGCTGTCACTGTGGGTAAGAACTGTCCTGTTTTCTCAGATGAGGTTTCTGGAGTTAGTGATCACCTTGAATTTTGCTCATGGTATCTGCACATGTGTGTGCCATGGAGCAACCAAGGAGAGTAATGGGTCAGCTCCAGGCTTTCCTTGAAATGTTGTGCAGTTTAGAGTTTTTTTTGTTTGTTTTTTTAAACAAAGTCTCACTCTGTTGCTCAGGCTGGAGTGCAGTAGCACAATCTCGGCTCAAGTAGCTGGGATTACAGGCAAGCGCTACCATGCCTGGCTAATTTTTGTATTTTTTGTAGAGATGGGGTTTCACCGTGTTGGCCAGGCTGGTCACGAACTCCTGACTTCAGGTGATCTGCCCACTTTGGCCTCCCAAAGTGCTGTGATTACAGGCGTGAGCCACCGCGCCTGACCTAGAGTTTTCTGTATCTGTATTACCTACTCTCCATTGCTTCCTCTGTTTCCTTATTACCCTGGCTTGAATGTGCCCCAAGCTCCTCCCCAAAGCCATTGCCTGGGACCAAGAAATGTTTGCCTTGCCAGTTCTTGAGAATTTAAGTAGATTTGGAATTAGCAAACAGAATTTGAAAAATGTTATTCATGGCTCCAAAACAAAAACAAAACTAAACTTAAAAAATAAAAATAAAAAGCCTGACTTCCCACAGGCTCCCTCCACCTGAGAAGGGATATAGGAAGGTGAACAAGGCCACTTCATCTTGACTTCAGGAATAGAAGAGCAAAGTAATAAAAGCAAACAAAACTGAAATGTCCCCAGGTATAATGGACTTGGACGCGAGTGCTGGTAGAGAAATGAGCGCATATTTTAGAACCCAGATGAGCTGCTATGCATAAAATAATGATTGTACAACAACTGACAAACCTGGAAGTAACTAAGGACTTCAGAGGTGAACAAGAAAACGATTTCCCTGTGCTCTTCTAAGCCAGCCAGTTAATTCAGAGAAAAAAAGGAAGGCCGACAGCTGAGACTCATGGAGGGGCCGGGCAGCAGGGAAGAGGGAGAAAGACAGGGAGAAAATAAAAATTACAAAATCCTTGTTCAGTCAGCAAGCATTTGGAAACAGTGTAGTACTAATGGTTAAATTCATGGCCTCCACTGCCTACTAGCTGGGGAACTGGGCCTTGGACTATACTCCTTAGTCTGCAAAATGGGGATATCAGTAATACCTACCTCTTAAGGGAGTTAGATAAATCCCTTGGTGTACTATCTGACACACAGTAAGAACTCATATATGTTACAATTTGTAACATTATTTACTTATTCACCATTCACAAGGCACTTGGGGTGGAGGCATTAAAGTGACACAGACAAGAATCTACCTCTGATCTTATTATCTAGCACAGCAGCCAGATGACTGCATAAATTCTGCCTTTGATTATAGTTTTAAGTACCTAAAAGTTCCAAAGAATTATGGGGCTCAATAAAATTGCTCAAATAACAGAGCACCAAAGAGATACTCCTAGGCATCATTGTGTTGAAAACAATGGCCAGAAAGCACTACTCGATGCAGCATGCTTTGATCAATTAATTGCTTTCTTGGGACAGGAGATCAGAGCAGGCAGAAGGCAGCAGAGGAGAAGTCCACGCACACAACCCTCCACCTTCTGGTCATCTGCTTACATTATCCAGATTTGGACACATTCATTCATTTTTTGTGTTTCTGGAGCTAATTTAGGGTGGAGATAATTAAGTGCATGGATGTAGAATGGCAAAAATGGTCTGCTTCGTGTCTCTAAGATGAGGTTCCTAAGCAACAACAAGCTGCTCTGGTCAGATATGTCTTAACAGTATATTGAATTCCTTTGCATCATGGCTTAAGCACAATTTATAAGTGCTATGCAAATTATGTAAGAGGCTGGACCAGAGAGGATCGTTTTCTGTGCCAAGACTCTAAGTTTTCACAACAGTAGCTGCAACCTGAATGCTTATCAGGAATCAGAAAGTTGTCAAGGTTGTTAAAGCCAAAATTTGCCATTGGAACTCCTGATGAAAGCACCTGGTTAGCTCAGCACCCAAAATAAATCACATCATGAGAGAATTTTGTCCTCGTCCCCTCCTAGTGCACCTGGAGCGTAGCCCTAAGGGAAATCCTATCCACTCTCTTTTTCCAGTGTTCCAGCAGTGCGTGCATCTGTTGTTGACACATCTGGAGCCTCAGCTTTCCCATCACCTCTGACACTGTGGACATGATCATGACACTTTAAAACGAAAGGAAGGATGGTGCCTTCCGTCAGAAGGAAGGCATGCCTGATACAATTAAAATCAAAACTCAGATGGCATTGTTGCCCACCTTAAAATATCCCTGCACTGTACCAGATAGAGATGAGAACAATTTTTATGCCTTTCGCCTGCATACTTTTAACTGAGAGGTATGAGTGAAGGGTTAAGGATAAAATTAAACGATTGCATCTGTTTTCTCATTACGTGAGTGGGTTCCATCTCTTGGTTTTTTCCTTAAAAATCTTTGAAGGTAAAATAACATTTGTTTCTTGCCTAATTTATCTGGGCTACTTCAAGTCTACTTTGGAGACCTTCTTTCCATAGACAAATTGACATCATCTTTAAGGGGGCTGGCAGAGAATAATGATTCAGAACATGATCCTGGGAACAACCTAGACCTGGTTCGATTCCTGAGTCACCTACTTACTAGCTGGGTGACCTTAGGCAAGCAGCTTAACTTCTATAAGCCCCATCTCTTTATCTGTAATGTAGAGAGGATAACACCACTGTCTGCCTTTTTTTTGGCAGTGATTCTTTTGAGGATGCAGGGAGATCATGATTATAAAGTCTATGAAGTCTATCTTTCAGTGTCTGACACATAAGTGCTCAATAGGTGGTAGCAAATGTTGTTTTACTATTACCAATTAGACCCAAACAAACAAAATGCATAGGCTGATCGCTAAAGTAATTGGGAAATTTGTTTAAGGCAATAAGCATTTATTTCTGCAGTTTAGAATGTGATAATTGGATGAACAAATGTTTCTTTTTTGTTGAGTACTCAGAGTTTGCATAAAGAGTTAGTAGAAATGCTTGTTATAAGAGGAACAGAAACCACTACTAGGTTAAGAACAGCACTTGAATATGAAGGAATTTCTTTTTCACAAAACTGCACTTCAAAAAGACAAGTTGCTATGACTAGTCAGCTTTTCATGTGACAGGCCAGCAGAAAGTCATGGTTGCTGGCTGCCCAAGCCACCTCAAATGACTCATGCAAGTCCTTTAGATCTCTGTGTATCTCTTTCTTCTAGTCCAGAAAAGCAACAGTTATATTATTGCATGGAAAGAGATTATTTATTTCTCAGTTTAACTCTGGAGTCAGGTGGACTGCCTTCAAATTCTAGCTCTCCAGCACACTAGCTCTGTGACTAATGATTTTGTACACCAGTTCATTCCTCTGGGAGTTGGGGATTAATGGGATGCTTTCCAGATAAAGTTGCTGTGAGGATTAAATGAGAATGTGCAGAAAAATATAGGAGCTCAGAAAATGGCAGCTAGTAAAATGATGATGAAAATCATTCTCAACCTTTTTGCTTTCATCCATCTTAAATTTAATTTTTTGAGAACCCCAAGGAGCTTAAGTTTATATGCATTTTATTAACAGACAGTTCACTTAATAGGAAGTAACTGAGAAACTTTAAAAATATTTGTGCATTAATTCATTTAGAATTATAATAAAAACTTTTACATGCTAACATATGTAACATTTTAAATGAAAAATAACTATTTTCTAAAAACAATAAAAAATTTTTTTCTTCAAATCTTCTTAATGTCTTTCCTAATAGAAAACAGTGAAATTCTCATCTGCTTCTGCTGCAACCTGTTGCAGTATCACGCATTATGTAGTTTCCAAAAAACTCCAATTTACACTCAAAGAATGAGAGTAGAAAAAAGCAAATAATATTTGAGAACTGTAAAAGTAGTTTTGATTCCATGGACTCCCTGAAAGTTCTCAGGGACTCGCCTACTTTGAACACAACTGTCTCTCAAACTCTCAACTGTAGGAGGGGACACAAATGCTTCGGTAGAACAAACATGAGAATAGTGTCTAAGAGCATGAGATAAGCATCAAGGCCAAGAAGAACATAAATCTGAGGCCCTTGGAAGCATTTACTTTGGGGAATAAAGCTGTACTCAAGTAGGGGTGGGAGGACAGCAGGAGCTCAAACACATTGTACAGAATTGGGCAAGTATGAGTTATAGTCTCAAAACAAATTTGGACGAATTTCTATGACTTGGGACTGTCCAGAAGTCACAGATCATTGCTTCTCTGTCTTTTCCTTTTTCCTTCTCCACCCTTATTTCTTCTACCCCCTCCCAGAACAGCAAGAAAATGCCCAGTTGCTCCCTGTATTATCGGATGCTGGGATAGTATATTTATACCACATCTGGAAGCATCAGAGCATGGGTTTTTCAGGCATAGAGACCTAGGTTCAAATCCTGGATCTGCCACTTAGGAGCTGTGTGGTCTTAGAAAAGTTACATAAATTTACTGAATCTCAGAATACTAATGTATATAACAGGGATTATGGTGGATGAAAAATGTCCAGTCTCCACTCCCTCCATTGAAAGGTGAATTCTATTTCCCCATGCTTTCAATTGGGCTGCCTCTGTGTCTTGACCACTAAATGCGGGGGAAGTAACATTGTGTGACTTCTGAGCAGTTTCAAGAGACCCTGTAGCTTCTACTCTTGCCCTTTTGGAATCCTGAGGCCTCCAGTCTGTAAATAAGTCTGGAACAAAAGACCCCAGTGGAAGGAGAGGCCCAACCATCTCTGCTGAGGCCCAGATATCTTACCCCATCCAGACTCCACCAAGCAGCCCCCTAATAGGGTAATTCCTAAGGTGATCAACTTGTCCTGGTTTTAGCATTGAAAATAGTATGTCCCAGGAAAACCCATAAGTCCTGATTGGGTTGGTCACCTTATTTGTAGCAGAGCCACAAACAACTGACACAGGGATAAAAATATGCAACTCAATGTTTCTCAGAGAATTAAGTGAAATGATGTGGTTCAAGTGAAAATGCAGTGCCAGGCAACAAATGAGATTTTTTTCTTGTCTTCGATTTACAAAAAGATTCTTAATAACTCACGATTTCCTAACAAAAATGTAATCTGTTATCTTTGTCTATAACTGAGCTTCTCATTCAGGACCCCTAATTGATTTAAATATACCAGATAGCATTCTCTGCTAGAAGAACACTACGTTTCAAGCTAAGCACAGAAGTAGTAGGCCCCTGGGAAATTATGAACCAAAACAGAAAGAAAACATTGAACTGAACTAAACTCAAACCGGCTGTGAGTTTTCAAAACAGTATCACTGTTGAATATGGAAAATACTTACTATTATATCATTCTGGGTGGGTCTAGAACAGGACCATGGTGGTTTTTTTTGTTTGTTTGTTTTTTTGTTTTTTTTTTTGACTATATTTTTCCCCAGGGCCACATCTAGCAAAAATACAGTTCAAGGAAATGATCTGCAGGTAAGGTCAATATAATGCACTTACAAAAAGGCAAAATTCTAGGGGGCTACTTGGGTATGAAAGTTTGTAAATCATTCACAACTCTATTCTAGAGCCATTCATTAGGAAGAAAAATGGGGAGTAGGAGCAGAACCCTTGCAAAAACCTGAAATTCATTAAATGATGGTGCAAAGTTTTTCCTTATATCATGATTATTTGACCTAAAATATATTTTAAATGACCAAAAGGTAAGTCTCTTTTTCTAACTAAAATTGCCCCTTATTCATACATTAAATAAATTCCCCACACTGGTGGCCAAAAGAACTTCATGCTGCCAGGAAAAAAACTGTCCTGTACATCACTGAAGAATTCTGACTCTGCAAAAACCACATGTGAAATCATTCAGCAGGCTGAGCAGCAAAAAATGTCAGCCTTGGAGAATTTAATCAAGAAGGTATTTCCTCCTGCAGACTTCCGACAGCCAGTATGCTGAAATGGGCCCAGACACATCTGAATTACATGTGTCTTCCTGGCACAGAGTGATATATCAAGAGAGTTCAGAAAAGCATTTCTGCTGGTCTGCAAATAAGTAAATGCCCAATTCTTAAACAGGTTCAAGCTAGGATTCAGTCAACTAAGTTAACTGTCACCACTTTTTGGAGAGAACTAGCAAATATAAAAAGAATACAGGTTTTAGCTTTTTAAATAATGAAAAGAAGCAGGACTCTACGTTGTTTCACAGCCTCTACATGCAATAGCCACCTTCGCCATGGCATGAATTTGTGTATCTGAGCATTTGCATGGATGAGTGGACAGATAGATGGATATCTACCTCCGCACACACAGCCATCCTTCTGACATGATGGCACCTCATTTCACCAGATACTGAAAAGCATAGTTCCTTTGCTTTGGAACACTCAATAATTTACTCCAAAATTTAATACATTCTTCACTGTGTTGGCAATCAGAAAGCCACCACCACTGCCACCGGAGACTGTGAGCAGACTCACCAGGATTTCCCACACTCTGTCGAAATCGGTGTCAGGAGCTGAGTTTGAGATCCACTGGGATAGATTTTCTAGACATCTATAGGCATTTCTAGACTTTCAGTACACCATCTCTAAAATTAAATTCCTCATAGTTGACTAGCATAAAAATGTATACAAAAAAACATAAATCAAAAATCTATTTTTCTCTTTTTTCTTTTTTTTTTATTTGGAGACAAGGTCTTACTCTGTCACCTAGGCTGGAGAGCAGTGGTGTAATCTCAGCTCACTGCAGCCTCCACCTTCCAGGCTCAAGTTAATCTCTTGCCTCAGCCTCCTGAGTAGCTGGGATTACAGTATGCACCACCACCGCCTGGCTAATTTTTGTATTTTTAGTAGAGACAGGGTTTCACCATGTTGGCCAGGCTGGTCTCAAACTCCTGATCTCAAATAATCCACCTGCCTTGGCCTCCCAAAGTGCTGGGATTACAGGCATGAATCACAGTGCTTGGCCAAAAACCTGTTTCTCAAAGAATACTTTTGGCCGGGTGCGGTGGCTCATGCCTGTAATCCCAGCACTTTGGGAGGCTGAGGCGGGTGGATCACAAGGTCAGGAGATCGAGATCATCCTGGCCAACATGGTGAAAACCCCTCTCTACTAAAAATAGAAAAAAAAAAAAAAATTAGCCGAGTGTGGTGGCCGTCATCTGTAGTCCCAGCTACTCGAGAGGTTGAGGCAGGAGAATGGCGTGAACCCAGGAGGTGGAGCTTGCAGTGAGCGGAAATGGTGCTACTGCACTCCAGCCTGGGTGACAGCGAGACTCTGTCAAAAAAAAAAAAAAAAAAAAAAAAAAAAGAAAGAATACTTTGACAAACACTGAATGACATACACAATGTATGACACAAATTGTGCAGTCAAGATGATAATAAAAGGAGTGTGAGATAGATTTGAAAGATGCAAGTTTAATTAAACATTTATCTAAGTAATCACAAATGCCACCAATATGATAAAATTAAAAAAGCTTCACTCCATTCCCATAGCCACCATCCTCTCCCGCCTGAATGAGAACTCCAGGCTTGTAACCAATGTCCCTTTTACCCATAACCTATTTTTCATACAGAAGACAAAGTCAATTTTTAAAAAAGATAATTGGTTCAATTAGCTCCTCTGCTTAATACTATTTAAAGGCTTTGCATTGCTCCTAGAATTAAAATCCAAACTCCTTAGCCTACAAGGCACCAGGTAACTTGGCCCTTGCCTGCACTTCAACTTGATTGCAAACCACTCTCCCCTTGATTACTGACTGTCAGTCACACAGGCCTTTCATTCTGCTACTTAAAAACATTACAGACCAGATGCAGTGGCTCACCACGCCTGTAATCCCAGCACTTTGGGAGGCCAAGGCAGGCGGATCACCTGAGGTCAGGAGTTCAAGACCAGACTGGACAACATGATGAAAACCTGTCTCTACTAAAAATACAAAAAAAATTACCTGGGTTTGGTGGTGGGTGCCTGTAATCTCAGCTACTCGGGAGGCTGAGGAAGGAGAACTGCTTGGACCCGGGAGGCGTATGTTGTGGTGAGCCAAGATTGTGCCACTGCACTTTTGTCAGGGCAACAAGAGTGAAACTTTGTCTCAAAACAAAACCAAACAAACAAACGAAATCATTTGAATGCATCCTTTCTCAGGGTGTTCTACATCCTTCTTCACATTTCCTGGGCTACCCTTTCCCTGACTTTCAACATGACTATCGTGTGTCATCCTTCAAATCTGATGCAAAATCACTCCCAGAGAAGCTTCCTCCCTGCCACCTTTTCTTCCTATCATCCCTCTCTCTTGCTTATTTCCATGGCTCTTATCAAAGTCTGAAATTGTTATTTATTAGTTTACTCGTTCACTTTCTGTCTCTGCTGCAAGAAGGTAAGTACATTGGAGTGACCCTGACTTGGACATTCACTTCCGAATGCCCTGTGCCTAGCAGAGTGCATGGCTTTGGCCTCAGAAAACATTGCTATCTTCTCTCTAGATCATTGATTAGAGGAGGGCAAGACTGGAACAGGGAAACATTTAGGAGGCTATTGCAATACTCAAAGGGAAGGATGATGGTGGCAGAAACCAAAGTGAAGATACTGGGGATAGAGGAACGTGAACAAATGACCTGAGATCTTTAGAAGGCAGAATCAGCAAGACTTGACAACTGATTGGATGCGAGAGGTCTTAGGGTTCCTGTCCAGGTTTTCCCCTTGATAGCGAATTTCCCAGACATGTTTCTTCCTCCATAAGTATTTTTAGCTGCTGATAAGCTTTTTAGTTGTAATCAGCATGCTATTGGTCACGGCTGATTGGTTCAGGGAGCAGTATATGGCACACAGTACCCACACATAGGTTGGAAGTTGGGGCACAGTACAATTTGGGTTTCCCAGAGAAGTCCTAGGCTACTGTTTCAGCATCATTATTAACACTAGCCTTTTCCTTGCTCAAAAGTGTCCTAGTTTGGATTATAAATTATAAGGTCACCCTAGGCACTTAGGGAATTCAGTTGCCCCAACATCATCTAGTATGAACTCAGCCCAACAGGAGTACACACTGTTGAATGGCAGGCAAGCTAATAAAATCCTGCCTCTAGGATTGCACAAATTCTAGGTGAACAAAGAGAGAGTGTGTAATGCACACAAGGTGGAGTCTAGGAGGCTGGCTGCATATTCCAGAGCTGGAAGTCACTGTGAGTGACAGAGAAGCTGGAGAATCCCAGTCACTCCTGCAGGCTGCTTTCATCACTGGGAGTTGCTGAGCTCATGTCATCTTCACCATCAATGAGGTTAAGTGACAAAATTACCACCCTAAGGCAGCAAAAGTGTCAAACAGGTGGTACATACACTTTGTAAAGACTTACACATCCATAGGAGGTGGTACTAGGAGAATTGCTACTAATCATCACAGCTTCTCAACCTGTGATAGACAGTCTCAATCACAGGACAGATGTCAATGAGACCAAAGATGTGACTGTATACAAGAGCCCAACACTGGCAGCCACACCGTGTTAGAGAGGGACTGAGAAATAAACTCTTCTGATGTTTGCGAACAAGAATAGAGATTCATAGCCAAAACATCTCCTACACAAACTCACAAATCCTAGGCTTTGAAGTTATTTCCAACTTAGAAAATAAAGGTTGATTTTGTAAGTGAAATTAATTTTAAGACCTAGTGGCTCAAAAATGTTTTAGAAATCAACATTAATCTTCATATTTGTCAGTCTGAACTTAAAAAAAATTATCATTTTGAATAGTTTCAACTTTTGTTTTAGATTCAGGGGGTACAGGTACAGGTTTGTTACAAGAGTGTATTGTGTGACGATGGGGTTTGAGGTATGGATGATTCCATCAACCAGGTAGTGAGCACAGTACCCCGTAAGTAGTTTTTCAGCCCACATCTCCCTCCCTTCCTCTCTACCCCCTATAGTCACTCCCCAGTGTCTATAGTTCCTATCTTTATGCCCATACATGTGTTTAGCTCCCACTTGTGAGAACATGCAGTATTTGATTTTCTGCTCCTGTGTTAATTCACTTAGGATAATGGCCTCCAGCTGCATCTATGCTGCTACACAGGATATGATTTTGTTCTTTTTTATGGCTGCATAGTATTCCACAATGTATATATACTAGGTTGTCTTTATCCAGTCCACCATTGATGGGCACCTAGATTGATTCCATGTGTTTGCTATTGTGAATAGCACTGTGATGAACATACAAGTGAATGTGTCTTTTGGTAGAATGATTTATTTTCCTTTGGGTATACATCCAGTAATGGGATTGCTGGGTCAAACAGCAGCTCCACTTTTTAAGTTCTTTGAAAAATCTCAAAACTGCTTTTCCACAGTGGCTGAACTAATTTGCATTCTTACCAACAGTGTATAAGCATTCCCTTTTCTCCACAGACTTGCCAGCATCTGTCATTTTTTGACTTTTTAATAATAGCTTTTCTGACTAGTATGAGATGGCCTCTCATTGTGGTTTGGATTTGCATTTTTCTGATGATTAGTAATGATGTGTATTTTTTCATATGTTTGTTGACTGCTTGTATGTCTTCTTTTGAAAAGTGCCTGTCCATGTCCTTTGCTCACGCTTGTTGATTTAAGTTCCTTATAGATTCTGGATACTAAACCATTGGTGGATGCATAATTTTTGAATATTTTTACCCATTCTGTAAGTTGTCTGTTTACTTCATTAATAGTTTCTTTTGCTGGGCAGAAGCTCTTAATTTAATTAGGTCCAACTTGTCAATGTTTGTTTCTGCTGTAATTGCTTTTGGGGACTTAGCCAAGAATTCTTTGCCAAAGCCAATGTCGAGAAGGGTATTTCCTAGGTTTTCTTCTAGGATTTTTATAGTTTGAGGTCTTACATTTAAATCTTTAATCCATCTTCAATTAATTTTGTGTAGGGTGAAAGGTAGATAGGGGCCTGGTTTCATTCTTATGCATATGTCAAGCCAGTTATCTCAGAACCACTTATTGAATAGGGAGTCCTTTCCCCGTTGTTTTTGTCATCTCTGAAGATCAGGTGGTTGTAGGTGTGTAGCTTTATTTCTGGGTTCTCTATTCTGTCCCATTGGTCTACCTGTCTGTTTTTATACCTGTACCTTGCTAGTTTGATTACTGTAGTATAGTTTGAAGTTAGGTAATGTGATGCCTCCACCTTTGTTTTTTTTTTGCTTAGGGTTGCTTTGGACATTTGGGTTTTTTGGTTCCACATGAATTTTAAAATAGTTTTTTCTAACTCTGTGAAAAATGATATTGGTAGTTAGGAACAGTATTGAATCTATAAATTTCTTTGGGCAGTATGACCATTTTAACAATATTGATTCTTCCAATTCATGAGCATGGAATGTTTTTCTATTTGCTTGTATCACCTCTAATTTCTTTGAGCAGTGTTTTGTAGTTCTCCTTGTAGAGATCTTTCACCTCCTTAGTTAGCTGTATTCCTAGGTATTTCATTTTTTGTGGCTATTGTAAAATGAGATTGTGTTCTTGATTTGACTCTCTGCTTGAACATTATTGTATATAGAAATGCTACTGATTTTTGTGCGTTGATTTTTGTATTCTGAAACTTTACTGAAATTGTTTATGAATTCTAGAAACCCTTTGGAACAGTGTTTAGGGTGTTCTAGGTATAGAACTGTATCATCAGCAAATACAAGTAGTTTGACTACTTCTTTTTTCCTGTTTGAATTTTTTTTTCTTTCTTTCTCTTGCCTGATTGCTCTGGCTAGGACATCCAGTACTATGTTGAATGGGAATGAGGAGAGTAGGCAACCTTGTCTTTTTCCAGTTCTCAGAGAGAATGGTTCCAGCTGTTGCCCATTTAGTATAATGTTGGCTATGTGTTTGTCATAGACAGCTCTTATTATTCTGCAGTATGTTCCTTTGATGACTAGTCTGTTAAGTGTTTTTATCATGAAGGGATGCTGGATTTTTCAACAGCATTTTCTGGATCTACTGAGATAATCACATGATTTTTGCTTTTAATTTTGTTTATGTGATGAATCACAGTTATTGGTTTGCTTACGTTGAACCAGCCTTTGTCCCAGGAATAAAATCTACTTGATTGTGGTGTATTAATTTTTTGCTGTGTTGCTGGATTCAGTTTGTTAGTATTTTGTTGAAAATATCTGTGTCTATGCTAATTGGAGATATTGGTCTGCAGTTTTCTTTATTCATTGTGTCTCTGCTGACATTTTGGTATTGGCCTGATGCTGGTTTTGTAGAATGAATTAGAGATGAGCCCCTTCTTTTCAAGTTTTTGAAATACTTTAAGTAAGATTGGTACCAGTTCTTCATACCTCTGGTAGAATTTGGCTGTGAATCTGTCTGGTCCAAGGCTTTTTTTGGTTGGCAGGTTTTTTATGACTGATTCAGTTTCAGAACTTGTTATTGATCTGTTCAGGTTTTTACTTTCTCCTTGGTTTAATATTGGGAGGTTGTTTCCAGGAATTTATCCATTTTCTCTAGATCTTTTGTGTATCTATGGGATTGGCTGTAATGTCACCTCTGTCATTTCTGATTGGACTTATTTGGATCTTTCCTTTTTTTTAGTATAGCTAGCATTCTATCAGTCTTTTTTATTCTTTTAACTCTAATGAAACTCTTGGTTTCATTGATCTTTTGTATGGATTTGAGCCTCAATCTTGTTCAGTTCTTCTCTAGTTTTAGTTATTTCTTTTCTTCTGTTAGCTTTGGGGTTGGTTCAGTTTTTTTCTAGTTCCTGTAGGTAAAATATTAGATAATTTAAAATCTAACTTATTGATAAAGGTATTTAATGCTATAAACTTTCCTCTTAGCACTGCTTTAGCTACATACCAAAGATTTTGGTCATGTCTCTGTTTTCATTAATTTTTTTTTTAAATTTAAGTCTTAATTTCATTGTTCACCCAAGAGTTATTCAAGAGCAAGTTGTTTAATTTCTATGTATTTGTGTAGTTTTGAGAGGTCATCTTGATAAGAATTTCTATTTTTGTTGCACTGTGGTCTGAAAGTGTGCTTGGTATGACTTTTTTTTTTTTTTTTTTTTTTTTTTTTTTTTTTTGCATTTATTGAGACTTGCTTAATGACAGAGCATTTGGTTGATCTTAGAATATGTTCCATGTGCAGATGAGAAGAATGTATATTATGCAGTTGTTGGGTGACATATTAGGTAGATGTCTATTATGTCCAATTAGTTGAGTGTCAAGTTAAAGTCCAGAATTTGTTAGTTTACTGCCTCAATGTTCTAATGTTGTCAGTGGGATGCTGGATATTGAAGTTTCCCATTATGATTGTGTGGTTGTCTAGGTCTTTTTGTAGTTAGAGAAGAACTTGTTTTATGAATCTGAGTGTTCCAATGTTGCGTGTGTATATACTTAGGATAGGTCTGTGTTCTTGGTGAATTGAACCCTTTATTATTATGTAATGCTCTTCTTTGTCTATCTTAATTGCTGTTCATTTAAAGTCTGTTTCATCTGATATAAGAATAGTGACTACTGTTCTTTTTTGTGTTCTGTTTGCATGGTAGATCTTTCTCCATCCTGCTACTTCAATCCTGTGGGTGTCATTAGATGTGAGATGGGTCTCTTGAGGGCAACAGACAGTTGGGTCTTGCCTTTTTTTTTTTTTTTTTATTGAGATGGAGTCTCACACCACTGCCCAGACTGGAGTGCAATGGCATGATTTCATCCCACTGAAACCTCCATCTCCTGGGTTGAAGCCATTCTCCTGCCTCAGCCTCCCAAGTAGCTGGGACTACAGGCATGTGCCACCACACCTGGCTAATTTTTGTATTTTTAATAGAGATGGGGTTTTATCATGTCTCACGAGGCTGGTCTTGAACTCCTGACCTCAAATGATCCACCCGCCTCAGCCTCCCAAAGTGCTGAGATTACAGGCGAGAGCCAACACGCCCAGCCAGGTCTTGGCTTTTTATCCAGCTTTCTACTATATACCTTTTAAGTGCTGGCATTTAGACTGTTTGCATTCAGGATTAGTTTTGATATGTGAGATTTTGATTCTTTCATTGTGTTGTTAGCTGGTTGTTTTGTAGACTTGATTGGTATAGTTGCTTTAGAGTGTCTGTGAGCTATGTGCTTAAATGTTTTTGTTTTAGCAAGTGTCATTCTTTTGTCTCCATGTTTAGCATTTCCTTAAGGACTTCTTGTAAAGTTGGTCTAGTTGCAACAAATTTCCTTAGCATTTGCTTGGTCTGAGAAGGATTTTATTTCTCTTTCACTTATGAAGCTTAGTTTGGCAGGATATGAAATTCTTGGTTGGAATTGCTTCTCTTTAACGATGCTGGAAATAGGCCCTCAGTCTCTTCTGATTTGTAAATTTTCTGCCAAGAGGTCTGCTGCTAGCCTGACAGGGTTCCCTTTATAAATGGCCTGACTCAGGCTGGGTGTGGTGGCTCACGCCTGTAATTCCAGCACTTTGGGAGGCTGAGGCGGGGGGATCATAAGGTCAGAAAATTGAGACCATCCTGGCTGCCATGGTGAAACCCTGTCTCTACTAAAAATACAACAAAAAAAAAATTAGCCAGGCATGATGGTGGGTGCCTGTAGTCCCAGCTACTCAGGAGGCTGAGGCAGGAGAATGGCCTGAATCCAGGAGGCGGAGCTTGCAGTGAGCCGAGATCGCCCCACTGCACTCCAGCCTGGGTGACAGAGTGAGACTCCGTCTAAAAAAAAAAAACAAAAAAAACCCTGACTTTTCTCTCTGGTCATCGTTAATAGTATATCAGAGGGGTTCTCTGTATTTACTGAATTTTCATGTCATCCTCTCTAGTAAGATTGGGGAAATTTTTGCGGATTATATCCTAAAATATATTTTCTAAGTTGCTTACTCGCTCTTCTTTCAGGAATGCCAATGAGTCGCAGATTTGGTCTCTTTATGTAATCCATGTTTCTTGGAGATTTTATTTATTCATTTATTTGAGACAGGGTCTCACTCTGTCACCCAGGCTGGAGTGCATTAGTGCAATCATGGCCCACTGCAGCCTTGATTTTCCAGGCACCAGTCATCTTCCCACCTCAGTCTCCTATGTAGCTGGGACCATAGGTGTGCACCAACATGCCCAGCTAATTTTTGTATTTTTGATAAAGATGTGGTCTCACCATGTTGCCCAGGCTGGTCTTGGACTCCTGAGCTCAAATGATCCACCTGTGTTGACCTCTCAAAGTGCTGGGATTACAGATATGAGACACTGTGCCTTTACAATTTTATTTTATTTTATTTTTTGAGACAGAGTCGCCCACGCTGGAGTACAGTGGCGTGATCTTGGCTCACTGCAAGCTCTGCCTCCTGGGTTCACGTCATTCTCCTACCTCAGCCTCCCGAGTAGCTGGGACTACAGGCACCCGCCACCATGACTGGCTAATTTGTTATATTTTTAGTGGAGACGGGGGTTTCACCATGTTAGCCAGGATGGTCTCGATCTCCTGACCTCGTGATCCGCACACCTCAGCCTCCCAAAGTGCTGGGATTACAGGCATGAGCCACCATGCCCAGCCTACAATTTTACTTTTAAAAATTCTTTTTTCTTTATTTTTGTCTGAGTTGATTTGCAGAACTGGTCTGTGAGCTCTGAGATTCTTTCCTCAGCTTGGTCTAACAGAAGCTGTTAATGCTTCTGACTGAGTTATGAAATTCTTGTTGGGAGCTTAATTCCAGAAGTTCAGTTTGATTCTTTCTTAAAATGGCTATTTTGTCTTTCAGCTCTTGAATAGTTTTATGGGATTCCTTGGATTCAGTTTTAACTTTCTCCTGAATCTTGATGAGCTTCTTTGCCATGCAGATTCTGAATTCCGTATCTGTCATTTCAGTCATTTCATTTTGGCTAAGACTCATTGCTGGGGAGCTAGTGGGCTCATGTGGAGGTAAAGGGGTGCTCTGAATTGTAGAGTTACTAGAATTCTCACACTGGTTCTTTCTGATTTGTGTGGGTTGATGTTCCTTTAACCTTTGAAGTTGCTGTCCTTTGGATGGGGCTTTTAGCTTTTACGTTCTTCACATTTTTTGCTCTAACACACCATTACTGGTTTGAAGCTTTTAAATTCTTTAATGCCCTTGAAGGTTTGACGGTGGTATAAGTTGGGTTTAGCTGACTGGCTTCACTTCTGGATGCTTTCAGAAGTCCAAGGCTCAGCTCGGCACTCTCAGGCTGCCTGCTTTAACTCTGGGAGGGACTGCTACTGGGTCTGTGGCTTTGTTCTCTGGTTTCTCGATGTCAAATACTGGCTGCACTGAGGGGGCCGAGGTGCTCCCCCTCCATTGGCAATCGTGCTCCATCAGTAGCTGCTGGCAAAAGCGCTCCGATGGGGTGGCAGTGGGGCCACAGGCAAAAGTGCTCCACTGGGCCGGCAAGGTTCTTGGGTGAAAGTGCTCTGGCATGGTGGTGTAGTGAGGGGGCTCTGAAGTTTCAGTGAGCCATTGGACTACAAATAGTAGCAGCTCCTGTACCTTCCTCCAACCCCTACGTTTTGTTGAAGGAGAGGTTATACTACTTTTGACTCCATAAGGCATTTCCTTAATCCAAAAGATTAGGTGATACTGTGGTTTGACTGTGATGCTTAAGAATGCAGTCTGAGTTTTCAAATCAATGACGCTTTGAGTAATTTAGAAAATGCTTTATATGACTCCAAACTCTAGCTTGTGGAGTTTATTTGATATAGTTAGTTTTCTATAAAACATCATTAAGGCTCCCTTTCTCTTTCTGTTGGCCCTTGGTCACCAACCAGAAAAGGACACCCAGAGCTGGGATGAAAGGTAGACCTTAGTTCTATTAGAGAAAATGTGAAAGCATTTTCAAAGCATTTTCTCTATGCAAGGGAATTCCTTGACCATATCTTGATTACTGGGGACAGCAAATCTGAATAACTATTAAACTTAAAAACCAGTTCTGCAATTGAATAATATAGCCTCAGACATTGAGAAAAGCACTTAAATAAATCTCATGTGTTGCAAACTAATGAAACTTTCCGAAGGGAAAAAAAGTAAATATATATGTATCGTAATATAAAACAAAAGGAAAATGGGGCTAAAATAAATTGAAAGGGCCCTCAGATATTTACAACCAATAAAAATATTATATTTTGGGAAGATTTTAAAAGTGTCATTGGAAAAAGCAGTACTGGCATATTCTGTCCTTTTTTCTCCCCCAACTTTTATCTTCTTAAATTAAAACTCACAGAAAAAAAAAAAAAAAAAAAAAGGCAAGCCTCTAGCTGGGCTATGAGGAACACTATTCATTTCTCCCCAGACCTGATTAGTCAGAACGTCTTTGGAATGATTAGTTTTCAATTTGCACCACTGTCAGAGAGAAAGGCCTCCAAATTAATGGCTACATTGATTGTTTATGCCTCCAAGAGACACATTAAAAAAATGTCAGCAACGCTAAAAGAAATGGTGATCTTCTGAAAAGATTTAGCTTAATAGATTTTTTTAAAAAGAAAAATGAAGGTTTTGGCAACTTGCAAAAAGTATGTTTAAAATTCCACTTCCAAGTCTGGCTGCCTAGAGCGTTTGAGTGCTAAGGGCTTTGACAATTCTTAGCATAAGAAGCTGACCTAAGATTTTGGGATCCTTGGACCCATCAGCAGAAATTTTGGTAGAACTGCAATTCTGGCTCATCCGTAGGGCCCATTTACCATGCTGGCTTCCTTTTAATAAGAAATGTTGTCCCTCACCACATCCCCCCAGTGTCCTTCCTGGGTGGTTTATCCTCCCTGCCTGGGCTTTTGAAACTACACTAAAATTTCAAGAGGAAAGGTTTCTATAAACATTGTTCTGTTTGGTTGGCACAGAAGGGATGGGAATTTGCACAGAGCTTTTGTTGGGCAAGTTCCTCTTAATTCCCTGCCAATGAAGTTCTAATGCTGTGTCTCAGATGAAGAAAGGTAACAACAGATTAGACAACTATTCATTCCATCTTACATTTACTCTGAAGAACTATGTTTTTGCAACAGGCGAAGGACCACGTTAGAAGTAAGCTTACTTTCATTATTGATATTTACCTTGTTGAAATTGGCCAATATAACGATGCAATGGCTATTCATGATAGCAGCATGCCCAAAATTGTAGCTCACTGAGGACCAATAATGATCAATGTTCAAGGATGAGAAATATAGTAATGTTTTCTCTGTTCTTGTTCAGGTTTGATGATTATTGTTTATGCCACAGCAAATGAGGTTTCATTAGATATTAACAGAGTTTCCATGATTTAAATAGGTGTTGAATGCCCATTTTTCTCAATATCATCTCGTTTCCTTAACTTTCTTATGTGTCTGAACCTGGTGGTCATACTCCCTCTCAAATCCCTCTTTGCAAATTCTTTGATCTGGGTCAGCACAAAAAAGAGGCATCGGTCTCAAATGACACCTTATTTCAGTGAGGTCCAATTATGGTAAGAGAGATGGTCAAAACCAACAGTTTATGGAATATTAAACTGGTAACGGCAGAGATAAAACTGATCATCTAAGGCTTGGTATCCAGCATTTGGAGCCCTACATGCCCCCAGTAGTACTAAGCCCAGACTGCCATTGGCAGGTCAGCACAATCAAGATTGCTTCACACAACTGCAAGCTGGATGACCAAGCACTGTGTGGTGTAACGGGGCCCTGCAGTCATCACTTATAAAACTCAGAACCACAACATGGATCATGTGTTCCATATGAATTGCCATGGTTGGATATCTAATTTTTTTCCCTGTCCCAAACTATGGTACTAGTTATTTACGGCAGATTGGTAGTTTTTGTAAAACCAGTGCTTTGACTATGTGACATTAACACTCATGAGGACCTGATAACTTCCAAACACAACAGAACATTTGGACACTTGTCACCTGAGTCCTGTGCCAGCTACACCAACTTGGCTGAGCTGTTGTCATATTCCACTAGACTCTACCGAAGGTCATCTCCAGTCTTGGCTCACTTAGCTAGCTTTGGAATTTGCTCTCCCCTTTATCCAATGCTTCCTCTTCTTTGTTACATTATATTGCTCAGGTCTTTTAAAAATCTGAAGAACAAGTGCTTGCTTGAAACCTTCCTGAAGTCACTGGTTCCACTTTTTTTTTTTTTCCAGGCCAGGAAAAATAGCCTCTGATTTACTATCCTGGGCAATGCATTATTAAAAATTCTATGATTAAATAATAATTCCGGTTGCAGAATATCTCTGGTTATGCTGAAAGTCATCGAAAACTGCCCTTAATAGATACTTTAAGGTGTCTAGTGGTATATCAAGTTAGGTTGGGGAGAAAAGGTAGTGGGTTGTGTAAACCCCTTTCTACCAGGAGGTTTCCCTGGTGGAAATAGTATTTTTTTAAGTCACTGGCATTGTTTAGAATTGCTGGTGCATGGTAATAATAAGCAGACTAACCTTCAGTTGGGTTTATAATCATTTTTAAGTTATCTACAGACAATGAACCCCTTTATACCTTCGCAGACTGCTCTCACTTCAACACCTTCCCCCTTGTATATCACTGTTCAAAGCAACCCCTAAATGATCAAATTATATATGGGAACAAAGCATTCCTGAAAGATCCTCCTTATTGAAGTACGTATTTCACATGACATAGTTAAAGTTTTCAAAGGCTATAGGGAAAGGAGCTGCACACTCTGTGTACATAAGTAACTGCAGTTATTCCCACGTGGCCTAAGACTACAAAAGATGCTTGCATGGGCTTTTGTGTCCTAGCACTGTCCTTCTGTTAATACAGATGAATTAAAGAAATTAACCAATTTTCTTAGAGTCTACATAATCTCACATTTCTTAATTTGTTGGATTTGTCTCCACTATACTCAACTTAGTCTCTTTTGAAGTCTCCCCTCATTTAAGTAAAACTCATAACAATTAACAACAAATAAGCCAAATGAAATTTTTTTTTCTGAGGACTTTGAGACCTCAAGGTCCCTATGTACAAGGTCATGTCTGATCATTCACCTTCTTACCTGTCAAACACTTTTGCTATTTTTTCAATGTCTTTCTTCCCAGCAAACTAGTTAGGGAAGTGTAGGGGGCATGAAAGCATGTGTGGAGATGGATGCATGGAAGTGTTTTAGGGCCAGGGTAGAATGACACATCCCACGAGTACTCATACCCTACATTACTCATTGGCAAAACTCAGCCACACGCCACACCCAGCAGCAAAGGAGGCTGCAAAATGTAAACCCAGGAAGAAGAGGAGATGAACACTGGCGACTAGTTAGTGGTCTCTACTACACCCCCGGTTAGTCAGGAGAAAGGCATACTCATTCTTGTCACTGCCAAAAATCTTGTGCTCAGTGCATTGCCTCACACATTGTAGATTCGTAGAAAACACCTGCCAATTAGGTGTGTGTGCTAAGTATTCTATGAACGACAAGGAAAGAGTGGGCCTGCAATAATCTTCAAAAACTTTAATCAAGTCTTACTTTTAATAGACCAGCCAATCTGCTAAAAAACCAAGAGGAGACTCAGCAGATCCCATGAATGTTGATGAAGTTTGATCATTTTGTTGAGAATTATGAAAGCAAGGATGATTTATAATAATTCACTGAAAAATGGTTGCAGGGCTTGTTAACTTTCTAAGTAATCAGTTTATGCACACATACGTTTGATTACATAAGCTATTTGCATGTTTATATATAGAGAAAGAAAAAATAATTGGTGTTATGTGGTTTTCAGAGACAAAAGAGAGGACATATAAATATTTGCAGTGAACAGACAGAGCCTAAATTCAAGATCTCAGTACAAGGCACCCTGGAATAAATGGGAGAAAATATTTCCTGTGTTTTGAGCTTCCCTTACTATTGCATGTCACTTGGAAAGCCTAGCAACCAATTTATAAGCCCTCACAAATCAATCACTGCTAGGCAGTAGCCCACATTGTGTTCTAATTCTAAGCATTTCTTCTTGTCTCAGAAATGAACACCGATGTAGATTAACCATGTCTACATAGTGGACATGGTTAATTCTTTCAGGTACCATATGAGAACAATGATGACTAATGGGAAACATTTTTAAGATCACAAGAGAACTGTATATTAACAAGCAAAAAAAATGTAATCATCTCAAAATAACAGGCATTAACAAACCTGCATACTGCAGAGCTGCATTGTTCCTGCATGCAAAGAAACTGATGACATGATCCCCACTGCTATGCTCAGAGAAAAATTAAGTGACAGGTCCCTTTTATTTGAGAGTGTGCTGGTTTTTTTCCCTGATGATGGACTTAAGATGTTATATAAAGGGTTATATAGTGAAGTCATGCTACATCAAATTACTGCTTACACAGGATGCTTCTAAACCATTTAACCTGATACTACAGAATAAAACATGTGTAATCAACAAGCACTAAAAAGGAATGAATACGTAACAAGAATGGCCCTTCACTTACCTGAAGAATGTGCATGAATTCTATTCAATGACAGTTTTAGTCAATTGTATCTTTTTGATTTTGGCATCCAGATCAACTCCCTACTGATTAATTAGGGGACCCATTATACTTGGAAATGAATGACTTAAATACTCATAAATATGAGGAACATGGCATAATGTCAGAACTGAAACATTGCTCAGACCCATGACCTAGCCAGTGGCTCCAATTAACAATATTAAACCAGTGATTGTCAAACTTTAGGAAGCATCAGAATCACCTGGATGGTTCATTAAAACACACGTTGCTGGACGCCAGTCACAAGTTTCCGATTCAATAGATCTGAGGTACAGTCTGAGAATTTGCATTTCTAACAACTTCCCAGGTATTGCTGATGCTGTTGGCGCAGGGGCCACACTTTGAGAATGAATGCTTTAAATTAATAATCAAACAGCTGATTGAGGAACCACCATATGCCTGGAAATACAGAATAACTGAATTTTCCCATTAAAGGGTTGGAGATGTTACCCAATCCACGCATTTTTATAATGATAGCTATCATATCAACTTTTATTTAAAATCTTAAGCCCCCTCTTCCCCACTGATAGAGCAAAATGAACAAAATAAACGATTCAACCCCCCTTCCCATTACCTTGCATCAGAGTCTTCTTGGAAGCTCTACCAAAATAACTCTACATCTTCAGAATCTTTTTTCAGCCTCATTACATTTAGGGAAAAGAATGCAGGTTCCTCTTTGGCACTGTGTCCTCAGCTAGTCTGTGGGAAGCTCAGCAACTTGCCACTTGTTCCCAGTTTAAGTAACAGGAATGAGATCATCAACATTTTCTATTGGGTCTCCTCAATCTCCTCCTGATTCTGGTTTAATACCGATATGCAATGGACATGTTGAAGCCCAATGGCTAACAAACTCTAAAACTTTTGGCTATGTGCTAGAAGGACCCCGAGAGAAAGTCTATCCTGGGTTAAATTCAGCCACAGATCTGTTTCATTTGGCTGGTACTGTGTTTCAGGAAGAACTGTGCTTGAATGCCTTCAGGAGGCGCATGCCCTCAGTGGCTTGTACTTCCTCCTGATTTGCTGCTGACTTCACGTGTTTACATTACCTGCCTGAACCTCTAGGTTATGGCAATTGAAGTACCTGAAAAACCCTCTGCTTTAACAAATGAGGAAACTAAGCTTTGAAGAAGTTAAGTAACTCTCACAGAGTCATGCTGATAGCTAGTGACAGAACAGGACTACAACTAATAGCTCAAGATCTTCTCGCTCTCTCTTTTTTTTTTTTTTTTTTGCTGCTTTCTCAACCTCTGGAGTCTCTAATGGTGTCAACACAGACTTTAGACAAGAACTTGATCAGCATCGCCTGCCTCACTCTGTATTACCTTAAGGGTATACCTATCACGGTCACCCACCTCAGTCTATCAGATGTGCTCCATACCTTTCTCAACATGGTACCTTCCTGTGGAGTGTTTTGAAACATGTTGAGACACGACTTCACATTTTTTGGTTTGTAGAGGAGGAAAATATGTGAATAAGTCCGAGGTCAAAAAAATAACTTGAGCTCTGGCCTTGGAGTCACTGACAGAAGTAGTATAGATTTTCACAAAGGCATCCTTTAAAAACGAAGCCAACAAAAACCAAACAAAATTAGACTTCAAATAAAAGGCCCATGCCACAATCTGGGTTTGAAACATGGCAAAGTCAAGAGAGATAAAGTTTCCCCTTGGTCCTTCTTAATTTGGCTGCCTGTGCTAGTCTCCAAATTCCTTTTATCATCATTAGATGGAGAACATTCATTCACCTGCTCCAATTTGACCTTCTTGTTTTAATGGTCAAGCAAAGCACAGGGCGGGAGAACTAAAAGCAGTGGTTCTCAAAATTAAGCATACATAGCCATCACCTGGGAACTCGTTGATGATGCAGTGTCTTTGAACCCAGCTGCAGAGATTTCTGGTAGACCTGAAATCTATATAGTTAGCTAGCACTCACAAGTGTTTTCCATGCGAGTGATACCTAGAACACACTTGGAGAAATACCTTGTGCTTTTCAAACTTCAGTGTATTTACAAATCTCTGTCGAAATGCAGCCTCGTTAAGTAGGTCTGGGGTGGGGTCTGAGGTTGGGCATTTCTCAAAAATTCCTGTAAAGTGCTGGTCCAGAAACTGTTCTTTGAGTAGCAAGGGTTTAGAACTCTGATGTGGCAGGGGTTATATTTCCTAGGTTTAAAATTCAGCTCTCCATTTTTCTGGTTGTCAGTCTGGAAAAGCAGCTTAACCTCTCTGTGCCTCAATTCTCTTATTCTCAAATGGGACACACTTACATGGCAATAGAAATAGGAGAGAGAGAATACCAAGTTTTGTTTGTTTTTTGAAATGGAACTTTGCTCTTGTTGCCCAGGCTGGGGTGCAATGGTGCAATCTTGGCTCATTGCAACCTCCACCTCCGGAATTCAAGGGATTCTCATGCCTCAGCCCCCCAAGTAGCTGGACTACAGGCATGCACCATCACACCTGGCTAATTTTGTATTTTTAGGCAAGACAGGGTTTCACCATATTGGCCAGGCTGGTCTCGAACTCCTGGCCTCAGGTGGACCACCTGCCTCGGTCTCCCAAAGTGCTGGGATTAGAGGCATGAGTCACCATTGCTGGCCAATACCAAGTTCTTGAACTACATCCCATGCTAACAGACTGTGAATTCCTTAAGGAGGTACCATATCTTCCTTGAAAAACAAAACTTTGGAATTTTCCATTTAAAACACCTGCAAGAACAGACTCCTAATCGACTTCCCTTTTGCCACCACCAAGAAGATTTTCCCTCAGAAATCAATAAAATCGCCTCAGTTCTAGGTTTGGCCAGCTAAAAGAAATCTAACCAGCAGATCATCAGCCACCACAGAGAAAGGTCATAAACTGGTGGGCAGAGGTTAGGATGTCTCCCTTCTTGGCTCTACTTACTATTGTAGCATTCAGACAATGCACCTGCCTCCTTCTGCCTCAATCTGTAGGAGAGTGGCTGTGACAGCTAAGTCACCGCCGAGTTACATCTTATCACCTCATTTTAATCAATAATTCCCATATCTTAGTCTACTGAAGACTCTTTTGCGAAAAATTTTAAACTCGTAGACACCCAGAGCACATTTCACAAGATGCAGATTTGGCAGGTCTGCTATGAGCACTCAACATCTCAATTTTTAAAAAACCTGGCCCTCATTCTGAAACAGGTGCTCCATTCTCTGAGAAGTAAAGCCTCCTAAAAAGTTTGGGCCAGGCACAGTGGCTCATGCCTATAATCCCAGCACTTTGGGAGGCTGAGATGAGTGGATCACGTAAGGTCAGGAGTTTGAGACTAGCCTGGCGAATCACCGTCTCTACTGAAAACACAAAAATTAGCTGGGTGTGGTGGTACACGTCTGTAATCCTAGCTACTTGGGAGGTTGAGGCGGGAGTACTGCTTGAACTTGGAAGGTGGAGGTTGCCGTGAGCTGAGATTGTGCCACTGCACTCCAGCCTGGGTGACAGAGTGAGACTCCATGTAAAAAAAAAAAAAAGTTTGAAAGGAAGGATGCTTAGACACCATGCGAGTTGAACAACAGCTTCCCTGGTACATTTTACAGATCTCTATCCTTTGTGTGGAGCAATTAAATCGTGTTCTTTTGAGTGGCCCCAGTGAAGGCTACCATTTGCTGAGTGAGCCTTTACCACTCACTAAGCCCTCATGTTTGTTTTTCCTTACAAAGCCTGCTATTACCATTATGATCCCCACAGAGTAGAACGAAGTGGTGGCTCAGAGAGCACCTTGTCTGGAGTTGTGCCATGAGTTGGTGTCAAAGGTGGGACCCCACACCCCTGTCTGTCTGACTCCTAGTCTAACAGACTTCTCCTGTGCTCTAAAGCAGAGCTTCTTGGACTGCAGCGTCCACCAGAATTCCTGGAGGGCTTGTTAAAACTGCTTCCTGGGTCCCATCTTCAACGTTTCTGGTGAGTAGGTCTGGGGCGAGGCCTGAGAATTTGCATTTCTAACACACTCCCGCGAATGCTAATGCAGTGTGAGCACCACAGCACAAGAGTTAGCTATTGGGTCCTTTCCTCTGGGGAGCTGGATGCCTCTCATTAGCAGTCCTCACTACTTACACGGGGCAATTTAGAAAAGCTTTCCTTTTCCTTCAAGTGTTGCTTAGACAATAAATACATGACAAATGGCCAATGAAGCTGCCGTTAAGTCAGCTCTTAAATGTCTTCAGTTGTTACTTCTGTGGGGTTTGAAGTTGTCATATGTCATCCTCCTCAAGCAGAAAGAACAATTCTCCCTTTGTGGTGGCTCTTTCATAAAACTTATTTTGTTTTATCTTTTCTTTCTCCACTTTAAAAATGTTGAACTGTTTTACTCTGCCTCTATTCCAACTAAGCAAAGGTTAGCAAAATATCATCCAATAGGTTCCATCCGACCAGGTGCTACAGAAATATAATAATCTACCCTCTATGTCTTCTTCCTCAGTTTAGTGAAAGGACTCCAGCTGGGGTCTGGATTGGTCTTCCCTTTATTTCAATGACCCTGTGGTTGTCTCCTGGGACTTCCAGGGTTTACCCTCAACAGGGGCATCTGCATCTACGCTAGGCATAAGCACAGACTACTTAGTAGGAAGGGTCTATTTCAGCTTGCAGCTCTTTTTGTTCTCCTCAAGGAATTGCATGTGTGGTGGGCCAAGCTATTCCCATAGCATGTGGAAAGAACATCAGCCAGAGTTAAGCAGGCAGAATGACTCTGTGAAGTTTTCAAAGAGTGGGATATATTTCCATTGGGATAGCTAAGTGGGAAACCTCAGAATCAAAAGTCCCCAGTGACTTTGTTCTCTCCTGGTACATTCTACAGAGTTCTATCCCCAGCAGTAACAGTATGTCTCTGAGGCCCTTTTTTTTATTTTGCAAAATTCAAACTGCAATTTGATGTGATGGATCTCATAATAACAATTCAAATGACCTCTGGATGAGTCTTCTTCAACTCAGAGTTCACAAACCAGGAGCTTAAAAAAAAAAATCCTTGGCTTCTTGGAAAGCGTTTTACTGTTCCTTTGAGGCAGGGAAATGGAATCAGGGCCTACAACACCTTGACACAAAACCCACTGCACCATTTACCCAAAGCAGTGTGACTTGACCACTCTGAAGTCAGCGTTCCCAATTGTCAAACAAACAGATATATTGACATCATTGCACTGGATGAAACGGAATGAGAGGATGGAATGGAATATCACAGATGAAAGTGCTTGAAACGTTTAGAACTTCAGAAAATATCAGTAGAATCTGATCCCCATTAAACACCTAACTTCATCTCTCTAATCTTTTTCTCTGGGGAAAAGCAACATTTGAACTGGTAACAAAATCAGACTCAGAATTCAGCAAAGTTCAAAGTGCACATCAGTGGGAAACAATGGAGCATGAAGGCTGGTAATTTTGACATGAGTGCTTGTCCTTGCTCTGCCACTCACTAGTGGTGTGACCTTTGTGAGGCTGCTCAAAATCCCCAGGTAGTTCAGAGTAGTTTAAAAAAGTTTTTTTGTGTTTTTTTAAAATAGAGTTGCTGTGAGCATGAAATAATTATGTATGAAGTTCTTCGCATAGTAATACATAGTGAACACCCAGTAAATGTGGTTATTTTCACTGATAACTAACCCTCTGTAAACTTAATGAAGGTTAAGCATCCTTCTCCCACAAATGTGCGTATGTATATGTACACACAGCCATGCATTGCTTAACAATGGAAATACATTCTGAGAAATGTCTTATTAGGCAATTGAATCATCATGTAATCGTCACAGAGTGTATTAACACAAACCTAGATGGTGTAGCCCACTGCACACCTAGGCTGTATGGTATAGCCTATTGTTCCTAGGCTACAAATCTGTACAGCATGTTATTATATTGAATACTGTAGGTAATGGTGACACAATGGTAAGTATTTGTGTATCTGAACATAGAAAAGCTACAATAAAGATAGTGTAAAAGATAATGGTACACCAGGATAGGGCAGTTAACATGAATAGAGCTGATAGGACTGGAAGTTGCTCTGGGTGAGTCAGTGAGTGAATGTGAAGGCCTAGGACATTACTGTGCACTACTGTAGACTTTATGAACACTTACACTACACTAAATTAAAAAAATTGTTCTTCAATAATAAATTAACTTTAGCTTACTGTAACTTTTTTACTTGACAAAGTTTTTCCTTTTTGAAACTCTTTGACTCTTTTGTAATAACACAGCTTAAAAACAAATACCTTGTACAGCTGTACAAAAATATTTCTTTATCCTTCTATAAACATTTTCTATTTTTAAAATTTACTTTTTATATTTTTACTTTTTAAACTTCTTTTTTGTTGTTGTTAAAAACGAAGACAGAAACACACACAGTAGCCTAGACCTACACAGGGTCAGGATCATCAGTGTTGCTGTCTTCCATCTCCATATCTTGTCTGACTGGAAGGTCTTCAGGGGCAATAACATTCATGGAACTGTTGTCTCTTATGATAATAATGCCTTCTTCTGGAATGCCTCCTGAAGGATCTGCCTGAGGCTGTTTCATAGTTAAGTTTATTTTTAATAAGTAGAAGTAGTACACTCTAAAATAATGATAAGAAGTATACTATATCAAATGCACTAACCAGTACCACAGCCATTTATTATCACCAAATATCATGCACTGTACATAACTGTACGTGCTATACTTTTGTATGGATGGCAGTGCAGTAGGTTTGTTTACACCAGCATCACCATGAACATGTGAGTAATGCATTGTGCTCTGATGTTGGTAGGTGAAAGGAATTTTTCAGCTCCATTGTAATCTTATGCGGACTGTTGACCAAACATCATTATGCAGAGCTTCACTGTATATTTTCACAACATTTTGCATATAGTTTTAGGGAATTCATGGATTTCCTTGTTGCCTATCTATGGCCACTTGGGCCCCTGGGCCTCATGGATATTATTGATCCATCATCATCAGGTGAGTTGGGTTTTGTAGTGTATTAATGATTTTTTTCTTTTATCCTCAGCTGTTGAGTTTATGGACTTTCAAATGTGCTGTTACAACTAATTGAATGTGAAAACTCAATGCAGCCTAGAAGCTTCATGACCCTTGTAAGTCTGTCCAAACCCAGCCTGGATCACAGTTACATGGCTTGTGATGTGCAAAGCTTTTTCTAGGAGTCCCTGTGGCCTTGCCCTCATCTTCCTCTGTGGTTCTTCTATGGTCTCTGTGGGCCCTTTGCCTACAGTTTCTATTGTGCTATGTGACACCTTGTACACAGAACTCAGCTCCTTTACTGGTTTTCACGAGACACCTAATTGAACGTTTGGTGCCTTTGGTGAAGAGTCACATTGTGGAGTGAAGTGTTTCGCCATCTTGATCCCTCCATCCTGCCTTTCTTCTTCCACTCTGGTACATCAAAACAATTTCTCTCTTCATATTGAGTCCTCAGACCTATCTAGGCCCAGCAGGATTTCACTTTCTGTCCCATCCATTCATCAGGAGTATTTTCCCCCCAGTTTTTCCTCTTTCTTTCCTATGAGAAATTAAATGGAAATTTTTTCTCCCTCTTATTCCTTATGAATTAATATTATTTGGGACTATGAATATCATTCTGTTTTCCTAGTGTCCGGGGCAGTACCTATCATATAACAGATGTTTATCAACTGGATAGAAGAAGAAGAAAGGAAGAGAGAGAGGAAGGTAAGAAAATAAGAAAAGAGGAAGGAAGGAAAGAAATCCTTAGTTTTGTCCTGGATCCAGATTGTGATTGCATTAACAGCTCAGAGATTGTTAAAGTAGCTCTCCTCCTACTTCTTACTGTTGAGGAGGGTTTTTTTAAATCCCTTTTTCTTTCATTCCCAGTATATCAGCAATTTCCCCAAGCCAATTTCTAGCTCTTAAAATAGATTCACACTGTGGTTCTTCCCTGTGTGTGTGTGTGTGTGTGTGTGTGTGTGTGTGAAGTAAAAGAAATTCACAACTCACTTCACAATCCCCTCGCAGGTAATTAATTAACTCAGGGGGCACCCTCAAGAAGCCAGAAACATGTTGGCTTTAATTTCCCTTTCTGAGATTCTCTTCCCTCTATTAACTTCACCTTTCTTCAGTCAGGGCAAAAATTAATTGTGTCCCTCCCATCTTTGGAGGCAAGTGGTTCCTTCGACAGCTTTTTCTTAGAATGGTCATTTCCTCACTTCCTGTAAACTGTAATCCTCCTTGTGTGGCTTTTCCCTTTTTAGAGAAAAGTTACTGGAATTTGGGAATGAACTTGCTTTGTTTTAAGATAGAAATATAAGTGTGGGCCTCTTTATTTCTTTGGGACATCTCTTCATGGCATTCTGAGAGAGATCGGAGTTGATCCTTAAAGACTGGATCTCCCTATGTGGGACTGGGGTGGCTCAGATTGAGGAAGCTTGGCGAATTAAACAGAGAAAAAGGAAGGAGAAGGTTAGAAGAAGCCACAGGCAACTTCCTGTTTTTTAGGCGAATGGAGCCTGATTTTCAGCTTCATACAATTATATTCTCTGCACTAGCTTCAGGGTAGTACAAGAAAACGAAGGAAGGGGTCTGTCCCTTGTAAAATTGAATTAATGTATTCAGACAGGTAAAACTGAATCAAGTGACTAGACTGTTAAGCCTGTAATTTAATCACACGTACAATATTTACATCTGCACAGTTTGTGTGCTGTGTGAGTAGGAGGGGCAGTACCTTCATTTCTGTATCTCAGTACTTAGCCTGATGCCTATCACATGGTTAGAAGTCAAAACTCTTTGAGTTGGTTGAAACTGGTTAACTGGTTGCTTGAAAATATATAGAGCTGAGGGTACCACAGTGGCAGACTACTTTAAAGAAGCAAAAAGAAAAGGCGTCCTCCCAAAGTTGAAATATTTGAAAGACAATTCTCAAAAACTCTTGGAAGATGTTGGTGGGAAGATATCTGGTTTAATTTCTATTTATTTCAAGCTCTACACTAAATGATAAAGGTTAAGTGAAAAGAAGACTCAGTCCTTGACTCCAAGGACACCATAGTCTGGAAGGGCAGAAAGAGAAGTAGTTAGATAATTTAAAATATATGTGGCTGGGCAGTTTAGCTGCAGTTCAGCATTTCAGCTACACAATTCCATTTTCAGAAAGAATATATTAGGACTTGGGAATAAGCCTGCATTGGTTCACAATAGAAGTGTAAATGTGGCGTTCTTTATCTTTTTGGGAGACTCTCATGGGATTCTGAGAGAGACCAGGATTGATCCTTACAGACTGGATGACTGTGGTGTCCACTAAAAGAGTCACCCAAGTGGCTCTGCATGTGCAACAGTATGAAGACATTAAATCTTGCTGGGACTCCCCCGGGGATCAGCAGTCCACTGTGCATAGTTGGATGGATATTCTAATGAGACACTTGGGGATGGAGAGGGTCAGACTTCCAAAGGGCATGTGCAGTCACATTAGGTGATCACCGAATGGCCTGCTAAAAAACACAGTGCCATTTCTCTGTGGAACCTCATTTTTGCTGTAAGAAAAGGGCAAGTTCATGGGCAGTTAAATCACTTAGAACACTAATGGAGAGGCGGAGGGCTGCCCCCAAGGCCTCTTTTCCCTTCCCAGTTTCCATGCAGTTTCCTGTCTCTCTGTTGAATCAATGTTGAACAAATATTTAGAGAATCTTTATTTAACTGCATCCTGGTTACCAGTTCTGTGGCGTCCACATGTGTCCTGATCCCACGATTAACCTGGATGTGATGTAGAGCCCTCTCTGGGTGCCATCTACGTGCCACAGTTCCACATGCATCAACGGAATCACTCTCATTAATTCGTCCCGATGGAGGGAGGTCAATCAGGGAAAAGTCAAGAGTTAGAAAATAGTTTTAAGAAATTAGGCTTAATTATTTTCAAGTTTCTACTGATAGGAACTCATTGCGGGGTTAGAGGGGAAGAGGAGACTCTTGTCTTAGAGAACCCTGTGAATGTCTTAATAAATAGATAAGAATCTTGTTTACTTAGCATTTTCAGTGTTAGAAGGCAAGTAGGACCAAAGTGAGACTTGAGAACTGTGTGTTCTTCACTGCAGAGATCCTACAAACAGATGTATGCTTAGACTTCATGAATGGTTCAGGAAAGCATTGAGATGAGTTGCAAAGAGTTTCGGAAGAGACTATGAATGATTAAACTGGAAAACATCAAAGGAGAATGGATTTCTCCTTAAATGCCCTCTACAATATTATTTGTCTTCAAAATGTTTGAGTGATTTTAATAGTATCCTAGTGTTTCCCTTATACATTCCTCCTCATCCTTTAGAACACACTTAGGTACCAGTATCACTGATCAAGAAAATGATCCCTAATCTCTCCTGCCTCCTAGAATTCATCTGCCCTTTCCACAAGCTGATGTCACTACACTGACCACACTGAATTGTCAATGGGCTTATTTGCAGGTGTGTCTACCACACTGGACAGAGAGGTCTTTGAATCTAGGTACCGGCTTCATTTATCTCTGGGTCCTTATTTCAACCCAGCATTTGGCACACTGCAATTACTTGGTATGTATCTGCTTAATAAAGAAACGCACTTATCGTAAGTACAATATTTATTCTGCAACTTTTGGTGGCCATGAATAAACATGCTGGTTTTCTTTCTGGCTTCAGGTCATAGTTTATTCTAACCTAATTAAACTATCTCATGGATGAGACCACTGAGTTTAAATCATTCTCCCAAGTCTATAGAACTTGTTACATGGCCCATCCAGGACTAGGACACAGGCATCCAAGGACACAGGATTCCAAGCCTGGTGCTCTTTCTTTCCCCTTTTCATTTCTGACTTCAAAAAATAGCACATGTTCAGAATAGAATGTTAAAGAACAGAGAAAATTCATCTTAAATTCAACTACCTAGAGACAACCAACATCAGCATTTTGGCAAATATTCCTTCTAATGTGTGTGTGTGTGTGTGTGTGTGTGTGCGTGTATACAATTTTACACATGTAACTAGCTATTAAATGGGGTTCTTTGAGTTGTTTCAGAGTGTTAGCTGAGGCCCCAAATCTCAGGACAATGGAAGACAAGTACCCACACATTCTAGAGAGAGGGGCTGGAGCATTCTTACTGAAAGATGTCCAACTGGCTTTCCACTGTCAACATCCAGCACCCACTCCAGCCCTTACGTAATGAATGGCTAGAGACACTTCTGGGGAAAAATCATTTAACATAAGGAAACACACAGGAGGAGGCAATACTGTGGCGTGTCTCCTCCTCTTAAGGCAGGTGTAGGATCCAGAGATAGGGTGAGGCCCCTGCCAGCAGAGGAAAATGGTACCTTACTGCCACAAGTGAAACTTGCTGCATTGTAAGACAGACCTGCAATGAAAACTGCAATTACTTTTGCACCAACCTAATAGAAGAAAACACAGAGGCTTTTCCTGGTCTGCTCCCTGATTAAAACACAGGAGAGTCTCGCGAGAGCTGCACATGGCCCAGAGTCTAAAGACACAGACACATAGATAGTGAGTATCTCTCCCTGGGAGAATCCCAAAGTCTCCTTCAAGGGAGAGAAATAATTGCACCAGGAGTGATCCCCTTCACAGGCCAGGGGTGGTGGAATTTCTTTTGAGTCATGTGCATGCCAGGCATCCTGTAAGGAGCCCACCCTTGGCTGCCTATGGAGGTAGAGTGGAGCTTCAAAAAAAGCAAAAAAGTAGGTTCATAGATGACTTAGGTTAATAGATTACTGATCTCCCTTACCTCCAGCTAGGCTCTGAGCCTCACCTGATAGTGTGGAGAAGGGCAAAAACTTAAGATGTGAGATTTAGGTTTAAAATATGTTTTCAACCTGAACACAATGAAAAAACAGTGAGATATAACCAAGATATTGTTGTGGCGGACACATGAAATGCCATGCAAATCCCCCTTCAAGTGGAACTTCTTGTCCCAGCCATTTGGAGTGCTGTCAGGAGAAAACCTGGCCTCAGCCTCCTGTGGGGATGGCCTCAGCTGGAGAGAACCACCTGCTCAAGTCCATCACACCCCTCCCAGGGTAGCCCAGATCCCACGACTAAGGAGGAGGATATAGAGGCTTTGCCATTTCAGTCCATTATGGGACCATTTTGGCTCCAGAGCTCCCTAAAGTTGGCCAAGGTGTCATTGGGCTGGCAGGCACCAGAGCTCACCTTCTCCCTGTCTAATCTGCTCCCTTTCTCTCTTTAACAGGTGTTGTTCCCAAGGGCTTGTCTGTGATAAACATCTTACAACTAGACTCTGTCTCAGAGTTAAGTTCCTGGAGAATCTTACCTGAGACAATTGTACAGAGAAGCAAAATCAAATCAAATATGTTTGAAGGGAGAAAAAAAATAGATATTTCCTACTCATGCCCTACTGATTGCAGTATTCCTATAAACACAAAAGGAAAATCAACTAGACATTATCTTTTATAAAATGCTTTTCAAAATTCCTTTTTATTGAGTATTCAGATATGTCATTCCTTTTTAATGGCTGCATTATATTCCTTTCTAGGAAATGTAACATATTTAACCAACCCTCCCTGTTTAGGCTTACAGGCTGTTTCCAAATTTTCACTATTATACTATTGCGCTGGAGAAACCCATGCATACCATTTTGTATGCTTGTTTAATTATACTTTTATGATATATTCATAGGAGTGGGATTACTGGGCTAAAGGTATTTTCTTTTTAGATAGTGCAATCCACATTTTATTATAGAAGTTTTATATTAGTTTTTACTTCAACCAAGTGTAGATAAATGTGATGCATCTCCATATTCTTGCCAACTCTGGGCATTATTAATCTTGTTCATCTTTTATAATGTAGTAGGTGGCATTATTTTATTTATTATCTCTTTATTTGCTTATGTTTTCTGAAGAGGTTGAAAATATTTTTATATATTCATTGGCCAGCCTAACCCCTTGGCTTGGGATCTGGCTATCCTCTCTTGACACCTTATTCTTACTAGAATCTTTGTATTTTGCTTGCTTACTTAGACGTGCTCCTTTTTTATGTATTAAGAATGTTTCACCACTTGACTGGCAACTAATTATCTGGTTTGTTGTGTGTCTCTTGAATTGGAAAACATTGAATATGGAACATTTTGGCTTTATGCTCCCAAATCTATAGGTCTTTTCTTTACGGATTTTGTAGTTGGTGTTCCTTCCAATAAGATAACAACTGTCTTGCTTATACTACTGATTTTCCTAAAACATTAGTTTCTTTGGGACAAAATTAAATATTTGCCTAGTTATGAATTATAAGAATTCAAATTTATAATTTTTTGAAGTTATATTATCCATATTAGTATTATTCAAACACACACAACCTGACCATGCCTATATATCACTGTCTTAAGTGCACATTATTAATCCAGCCTTATTCCTTTTTCTTATTCAAATTAATAGAGATATTATTTTGAATAAAAAGTAGCACATGGGAAAATTGGCTAGCCATAGTAGAAAGCTGAAACTGCATCCATTCCTTACTCCTTATACAAAAATTAATTCAAGATGGATTAGAGACTTAAATGTTAGACCTAAAACCATAAAAACCCTAGAAGAAAACCTAGGCAATACCGTTCAGGACGTAGGCAGGGGCAAGGACTTCAAGTCTAAAACACCAAAAGCAACAGCAACAAAAGCCAAAATTGACAAATGGGATCTAATTAAACTAAAGAGCTTCTGCACAGTAAAAGAAACTACCATCAGAGTGAACAGGCAACCCACAGAATGGGAGAAAATTTTTACAATCTACTCATCTGACAAAGGGATAATATCCAGAACCTACAAAGAACTCAAATTTACAAGAAAAAAACAACCCCATCAAAAAGTGGGCAAAGGATATGAACAGACATTTCTCAAAAGAAGACATTTATGCAGCCAACAGACACATGAAAAAATGCTCATCATCACTAGCCATCAGAGATGTGCAAATCAAAACCACAATGAGATACCATCTCACACCAGTTAGAATGGCAATCATTAAAAAGTCAGGAAACAACAGGTGCTGGAGAGGATGTGGAGAAATAGGAACACTTTTACACTGCTGGTGGGACTGTAAACTAGTTCAACCATTGTGGAAAACAGTGTGGCGATTCCTCAAGGATCTAGAACTAGAAATACCATTTGACCCAGCCATCCCATTACTGGGTATATACCCAAAGGATTATAAATCATGCTGCTATAAAGACACATGCACACGTATGTTTATTGTGGCACTATTCACAATAGCAAAGACTTGGAATCAACCCAAATGTCCATCAGTGACAGACTGGATTAAGAAAATGTGGCACATATACACCATGGAATACTATGCAGCCATAAAAAAGGATGAGTTCGTATCCTTTGTAGGGACATGGATGCAGCTGGAAACCATCATTCTCAGCAAACTATCACAAGAACAGGAAACCAAACACTGCATGTTCTCAATCATAGGTGGGAACTGAAAAATGAGATCACTTGGACACAGAAAGGGAACATCACACACTGGGGCCTATTGTGGGGAGGGAGGAGGGGGGAAGCATAGCATGAGGAGATATACCTAATGTAAATGACGAGTTAATGGGTGCAGCACACCAACACGGTACATGTATACATATGTAACAAACCTGCACGTTGTGCACATGTACCCTAGAACTTAAAGTATTAAAAAAAAAAAAAAAAGGTAGCACAAACTTTCTTGGTGACTATCCCAGGTTATACTACTTGTGAGTCAGCATCTCCAAGGCAGCATTTTGAAAGGCATTCTTATGACCGCCAAAGTTTTAGCTTCTTTTTCCAAAAAGTGAGGATAATCAGACCTACCTTATGGGATTGTAGTAAAGAATGAATTACATAGATGTAGGGCACGAGAAGAAGCTAATCAACGATATTATTATTATTTTAATTATCATTTTACTCTTCTTCCTTCTTCGTTAAAGAGTTTATAGTTGGATAATGTGGATGAATGTCACACACCTCATAGACTTGTATCCACAATTCAAAACCCTCAAACTTTTGTAAGTTTGTGAAAAACTCATTTGGTGATAAAAACTGACCTGCACTGACATGAGGTATTTATAGTTTTTATGATCCCATTTACTGGGAATAGTCATATACTCATACATAGTACTGTAGATCTTAATGGATTTGATTATTAGGTACCTCCCCTTTTATAAATATAAAAATTTCCAGATTCAGTGGTACATCTTGTCCCAAGGACTTTGTAGAAGGAACTGTGGAATTGTACAGTCTGATTTCCACAAAAGTCCCCGTATCCCGTAGTAAATGTCCACTATGAACAATTTAACAATACTGTTGATCATATTAAATTGAAGTTAATCATTTGAATTGTATTGTTTTTGTTGTTTTGTTTGTATTTAATTGGAAATGTATTTTGGATATAAATTTGTTCAAAATTATGTATATTTAGTATTAATTTCTAATTTTGTGTTTATAATATTGAGGTACTATCATAATAAAAGTAATGTAAGTATATAAAAAATTAAAAAGATAAAGGGAAAAGAAAAACATTTTATAGTTAAAATTAACTTGAAAAACACTTTAAATGAGCCCACAGGAGACAAGATAGTTTCACCTATGATTTTAACAATATATGCATATATATGTGTGTATGTATATATATATGCATGTGTGTGTAGCATTATATGCATATATAAGTATATAACATATGCTCCAATAAAGATTCAAAAGCTTAGCCTTCCTCCCAAAAACTCTGCTTATTTTTCTCTTTTGCTAGGAGCGTATGGAGCCCACCCAAGTTGAATGGGCTAATGAGGCATTCAGTATGTTTATTAGGAAACCCTACCTATACCCATAGTCACAGAAATGACTGATTTCATCACTTGACTAGTCTTTTAACTAATTCCATCCTAACCCCTTTAGTGACCACATGTGCAAGAGGTTGGAAGAAACTAATGAAATGAACCAGTTGGTGCAGAATAATACAGATAGAGCTTCAATCAGAACATTCACATATTCACAGAGAAAACCAGCAAGAAAAGTTTAAATGTAACACTTGCGGGACAATTTAGGACAGTAGTTGCATGCAAAAGCAGGACAGATAAAGTAAATATATCAGATAAACAGGGCATTAGAAAGAAAACAACGCAGGCTGATGAGGGATAGCAATTGAAAGTATTTCCAGTATCAGAATATAGATAGGCAGTGGTGAGGCCATGGTGATTTGCACTTTAACTGCAACCCAGAGTCACCGTATCTTCTGTTTTCATATTTCGAGAAAAGAAAGAGAAAGCTGGGGTTTTATGTGAATTCTTGTGACTTCCTGTATTGGCAATTAATTCAATAAAAAATAGTGTGGGCCAAATAAAATACATCTGTGGGCCAGATCTCATCTTCAGACCATCGGTTTGCATACAGAGTCTCAGAATCTGGATGACAGTCATTAGCATCCTGAATAAACTTGGCCCCCTATTTCTAACACTGGTTGAAGTAATAGAGTGAAAGAAGACAGGAATTCTTGTGGTAAATCATATTATTTTCATTTGAGGTGATAGCTTTGGCTGTGGCTCAAGCATTCACTTCTGGAAGCCAGAAATCTCTCCCTGTCCTTGTTAATATTTTTGGCTAATCTTTGTAGAAATTAAACTGGATTGGAGCAAATTGGAATGGATACTCAAGGACCAATTGGAGGGCTTTATAAACCTTTCCTTTCAAAGTGAATCCCAAACTGAAATTTATTCTCTTTCCATTTCCTTTATCTAGACTTCTTAGAGTAGTATAGGGTGCTGAATGTTTAACAATGAGTATTTCTTTTGGTCAATCTTTGAGATTGATCTGTTTCATCAACAAATGACAATCATTTGATGATGGAATGTTTTCTCTCATTTCCATGGAAACACAATTATTTGGCAACAGATTTGCAAAATTGTTAAAGAAGACAGCTTTTACCTTTCAACCCTGGCTTGTGATACATTTCTTCATGCAGCAATATGCATTGGGTGCTTGTAGTGTACTAGATGCTATTTAGCTGCTGGGAATAGAGTGGAGACTCAGACAAATTTCCTAGATTCCTGTTAGTAAAAGTTAAATCTACAATAATACATTCGATGCCACTTCTAATATATACATTCAAAGTGGAAATATAAAAATATATATTGCACAAAGCCAAATATAAAACCCTAGACTACCCTATCCTTAGAGGATAGAGGAAAAGACTGTAGTCATCTACAGTCTTCCCTGTAGACAAGGAACAGAAGCACAGAGAGGGAAAGACAGACAATGAAGTAAGATAGTAGTGAAAATGGTGAAATTAAAACTCCTACCAATGCAGGTGAGCACAGACAACTCTCTGCATCAGGTAGTAAGAGACTCCTTCATTTACGTATCTCCAGTTGTCAGCTCTATATTTCACAAATTAGAAATTGATAAACAGAAATGGCTACTTTAGTGGAAGTTGAGCTTACCATTCACTGTACTTGCATTAGTAACTGGATTTCCCAGGCAAGGTTGGAAGAAAATCCCAACTGGAATGAATAAGCCAGTAAAAACGTGCAAGTAATAATCACAGCTTAGTTTTAAGAGACAAAAAGACTAAAAACAAGACTGTGACAATATAAACAAAGATTAAAGATGATGTCTGCTTATGTAAATGTCTCCAGTAAAAGAAACTACAGACCTGGGTTCTAATGTGGTTAAATAACTGCTGCTCTTCTTGACTTCATCTTTTGTATCATGCTTTTGCTGAATAAAACTCTTGACAAATCAATAGGTTGGGTGAGATCATCAAAGCAAAATTATTTTACAAGTCAAGCTTCCCTATCAGCTGGCTCTCCCAAGGCAGATTACAGCATTGGTCACAATGAACATCAAATTAAACAGTTCCTGTGTATTTCTGGAGGCAAAGTCTGAAAGTGCAAAAGCCAACATGCTAAGAAAGTTTTTTTTAAGGATTGAGAAACATTTCCCCCAGGTTACAAAGATACAGTTTTGACTGTAGCTTTTTTTTTTTTTTTTTTTTTTTTTTTGCTCCCCTAAAACTCTGTCTGCTAAAGGGAAGAGGGAGACCAGCTTAGCTGAGCCTAAGCCAGGAATTTCAGTGTGTCTCAAGGTATGTGTCTCCCCAGGCACCTATTTCATGGGGAAAAAAAGAGTTTGAGGGAAAGTTTTAGTGCAGGCGATGATATCGATAGATCCTGGGGATGAAGGGCAGGAAATCTGGTATATCGTCCTCAAAAAGGCCTCACAGTGTGAATTTCAGTCCTGGACGGGCTATTGTCTCCACATCTGGGTGGAGCCCAGTTCAGGGTTTGGGAGCATTGGGAACCAAAGGGAAGGTGACCCATTTGGCAGTGCCTTGAGGGCTGCAGTATTAGGTGCTCCTGAATGTTGCTTTGTAGGAAGAGAAACTATGTCACAGAGGAAGAGTTGAGGCATCATTCTGAAGGCAGGTGAACTTTCCAGAAGCCCAGAGTGAAGGATCATGGATGGGCTCGCCTATGCGGCACTCCCCAGGGACGCCCCAGGCCACCCTGCAGAATTGGGGAAGGGCTCAGAGTGGTGTGGTTTCAGGTCTGAGAAATTTGAATATCTGTGTTACTAGGCTCTTTTTCATCTTCAGAGCTGCTGTCCCATCTCCCTTTTGGCTTTTTATCTCCTTCTTCTTCATAATTCTTCCTTCTAGGAGAAGTAGCCTAACCTTGCCAAAGTACAATTTTTTTTTTTCTAATAAATACACTTACGGCTTTCTTAAAAATCAAGGCTGCCCTGCTGTGCCCTCTTGGCACTAAGGAAATAAATAACCAGAGGGGGCACAGCTAGGGAAAGAGGAAAAAAATCAGATCTCAAGACAGATTCTTTGAACTACCCTTTCTCCATCCCCAACTTCCACCCCCCTATGGCTCTTAGGACATAGCACCTGAGCAGGCACCTCAGTCCAGGTAGAGTATGACCGGCACTAGGGCATGTCTGCCCTACCCAAGAAGGGAGACAGTCCCTGGGGTCACTTGTTTCCAGCCCTTGATGACCCCAAGACCTGTTCCCCACACTGTACACAGTTTTTCGCTTTTGGATGTCCTGGTGGGAGATGAACTTGGGATAACCAAAGCCCAAAGAACTCTCATCCAGGGAGCCCCCCAGGTGCCCGGCTTCTGGAAATTCTTCCAGTTTGGGCCTGGGTGGAAGGTCTCAGTGACGTGCTGTGGTTTAGCCAGCCCAGGGTCGCTCTGATCCAGCAGGCAGAAGGTGACATGGCGGGCAAAGGACCACTCAAGGAGATTGTCAAAGGCACCAGGCAGCAAGTCAACGTACAGTGAGAGGTGTGTGCCCTCACCACTGCCTTTGCCATTGAGGAATGCAGACACCTGTAGCTTGTAACCACACTTATGTGTGTAGAAGGCTGGGCTGAAGCACTCAAGGTTGGGCTTGGCCTTGGCCTTCTGTAGCCACTGACCACAGCTGCCAGTCTTCCAGATAAGCACACCATCACTGCCCACTGATAGGTCCTCCAGCTCTTGCTGAAGGTCCTGCAGCTCCTGCCATTGCCAGATCAACAGAGCATACATCATGACCAGATGTGGCTTCACACTCTCCTCCACATGCCATGCCATTGCCCACTTAGGGCACCTGTGCTTGCAGCTGGAGTCTTTGAATGAGCATAGCACCAGGGCGGTGCTACAGCTGTCCTTCAGATGGCCTGGCAGGTCCTCCTGAGCCACAGTGCCCACACTGCAGTACAAATTTTAATCCGTAAAATTGGGAGAATGATAACATCTACTGTAAGATGATGCATGTATGCGCTTAAGTATGTGGCATACTGTCAGAGTTCAATAATGACTGAATCTATTATTATTCTACTTGGAAACACTCCTAATCGATTTGAAAGTAATTAGCTAAAAGCTGGTTATTGTTGGCTTCTAAAAGATAAGGGGCATTGGTGAGGCACAGGATTAAATTGACAGAGAAGTCTGTTGGTGGGTATATCCAGGATTATTCTGTCCTTGTGCCAATCTGCTTAGATGTCTTTGAGAAAACGAGCAGGAGAGGCAGAGCACATTAGACAGTCAGAAGATGTTTAGCGAACGCCTCCTACGTGCTAGCATTGGAAATAGAGCGATGTATGAAACTACCTACATCTTCTCATAGAGCTTACAAGGAAACAGGAAAGGCAAATATTAAAGAAATGTCAACTCAAATACTCATTAATTGCAGGTTGTGCGGGGTATTGCAAAATGCCCACTGCCTACTGACCCATTTGGGCAACATTTTATATCTTCCCAGCAGATCGCCAGCCCAGAAATCAGATTCAGTTTTTCTTAAACAAACCCAATTTTCCCTGGATTCAGATCCAGGTCACTTACTACTAAGATCAAATTTAGTTTCTGAGTCTTAGTTACCTTATTTGTAAACTGGGGGATGTTATAATCATTCCAATCTCAAAGGATTATTAGAGGGTTCATTAATTGAAGCCTAGGTGAAATCTCCCTCAATGCCTGGCTGATGGTGAGTCCCAGTAAATGCTGTTTCATTCCTTTTTCTAGTGTAGAAACACATTAAACTTATGAGTGAGCTGCTCTGAGTATCAAACTTGAAGACAAAGATAAGATGAACACACATACTCCTCACATGTGAGGTTTGAGCTCTTAATTCAGAGAAATGAGTGTATTAACAGAAGAATTTTTTTGGCAACGTTACTGAGTCCTCCCTCTCTGGATTGTTCAGTGTCAATTGTATTTTAAACAAGCTATGAATGGGAACCAAATCAAAACCATTTTGGTTTAGCAGCAGCAGGTTAAAAGTTGTCTTACTACGTTGTCTGAACTACATCATCCAATAAAAGTCTAAGGCCAGGCACAGTGGCTCATGCCTCTAATCCTAGCTACTTGGGAGGTTGAGGCAGGAGAATTGCTTGAACCTGGGAGGCAGAAGTTTCAGTGAGCCAAGATAGCACCACCGCACTTTAGCCTGGATGACAGAGCAAGACACTGTCTCAAAAAAAAAAAAAAAAAAAAAAAAAGGCTAACCCCCAGCAAGTAGGGAGGGTTCATGGTGTACCTGTGGGCCTGGGTGTGTGTGACAGGTTGCATGTGACAGGTTGTGAGGGGTTGGAAGGTGGTGAAGGGATACATCCATGTGGGAATTTGATTTAATGTAAGGGCCAGACTAAACCTTTGTGAAAGGGAAACTAGTGATCATCAAATTATGAAACTGGCAAGTTCAATTCAAACTGTTTTCATAACAAGTGGTTCAGGGAGCCAACAACTTATTGGGAATTATTGGGAAATAATAATTTGCTTATCTAACTGTGCCATGTTTCTAGTTGACAATTTCAGAACAAATTGGTCAATGATGGCACGATATTAAATAATGATGATAGATCAGGCTTAGAAGGCTAGTGAGTGATCATTTCTTCTAGCCCTTGTTAATACTGGTATTCTTCACTTTGTAAACATATATCCTCACATACAATATTTTAATGTACTTTATTATACTTTAAACAAAGGTCATTTTAATAATGTGGGTGATTTCAGGGATCTAACTTTTGATATTTTAAAACGCTATTGTCATTAGTTGCTATGGGCAAGAGCAAAAGAAAAGAAAATCTTTTATTTGCCTTCAGCAATATCATAGCTTTCATCTTTAATTGGTTAAAATTGGCAAAGGATTCTTTCGAAATGTGTCTTTGTTTATCAATGAGTGTGCCTGATATTCTAAAGTAGGTATTTTAGGGAAGTTTGCGGACAATGCACTGGTGTGATTAAGCAGGGCTTTATAATTTACAATAGGCTGGTGTTTAAGATGGTTGGTAGAAACAGAAGGACTCGCAAACACGATCGTTCTTTTTGTCTGGGAAAACTGTGTAAGATTATTTTAGTAATTGGGCTCATTACTTTAATATAGCTGAATATCAAAACATTCAGTTGTGAAACCAAATAATGTGTGGATGTTATGTTTCTGCAGACTTTAGGGATATGGATCACAGATGTTGTTTAGAACCAGCTGAAACTCAAAGGAGTGTTTTTAAATAGCCAATAAACTCTAAATATTAGCTAAGGTACTTGAAAATTTCTACCATAATATTTAACCAAATTTTCATTTCTTTTTATTACTTAAAAAAAAGTATTATGTAGGCTAACATCAATTTTGCCAGCTGGCTGGATCTCCAATGTTTATACATTTTCATATGCAGATTTTCAATTTTTAATATGCAGATTTTCAATATTTAGTTGAAGACCATTACTTCATCACTTGGCATTTGGAGGGATAGTCATCAAAATTGTAATTTAGGCCAGACACCATGGCTCATGCCTATAATCCCAGCACTTTAGGAGGTCAAGGCAGGTGGATCACCTGGGGTCAGGAGTTTGAGACCAGCCTGGCCAGCATGGTGAAACCCTGTCTCTACTAAAAATACAAAAATTAGCCAGGCATGGTGATAGTCCCGCTGCTCAGGAAGCTGAGGCTGGAAAATAGCTTGAACCCAGGAGGTAAATGTTGCAGTGAGCCAAGATTGCACCACTGGACTCCAGCCTGGGCAACAGAGTGAGACTCTGTCTCAAAAAAAAAAAAAAAAAATTCATTTTATCATTTTGTGTGTGTCCTGCTTTATATTTATGGAGAAACTAAGGACTAGATAGTTGAGAAAGATTAGTTAAGATTTTCAGTTTGCTTGGGTGTGGACGAATTTTGGATATTTTATTACAGTGTAAAGTTTTGTAAGTTTATTAAGTCATATATTTCTACAGGGAAAAGTTCTCATTGTAAGGCAAACAGAAAAATTCATACCTTCATGACCATTCAACTCATTTTTTTTAAAGATTCATAGTTTAATGGTCAATAACACATGATCCATTTGTGATGCAAAACAAAACAAAACAAAAAGTGAATTTCTTGCATTGAAATATCACCAAAAAGTCCATAACAACAGACTTGAGAGATGCTAGCTTTTTTTGCCTAGAAGTTGAATTTGGAAATTCAAACAGCTTGACACCAACTTGAACTTTGAAACATTCTCAGGGTCTCTTAACAAACAGCTGTGAAAAATATGTGAGCAGCTGAGTGCCTGAGCATTTATTAATCCCAAACAAATGGGCACACTAGGAAAGGAAATGTAAAGTAACTTCCCAAGTGTGTAAATTTGAAAGTTTGTAAAATTTTTTGAACTAATTATTTTTCTGTTGCCAATACACATTTTGGTGCACTTGAAACTACAAAATATTCACTGAATAGCAGGACAAATTAATTGATTCTCTAGGTCATTCTGGTGCTTTGAATATAAAGAGTTTAAATTTTCAACTATGTAACTTACCATTGTGGTAATAGTTAAGCCATCCAATTTAGAGAAAAATTGTTATACTTTTCTCAAGAGGAAATGCTGCAGCCTAACTAGATGAAGCCTTGGGATAATCTCTAATTGAAAGGGTTTCTGCTAATGTCACTATAGTTTGGATGACTGTCTGCTATTACTTCCCAGGAGCTAGGGTTTATCTCGCCATAAAAGCAATGCCCTTGGGTCCCCTGTATGGCCATATAAAAGTGGACCAACTACTTTTTTTTTTTTTTTTTTTTTTGAGACAGAGTCACTCTGTTGCCCAGGCTGGAATGCAATGGCGCAATCTCGGCTCACTGCTGCAAGATCCGCCTCTTGGGTTCACGCCATTCTCCTGCCTCAGCCTCCCGGGTAGCTGGGATTACAGGCACCTGCCACCACGCCCAGCTAATTTTTTATTTTATTTTTTTAGTAGAAACAGGATTTCACCATGTTCTCCAGGCTAGTCTCGAACTCCTGACCTCAAGTGATCCGCCTGCTTGGGTCTCCCAAAGTGCTGGGATTATAGGCGTGAGCCACCATGCACAGCCTACTGTTTTAAAGTATGAGGACGTCTTAGGGCAAAATTATATTTGAATTAGGAAATTATATGTCCTCAATTTAGTATCAGTTGGAGTTTTTAGTTCAAACCAGAGGTCTCTTGTACCTTTGTGTTCATAATGAAGACTTTTCTCTCTGGGATTTAGGTCCACCCTTCTTGGGTTGACGCCAGTTTCAGAAAACTTACTTGGATCTTGCATACAGAGTAACTTGCATGAAATTCTCCTTTCCTGGGCACATAATCATACTGTTTAGATGCCAAGGCCTACATCTGTTTTGAAAGCCATTTCAATTGGCTGCTCCAAATAGCTCTAGGACTTAACTTCTCTTCATGAGTCATTCTGTCTTTTCAAATCCTCCAGATTGGTTTCTTCAAGTTTCAAACTTCAACTCAACAAATATTTACTGTGGTCCTTCCATAATAGTGACAACATTAGAAATAAAAGCTAGATAGAACCTTGGTCTCTGCTCTTATTCTGATCTTTCTGTCTGAGGGGAACTGCCATGAAGTCGAGTAACTACTACACCATGGTTAAGTGCTATGAGAGCTGGTTGAAAGGAACAAAAAGAAGAACCAGTAACCACATTGAATATTAGGCTCTATCACTTACTTACTAGCCTTCTGCCTTGCATAGGCTGTGGAATTTCCCTGAACCTCAGTTACTTCTTCTGTAAAACTAGAATATGCATGTGACATGCCACATAGGTTACTGTGAGGACTAAATGAGATGGCCAAAGTACACCTCTTATCATGGTGCTTAGAGTATAGGCATTTGCCATTAATGCTCAACTACTGTTATTATAATCATATAATTCTTGTGATTTACCAAAGTGTATTTATGTATTAGAAAATTTGAAAGCTAGAGGGACTACAGAAATAATGTAGTTCAATAATAGACACTTACATCAGTCAGGGTCCAGTGAGACAGAAAACTCTCCAGTTGTTTGAACAAGACATAATTTAATACAAAGAAATGTTAACTAGATCTAAAGTTGTCAATTATGTAACCAAAAAGAAAAAACTTAGAGGTAGCAATTATAGGAAGGAGCTATCACTCTTAGGGCTGAAGGCCCAAAAGGAAGACACTGGAATGACGACAATTTAGAAGCGTGGAGGAGGGGTCCCAGAGCTGTAGCTCAGAAGAAGCACTTTGTGGAGCTAGTTTTAGATTTCTGAGGAGGAGGCATTGGCCGGCCAGTGCTTGGGCTGATGTACTTACGGGGGTGCAATGAAGCTGGTGCTACATATGTTGAAAAACTGCATATTGGATTCAGCTGCTGCTATTGGGAGGCCTGTGGCTGCCAAGGCAAAGATCCCAGTGCTGAACAACATACACAGGGGCAGGAGAGAAAGAATGCTACCTAGCTTCCTGTGTCCAGTTCTTGCAAGAACTGGCTGTATCTTGACCTAAAGTTCAAGTCAAACCCCTGTCTTTAAAATAAATTCTCCATTCTTATTTAAGCCAACGAGAATCTCTATTACTTGAGGAAGAAAGTTTTAACTAATACACATTTTGTGAATCAAAATAACAAACACCTTTCTGGAATGCAATGTACCTTTTACCACAACACCGACCTCAATGTGACCATATCTTTTAAAAGTCCACACTAAGAGTTGCAGGTAGCTCAGAGAACGTGGGTTAAAGTTTTGCTTATATAAATTCATCTATGACTCCAGATACTCCCTGTGCATTTTACTGGGATCCGTTGATACAGCTCCATGCTTTTGGAATTTTTTCACTGCTTCTGAGTGCACTATGTGCGTAAATCTGTGCAGAATGGCCAAAGCAATTTGGAAAGAATGACTGTTGACAACTTTTAGTTCCACCTCATACTCATAGGCCTGGTCAAAGGAAATCTCTAATTTCTTAAAGTGAATTACAGCTCTCCTGAAGTGAGTAAGCTAACGAAATATGTTCATTTTGCGTGTCAAATTTGGTGGTGTGGTTCATTTCAACGGACACTTCAGTGCATCTAACAGTTTCAGTATCATGATTATGAGCTCTCTCTGGTGCCAAAAATGCCTAGAAAAGTCTGTTGTATATGAGTAGTGCAAGTCATGAGTATTCATCTGGAAATTGTTTTGAGTAGAAAAATGATGTTTCCCCATCCCATCTAGAACAATTATTTTGGATAATGTAAAGGCAGAATTTGCTGTTCGACACAATATGTTTGGCACTGCAGGAGATAATTGGAAGAGAAACTAGCAAACAATGAATGGGGAAAAATAAGCAAAATAGCAGGATAGGGTCATACCTAAGCTTTTATTTTTGGGGGGTGTCTTAATGATTTTCTGATCCAGATTTGTCTAAGTTTCAGGGTAGGCATGGTTGAATGATGAGGAGAAACAGAGAAAAGAGGGCTTAAGCTCAATTAAAATCAAACACTTGGCACAGCACCAGCATACACTTGAATGAACGTTTTCCCCTTATTTATTGTCGTGTGTGTGTGTGTGTGTGTGTAATTTTGTGGCTACAGCCACACACACCAACTGTCAGTTCAGAATATTTTATAGGCACTTTTGGTTCATGTGTTAGGAGGTGCACAGTTTACCATCATGTTATTTGTGTGGTGCTGACTCATATCACATGGGTAGGCTATTCTGAGTTTTAATCTTGCCTAGATATATCCTTTAAAAATACATCTTCATTCATTTGTATGAGCCAAAGTATTTGCAACTAATTTCTTTTCCTTCTGTGCCCTATTACATTTCACTGCATGACAAGCATTTTTTAAGCATTTAGAGGAAAATGCAATGATGACATAAAAAAGCCTTTAATTGGATCTGGATGGAAGTCTCTTGCTATATTAGAAGACTTAGTTGTATAATACTAAAAATTGTACAAATGGTACAAGTCTGGAGGCAAAGAATTTGTGGTGTTTGTGTAGGTTTGTTTCTGAGCTAGCGTGATGCAAGAGTTTTGTAAGGACTTCCTAGGTGTCCTTCTGCTTTTAACACCCTAAAACCCCTCGATCCCAGGTGTCAACTTTGTGTGTCACCCAAAGTCATGTTCCAAGACGGTGACTTCTTATGGCTTTGGGTTAATGAAACAGGACTCCCAATTATATCATACAGAGATGGAGCTAGGACTTAAGAGTGATAGGTTAGGTACATTGACTTAGAATCCAAAAATGGACCAGGCAGAGAAACTCAAAATGGAGTAGCTAATTTCTACTGACCACAATCAATATGCCAGGCGCTATTCTAGATGCCTCACATGTATGAGTTCATTTAGTCCATCCAAAAACGATTATTATGGCCACTTTCAGATGAAAAAACTGAGTCAGAGGTAAGAAAGTTGCCAGAAGTCATGCAATTACTAAGAGCCAGAGATGATTCAAATCCAAGCAGTTGAATCTAGAGCTCACCTTTCTAACCACTGGATTCTACCACTGCCCAAAGGGCTCTTCAAAGCCCTGGACCCATCACATGGGGACTCCTAGAAGTCTTAGTGCTTAGAAGTCTTCCCAACTCTGCCAAAGCAGATTAGTTAATGTTATCATGGCTCGATTGTCTCCTACTTTATAGATCTTATCATAATGGTAATGAGATAATTATGTAAGTAATTACTCATTTAATGTGTGTTTCCCTGCCAGACTGTAATTAGCCTAAGAGCAGACACCAGATTTGTAAGCTTAGTCCTGCATTCCCAGGCCCTAGGTTCTAATCCAACACATCAAATGCATTCAATAAATTCTTGTTGAAATAATAAGAATGACTGATTATTATATTAATGATCTATTACTGAATAACAAATTATCCCAAAATACAATGGCTTTAAACAACAAACACTTATTATATCACAGTGTCTGTGGGCTGGGAGTTCAGGAGTGGCTTAGCTAGATGTTTCTGGCTTGGGGTCCCTCATAAAGTTGCAGCCAAAGTGTCATCTGGGGATGCTGTCATCTGAGCCCTTGGTGGGGCTGTAAGATGGCTCACTCACATGGCAGGATGCCTCAGTTCCTTGCCACATGGTCCTGTCCATAGAATTTCTTCATAGAGTATTCTCATGACATGGCAGATAGCTTCCTGGGGACAGCAGGAAGGCAGCCACAATGCTTTTTATGACCTTAAAGTTACACAGTGTCACTTCTACCATATTCTATTCATTCAAATCAAGTCTTAGTTTAACCTACACTCAAGAGGAAGGGAATTACACTCCCCTCCCTCTTTTGAAGAGAAACACATTAAATAATGGGTGACCATATTTTAATATCACCATACCGTTTTACTTTATTTTACATAGGTGATATTTCAGCATGCGGGAATGAGGCTCCTACAAGGAGAATTTTCTACTTAAAGAACAAATATAGATTAAGGACATGGAGGTAGGGAAGCAAGATTTGTTGGAGAACAACAAGTATCCTAGATTAGAAGGTAGAGGAAGGGTATAGGAATAAGGAAGAGAAGGAAAATAAAATGGGAAAAGCGAGGAGAATGTGAATAATTTTTAGTTGCCATGGTGAACAAAGGAAAGCAGTGAAATGACATGATTAGAAGGGACATTCCTTTAGGAATATTTATCTGAGAATGTGGAAACAAGCATTGGAGACTGAAATCCGAAATCATTAGGAGGCCACTGTCTTTGCAGCAGATCTCCAGGACCTTAGCTTGAACAGAACAGTGGGAGTAGAAAGCAGACAACAGGTCCTACAATACTTGGCTGGCTAATTAAATAAGGAATGAGCCCAGAAGGAGCTGCCAAAGGTGACATAACATTTTGGATTTGGGTGGTGGTATGCAATCAAAAAGGAAATAAGGAGGACCAGGGGACAGTGGTATGACTTTTGCAAGCAGATCCCGTATGATGAGAAAGAATCCCAGGATATTGACTGTATGCTTTCCTAGATAGATAACCGTGACATTGGATTTCATCTGTTAACCCTGGGTTGTGGTAGGATGTCCAAGGACATCCAAGGGTTAGAAGCCTAGAAATGTGGCAATAAGAAATGTGGGTTTGGAGGTCATGAGAGAGGTCAGACTTAAAGACCAGCCCTACTGTCCATAAAAGTGAACACATAGGCAAAACCTCCTGGAGCCAAACATGTTACTGGGCAGTGTCAGGATTTCTGCTACTTACTTGTAATATGAGTTCTGCAGCTACAAGCACATCTTGTTAATGCTATGACTTGCCTTTTAAAACTCATTTTTCTTTAAAGAATTATTTGGTAGAAAAAGTGCTCAGGCAGCTATTTCAGTTCTGGTTAGTGTCACTGTATTAGATTTTTATTGCTGCTATAACAAATTACCACAAATTTAGTGGCTTAAAATGAAACCAGTTTATCTCTAACTTCCCAAGTTCTGGAGGTTAGAAGTCCAAAATCAGTTTCACCGTGCTAAAGTCAAGGTGTCTGCTGGCTGGCTTCTTCAGGAGTCTTTGAGGGGAGAATCTTCCTTACCTTTTTCACCTTCTAGTTGCCACCTATATTCTTTGGTCTGGGATCCCCCCTTCCTCTACCTTCAGTGAGCGTTGTTCCGATCTCTGCTTCCATTAGTACATGGCCTTCTCCTCTGATGCTGATGCCTCCTGCATCCCTCTTTGAAGAACTGCTGTGTTTGCATTGCATTCACTTGGATAATCCAGGATAATCTCCCCATCTCAAGGTCCTTCACTTAATCACACATGCTAAGTCCCTCTTTCTGTATTAGGTAACATTCACTGATTCTGGCAATTAGGATATGAACCTATCTGAGAGGCCACTATTCAGCCAAAATTCAGTTGGGTCCGAATATACTCTATGTGCTTCCAAATTCCCAATGTCCACTTGAACACACACAACTTATGTGAAGTTTCTAAATATGCCTTCTTCCACCCTCGCAGCTTCAAGAGGTTTTATGGATTTCATCATCATCATCATCATCATCATCATCATCATCATCATCATCACGATTCTAGAAAGGCCTTCGGTATCATCACAGAGCTACATGGTCTAAAGAGATCTCAAATTTCAGCCAGTCCAGCATCAGTTGAGTATTTATATCTTTTGGTCTTCAGATCTGAAGATGGAAAATGAAGCACTTGAATTTACTTCTAAATTTCTCCATCAATTTGTCTTCCTTATGTGCCATTGATTCCTTGGCAACCCACTCTACTCTCCATGATTTCTCTTTCTTTAGCAAAGAGTATGTCTAGCAAATTTCTAACATAATGTATTAGAAGGGTTCAACATCCTGATCAGAACAACACACATAAATTTCCTACAATGATTAGCCAAAGTTTGAAGTCTCTTTAGGCCCTCAGCTTCTATGATTCTGTTAAAGGTTTTCCTAAAATGATATTGATGTGAACGCCAATATGATATAAATGTATATTTCACTAGAAATTATTTCATCTTTAAAATGAAATATATTTTATTTTAAAATAAAACCTGGTGAAGTGTAAATCACTGTATTATTGCTCACTGTTGAACCGAGGTTGCAATCCTTGATCATATAGTTTGTGAATAATTTTCAGTGATCAATATTTTCAGGTGTCAGGAGTATGAAAGAAAGATCTGGGATTTACAGTTGAACAAATCTGGTTTCAAATTTTAGCAATGCAGCCAAGTTATAGGCAAGTAGGTTAAATTCTCTGAGTCTTTGCTTCTTTATTGGAGAAATGGGAATAGTAATACCCACAACTACAAGAACTAGGGGATTAGAAGTGATAATGATGTAAAGTACCTAGTATTACTTGGCATATAGTAGACACTCAATAAATGCTAATCCCAGTCACTCAACTAGCGCTTATCTTCTATGTGTCAGGAACTGGACTTGGTGACTTGGCGCTAATTCTTTACTCCTTCCTCTTCATACTTATCACCACGTATACAACAGAAGAAAAATGTCCTTAACTTGACATTCCAGATCCCTGACAAACTGTGTTTATGTCCGTAATAAAAAAATAATAATTAGAAAATAAGTTAATGATGAGCAGGATTATAATTATAATGTGAAGGATGATTATTCATTAGCTTAGTAAGTCTCCATGTTTACTGACAGCTGTTATTATATAAAATTATAAACTGTAAGGAAGAAAAGGCTAAAATGGTTATGTATGACTGGTTCATTCAGGTAGGCAATGAGAATTATTATAATCCATGAATTCATAGGTCAAAGATGTGCTCATTATTGAAACAGAAAAACATGATTAAAATCCAGTCTTCGTTGTATAATTATTGTAAATAAATTTGTTACAATTTTCAGCTACACTATTACCAAGTTTGCCTTCTTTTGTTATTTGTGACTGAAATAAATTAACCAAAAATAAATTTAAAACATTTGTTTTCTTCATTTATTTAAACTTTCTGAAATATTTTATGCTCCATACAGGGTGTGTTAGTCCATTCTCCCGTTGCTAAAAGGACATAACCAAGACTGGGTAATTTATAAAGGAAAGAGCTTTAATTGACGTGTGTTTCCACAGTACTGGGGAGATCTCAGGAAACTTACAATCATGGCAAAAGGGGAAGCAAACGCATCCTTCTTCACATGGCGGCAGGAAGAAGAATGAGTGCCGAGCAAAGGTGAAACCCCTTATAAAACCATCAGATCTCCTGAGAACTCACTCACTATCACAAGAAAGGTATGGGGGAAACCATTCCCATGATTCAATTATCCCCACCCAGTCCTGCCCTTGACATGTGGGGATTATTACAATTCACCTGGGGATTATTACAATTCAAGGTGAGATCTGGATGGGGACAGAGAGCCACACCATATCACAGGGATGGAAAGTAGATTGTTGGTCTCAACATTGTGTTCCTCCATCTTGGGTCTGGACAGCAAATGCACAACATCATCATGTCCCTCAATACAAGAAATGTACAGGGAGTATACGGTTTTGAAATTTCTTAAGTTTAATTGTGTGTCCGAACTGCCAATGTAAGTTATAAACTCAGTAGTGATACAAAAGTTACCTCTCCATCTGTCTTTTCCTTTGGATTTTAAAAATATTCTCTCTAAAATTGCTTTCCCCTTATACCAAAGATACATCTATTTTAGAAAAAAAAATATATATATATATATGTGATCCATAAGATATTTTGGATTCTGAATAATCAATTTTTATTTCACCTTGCTTAGTTGGAAGACAGTCTGAAGTTCAGTCACTGATTAGAAAAAAATGAAAGAAGAGAACAAGGGCACAGCCAGACCCACTTTGTGTAGCAAAATACACGTAGTTTTGTGGACATGAAGCCAAGGATGTGGAGATTGAATCTTTCATTATGCTAGGGTGTGTTAGTTAAAGCATTTAACTAGAGTGTTTATTTTTTACCCCTCTGGAATTATATGACCCTTAAAGCTTTAATGAAATTTCAGCGCATGACACTAATGGGATAGTTTTATTAATAAAGAAATTCTGGATAAATAGAATTCAAAATCAAGAGTGTGATAGGTTAATGGCAGATGGAATATAAATTCATTGAACTATTAGTGCAAGCCAAGTAAATTTGTATGCCTTAAATCTCAATTCAGAAATGAATACCAGGGATATTTTGCTACTTACATTGTGTTTACTTGTCAATATCAAAAGATTTTTCTTAATGCAAGTGATAGCTTGTTAGTACTTCCTATGGATTGTACTAGCATGGCTGTATTAATTTGTGGCATATCTTCTCATGGAGATGTTAAACTACTATTAAGTGTGACGATGCTCTCAGTAATGAGGCTTTGGGATTAACCAGTGATAAGGGTGGAGAGGAAGTATCATTTCTCTTGACATTTTTCCTTCCAGTAACTTGAATGGCATATATATTGATTTAAGTTTTCCTAGTTGGTATTCTTAAGTTTAAAAAGTGTAGTTATTAACATTATGAATGAAACTTTATGTATTATGTTCCCTCATAAAAATGCAGAAATTCACTCATTTGTCTACACCCCCCTAACATCCTTCTTCTTTTATTCTCTGTGTATTCTTGGAGTTGTGACAGAGTATAAATTAGTAATAATTATTTACTAATTTATTACTGTAAAATATTTTTTAGTATCACATATTTTCATTTTCAAGAATTATTACATTTTCATCCTGTTTTGTAATAATATTCAAAAATAATTATATAATGAAAATGGAAAAAAATATATGAGCAATTCTATATTGAAATGACATTAATCTTCCATATTAACCTTTTATTAAATAAATTACTCATTCTTGGGCTTTTCGTTTTATCTTTTTTGGTCCTGAAGACCTTTGTCTTCAGAAACCTGAGGGGTTTGTTTTATTATTTTAATTTATCATTTTATCTTTGAACATTTTTGTCTTATTATTTAACTTTTAGTGTTATATAGAAGACCTTTAAGGCCAAGCTGAAATTTTTTCCTTTATAAAGCAATCCTCCTCCTGTAAAACTCAACTCTCTCTGCTTGACTCTTGTGGAAAATCGTCTTTACTTTTTTTAATTCCACTGTTTGAACAGGATATATCTAAGTGCTGATCTCATTTTAACAAATTATCTTGCTACATGATGAATATATTTGAACTGCAAATTCAGATCTTCATCTCAGGAGATATTTTTCTTGTGTCTAACTTTTCTTTTGATTTCATGTGCTTCTCTCTCATTTTCACCAGTCTTCTAAATCGAGGAGAGTGTTTCAATCTTTTTATTTACGTAACTAATTCTGTTTTTACCGTACTCTACAGTTTATTGATTATAATACAGTTTAAAGTTTAGTTTTAGTAATATTAGTTTCTTCATTTTTTTCACTATCTACCAAGTTTCCTTTATTTTTCAGTATAAGACTATCATATAATCTTTCTTCTTTATCTCAGAGCCTGTTTTATTGGATTTTATTATGAGCACAAAACAGGTGCTATCTGAACTTTATTTCTGTTTTAATGTAATGTTTTCATTTCAGGTGGATGCTGTTTATTTCTAGTTTACAATGTTATATATCTTTATTTTGTTTTTATAGATTCTGTATTGTTTATCCACCCTTGAACATGAACATGAGATTGATTTAGGTCTGGCATTGAGTCTAAAACTGTTGGGCAGATTCTGCATGGATCTTCTGATATGTGTACACCATATGAAGATATTTTCTAAATGTTGAAGTTGGAGTCTGAGCTGGTAGAAGTTTCCGTGGTTAGTTCAGTGATACCCTCCGCTAGTTGTGAAAGGAGAAAGATTTAGGACTGCCAACAGGTTTAGAAGAACCACTTTATCTCTGGATCATTTCTTCCCTGCTTTTGGAGAGGAAGTGGGACCAGGAGGCCCCTTTCCATGTCTGTGTTAAGGTTTTGCCTAGCTTTCACTCTCTGTACTCCATGGGTCTGCGTCTGCTCTCTCTGCTGCTGTGCATGTTCTTGGAAGAACTTCACCACATTAAGGTGATGCCAGTCAATCTGGGTATTTCCCTTAATGGGGTCACACTTATTTTTAACTCCTCACCCAAGACAGCTGCTTGGAAAGCTTGTCATGCATGGTGGCAAAGTGGTTTCTAACGGCAAATTCTCTATTTCTTCTCTTTCCCACCATTGGGAAGAAGAAATCGAATCCAAACCCCTCTTCCTCTATTTAGAGTAAGCTTGTCCAATCCACAGCCCATGAGCCGCATGCAGCCCAGGATGGCTTTGCATGAGGCCCAACACAATTTTGTGAACTTTCTTAAAACATCATGAATTTTTTGTTTTTTCGTTTGTTTGTTTGTTTTTGCTCATTGGTTATTGTACTAGTATATTTGTGGCCTAAGACAATTCTTCTTCTTCCTGTGTGGCCCAGGGATGCCAAAAGATTGGACACCCCTGATTTAGAGGATGTGGATGGATTCTGCCTCTTTACCTAATACATATACATTACATTTAATTGTTGTTGAATTGCCTCCCTTAAAATTAGAGTGACATCCTCCCCCCAAGAAAAAAAGACCATAGAAAGTTCTAGAAATACAGCTTTTGCAAAATGACACTTCTGATCATCAGTTTAACGACGTCCAGGATGACATTGCTTAGGGAAATGCAGTGTTCTCATTTGGCAGCAGACAATTTCAGGTGGAGTATCATTTACCATTGCCATTGTTGCTGATCAGTGAGTTGTCTCCCTTCCCTTAAAGGAAAAGCTACCCATGTAAACATTAAAAATAAATTATTGGCACCCAGTTACAAAGCTTGAGGGATTCTCAGAGCATGGCTTAGAACTGCTTGGAAAGGTGACAGAGTTAAAATCCTAATCATTTTTTGAGAAAACCTATTCTAATTAGGTCAAAATTATGTATTCCTGAGATCATGACAGAATTGTATACCTAAAGCTTTTCATTAAATCTCTAGGTTCTAGCCTTTTCTCCATTATCTGTTGGTCCTCCTGAGTACTCTCATGCTCAGATCAAGGGATTTCTTAATATCATTCTGAAGATTAAATTTGATGCTCTAAAAGGGCCTGAGTATGTGGATCTGCAACAGTTGACTAATTTCCAAGGCATAGTGGAGCTTCTTGATGCAACATAGTTTTGAAAAAAAAAAAGGGAGAAAAACATTGATTAGCAGCCTATCTAAAGAACTTACAAATCAGTAAGTTAAAGATAATCATACAGAGTAATAGGAAGAAGATACAAGCAGAAATTTTACAAAAGAAATTCAAGTAGCAATAAGCACACAAAGAGATGCTCAACCTTACTAGTGTTCAAGGAAATATAAATTAAAACAGCTAGATGACATTTTACAATAGAAGAATTCGCAGAATTTAAGCAGTTTGCTAATAGAAAATGTTGGTGGAGAAAAGAGAATGCATAATCACTAATGATAGGAGTGCCGACTGGTATTACTTTGGAAAGTGATTTGGTGATATTAAGCAGAGTTGAAAATGCCCATACCCCATGACTCTTGATTTCACTTGTGGGTTTCTATCCTAGTGAAAATTTTGTGCATGTGCAACACAGAGACATGCCAAAGAATGTTCTTTGCCACATTGTTTTTAATAACAAAATCTTGGAATTGATTCCAATGTTTGTCAGTAAGAGAGTGGAGATTAATGAATTGTGATGCATTGATGAAGATGAAATGTTGTACAATAGCTAAAATAAGTTAGGAATATTTTCATACCTCAACTTGGAAAGAGCTTAAAAACAATGTTGAATGAGAAATGCAAGTTACATTTTGATACAATTTCTTTACAAAATGGTGATATAATAATGTTATATGGCATTTATGGATATATGTGCATATCTATATAACTACTCACATACATGTTTAGAAGCATGATTTTAAACATATGTACAGATTAGACATACTGTATGGTGATGTAAGTTGCTTCTGGGATTGGAGAGAGAAAAATGTGTCTGAGCATGGGAAGAGATGAGATGTCGTCTTCTTGGAAATGTGTGTGCTTATTTCTTTAAATAAAAGATATTTTGAAGTAAATAATGTAAAATATTGTTCATTTTTAGTGGTGGGTACATCAGTATTTATTGTATTTCCTCTGCAAATGTTAGGTTTTCTTCTTTCATTAAAAACATCTCAGACATTTACCCTTTAGGTCACCGGTCCCCTGTAACTAAACCCTCTGAGGCCTTGTGAGCGGCAGAGCATTGGAAAGATGAGCAGGGGCTTCTCTTTCTTTTCTGTGCCTGGAAAGCTGTCTTGCCAGCTCTTGATTTGGTCTAGACCTAGCTTTTCTGGCAGCATGCTGCTTAGCTGAGCATATGTGAAATACTCTTAAAAGGCAATACCAATCCAATTTTGGGGGAGAATCTATTTTAAAACTGCAATAATATATCTGCAATGATTTTTAATTTTTTTAATATTTTAGGATAAATGTTAGAATACAATCTAAATAGAAAACAACAAAATGAGACATTTTTGTACTCAGACATTATTCCTATTTGTTTCATTGCCAACTTTAGCTGGCATTCTCAGGGGAATATAATTCTTGAAAAAGTAGATTGTGGTCTTTTTGTTTTACAACACAACGTTAGAGAGGCACATATATTTCTCCGACTTTCTCTACCTAATAATCCTCCTTTTAACAGCTAACCCAAGAGCCTGAGTGTTGTTAAAGTAAAATGAATATGTAGAGGCAAATCTCTAAATGCAAGGATTTATCTGGGATATAACAATCACAATTTGGGGAATACACACAGACCTGGTGGTCTTCAATATGTCTGAAGAACAAAGAGAAATTTGCAGGTTTTATAAAAAGGAGAAATGTTACATATTGCTCTTTTTTGTTCATTGGCACAAGTACAGTTTTGGGGGACTGGCAAGTTCTGATTGGTGAGTGATGGCAGTGGGTAAAATTAGAGTTGCAGCAGTTTATTTCAGAAGCCATTAGATCAAACTGGCTTCGGGTTACAGCAGGCAGTTTCAGCAACCAGGTTGCAGAAAATTAACATTTTTGGAGCAACATTATGTGTCCCAAGTGCTTTTCTCCCCCTGGCTTCTGACTTTGTTTGAGTTGGGTATGATGAGAATGACCCAATTCATATGACTGACTTTCATAGTGTTATGAAAAGTAAAATCCAGGGGAAGAATTGCATTTTTAAAGATCTCACCAAAATTATTTGGAGGGCTTTGAAGTGTTCTAAAGGAAATCCTGCCTTGCCTTGGGCTGGTGAGGGCTGGGAGTAAAGAGGATAGATCAATATAGAAGCTCTGCCTGAAGTGCTGTGGTGATGAGAGGAAATGGCTTATCAGTTGCTTTTACAATCTGGAAAAGAAACCATTTATGGAATCAATGGGTGGGTGGCAGAGCCCAACAACTGGAGCTCAAAGATACACTACATCTTCATTACTATCAGTTCCCTGCATCAGTGGGGCGGTAACAAGGGACCTAAATTCTACAGCCCAGTGCATTGTTGCAGTCAAACGCATCACCGTGGTTTTAGACATGATCATTATATGCAAGGAAAAGCCTGGCGTTAATTTGTCTTATAGAGAAACAAATGCTGGTTTTACTTTTATTATTTACACAGCATAATATGTTCCTTTTGAGAAAATTTCAGCTCTATCTTGACCCACTTGCAAGGACCAGCAAAAATAATGGAAGGACATAAAATATAACTACTCTGGCAATGATGTGTGCAATCACCTCAGCTGCTGGAAAACTCTGGGTTGTTCAAACAGCTAATGCGAAGTCAAGAAGGAGGGAATATTTTTCTGATTAGTGCTGTGTAAGAAGTGCTGAAAAAGAGTACATAGAAAATGTTTGTACCCAAGTGAAACAGCCCAAGCAGAGCTGAAATAAGACCCCCTTTCATCCTGCAAGTTATTTCTGGGCTAGAATGTTTAAATAAGAACAAGACGGATAGTTCCTCAGGATTTCAGAGCTGGAACAGAGAACCTTTTAGCTGAGGCAGGGTGGAACTGTGGAGACAGTCACATTCCGAGGAAAAAGTCCTCAACCAAGAAGGTTTGGCTCAGAAAGCAGCAGCAGGGCAGCTGGAGTCCAAAGACTTGCATCTTTCAACCGGGAAAATCTGTTTATAGGTCCTTGGAAATTTTGGATCCTTGCGGTCTAGCCTGGCTAGGGAATTGCATTGCAGTGTAAACAAACCATACTGGGCTTGAGCATTTTTCTTCTAAGCAATTCAAGTCGACCCTAAGATATTTCTTGAGACTTTGGGGGCCACATAAATAACTGCTCATTTTCCCCTCTGCGTTTAGCTCTCACTGAGAAATTTATCACTGGAAATGAGATGATTAAAGACCAAAATTTTAATGATGAAAATTGAGCCGGAACATAGCTTAGATCTGCAACCAGCAACACTTTTCTCTGTGAATTAAACCTGCCTACTCAGTCAGGGCAGAAGGGGACAGCCATTGGTCTCTTGCAGGGCAGGCTACTCCGCTGGTGTTCTGGGGCGAGGCTGATCCCGCAGAGAATGCCGAGCTGCCCAGTCCTTCTCCCCAACTCACTCAGCTGCTCCGGGAGGAGGAGGAAGAGAGCAGGAAGAGAGAGGTCTCAGTGTTTCTCCCACACTTTTCCTGCCTAATGGAATGTTTCCCTCTACAGAAATTCCAAAAATGTTACATTGTCTGCAATTCACTTTAAAATACTCCATCCTAGACAATGTGATAGATCTGTTCATTTTAACCCACATCCTTGGGCTGAGGTTTGTTAACCTAGATAGAAATATACATTTCATAATTGCCAGGAGCACTCAAATCTCACTGCTGGGAGGTTATAAATTAGTAGTTTTTGAGAATCAACAATGCCAGTCTAACCACCTCATTTATACATTTGAAATCAGGGGCCTTGTAAGACCAACCTGCTCAGGGTCCAAGTTAGCTCACTGCAGAGTTGGGACCAGCAGCCAGGGCTCTTTCTCAATGGGTAAAACCTCCTTATAAGGAACTGTATTTACTTCAGTGCTGGGATATTACTAGTTAACATTTTTGGTGGAGAGGCATGTGCTTACCACACAACAAGTACTGTTCCAAGCATATGTGTTATCCTATTTAATCCTTACAATCACAATGAGATTAGTAATACTATTATTCTAGTTAAACAGGTGAGAAAATTGATGCTTAAAGAGGGACTTGTCCAAAGTCATTCAGTGAGCAAGTGACAGAGCAAGGACTCAAACTCAAACACTGGAATCCAGAGTCCAACCTTCTTCACAAAGTCAGGGCTAGAAAAGGCCATTAGAGAAGATTCTGCCTACCCCTCCCCTTCCACAGCAAGGGAACAAGTCCAGAAAACAGAGGAAGTGTGACTTCATTCATTTATAAAATATAGCTGATCTTGCTCAAAGATTCTTCCTGATGGTGGGGCTGTTGAGTACTCTCCAGAAGAAATGACCAGTGTGTCTTTTACTCTTATTATTACATAGAGTTGTACATGGTAAGTGCTTAATAAATTGCACAACAGAGCCTATGGTTTCTCACATTACTAGTGATGAATATCAGACATCTGGTTGGTGTAGTAGTCCATTCTAGCAATGCTATAAAGAAATACCTGAGACTGGGTCATTTATAAAGAAAACGGTTGAATTGGCTCATGGTTCTGCAGGCTGTACAGAGAACATGATTCTGGCATCTGCCCGGCTTCTGGGGAGGCATCAGGAAACTTATTAATACAATCATGGTGGAAGGTGAACAGGGAAGCAGGCACATCTTGTATGGCTGGCTGGAGGAGGAGCAAGAGAGAAACGCAGGGAGGTGCCACACACTTTTAAAACAACCATATCTCATGATAACTCACTCACTATTGCCATGACAATACCAAGGAGAATGGTGTTAAACTGTAAGAAACTGCCTTCATGATCCCATCTCCTCCCAGCAGGCCCCATCTCCAACATTGGGGATTACAATTTGACATGAGATTTGGGCACGTCCATATCAGCTGGTTCAGTTAACACATTGTGATTTCACTCACTGAAATGATTTTCAATTAAAAACTTACAGAGATAATAGGAAAGACCAAATGCCAAATCGTGGCATTCTCTAATTACATGAAGAAGTCTTTAGAACCAAAGCCTATGTAAAGTATTTTGATATATAATGAACAATTAGTCCTATTGAATTATAATGCACAATTAGTCCTATTGAATTCTAATTACTTATGGGAAAGCTGTGGTCTCTGAAATATTACAGGTGGTGAATAAATAGAATGTTTTCATTAAATAAGATCACTGCAGCTTGAATAGTGAACTAGAGTAGGGTCTTCCAAAAATTTTTTCAGAGTCAATGAAGGGGACAATGCAGTTAACTAGGTGCATATAGACCATCAGATGTGTTGTTCTTCATCTTCTGCTCACTCTGCACATCCACAGGTAGACAAAGGAAACTTTGTGGGAGTTAGGGGTGTAACAAGACTACCTGCAGACAATTAAATGAAAGAAAGAAGGACAGGACAGGGGGATCTTGAACCTCTGATTCTTGCCATATCACTTTCCCAAAGGACCGTGGGAGAAAGTCATCAACACAGAACAAGAAAAGTAGTCTCGAAAACAGATATTCCATGATGCTGAGATTTTGGCCCTGACTTCTAATGTTGAACTTGATCAAGCTAGGCTGAGTCACAGGAAGACTCTTTTTGCTGGGCCTGGACAGTTCAAGTGGTCTAGAATGAAAGTAAGCTGAAGCTTTGCTTTTTCCTCCAAATCTCAAGGTCTCTTCCCAAATTGTAACATTTTCATGTGGGTCTGGCTAGTCTGGAGCTCACCTGGCAATGAGGGAGGCTTGGAGAAGTCAAGGCACCAGCCATGAGCAGCCCATGGGCTGTAACTGGCCCAAAGACATATTTTATTTGACTTGGACAGTGTTTAAAATTTTAACTGATTTTAGAATCAAAAGACTTTTACATGAAGTAATTGGATTTCCACCTCTTTTTAAGTTAGAGATCTGGCTGGCTGGGCTCACGTTCCTCCAGGAGGCCAGAGTCACATCCTGGCTGCCTCTTTGGATGATGCATGGATTCCCAGTTTATACAGAGCCTCCTGCCCCACAGCTCTTTCCATCTCCCCATGCATATTACTTGTCTTGCTCTGTCATGTTTGACTTTGGAACCTCTGCCTGATCTAGATTGCTTGAGACTCCTGGGAAATAAAACACAGCAAAGGAGCAAGTACCTTCCCACCCCAACTCTGATAGTCTGGCCTAGTCAAGTCTGTGGTTTGGAGCAACACTATCCCTCCTTAGAGAAGGGAGTGAAATAAAATATGGCAACTCTTTTCAGAGAAGTAGAAGGAGGGGAGATGGAAGGGGAGAGCTGAGCCTGCTACTTGCTTCCAACATGGTGTCCAGGATGGGTGGGTAATGCACCCTCCTTGCCCTTAACTACCCAACACCAGGCCATCATCTAATCTTGTTGATTCTGCTAAAAATGTAGCCAATTCTATGAAGGAAAAAATCAGTTAGAAGCAGATCAGCCAATCCTGCTTTTTTGACCTACATGACCATTAACTTTTGTGCTCACATCTACCTTGACAAAAAAGGCATCTTTATATCTGGAATAATTAAGGAAAAGATCTTGCTGGTCTGGTGATTGATTGTAAGTTGCAGTTTTCTTGCTTCATTTATAAAATTGCATTAGGAAAAGTGAGTTGGGGATGTGAAAATCTGTGTGACACAAGAGAAAGCAAACGAAGGATAGTATGATCCCTCATTAATATTCATATAAAGTACATACAAATGAATTCCCAATTTATACTGGGTTCCCAGAGTTAATTCATTCCCATTTCCTTGACTTCTGAATAACAAGCTTCATATTGTTTGACTGGATACTATTCCTTAAATGGCCTTAGAATTTATTTCACATTGTCTTATTATAAGAATTTGTTTGTTCTATTAAACCTATGTCTGCAGAGGGATAAATAAATGGATAAAAACCTTTGAACCAAATTGCTGTGCTGCAGGATGAGCTCATACATTAAGGAGACCCAGGTCATAGTCACAGCTCTGTCATGAACCACTGTATGACTCAGCATAATCACTTCGCCTTTCTGGGCCTCAATTTTCAATTTGTGAAAAGAAGATGTGACCTAGATGACCCTTCAGATTCTTTCCAACTCTTGTATTTTGAGAGGCAAAGAATTGGGGTGTCCCCTTAAATTCAATATGGGTCCATGCCATTGAGTACTAACACATGAGTAGATCTAAGCATAGTAGCTTCCTTCTGGATTTCTTTATACAAAGACCTCCTGTTCAATTTGATCACTCAGTTAATTTGAGGAAAAAAATACATAAACCAAGAAATTATAATAAATGATATATGCCTTAAGTATTTTTACATTATTTAATGAACATGAAATAAATGTTCATTTATCTTCCAATTTTTCATAGGGCCAAAGCCTTGCCTTTGATTTTTTGTGTCTGCTGATTGGAATCACCCATTGGGAATGCTCTGTCATGTCTAATTTTGATTTGTTTAAAGGAGAGTAAGAACTTAACTCTTGAGAAATGATTTCATTTAAAACTTTATTCTAGAGGACTGGCTGTGATGGCTCATGCCTGTAATCCCAGCACTTTGGGAGGCCTACGTGAAAGGATTGCTTAAGGCCAGGAGTTCAAGACCAACCTGGGTTATATAGTGAGACACTGTGTCTACAAAAATTAAAATAAAATAAAAACTAACCTGGCATGGTGGTGCTTGTTGGTACTAGCAACTCAGGAGGCTGAGGCAGGAGGATCACTCGAGCCCAGCAGGTAGAGGCTGCAGTGAGCCATGATTGCACCAGTGCACTGTAGCTTGAGAGACAGAGTAAGACTCTATCTTTAAAAATGAAAACAAGAAAAGACTAGAGTTATATTATTTTGTACCATTATCTGATAATCCTCTCTCTCTCATACACACCTAATTTATGACGGCATTTTTACTTGCCTACCTTTATCAAGACTCCCACATAGTTTTCACAAGAATAGGCACTGATTTTGCCTTCACATTTCATTGGTTTACTTAACATTTAATTATGTTACACAATTGCTATACTATGTACAATTGGCATAAGTGGATTTGAAAACAAATACTGCATTGGTTGGTAAGTATAGAATCAAATGGAATGCACGGGTGTAATGGAGTCAAGCTTACTAGATGTTGGGAATCAGCATGCTGAGGTATTAGTTAGTACTTGGTTAATAACATCAGTTAGGTGGAAGCTGATCAATCAGACTGCTAACTGAATGTTTTATCAGTTCATATTATTGCAGGTAAATAAAACCAACCCTGTAAACTTAGGCAAAAGGCCGGGCTCAGCGGGTCATGCCTGTAATCCCAGCACTTTGGGAGGCTGAGGTGGGTGGATCATGAGGTCAGGAGTTTGAGACCAGCCTGGCCAACATAGTGAAACCCTGTCTCTACTAAAAATACAAAAATTAGCTGGACGTGGTGGCGGGTGCCTGTAGTCCCAGCTACTCGGGAGGCTGAGGCAGGAGAATTGCTTGAACCCGGGAGGCGGAGGTTGCAGTGAGCCAAGATTGCACCACTGCACTCCAGCCCAGGCGACAGAGTGAAAACAAAACAAAACAAAACAAAAAAACACTTAGGAAAAGAAAGGAGTTTATTGAAAGGATAGGAACTAGGAAAATGCTGGTTATCCTGGAAGCAGGCACTAATGGACAGTCTCAGGGTGTCATCATTGGATAAATTGGTTCCAACTGTTTTTTCATCTTTGTGTCACTCTGATCAAGACTAGAGTCTCCAGGAGAGGGACTCTGATTGGCCTGCAGATTACACATGTTCCTCAACCAAGGGAAAACCAGATGCTACAAAAGACTCTACCAGAAGACTACATGCCCTGGGGATGAGTCATTCCCAAAGACAACCTGAGATGCTGTTACCAGAAAAGGGGACTATGCATGGAAGATCTACGTCTATAAGTGCATTAGTCAGGGTTCTCCAGAAAAGCATAACCAACAGGTTGTAGATAAATATGTAAAAGGATTTTTTATTGATACATAATAAAAGTACACATTTATGGGGTACATGTGATATTTTGATATAGACACATAATGTGTAATGATAAAATCAGGGTAATTAGGATATCCAAAACATCTCTCATTTTTTTGTGTGTGTTAGGAACATTCCAAGTCTTCTAGGAAGAGATGTGCTATAAGGCAGCAGTTCTCAACTTTTTTGGCACCAGGGACCTGTTTTCATGGAAGACAATTTTTCCACATATGGTGGGATGAGGGGACACAGCGATGGTCTCAGGATAAAACTGTTCTACCTCAGATCCTTAGGCATTGTTAGACTCTCATAAGTAGTATCTGGATCCCTCGCATGCATAGTACACAATAGGGTTCCCACTCCTATGAGAATCTAATGTCTCCTCTGATCTGACACGAAGAAGCAGAGCCCAGGCGGTAACACTGGCTCACCCACCGCTCACCTCCTACTGTGCCACCTGGTTGTGCAGCCAATCTTCTTTACTAATCTATGGATTCAAATGCTAAACTCTTCCAGAAACACCCTCACAGACACACCCAGAAATTATTTTTACCAGCTATCTGGGCAGTCCTTAGCCAAGGCAAGTTGACCCATAAAGTTAACCATCACAATAAGTATGTATAGGAAACAGCATTAGCCACAGGGAGATTCAGAGCCCAAGAAGTAAGTACTGATTCTGGTTAGAAGGGGGCAGATGGGGTTCAGAATACAAGGAAAACTTCAGCTGCTGACTGTTGCTTTATGCTTTGACAACTGTTTTCCTGGCAACTCTCAAGGCTGCTACCTTCTGAAACTCTGAGTAAAAAATCATCCACATTGTTCCAGCTCAGATAGGTGTGGAGATCTGGACCCAGGCCCCAGTTTGTTGCTTATTAGTTGTGTGATCTTGGGTTAACCATTACTCCTACAGACCCCAGATTCCCCATACATAAAATGAAATCTCTTTTCAGTATCCCTGTCCTTCATAAATTTGACTATATAATTCAGTAAAGCAGAAATATCTCCATATTGTTTGCTGGAATTATTTTGCACGCTAGTAAAAATTAAAGTGCAAGTTGTATTTTGTTTGATAAATATATAAACATGGTGCTTAACTATAAATTAGAATTTTCAAATATACTGCAATTAAAACATGCGGCCACTTGTTTTCGCATTATATACTAGCTAGCTGGCTACTACAATAATCTACTATCTTAGGTTGCTCTTCTATTTTTTTCATGAAGATACGTGTATCAGAGATTTTAGTGTCTACCATTAACTAATTTTTTTTTTCCTTTCAGATAGAGTCTCACTCTGTAACCCTGGCTGGAGTGCAGTGGCGCAAACTCAGCTCACTGCAACCTCCACCCCCACAGGTTCAAGCAATTCTTCAGCTTCAGCCTCCAAGTAGCTGGGACTACAGGCATGTGCCACCACGCCTGGCTACTTTTTTTGTATTTTTAGTAGAAACAGGATTTCACCACGTTGGCCAGGCTGGTCTCGAACTCCTAACCTCGTGATCAACCTGCCTCAGCTTCCCAAAGTGCTGGGATTAGAGGCGTGAGCCACCCCTGCGCCCAGCCTACCATGAATTTTTTAAAGTTTCCCCCACCCTTGTACCCACATCAACATCTTATTTTCTTGCTTTAAAAAAAAAATTTTTTTTTCAGTGCTGCTGGACTTGGCTTTCCTCCTTTCACTAACTGAGAGACTCTCAAGATATGGTTTCCTTATAAACCATTCTACCATAAGAACATATGCACACATATGTTCCTCGCAGCACTATTGACAATAGCAAAGACATGGAATCAACCTAAATCCTCATCAATGGTAGACTGGACAAAGAACATGTGGTACATATACACCATGGAATACTACACAGCCATGAAAAAGAACAATATCATGTCCTTTGCAGGAACATGAGTGGAGCTAGATGCCATCATCCTTAGCAAACTCATGCAGGGACAGAAAAACAAATACCATGTGTTCTCACTCATAAGTGGGAGCTAAAGATGAGAACACATAGACACTTAGAGGGGAACAACACACACTGGGGCCTATTGGAGGGTGGAGGGTGGGAGGAGGGAGAGGATCAGGAAAAATAACTAATGGGTACTAGGGTTAATAGGTGGATGACAAAATAATCTGTACAACAAACACCCAAGACATGAGTTTACCTATGTAACAAACCTGCACATGGACCCCGGAACTTAAAATAAAAGTTAGAAAAAAAAGAGATATGACTTCCTGGAATGTTATAAGGGCAAGAGTTACCTTGGTTTCTTCCAGAAAATCCCTCTATGGTGACTACTGGGAACCGTGTGCCTACTCAAGGCTTTGGCTTTGTGTGATACCCCCAAAACTTAGACCTTACTCCAGATAAAGGAGGGGGAATCGTCTGAATTAAGGTTATGGTTCTACTACCTGGCAATTTAGGAGATCAAAATTGAAATTAAATTTAGTCATAGACAGAAATATTATTGTACACTTGAGTTTGTAGACTGAGAGTTTTATTTTTGAGGGATCTGAACTGTATTCAGCAGGGGATAGGCAGCTAAGTAAGGCCAGTGACATGCCAAATAGTTGTTTTAAGAAAAGTCACTTTGGCAGCAAGGTGAAAGGTAGATTGAGCGGTGAGAGACTTGAGAAGGAGAGACCAGTCAGGAGGTGACTGTTGAGACAATGGGGTTGTGTTGGAGGGGATGCAGGGAGACGAGCTAACTCACTGATGGCCTGCTCACCCAACCCGGCTCCCTTTCCTTCAGGACACATGGCTAACATGTTTTCACAGCTTTCCTTGCTGGGTGTGGCAGTGTTACTGAAATCAGACCGGAGGAACATGGCCACAGGTGGGGCACGCCATGTGCTGCCTCCCATAGAAGCCTCCCTGTGCCCTCTCTTCCTCAGTCTACATGTGTTGCTGGCAGAGCCTCCATGAGGCTGGGTCCCTGATGACTGCGTGGAGTACATCCAAACAAACACACATGCCTCTAAACAAGTGAGCAAGAAACAAATTTCATCACATTATGATACTGACATTTCCAAGTTCATTTTTTAATGCAGCTAGTGTCATCTTCACTTATATATAATTTCTGAATCTCTCTGGTTAGAGTGGGGCTCAATCCTTTGCATGTACTGTTGGCCCTGCTGTGTACCCATACTTCCTCTATCCAGCCCCCATTATAGGAAACACAGAAAAGTAGAAAGAAGAAAATAAATGTTAAGTATTACCTCACCTGCCAGTGACAGGCACTCCTCTTTATTTTCTCTCACTCTATTTTTTTTCTACGGCAAAAAAAGGCTGTGGGTTCTTTGTTTGTTTGTTTGTTTGTTTGTTTTAGTTGGAGTTTCGCTCTCGTTGCCCAGACTGGAGTGCAGTGGTGTGATCTCGGCTCACTGCAACCTCTGCCTTCTAGTTTCAAGTGATTCTCTTGCCTCAGCCTCCCGAGTAGCTGGGATTACAGGCGCCTGCCACCATGTCTGGCTAATTTTTGTATTTTTAGTAGAGACAGGGTTTCACTATGTTGGCCAAGCTGGTCTCGAACTCCTGACCTTGTGATCCGCCCGCCTTGGCCTCCCAAAGTGCTGGGATTACAGGCGTGAGCCACCATACCCGGCCAGTCTTTTCCTATAACCATTACTAGATACATCCCTAAGTTCAGTTGTAGCATATCTTATATTTCTCATTTAGTGACTTACTTATTCAACATTCATTGAATGCCTAGGTGTCAGTCAGTGACTCAATGGTAGGAATGAAAAGATGAACATGGCATAGTTCCTGCCCTCAAGGAAACTCCAACCTCATGGAGGAGAGAGACACTTAAGCAAATAATGGCAAAATATGTCAGCAGAGTGACAGAGAAAGGAGTTAATGAAGCTAGAAGGAAGGGTTTCTAACACTTTTTTTTAAAAAAAAAAACGAACATTTATTCTTTACTATTTGCCAGGAACTCTTCTAATAGCCTTGCAGATATAAATTCATTTAATCCTCCTGGCAATTCCAGGAGAGACATCTCACAGCATCTCAACGTTGGAGGTGAGAAAACAATATCACAGAGAGGTTAAGTAACTTGCCCCTTGTTCAACATCTCACAGCTACTTAGTATGGAAGGAGATTCAGCAGTGTGTGTGTGTGTGTGTGTGTGTGTGTGTGTGTGTCTCCCCAGAGTTGCCTTCCTAGAAGCCTCTCAAGGAAGGGAAGAGTAAGTGTGAAAAAGAATGAGTGACTAGTGAGAAACTATGAGTGGGATAATGGTTACCTAGTAAAGCCAAGATGGAACATGTGGCCCAGGTCTTTTGATCTTATCAGGTTATACTGGGCTCCAGGCATTGAATCTTAACGTGAGGATATGTTAGGCTCATTTGAGGAAGTCAGATGACTAAACAAGATAATAAAGCTTTAAAGGAGCCTGGCTGAGCTTACAAATTGTGCATAGAAGAAAAACTGTTCATCAGGTGTGTGATGTTTGAAATCATAGTGATCCCACTGGCTAGTAAATGCGAATCAAGTGGTATTCTAGAATATGAGAGCTTTGTAACCCTTTCTCCCTGTGGCTGGCCAAAATTAAACAAGCAGTTAGAAGAGAGAGAAAGACTACTTTTCTCTACAATGATGACAGCTCAAAGTGCTGTCACATCCAGAGAAGGAGGACATGCATTTTCGCTGACCCAAAGACTAAGTGTTATCAAAGAAATAAGGTACCTGTGATGATGGGTTAGGGGAAGTGGTGCTACTGGAGAGAGGGCGAATTTTCAACACAGACCTGTGAACAAGTCTGGCTGGAATCCACCCTTAAATCAGCTGTAAGGCAGCCTTTCAACCTTGCTGTCTTCATCTAAAGGGTATAGAAACAACCATCTGAGTCCTCCCTGTCAAGGGTGCTCTCTCACATGCCTGACGTACTTTTGCCCCTTCTATAGGACACCATGAACAGACCTGCTCTTCTTTCTGCCCCAGGAATTCTTTTATAGCATCCCAGGATTGTTCTTTTCCCGACAGAGATAATGGTTTTACATCAATGATTCAATGACTGTGGTAGACAGAATAATGACCCTCCAAACACACTCACTTCCTAATCCCAGGAACCTGTGAACATGTCCCCTTACATGGCAAAAGGGACTTGCCTAACAGATTAAGTGAAGGATCTTGAGATCAGGATGCCATCTAGATTATTTATGTAAGCTCAGTGTAACTACAAAGGTACTTAAGAGTTGGAGAGGCAGAAGAGAGAGGCAAAGGGAGATTTGATGACAGAAGAGAAGGTGATGCAATTTGAGGAGGGCTCAACTTGCTAGTGCTGGCTCTGAAGGTGGAGGAAGAGGACCGCAAGCCCCAGAATGCAAGGGTTTCAGATGCTGGAAAAGATAGATTCTTCCCTAGAGCATCCAGAAAGGATTGCAGCCCTGCTGACACCAAGGTTTTAGCCCAGTGAGACCCATGCCAGACTTCTGATCTCCAGAACTGTAAGATAATAAATCTGTTTTGTTTTAAGCAATGTAATTTGTGGTCAGTTTTTACAGTATCCATAGAAAATAAATACAATTACCTTTGCCATTTTCTGTCTTTATGAGGGCAAGCGATTCAGAAATCCACAGCTCAAATAAATCTGCTTGTCCTGTCTTGTATCTTCTTAGCCCCATCAAATTTCCTCATTTATCTTGACCTGTGTCAGCCCACATGCGTTGTGACTCTGGCTTTCAAGTCTGCTTTTGAAAAGTGCTTGCTTTCTGTGCCTGGGGAGACATTCTTCCTATACCTGGAATGAAGCCCCCAAGCCTATGTCATGATTTGATTTTGCATCAGTGGGTACATTACATATTTTGAAAGGAGAAGTGGACTTGGGAAAGATTTGGCCTTTATGATTTTGTTAGAGGACTAACAAAATCTCACTCACTCTTCACTTCTTTTGGAAACTCTTATTTTTAAACATTTTACTGTTTACTGTAGATCCTACCTTGAAACTGGCATTGTATCTGCCCTAGTTTGGGGAGAGCGGCCAGAAGATTGAATGGACTGTTAAAATCTGCAGAACTTTAGAGTACAAAGAAACTGTAAGAAGCCATAGTCACCCAGTTAGGATGGCTCAGCAGGAATCTGGAAGGCAATCTTGGGTTCCTCATTTAAGCAATGTTGGTGTAAAGTTATTGTTACTCCAAAATTAATCAAGGTTACAGACTCAAGGTTTATTAAGCAAAGTCACCTGTTAATGCAATCTACACTCTTACAAGTTTTCCTTTAGTTCAGTGTTTCCCATAGAGTGGGATGCATACATGTCCCGCCTGCTGGTATTTGATGTGATTTAAAGTGGTTCATGGACAGAGTATTTGATAACATTGAATTATGGAGGGTGAGTGTTATTCCTCTATGATTTCTCATTCAATCCCTCTTTGTGCAATCAAGGTTAAATTCTTTGGTATGATATTAACACTTTCTAACCTGAGCCAATCTGCCTTTTACAATAGGGAGAGCAGGCCGTCATCAGAATATTTTTAACAGCTTCATTGAGGTATAATTGACATAAACCAAGCTGCATGTGTTGAAAGTATACAATTTGAAAAGTTTGACCTATGCAGATACCCAAAAAACCACTTCCATAATCAAGATAATAACTACTTCTCTCACCCCAAAAGCATTCCTGTGACCCATTGCGATCTCTTCTTCCCACTCTTCTGCTCAATCCCATCCCCAGGCAACTACTGTCCTTCTTTCTGTCACTATAGTATGGTGAACTCTTTTTGGGAGGGTCTGGCTACTTTCACCTAACATATTTATTTTGAGATTCATCCAAATGTGTGTGTATATACAGGCAGTTTTCCATTATATAAATAGATCACAATTTGCTTTTCCATTCACCTGTTGATGGACATTTGGGTTGTTTCCAGCTTTTGCCAATTGCAAATAAAGCTACTGTGAATGCTCATGATCATGTTTTTGTAAGGACATATGCTTTCATTGTTCTTGGGCCCATATCCAGGAGTGGAATGGCTGAATCATATGGTAGTGTATGTTTATCTTTAAAGAAATTGCCAAACCATTTTTCAAAGCGGTTGTACCATTTTACATTCATACCAGAAGAGTATGAGGGTGCCAGTTCTTTCATATCCTCCTCAGCACCTATAGTCAATCTTCTTAATTTTAGCCATTCTAATAGGTTTATAGTCACTTATTGTGGTTTCAAATTGCATTTCCCAATGACTAATGATACTAAGCATCTTTTTTTTTTATTTTTATTTTTTTGGTGTATTTTTAATAGAGACGGGATTTCACCATGTTAGCCAGGATGGTCTCCATCTCCTGACCTTGCGATCCGCCCGCCTCAGCCTCCCAAAGTGCTGGGATTACAGGCGTGAGCCACTGCGCCCAGCCTACTAAGCATCTTTTATCGCTCAATTTGACATCTGTTTCTCTTTGGTGAAGTATTTGTTAAAATCTTTTGCTAATTTTTAAAATTAGGTTTGTCTTATTGAGTTTTGAGAGTTCTTTACCTATATTTGATGTAAGTACTTTATTATATATCCAATTATCAAATGTTTTCTCCAAGTCCGTTGTTTATCTTTTCATGCTCTTAACAATGTTTTTTGAGAGCAACATTTTAATATTTTGACAAAGTACAATTTTTCAATTGTGTTTATGTATTGTGATTTTGTGTCTTATCTAAGAAATCATTGCCTAACTCAAGACCACAGAGATTTTCCTCTATGTTTTTGTTCTAGAAGTTGTATAATGTTAGGCTTTAAATTTAGGCCTATGATCTACTTTCAGTTAAATTTTGTTTATGCTGTGATGTACAGATTGACATTAACTCTCTCTCTTTTTTGCATACATCAAATTGACCCAGAACATTTATTGAAAAGATTACTTTTTCCACTGAATCATCTTTACACCTTTGTCAAAAACACATTGTCCATATATATGTGGGTCTACTTTCGGACTCTATTCTATTCTAATGATGTATGTGTCTATCTTTATGCCAATATCACACTGTCTTTGTTACTATAACATTATAATAAATGTTGATATCAGGTAGTATTAATCTCCAACTTTGTTCTTTTTAAAAGTTATTTTGGCTATGTTAGAGCTCCTTTTCACTTCGCTATAAATTTTAGAATCAGCCTGTCAGTTTCAATAAAAAGACATGCTAAGATTTTGTTTGAATTGCATTGATTTCATAAATCATTTGATAGATAATTGACTTCTTAATATTTAGTCTTCTGACCCATGAGTACCCTATCTCTCTAAATTTGTTTATGTCATCTTCAATTCCTCTCAACAATGTTTTGTAGTTTTTATTGTACATACCTTTCACATTTAGCCATATTTACTCCCAAGTACACAACATTTTTGAAGCTATTGTAAATGCTTTTGTTTTTAAATTTCAATTCTGATTAGTTGTTACTAATATTTATAAATACAAATGATTTTAGATGTTGATCTTGTATCCCGTAACCCTTTAAACTCAATTATTGGTTCTAGAAGGTTTTTTATAGATTCTATTACATTTCCTACATAGATGATCATGTTGTCTGCAAATAAAGGCTGCTTTATTTCTTTCTTTTCATCCTGGATGCCTTTTGTTTTCCTTCTCACTTATTTTACAGGCTATCACCTGTTGCGGGAAGTCAGGGACCCCGAACAGAGGGACCAGCTGAAGCCATGGCAGAAGAACATAAATTGTGAAGATTTCATGGACATTTATTAGTTCCCCAAATTAAGACTTTTATAATTTCTTACACTTGTCTTTACTGCAGTCTCTGAACATAAATTGTGAAGACACTTATCGCTTCCCCAATCAATACCTTTGTGATTTCCTATGCCTGTCTTTACTTTAATCTCTTAATCCCATCATCTTCGTAAGCTGAGGAGGATGTATGTTGCCTCAGGACCCTGTGATGATTGTGTTAACTGCACAAATTGTTTATAGAGCATGTGCGCTTAAACAATATGAAATCTGGGCACCTTGAAAAAAGAACAGGATAACAGCAATGTTCAGGGAACAAGGGAGATAACCTTAAACTCTGACTGCCGCTGAGCCGGGTGGAACAGAGCCATATTTCTCTTCTTTCAAAAGCAAATAGGAGAAATATCACTGAATTCTTTTTCTCAGCAAGGACCATGCCTGAGAAAGAGAATGGCCCCTGAGGGTAGGCCTCTGAAATGGCCGCTTTGGGGGCGACTGTCTTTTATGGTTGAAGGCGAAGGGATGAAATAAGCCCTGGTCTCCTGTAGCGCTCCCAGGCTTATTAGGACGAGGAAATTCCCGCCTAATAAATTTTGGTCAGACCGGTTATCTGCTCTCAAACCCTGTCTCCTGATAAGATGTTATCAATGACAATGTGTGCCTGAAACCTCATTTGCAATTTTAATCTTGCCCCGTCCTGTGGTCCTGTGATCTCACCCTGCCTCCATTTGCCTTGTGATATTTTATTACCTTATGAAGCATGTGATCTCTGTGACCCACACCCTATTCGTACACTCTCTCCGCTTTTGAAAATCGCTAATAAAAACTTGCTGTTTTTACGGCTCAGGGAGCATCATGGAACTTGCTGACATGTGATGTCTCCCCCAGACACCCAACTTTAAAATCTCTCTCTTTTGTACTCTTTCCTTTTATTTCTCAGACCAGCTGATGCTTAGGAAAATAGAACTCACATTGAATATTGGGGGTGGGGTTTCCCCCGTAATCACCACCAGTACTGTGTTGAATAGAAGTAGAACGAGCAGACATCCTTTACTTTGTACCTGATCTAAGTGGAAAGCATTAGGCCTTGACCATTGTTTGCTGTTATCTTTACAGTTTAGACATCTTTAATCACATTGAGGAAGTTCCCTCATATCCTTAGTTTGCTGAGATTATTATTTTGTTAGGAAGGAATGTGGGTCTTAGTAAATGCTTTATTTGCATCTATTGAGATGTTCATATGGTTTTTCGTTTTTAGTTTGTTAATATGGTGAATTAGACTGATTTTCAAATGTTAAACAAAATTTTAAATCTTGGGATATATCCCACTTGGTAACGATGTATTATTGTTTCTACATCTTGTTGGATTTGATTTGCTAAAATTTTATTTAAACATTTTGCCCCTATGTTCTTGAGGATTTGTAGTCTATAGTTTTCTTTTCTTGTAATGTGTTTGGTTTCGGTATCACTGTAATGTTGCTCTCAGATAATGAGTTGTTAAGTATCCTTTCCTATTTAATTTCTGAAAGAGTGTTTGCAGAATTGGTATTATTTCCTCCCTAACTATTTGGTAGTGAAGTGGCATTGTTCGTTTGGGGTAATACCTGAGGTTTGTTGCCCCATGTGAAGGAAATAAAGGACACACATGGAGTGAGGTTAAGAGTGGAGGTTAAGAGTGGAGGTTTAAAGAAAGAAAGAGAAAGAGAAAGGAGAACACCTCTCTTTCCTGCAAGAGAGAGGGGCGCCCGAGTGGGATTTCTCATCCTTTGATGAAATGCACGGGGTCTTATAGACTGGCTTGAGGAGGTGGTGTCTGATTTACATAGTGCCCAAAGATTGGTTGGACTAGGTGTGATATTTACATGGCACAGCAAAGAAACTGGCCATCCCACCCTAATCTTTTATTATGGAAATTGTTTTTACCTGGCCATTGGCCATGTTTTCTACTCCTTACTGTACATGTGGTTGACAAAGAGAAGGGAAGACGGAGCCTCAGTGTTGGATACACCTAACCCCCGGTAGCCTTTTCCTGTTGTTACAGCTGCTGGCATTCACCCATGCAAACTTCCAGCTTGCTTATCTATGTTTGCAGCTCGATTTTACAGGCTGCTTTTTGTTAGAAAAGAAATGATTTGGGAGGTGTTTTTTATTTTAAAGGAAACCTTACCAAGGACTTCCTTACCCTCACTATCTACCTAAATAATTTCTTATTAACTCCTACATTATTAGCATTCACCAGTAAAACCATTGGAGCCTGGGGTTTTGTTTGTGAGAAGATTTATGATCATAAATTCAATTTCTTTAATAGGTATTAAAGTATACAGGTTATCTACTTCTTCTTGAGTGAACTTTGATAGTTCGTATCTTTCAAGGAGTTAGTCTATTTCATCTAAGTTATCAAATGTATTGGCATAAAGTTTATAATGTTCACTCCTTTAAAAAAATCTATAGAATAGGCGGTGATGTCACCTCTCTCATTCTGGATGTTGGTAGTTTGTGTCTTTTCTGCTTTTTTTTCTGATCATTTTAGCTAGAGGGCTAAAAATTACTATATTGATCTTCTCCAAGAACCACCTTTTAGTTTCATAGATTTTTCTCTATTTTTCTTCTACTTTCTATTTCAGTAATTTCTGCTCTAACCTTTAGTTTTTCAGCTTATTTTAGGTTTTATTTGCTTTTTTTTCCCTAGTACCTTGAGATGGAATCAATGTCATTGATACTAGACCTTATTTCTTTCCTAACATAGATATTTAGTGCTCAAAATTTCCTGTAAGTACTGCTTATGTGCTATTCCACATATTTTGTATTTGTGTACATGATATGTTGTATTTTCAATTTCATGCAGCTTAAGATACTTTCTAATTTCCATTTTGATTTTTCTTTGGACTCATGGGCTATTTAGAAATGTGTTATTTAGTTTCCAAATATTTGGGGGATTTTTCAGAGATTTCTCTGTTACTGATTTGTATTTTAATTTCATTGTGGTCAGAGAGTTATTTTGTATGACTTGCATCCTTTCAAATTTGTTGATACTTATATATTTAGAATATGGTCTACTTTGGTAAGTGTACCATGTATACTTAAGAAAAACTTGTATTATGCTGATTTTGGATAAAGTGCTCTATAATTGTCAATTAGATAAAGTTGGTTGATAATGTTCAAATGAGTCCTTAGTGATTTTCTGTCTACTCATTCTATCAATTAATGAGGAAGAGGTTTTGAAACCTCTGAATATAGACATATGTGGATATGTGTACTTCTTCTTTGCTTCATTTGAACTTTGTTACTAGATGTATAAACACTTAAAAGTGTTACATCCTTTTGATGAATTGACCTCTTTAAATTATTAATAGAATTACGTGCAATACTTTTGTTTATTCTGAAATCTATTTTGATATTACTATAGCTACCAGCTTTCCTTTGACTATGGTTAACATAGTACATTTTAATATCCTTTTACTTTTAACTTATTTGTATCTTTATAATTAAAGTCCTTTCCTGTAGGCAGCATATATTTAGACCATTTACATTTAATGTAATTATTGATGTGGTTAGGTTTACATCTGTTGTCTTGCTGTTCATTTTCTATTTGTGTTATCTGTTCTTTCTTTCCATTTTTCTCTTTCTCTTCCTTCTTTTGGATTTTTAAAATAATTTAATTGATCTTTGTTGGTTTATTAGCCATATTCTTGACTTTGTTATTTTAGTGTTTGCTTTATGATTTATAATATACATCTTTAACTTATCACATTCTAACTTCAAATAACATTATACTAGTTCACCAATAATAGTACACTTCCATTTCTTCCCTTGCTACTGTTGCCTTACATAGATATACATTATAAACCCAATACCACATTGTTATTTTTGTTTAATCAGTCAGTTATATTTTAAAGAAAGTGAAATAGTAAAAAAACAAAAAAAATCAGATATTTACCAAATCCAATGCTCCTCATTCCTTTCAGTAAAGCCACATTTCTACATTTCCAGAAGTTTTTCTTCTTCTTGAAGACTTTCCAGTAATATTTCTTGTAGGGCAAGTGATGAATACTTTTAGCTTTTGTATGTCTGGAAAAGTCTTTATGTCACCTTCATTTTTGAGGGTTATTTTTCCTTGATACAGGTTTCTAGGTTGTAGTCCCTTTAATACTTTAAAGAGGATGCTCCACTGTCTTCTTTCTTGCATTGCTTGCAATGAGAAATATGTTGACATCCTTATCCTTGTTGCTTTCTATGTATTATGTCTTTCTTTTTCCTTTGGCTTCTTTTAAGATTTTCTTTTTAACACTGGTTTTCGGAAATTTTATTCTGGTATGCCCTAGCATAGTTTCATTGAGCTTGTGAGATCTATAATTTTACGATTTGTATTAAATTTGGAAAATTTAAGGCCATTATTTCTTCAAATATTCTTTTCTATCCTCTCTCCATCTCATCTCCTTTATGGCCTCCAAATACACATTTTATTATGCTGCTTAAAATTGTCCTATAGCTATTAGATTTTTTTAATTAAAAATTATCGGTACTGTTTTATTTTATATTATTTCTATTGCTATGTCTTAATGTCTATGAATCTTTTCTTATGCAATGTCTAATTTGTCATTAATCTGGTTAGTATGTTTTTTACTTTAAATAGTGTATTTTTCAGTTCTAGAAGTTTGAATTTGCTCTTTTTAAAACTATCTGGTCAGCTCTGGTGGCTCATGCCTGTAATCCCAGCACTTAGGAAGGCTGAGGAGGGTGAATCACCTGAGGTCATGAGTTCAAGACCAGCCTGGCCAACATGGTGAAACCCCGTCTCTACTAAAAATGCAACAATTAGCTGGGTGTGGTGGTGCATGCCTGTAATCCCAGCTACTTGGGAGGCTGAGGCAGGAGAGGCAGGAGAATCACTTGAACCTGGGAGGTGAAGGTTACAGTGAGCCGAGATTGTGTCACCTAACTCCAGCCTGGGCAACAGAGCAAGACTCTGTCTCTGTCTCTCTTTCTCTTTTTCTTGCTCTCTCTCTCTCTATATATATATACACACACACATATATATACACATACATATACACATATGTATATACACATTTATTTTTGACTTTACCTGACATCTTTAAAAATGGGATATAGTTGTCAAAACAGTTAGTGTCCTTGCCTGCTAATTCTAATACCTATGCAACTAACCTTCCATTTATGATTGATACTCATTTTCAATTTTTAATATGTAATATCATTTTCTTTTTAAAATAAGTCAATTGAAGTCTAAACAGTTGAGTCAATTTTAAGAAAAATATTTAGTAAATAATAGTAAAGATGGTAAACAGCTATGACAAATAATATGACAGTGATAAGCAAATGATGGAAATTTGAGGAAATAATGCTTAAGCTTATTTGTAAGGTATAGGTAATGCTAGGTATTAGAATCTATTCATCGGGACTTGGCTAAGGCATCTTGGCCCCTGAAATTTATCAAGCTCAAGTCCATTAGTCCTTATGGATGGTGCTGAGGATCACAGTATTTCTTGAGTTACAAGATACTCAGATTTCATGGAGCCTCCTAGGATAAAAGAAGAGATTTTGCAGTGGCTGGCTAATATAGCCTGTTTCTAAAAATATGATGTTTACTCCATTGACCTCTCACAGTGTATGGGAGGTAATGTGTTTTGTTGAGGGCAGGGGAGGTTGGTGTGGAACTTGGGAGACGTACAATGCTGAACTAAGAAGAGATTTGTTTGTTTTTCCTCTGTAGTCTCGCTAAAAAGTGAAAGGTGGGAGACATCACCTAATCCGTCTCTTCTGTGGCTATTTGTCTATAAAAGGTGAATGAAATCTCTCAAGTTATTGCTAGCCTGCCTAGTATTTCCTATAGATATCTTGGCACTAGTAACATTCTTCATTTTCCTCAAGGGGTGGGACTAGAAGACCTATACTCTATGAGGATGATAAATACTTCCATGTTAAGTTTAGTTGTGAGGCTTGACTGTAAATTATATAACACAAGCTAACAATATCTATTTCCTTTTCTGTACCCCACCAAAAAATAATATACTACAAATTAAACCATAGACTGCTGAACTGTCTTGCTCATCCGTGCATCCCTGGCAGCTAATTAAGTGCCTGGGGCAGAGCAGGTGTTCCTTAAATATATGGTAGAAGGGAAGCAAGGAAAGGAGAAAGAAAGGAAGAGGGAAGAAGGAAAAGAAGAATGGGGGAAGGAATATAGTCCAAGTGGCAACTGAGCCTCCCAAGTGGAACGTGAGCTCCATAAGAACAGTGACTTATGTGTTCCCCATCACTGAGCTCACTGACTGGCATACTGTGAGCACTTTATTCATATTTGTCAGATACATGTGTGAATGAGAACAGACATAGTCCATGCTTTCTCTGTCTAATGAGAACAATAAAGGTATTCATATATGGTTATAGTTACTGTGGTGATAAGTGTTTTCAAGGCAAAACTATAACAACAGAAAAAAAGAGAATATGGTGCAACTAACCCAGCCTTTGGTTGTAAGGTAGAATTTCTCCAAGAAATGACTACTGATTGGGCTGAGACCTGAAGGATGATAAAATTTGGCCAGGAAAAGAGTTGGGGGAATCAGAGTAAATACTTACCTCTATCCCAGGGTTCTTTGGATTTTGACCAATTTATTCAATTATAGAGATTCTATAAAACTCAATATTGCCAAATCCAATGTAATTTATTTTTATCTCATTTTGGGAGAGCAATCACCACTGTATCATCTAGCCAAATAATACGTATTTATAGCTGTGTCATTTCTGTACTTATCAGCCATGTTACTCAAAAGGAAGGGTCACATCTCCATCAAACTTGATAGGGGAAAAAACACTTTTGTAGGCATTTTTCCCATTAGAGAAAATGATAGAGTCAGGTTTTCTTCTGACCTTCAGCACTGCCTGGTGTCCTAAAGTCCTTCCACACCAGAAGTGTTTGACCCACAAAACACTGGTCATCTCCAAGGAGAAGAACCAAGGAGTCATGGAGGACCCAACAGTGCCTCCATAGTGTTAGAGGGAAGTAGAGGAAGTAGACAAAGGCACAGATAACTGAATGAGCTCAGCAAGGTGGAAGGAAGTCACAGGATGAATGTCATCATTGTCACCCAAAATTTTTACTGACAACTCATGCAAGGCCTGACACGATTTGGTCGCTGTCTACATTTCTAAATTCACCATCCCCATTTTCTCTCACCCCTACTCCATACCATCCTTATATCTTGGCTAATCACCTTACAGCTATTTTAGCCTCCTTACTGTGCCTCAAACAGGCTGAGTAGCTCTTGCTTTGGAGCTTTTGTGTTTTGGCATGCTCTTTCCCTGATTATCACATAACCAGCTTCTTTTTAACCTTCAGTGCAGGATCAACTATTGCCTGTTCAGAAAGGCCCTCCCTGAATATTCAAGGAAATGATTTATTTTACTAATTTACTTCTCTGTCTGTCTCTAGAATATAAGCCCCATGAGGGCAGGAACTATCACCTATGCTATTCTTAACTATAACCTCAGGGTTAGCACAATACTTTACATATAGTAGGTGCTCAATAGTTTTAAATGAGTGAACTAAAATCAGACATAACATTTGGTTGTAGTCAAATTTATAAGCTAAATAATTCTGATTAAAAAAAGTGGTGGAGCTATTTGGTTTGATATGACATATAAAAAGAAACAGTTGATTGATTTTTAACTTTTTAGTTTGATGACAGGCCTCACCAAATAACACCAAGATCGTATGCTTTCATTTAAATGATGTATATCAGCATTTGCTGGCACTATTGCTGTCACAGACATGGCAAATAAACCAGCTGTGACCCCTAAGAGACTGTCTGCTCTAGTTGATGAAAACAAAAATTGCTGTTTTGGCTCGATCTGGAGGCTAGGTATATAGAGAAAACCTAAATTTATTTCTAGCCTTGATATAAACTCATCTGTTTGCCATTTGCCTGGTACAATAGAAAGTACCATTCTCACAGACAGCCTGCCTGTAATGATTTCTAATACTTGCTGCTCCCGATGTTGTCAGAACTATGTCCCTAACACAATATGCAAACACTAACTTTTGCAGATGTCAATAATTATGCAGGTTTATCAGTCTAGAAGGTCAGCATGTATTATAGAGGAGACAGTTTAGGCTGATTAGAAAGCTCGAACACTGATAACAACTTGAACATCTCTTATTGTTTAAAACAAACAAAAAGCCCAGCAGTTCTTTCCTATGATTTATTCCTTGAGGATGCTGTGAGAAAGATGATTGCATCAGATTGTCCAGATCACAGGCTGATGGCATCAAGCTCTTGCTACTCGCACTTGTATCCTTCATCAGGAAGCACAAAGAAACACAAAGACTGTGTGGCAAGGCAGGAAAGGCAGAGAAAAGAAAGAGGCTGCCTCTGAGGTCCAAGAATTATTAGTAAGGCCAAGGCGGGGAGGGTTGTGGAGGCAGAGAATCTGGGTTTGAATCCAGGGCTTATCACTCACTGGCTGTAGGATCCAAGATAGATTATCTAATCCCTCCCAGGCTTAATTTTCTGTTTGTAAAATAAGAAAAATAACGTTTTCCTTCTAGGTTGTTGTGAGGATTAAATAGCATAATAAATACATAGTCCTTTTAAATTAAAAATTACTATGGAAATACCAGGTATTAATTATATTCATAGATACTCCTCCCTCCCCATTTTTAATAGATTTTGGAAAACTAGTAGAAATGTCTGGGCATCAAAAGCCCTGTGGTCTTTTGAAGCATCCTGAATGTTGGAAAGACAATGAATATGTAGTGGGAAAAATTCAGGCACGAACAACCTGGGTCTGAATTCTGCCTTCATCACTTCCTGTGTGACACTGGGCATGTTCCTAGACTTCTCTTTACCTTTTTCCTCATCAATAAAATAGGAATCCTAAGAGTAGTTCCCTTAAGGGTCATTGCAAAATTAAATGAGATAAATGAGTTATGCTTCATAATTAGCGGGATTATCTACGGAATGAAATTGCTGACTAGCCTTTAAGGTGATGTATTCTAATTCCGTAGATCAGGAACAGTGCATGGACACCTTCATTTTCAGAAGTTCTAAGTAACTCTGATACATACATATCTGTGGTTGAGACCTGTTGTTGCCATGAAGCAAAATGTCACCATGCTTTCTTGTTGTTTATAGAACAGGTCCATAAAGACCTTACTCATGGCTAAGAGATTTTTCTTCTTGACCTTCTCAGGTCTCAGTTTTCGTGTCATTACATGGGCATAATAAGGTCAAACCTTGCAGAGTGCCTATAAAGAACAGTGTTTATGAGTTTAGACTCTGCAGTAAGACTATATGACATGAAAGGAACTCTCATCATACCATGGAAAGGGTAGATATCAATAAAGTTCGTTTCCTTTTCTTCCCCTGATGTGTATTCATATGTCTGGTCTAGTGGGTGAAGGAGCCTAGCCTCCTGCCCACCTTCCGTATCCCCATCTCCGCATGGTTTCATTGTTCCTTCCTCACGATATGTGCCACGACTCTTAAGAAATAATAAAAAATGATTCGATTTCTTTGTGGAAAACTGCTTCTGAAAAAAGTCAATGTTAGCGCCAGTGAAGAAAAGGAAGAGAAAGTAAAAGGGGTATGAAAAAGCGTTCTTAGCCAGAGAAAACTAGTTTAGTACAGAATCACTAACGATCTGAAATCATCTGAATTTTATGGAGGAAATTGTGTGTTCACAAGTACAGATATTCCCATAAGATTTGGGATAATTTCTAGTAAAATCTAAGAGCTGTCTATATTATGGAAATCAATGGTTGGGCCCCTCACTCCCCACGGCCATATCAAACCTACAACTAATTGGGCCTGCCAGCCACAATCACCCAATCTGTGTTACCACCAGACAGAAACTCACTTTTTGCCTTTGTGAAGTGGGTTATTCTGTGTCGTCTGCCATCTGTGTGGTCTTTGCAGTCTCCCATATGTTGAACACAAGAATGAAAGCCTGGCTCACTGCCCTTTTTCAGCAGGGATAACACAACCATGTGCTTACTGAGTGTGTAATTGAACAATCAGCTCAGACCCCCTTTTCTTTAGAACCTCAGGCAGAGATTAAATTTTCACCTGCGATCAGCTTCATGTCTCTTCCCTTGAGGACTGGGGTGGCAGATTTTCCTCCCCTCCCTGTGAATTGTGCTGGGTCCATTATTAAATTTTTTTTTGCCGCTGAATGAGGAAATCCAGGAGACATGAGGTAATTTCAAAAGTACATATTTCTTTCTTTCTCTCTTTTTTTTTTTTTTTTGGTAAGGCCTATGGGGAAAGGACACAACTAGATTATTTTAGGACTTTATTTTATGAAAAGAAAATTAGTGGTCTCTGGGAAATTATACATATTTGAAAAAATTCAAGTTACAGTAATTCAAGTAATTAAGAAGTTAGTTTTGACAACAGTGAAAATATCAGCTGAGCCCTTAAGGATCCAGGGTTCATCATAGGGGGTGAGAAGAAGAGGAATAGCAATTTAGGCGCAAGATACATGGAGCAACTTGTCCCTGTAAGATATGGCTGCTGTGTGTCCCATCTTGCAGAAGCAGAAGCAGATTTTCTGCAAGGTTATTGTGGTTCACTTGCAACTCCTCCTGCCCCTTACAACACAGCAGTACGAACTGTGTTGCTCCATTGAGGATTTTAAGATTGAGCTTGGGGTGGCAGTTTCTTATGACTATGCTCAAGGCACTGAGGGCATCACTTTACCTCCAAAATTCAATTAAGCCTCCTAATATCTTCATGGGAGGGCATTATTGTTACCCAATTCTAAAGCAGGAAAAATGGAACTTAGGGATGTGAAATAACATGTTCTCTGTGGACAGCTTGGAAGCAGTGGAGCTGGAATTCAAATCAGGCCTGATAGGTGTCAGAGTCTGTGCTCTTTAGCATTATGCTGTGAGGCTTCGGCTAAAGACCGTCCTCCTTTTGCTTACCAGGAAGCTTCAGCCTGAGCACTCCCTCTCACCGAAAGTAAATATCTGTGAAAATTTCAGATAACTCTCCTTCTTCTCTTCTGTACCACCCTACATTTGTCTTTATTTCCACAAGATCCATGTTTATTTAGATTTCTAATATTCTTTTTGGGGCTTTATCTTACCTAGTTTAACACTTCACCAGATATACTCATCCATCTGTCCATCCATCCATCCATCCATCCATCCACCCACCCACCCACCCACCCATCTATCCATTTATCTATCCATCCATCTACTTTTTATTCCTTCAACATCCCTTGATGAATATATATTGACTAACCAGACATGGTGGCTCACACCTGTAATCCAAGTGACTTGGGAGGCTAAAGCAGGAAGTTTGCTTGAGGCCAGGAGTTTGAGACCAATCTGGGCAACACAGTGAGACCCCAACTCTCTCTCTCTCTCTATATATATATATACACACACACACACACAGTAGACTATAGGCTCCAAGTTAAATGCTCAGAATATGATAAATGGTGAACAAAATAGTCATGATTCCTGACCTCGCTGAGTTTATAGCCTAGCAGGGGAGACAGAAATCAATCAAATAGTCACACATAACTACAAATTGTGACAAGTACCTTAAAGAAGTGGAAGAAGTTGTGAGTGTACCTAATAGGTTGTCTAGGCTTGGCCTGCGGGAGTTGGAATGGCCTCCCAAGGGAAGTGCTATTTCAGCTGAAAGCTGAAAGTTGAGTAAGCTCCTGAAACAGCTATCACTGAGTGTAGACTAGGTATCAGGGTTGACTCTAAGCACTTTTCATGTAGTAACTCAATACAGCCCTGCCTATTATTTTCCAGAACCCATTCTCTTAACCACACTCCACTGCTTCCCATATAGGTGGAGAAGAGGGGAGAAAGACTCCTTACCAAGTGCACAGGAGTTTGAGGCTGGAGCACAGAAGCCAGAGGGGAGCGGTGTATGATGAAACCAGCCAGGTCAGAGGGCACGATGCTGAGGCCATTGGCCTTACTTTGAAGAGTTTTGAGAAATCACTGTCTTTTCTTTCTTAAGCTAGGGAAGTGACAAGATCAGTTCTGTGTTTTCAAAGATCACTTTGGCTGCCGTGTGAACACTGGAGTATAGGAGGGTAGGGTTGGTGTCGGGAGAACAACTAAGATATTATTGCTATTCTCCAAGAAAGTATTTGAACAAGGGTGGTAGCTCTGGAGATGGGGGATAAATAGATGGGTTCAGGGGTACAGGTGGGTAGTCATGTATTCAACTCCAGTTATGTGTGCAAAACCTCATGTTGATTTATACAGTAAGATAGCCTTAAAATGTATCTCCACTCTTAGTTGCTTTGGTACATCTCCCCTAGTCCCTAAGAGATATCCTTTTCACTCTTCAGTCAGAAGTCTTCCAGGTGGAAAAGTTTTTTAGGGGGTGGGTGGTTGTTTCTTACAATCACAGATTTCCCTGAGTCTTGAAGACTTTGGGACTCATGCAGTTAACCTGCAGGCAACAGAACTAAACATCTTGGCACACTTGTAGAAGTTACTTGACATTGACAAAAGGAGTTGAGACAAATCTAAACTCAACAAGCCCGTGACTGTTGTCGGTTCAGTGCTTCAGTTTGAAGACAAAACAAAACAAAAAACTGTCATAGACTCCATAAGCTGAGTGGCAGTTCAAAGGGTAATTTAAAAATATTTTATAACTAGGAAATAAAGGTCTTATTGTGATAACATGCCCATAAATGTATGAGAACCGCGTCAACCCTATATTTATTAAGATACTTATGAGATTTTTTAAGCTAAATGGAAAAGTGAGGGGCCAAACGTTCTTGTTTGCAAATAGGACAGAATTTCAGCAGGTACTGACTTTTAAAAATTCAGATATAGCAGAAACATCTTTATAGTTTATAAATATAACCATATTATGGATGCTCACACATATAAGCAAAATGAATTAGGCAGCTGAGACATTTACTCACCTAATTATTACCCCCAAAATTGTCAAACGAGAAATTTGAGGCAAAACATGTTTTTGTTTTTGGCAAATGTGTCTTGTTTTGTTTTGTTCATGGAGGTGATGTTTGAATTTGAATAATGGAGCAAGGATATGTTAAATTCATTCAGAACGATGGAATTGTTTTGGAGCTGAAAGAATATTATTAATAGACCATGGAACTGGGAATGGTGTTTCTGGCTTTTCACATTTGCACATACAAGGCATGGAGAATTTAGATAGGATCAAGAGTTTCTTACTTAGTATTATCCCTAAAGTGATGGCAGGCTGTCATTATAGTTCTAGAGAGTCCTGCAAAGCTGCAGCTCCCTAGGAGGGCAGAGCACCCAGTTAAATCACCAGGAAGAATCCCATCTGAAGCAACGTGTTTATGGGTATAATACTTCTGCAAACATACACTCATTAGATTGTCACAGCCATGTGAGGAGGTTAGGGCCAATTCTGTGAGCTCCATTTCAGGGCTGAGGGTAACAGAAACACAGTGAACCATCTATAGTAGGGGAAGTGACCAAAGGTGATGAGGCTTATTAGCAATCATTAGGTGCAGAGCTCCATTCTCAGGAATACACGTCCAGTGGGTTTGCTAACAAAGAGGCATCCTCCTCCCTCCCTCCTGACCTCCTCCTCTCCCCTTCTCTCTGTCTTTCTCCCTTACTTCCTCTCTCCATGTATATTTATGAAATGGTTCTGAGAACAATACTGTGGTAGTCACTGATGAGGAAACCGAGGCAATAAGCCAGATTACCCAAGCCAAAAACAAAACAAAACTGTTCCTAGAAGAGTATAATTTCTGAGCCAAACTTTAAGAATGGTGAGCCAAAATTCAGATAATTGAGGTAAATGGTTTGTTTTGTCTATTTGACTTAATTAGCTAAATAACATCCTTATCTCTAATTATATCTTGGTGGTAGAACCCCAAATCATAAGAGATCCCTGCCCTTGGGCAATTTGGGGCAAGTTGCTTCAGTTATAAATTAAGTTTCCTCAGTCATAAAATGATTAAAGTGTAGTGAAGATTGAATGAAATGATACATGAAACTGCTTGGCACATAGGGAACCCACAGTAATAACTGGTTATTGTTTATATTAAGGTGGGATGTGAGGAAGAACTTACAAGGATGAGAGGGAAGGTGGGAGGGGCTTCCAGGGAACCAATATTTGTGAAATATCTACGTAACAGGGTACTCACCAAAAAGGTGTGTGTTCTTTCTCTCTCTGTATATTGGCCGTGACCCAAATGTACTCGTCTTGGGCCCCACTGAGGTTGCAGATCCCTATAACCAGAGAAATGGGGTTGCCCTTAGCACCCCCCTATAACAGGCACTTCCTCATTACTGACAGTCCTTAGATAAAGCATTACATCTTCTTGACCCACAGGATGAGGAAGTGATTCCCTTTTCAATTCCTTCTCAATGCTGATTTCATCAAGCAGAAAGTCTAAGTTCAGAGCTACAAATCTTTAACACATATCTTTTACACTTCATAAACTCCATCTTTAAGAAAAGCAGGTCAGAAGCTCAGAATCTTAGACAGCCTTCTAGTTAGAATTTATACTTTAAAAATTTCTCTTTTTATGGTGATTTTTTTAACAATGAAAATAATAATATAAACTTTCATTTTAAATAATTTTGGGTAAAAAGAGGAGGTGTTTTAAAACAATATTAAGGACGCATTAAGCAACTATGATCAAAACATAAAGATGAGTTGGTGTGCCGATGTGACAAAAATCATGGCCATCACATTAAAATGACTAAAGTTCGGGAATTGCTGCTCTTGCCAAAAGAAAACCGCGACTGTTCTTTATGGTCTTATGATTGATCTCTCAGCCTTATTTTAAAGCCATCCAAGACTGTCTGCTCCAAGAAAATGATGAGTTGATAGACATGGCGGTCTGAACCCACCTATCAGTGTGGCAATGTCTGCGTTCTGGAAATGAACAATAAAAGCTTCTGTACAGGGACTGCACATAGTGAGCGTGAGATAAATTTCTAGAGGGGAAAGAAGTGACCTAACCAAAAAAGATCAAACCTTTATTAGGTCCCTTCATGCATCTATGTTCCAGAAGACTGTTTAATGTGGGTGTGAGGTGGATTTGGAGATGAAATGTCCAAAGAAAACAAGAGCAGTAATCGGATAAGAAGAAACCTTTTCTTGGCGTCAGTGTACTTATTATATTCTTACTGCATGCTCCTCTGATCAACCTAATAAATTCTCCTTTATCCTCAAAAATGGCATGAGCACATTACTTTATAGTCAGCAGCAAACATACTGTACATACTCCAAGAAGAAAAAGGAATCTAAATAGAAAATTCGTATCAAGTGAAAAGAACCCACAAGGCCTTTACCTTCATGAGCTTACTTAGTATATGTACTAGGTTAATTCACTTCCAAATAAGTATGGGTGTCACATTTCAAAGATGAGGAAAAAGGCTCACCGGAGTTAAGTAACATTCCTGAAGCAAACAGAAGAGATGGAGCAAGAATCCAAACTTAGGCCTGACATCCTTTTGTTTTTCAGTGTATGTTCTAATTGGATGAAGCAATGTTTTTGTTTTGCTTTCTTATTTTTTTTTTTTTAAATTAATAGAAATGGAGGTTCACTACGTTGCCCAGACTGGTCTCAAACTCCTGGGCTCATGTGATGCTCCCACTTTAGCCTCTCAAAGTGTTGGGATTACAGGCATGAGCTACTGTGCTCAGTCTGTTTTCTTATTTTTTAATCAGGACCTGCATATATAAGATGTAAAACTTCTGTCTCCTTTTTTTTTTTTTTAATTTGAGATACCTTTATCTGCCAGTAATTTTTTCAGGTGTACAAAGCAAGTTTGGATTCATTTTACTGTTTCATTTGTTGATGCAATAAATTGTTGATGAAATAAATTGTTGATGATGTGATAAATCTATGACCAAGAAGAGAGCTTAGATGATTCTTTCTATGGTGTTTTCTCTACATATGTATGGTTCAACTTGTTTTGTGTTCATTCATTGGTTGATTCATTTGACCGTATTTATCAAATGTTTACTCTGCACTTTTGCATTGGACTTAGTCTTCTGTGTCTATCCACAAGCAAATTGGAACCAGCCTTCAATTTGTCAGCATCACATATCCTCATGGATAAATGCTCAAATGTGTTGTGCACACCATTGTTATGTTAAACGCATTTCTAACATGCGTTATCATCGTATCAACTTGGGCAGAAGTCCTCCCCAGAGAAGGTGAGTGAAGATGAAGTCAGAAACATGTGTTTTGTTGAGAGAAATGATTTTTAGAAATCATTTCTTTCTGATTTTTCTTCCTGTTTTAAAAGAACCAAATAAGAGAAAACCTCCACAAGCAAAATAAATGGTGGCTTCAGCACATGGATGGTCTCCAACAGATCTTCATAAATATCAAGGTGCACAAACACTTTTTTTCTCTCTTAACTCACCCTCCCGGCATGGTGCTCAGAGTCCTGGTAATGTGCAAACTTCAGTGTAGGTGAAGCCTTAGGGTCTGAAATAGAAGTTAGTGAAATAAGCTTCCTTCTTCCTATCTTGCTCCAGGGTTCCTCACTATCACATTTTCTTGTAGTTTCTACCTAGAAAGTCAACACAGTGTACTGTCTTCTTTAATCTAAGTGTACTTTTCGACACCTCTATATTCTTGCCTTTTCACACCTTTATCATTCTTTCTTTGAATGTAAACCTTCCCCTATGCCTGTTTTCTATGCCCTTTCAAGAATGATTTGGGAAGCTCTCTCTTTTGATATGACCTCTATCCTCACTCTTTCAGAAGCAAAGATTGCTTTCAGATTGTTCTTTCAGAAGCAAAGATTGCTTTTTTTAAACAAAGTTTTTCTTTCTTCTTTTGGCCTGAAGCACCAAACAGGTTTCTGAGTCTACAACATGGGCTTTTATTTTAGACGAGATTCAAGAGAAGAACATGGGAGATATTACAAATCATATGTGTACTTTTACTTACTCCCTGAATGAATTTAATATACTTTTCATTGATTAATACATTAGCATAGCTGCTAAATGCCCAGTATGTGTAAGACAGTACGCTAAGGTTTGGTGAGAAATTGACAGACAAGGTATAGAGTGCTTTAGATTCTCTGTTTTGTATTAAAATGGTAATTCTACAATCAAATATCAATTACCTTCAGATATATGAAATCAAATATTGTCTTTCTTAGCTACAAAATTGAGATGTGGCTATGTACAGTACGTAACTCTGGATATAATAAGGCAATACTTAGTAAATCTTTGGATAAATAAAAGAATACAGAGCTGGAGAAGAAAAGTCTCTGGGAAAGATCGGCTAAAATTAGAATTAGGGATTTTAGTAAATATACAAATGGGAAAATAAGCACTCAAGTGAGAAAATACAAAGACTGAGAAGACATAGAATTGATGTTTTTAAAACAATTGAGGGGATACAGAGGTGAAAAACAAATGTATTTACATACTTGTGGACCTCATGGACCAGGTAAACGAAGTTGTTCAGTGGAAAGTTAATTTTTAGAGCAGAAGGAACAGGAAATAATGCTTTACACACTGGTTTGTTTATTTATAGCACTTATTACTAAAGAAGTGATGTCAGTCAGAAAGAAAGAAATTGGACTCTGTTGAGAATGGATCTAAGCCAATTTGGTCATTCTCAATTATTAGGTTCTTTTTTTAAGAACTTGTAACCTTCAAAAATTTAGAGGTAATTTAGTTTAGGATCTCCTCCCCTGCAGCTTTCCTACCAGGTTATAATGAAAGTAACTCTTAGCTGGGCACGGTGACTGACGTCTGTAATCCCAGCACTTTGAGATGCCGAAGGAGGGTGGATCACCTGAGTCAGGAGTTCAAGACCAGCCTGGTCAACATGGTGAAATCCCAGCTCTACTAAAAATACAAAAAAATTAGCCAGGCATGTGGCATGCACCTGTAATCCCAGCTACTTGGGAGGCTGAGACAGGAGAATTGCTTGAACCTGGGAGGCAGAGGTTGCAATCAGTTGAGATTGTGCCACTGCCCTCTAGCCTGGGTGACAGAGCAAAAGTCTGTCTCAAAAAAACAAAAAGAAAATTCTCAAACCCAGATCTTTCACACTTTTTTTTTTTTTTTTTTTTTTTTAAGCAGACACCAAACAGTCTAGAACCTGTTTGGCAATCTTCTTGAATCCCAGTTCTATCCTTTTAGTTTCATACTTTGTGTGAAAGTCTCATTGGACACAAATGGATACTATTCTGGGGGCAAGATGGATTCAACACTATGGCTGGCATCATGCAGAGTCCTTCCCACCAGCAACCTGGGTCCTGCATTGGCTGCCATTTCAAAAGTGCAGATGGGGCTTTCCACTTAGAATAGAGTGGTTTATGGCAGCTTAACACTCCCACGGGAACACAACTGAAAAAAAGCTAGATCAAATTCAAAAAACACATCTGTTTCAAGGCATCAGAGAGCTGCAAAAGCAGTGAGGACTGGATGGGCTAAAATTCCAGATGGGAAAATCCCAGAGGGGTGAGGGAGGGATCTTTGCAGCTTTTTCCTAGGGGACATTTGTCTAGTTCTAGGTGTGACCATGAGGCTGAGAAGCCTTTCTTGGCTCCAGCAAGGGGCTGCTGTTGCCAGGGAGGGAGAAAACAGCAGAGACTGGGGCAGGTACGCAGTAAGGAGGTGACCCAACTGGTGATTTCAATGGCCTTAACACACAGCTAGTTTCTTCTGGAAGACATTTGCTCAATCCTGAAGCTGAGCCCAGTGGCAGACTTAGAAACTAAGTTTAAAAATCTTAGAAAAGCAGAGCAGAACTTTCCTCCAGTTCATGGTTCTGCGAAGACACTGACTGAACTCTGGTTCATGGGGCCTGGGGGCAGTGGGGAGGTGACTTGTTTGCAGTCGCCTGTTCCCTGGCAGCTTTGGCCAGTTCCAGGTATGGCCAGAGCTGAGCATCCTGCTTGGCCCAACAGAGGGCCACTGTTGGGATAGGAAAGCAGTTTGGGCATTTATGTGAGACTGGAATTCGCTGGAGACTTGAGGAGCCTCAAACACACAGCTGGTTTCCCTTTAAGAAATTTCAGAATTCTGAAGCTGCATGGAACAGGAGATTAAAAATCAAAAAAATTCTGAAAAGCAAATGGGAGTTTTCTGTATTCTGTGAGCACTGAGAAGTCAAGGATCTCCCAGGCACTGGGGTCCTGGTCCATACTTCATGTTCTCACTTAGAAGAAAGGCCTCATTCTGGGAACAGGAACAAACCCAAGATACACGCAGCCCAGTCACAAGCTTGGGAAAGATGCTTCTCCCAGCCTCAGTCTATCTGCCCCACAGAGGAAAGGGTTGATCCTCTCCTGGTGGAAGATAACATCTACAGTCTCCATAAGTTTTTATAAACAAAAATCTGGCATTTAACTAGATATAAAGACCACTGAGGTCAGAAGATTCTCATACCCTGTCATGCAAGGATGGAGTATGTTTCCATACTATTTTTAGCCAATCTACCTCTTGAACACACTAATTGCACTAATGGAAACACTTTTGTTTACTAGCATGATAGAAAATAATTTATTATGCCAATAAACAAAACACATTGTTGATTAGAGATAAAGAGCTGAAACTCTTGTAGCAGCCCTTCTGGGGTATGACTGTAATAATTAAGGGCTGGTTGATCACTCTGAAGTATGTATTTTTGATTAGAGTGTAAAATAAACACACATGTATCTATAATACATTGTCTATGATGAAATGTTTTAAAGTAAATAATAGCTCATATAATAGACCAAAAGCTCTTTAATAATTTGTTGTATATTTTCAAAAAGCTAGAAGAGATGATTTTGAATGTTCACAACACAAAGAAATCATAAATGTTTGAGGTAATTGATATGTTAATTATCCTGTTTTGATCTTCATACATTGTATACACATACTGAAATATCACTCTGTAGCCTATAAATATGTACAATTATTGCATGTCAACTAAAAATAAAATGGAAAAAAAATCAGAAGCCTTGGTAGATTCAACTCTGTGTGTTTAGCTAATTCAGAACTCAGCATGTAATAGGGGATCAGTCATATTTGTTGAGTGAATTAATAGATTAAATATTTAGGTAAAATAATAAATGATGGGCTGGGTACAGTGGCTAACGCCTATAATCCCAGCACTTTGGGAGGACAGGATGAGTGGATCAGGAGTTCAAGACCAGCCTGGCCAACATGGCGAAATCCTAGCTCTACTAAAAATACAAAAAAAATTAGTTGGGTGTGGTGGTACGCACCTGTAGTCCCAGCTACTCAGGAGGCTGAGACAGGAAAATTGCTTGAACCCAGGAGTTGGAGTTTGCAGTGAGCTGATATTGCGCCACTGCTCTCCAGCCTGAGTGACAGAGCAAGACTCCGTCTTGAAAAATATAATAATAATAAATGATGGATTACTCTGGGCATTATTTCAAATGGAGAGAATCAGAACAAGGGGCTGTTCGCCTCTTTGTACCTCTTCTCCCTAACTCACTTTGAATCCCCAGTTATGTCCTGTATCCCAGTTGGTTCTCATATCCTGTCTTGGATTGCTTTGTTACCATTCTGATCATTTTCCATGCCTTTCCTAGAAGGCAACTTAGCAAGGAGACTGGGAAGCAGGCACTCAGGTGTCAGGCAGACTTTATCAAGCAGCCTTGACTCTACAACTTACCTACCACCCGTAAGTTGGCCACTAGCAAGTTACTTAACCTCTCTGGATCTCAGCCCTCTACTGTAAAATGGGTATAGCATAGTAGCTTTCACAGAAAGTAGACGTGAGGATTAAATAAAATAATACTAGTCAAATGCTTAGGAGAGTCCCTTCAACATAATTCAATGTAGTTATACAATAAAATATCAGCAATTATTATATTCTTTTGTAAGTCTATGCATTGGTCATTTTGGATTTTTTAATCAAACAAAAATTAAGATTACATCAAGATTGTGCACCTTAACAAAACAAAGGCTCAGGAGAGATGAGACTCAACTAATAAATGCTAGAATACATACTTTCATGTTAATATTCTACCTTCAAAGAAGTCAATTTGAAAGACTGACACTGAGCTGAAGACATTTAAAAAGCAATTTCCTAGCCTGTTAACGTTTTCCAGTCTATACATGTCTCAAACAGTTTGGGAGACCCCTAAAATCAGCTTCCTTGCTTCCTAGGCATGTCTCTTTCTCTCTCTCTATATATATGTATATATGTGTATATGTATGTATGTATATATGTATGTATGTATATATGTATATATAATATTATATATATTATTATATATAAACATATATAACAATATATTTTTTACCAAAATTGGTATCTCTAACAGAATTATCTTACTGCACATAAGATTTAACTGAAAATTACATTTACTTTTCCAGAAATTAAATCTGACTTTAAAAGATGAATAATCTACAGACTCTCAACAATAAAGAGTATGTCCCAGCTTTTAAATACCACTGCCAAAGAGTTCTTTTAGGTCAAGACTCATTCATTTGGGGGTAGGATAACACACTAGACTATTTACCTTCATTAAACTGAAACTATGGGAGGTGCAGAAGTCAACCTGCATTTGTCATTGGGTCCGAGTGTCTCTGCGGTCTGCCTGTCCTTGAGCTGTCATAATGGCTGGTGCATTTTCTAGAAGCATTGCTTAAGGACTATTAGCAATTCCAAACAGCCGATCAAGCAGGTGTATATGACAACCTGCATTAAATATCAATGAGTTTTCTCTTCTCTGAGCAACAGAGCTGATTTTAAATCATATGAGTGTGTATGGCAACAGTTGCATATAGCCACAATTACCATTTATAATCTTTTAGGAAGACATCAAATTGAATGTCAATAAACCCAACACAGTCAGTTTTTTCCCACTGTCTAGACATATTTCTGTTTCTTTGGATTACTACCAGAATAAGTAGTCGGCTTGCATTTGGAGGCCATATTTTAGGAAATGTTCTTATCTTGAAACACTAGTAGCACATTCAGTACAGAGAGATGTCCATACCATGAGAGGAGCATGTGGGAACTGGCACCAAATGTGGAAGATCAGATTCACTTTTCCCATCTCTCCTGCACTCCAAGCACATATGTATTGAGGAGGTAGTCAGGTAGAATCACTGCATTATTTACATGGTTTATAGTATTTTCTTTTATCTTATGTTTCACCTGGCCACACTGTATTGAACTCTACCAGTTGGCTCTATTAAATTAGATGCATGCAAATATACTCTATACCAGTCTTGGAAAGACCTCATAGATAAAATTTACTGTCTGCTAGGGACTATATTAAATATGCATTATTTTATGTAATCTTGTTTAAAGTTTTATTTTTTAAAGTCATACAGTAAAATTGACCTTTTTGGTGTCCAGTTCTACGACATTTAACACAGGCATAGATTCTTAAAGTACTATCACAATCAGGACACAGAACAGTTCCATTACCTCATGAAACTCCCTGCTGTTCTCTTCCAGTCAACTCTTTCTCCACCCTTAACCCTGAGCAGATTCATGGCAACCAAGCTCCTCTTTTCTGCCAATATACCTGTGTCTTTTCAAGAATGCTACAAAAATGCAATTGTACAATATATAACCTTTGAGACTGGTTTCTTTCACCTAGCCTAATGCCTCTGAGATTCATCCAACCTGTGTGTACCAATAGTTCATTCCTATCTGTTGCTGAGTAATTTTCCATTGTATGTCTGTATCATAGCTTATTAATTCATTCTCCCAGTCTTTTGGGTTGCTTCCAGTTTTGGTGATCATAAATAAAACTGCTGTAAATATTTACATATAGTGTGTGAATATAAGTATTCATTTCACTTGGGAAAATATCCAAGAGTGGGATTGTTAGGTCATATGTAAGATTACATACAAAAAACTACAAAACTTCTTCCAGAATGGCTGTATTTTGCATCCCCATTAGCAATATATGAGAGTTTCAACTGCCACACACCTTCATTAGAAGTTGGTATTGTCAGTAGTATTTTTAGTCATTTAATAGGTATGTGGCGTATAATACTCTAATATCACTATAAAGTAGGTAGTATTATTATCTCAGTTTTTTGAGTGAAGAAACCAAGGCTCAGAGAGTAAGTACATTACCATAGACCTCACATTATGTAAGGGGCAGAAGAATCCCAGGATTTAACTCCAGAGTCCTAAAGACATTCCACATTGTGGTATAAGAGCAATCTATTTAACAAGACATGTATCTTCTATTTGCAAGTCATAAGCTTTAATACACCTTGTTGACCTCTTTTAAAAGTTGGGGATACTTTGCATAACTCTCAGTTTGTGAATAAGCTGGAAGATGCCTTCAATCAGAAACGTTCTTTCTTTTGAACAAAAAAAGAGAGGGCTTAGCAGAGAGATTGAAGACATCAAATTAAATTTCCTCTTGCATTAAAAAAATTATTCAGGACAAAAAAACTCACAAAAAATTTAAAAAAACACATATACACAAAATGCTCCCTGTGACCTTTCATTTCCCTTCTGCTTTTTCCTCCCACTGGGTAGCCATTGCTTTTGGCCAGTCAAGAAAAATTCCAGCTCTTAAGAACCACTTTTGTAAATTTGAAAAGAGAACATTTTTTGCTTTTTTTTCTTTCCCTCAAGGTTTTTTTTCTTATCCTTCTTGAGCTATGGTCTTAGGACAATTTCACAGCCTCCCTGAAGCTATGATGGGGTTCCTTAGCAGAGGTAAAGTCACAGAAGAATGAAAGGCTGACTGCTGGGTCCATCTACCAAGAAGAAAATTTTAAAAGAATCTGGCATCTTTGCATTTGTTATAATATATGCATATTGTAAGTCTAGAAATATCAAACATTTGCCTATAATTTGGTTAGGTCATTTTTCCATGGGCTTTTCTTTGACCTTTTTAATTCGTTGGTAAGACCTGGGTCTAACCACAGGCAGTTGATAATAAACTAGAAATAGAAGAATGTTCAAGATTCAGACACTGGGAAGGAACCAATTACCTTTCCTAAAAGGGTAGATTTTCAACTTTGAGGACCAGAAATAATTCTTTGATTTTTCTGTCATCCGACTCATCTTTAGTGCAATCAATTCTCAGCTACCTGCTTGTGTGTGCTCTGGCCTGCCTCCCTCGGGTGCTTCCTTTCTTCCTACTCACCCAACTCTCCCTCCCACTTGGGAAAGTCCTTCTGTTGTGTACAGGGGATATTTTTAAAGCCATGTACCGGAACTTCAATGCTGCTGGGAAATTCCTCCAAACGGCTTTATTTGTAAGAGAAGTATGCTGCATGCTGGCTTTTTCAGTATTTTGTTACAGACCGCAGATGGAGGAGTGCCTCCTAGGGTAGGTCACATGGAGCCTCTGGATTATGCATCTATGACCTTTCTCTGTGGGTCCCAGATATCTTATTTCCCTCCTCTCTTCCATCTCTTCCAGCCCACAGCTTCTGCTTCTTTCAAGCACACTGGCTCAAAGGTCCCACTATCTTTGGAGAAAAATGAAACTGAATCCCTTCCTAATACCTACACAGAGGTGAAGTCAGATGTGTTGAAATGTAAAATATAAATTGAGAAATATAATAGGAGAAAATGTAGGAGAGTATCTTTGTTAACTAGGGTGGGAACGATTTATTAAACAGAACATCAAAAGCACAACCATACATTTTTTAAAAGATTAATATGATTACTTTAAAAGTAGGACTTTTGGTTCAATGAAGGGCAAAGATAACAGGCAGATGAGAAAATTGAAAAAGAATTTATCATAGCTAAAATTGACAAGAAACTCTTATACATTATTGAGGAAAATACATTGTATAAAAAATTCTTACGCATCGACAAGGAAAAGACAGAAACTCTAGAAGCACAGACAGTGGGTAGGAACAGGCAATCTACAGAGGAGTACACTGAAAAGACCCACAAGCATTGAAGAGATGTTAAAAATATCTGCTCATAGACAAACGCAAATGCAAATAATTATGATATATCACTTGACTGGAAAAAAAAATAGAAAGCAAGACCATTTCAAGAGCTGGCAAACATATGGGGATGGAAAACTCTCAGGTGTTCTGCTGTTGCTGCTGAGGAGCCATCTGGGGGAGTAATCTGGCAGTAATTAGTCAAACTAAGTATATATAATTGTACAATCCAGCAATTCTATCCCAGATGTGTACACCAGATAAATTCTCACTCAGATCCAGAGAGGGCCACGTGCAAGGTTGTGAACTGCAATTTAATTTCTGGTGGCAAGGAGCAGGAGGCACCCTGGCTGTCCCTCGCTGAGAAAGCAGGTGGATACAAAGTGATGGATGTGACCACCCTGCAGTTAGAGACCGTGAATTAGATGTCTATGTAACAACATGGAGGGACCATACAACATAGTGGAGGTGGAAGAAGAAAGAGAATTAGTTATAATCCAGTGTCATTGCTGTAAATCTGAAATACACATACACGCACAAAACATCATCATATCCATTTTGTACATAAAAATATACACATTAAACACATTGATTTAGAATGATGGTGGAGAGGAGCAATGAAAGACAGAAATGGGGATTAAGAGGAAGAAATAAGCACAGTAGAGGAACCTCCAGGGACCCTGATGACATTGTGCCATGAACCAACGAGTGTTATTAACTCAAGTCTCTGTTCCTGAGAGCCACAGTAAACAAAACAAAACAAAACCAATGTACTCCATTGAAACTTTCAAGCTTCCTCCAAAGGGCCCTGTCAAACTGGGGACATCGTACCTGCCTTCAGTTATCCCCTCTTAGGTCCTGAAAAACGCTAAACCTGGCCTAGACTGCTGAAAGAGTTGATGACATTTCTGTGTTTCCTGTCTGTCCTGTTGGGGTATTATCCAGAATACTGTGATTCAATATGTTATATTAACCTCTGTATGGTATACATCTCTTGCCACCTACTTATATTTAGGGTTCATGATTCTAAGACCCACAGATGTGGGTGTCCATGACAAAATTCTGATCTTAGATGATACTTTTTGCTATTCTCCCTTTTTCTAATAGCAAATAATTTTCGTGATAGTAAACAGCAAATCAAATAGCAAAACTTAAATGCCCATCAGTAGAGACTGGTTAAATAATTATGATACATCCTTACAATAGACTATGTAGTCACTAAAAGAAATGAAGAAGGTTTTAAGTCACCAATATGGAATTAACTTCTAGACATAGAAGTAAGTGGAAAAAAAAGCGTCGAAAATCATGTGGATAATATGCTACAATTTAAAAGCTTGTATATCTCAAACATCTCTGAAAGAATATATAAGAAACTAATATTGGTTGCCTTAAAGAAACAGACCCAAGTGACTCTGGACAGAGATAGAAGGAGATTTTCTGTATGTTTATACCTTTTGAATTTTTGGATTATGTGACTGCATTCACTATTTTAAATTAATATTTAAAAATCAATAAATTTGGGAAAGGGGTTAGGGAGATGTTGGTCAAAAAAAAAAAGATGAAAGAGGAGGAACAAATTAAAAATATAAAATAAAATCTACCAATACAATTTATAAATTCATAATAGTCAAGGATTAAAAGTTTTCAGAATATTATATCATATATATGTAGATAGAGAATAAACAAACAGATTAAAATGATAGTAACTATGCCCACTATTGGTAGGTATAAAGTGAGACTGAATTTTAGCAACTTAATTTAAAAATTTAAATTTAAAAAATTAATTTAAAATTAAATAATTTTAAATTTAAAAAGGTTTAGAGTAGGTTTAAAAGTGGTTCTGAATTTTAAAAATAACCGGGTATGTCAGAACTTATACACCAAGTAAAGAATAACCCCTTTAGGGTCACGTTAAGGAGTAATACACTTACTTAAATGTAGCTGCTATCGCTGAACCTGTTCTGGATTTCTCTAACATAGGGTTCTAAAATTTGGGGTCCATGGAGTCTGTGGATAAGATTCAGGAGCCTGTAAATTTGGGCAGGAAAAATTATATCTTTCTTTGTACTAACCTCTTTATGAAAGTTAAAGTTTCCTTTAATTATGAGAGCAACAGTAATACCTAAGTTTTTGTTACCAGTGAAAATTCTGAGTCTAATTTAATTCTGTTATTTTCATATCACATTTTAGTTTTTACAGATATCTGTAAATATCTTTCCCAGGTTGATATTAGACATTTTTAGATCTTCTTATTTAATACATTATTAAAGAAGCAAATATGTTACTATGTCACAATTTTTTATATTTTGATAACTGTATTCAGTATAATTGGCTCTTTATACTTCTATATATTTTATTTTATACTTATAAAAACGATGATTCTGAGACAGAGTGCAGGGGCCTTACCAGAGTGCATAAGCTTCCCAAAGCACAGAAAGTTAGACACCTCCACAAATAGATCTAATTTCAGGGCAAGAAAAGCAGTGATGATGCTTTATGACCATATGTTCTTTTTGACAAAAAAGCAGTCTTTAACCATTTTGGCTAATTGCAAAAATGCAATGCGTTCTCAAAGGAAAAAGATACGTCACCACTGAAAATACTTTTGAGAAAATTCCATCGACAAAGAAAATGGTTTTTGTTTATTGGAGACCCAGTCTTTCTCTGTCATCCAGGTTGGAGAGAGTTGGAGTGATCATGGCTTACTGCAGCCTCAAACTCCTGGGCTCAAGTGATTCTCTGGCCTCAGCCTCTGGAGTAACTGAGGCTACATGTATGCACCACAGTCCCTGGCTAATTTTTAATTTTTTTTTTTTTTTTTTGGTAGGGATGATGTCTCTGTTGCCCAGGCTGGTTGCAAACTCCTGGGCTCAAGCGATCCTGCTGCCTTGGCCTCCCAAAGTGCTGGGAATTACAGGTGTGAGCTACAGCTCCTGGCTAAGACGGAGTTTTATATACAGAATTATCAGGACTTCTTTTATATCTCATCCTCAATATGCAAATAACTAATTCATTTAGCAAATACTTATTGAACGTCCATTATGTATGAGGCACTACTGTAAGCACTAGAATGAGTGCAGTGAGTGGGTCAGATATGGTACCTGCCTGGATGGAGTTTATGTTATAATGGAAGCAAGTGGCCTCCAAAAGCTAAGCTATAAAGAAATTTGACTGCATCAGGTATTTATAAGTGTTATGCTGAAAATAATGCAGAGTAATCTAGGGAGTGAGAGGGTGACTAGGGTCACCCATATGGTGGCTAGGTGCCTGGATCTGGCATTGTACTTCTTCCATCCAAATCCTGGCTCCATGCACCTCTGGCTCTATGGCCTTGTCCAGTTGTGCACTCTCTAAATCCCAGTTTTGTTGCCTGTAAAATGGACATATTAACATTACATACTTTGAAGAGGTGTTTTAAAGAAAATGGCTACTCCTAACATCTCCCCAAGAACCAAGCACAGAATTTTGGAAGTTTTAATACATTTTCTTAAAGAAGTCTCTTTCTTGGCATTGTAAAACATTATCTAGATTCAAGTCTGAGTTGTTAAGTTATTTTATCCTAAGGCATCCAATGGCACAGATTGACATTAAAGTGAGAGAAGAACTAGCTTCATCATTGCCCTTGTTCTCTACCATAGCCCATGGAAACACAAGACCTGGCTGACTGAGAAAAGTGAATGAGGGGAATTATGTCAGAAATGACAGAGAAGGATGGGCAGGATTTCTGGCAGGCACAGGTATTTCTAAGTAAGAAATGGTTTGGTTAGGAGAGAATACTCTCAAGAAGGGGACAGATGGTTTCTGCGGCGAAGGGAGTTTCCCTCATTCAGCGTTGAAGGAGAGAATAAAGACCCTGGCCCCTCCAATGAGGATATGGAGTAAACAAGACAATCAAGTCCGTCACTCCTGGAGCCTGCATTCTAGTGTGGAAGACAGATAGCAAATGATACATCAACATTAAGAAATTCATGAGTAAATAAAGATAATTTCAGGCAATAATAATTACTCTGAAGAACACGAAGAGGGGCCTATGATAGAAAAGGGGTGTAAAGGAGTTTGGAGGATTTAAGCTGAGTGAGCAATCTCATCTCTATTTTGATAAGGTCACTTTGGCTTCTGTGTGGATAACACATTGGATGCGGATAAGAACAGGAGCAGGGAGACCTCCAGTAGCAGGAGGCTGCTCTAGGGGTCCTTGCAAGGGATGCTGGCGGCTTCGACCCGAGTGGTGGCATGCAGATGGGAGAGGCAGGTGGACAGATGAGACAGCTGAAACAGGAAAAGCAGGCACAAAGGCAAACACAACACAATGTAACAGAAAGGGAGTTTAGAGCGGAAGGAACACTCCGGAGTCATTCTGGTCCAATTCTGCAGATGAAGAAACCACATCCCAGGAGGCTGAGGCGGCTTGCCCCGCATCTCAGAAGCCGGGTAGTCCCTGAACCTTCTGACCTCACATCCTCTGCCACACCACAGTGGAGAAACCAGAACTGGAGGAGCAGCCAGAATGCAGAGAAGAAAAAAGAGGTGAGGGTGCGAGGAGGAGGAGACCAGAGAGAGAGGGAAAGAGGCAGCGAAGGGGCAAAGAAAATGAAAGAAAATGCAGGTGGAATGAGACAGAAACCACAACAGGTGAAAACAGGGATGGGGGCAGGCAGAGGAGAGGAGTGAGGCGGACCTTGTTGCTGGGATTATTTAGGGCAGATAGTTTCCAGTTGAGGTTCGGTTTCATAGCCCATTGCCTGGCTCCCTGCAGCTGTCAGGGCACCAGAGACAGCAGTTGGAGCAGCTGCCTGCACCACCTGAGCCACAAGGACAACGGCAAGGGAAGTGCAGATGGGCAGGAAGTCCCTCTGGGTCAGAGCCAGGGTAGCCAAGATCACATTGTTCTTGCCCACCGCATGGGATGCTCAGGCTTCCCACAGCAGCCCAGAGATCAGACCCGTCCTTCATCCTTAGCATTGCCACCATCATCACCATCATCGCCATGCTCCCATTTCTCAGGATCATGTGCCAGGGGCTTTGCATGCATTTCCCTCTTTCATCCTCACAGAAGCACTTGAAGAAAGTATAGCTTTCCCCAGTTTACAGATAAAGACACGATGGCTTCATTCATTAACTCACTAACCTCATTTCAGAGCCAGGAAATGGAGAAGGGCCCTGCTGTCGTTTTGTTGTTTTTGTTTTGTCTTGTTTTCTCCTCTTGAAGAGGACACACGGAGCCCTGGGTTGATGTTATAGGAGGTGTTGGTGCCATGCACTGAAGGGATCTGGTGTTTTCCCCTTCCTGCAGCTGGAGGTCACTCAGCCTGGACTGATGAAGCCCGGGAAGCCTGTGCTCTGTCTGGTCCACACAGCCCCCTCAGCCACCCCAGGGAATGCTCAGATCCAGTTGCACAGGCAGCCCACAGAATACAAACAGAACTTTCTTTTAGAATTTTTGCGCTGTTTTATTGTTTCTTACGGACAACTACTGACCTTCTCTTTTTTCCTTCAAGGCCCCTTTCAAATGTCACCTCTTCTATGAAGGTTTTATTTCTTTCCAGGCAAAATAAACCACTCCCTTTTTGGTGCCCTCATAGTTTTAAATTTTGGCCTAAAGTGCTTGTTTGCCTCCACCATCAGAGCATGGGCTTCTTGAGGAAAGGGACTGTGTTTTAATCATTTCTGTATCCTTGGCATCTAGCACAGTGCTTGGCACAGTAAAAGCTGTCAATAAATGTTAGCTGAACTGAAAAGTAAAAAATGGAAAGGGCATTTATTGGGGCCAGTGTAAGTCAACTGTTTCCATCCTTGTTTCTTTAACTCAGAAACTCAAATGAAGAGGCCGGGCGCGGTAGCTCAAGCCTGTAATCCCAGCACTTTGGGAGGCCGAGACGCGCGGATCACGAGGTCAGGAGATTGAGACTATCCTGGCTAATACGGTGAAACCCCGTCTCTACTAAAAAAATACAAAAAAAAAAAAAAAACTAGCCAGGCGAGGTGGCCGGCGCCTGTAGTCCCAGCTACTCGGGAGGCTGAGGCAGGAGAATGGCGTAAACCCTGGAGGCGGAGCTTGCAGTGAGCTGAGATCCGGCCACTGCACTCCAGCCTGGGTGACAGAGCAAGACTCCGTCTCAAAAAAAAAAAAAAAAAAAAAACAAAAAAAAAACCAAAACCTCAAATGAAGAAAGACATTGTCAATCTCATGAGGAGTCCATATTTTTTTCTATTGGTGAGAGATAAAGTAAATAGCATGTGGATTTCCTTTGGAAGAATAACAAATAAAATTCTTTTGTAAGGCTGTGAGTTATAAAATTAACTTTTTAAAATCTCCAAATTGTAATTTTGCAAGGAAGAAATATAAGTAATAAATATGAATATTCTCTTTTATTTCAGACTTTTGCTCCATAGGCAATAGAAATGAGATGGCCAATTACAGTATTGAAGCATAAGCACAGATCTAACTCAGTGAAGAGGCAAATATCATATGGCACATGATATTTTCATATTTTTGTGTGCTACTATGAGTAACACTATTGCAAATCCATTTTATTCATGATTTGGTCTTTGTAGCTCCAATTTCATTATTAACTGAAATTTCATAGCATCATTCTTACTGACATGTACTGAAGATAAAAAATACTCTATATTTTCCTCATCTATCCTTGTCTTTTCCTTTATTAAAAACATAGCAAAATTAAAAAAGAACTAGCAATAAGCATACTGAAATCACAACTCAGACGCATGGCAATATTCTATAACCATGACACCTGTCCGGGCTGCATCCAGCCAAATATGGATCCCAAAAAAAGGAATACTGATATTTATTACTTATATTTTTTCCTTGCAAAGTAACACGTTAGAGATAACAAAAAGTTAATTTTATAACTCATATCCTTATAAAATACTTTTATTTGTTATTCTGCCAGAGGAGATCCATATGCTATTTACTTTATCTCTTGTCAAAAGAAAAAAATATGGACTGCTCACGAAATTGACAATGTCATTCTTCATTTGCATTTCTGAGTTAAGGAATAAGGATGGAAACAGTTGGCTTACACCGGCCCCAACAAATGCCCTTTCCATTTTTTGCATTTCAGTTCATAGTAGGAGCTCACTCAGGACTTAGCTGGCAGAGAGAGGAGAGTCTGAGGCCAATGTGCACTTCCCAGCACAACATCTCACATCCTCCTCGTTTTTTATCACTCAAGATATTGAAAAACTAATATGCAAGGATGCTGTCTTATAGGAGTAATCCTCAATCTTCTCTAATTATATTTAAAATTATGTCATAAACTTCAGAAATTAGCAAGTATTAGTGTATACCTTATCATTAGCATAATCCAAGGTGGCCTCACCTACAAATAGAGTCATAATTATAAAAATTCTATCTTTCAACCTCTTACTTTCTCAAAATGGAATTTGCCCTCACTAAAAGTTATCCTTCAAAGTAGTGCTTCACCTGTGCCCACAAATACCTGTGGCTACTGCACAAATACTGTGTGGCTTCTACCAGGTTTTTCCTCCTGACCTAGCTCTCATATGTTAATATTTGTTATCCCGTCAAACCTTTCTGTTGCTCAGCTTTGCAGCATGGATGGTGCAAAAAAGCAAATGTTGCTCTGTCTGATACTATTCCCAAAGCTGGCAAATTGCAGGATGTCACCATGGGGTAAGCTCCACGAATGAAGGGATTAGGGGTGAAGAGAGAACTGACCTTTCTAACAAAGTTCAGAGTCCTGAGTTACTGAACTTTTCCCTAACTCCATATTAATTTCCTATTGTTGCTATACTGAATTACCAGAAACTTAGTAGTTTAAATCTGCACAATTCATTATCTTACAGTTAAGAGGACAGAAATCCAATCAGGGCCTTATTCAGCTATATAGTCAAGGTGTCAGCGGGGCTGTGGTTTTCCTGAAGGCTCTCAGGGAGAATCCTTTTCCTTTCCTTTTCCAACTTAGAGATCTACCTGCATTCCATTGCTCGTGGTCCCATCTTCCATCTTTAAAGTTGACAATGTTGCAGCTCTCTAACCTTTTTTCCAAGAAATGTATCCCTTTAACTTGCCTGTTTTGCTTCCCTCTTCTACCTCTTCTACATTTTTCTTTTTTCCTGTTTTTTTTTTTTTTTTTTTTTTGTTATTTGTTTTTTTTTATTTGTTTGTTTTCGAGATGGAGTCTCGCTCTGTCACCCAGGCTGGAGTGCAGTGGCGCGATCTCAGCTCACTGCAAACTCCACCTCTCGGGTTCAAGTGATTCTCCTGCTTCAGCCTCCTGAGTAGCTGGGATTACAGGTGAGTGCCACCATGCCTGGCTAATTTTTGTATTTTTAGTGGAGACAGGGTTTCGCCATGTTGACCAGGCTGGTCTTGAACTCCTGATCTCAGGTGATCCGCGGACCTCAGCCCCCCAAAGTGCTGGAATTACAGGCATGAGCCACTGTGCCTGGCCCTCTTTTCCACTTTTAAGGCCCCTAATTAGCAATCTAAATTCCATCTGCAAACTTAATTATCCTTTGCCATGGTTCTGAGGATTAGGACATGAGCATCTTGGGGGAGAATATTATTCTGCTACCAAGAATATATTTTAAAAATCTTTTTATTTCCATAGGTTATTGGGGAGCAGGTGGTGTTTGGTTACATGAGTAAGTTCTTTAGTGGTGATTTCTGAGATTTTGGTGCACACATCACATGAGCTGTATACATTGCATCCTATTTGTAGTCTTTCATCCCTCACCCCCTTCCCACCCTTTCCCCCTGAGTCCCCAAAGTCCATGTCATTCATATGCCTTTGTGTCCTCATAGCTTAGCTCTCATTTATAAGAACACATGATATTTGGTTTTCCATTCCTGAGTTACTTCACTTAGAATAATACTCTCCATTCTTATTCAGGTCACTATGGATGCCATTAATTAATTCCTTTTTATGGCTGAGTAGTATTCCATTGTATATATATACCACAGTTTCTTTATCCACTCATTGATTAATGGGTATTTGGGTTGGTTCCATGATTTTGCAGTTGCAAATTATGCTGCTATAAACATGTGTGTGCAATTATCTTTTTCGTATAATGACTTCTTTTCCTCTGGGTTGATACCCAGTAGTGGGATTGCTGGATCAAATGGTAGCTCTACTTTTAGTTCTTTAAATAATCTCCACACTGTTTTCCATAGTTGTTGTACTAGTTTATATTCCCATCAACAGTGTAAAAATGTTCCCTGTTCATTGCATCCATGCCAGCGTCTACTGTTTTGTGATTTTTTGATTATAGCTATTCTTGCAGAGTAAGGTGGTATTGCACTGTGATTTTGATTTGCATTTCCTTGATCATTAGTGATGCTCAGTGTTTTTTCATATATTCTTTGGCCGTTTGTACATCTTCTTCTGAGAATTGTCTATTCATGTCCTTAGCCCACTTTTTGATGGGATATTTTTTTTCTTACTGATTTGTTTGAGTTTGTTGTAGATTCTGGATATTAGTCCTTAGTCCTTTGTCACATGTATAGATTGTGAAGATTTTTTCCCACTCAGTCATCCGTTTACTTTGCTCTTTCTTTTGCTGTGCAAAAACTCTTGAGTTTAATTAAGTCCCACCTATTTATCTTTGTTTTTACTACATTTGCTTTTGGGTTCTTGGGCATGAAATCCTTGCCTAAGCCAATGTCTAGAAGGGGTTTTCCAATGTTATCTTCTAGAATTTTTACAGTTTCAGGTCTTAGATTTGAGTCCTTAATTCATCTTGAGTTGATTTTTGTATACCGTGAGAGATGAGGATCCAGTTTCATTCTCCTACCTGTGGCTTGCCAATTATCCCAGCACCACTTGTTGACGAGGGTGTCCTTTCCCCACTTCATGTTTTTGTTTTCTCTGTCAAATATCAGTTGGCTGTAAGTATTTGGGTTTATTTCTGGTTCTGTATTCTGTTCCATTAGTCTATGTGCCTATTTTTATACCAGTACCATGCTGTTTTGGTGACTATGTCTTATAGTATAGTTTGAAATCAGGTAATGTGATAGCTCCAGATTTGTTCTTTTTGCTTATCTTGCTTTGGCTATGTGGGCTACTTTTTAGTTCCTTGTGAATTTTAGAATTGTTTTTTTCCTAATTGTGTGAAGAATGATGGTGGTATTTTGATGGGGATTGTGTGAATTTGTAGATCGCTTTTGGCAGTAGGGTCATTTTCACAATATTGATTTGCAGTAGCATCCAAAGATATCAAATACCTAGAAATAAATTAATAAATGCAGTGTAAAAATTCTATGCTGAAAACTACAAAACTGCTGTGGGAAATTAAAGAAGACCTTTGAAAATGTGGAAAATTATATTATATTCATGGATTAGAAGGCTCAATATTGTGAAGACAGCAATATCCCCAAACTGATCAATAGATTCAAAGCAATTCCAATATAAATACCAGCCAGATTTTTATTAGAAATTGACAAGTTAATTCTATAATGTGTGAAGCATTCAAAATAGGACATATTAGTCATTTGTGGCAAATATTCATGCAATTCAGTTGAAAAAATTATTGAACTTCTATATTATTCCAATAGGCATAGTAAAAGAGGAAACAGCAGCATAACGAAGTAGTAAGACAGCCCTGGGTTTAAATCCTAACACTGTTGCCCATGATCTTTACACATCCACCAGACCTTATAGAATTCTTTAGGGGAAGGGTAGGGTAGGGATAAAGGATGGGTAAAATTTGAAATGACATAGAAGAGAGCTTAGATCTAACTCACACACTTCCACCCCTACTCAAACTACTGGATAAAGAAACACTGTTCTAAATAAATTTTTAAAGTGATACTATACTACTAAGTTGGAAGGGACCTTAAATAATATTATATTTACCCAAATCCTAAATAGAGTGAAGTGCTTTGCTCAAGGTTACACAAGTATTATAGTGACTGTTATTTATCACGGTCAGACCAGAGCCCAAGCCCAATAGCCCGAATGTGAATACAAACTCCAGATCTTCTACCAGCCAACTGTGCAGCCTGTAGTTAAATCTCTGAAATCTGGAACTCTTCCTTGAAAACACGGGGAGAAATAACATCTTTTTAAAGGATACTTTATTGAGTAATGAGATAATTTTTAAAGTGTTTAGGAAGGTGCTTGACACATAGCAAGTACTTGCTTTTTTTTTTTTTTCTCTTCCCTTTTTTCTTCTCTGGCTTCTACCCCAGCTGGTCTCTTCTTAAATATGTACTCCAACATGTGCAATGGTTAGACATTTTGTTGCAAGTACAGAATTCTATTCAGGTTAACATCAGCAAAAGAGGGGAGGTCTGTTACAAGGATAGAGGGGTATCAAAGCCAAGAACTCAGCCAGGCTTTAGAAAGTCACCTGAACTAGAAACTATAAAAACAGAAGACTCTATTTCTTTTCTCTGATTGTCTCTCCACATTCATCCTCCAACTCCCACCTCTCTGTCTCTCTGTATCTCTCTCAATCTCTCTTTTCTCTGCTTCTCCATGATTGTGGTAATAGAAGATAGGAATTGCACAATTCTTGATAGATTTCTTCCACTTACCAGCCAAGACTCAGTCACAATATTTTAGTTCCAATACCAAATTCCTGGGAAAGAGAATTTGGTTTTGGTGGTAGGGAGGAGCACGGAGTCACATAATATACAGTAGTTGTCAACACTTAAGCTGAAAAGAGCGGTTATGGGGTTATTGTAAGTTGGGCAGAGAACCCTAAAAGTCGACTACAATATCCTGGCAACTTCTTTGTAGATATCTAAGAGGAATCCTTACCCATAAGTGAAAGGCTTTCAGCTTAATGCAGTTTAAAAAGGGGCCACACCAAGGTGATGAAACCCTGTCTCTACTAAAAATACAAAAATTAGCCGGGTGTGGTGGTGGGTGCCTGTAGTCCCAGCTACTTGGGAGGCTGAGGCAGGAGAATCACTTGAACCCAGGGGGCGGAGGTTGCAGTGAGCCGAGATCTCACCACTGCACTCCAGCCTGGGTGACAGAGCGAGACTCTGTCTCAATAAATAAATAAATAATAAATAAATAAGTAAATAAATAGTGGGGGGCCATAATGGGCAATACCCCATATCTCAGGGTCCTAGTGCATACATTGAACATTTAGATTTTATCCAGTTCCAAAGCTCCCTGTTGATTTTTTAAATGCCCAGAGTCATGGCAATAGAATAAATTTTCTCTAGTCTCCTTTCTTGGCTTAGTCATGACAAGGCTGACATCAGATATTCTTGCCCTTACAACCTGGGCTTATGGAAAAATTGTTCTTAAGAGAATAATCTCATTTCACATAGGCTTGGCTCTAAAATAAGGCGCCCCTTTCATGGTTGCTCTGGAAATCTGCCATGAGATATACTATATCAGGAAATATTGGCTTAATGTTTTTTCTGCTATTCAATAGTTACTCTCAGAGTTATTAGAAACTCTCCAGCTCAGCAGTTTGGTTTTCTGCATGTATACATGATTTTCTTTCTAATGAATGAATTCCATATGAGCTAATTATAGAAAATTAGATTTTTTGCAGGAATTAGCATGGTTCTTTATTAGCAAAACCAATTGCATTTCATTAATTTTCTTCTTAATTAAAACCACTGGTATTCGTGGGAAATTCAATGAATAACATGCTTTTCTAATGAATGTAAGCTTATGCTATGCAAATACCAAAGCCATGCATTACTACAAGTGCTGCCCCAGGTCATCATTGCCAAAAAATAAATAAATAAATAAATAAAAAACAAAACAAAACAAAAAAACTAACACAAGTCCTCTTTACTCTGCTTTGGAGTTTTATTAACCTAAATAGAAAATACTGCTGAGAAGTTGTAAGCTCAAGTCTCAGCTCAGCCATTCTTTTCTATAGGCTGTCTGCATGTTTGGAAGTCTGAATTGGTTGAAGCTGAAGATGATGTGTATCTGAGGCACAGCTCTTCCCTGACTCATGGGCCTTGACACTGCTGTTGAGGTTTGACTCGAATCCCAGAGTTTTGGTGTGGATGAGCAGGGACAAATTGCTGAGCATCAAGAAGAGTAAAATTAAGCAAGTAGAACATATGCCTCTGCTCTGTGCAGTGAAATGAAGAGTCAACTGTTGAACGTGTGTGTGTCTCTCATTTTCCCAAACAGGATTAACCCGCCATAATTTATGAATTCACCTCTTTCTTAGAGGCTTCCTTTCTTTTTTGTTAGATCCTCCTTTGAGAGCATCTAGGGTCCTATCAAAGCGAGAAGTGACTTCAAGCAAATCCACACTAAGACGTGAATTAATAATGGCTACCAAGCACAGAGCTCTTTCCCCTGGCACACTCCTGGGAAACAAGCAGTTACAACACTTGTGGAGAGTAATGTGATAGTATACATTCATTTTTTTTTTTTTGAAGTAGAAACATTTATATTTAGAAATTTAACCTTTAGTAATGTGTCCCACAGGAATGCTTGCCTGAGTGTACCAGGATTTTTATTGTAGCAGTGTTTCTCAAAGGAAAAACAACAACAACCTTAAAAACAAACCTAAGTGTCTATCACTAGGGAAATAGTTAAATAGATTATAGTACATTCATTCATACTATGGGACACTCTGTGGACAATAAAAGGAACAGAGTATACCTGTATGTTAGAACATGGGAAAAATGTTCATACTACCTGATTAAATGAAAACAGCATTTTTCATTTATGATTCAATTTTCATAAAAGAAAACAATACATTTTTATGGACTTATATATGTGTTTTATGCACACAATAAAAGATGCAGATGGGAGGTTGAGGTGGGCAGATCATGAGGTCAGGAGATCGAGACCATCCTGGCTAACATGGTGAAACCTCATCTCTACTGAAAATACAAAAAATTAGCCGGGCATAGTGGTGGGCACCTGTAGTCCCAGCTACTCGGGAGACTGAGGCAGGAGAATGGCCAGAACCCAGGAGGCAGAGTTCGTAGCAGTGAGCCGAGATCGCGCCACTGCACTCCAGCCTGGGCAACAGAGTGAAATTCTATCTCAAAAAAATAAAAGATGCAGATGAATACACAACAAACTGTTAACAGCAGAAGGTGGGTATGGAATGGTGAGTAGGACTTACACATTGGTATTGTTTTAACTTCCTATCATTAGAAGACACCATTTTAAATTAAAAAAATAAAAATAGGTATGGTTGAGTACAGAATTTCAGTTTGCAGTGATGAAAAACTTCTGGAGATGCATGAAGGTGATGGTTGCATAAGAATGTCACTCAACTGTATTCTTAAACATAATTAAAATGGGAAATTTTATGTTATGCATAGTTTACCACAATAAAAAAAAATGGTGACTTTCACAAGGACATTTCCATTACATAAGAAGTGAGCAGTGTGAAGCTTAAAGATTAGTTTGGTAAAGGGGCCTGGGCAGATTGGAAGTCCTTTGAATGCAATACCAATTAATTCGATGTAATAGACCCTCTAGAGTTACAGATGATGTCTTAAACAGCATTTAGGATAAAACAAAGGGCACTTTTGGCTGAGAGCAGCATGGGAGGCCTCCGTTTGGTGAAATGGATATTGAAGGGAGGTTATTTGTGGTCTCTAAAGTCATGCGACCATTGCCCTAGTCCCCATCAGTCATAACTTTTTCTTTTGCCCTCATGAAGCCAAGCCTGCCAAGAAAAATATATTTATGTCTTTATATACAGCTGCCTAAATCCATTTATCAACTATTTAAGAGTCTGTATTACCTTTTTTGGCCATTTACTTGTATGGAATTACAACTTTCAAGCTTACACATACCATATTTGACATAAAAAGTAGTTACTGGTATCTATGAAATAAAAAGAAATAAGAGGCCAAGGGCCACTTAACACTTCCACTACCAAGGAGTATCTTTAAGTAAAGCAATCAATAAGCATTTTTCAAGTGCCTACCATATGAGCCAGGTAGGACACAAAGAAACATAGTAAAGTGCCTAACCTTAAAGGGCTTACTACCTATAAAGGAAATAACCAGTACACAAGGCATTGAATTGAATTGAATTGAATTGAATTGAATTGAATTGAACTGAACTGAACTGGATTGGATTGGATTGGGTTCTTTGCAATTTCATACAGGGAGCATTTAACACCCACTAAAATATCCCACTGTGCAAGGTAGTATGGGTTTGAAGGAGATAATAAAAATACTAATAAAATATGTTCCCTTTCCCACAAAACTCCCAATTTAGGGGACAGCAGGAAGGAACTAACTAAAATGCAAGCCAAAATGTAATCGTGATATAATAAATTATAAACAAATTTGCAAGGAGGACTAGCTTCATTCTCGTCATGTAATGAATGAGCATTTGTAAAGGGGTTGAACATAGGAGCAGACTGAGAGAAGCGAGGGCCATTCAGGTTGAGAGAACAGCATGAGCAAAGGCCTGGAGGAGGGAAAGTGCCCAACTGTTCAGAGAACAGAGAGAGGTTCTTGTCATTTAGAGCGTAGCGTACAGGATGGGGCACAAGACTCGGCATGAGATAAATTAGGGGAGGGAGAGCACGGCCAGAGCCTTGGGGCACTTGCAAGGAATCACAGAGGCACAGAGTCCAAGGGCTGCCGGAATGTTCAACAGCGGCGATTTTGTGCACAGGAAGCCATCCTTCTCATCCAGGTTACTGCACCAGCTTTCCATCGTTCCCTCCATTCTATTTCCACTCAGGCCCTCTCTAATCTGTTCCCACACTGCAATCACAGTGGTCCTTTGGAAACTGCAAATCAGATCAGGTCACTCTTCTGGTTTTCTTCTCTTTTAGAATAAGTTCAGAATGTTAATATGGCTTCTGGTGTTGTGCAGAGCAGGTCTTCCGCACACATCCCCCAACCCCCACCTGACCTTGTACCAGGACACCCCATTTCTCCAATAATGTTCCAGTATAGTTGACCTGCTCCTTCCTGATCCTAGGTTGCTATGGGGTATCTCCTGTGCTAATTGTAATGCTGGAAAATAGTAGGTGGTCAATACACAGCTGTGGAATGCAGTAGGAAAGGTAGGCGTGCATGAAGGAATGAATGGAGTGCCTCTACAAGATTCTTCTCAAGCACCATTGTGCCTTATCATGAAGTGCTTGCAGGAGCCAGAAACTCCCTATTCTGCTTGGAGAGCAAAAGACAAATGGGCACAGATTCTGAGGTAAAGACAAAGGAAGCTGAGGATGTACACATGTTTGCTGACATTTATGACAATGTGCATTTAGTACATTTGGGATTGAGGGGAGTAGAAAAGGCCTGACATGGGGCCCATGGAGAATAAAGCATGCAGAGGAGCTTTGAGGTTTGGTCAGAGAGGATGAGTGGGCAGAAGGTCAGGGCGGTGCTGGGGAAGAGAGAGCAGAGTGCTAGGTAGACTCAGGATGGGTCAGGATGAGCATCATGGAAGGTCGGGGGATTTTAGAGAAAGAACAAGGGTATGGCTGAATTGACCTGCCATGGAGTTCTGAGTGGACAAGAGAATACAGAAAGAGGGATTACACACTGAGGGTGGAGGAAAGGCTGGCTGGAATCCAAAGGAGTGTGAGAGACATGTGTCCATGAGATTGCAGTCACAGAGGCAATTCGGAAAGGTCCAGATCACAGAAGAGAAGACCTGCTCGAGGCAGAGTTGCCCGGTGGCTGGAATAGAGAAGGAGATCATGGGAATCAAGAGCAGGAAATTGTTGGTCCAAGAGCTGACGTCACTAGGGATAATAGCTAACCACTGGACCCTTTTGATGGCATGTATAATTATAATCCCACATGTATTTATTGGTTTACTTGCTATTGTCTATTTTTCAGCATCCCAAACTAAATTATAATCCCCTCAAGGGCAGGGATGAAGTATGTTTCTGTGTGATATCCAGTGTCTGTCATAGTCAGAGATATTCATTAAATATTTGGAGAGCAAATGAATGAATGATTGAATGTGTGACTACAGCACACCGCTTCTCATGAAAATGACTCTGTTTACAGCAATTGTGTAGTACTAGTGGGAAAACACTTGAGATTGGAGAGTAGTGAGGACATAGTTTAACCAAACCGTTAAGCTCCGGATTATATACAATTGTTTGTATGATACTTAAGTTGTTCTCTCCATTCTGAAAGTGTATGTACTTCAAGGGCAAGAGCCAAATCCTATATAATCCTTATATAATACTTCCTTTCTACCCACAGAGCAGTCAGCAGAACTCTAGAAAAATAACAAGCAGATGTATACAGCCTGGAGGGGAAGGTTTTATAGTGAAACAGACTTTTAGAGTAAGAGAAAACTGTCCCATCACTGATCTTCAGTAACTTGTTTCCTCATCTGTAAAGTAGGAATAAAAAACAGGATGCAGCACATAGGATTTATGTAAAGCGTAAGTGAGATAATGCATATACCCATCTGTCAGTGCCAGGTACATAGCACTCCATGTAAGATAGCTAAAGATAAAAATACGATTTTATCTATTTTTTGGACTGTGCAAGCTTCAGTTGGATTTAGGGTTTGTCATTGTTTGTAGCAATGACATTCTCATGCTCTTCTCAGCACCGTGGCCAAAATGTTTGCTTCAGCAGCAGTGATTCCAGACCCCAACTCTGCTCTTCAGAAGCAGGTAGATCTGCACTCTCCCGCAGCAGGGGCTGATGACCTCAGGGGCTGATCTGGGCAAGCACAGCTCTATGCTGCCCTCTGGTGGACATATTTTGGGCTGCCCCTTCCCTGCCATGGACTTGCTGCGGTGCTGACATTAAGGTGCAAAGATAAACTATAAGAAGAGCACCTATGAGGAGATTCTTTGGAGATCACAGGGTAATGAGGGAGGAACGCACTCCACCAATTGTTGTGTTTGGTTCAGTTTCCCAGTTGTACGATCCTACTTCTAACAAGGGAATGGCTATTTCTGCACCAATGAAAAACTCATGACCTCCAAGGGATTTTGGAGGTCAGTCAAGGTGGTTCTGAGGCTCTGAGAAGGGCAGCGTTGAGCCTAAGCTCACACAGTTAAACGATGACTTCGGCCTCGTAAGCTGTGTATTATAACCATTTGCAGATCACTTTCTTTCTGTAAGGAAAAAGTCACAGGGCTCACCATGAAATGCAAATTATTTTAGAAGGGCATCTGTTTTGCCTCAGCTGAAAGTAATTGAAATGGCCATAATAGACCCAGGAGCCATGTTTATGTGTTCTCTTTTCCTCATCTATTACAGTCAATAAATAAGCAGGCTCTTTGGTGCTCCATGTCATGTGTCTTAGTCACTGTGCTCCATCTCATCTGCTACTAACTGGCTCCAGTCCCTATCTCTTTGTTTGGATGACTACAGTTGTCTCCTAAGGGCTCTCTCTGCTTTTCTCCTCCCAGCTCCTTCACAATCCTCTCTCCTCCCAGCAGCCAGGATGGGCTGATACAAGTCCTGCTTAAAACTCAACACTTCACCTTGGCCTAGGCATCCATATGTGAATTCAATCTCATTGTGTACCCATGCCCCCTTGGCTCTCCATATTCTAGCCAACCTGAGCCCTCTTCCATCCCTCCAACATGGCTAGTCTTTGCCTTTGCACTTGCTGTTCTCTCTGCATGAAATAGTCTTCTCTGCACACTTCTCATGGCTGGCTCTTCCTCTTCTTTCATCTCAGTATAGATGTCTCCTCTTAGAGAGGACGGCAATAACCACTGTATCCAAAAGAACCCCTTCCCCCAACATTCTCCTTCCCCAATATGGCAGTTCTTGTTATGTGTTTCTATGCTTTTCCTCTGTAACAGTAATCACTACCCATCATTATCTTGTTTATTTGCTTAATGCATGTTCTCCATTAGAATATAACTTTCAGGAGGGCAGACTCTTTGCCTTCCCATTGCTGCAGTCTTCTCAGTGTCTGGTACATAACAGATACTCAAACAAGTGTTTAGTGGAGTGGAAGAGGCATACTTTATAGCTTGTGGCATTGGTTAACTTTTTATAACCTGGCCCCATCTGCAGCTGCTCCCCTGCCATACCCAGCCACATAGAATCATCTTGATCATATCATTCCCTTATGTTGGTTGACTGGGTGAATGAGCACATTTAAGGGATCTCATTTTCCCTATAGCATGCCCTGTGTGAATGTTGATATATGCATAGACAAAGCTTTATATGTTTACACAAAATCACATTCTTTCCTCCATGTAACTTATAATCATGAATTTGAATTCCTTTCTTTATTCATTGCTGTAAGTCATAGTAACGAGATTTGATTGTACTAAATGCCATCCCATCACATTAATACAGACTTGATATTATGTTTATTTAATGAAGGCTTCCCCTGAAACTAGGCACTCCGGAATTGTTTCCAAGAAAAATAATTGAATAGGGAGAGAGACTGCAGTTGCCATTAAAATTAAAACCAGAAATCATTTCGTGTATGTTATTCTTCCCTGGTTCCACCTCCAGCAATGACTGGAAACAGGTCCTTAAGGGCAAGTAATAAAAAGAATGTCATAAGAGTCAGAAATAATGAACCAATATCTTGCAGAAACACTACAGCATATGCCAACACAGAAAGAGGGTTGGGTAGGAAAGTGTGTGCATGCGAAAAAATAAACATCCCAGTAACAAAATACGCAGAACCACATTGATACATATATACACAATGTCAGGTTCCTTTTGACTCAACAACAATAATCTGGTCACACAGAGTGAAATTGCAACCCTATCCAGCCCTTGATGCGGAAGGTGCTGAATCACCTGCCCAGGGGAAACTGCAGACATTTAGCACTTTCAAAGATGAGAATGAGCTAATAAAATTACAGTCTGGCTCACTAAGCAAACATCACTGTATGCCAGCCTCTCTTTGGAGCAAACCTGCTTTCTCAAATGCACACCACGACTTGCTCTCCATGTACCATTTCTCTTATGTCAGTGAACGCCTTTCTCATGTCTATAAATGTCCTTCTTGATAGCATATGGAAAATGAAGAGAAGGTGAGTTGAGAGGGGAAGGAGTGGAGAATAATAACATTTAACTAGATTTGTCATCTACTATTTCTATTAATTACACTGGGGTTTCATCTCCTGGATCTTGTTGTCTCTTTAGAGTAAAAAGCATTTAGTGTACTTAGATGATAGCCAAATACTCTTTTTTTAAAAAAATACAGTTAGATGGAAGGAATAAGTATTAGTATTCAAGGGTGACTAGAGCTAACAATAATTTACTGTGTATTTCAAAATAGCTAGAAAAGATGTGGAATGTTCCCAACACAAAGAAATGATACATGTTTGATGTGATAGATATCCCAGTTGCCCTTATTATTACACATTACATACATGTATCAAAATACCACATGTATTCAATATACATATACCACTATTACATATAAATAACAAATGTTAGAAAAATACTTTTTTGTCCTCAAATACTTTGACCTTTTTTTCATTTACATGGCTGCTACTCAATATGTGAGAAATTTATGCTTTCTAGTTTAAGATTTGAATGCTCTAGGAAAACCAGTGTCAAAGATAAGTCTGCAGCAGGGAGCGGGGGCTAGCAATGAAATCAAGATTAGTAATCCCGAGACCTAACATGCTGAATAAATTTAATGAAGAATTTGAAAGAAGGATTTGTATCAAAATACACATCAGGCAAGCCAGGGACAGTTAACCAGATGACCCGACTTTCCTCTTCAGGAATGCTGGGTCACAGAAACTTGATTTGCTGTAGTCTGTCTTTGTTGCAGAAAGAATCTAAGAAGTCAACATGGGTGACTTCAGTTGATGGGTGAAGCCTCAGCAGGTTTCAGAGAACAGGCAGATGGGTTGATAATACTCAGAAAAGCATCCATTTTTCAGTGAGGTTTCCTTCTAAGCTACATCCTACACAGCAGCTTTGTGAATGCCTTCATCCCACAGCTCAGCAATTTTGAACCAGAACAAGTTTGCGTAAAGGGTAAGGATGATCTGTCTAAAATGGTTTGCGTAAGAATGATCTGTATAAGAAATGAAAACAGCAGGTGTGTTCAAGGAGTCAGACTTCTTAGACTCTAAGCACCCCTCTGTCTTACAGTACCTTGTAACTTTGGAGAAATTCTTTAATCTGGTTAAACCTCCATTTTCTTGGTTATAAAATGCAAATAACTAATTCCTGCTGGATCTCTCTATCTCAGTGGTTGTGAAGTTCAAGTGAAACTGAAAGCTGTGTGAAAACTAGAAAGGCCTACAATAGATAAGACAGCATGAGACGAGTGTGGGGCTAATAAATATTGATGGGTCACAGGCATGGGTTCTCAAGTTCCTGCCCAAAACCACATGAAGGAGTGGTTTAGAGGAGCCAGTCACCTCATGTCACTGGAGAATGGACAAGGGTCTTTGGCCTCAGTTATAATGCTTAGTAGGTACCCAAGCCCAAGGGAAAAAGGTTTCATGCAAGTGTCAACACAGCTACCATGAATTGCTCAGAGCAGGACCTAAGTCAGGTGATTTAGGCCTTCCAAGCCTTGTTTACTCTTGGAGAAAATGAGGAAATCAGGTTAAAGGGCAGTGGAGTGACACAGTCTTGGATTCGAATCTCATTTATACTCCTGACTAGTTGTTTGGCCTTGGACAGATAGCTTCACTTTAAAGTTATTTTTTATTTCTAAAATTAACATACAATGAAACTGATGTTTTTGGTGTGCAGTTCTATACATTTTAGCACATGTACAGATTCATGAAGGTACCACTACAATTAGGATATAGAGCAATTCTATCACCTCATAAAACCCTCACATGCTTTTCTTTCATAATCACACCCTATCACTACCCATAACCCACGCTGACCATTTTCTTCTTCTCTATTACTAGAATTTTATTTTTTCAAAAATGTCATATAAATAGAATCATAGAAATGTAACCTCTTGAAATTAGCTTTCATTCAGCATAATGCTTTTGAGATTCTCCAAGTTTTTGCCAGTGTTAATAGTTTGCTTCTTTTTAAATAGTATTCCTTTTAAATATTTCCATTGTATGGATATACCACAATTTGTTTAGCCATTTATCTGTTGAAGTGCATTTGGGTTGTTTCAAGTTTTGGACAATTATGAATAAAGCTACTATTAAAATATTTGTGTGCAGGCATTTGTTCTCATATATTTGTATATGTCCACCCAAACATGGGACAGTCCATTGTTTCTCTATAGGGCTAGAGAGTAAATATCTTAGCTTTTTGGGCCTTACAGTTTCTGTTGCAACTGGTGTGAAAGCAGCCATAGATAATATGTATAGAAATAAGCGTGGCAAGTATGGCTGCATTCCAATAAATGTAAACTTCATTTACAAAAATAGGCAGTGGGCTGGATTTAGCTTGTTGGTCATAGTTTACCAATCCCTGCTGTTATAAATACTTAAGAGCAGGATTGCTGGATTATACCAGTAGATTTTTAGCTTTGTAATAAAATGCTAAAACATTTTTCAGAGTGGACATACTATTTTGTGTTACCACCCAACAATGTGTATGAGTTTATGTTGACATTCTCACCAGCACTAGGTATTGTCAGTGTCTTTAATAGCAGCCATTCTAATAGGTGCAGTGGCAGGAGTTTGCATTTCGCTAATGGCTAATGATGTGGAACATCTTTTCATGTGCTTATTTGTCATCCCTATATTCTCTTTGCTGATGTGTCTGACCAAGTGCTTTGTCTACTTTCTAATTGGGTGGTTGGTTTTATTATTTTGAATTTTGAGATATCTTTACATATTTTAGATGCAAGTCCTTTTCTGATTATTTCATTTGCAAATATTTTCTCCCAGTCTGTGTCTTTTTTTTTAGTCTCTTAACAGTGCATTTTGCAAATAAACATTTCTATTTTTTTCATTTCTAATTTTGATGAAGTCCAGCTTGTCAATGCTTTCTTTTATGGATCATGCTTTTGATGTTATTTCTAAGATCTTTTTAGCCAAAATCATGAAGATTTTCTCCTATATTTTTCTAAAACTTTTGTAGCTTTACATTTTACATTTAGATCTATGCTCCATATTAAGTTGTTACTGCATAAAGTTGTGAGGTTTCAGTCAAGGTTTATTCTTTTATACGTGTATGTCTAATTGCTCTAGCACCATTTGTTGAAAAGACTATTCTTTTTGCACTTATTTGCCTTTGTATCTTTGTCAAAAATTAATTGACCATTTGCAGTGTGGTATTCTGGATTAGATGCTGTAACAGAAGAAAAAGGACATTAATTGAACAACCCATAAAATCCAAATGAAGATTAGAATTTAGCTAATACCATTGTAGCAATGTTAATTTCTTAGTTTTGGCAAAGGTACCATAGCAATGTAAGATGTTAACATTAGGGGAAACTGGATGAGGGGTATATGGAAACTGTATTATCTTTGCAACTTTTCTATAAATCTGAAACCATTGCAAAATAAGAAAAAAACTATTTTAAAAAATCAGTTGATTTATGTGGGTCTATTTCTGTACTGTCTGTTCTGTTCTATTGATCTCTGTGCCCGGCCCATTCACCAATACCATACTATCTTGATTACTATGGTAGCATCACTGTTTATAAACAATACACAAACTTTTTTTAATTTGTAAATCTCTCCTACAGACTAAAGCTCTGTGAGGACAGGCACAGGGATGGACAGAAGTTTTCTGGTTTACTATTGAATCCCTAGCATCATGTCTGGCACAAGGTAAACACTGAACAAACTTTTTGTTGTTGTTAAATGAATTAGAAAATGAATCTTAGTGACTGACTGACTGACTGACTGAATAAAGCATATCTGAAGCAGCAGTTCTGCTTCCCTGGCTCTGTCAAACCACTGGAGAGTGCAGAGCAACGTAGATGGCTGGGTGCATACTTAGGAGGGGTGAGAGACTGGCACCTGGGAGTTCTGTTTGGTTTCAGCTGCAGCTCCTCACTCACCCTCAAAGTCTCTTACTTAGGTGCCTTTTTTTTTCCTATTGTCTATTCTTTCTGTCCTATGGGATGTGTAGTCTCGCTGCCAGGGAGTTTCAGGTCAAATTATGCCACGCATTTAACACGCCCACCCAGGAGATGATATAGATAAAACTCTTAGCATGTTGCAGAGCCTGGAGCATGCTGCATGTTCAGCAAAGGTTAGCCTTAACTACTATTTTTAATCATTAACAAAATAAAGAGATTTGCATTTTTTACTTGAAACCCCAAATTACTTCATTCTTTCATTTATTCATAAAATATGAATCCATTTGATAGGATTTATAGACTATTACATGCCACACATTTTGCTATGAGCTGGAGACATGTCCGAGAATAGGGCAAATACAATCCTGCCCTCAAGAGTAAATCTTTTGAATGAGCACTGTAACTAATTTACTCCATGTGTCCAAATGTAATGCACTGTGAAGACCTTAGTCCATACAGGTATGTATTTGATGTAGAAGCAAAACTCTCTTTCTCCTTTAAAATGAAACAAACAAACCAACAAATAAACCTGTCTAGTTCTGACAAAGTAGATCTGTGCTAATTTTCTCAGCTTCAATAATTGCTTGGGACATCCAAGTGTACGAGAATACGAAAGAGGAAAGGCTAATTCTGGAAACCTGTTGGGGGGTTCAAGGAGAAATGGGTGTAGGTAGCCTTCAGAGCTCTTCCAACTCTAGGATGTGGTTGCTGAGTTTTTTTCCCCACTCCAATATAACATGCAGAGTGATTAACTAATACACACACATATACACACATCTACCAATCATATTCCTTAATGTAATTAATGACTGACTTTTATCATTGTTCTCAACTCTTTACTGAAAAGAAGGAAAAAAGTATGCAGTGAAATCTTTACGATTTAGAGAGAATTATTTTCAAGTCCCACTTCAGGTAGCTCAAGGAAGTTCCATTGTTCAAAAATCTTTTCTCATTTTATGTCAAAGAAACTTTCCCATATCTGTGTCATTGCTTGCATGTTTACATTCCCAGCCTCTGTAATTGTCATTGAGTAACCCAAAGAGGGTTTTTATTCCCCTCCTTCTGATTGAATTAAGCACAAATGAACACATCTGATTTCTGCCTTATGTTATCCTCATTGGCTAGGAAGAAATGGAGTTATGTACTAGAGGAAGCTAATTAGACATTATCCTCTTTAAAATCTGCCTTCGTTTTGAATACTTTGATCTCAGTTAAACTGCATCCTTAGCTAATTAACAGCAAGACAATTAAAAAGCTGTGTTGGCTGTTGAAAATAAAAATAGTTTTCCAGCAAAGCCAATTCATTACACGTGGGCATCCATGGTCTTTGAAATCAATTTCCTGTAAAAACTAATAAGACAAACTGCTTCTTCTGAATATCCGCCTCTAAGATGTATCTAATTCTGTTTACAGCGATAAAATCTTCCCAGTGGAATAGGCCTCTGATCCTTGTAACCTCACAGTAAACATGGCAAGCTGGTGGATCTACATCATTCCCATGAGCCAAATCAAACCATTAGGTCTGTCTCATGAGCTCCAGGATCAACGTATCCAGGAGGGTTCACCATTATCATGAATTTTATACTTCATGGAATTTGAGAAGAAATAGGAGGGTATTTTTTTATGTTTTTTTCAGACAAGCACAGCAATCTCAGCTGCACTCTATTAATATTTACAAGTCTACAGAGTCATTCCACCAGTTTTGTAGACATTTATCTTCTTCAAATCACCCCAGAGAAAAGCCCAGCTTCACATGCTAGCTAGTACTGTCCCGGAAATGATAAATTGAAACTCCCTCCAACTCTGTCATACTTTCAGCTGGATAATGTTTAGTTTGCAAAATGCATCGGTCATGGCTCTTTTTTCCCGCTTCATTTGTAGATACGGTAAGGGCAACTAGCCATTGGTTAGAGTTGACACGTAATACTGTTTTGGTGTCAGGAAATTTACATTAGTCAGGACACAGTCATGATGCTGAAAAATAAGTTAACTTCTGTAGTAGCCAATGAAGAGCTACCACATATGGGATGAAGACACCATTGTAAATAAGAAACTGTGCAGAACACAATGATTAGTTGGTAAGTAAGAAAACTGGCTGATTGGTTGGTTGGTTCGTTCATGAAGTATTTCATTCAACAATTACTTATTGAGCACAATATGCCAGCCACTGAAGCAGGTGGTGATTTGTGATAGGATAGCTTTGAAGCCTGGCCCAAATAAAAAAAAAAAAACTCTATATCTTGCAATAAAATTCCTCAATTATTCTATGGTCACTCAATTATTCAGCAGCCCACAAAGCAACACCTACTGTGTGCCCAGCATTACTTGTGGAGTTACAATTTAATTGATTAAGCCAGATGGTGTTTTTCCTAAGCACATCTGTAGCAGATAGCTAAGTTCTCATGAAAGTCTGTAGAAAGGGAATTTCCACTGTTCACACGGTTTAGTTATTCTCTGGCCCATTGTGTTAATGGACACCCTTACTGCCAGAAAGACAGAAGGCAGTTTCGAGTCAATTAAGCAAGCAATTGACAGTATTTGTTGAATGTTTACTCTGTGCCTAGTGTTGTGCTTGGTGCTTTCTTTCTTTCTAGAGAATAGGTGGAGATTGTAAGAATCTGGTTAATTGCTCATGAACGTGCAATGTAGAATTGTTAATATAGCAAATCCTGGCTAGGACCAGTGAAATAGAAAGCCTGCTCTCTAGGCACTCATTACAAAATAGTACAATAGATAGAGTAGGTACACATAGTGAAGCTGGGCCTTATAAGCAAATGCTTCATCCATGAGCCCTAATTATCTTAATTGGTAGTATTTCCTTTTACTTTGCTTTTAAATATTTTTCTCTAGTCTCCAATACTCAACTTACATTACAAATGGAAACTTACAATAGCTAGACAAAAAAAGATGACTATTTCACTTAAGAGAGGATAGTTAGGTAATACGAATGAGAAAATATTTGGTATCTACTTAGTGCAATGTACAAGCTTTTACCGGACTCATGGGAATTAAGTTTTTGAATAATGTATTTTTTAGGAACTGAATGTACTGATGGGCTGATACCATGATAGACAAACTTGCTATGCCCCATTAATTCCAACTGTATAATAGTGTAGTATTTGCTATAAACAACTGGCATTTTAAAATACAGTTTCCAAAGTAGATATTTCAAATGTGGTTAATTCATGGGACATTTCAACAAAGTATAGTGAGGGTGGGGAAAAGTGAATATGGGATAATTTTTTTTTTTTGAGACAGAGTCTTTCTCTGTCACCCAGGCTGGAGTGCAATGGCAAGATCTCAGCTCACTGCAACCTCCGTCTCCCAGGTTCAAGCAATTCTCCTGCCTCAGCCTCCCGAGTAGCTGGGAATACAGGTGCCCACCACTATGCCCAGCTAATTTTTTGTATTTTTAGTAGAGACAGGGTTTCACTGTGTTAGCCAGGCTGGTCTCAAACTCCTAAACCAGTGATCCACCCACCTTGGCCTCCCAAAGTGCTGGGATTACAGGTGTGAGCCACCGCGCCCGGCCTATGGGCTAAATTTTAAGTGAAACAGGAAAGAGGCAGAGGTTCTAGGAGTTAGAAGAAATTTTAGAGAGCATTCAGTTCAACCTTTGCCCTGACCCTTTCACAGTGCCTCCTACAGCACATTCTTATTCTGAAAACTAAGAAAGTTGGTCCTTTCATTAAGTCTCAGAAATTGTTTTCCCTGAGCTCTAGTGAAGAGTATCTTTATAATAGCAAAGTTTGTCAAGCCTCCTCGGTGTCAGCTCTGGATGATGTTGGAGGCTGGTCCTTAAGAATGATCCTAATTACATTGATGTCAATAGAAACACAAAAGAGTGATGATAATAAATAGTGCTTGGTTGTAAACACGATGTCAGATCCTGCAAATGATGGAAATCAGGCCTGGTTCCTGTCTGGGAGCATCTAATAAAATGTTATGAGTTCTGCCTCAGAGAGGTTGAGATTGATGGTATACTGTCAACCCTGGAGTTTTCCAAATGGTTTTTGATTCTGTGTTGCAAAAACTCAAGTAAATATGTTTGTTTTGGATTGTTTGTTGATTTGGAATGTTGAACATGATTGATATTTTTGCCATGCAGAAAACTGAGATGAAACCATTATGACCCAGATTGGTACTTACTAGACATTCAGTAGAAATGAATGAATGCATTTATCCTCAGATGTGAAGTCAAATGAAAACTTGAACTTTCAGGCTTAAGGAAAACACTCTTCCTGTTCAACCACTCTTTGGCTGAGGTGCCCTCCACATTTTTGGAAAAATCAGGCCCTGGATTGTTTGGGTACAGCAAAGGGCACAATCTTCCATTGCACACAGCTCCAAGATACTCGCTGATGTCCAGGACAGGGACCATTCAGTATGAAAAAGGCTTTAGAGTCAGACCCATTCAGGGTTAGTGCTTAATCACCAGGTGACCTCTTGGAGTCATTTTCCTTATTGACTTTGGTACCTGAATACATTCAGTTATGTGAAGCACATGTAGCAAGGCACAGAATGTATTTGGTAGAAGTGCAGACACTGCAGACATAGACTGGGTTTCTATTCTCAGCTCTGCCCCTTACAAACTTGCTATGCCCCATTAATTCCAACTCATCATCAGTTTGCTATGTTACCCTAAACTCATGATTTAGCTTCTCAGAGGCTTAGTTTCCTCCTGTGAAAGAGGGGTCACTCATAATAACTACCTAAAAAGGCTATCATGAGGATTTAATTATACTAAGTGGAAAATGCATGCATGTAAAGCATTAGATTTTTGTGCATGTGTTCCCAATGTGTCTCGCCCACAGACATACCCCTTCAGTGACTGGTTGACATTTTGAAAATTCCAAGACATTAGGCTAACCCAGTTTGAGCAACAATGTTTTTATAAATATCTCTTGCAAATAAACCAGAGGGCTGACAATGGGAAGACATAATGGACTCTGGGGCGAGGGGGATTAGGGAGATCGTCACCTTTAGTGTTCTTTCTTCTTTAAGGGATGATTATAGGAGGCTGCTGTCAAAGACTGTTGCTTTAGCATCTCCAACAGTCCTTACCATTATAAACATGTAACACCAGAGAACCACTTTAATACCTATAATTTTCTCAATCTCATTAAATAATTTCTTTAAGTATCATCCTCCAAGAATAACAAGGTAGGTTTTATGGACGGATTTTCTCTGAATATTTGGACAATACTCGAAAAAGAAACGGTGGAATTTAGTGATAAGAACTCCCTTGCAGCCACCTGCCTCCATTTCCAAAGTGACTACTCTACTTTGTGATGTTATCTGGAAAGATAACGAATTGGTTTCATAATAGTCAGAAAATAGGCATTCTAATACAACTTGGGTTCAAGCCTGTTCCTCTAAACATTAAAATGATTTGGCTTCCTATCTCAGCTCTACTACTTATGAGTATATAACCTTGGGCCAGTAGCCACCTACCTCCTTAAGCTTCAGTTTCCTTACCTGTAAAATGGGGATAGCAGTAGCCACCTCCTGGGATTGTTTACAGATTCCCTGAGTGAAGGCCCATAACATGTCTAAAGGGGTATGGTATCAAGGTAAGAGTTCAAAAAATGTCATTCATCATTATTATTGTAATCTTCAGCTACTATCCCAAAGCTGCCTTTCCCTTTCGACTGATGAAGTGAAAGGTTGTTCACTGTTTTCATAATTGGATTCTTACAACCTGATATTTTCCAGCTCATCTTTCTTAAGAATAGTCATTTATCAGATAGGTCCATCTGGAGGTCATAGTTTGTTCATGAGAAGAGAAGGAGCCATTGCTTCCTGGTTATGTTTGAACAGAAAAAAAGACACTTCTTGAAAGCTGCTCTGGGCAAATGTTTCTCAAAGGAGACTTGGTGCAGGGCAGAGCAGTAAGGAGCAAGGTCATGCATTCAGGCAGAAACTCTGCTGTCTGTGGAGCCGACTCCACCGCCCCTTGCAGGGCTGCACATGAAGCTCACTCTTATGAGCCCCATCTGGCATTAATCATCCCATTTCCTGTCTGTTGAGTGCTCATGTACACTGTAGCACTGTACGAATTGATGTTTGCTCAGGGCTTTTTGCACGAGTCTGCCTTTTAAAAAGAGGGCCTCTTCCTTCCCTGTATCCAAATGGAGGTTAAGAGCAATGCCTTTGGAGTCAATTAGACCCGGATTTAAATATGCACTCTGCCCCTTGCTATCTAGGTTACAGCACTTCTTTGAGCTTTGCTTTTCTCATCGGCTAAATGGAGAGTTAACATGTGTAAAGGGCTTAGGAGAGGGTTGGCACATAATAAACACTCAATAAATATTAACTCTATCCTGAGAGCCTACTTCATAAATAGCAGTGGTGGACAGGATATAAAGTGGTTACAATAATGATATTCTTTGGGTGTATCCTTTCCAGAAAAGCCACTGTCAGTCGTAATGACATCATTCTTTCTTGTAATGTATAAATCTAGGAGAAGAGAACCTCTCCTCCTCTATCCTTAGACATAACTGCAATATAGTATTGCAATATAGTAGCACCTAGTAGTATAATCCAACTCTAAAGCTCCAAAACCACTTCAGCTCTTTGTAACAAATTCATAATCTCTTAACTTTATGAAATAACTTAACTTCACTTTTAGACAAAACTGAGAACAACTTCAAAGCAGTTGCTCTCAGTAAAAGAATGAAGATATGGAGTCAAACACTGTTTTCCGTTGGCAAAAGGAACTCAAAGAGATATTTTAAGACTTACACTGTCAGAAAAACAAATGATTCTTTTTCTTAAGTGAAATTAGGTGCCTTGATCATAGATCCCACCACTACGTTTTACTGTGTCCCCATCTCTCTTTCCTCCTGACATATACACCCTTTCTATTTCTTAAAATGGTTTCTTTCTAGACTGGAAGAAGTATTAAAATATTGGTGACAGCTTTTCTTAGCTGCTGAGAAAGTTAATGCTTTGGAAGAAGGCTAGATAGATTCACCCCTAGGCTGATATATGGCTTTTCTGATATATTTAGAAATCATATGTGAGCATGAAGAACTTGCAATTTGAAATTCAATTAATGTTCAAATATGTCCTTATCCATCTCTTTACCTTGAGTTCCTTAATGACAGGCCCAGATTAGAAAGCCAGTTTCATGAGGAGGTGTGTCTCTGGGAATCATGGAAGCTCTATGCTCAAGGAGATTTCAGGGTCCTCTAGTAAAACCCTCTAATTGCTCTGGCAGTTTTTAAAATTTAGGGAATTACATATTTCTTTATGAGACTGAAGGAAACGGAACCATCTCCTAGAAAAATGCACATACAGGTAGGCTCACATGCAATTTTAAATATGGTTCCAGGAGGGCTCACTGTTGCATCTCCGGACTTTTAAGTCATAAAGTCTGCAGGTAAGAGCTCCTGGCTGGTGCTGGTGTCAGTATTGTCCTGAGGCCTGGCAATCAGGGCCCTGATTAGAAGGACCTACTCTGACCCTTTCTAGTTTTAAGGTCTCAATGGGGCAGAGGCTACAGAGCAAGAAGATGCCTGGTTGGAGCACACGTCATGTACCATTTCTAGGTCACTCTTTGGGGGACCCAGAACACACTTTCAGAGCCTGTTATAAGCCTTTTCCCTGGGTTTGCCATCTCAAAGATATACCATGTCACCAGGGGGTATGCCTCTGGGTAGCTGTTTTTCTTTGGGATGGGTTAAGAGCTTGGGTATTAGCATGTGTGTCAACACAGATAAGTGTAAGTCCCCTTACGGTATATGATGGAGGCAAATGAGGAAATAAAAGGAGGTAGTATGGCTTTAGACCTGGTCCCGCCATTTTCACTTGTCCTAGACCCAGCGAAGGGGCGCATGCTGTTGCTTCTGATCTCTTTACTCCTCTTAGCAATTTCCGCCAGCTAATTCTGATGTAGCCTTTCAGCCATAGTTTACATGTCCTTTCCCTGGAAATGCATTCCTTGACCCTCAGGCTTAGTTCTCTGGTGAATTATCAGTACCCTGTATCTTTCCCTTCACAGTACTTATTTAAAGATTATTTGAGTGATTATTTGAAATATCTGTCTTATGTACTTAAAAACTATTTATGGTTATTTGTATAAAGTCTAGCTTGTCACTACTGTTTCCTCAGAACCTAGCATGGTGCCTGGCACAGAATCTATCCTCAATAAATATTTGAAGAATGAGTGAATAATGAATGGATACTATCTTTGGGACCTATGTTATCCATATCCTAAGAAACTATCCTCAACCCCCAGCAGCTATGTTCCTTCCTTATCTTGTAGAGTCTACCAGCCAACATGTAGGTGTAATTGCCCTATGATGCCAGGGAACAAGAAGACCAGGCTCACTGGGGTGTAGCAAGCCAATACACGTGCAAAGACCTTCATGTAGATCATGGGCCTCTTGTACTCCTGTGATCACTGGCTAACACCTTGATGGACTAATCACCAAAATCTACTATCTGAATGAAAATCCAAGCAGTTCAAATTTGGCATGAAGTATGACTAACAAGTAGACATTTCTTACTTCAATATTTCCTATAAAATGGCAGCCTGGCCCCAGATAAAGTGAACATCCTAATTTCAACCCATCAAGAATTATGTCCAAATAACACAGCTCACCTTGTTCTGAAAATATTATTGCCTACAAAAACAAATATCGTCTATGTAAGAAAATATTGCCTGGATGCTCTGATTAAAAATTAATTGGCAGAAATTAAGATAGCTTTTCCAAAGATTTGGTATTAAGTTAAAGGCAGTCTGTTGTGGAGCCATGGCAATTAGGTAAATTATCAGGGTGAAGGCAAGAATATTAATAGTCATATAGTTACTATTTATTGAGTGTTTTCTCTGTTCCAGGCCTTCTATTGAGTGCCTTATGTTCATTATCTAATTTACGTTTTACAAAACCCAAGGAGGTGGGTATTATTAGCCTATTTTACAAATGAGGGAACAGAAACTCAGAAATGTTGGTAGTTTCTCCAAGGTCACCTTAACTGATAAGTGGCAAAAGCAAGTTTTAAGCCGATAGTTTAGAACTCCATTTTACATTTTACCACTAAGTATATTAAAATCTCCTTATATACCAGAAAGAGAGATAACCCCCAGGCCATGCTTAAAGAACAGGAGAAAAGCTAGACTTGGACATTCTCAGGGGCCACTTAATCCTGTTTTATTGCCCACATCTCACATCAAGGAAGATGTCATTTCAGCTCTGCCTTGTCAGTCCTCCCTCATGTGGACCTCAGAGGACGAAGGCTGTGCTCTGTTGTCCATTGCTATATGATAAGCTATCCACAAACACCGTGTCTTAAAGCAACCATTTTAATTTACTGATGGTTTTGTGGGTCAGGGATTTGGGAAGAGTTTGGCTGGTGGCTTGTTTCTGTTCCCCAGAGCATCAGTCAAGGCACCTGGGGCTGGAGCAGCCACTTCCACCTATGGTGTCTTTGCTCCTTTGACTGGCATCTCTGCCTCCCTTCATGTTTCACTGTACTGATGCCTTATCCTCCAGGGATTTCCATGTGGCACAGTGGTTTTAGGATAGATGGACTTCCTGCATGGTGGCCAACTCCTCCTAGGGTGATTGTTCCAGAAACAGGTGTTCCAAGAAGCCCAGGAGGAAGCTGTGAGGCTTTCTAGGACTCTTTTTGTCAGTGCAAAGATATCACTTCTGTTGAAATTTGCTGGTCAGATAAGTCACTAAGGCCAGCTCAGTTTCAAAGTAGGGGAAAGGGATGTACTTCACCTCTAGACAGTGGAATGGCAAGTGAAATGGGAAAGAAAATTGATGATGATTCTCTTGGAGACAAGCTACTATAGACTGTCTTCAGAAACTATTGCCATCTCACCAGCAAACACCCAAATGAATATTTCTTTAGAGGACAACTTAGACTATAAGCCTCTTGGTGGAAAGTAGAAAAGGTAAATAGCATGTAATAATCACTTGCTACACACCAGACCCTATGCTAAGTGCTTTACATGCCTGATTGCATTTAAGTCTTGTAACAACCTCTTAGGTAGTCCAATTATTCGCAATGTTACAGATGCTCAGAGAAGTTAAGGAATTTACTCAACAACCCAAGTAAATACAGTCTCTGAGATCTAAATTCCGATCTTGTGAACCTCAAACTTGTGTCTTTAGTCATTACACAAATGTGGTAAGGGCTTATAGGGAAGGTGGGTTCATGGATGAGGTAAAACAAATTAGCAGGCAAATTTCAGTAAGCAGGCAGGATAGATATAAAAAAGCAACAATGTGGTTGGAGGCAGAGAAGTGGGGACTGATCTGCTGGCCTGTCAAGGGATTTAAGGACTGGAATTGCATAGCTGGGCAAGAGAAGTTTCTGGTGGCCATGAAATTCAGGCAGAGCCCAACCTATTGAGATGGGAAGTCAGGCAGCCCACGCACTCCAGAGGAAGCCTTTATACCCAAGGCTTAAGACCTCAATTGACTGCTTTTCTTTTCTTTACCTAACAAAGGCTCAGAGTTTGCTCAGTCATCTCAGTTCCCAAACACAATTCAATTTCAGAGGGGAAGGAAAGTTCATGCGAATCAATGAGGAGGGCTGAAGAATGGCCCCGTTTTCACTCTAGAGAAGGATTACCTTGTGTGTGAAAAACTCCGTTCCTCCCTTTTCTCAGAATTGACATTTGGGAGCCAAAAGAGAGCTGTTAACTGGTGAAATGATTTCTAAATCAATTATTGAACTTTGACTCAACTGGAAGATGTAATAAAGCAGTATCTTAGGTAGACATTTGGGCAACTGAGCTTTTGCACAAGTTCAGGATAAAGTAGTCTTGATACATGACTTTGTAATATAAATTTCATACCTTCAGTAAACTACAGTGGTTAAGAACAACAGCATCTGAACCAGACTGACCCAGGAGAGTCCTGCTCCACCACTTACTAGCTGGGTAATTTTGGACATGTCACTTATCTCTTGGAGCCTCACTTGACTCATTTAAAAATTGGAACAACAATCCCTGGAGAAGGCAGTGAGAAGTCAATGTGATGGTGCATATAAAATGCCTACACAGGGTTTGGTGTGTAGAAAGTGCTCAATGCAACTAGCTATCAATGTTAGGTTCCCAGATACTGGTCTGACTTCAGAGTCTACAGCCTGCTCCATTTTTCAGGACTGGGAATGGAAGCACTGTGGTAAATGCTATAATTATGATCCTGAGACTCAGAGCCATCTGGAAATTCAGTCTCCTCACTGATCAGAAGTGGGATGCAGGAGAAGGTTAAGTCAAAACTTCCCCCTATTCTTTATTAAGATAATAACTGAAAGCATAATCGTACCTCCCTCTTGGGACTGTTTTGAAGGATAATTTCTATAAATCACACAATAGTGCTAGTCACAGGTATAACTATCACATAGAGAACTGCCTCTATCTATTAACTATTATTATTATGCACTAAAATCTTGGTTGAGTGGCTTCCGTGTGGCAGGTATTGTTCTAGGAGCATCTTCAGGGCAGATGGGCCCATGTCTAGAGGATTAGCTCCTGGAAGTCATGCAAGACTTGCTCCCTGTCATTCAGATACTGGCTAAAAGTATTGACAAAGTGCATCTATGGTCAAGGCAAACCCAGGGATTGTGATATTGCTGAAGCCCTAAGCCAACATCTAAGGTACCATGGGTCACCCCAAACCAGAGATGATATGCTTATTACTCAGGATGTCCAAAGCATGATATGGCCAGAGGGAGGGTCTGACTGAGGCCAAAGGAAAAAGCAGAGAAGATGAGGCCCGGTAAGTAGTGTCAGACATCATGCAAAACAGAGGAGAGAAGGCTGGGCGCAGTGGCTCACGCCTGTAATCCCAGCACTTTTGGAGGCCGAGGCGGGCGGATCACGAGGTCAGGAGATCGAGACCACTCTGGCTAACACGGTGAAACCCTGTCATTACTAAAAATACAAAAAATTAGGCGGGGGTGGTGGCGGGTGCCTGTAGTCCCAGCTACTCGGGAGGCTGAGGCAGGAGAATGGCGTGAACCCAGGAGGCAGAACTTGCAGTGAGCCGAGATTGCGTCACTGCACTCCAGTCTGGGTGACAGAGCGAGACTCCGTCACCCCTCCAAAAAAAAAAAAAAACAGAGGAGAGAAAAGTGAGGACATACACGGAGCAGAGCACAAGCTGGGGCAGGTCAGGGTGAAGACCATGGTCAATGTGGATACCCGAGCATGACCTTTATGTGATACTGACAGCCTGGTGCAAGAGTGGGGCTTCAACCTAAAGAGACTGGGTAGTATCAGACCCAAAATGACATCTATATGTTTCATGAAATTTTGGGATTCCCATTTTTTGGAATGAGGTCCAAGTTCAGATCTGGAAGACTGTGAAAACAGAAGTTTTGAGAAATAATTACCACATCATTCTTACTTTCCACTGCCTCCTGCAGAACAACTAGAGTCTAACTTTTTTGACCTTCAAAGCATATGCGTGGTTAGTCATGATCGATGCTAAGGAGCAAGCCATATGGCATTGGAGGGTTTAATTTTGATGCCAGTCACAGGTGTGTGTTTTCCCTGAAATGCCTCAAGCAATTTATTTGCTGACAGAGACTGTAAACAGGTTAACAATGTAAGCTATCCTGGATAAGGCTGAATAAGAGAAACAAGGCTGGTCTGCTTTCCTCCACCTAGCCTGTAAGTTCTGCACATTAAACATTAAGTAGAAAAGGTGAAAATGACTGACTTTGAGATGATCTTGACTAACAGGCTCTCTGTAAGCAAAGAAAGGAGTCTTAAATCAGAGGTATTGTTCATATAACAGGAGTGAAGGCTTCACCTTGAAGCAACTGGGGAAATCAATGCCAAATTATTAAATAAGCACGATATAATTACATGAGATGATAAACAAATGTTCAAACCAATCACAGCAGAGGGAAAAAATTTTTTTAAACCAGGGGTATGGCACTGAACAGGCAAACCTGCCATTTCATTGTCTAATCTTTTGGCTTTTCATCTGATTAAGATAAGTCTCTTCATATTTCAGAATCACTACAGGACATATTTTCCTCTGACTCTGCCCCTGCAACCAACAGCCTTTCCTGACTTCATTTACCATCCTTAGTCTTGATTCCATCATCCATCATCATAATAACCCCCTTGCAAATTCTCTTAGCTCCAGTGTCCATCATTACCTTCTCTAACCTCTCCTGGAAAAACATCAGCCCAGGCGAGCATCATCTGCCTTCGCCAGGCTTAGAGCCAAGCAAATGAATGTTGCCAGATAAACTCACAAACTGAGATTGTTTTCCCTTTAATTCACATTATACCTTCATTACGCACTTGGTGCCCTCCAGTAATCCTTACTGTTTCTTGAGTTGATTTCCCATTTGCTGAGAACATGATTTTGTGCCTTCTCCCATCTCACACCTCAAGCATTCTTTCTTCCAGTGCTGTTGAGTTCCCCTCACGCTGCACTGAGGGAAACCTTCCTCCTCTTTCTATAACTGAAGGACCAAACTGACCTACACTTGCAATCTGGAAGGCTCTCCTACTTCCCGGATCACAGTGGGGATTGAGGCTGTATTCTTCTCAAAGCAAACCCTTCTCCTTGGGCTCCAGAGTCCATCTCTCTCCCTTCCATGAGTCTCCCTCTTTCCTGTGTCCTGGTTTATTTCCCTCAGCAAACAAACACGTTCCAATATCTCCCATCATAAAATCAACAAATAACAAAACCCTTCCCTTGACCCTACACATTCTAGATAAGGCTTTAATTCTCTGTTCTCTGTTATATTAAACTTCTCAAAGAGTTGTTTACACATGCTGCCACTCCTTTTGAATCTTCCTTTCACTCATTTATTAACGTGGCCTCTTCCCTTTCACTCCTCTGAAACTGCGCTTGTCAAGGTCTCCGGTGACTTCCTTTTAGCTAAAGCAATGCCCTCATTTTAGTTGACATCTCGGGAACATTCATCCTAACATTTTCTCCTTTTGGACATACCCTCCTCTCTTCATTTTCATGATGCTATCATTTCCTGGTTTGCCTTCTACTTTGCAAGCTACTCTTTCTCAGAATCCTGCTGGCTCCTTCATTTTTGATAAAGCCTTGTGGTTCTCAAGGCTCAGTCCTGGTTTCCTCCTCTATCTCCTTCTCTCTCTTGGCTGTGAAGGAGGATGCTTTATCAATTCCCATAGATTTAAATACCATCTTTATGCTAATGACCCTCAAAGGTATATATCCAGTCCAAATCTGTTTTATTTTAAGCTCACTCTCATATTCACTTTGACTTTACCATTCTTCTCCACTTGTAAGTCTTCCAGGCATCTCAAACTTAATATAAGAAAAAGGAAGCTCTTGGTTTTCTATTCCAAATCTATTCCTACCCTCACTCATATCAGCAAATAGTACCACCATCCACATTGTTATTTAAGCAAGAATCCTGATGGTCATCTTTGATTCTTGCTTTGCTTCACTTCCCGTATCAAACTTTTCTATCAGCAAGTCTTGTCAATGTTGTCTCTAAGAATAATGCCCATCTGTCCACCATTGCCATCTCAGTTGGTCCTGCCTTAGCCTAAGCTGCTGTTATCTCACACTTGGATGACTTCATCTGTTCATGAGCCTCTCTCAGCCATTTTCTATGTTTAGCATCAAAAGGGATCTTCTTCAAAAAGCCAATCAGTGGCTTCCAACTATACCTAAAATAAACAATGAAGGCCCTGAATAATCTTTTCCTGGCTTTTTTCTTCCAACCTCATCTTACCAAACTCTCATCATCACCTACCATGCCATAGCCATGCTGATATAAGAATTGCAAACATACCAACCTCTTTCTAATCATACGGTTTTGTTCATGCTATTCCTTGAACTTTTGCATCACTTAATCATGTCCCCTCTTTTAGGTCTCAGTTTAAATGCTGCCTCTTCAAAAAAGCCTTTCAAGGCTACTCTCCCTAAAATATATATCAGTCTTTCTTTAGTTCAGCCCCATATTTGTTACCCTGATGAGAATAAGATGAACAAAAAAGAAAAAACACCCTGACAACAAAGACCATATATTTTCTCTTCATCATTGTATGATCAGCATCTAGCAAAGGCCAGGAACAAAATAACTGCTTAATAATATTTTTAAATGAATGAAGAAGCTTTTCAGGAACCTAACCCATACAGTGTTATTTATAGGAATTGAAACATCTGTATTTTCTCACACCCAGGACACTATGATCATTGAAGAAACAGGCCTGACCGTTCCCTAACTTTCATTTTAGTAAAACGTCAAGCTGCCAAACCATCATGCTTAGTATTGGCTGACAATGATAATGAACAATATGTTTATTCATTTCAGGCTAGCATTTGTAAAAAGCTTACTTTGTGTTAGAAGCTCAGCTAAGCATTTTAAAACAGATTTTCTCGTTTAAAACTTAAAATAATTCCATGAGGCAGGCATTATTAATTACTATCTTAGGCACATATGCAAAACCTCTGCATAAAATTTTAGGGGTCTTGTGTACTTCCTGAGAATTTTTAGACTCCCTGGTAGAAGCCAAACCCCACTCATAATAGTGTTCTACAAAGTGGAGTGCTCCTACTTAATATTTTGAGGTGCACAAAGAAAATACTAGAATATTTACCTATGTGTCTATAAATAAAAATACATTAAGCTTTGCTAATATTTGTTAAACAGATTAACATTGCTTCATGTCATATATGGGCCTCAAGGTATCATGGAAGAAGAGTGGAAGATGCTTCACACCATGGGGCAAGCAGGGGCTGGTGTGGATTTAGCAGCTGTATGGTCATTTTTTTTCCATCTTCAGGAAAGATGAATGGCTTTAATAGATTCCTTTAAGATATATTAATTGGAGACTATATTCGGTGCAAACACAAGCAAACAAGAATATGGCCACCTGTCACCTCCCTTACTCCTGGTACAAGCTCTTTATCAACATTATAAATGTAAAAGTATGAAAGTAGGATCACTGCTATGATCCAAATTTGCACCCCCACCCCACCAAATTCAGATGTTGAACCCCAACCCACAATGTGGCTCCATTCAGAGATGGGGTCTTTAGAAGGTAATTAATGATAGTTAAACGAGGTCATAAGGGTAGGTCCATAGTCCAATAGGAATGTAGCCTTATAAGAGAGGAAATGAGAGGTCTCTGTCTCCCTCTGTTTCTGCCATGTGAGGATGCAGGGAGAAGGCAGCTGTCTGCAGGCCAGGAAGACAGTCCTCCCCAGAACCTGACCATGCTGGCACCTTGATCTCAGACTTCCAGCCCCCATCACTGTGAGAAATAAATTTCTGTTGTTTAAGCCATGCTGCCAATAGTATTTCCTTATGGTAGCCTGAGAAGACTAATGCAATTACCTGGTCAGTTCTAATATAAATTTGTCCCTTCACCTTTCTAAATAATTAAGACAATTTGAAATATGAACTTATAAACATTATTAATTATTATCCTAGCCCTGATGAACTTATTTGAATTATGCATTACAAGATTAACTTGAGATAGTGTGAGGTTATGATAAGCAGGACCTCTAAAATTATACATCCAGAACATGAAGACAAACTATATAATTTTAAAGCAATGTTTATAGCCATATCATTCTCAGTTCAAGAACTGATGAAATCTTCCTGAGTTTAATGATGTTTGGAAGCCTTTTCTGAGGTTTCTTAGTTAACACTTTGGCAGAGACTGGTGATTGTCTATACCAGTATCCATTTTCCCTTTCTTTCTTTCAGTAACAGAACTCCAATATTTAGCAGGACATATTGCTGTCAAGATTTAAAAAAAAAAAAAAAAAAAAAGTACTTCCTAGCCTCCCTTGCAGCTATATATGTCCTTGAGACTAAATTCTACTTAATGAGTTACACAAATAAATAATCATAGACTTTCATAGAGCCCCCTAGAAGGGAGGACATACTTTTCTTCCTCTTTTATTCCTGCCCTGTTGGATGGTCTATTAGTTATCATTGCATAACAAATTATCCTGTACATTTAGTACTTTAAAACAACATTTATTATCTTGCAGTTTCTGTAGGTCAGGAATCTGGGCATGGCTTAGCTGAGTCCTCCAGCTCGGAGTCTCTGAGAAGGCTGTAATCAAGGTGTTGGCTACACTATAGTCACCTTGAGGCTCAGTAGGGAAGGATCCAATTACCAAATTAACTCACATTGTTGTTGGCAGGATTCAGTTCCATGTGGGCCATTAGACTGAGAGATTCTGGCCTTCACTGGCTGCTATCCAGAGGCCACCCTCAATTCTTTGCCACATGAGTCTCTCCACAGGGCAACTCTTGATATGGCAGCCTGCTTCATGAAAGCAAGCAGGCAAGAAGAATGAGAGGGAGTTCCAGTAAGGCACTCAGAAGTCATAAGCTTCTGTAACTGAATCATGGAAGTGGCATTCCATCACTTTTGCTGTATTATATTCATTAGAAGCAAGTCAGTAGGTCCAGCCCACATTCAAGGGGATGGAATAGCACCAGGGTGTGAATTTCAAGGGGCAGGGGTCATTGCCATGTCAGAGGCCACCTATCCTAGCTGGAATTTAGAAGTGTAAGCAGGACTTTGAGAAATCCTATTGGAATTTGAGAAAGTATGCTATAGATGGTACAGCAACAAAGACAGGAGACCATGAGCTACCTACCAATCTGGGTTGTCTACTTACAGACTTCTTTTACCTAAGAGAGAAATAAACCTCCCTTGAATTTAAGCCACTGTGACTTGGAGTTTTACTATTACATGCTGACAATTCTAATATTATGTGGTGTAATGACCAAAGACAAAAAAGCCATATATCATTGGGACGAAACTTGTTTTCCTGATGTGATAAATGTGGTTGAAATAATATGATCAAAGCAATATGATGACAAACTAGAAAACATTTCTTTGTACCAAAATACTTTTGGAATGTATGCATGTCAAATATATTGATAAAGATTGGAAGAAACAACTTTTAGGGCAGATGATACAGGATAGGAGTTTTGTTCTACAGCCAGATGGAAGTACAGATGTTTTCAGAAAGTCTTAATGTGTGCTATTGCTAGATTTATTATGTTGCTAATAATAAGTATTAACAATATAATAATAAACAACATAAAGAATTACATTTTTCTGATATGTCACTAAATTACAGATAGCCAAAGAAGATATATTTCTGAGAGTGAATAACTTCTACAATTAAAACCATGTCTTATGAGGAAATATTTAAGTATGTTCACTGATAGAGTGGCCCCTCTGATTAAGACTTTTTCCTTTTAAGTTTCTTGGGTAATGTTATACAGATAACACCAAATTTGGAATTCATCCATTGCATTGTTTACAGGTAAGGTAATACAGATGAGAAGTCAAAACCAGAAAAGCACAAATGGTTATATTGATGTGACTGATTTTAAAAATCAAATTTTTAAAAATTTAAAAATCAAGACTAAAAAATATAGTAGAATCTGTATGTCATTTTATAATGAGATAGCAAGAGATATTTTTTCAACCACTCAGAGGTTGACTAAAAGAGCTGGACTTAAAGATAAGATATACATTTTTCTTTTACAAAAATATAAAGGTACACAATTTGCTGATCTTTTCCCTAATGACAAGTCCTATTAGTTTAGGTTTGCCTGACAAATATTTTTGCATATAAACACATTGAATCTATTCCTTAATTGCAAAATTTATATTTTAATAATGTGTGAAGAAGAGACCGTTTCACAAAACAAATTCTTGTTTTGGATAGAGCCTTTGAAAATAGATATTTTAAAATGTTTCCCTTATTTGTTGATTCTATTGCTAAGTATGATCATGTGCCATGTATAAAAACTCATATTTCTACACTTCAAAATATTAGAAAGGATATATTAGTTTTCTATTGCTGTATAACAGATTAACAGAAATTTAACATCTTAAGATAGCACATAAATTTATTATCTCACAGTTTCCCTAGGTCAGGTGCAGGGACATGGTTTAGTATCTACTGCATAGGGTCTCATAAGGCTGCAATGAAGGTCTCAGCTGGGCTGTCTTCATCTGGAGGCTTTACTGGGAAAGAATATGCCTCTAATTCATTCAGGTTGTTGGCAGAATTCATTTCCTTGTGACTGTATGACTAAGGGCCCCAGCGTTTGTCTGGCTGTTGGTTGGAGATCCTAGAAGCTGCCCGCAGCTCCTGGTGGTCACCCACAGTTCCTTGCAATGTGGGCTTTTCAACAGGACCACTCACTTCCTCCAGGTCTTGAGAAGAGTCTCTCACTCCAGGATACTAAGACAGAGTCTTAGGTAACAAACTCAATCACGAGAGTGACATCCCATATTTTGTGGATTGGAAGTAAGTCACAAGTCATGCCCACAGTCAAGGGAAAGGATTTCACCCAGGCAAAGGTATCCTCTTCTGGAGGGGGACATTTTATGTTCTATGTGATACACAGAATTTTCCACTTTGCAAGTCTTCATAATAAAGATCTCAGTGGGCTTTGAATACATTTGTTGATAATATAAAAATGAAACTGAGAAACCACCGACATCAAGGAAGTGGAAATTTACTTACTGAACAATGGCAAACTATTTCACACAATTAGTGAGTGGGGTTGAAAAATGAATATTATGATTTCATGTGCAGACAATAATATACTCTTTAATTTAGATACATTTATCTTTGAGAGGTTTCTTTTTCAGCTTTGACAGCCATTAAAACCAAGGATCAAAATAAGCCGAACTTAGTGACAGACCTTTGAATTGCTAAATTATACATATTATGGGTGTTAAATCAAGGTTTTCAAATATAATGATGCTTATTTTATCATACTGTATTTACTAATAAAGTTCTATTAGTAAGAAAGTTTTTGAAATAATAAGTGAACATTTTAATGATGTATTTATCTGTATCTCATTTGATACGTATTTTTAAAAATTTAGAATGTATATAAAATATGAAATAATCCATGTGTACAATTTCTAAAGAAATAAATATGCATATATTGTGTTAGGTATACATATTCATTTTTTTTTCTAAAACGGTTGTGTCATAGAATGAGTTTGGGACCCACTGCTCTTACTCTGCACTGTCTGGTGCAGTAGCCCCAGAAGGCTGTAGAGCACTTGAAATGAGGCTAGCCCAAAATGAGATGTGAGAGAAATGTAAAATACACATTTTCAAGATTCGGTTAATAAGAATGTAAAGTACCTCACTAGAAGCTTTTCTTTCCAATGCTGATTGCATGTTTAAATGACAATTTAAAAATATGTATATTGGCTAAATAAATTATCAAAAGTAATTTCACCTGTTTCTTTTTACTTTTTAATGTGGCTACTAAAAAATTAAAATTATACATGTGGTTTGCATTATATTTGTTAGACAATACTGCCCTAGAGGATTTGACAGAGTATTAGAAAAAACAGAAAGGTTGGTCAGTTGTACTTTTGGACTAAGCAACAATGGAATTAATCCAATTGACTTGGTAAGACATGGTTTCACTTGAAATGATTTGCTATGCCTCATGCTCTTGTAGCTATTTTGTTTTACTTTACTCATCATCAGTGGTTAGTGTGATATTTTAATCTCATTGGTTGAAACAAATCCTAAGCAGATGAACTGATTTCCCCTTTGGATTGTACCCTTTGTTCTGTTTACCTTCACCAGATAAACTGATAGTGCTTTTTTGATAATACAACAGTTAAGACTTGGTTTTTAGGATTAATAGCTAAGTACCCTCAGAGAAATATCCCAATGGCATGCATGTGTTGGTAGAAATTTACTAACTTCAATGCAATATAATGAGTTCTCTTCATTAACTACTAATAAAGCTACACCAGATATAGAGCAAAAAGGTAAATTCTGCCAAGTACTTGAGGTATCTTCTTTTAAAACTTGCCTTATAATTATTTTAAGCCATGATTTGCATAGTCCAGTATTAGCGCTGATAATTTCCTTTGCAAATTGATTTACTACCCACTATTCTGTTAAGATGTATATAATCTTCACTTTTCTTCCCTGAATGTCAGGAAGGATGCTCACTCTAAAACACATTGGAGTAACCATCCTGCTGAGGCAGATCTTGCCTTTGCTTTTCTTTCCAAAGACGACTTGTACTTTGAGCTTCCCTCCAATCAGTCTCTACTTGCTAGCATTTTCCCTGCAAGTGGATTCCCTCTGAGCTGCTCTTGAACTCTAGAAGTCTGTGATAATGTTCTCCCTGGAGGAATTATAATAAAGTCTGGTTGTTGACAGTCTTTCTTATGTTGATCCAACGTCTACTTTTCTATAACTTCCAATTATTGGCTTCAGGTCTTCCCCCAGGGATAGACAGAACACACTGCTTCTGCCACTGATAATTTTAATACTCACTCTAAATCTTCTGCTCTCTGGGTTACCTAGTTCCACTAAGGATTCTTCTTTTTCCTTAAACAGATATTTATTGGGTACTATGTTGGTCTGCTAGGACTGCCATAACAAAACCCCACAGATGGGTGGTTTAGGCAGCAGAAATTTATTTTTGCACAGTTTTAGAGGCTGAAAGTCCAAGATCGAGGCACCAGAGGATCGCTTTCTCTTGAGGCCTCTCTCCTGGGCTTACACATAACTGTCTTCTTCCTGTGTCCTCACATGGCCTTTTCTCTGTGCCTGCACATTTCCAGTGTCTCTTTCTCTATTTATAAGGACGCTAGTCCTATTGGATTAGGGCCCCACCTTACGACTCAATTTAACTTAACTTTACCTCCTTAAAGGCCCTATCTCCAAATAAGGTTACGTGGGGGTTTGAGCTTTAACATACGAATTCAGAGGGATGCAAATCAGTCCATAATAGATTCATATGCAAAAACAGCAGTGGAAAAAAAAAAAAAAAGAACATCCTTGGCCCAGTGGACAAATGACAACCAAGGTAATACTAGTTAGTGGCAGACCCAGGGGCAGAACTCTAGGTGGAATGAGACTTATTTCCTCTCTCTTTATGGAATTTATATCCCTATCTATTTTGCCCAATATAACATTTACTCTTGTAGAAGATCTGTTGACATAAAAGAGAGCTCAGCTGTATGCTTGTCTCCAAAGCCATTGTACCTTGGTCTGTGTCTGTGTAATTCTTCTATCTTCATACTAGGTTGAAATCTGGGTGGAGCTAAAGGGAATGTCTTCCAAGTCTTTGCATGGCTGTACTCTGACAAATACTGTGCACTGCATACAAGGAAAATGGTGTTAGCTGACCAGGGCTGGCTTCATGTGTGATCTGTGCCCGTAGTTTAATGTCTCACCATGGCCATCTTGAAATTCTAACAATTTTTGAACAAAGGGTCCCACATTTTCATTTTACACTGGGGCCCACAAATTATGTGACTGACTTTAAAAAGGGAAACATTTGGGCCAGGCATGGTGGCTCATGCCTGCAATCTCAGCACTTCGGGAGACCGAGGGGGGTGAATCACCTGAGGTCAGGAGTTCGAGACCAGCCTGACCAATATGGTGAAACCTCGTCTCTACTAAAATTACAAAAATTAGCTGGACGTGGTGTTGGGTGCCTGCAGTCCCAGCTACTTGGGAGGCTGAGGCAGGAGAATCGCTTGAACCTGGGAGGCAGAGGTTGCAGTGAGCCGAGATCACACCATTGCACTCCTGCCTGGGTGACAGAGCAAGACTCTGTCTCAAAAATAAATAAATAAATAAATAAAAGGGAAACATTTATGAAGGGTCAATTGGACAAGAAGTCACAACACCTGAGTTTTGTCCCAGGGGCAGCCACTAACTAGCTAAATATAATGATCAATCTTCATTTATCTCCCCACCAGAAAGATCCTATCTTCTAGCTCAAAATTACACAACCATGCTTAAGCAAAAGGTTTCTGTAGAGAACATCTGCTGTGTTTGCCTGCCAAGCATTCACTCCTTCATCTTTCAGAGTGTTCCTTCTCGCTGTCTGTCCAGGAGTTACCAGGTTCAGGTTGCTGACCCCACTTAACCCACTACCTCTGCTCCAAGGTAGTGGTCCAGGCCCAGCCAATCGGTATATTTTACCCTCTGGAAAAGTCTGGAACTGTCCAGAAATGGGGTCAATGGGATTCGGTTACAGGATATTCATGGACTGTTGTGGCACTGCTGAGAGAAAGAGGTAGGCGTGGAGCTGCTGATCATCACCTGGCCTCCGTGGGGACACTTGCCTGGGACAGAGCCAGTCCAGAGGAACAGCAACTGAGAGAAGAAGAGAGTGAGACCAAGTCCTGAGGACATGGTGTGAACCTGTGAATGAGCAGGCAGCTGTGCCTACAGCCTGGAGATAACAGTTATGTCAGTAACTGAGAGAAGAACCAATGATATCTCAGAATCAACCTAGGTGAGTGTCCCTTCCTACAATGGGGATTGTTCACCACTGGATCCTGGGCACATAGCAGAGTGCCTGTCACATAACAAACATGAATTAATAAATGGAAATCACTATACGATATAAATCTAAGTGTTGCAAGATAATAAGTTCCTGAAATAGGCAAATGATTTTTTTTTTGTTTACATATATATATATTTCTGGGTCCCAGAGGTCACAAAGAACCAGGAAGCATGGTTCAGTGAAAACCACTCTGCAAAGAATCACTTTTAATGCCTGCCAAAGTTATCCTAATTGAGCCAATGAAAGCAAGATCTAAGACAAACTTCCAGGAAATAGCTTCTGAAATTCAGTGTCACCCAACTTGAGCATTTGGCTTAAATATGAGTATATGTTTTCTTTATTAAATTAAAATGCACCCTGTGTGATACAGGAAGAATGAGGTGGTAGTCTTTGCTGAAGGAAAAAGTAGAACTAAAGGAAACTTAAAACAATCTGCCTTTATCCTACCTGCTGTGTAATCAGGTATGTTGAAAGGTAATGAAGCAGTTTCATTATTATCTTTTACATATCTGTTTAAAATACCATTATTTCTTTGAAATTGCTCTGATTAAACATTTCTTTGATCTCAGCAAATAAGAAGGTTTGTAAGGTCCCCTTTGGGGCAGGAGCCCACAAATTCCTCTATCAACTGGCAGATGATTGTGTGAAAGGAGAAGAGAGAAGAGTCTATCTCAATATGAAGAAGACTCATAGAATGTCCATAGTTCTCTATTAGAGGAAATGGACATCTCTGAAAGGAGCTCTTTGTCCTTAGAGGAGTTCAAACTGAAGATATGTGCATTCTGCAGGGAACACTGGAGAAAAGAAAGATAATACATCACTGATAATTGGATAGATCTCCAATTCTGCAAATCTTGGGACAAGCCAAAGGAAATTCTGATATCTTAAGTTCACAGTTTGATCTACGCACATGCTATGGTTTGGCTGTGTGTCCTCACCCAAATCACATGTCACATTGTTAATTCCCATTGTTGGGGGAGGGACCTGATGGGAGGTGACTGGATCATGGGGGCAGATTTCCCCCTTGCCATTATCCTGATAATGAGTGCTCACGGGATCTGGTTAAGGGTGTCGCACTTCCCCCTTAGCTCTCTCTCCTGCTCCACCTTAGTAAGACATGTTTGCTTCCCCTTCATTTTCTGCCATGATTGTAAGTTAACCAAGGCCTCTCAGCCAGGCTTCCTGTACAGTCTGTGGGCCTGTGAGTCAATTAAACCTCGTTTCTTCCTAGATTACCCAGTCTCAGGCAGTTCTTGATAGCAGTGTGAAAACAGACTAACAGTACATCTTTGTGGTGGCAAGTGTGAGAGAGGAGAAGTCTGACACTTCAGCAGGGATAAGCCCCTTTCCAAGACTTCAATGATTGATTGATATATCCAACAGCATATCCACCTTGGCTTACCACCCCGGCACTGAGCAGAGCTCTTGGCAAAGTGAGCACGCTGTAAGTACTTGTTAAATGATTGAATAAATTGAATAAATAAATGAATTCATCTCTCAGCGGTTATGTGCTCATGTATTTTTTTTCTACATTTATTTTGCTCCATACTTTTCTTATGTAATAATTAATCTTGTAACACCTTGTGGCAAATCACATTACTCACCTCATACTGTATTATTTAACTTCTCATATATTTATGTCTTACTTTCTAAGATAGACCATGAGTTATCTGAAGCAGGTATTACATGCCTTTATAAGCCCTTCAGTACTCTTAGGTACAGTTAAAGGAAGTTAATAACAACATTCATGGAGACCACAAATAGTTGGTGCAGTTAGCCTCCTCCTTATGAGGGTCGCCTCTCAGGATATTATGCAGTTCCTTCTTTACAGCCCAGGATTTCTAAATTTCCTCAATTGAATTGTCATCTATCTTCTCAATGCACAGGGTCATTGTCAACATGGTGGACCTCAAAAATCAATGCAACCCAAGAGGGATTAGCAGATTATTGGAAGTAAAAGTGGTGTGGAGGAACTTAGGGACGGTCTAAATCAATTTCCTCATTTTGGCTACGAGTAACCAAGGGCAACTCTCAAAGTAAAAATATTTGCTTAAGGTTCTAGAGCAACTTGAGAGCCCAGAGATCCTGACCCCAGAAATTCTGTTCCTTGTGGAGATGACAAGCTCCTGGATGCAGGACTTTACCTCAATAATGACTTTACTTTTCATTAACTAGACTTAACTTTTTTAAACATTCGTTTTCAAATGGCCCCATCAGCCAACACAAAAGTAGAGGGATTGCTTTAAGTATAAAATGCTTAGGGGATCATGCTTCTCTTTCTCCACAAATCAAAGAAATGAAAGATTGGATGTCAGGACTTGCCCCACAGAAGCCCTTTCTGGAAGGACTGAAAAGATTTTATTGTACTCTCTGAATGTTAGTAATTGCATTTCAAAAAGAAAATAAAAGTGATGAATATTTCCCCTTGAGTTCAAAGACACCCGCTAATTTTGTCCTTTACTACTCAACTCCCGGAATTAGATTATAAATATAGTGCAGATAGGAGCACCATTTACCAGCTGGATTCCTGAGACTGGTGGAGAATTCAGCACTGGCAAAGCTCATCCTTCAATGACTGCCTTCTATTATAATTACTGGTGTAGTGTATCTGCTCCTTGAGGGCAGCAACTGTGCTTTATTCTTACTGACTTTCTAAACATGTAAATCACTAGGGATTCCTCTTTCACTGAAAGCCCTACAATGACTTCAAGATAATTCAAAATAAATTCGAGCTGCTTCTCAGGGCCCTTCACAAGGAGCTAAAATCTGGCCCTGATTGCTTCTTTGGCTTACCTCACCCTGTTCTCTCTTTACACACTTGCTCCAATCACTGTGGCCAACTTCCTTGCCCTCCGGCATGCCAAGCTTGCCAGTGCCCTTGTATGCTGTTCCCTCTGCCTGGAATGCTGTGCTCTAAGGACTTCTAATAATGATTTCTTCTCATAACTAAGGTCTCAGTTCAAATATCTCCTCCAAGAGGTCTTTAAGGCACACTCCATCATATCCACCCTATTTTATTTCTTCTACAGCACATCTCAATAACGGAAGTTATCTTGTATATTTATTTTTTATTTCCTTGTTGTCTGTCTTGTGCCTCTGGAATAGAAGCTTTTTAAGAATATAGATCTCTGCCAGGTGCCATAGCTCATGCCTGTAATCCCAGCATTTTGGGAGGCTGAGGTGGGTGGATCACTTGAGGTTGGGAGTTCAAGACGAGCCTGGCCAACATGGAGAAATCCTGTCTCTACTGAAAATACAAAATTAGCTGGTGTGGTGGCGCATGCCTGTAATCCCAGCTACTTGGGAGGCTGAGGCAGGAGAATAGCTTGAACCCGGGAGGCGTATGTTGCAGTGAACCGAGATCGCACCATTGCATTATAGCCTGGGCAACAAGAGTGAAACTCTGTCTCAAAAAAAAAAAAAAAAAAAAAAAAAAAAAAAAAAAAAAAAAGATTATATAAACATGATGGCCACCAATAGAGGGCTGATGGAAAGACAGATTATTTGGTTAGTTACTGTATCTGTATCCTTAAGTACCATTGCTGTTTTTAAAACGATAATAGAAAAATCTTATGCAGGGCTTCAAATCGTTTCTTCTTAAAATCTGTTTTTTCCTTTACGTTTGGATGTATCAGTAGTTTATGGTAGAAAAAATACTGGACTAGTTAGAAATGGAAAATTGGTTTATCTCATATGGCCAATTTGAATTGATAGCTGCCTAGAGGATCTAGGTAGGTGGTATCATGAGGTGATAGCTGCCTGGGGGACATAGGTAGAGGTATTCTGAGAATAAATGCAAATTTCCATGTGTGCTCTGGCACTGTTTGGGAAGTGGCTATGTGATGATGAATTCTAAGTCTTTCCAATTGCAGTGACTGCCTTTTGTCACATAAAAGCAAAGTGCTGTAGATAGATGCTCTGGAAAAGTGGTTTAATTGAATTATACAACTATCTAGGTTAATTAAATCAAATGGGATTTTCTGAAGAAATCAAGACAGCTGTATCATTTTTAGCATGTGACTTTGGACAGATCGTAACCTCTTTTGGTTTTAGTTCTCTTGATTCTAAAGTGGCTCAAATAATTTTAATCCACCTAAGATTATTAAGGAATCAAAAAAAATCTAATCAAAACCAATATTATTATGCTATACAAATGTATGGTACTTTGTGGGAATCTGTGAATCTCCATACCATATTCACTCCCTATGTGTCCTGAATTTTTGTGGCCTTACTCAACTTTTGGGTGCCACCGTGTGGCCCCTTGCCTCCCTCAGCAGTCAGGGACATCGTTTTAAAGTGGGCTGTAAGCTTTGATGTGCAGCTAAGGCAGAGGCTCTCAGATGCTGCTTGATACCACCCACGCAACGGATCCCGGGCATTGCTTTGCAAATATCTTGCCTCATCTAGGAATTTGTTTTGGAATATGTCTTGGACTACAAATTGTTATCTGGGAAGCTGGTAGATTAGCTTAATTAATGCTGGGAAAGTAAACAATAGCTTTTTAGGGATTAAACTTTTAGGCTGGAGACTCTGTTTTTTTAGGGGGACCATGTGCATTGTTCTGTTCCCAAGTCTGTGTGCTTTTCATCTTCTGGCCAGTGTTCAGACTTGTTGCCAGTTTCTCATAGAACGTTTGGCAGAAAAATGAGGAGGAAGGCACCAGGGAAACAGAAATGGAGCAAAGCGGTAAGAAATTCTTTAAGAAGTCTGGGAGCCACGAGGGAGAGGGAACCAGAAGAAAGTGTGCTGACTGACAAGTGATGGAAAATCACTGAACCATAATAGACCTCACTTGTATTGACATGCGCTAACTGAAGTGAACAGCTGGGGTAAAGTTACTGAGCATCTTATTTCGGAGTTTGGCAATGGACCGAACTCTGTTTGCAAAGGAGACAGCTATGACAGGATTTTACAGGTCTGATGCAGAACAAAAATGTAGTCAGCTCAGCCCAGCAACTGAAGTATAGCAAGAGGCCTTTACTTTTGTTAGACACTGCTTCTATAGAAGAGACACGCCACTGGCTCCCCTTTCATATATAGCATTTGAGACAGCGTGAGCCTGTTGTTTGATTCCCTTCAGTATAGTCAGGATTGTAATTTAGCAGCATGTTTGTGCAGGTGATACGCTACATCAGATGCTTTACCCACGTAATTGAAAAACAACAACAACAAAAAACACAGAAAAGAAGAATTTACATAGTAGTGTGACTTCTAAAAGCTAACAACATTAACTGAACATTTACTCGGTGTCAATCACTGTGCCAAATCCTTTTATATTCTTACCTTATTTAATCCTCACAGTAACCCTATGTGGTTGGTACTATAATTATCTCTGTTTTGCAGGTGGGGAACCTGAGGCTTGGAGATATGAAGTCATCTGCTCCGATGCAGAGGTAGCAAGTGACAGAGCCAGAATTGCAACTTAAATGCGTCTGACACTCAAGCCTGTGTTCTTCACCATGAGATCCTACTGTCACCATAGTCTACACACACCTAAGATGTGTGGGAATTCATGGATCCACTTCTACTCTGATTGTTTCAGTCTTTTGCCTTGCCGTTTATTATTGTATCATGTTGTTCTCTTTTGTCTCCCAATGTTTTGGTATCATGTTACTGCAACTCTGGAGGTTTTGCTGGCTGGTAGCTGGGTCACCTAGAGTCTTCAAGTGATTCTTCCTCCTTTGGAAACTGCTCTATAGGGCAAAGAAAGTTGGTAGAAATGGGAAAAGAGGAGTGACTGATTTCCTCTCCTTGATCTTAGGAGGACAACTGGGCTTAGGGGCCCCAGAGGAGACGGTGAGCTCAATGGAGTATTGTTTTATGCTCCATTCTGCAGGCAGGGACTACATGTCCAGCTCATTACAGAAGTCCCACCATTTTTTAAAAAATTTCTTCTAAAAACCAAAACAAAATAAAACAAAAAATGGGATATATGCCAGAACCTGCAGGTTTGTTACACAGGTGCACGTGTGCCATGGTGGTTTGCTGAACCTATTGACCCATCCTCTATGTTCCTTCACCTCGCCTCCCACCCCTCAGCAGACCCTGTTGTGTGTTGTTCCCCTCTCTGTGTCCGTGTGTTCTCATTGTTCAACTCCCACTTATGAGTGAGGACATGCAGTGTTTGGTTTTCTGTTCCTGTGTTAGTTTGCTTAGGGTAAGGGCTTCCAGCTTCATCTATGTCCCTGCAAAGGACATGATCTCATTCCTTTTTATGACTGCATAGTATTCCATGGTATATATGTACCACATTTTCTTTATCCAGTTAAACAATGATGGGCATTCGGGTTGGTTCCATGTCTTTGCTATTGTAAATACTGCTGCAATAAACACATGTGTGCATGTGTCTTTATAGTAGAATGATTTATATACCTTTGGGTATATACCCAGTAATGGGATTGCTGGGTCAAATGGTGTTTCTGGTCCTAGATCTTTGAGGAATTGCTATACTTCAACAATCCTCCACAATGGTTGAACTAATTTACATTCCCACCAACAGTGTAAAAGCGATCCTATTTCTCCACAGCCTCGCCAACATTTATTGTTTCCTGACTTTTTAATAATCACCATTCTGACTGGCATGAGATAGTATCTCATTGTGGTTTTGATTTGCATTTCTCTGATAATCAGTGATATTGAGTTTTTTCTTCGTACATTTGTTGTCTGCATAAATGTCAATTTCTACTGGGAGCACTGCTGTCTCTAATTCTGTGGTATCGGCTTATGAATGCAGATGGAAAAAATAATTATAACCTTTTCACCTTCACTTTACTGAAATTTAACATTCTGTTTAATTATAGATGTGGATAACAAACCACAGTAGTATAGGCAGGACCTATGGTTTTGTCACCAACAGAATTCAGATATTTTCATACTATATTTCTGATGTTGCAGATACCTTGGAATATCACTATACCAAATACTACTTCCAAATTATGGTTGCTGTTAGACTTGCTGCTAGATTTTGTTACTTAATGAGTACATATGAATTACTATATCACAATTAAACATATTTTGATAATTATATTTAAATGTAATTGATTTCCTTTGAATCATTTTTATTATCTTTAATTTCAAACATTTTTTTCTGGGAAGAGGATCTATAAGCTTCACCAGACAACTAAAGGAATCCATGGCACACACATATGCAGACTAAGAACACCCATTCTTCGCTCATTTAGAAATATCTTATATGCATTACTCACTTACTCTGCACACCAGCACTTTGAGGTGGGTACTATTTACTGTTATTATCCCCCATTTTAAGGATTAGAAACTGAGGTACCAGCGATGGGGGCCTTTTCCAAGGTGAACCCAACTATTGATTGAGGGCTCATTGTATGAATTCTTTATAGAGCTCAGCATCAGCATCATCCTCTTTCTTTCTGATTGTAAGGAGGAAGCCCAGGAATCAATAAAATCTCCCAAATTCCTAGCAAGCAGGATTCCAGGTGGGAACCTGCCGAAGAGAAGGGCTGTGTGCGATATGGAAGGTGAAGGAGTAGGGAAGCTGCCTGTCTCCTGCCGCAGTGGCGAGTGTGCTCGCAGGCAGTCAGCAGGCTGGAGGTTTGTGTTGGCTTTTGGGCATTCTACCTTCCCTGAGATATAGCAACCCGTAGTGTGAGATGAAAATGCTCATGTGACGCGGGATTTGGGGTTTGGGTCTCCCTTCTTATTGTACATTTCCAGAAACCAAAAATAGAAATCAAACCATTTTCCTTTCTCCAGTGGTTTATATCTGTCCCTTCTTATCCTTATTACTAATCTGTGTAAATATATAGATGATTTTTGAATTCACCAAAACAAACTAAAATACTCCCAAACACATTTAAAATCCTATATTCTTAATTTATTCCCCCCCCCCCCCCCGACCCCAACACATACACTAAGGTTCTTAAGTATTAATTTGGTTTAATTCCTCTCTTTTCTTTCCTTCCCTTACTAATTATTCTACTCTTTGGTGTGTATCTTCGTTATATAACTGGAATCCTAAAATTATACAGACAGGAAGGACATGGAAAAGAGGGGATACTATGATGGATGAGGGTGCAAATGAATACACACTCATATATTCAATCCAAGTAAGAAGTGAATGATTCTGGGCATGGCATTAACTTAGCAAGCTTTAAGAGCCCACATCCAATAGACCAAGATTTGAAATCCAAATGTACTATCATTAGTTGTGCAAGTTACTTAATCTTGCTGTGCCTTGAATAACTCATTGTCAAATAATAGTACCTAGCAAGGTTGTTGTGAGGATTAGATATTATCTGAAGCTCCTAGCACAGAGACTGGTATATAATGATTTAATAAATAACCCCAAATTTGAAAATAAGTACAACATAGTGACTAAGTACTTCGGCTCCCCATTCAGGAAAAAAATGTGTGTTTGAATCCTAACCTCACCAATTTCTAGCTACATAATCTTGGACAAAATACTTAAATTCAGTCCCCTCATCTATAAAATCATTATATAAAACAAAATAGTTATAATATTCATGTTAGTGGGAATAGAACCTTTGTTTAGGAAAACACCTTATGAAGGGTAACATAGCTCCAGCTAAGGGCTGGATCTGGCTTAGAAAGAGAGTAGAACAAAAGGAAGCCTGGACTCATCTGAGTAGGAAGAAAACAAAGGAGAACGTTTTAAGTTTTCTTTGTATTTCTCCTCAGATGGAGGCAGATTGGAGTCCAAGTTGGTGAATATGAAGGGGAATATTTTAAGAGCAATTGGTTATAATTTTGAAATGTAAATGCACTGTGCCTTCCTACCTTTTGTAGTCTCAGCTATACACACAAAGGTCTTGATGAACTCCATGTGTATATGTATGTAAATTCAGACATAGAGTCTGACTAGTTCATGTCTGGGTTGTCCAGCCAGGGATAGCACCATGGGGAAATGAGGTGATACCTAAACAGGTAACAACACAGTAGGACCTCGGAGCCAAAGCAGACCATGAAAACTTGAACCTCTAGCATTGAAGGAAACAGAATGTAGGACACTGACCTGGGATATGATACAATGGGAATAGGGTCAACCTTTCTAGATCTTCAAAAGCTCAGTAACATCCCCCAAAATGTCTGGATTTCATGTGGACACTAAACTGGGCCTAATCTGTTCAAAAACTCTATGGGACATTATCATTATTCTTTTCTTTTTCAGAAAGGAAACAAATATTTAACAATGTGCTAAAGGTCACACAACTATAAGTAAAAAAAAGGCTTGGCTTGAATGCAGCTTGCTCTGGTTACAGAGCCTATGTTTTTAACTCCAAATTCTGCTGCTTCCTTTCTGGTCATGGCCTCTACAATCTTAGTCTTACATTTTCCTTTTTATAGGATATTATTCCTTACAAAAAGCCGAAGTCATACGAGATCAGAGTTAACTTACTAACACTAGAAAATGTGGAGCCAGCTTATCTAGATGATGTTTTTGGCATCTTTGGATTTAAATTAAAAAGATTACTTCCAAGGCATCTCAACAAGACACACAAAAAGGTTGATATCAGAGCTGTCTCCCACCATAAAGGGGTGAAGAGTTTTGCTCTCTCTTAGGGCCAGCATCATGGGCGTGTGACTTGGACAGTCACACAGGGCCCCATGCTCAGAAGAATCCACACTTGGTTTAGTGCTCTACTGTTACTATCTTGAAATTCTTAATAATCATTGAGCTTGTGTTTTGTAAATAAAGACTGATGAGACAATGGACTGTTCTTGTGAGCAGAGGAGATGAGTGCAGTATGCATGTCTGCCATTCATTTTGCACTATCCTCCACAAATTATTTAGCTAGTCCCACCCTCTCCAAATGAAAGGTAGGCTCTAATTAATAATTAGCAATCCTTCTACCCACCTACCCAGTGGATTAAGATGGTCAGGAACCAGAGAGATCTCTTTTACCAGTATTTGACTTTCTGCGGTTAATTGAATATAATGCAAGATCTTATAGTCCATGCTCAGAGGTTCTTTAAAACAGTGAAATGTATAGGAGGCCATTGTTTTAAACTGAGCTCCTGCACTGGGCCCCAACAGACCCAATCAAAATGAGGTTACCTATGCTGAGTGTTGAAATTGCCTTTGTAAACATTATGACAGTGAGAGAAATATTGCATGGCTGACTCCATCTTGCTCCTAGCCTCACAAGCTGGCTGTCCTTCATTTGTGAGCATAGGCCAGGCTAACCATGGGAATAATTTAGTTTATAGTTTAACTTTGAAGGAGGGATGATAATAGCCCTTCCTAAAACTAAACTAAACTAAAACTAAAGTTCACAAGAATAGAATTATGAGAGCGACTGAATTCTGCTAAAATATAGGCATAGTGAAAGGATAACCAGTCATTGTTCTGGAGGTCACAAAATTTATAACTTCCCTAATTACTCCTGAAGATAACATCACTATTGTGGAACCTAAGGTTGGTCTTTTGAAATGTTTCTCAGACTTTTGCATTTCTGGCAACTGACTGACTCCACCTGAACCTGCGATTTGTGACTCAATCAACACTGTGGCCTCCACCCAAAGGCTGATTCAGAGCACAAGGGCTGTTTTCCACACCCCTGTGATTTCATCCTCAACCAGTCAGCATTCCCCATTCCCTAGCCCTCTACCCACCAAACTATCCTTGAAAAAAACCCTAACCTCTGAGCTTTCCAGGAAACTAATTTGAATGATAACTCCAGTTCTCCCACATAACTAGCCTTGTGTTCACTGTTACGGCAGTACCATGGTCTTGGTGAACTAGTTTTGTTGATACAACAGGCAAGAAGAAGCCATTGATTAATTACAGTGCCACAAAATCAAACTGAAATTTTAAGGAAACAGGCAAAACTCCCAAAAGACCAGTTTTTTCTTTTTTCTTTTTTTCTGAAAACAGGAGATTCACAGCAACCATTTGGAGAGGACTCAATCAACCAGACTCAGCATGATAAAAAAAAAAAAGTTCTCTCCCCTTTAACCCTTCCAAGGGAAGTAGCCTGAGTAACCTAATGTTAACCAACCTGTTTAAAAAAAAATTCTGTTTCCTTCTTTGCAACTTACAAAAAACAACTGTTCTGTCATGCCCAGCAAAGCAAAAATCTTAGATGAGATGCTCCCCAGTTCATGAATTGCTAATACAAGATGATTAGATTTTTAAGCCAAATTTTTTGTAATTTTGTCTTTTGACAGTGACGATGCACTAATTTTTAATATTTGATGCAATTCAACCTAATGAATTTGATGATGGCTTTGGAGAAGGAAAAAAAAAAAAGATTTGCATGACCTTCGGGCCAGTGGGTACTTCTACAAAGTTGCTGGTCTTTGGTTTTTCAAAGATAGGAACTGCCAAGAGCACAGGAATCCCTGGCTGCTGGTGATTTCTAACCAATTCGAGCCTTGCCCATGTGTGATTCCTTTGTACTGCTTGGCCAAGGAGAATAACACATTTTTACTTGACGAAATAAATTATTTGATTGGCCTTGCCAATCAAAAGTTCAACAGTTGAACTTCATCGTCAAGGGGCAGTTTTAATGAGGTAGATTGGGCTGGATGTTTCAGGGCATGGTTTTCAGTTTCTTGCATCTGTGATTAAACATGATAATCACTTAAAATGGAATAAAGCTGAGCTCAAAAACTAACCACATGTAGATGTTTGGGCCACAGGGAATCAATCTGGCCATTAAAATGCTAATAAATGCAGATCTCCTCATCCTTAATTAATTGGGTAACTAAACAGAGAGGCCGGGGTGAAATACAAGTATGATTATTTAACATGAAAAATCAAGAAGCTTGGATGAATAACAATTACATAATTAACAAACAATAAAGAACATTTGAGTTTCAATTAATCCTTATTGGCAGTTCAGTAATATCCACCAGAATCTGTTTCATTTCATTGCAAACTGGGCCTTTTCGAGTTTAAACAATTTTGACACTTGGTCTCTAATATAAATCTACTTATTAAAAATGTTCAAGATCAACATGATACATTTAACTAAGAGCAAGGCCAATCAAATAATTTATTTTGTCAAGTAAAAATGTATTATTCTCCTTGTCCAGATATAAAGGATGCTATTATTTGAATTTAGTATGTTACTTTGTAAAACAGTCATTCCACTCATGAGTTATAATGAAAAATACAAATGCAGCAGCAGGTTAGAGAGGCCACACACCTGATAGAGGTAGGCGATCAATTGCAAGACTGTATTACTCAGAGCTCTCTAGATAAGTAGAACCAATAAAATCAATAGAAGGCATGAATAATATATATGTGTATATGTATCTACTTATCTAGCTATTAAGGATTTAGTTTGAAGAGTTGGCTGGCATGACTGTAGAAGCTGTCAAGCCTGAAATCTGCGGGGCAGCTCAGCTGGCTAAAGAGCTGGGATAGAGTAGATGCTGCAACTCCAGGCTGATGGCAGGCTAAAGGCAGAATTCCTTCTACCTCTGGGGACCTCAACTCTTAAGGCCTTCAACTGATTGGACGTGGCCTATCCACATTATGGAGGGTAATCTGCTTTACTCAAAGTCTACTGATTTAAATGTTAATCACATCTTTTAAAAAAGACACACACCTTCAATGCAACATCTAGACTGGTGTTTGAACAAAAATGGGGTACCACGGCCTAGACAAGTTGACAAAAATTGGAACCATCACAGAGACCTAAGTGTGTAGAAACTGAATTTAGAGTCCCAATCCCTTCATTCCTGGTTTTGATGTAATTGATCTGGGATGTAGACTGGGCATCAGAATTTTTAAACCACCATCTCCAACTACCTTCCCCAACTACCCTCTGCAGTCTTCCTCCCTACTCCACCTAAGCCTCCAACCTACCTAAGCCAGGTGTAGAATTTAACTCCAAAATGGTGCTTTTCTCTTAGCTCCAACTAGATTTTTAAATTCTATCATGCCTGAGTACCCAAATCTAAATTCCACTGCCCATCTCTTGGAATTAAACTTTCCAGATGTCAGTTAGTTTGATTCCATACTATGATGATTGAAAAGAAAATCTTATGATGAATGTGCTAGTGCTCCAGGAATTTGGGGGAAACATAGAAGCAATTCTGGAAGGAAATGCTTTGAAAAATGTTTTCTAGAGTGGGTTCCATGGAACACAAGCCCTCAAAGAACTATACTTTGAAGGGGGTTTCATGGCCACATCTGTTTGGGAATGTGGCATGTTACAGCCTTCTCTCTTTGGAGATTCATAATTTGTTTTTGCATAATAAAGCTTTCAATAAATCTTGCTGTAAGGAAACCTGTTAAATTGTGATTAATCTAGCATTTCTCAAATCCACTGTGCACAACTTTTTACCCATGCAATACATATTAGCATCCCAAGGAGCATAATTTAGAAAATGCATTTGAACAATTAAAGACTGAAAACGAAAGTCTATACAATCAAGACAAAATAACCACATGATTTGCCCTGCACTTAGTGAACCGAACAACAGAGTCACGGTTGGATGCCTCCTTAATGCAGGCTGGGCACATACCCAGCTTGCTGGGTCACTGAGCTAAATTCCTAGGGCTCAGGCCACTGCTGCTGCTTTCACCCCACACTTGAAATTACACAAAACTTGCAGATGACCCCACAAACCAGTGGTCAAATTGTTGTCTGCTTTGCTAAGCAGAAATGGTTTCTTTACTCAAATTGCCACTGGAAAAAAATGCTGAGGTGTTACATTTTCATGGAGGAGGAGGTCACACTTTAACCCATATTCAAAACACTTAACTGGGACTGATTTAAATGTGTTGAAACTGCAAGGCTTCTTAGTGGTCAACTAGATCAATCTTTTGCAACATGTGCATTAGAAACTAGGGTAAAAAAGCCAGTTTGGAGATAACTGTTTATTATTTCCATGATTCAAGATAAGTTGTGAGCTAGAAATTCAAGAAATTAGGGGCAGAATGGCATATCGCCATCAGCTAGCACTTTGGGCAGTTTTTGTGTAAATTACAAAAAGATATACTCTAGGCACACAAACTACAAAAAGGTACGTCTTCCTCTGGATTCTCTGCAGCCTTGTACCAGGGCCAGGCATAGGGTTGTATTTCTACCCTCAGTGACCATGCTGGCTAGAAGCCTTTTTACAGAGCAGAGTACACCCTGCTATGATGTGTGAGGATTAGAGGTGGGTCCCAGCAGGAAAAGAAGATATGCCAGACAGAGAGGAAGAATGAGAAAATGAGTATACACTTGGCACTCAAACTTGTTTCAGTCCTCATAGGCCCTTGTAGAGTGTGGTATACACATGATTGGTAGCAGATATGAGAGGCTTATGACATGTTTGTTTGAGCTAAAGATAATTCTAGACCAAAGTTTTTCTTAAAAATGAGGAAATAGCTCTATCATTTTATTTTGTAGCAGAATGACTTGGACCAAAAGCCATTGTTCCACAAGCAAATAATTTTGTAGTACATTCATTTATTTATCCATTATTAAACAATCTGAACAACATCAATGAATATGACACTGTTCTAGTCTCAGGGGATACTTTGGAAAAGAAGTTAAACATTGTTATTGCCTTCTCTAAGCTTATATTCCAGTAAAGATGAGAAAATTAAATAGTGACAATAAATGTAGTGAGAATACTGGCAACACATGGAGGTGAGTAGAGAGAGATAGCCCTCAGGAATAAACCCTCATCTGACTTCCTACAGGGACCAGTGGAGGTATCCTGGAGGAAGGGGCCCTAAGGAACAATAAGAGGCTAAAAGAGAAAAGCTAGAGGGAGCTTGTGGAATCCCAGGAGAGAGATAACTTCAAAATAGTGTAATTACTGAATAGAGGGGGAGAATGACATAAGTTTCGGGTGGGTATATGGACAGGTACAGATTTTAAAAGGCTTTTAGCTGTGTCATGGGTTGTAGTATGAGGAATTATCAAGGAGCAAGTCTGGAAAGAGGGAAACTGCTGTTGCGGTCTAGGAGAAAGGTAGTGGTGATGATGGAAGTGGAGGAAAGCAGTTGGATTAGAAAACTACTTAGCAGTTAGAGGAAACTGGGTTTGAATGGACATCTATTAAGGATGAAGCATTTGGACAGAGAGTTGAGAAAGGTGTCAAGGATGACTCCCAGGTTTCTGGATAAGTCAACTTGTGAAACAATGGTGCCACTGAATGAGATATAGAAGCAATTCAGGAAGAGAAGCTGCTTGATTGGAAAGATAATGGAGTTCAGTTTGGACATATTTTATATGAGACATTCCAATGGAGATGTCTGGAAGGTAGGAAAATCTAAGTCTGAAGTCATTGGAATAGACAATAAGATCAGTCAGAGAGAAAGTACACAGAGAATGAAGAGAAGGGACTTGGATGGCCTTGAAAGAAAGAGAGAAGTCTGCATAGGAACTAAGAATTATCAGAGGGATAAGAAACAAAGCAGGGTTTTGATGGTACAGAGTCCAAAGAAGGGAAGACTTTCAAGAGAGAATTACGATTAGAGTTTAATGACATAAAATATTAACAAGGGCTGATAATGCTCATCATATTTGTAAATTAGGAGGTCACTGGTGACTTGAGCAGAGAGTGCTTCCAGTGAGCACTAAGGATAGGAATCAGAGGTAACTGAATGAGCGGAAGTGAACTGGGGATGTGAGAAGATAACTCGAAAATAGTATAGTAATGTAAAGGGGAAGGCTAGGAAGAAAGCCTGGAGGTGTAGCACTGTGGGACCACTTGACAGTTCGACTGAGAAAAGAGTTGGAGAAAACTTGGATATGTTGGCATCAAATAAAGAAAAAGAGGAGGCGAAATATAAAAGGGAATGGAAAAACCAGTGAAGGGGGAAAATCATTGAAGAAGTTTGAATGGAATGGATCGAGGAGTTAGCCTGGAGTAGAAGGATGGCAGCTCTTCTCCTGGGGCAAAGTGGAAGAAGAGTCTGGGTGTGGGTATAAATTGAGAGGCAGGAGTTGGGAAGGCTAAGGTAGTTCATCCTTGACAACTTCTAGTTTTTCTATGAAATAGGCAACAGGATAATCAGCTAAAAGGGATGGCCTTATTCGTAGCTACTCACTACTTATTCTATACTCTTTATTATTCCTCATTATACTCATTTGTTGTATTGATTATTGTTTGAATGCATGTGTCTAAAAAAAATTCTTTCTCACTCTGAACATTAGAAATTTCAGCTGAAGTATGTGGGCTGGTTAGTAATTAGAGGAATGTTTCTTATAGAAAAGATGTGTCTTAGATGGATGAACTGACATAACCAGAGAGAACATTTTCCTTCATTTTGCACTGAATCAAGTTTTAGAGAAAAGACTTTCAAGCATTTCACTAAAAGAAAAAAAAATTCTACTACTAAGCACCACCACCACCCCACACACACTTTTTTGTCTCATCTTTTAAAAGATCCAGCAGTTGCCAAGTTTACAAGGTTGTCTTTCATTCCTGATCTCAAAAGGTTTTTTTGTTTTCTTTTTTTACCCCAAACATGCATACAGCAAAACATTTTTTTCAGGTTGTCCTAGGAGACTGACAATATGCCAACTGTTTTCAACTATGCAAAAGACCCTTTTAAAACATGCCTTAAGATAGTAGTTTCTTTCTGCTTATCTTTACATCTTCTTTCGCCAATTAGGTTTATGGACAAAGTCCAATATGTAGGCCTGAGTGAGAGGTCCCATCTCATTCAGAGCTAGGCTACTCCTGAAGTTGAGCAGGGAGGTTTCAATGATAGGCTAAAGGGATGCTGTTGGCTTAACTCATTAGCATGCTCTTTTGGGGTGTACCTTAGTAAGATTATATTTCAAGGCTATCGCAATAATGCAAAACCAGCCTAGAGTTTCAGAAAGCAACCTTGAAATGACAAGTTGGTCAGGAGAACTCTACATATAACTAGTAAAAATGTAAACTGTAGAATGATTACTGTAATTTGTGTGAGAAGTTTTTATATATCAGGTTCTATTCTCTCTTTTCATCCTGCTCTTCCTATTTTCCTGTCAGTGAAAAGACTTTTGAAGAAGAGCTTTGGTGATGGAATGGTAAAATGAGAGTCAGATGTGAAGAATTGTCGATGTTTATTTATTTATTTATTTATTTTTACTTTGGCTGCTTTTGTTCGGCTACAAAATCTTATGAGGCAGGAAAATAGAGTCTGGAGGCAGGGAACTTGAGGCCAATTCATGCTGATTCAAGGAAAACCACTAAGGTTTGGGGGTGGAAATTAAGGCCAATTTGTGCTGACTTCCTAAAAGAGAAAACACGAAGGTCTAGGGGCAGGGAATCTAAGGCCAGTTCGTGCTGACCTCCTAAAGCTGGAGTGAAAGGAAAACACTTGGGTTTGAGAACAGAAATCCTAAGGCCAATTAATACCAACTTCCTAAAGCTAAACCAAAACGAAAAACCCCATCTCCCCACCATACCCCAATAGCAAGGGATCAAAGGCGACTCTCCCTACAACCCTCCCACTACCCCAAGTCTTAGATGGAAAGGGAGAGTGCCTTGGATTGGCTGCAGGCCAAGCACGGCCATCTCTTCATCTGCATAGGGCGCCAATTCATCTCAGGCTTTAATTAGCCATGGACCAAATCCTTCATCCAGATAAGGGATAACAAATAGAAACATCAAGAAGAGTACTTAAAATTCAGAAAATTTTGTTAACTGGGCCCTTGAGCCACTGGTTTGCGTCCACTCCCACTCTGTGGAGTGCTTTCTCGCTTTAATAAATCCCTGCTTTTACCGCCTCATTCCTGTGTTTTGTTCCTTTATTACTTTGTGCATTTTGTTCAATTGTTTGTTCAAAATGCCAAGAACCTGGACAACTTACATTCAAGGCCCTCTTTCCAGTAACACCTGTGTAAAACATTTGTACTTATGAGACAACCTTCTTGGAAGTATAGTTTATAATTGCTGTCTCCACCTTTTCACCTTTCACTCATTGTTTTATCTGAGTTCTTTAAAGTTATAAAAGTAACCAGGATCAAATAATAAATTTTTAAAGTTAATATTTTCTACTACCTTCCTTTGCATTTCTTTCCTTCTCCCTTGAAAGGAAATAGTAATAATATTTTGGAATATTCCCTTGTACTCCTTTCTCTACCCTCACCTCCAATCACTCTTCAGCCAACTTACTGGCCACTAAATTGAGTATCATCTCTTTCAGTCTTTATAGTCTTTGAGCTCTAAGGAATATTGGACACTGTTAACTAACCTTTCTTTTTGAAGACTCTCTCTTTTCTTGCTTTCTATGACCTTCTACTTTTCTAATTTCTCCCCTGCCTTACTCGTCATTCGTCCTAGTATTTGTTACTAGGGGTGATTCCTCCACCTGCCTATCAACCTCAGGGCTCTGTCCTACACGGGGTGTTTATGTCTCATGACACTCCCTACCCAGAATTACGGGAACTTTTGGACACATAAGAATTTATCCAATCTCTCTATGTTTGTGGGTAAGAAAACCAAAGCAGAGAGAGTGAGGAAGTAATGTGTCAAAGATCATCTCAGAGCCTGAACCTGAAATCATAATTTCCTGACCTAAAATCCTAAAATCAACTATTACCAATTTCCTGTTCAGTTTCTTTTACTTATGCTACTTTTCTTATTCTTTTCCTTTTGACTTGGTAATAGCTGAATTAAAAAGCCCAATATTGAAAGATGCCTATTATGAACCCAGTAATAGTCATACAAACCGTGGAAATTTATCTGAGGAAGTCAACAGAAAGAACTAAAGAAAACAGTTTGATTTGTTTTATTTTTCCTGAGAGCAAAAAGGGAAAAGGGGTAACAGGCTCCCCTAAAGACTGGGATAATTATAATTAGCACAGAAAGAGAGCTGAAGCCACTTTTGATGAAGCTCCTCCCAAAATCATTCAGGAAGCAGCAGGCACTGAAAACAGCCGTAATTCAAACTCAACAACAGTTTCTAATGTAAATAGACATTGAGTCAGCACCAAAGTTCGAGGGCCTAGTGCTTATGTGCCCAGAGTTGTGCTACACCTTTTTGTACAGTGATTGTATTTTCCAAACCAAAAACTAAGTGTATCATGTGACTGCTAAGAAGATTATTTGAAATTTGGATCATTTTATAACTGCTGTGCTATGGATTGTTGTAGGAATACAAGTCATGATCTTTTACACCCAGCTATTGCAATACAGATAGTTTAACAACTTACCATATGTAGCAGGGTAGTACAATGGAACTCCGTGTATTAGCTTCAGCTGAGCCCTCAAAACCTTAAAACAACTATAAATTAACAAAAAGTTTAATTAAAGCCCTTCTATGAGACAGACTAAGAAGTCCTAAAACCAGATCCACCTGCAATACCAATCACTCCCTCCATCTCCGAAAGCAGTTGAAGCTGGAGAGACTGGAGCAGGGAGAGAAAATTTCTTTGAATTGGTTTAGCTGCAAAGAATAGCCTTATCTAAGGTCACATTCCTTCCCGGGGTGGTCCATGTTCAGTGACTGATCCATGAGGTTGTATGAAAAATGAGTCACCTTGGGACCACTTTAAGAGGTATCAGAGCTTCAGAACTGCCTGCAGGCTTGGCTGAGGCTGTCACTGTGTTCCACGGCCTCTGTATGTCTCCCATTGCCCACCTGCTTCCATTGTGCCCCTTCCACAGGTGCTGATCCCACAGGTGCTCCTTAAGAAAGATACTACACAATAAACTCAGTCCGCTTCCTGGGAAATGCAGCCTATGACAGGAGCAGGTGGGTGCTTTCCTGTCATCTTAAGCCAAGCAAGCTGTGGCGCTAAGAGAACCACTGAAAAGCTTGATACATGCCTCCTGAATTTAGGAAACATAATGGACTCGGGTTTCTCATGCCAGAGAAAGCTAAGAACCAGAGATAGCAAAACTCAGTGATATAACAAAAGGAGAGGAGAGGAATCTTGCTGTGCTGGAAGTGAGTTGCCTTCCACTGAGGACAGGGCAAGTGTATTAGGAAGACAGAGATCAGAATGGCACATAGATTGATGTGATCCTGCCAGTAACAGACCAGAGATGGAGAACATGTTTCAACTCAATGCCAAATCCAATGACTTGGCGGTGAATGACTGAGTATTAGGATTAAAGAAGGAGTTGTGGTCTGAATCTGGAATTAGTGAGAAAGATGCTAAAACTAATTAGCAATATCTCTCACAGTTGCAAGTTAAAGGGGCCATTGTAGCGTGATGAAATAGTATCTGCTTTTCACTTTGACTGCAAGCTTCCTGAAGGCAGGTGTTGATTCTTATTCATCTTTGTTCCCCTCGCATTCAGCACTATGGCTGGCACACAATAAACACCTAATATTTTTTGAATAAGTGAGCAATGGCCAGAATTATTAAGAGAACCTTCACTGAGTGACTCATAATTAAACATGATAGGAAAACTCTTGGGCCAAGTGGCAGAGAGAGGCCTGTCCATTATTTCCTGTGAAAACCCAGAATCCACATTCTCAGAGGACAATTTTATAGTGTAGACACTAACTCATACCACTTGGGATCTTTGCTAGCTAAAGAAGGAGATCTCACCTGACGAATGAATTAATGATAAGGCCGACTGTATTTGCACAGCTGCAGAATCTTCTCAGACAAGATGTTTGAGCACCCCTCTCTTTATGCAGAAAATTTGGTGACCAGGTGATATCATTAAACCATTTAGGCAGAGCCTAGAGAACTGTGGGAAGGGCTGCATCCATTGAATAACATGATTTGTAGAAATCCCTCGAAAGGCTTCCCTTTCCTTTCCGGGGCGTGTGGTGTGTGTGTGTGTGTGTGTGTATGCAAGAGATAGAACGAGACAGGGTGAGAGAGAGTGCTTTTCCGGACTGTAAATAAAGCCCTTCAGAATCCACCATGAATCAGGTAAAATGACAACCTGGATGGCCAGGTGTCTAGATAACTTGCCAGCAGCCTGACTATGTGATGGACCCCATGAACAACTCCTGAGGTATCAAAACAGTATTGTAGAGTTTCTCCTAGAATTCATCCTTTCTGGCCATGCACAGTGGCTCATGCCTGTAATCCCAGCACTTTGGGAGGCCGAGGCAGGTGGATCACCTGAGGTCAGGAGTTCAAGACCAGCCTGACCAACATGGAGAAACCCCCACCTCTACTAAAAATACAAAATTAGCCGGGTGTGGTGGGGCACGCCTGTAATCCCAGCTACTCGGAAGGCTGAGGTAGGAGAATCACTTGAATCCGGGAGGCGGAGGTTGTGGTGAGCCAAGATCGCGCCATTGCACTCCAGCCCAGGCAACAAGAATGAAACTCCGCCTCAAAAAAAAAAAATAAAAAAAAATAAAAAAATTCCTTCCTTCAGCTTAGCTTCTCTTTGCTCTGCAACCACCCACTGAGTGGAGAACTATACTGTTGCAATCAGGAAAAATCAGTTTTAACAAGATGCCTAGAGTGCTTATTCAATACCGTGCTCATAGAGGTAACTGAATTCACATGTGTAAGTGCCAGGGTCTCATGTGGCCGTAGGATAGACATTAGAAATCTTCTCTACAAGCTGAAAGGAGTTGCAAAATTTACACAGGGCATCATACATGCAAGCGAGATTACTAGGGACGATTTTACTTCTAAGCCCATGGCATTGAGTCTTTGGGTTTGTAGGTCCTTCCCTTTGCGAATTCACATGGGAAGGCTGCTTAGTCCCGTAAACTGTTAAATCTGAATTCTTGAAGTTTAGAATAGTGATAGAGGGGGTCTTGAATGGGCAGAAAATGAAGCTTTGGGACTTAATGGCATCTTAAATTCATACTGTTAAATGAATACTGTCAAGCAGGGCAGAGGCAGGAATAGAACGCCTAATGGCTCCGGCCTGAGGGCCAAAGCACTTTTAAGTAACAATTATAATAGAAAGCCAAGTGATAATTAAAGGTTACGGTGTGCTCCACTCTTCAAAGTTTTACATGGTAGCTAGCATCCTTTTGAACAGATGTGCTGAATGAAGAATCAAAATATAAAAGAAAAATATTGGGCACACAGAGAAAAACTGAAAACACTCGCAAATATTCTTTTACAAAAGGACTAAAAGTCTATGTGTCCTAGAATCTTTGAATCTGGTTTGGGGGACATTCTTTGCCTTTATGTAAATATGTAAACACATCTTTGATTAGAGGTAGAGAAGGGGAGAGATTGAGAGAGAGAGATATCAAACTCCAAGTCAGTGTTTCCAGTGCTCAACCTTTCAATAATCCACCATGATTACCCTGCAGTAGAAATGTCTCAGCAGGTCCAAACTGATGCAGCCTTAAGGACCCAAAGTGACGTATTGAGGACCTCAAATCACACATGGCCTCTGCTATTTTAGGTAGAGTGGAAACTTGTTTGTGGAATATATTTTCGCAAATTTATTTTTTCTTGACTATGAAACTATCTATAAAAATCAAGGACAAGAGGTGTACAAATAAATTGAAAGGCTGGAAATAAAGAAAATGGAGAATAAAATGGCTTTAAAATTCAAGAGGATTCAATTTATGATGAGAGTAATGAAAGATCCATAGTTGAGTTGATTGACTTTATACATGTGACTTTTTTCCCCCTTCCATCTCCTTACCTTCTGCTCTCTGCCTTCCTCCTTTGGAGCACGCTGTAATAGAGAGAAGTTTTACTAGGGCTCATCATCCATTTATAGAACCACTGCTCCCCATCTTTCACTTAGCTTGTGCATCACTGACTTTACCCAATGGCTTCCAGGCCCTGCAAAGCCAGGCATGACCAATGAGACACTCCATTTTCCTGGTTACGGTTGTTGAAAATACAATGGCAAGTTTTGCAGGAACCACTGTCAATGAGGGACTCTCTGGGTGGGGAGGGGTGGCTACTAAACTGGGAAGAGCCTGCCTGTGAAAAAATTGCTAACAGGAAGAAGAGAATCGTGAATATGAGCGTCTAGTTTGAGGCCCTAGATTGGCCTTAAGCTAGAAACATCTTGGATTTCCAGTTAAGTGAGATAATTTTTTTTAAGGCCATTTGAGTAGGTTTCTGGGTTTCTGTTACTTGCCAAAAAACAAGTCTTACTTAATACAGAAATGTAGAGAAGAGCTAGAAGTTCTTAGCTTGGAACCCAGACATCCTTAGCTAATTAAATTTCAGAGAACAAGGATTACCTGGAACCCTGCAGTTATAGTTGGCAAAAAGGAAGAACATAGTATCTCTGATCTTATTAAAGCACCTCTCAAACAACCGTCAAACTTTTTACAATTTTGCCTTTCATGTTCACCAGAACCTGGGTTCTTTTAAGACATCATGGTGGCTTAGTGGATCAATAAATGGTACCTTTACCCAGCTTGCTCCTTGGCCTCTTGAGATCCTCATTCTGTCATCCCATGGAGAATCCACTGCCCCCATCCTCCTTACCTAGCTTCCCCTTGTTGTCTGCTTTTCTCCAGGGTAACACCCAGTACACTGTTCCTATCTCATGTACCCTTTAGTTACACTGCCTTCTCAGAAACCAGATACTGCCTACATTCACCTGTATATTCACAGAACCCAGTACCAGGCCTGCTATAGTAAAGTTTGCATTGAATTGAATTTGTGGCTCAGCTCAGACTTTCTGACCACTGCTAACCACCCCGTCTCTGCCTCCTTGGAATTCTAAGGGACTTTCCTGCTTCTGATGCTTGCTGTTTCCTGCTTGACTTTGTCATTAAAAAACCCATGTCTATAAATGTACTTGTATAGTTATTGAATACTTACCAATTAATCACTTATGTGCTTTAACTTGTCCAATCTTCACAACAACCTTTCCATCTTACAGATGAAGAGACTAGAACTGAGAGGTTAAGTGGCTTGCCCTGGGTCACCCAGCTAGTAAGTAGAGTGGTCAGAGTCGAAGCAAGCGGTGTGTTCCTCATCACTAACCTGTTTTCAGCTGGAGCACTACTAGTTCCTCGTGGGCTCAACGTGCATCCTTTATATTGTTGAATTACCCTCCCAACAGCCCTATTAGGTAGGTATGATTATTAGTTCTATTTTCCAGATAAGAAAAATGAGGGTCAGTGAGGTTAAATCATTTGTCCAAGTTTACCTTGCTGATAAGTGACAGGACAGAGAATAAATCCCGAACTGTTTGACCCCAGAGCCCACATTGGTCAACCATTCTGCCAATCAGTTTTCTGTTAATTGATTGATGATTATATCAGAAGCAACTACCAGGGTCATCTGACCTTTAATTACCATCTGTGGTTCTTATTGTTTAAGAGGTATAACAACAGCCACTTCACAGGATTACCATAAGAGCTTCAAGCTATGTTGTAAAGTTCCAAGAGTGTTTGGCATACTAGAGCAAGTGCTCGACAAATGATAATTATCATTACTATTTTGTTGTTTTTTGAGTGCTCCTTGTGCCAGGTAAGTGCTTTACCTGTATTACCTGATTCAATTATCACATCAACTTCATAAGTACCATTATCATGCTTCTTTTATAGATGTGAGAACTGAGGCTCAGAAAAGTAACTTGCCCCAAATTACACAACTAGTTAGTGCATAGGGCTGCACAATTAGTTGTCTGATGGAGTAGCGTGGTACTAGCACTCTTTATTACTTAGAAAGTTCTAGTAAAGAGATCAGGCAGTCCAATTACCACTGGGTGTATTGACCTCTTCTCAGGTTCTATTAGTTTCTGGTTTTTTGAGTGGTTCCTTAGCCACATGAGCCTCAGCTTTGTAGATAAAGAATTGGAGCCTCTGTAGCCACAACTTTACATAGACAAACTCTGGGGAACAGCAGCTGCTGAAGGGAGAAAGAAAATGGACAGTATTCAGAGCATGAAGGGCTGAACACATGACGTTATCCCATTTGAAGCCTCTTTCCACCTGGCCAGCCGAAGGCTCCAACAGCTACAGGTGCAAACCCCTTCCTTGTCCCACGCTTTTCCTGATGCTCCTCACGGGACACTGGTACAACATGAGAGAGAGAGAGCTGGCAATTCTCTTGTTAATTTAAGCCTTGTACATTATTCAGACTTAAAAAAAATCCATATTGAGTCTAAAAGTATCTGGACCAGCTGTCTGTATAGATTAAATAATCCAGATGGCTTCGTGAAATGCTATAGCAGAAAAGAAAGTGTTTTCACCATAGAACGAGTCAATCCAGAAAGCACAGGGGACAATAGATTTCTTTACCTCGTATAACCCAGTTTCTTCTCTTCTTAGCTCAGCTGGCTTAAATGTACTGTGCCGTCGCCAAATCTTCAGTCTACTTGGGCTATTTAAGTAGAGTCACAATGTTTCCTTTTTCTAGAAAAGATTAAAAAATAAACAACCAAAATTTGATGGTAGAGAATGGCATTTGGAATAAAGGATTAATCAGTTCTGTCACTCTCACTTGGGCAGCAAAATCAAGCCTCTTGTGTTGGGAAATACTGCTGGATGGGATAATTTCCACATTGCCAGGCTGTTTTTCTTTTTAATATCACAGCTGATTTGCTGTGGCGGAGGCTGCTGCAAACTGCTGGCACCATTTCTGGTTACAAAATGTGTCTGCCAAACAGCTCAGTGTAGAAAGAGCCATACTGTATTCTTTGATGGTGGGCTCATTTGGCAGGGAACAGATCTGCATAGAAAGAGACTCAATTCATCTCCCCTGCACCTCGTTGTGGGCTGAACAAACTGAATGTATCAGATTGTCCTTGTGGAAATCAGTGACATAAATTTCTACTCTCTTCACCAATACTGCAGTTGGAAACTTTCCGCTGTTTTAACGATGTGTTTCCTTTTACCCTTGTTCCCTGGTACACATGGCAGCAGGAACCCAGGAAAATGCAGATGGTTCACCTCTGCCACCTCTGTGCTTGAGAGACACAAATGAGAGTGGGTGCCGAAAGCTGTTTGAATTCATCATTAATTGTGAAACACTTCTGCCAGTTCTCTTCTGAGCATGAAAAATGTGAAATTAGAAAAAGTTAGATGAAGTTATAGAATGTAATTCTCTCTCCTGAAAACTCTCAGATCAGTGTACTGTACTCTGCAGATGATGATTACACGGTCTTTTTTTTTTTTTTTCCTGTCTCCATTCACAGATGTCAATACATGGTGAGTGGTTTCCAGAAATTTACTTCATCTACAACTAAAAGCAAGAGAGGAAGGCAGCATGAACCACACTGGCACACTGCCAGCTCAGCACTCTCCACCAGGAACTCAGCCCCATGCCAAGCCACTCCTGGAAGCCAAGGCAAGAGAGCTAGGGCACATTTTTAAAGGACACATTTTAAAACAAGAATTACACTGTCACAGCACCTACTTTCTCTCTCTTTCAAAATTCTAACTCAAAGAATCAACCTCTCACATTAGGGGAAATAGATAATGATTCAGTCAAAGGTGAATGAAAATACATTATTTACATTCACTTCAGAGTTGTTTTAGGCAATGCCTATTTTTAAGTGAAACAAATGAAGAATTTTTTTTCTCAATATTGGCTACTGATATTAACATCTAACTAGACAGGAAGCGAGGAACTAAGGGAATAGATAATTAAGGCCATCATGCAGTTTTACTCTGAGCTCTGCAAGTCATTTAACCCCACTTTTCATTTATCCATGCATATATTCAATGCTGAGAATTTATAGTGGCCTCAGAAAGAAATTCTAGGTAATTTTTATTGAGCTCTTACCACGTGGCAGACACTATTCACAGTGCTTTGCTGTATTCCCGCATTCCATCCTCACAGAATGCTATGAGGTCAGTATTATTTTTAGCCCCATTTCACAGAGAAAAAAAATAAAAACATAAAGAGGTTAAGTAATTTTCCCAAGGTAACACAGCTGCTGAGTGTGGAGTGAGGGTGTGAATTGAGGTAGTCAGACTTTAGAGCTGACATTCTAACCAAGTTTACTCCAAAACCATGACGGTGGGGGTGGTCCTAGTGGAGGGCTTTGGAGCCATTTCTGCTTCTGAAGGGTTTATTTTTATACCCTTACTGCCTTCTTTACAGGAGTGCTTTGGGAATGAACAAGAGAAGTGTCCTACTGGCAGGAAGAAATAAATGACTCATAGTGAAGAAGGAGGAGGGGCAAAAACCCTTTTAAGCCACAAAGATACCATTTTGTGCACCGGAGGAGGTCACTGAATAAATCACAGGAGAGAAATAGATCTTGGGAGGTCACGTGGATAATAGTCCTGCCTTTGGGGAGGACACCCTGCTGCCAGAAAAATGATTCAAGAGAATTCTTGCTGCAGCAAGGAGATTGGGTTACTCATGTTAAACAGTGCCCGAGAGCATATGCTTTATGAAGTTGACCAGATGTCCTGTTTGGTTAGGATTCTCCAGGTTTCTTAATGGCTTTGAAGAGTGTCCTGGGAGTCACCCGGAGCAGCCAGGCTTGGTTCTAGGTCCCCCATTGACACTTTGTAAAGGGCTTTGGGTTACTTTGTGTGTTACCACTTTGCAATTGTTCAGGTCACCAAATAAATCAGAGGATTTGCTAGCCTGGCAATAGTTCAAAGCTCTGTGTTCCTTTTCCTGTTTTAGATTTATTTATTCCAACAACTTTTCCTGAGTATTTCTTTGGGCCACACTTGGGGATAAACAACTCCTGGTCCCTTGCTTCCAGGAGCTCATGGTGAGCACAGCTGAGGCCGAGTGAACTCTGAGAGATCTAGTGCTCTGCTACTCACCACTAAGGCTCTGTCAGATGAGGAGTAAACAGGATGTCCGCTTTTCTCTCTTCTCGGATGCTCTGTCCCCCATGTCCCATCTTTTTCCCTTCTATTTGACTGGTCGATGACTTTATGCTGATCCAGCATTAGACAATTCTCAGATACTGAATAAAAAATAACAGCTCATGCTTATACGAGTTCTACATGTGGCACTAATTTAATTCTTATGACAACATCATGAGATACTTCATGTTACTAGCTCCATTTTCTACATCAGGACATCGAGGCATGAGAAATTTTAAAATGTGCCCACAGTAAAATGATAATCAGCAGTAGAGACAGGGTTTGGATCTGGGCAGTTTGCCTCCAGAGTGCTTCATCAAGACCACCAGCATACACCATCTTTGTGATAAGGACTGCCATTAAAAAGAATATTTCAAGAGGATACAAGGAAGAAGCTGATGCAGAGATGAGGGAAAACTCTAACCCAGGAAATCCTATGACAGTTAGCATTTAGTGTGTTTAGAGATTAGCTGGAATCCTTAGGGCTTCTCTGCTGGATGGATCTTGTTTTGCAGACGAGGAAACTGAGACTCCAGGATTAGCTAATCATCAAATAATGAGGGTGTAGCAGAACCAGGATTTGATCTCCTTTTATTCCTTTCACTGGACCCCTATTAGTATGCAGAGCATGAAGACAAATTCATAGAGCATGAAGACAAATTCTGCCTCAAAATGAAAGAGGTCATCACTAAGATGAATAAGATAGAACTACAATTTAAGAGAGAATGCCAGCACGAGGCTGTCTCAGAGATCGCTCAGACTAACCTTTTGCTGGATGAATTAAACTTCTGTCAATAATCTTATTAAAAAGATTGGAGACAAATTTGGGAATTACAATGACGGATGTCTGCCCCCATCTCCTCCCCACAAAACACAACAGGAAAAAATTATGCTTAAAAGCCTAGATGCTGATCCAAGCAATGAAGACTCTGGAATAAACACGTCATGTGCTTCTTCGTTAAATGAGCCCTCTGCCTAGGAAACAACCTCAATGGCTTGACACTGGCATTTTGCATTGCTTGCTTATGCTACTTAAATTATAATTTGTTCCATCAGGGGACTTTGAGTCTCAGAGTTGGAAACAGCTCATGGAACACAGAACCAGTATTGGTGGAGTCTTGCTGCCTCCTTGATGTTGCAAGCTTGTCAATGTCATCAGAAAGCTAGCTGTGGTTTACTGAAAATAATTTAGCTGCCTAGGCTTACGCAGACACACTCACACTCGCGTGCGCGCGCGCACACACACACACACACATATGCACAGAGACAGAGAGAGAGAGAGACATAGACACAGATACATTATGTAGAAAAATCTCATTGTCTGCTTTTGTTCTAAACTCTGTACAGACTTGCCACCACTATTACATATCATCATTTGATTAGCTTGTTCTATCTCTTCACTTGTCAGTGAGTCTTTCTCATCTTTTATTCATTTATTTTGTAAAGAAAGTTTAGACTTAAACAGAACTGAGCTTGTCTAGCCCATTCTTTAAAGGCAAGACAACAAAATAATAAGAATAGATAATAAAAACAGTGCACTCTCTGATATGCACTGAGCTAAGCACTTCACACAACTTAGCTCATTTTGCCCACACAAAAACCCTAATGAGATAGGTACTCTAATTGACCCCATATGACAGGGAATGAAACCAAGACAGAGGTTATACAACTTGCCCAAATCATGCAGTGCCTCAGATGGGGCCCAACTCTGGCCAATAGAGTCCTCCGCCTGTATTATTGACCCTGCAACTGCTTCCTTGTGATTCTTGAAAGTATGCCAGGCTCTGTTAAGCTGAGGATAAGTGTTCTTAATTCCCTTTGAGTTTAGTTATTTTTGAATGGATAAAAAAGAAAATATTTGGCATAACCCTTATTCCCCATAGCAGGGGGATTCTGAGGCATGATTTAAATTTTCCAAGTGACTTAAATATCAAGTTTATAATCTACTACTCACATTTCTTTGCCTACTTAATGGGAGCATTTTTATTGGAAAGAAATACGTATAAAAAGATACGTAAGCTTTGTGAGAGATGGGTATTCATTGGTTTTGTTAACTACAATATCTTCAGAGCCAGGGACATGTGCCTGAGACTTGGTGAGTGGTCAGTAAATATTGATTGATTAAACGAATGAATAAGAGTTGTAGACAGAATCCAAATATCAATCACATACTGAGTCACACAGGGTGCCTATCTCCCTGATAAGATCATAATAAACTCCTTCAAGGCACCACTACATGTTGACCTCTAACTTCCTGAGGCAGATTATTCTGAAATGTGGGAACAGTGTCATATTTATTGAAAAGGTCCCTTACCCCTGCCTGAGAAAACAAAGTCACATGTCTTTGTGCTTCTGTGTTGTTTCTTTGCCCCTTTGGAAATAGAGGGGAAAGGCATAGCAAACAGGCAAACTCATTGACAGTCCTAACCCTGTTAAAGCTATGACCTACCTATGTGCTTCAGTTCATGAGAAACTTGACGTGTAAACACTATCCAAACAGGAATTCTAATGAGTTGTGGTATCTCTCAAGCAACATAAATAAGAGTATGATTAAAATAATCTGTTTTCTCCTGTGGACTTAGAAGTTTCTGGAACCCTCTCACTCTCTACTCCAGAACCACCTCCCTGGTCTCATCCATTCAACCTCTGTCATCCCACTGGAAGGCCATTTCCTGTCACTCTCCCTCCTCTGCCTTCCCACATAGCGGACTCTCAGCATGTTATTTACCCCATGACCTAGGGTTCTCCAGAGAGCAAAATTTCCTCTGTGCTGTCTGTTTTTCCCTGTATCTAGTCTCCTAACTTAGCATGGCCAATGGAAGAACCCTCCATGTAGGATGAGGAGGGAAAAGAGTAGGCAAAATCCAAACTGTCTCTGCAGACAGGGAAGAGGGGAAAAGGCTGTGGATAGTCATAGACTGATACTTTTGTCTCTTTTAGTCATAAAATCACTGCTGTACATTTCAAGGGTATTTCTCCCAATTCTACAGATTTTTAAGAATCTACTAAAATTCTATTTCTCAAATAGTATTTATCAATCACCAAAGAACCCTTAACTTTCCAAAAAGAAATGGCATTTATAAATCCCATAGGCCAGACTTAGAGTAATGTTTTGTCATAGCTCTTAGCTTTCTACATTATTTTGTAACTTATTTGCTGATTCAAACCAGCATTTAGTTATTTTTTACAAAATAGACTTAAGATTCGTTTTTCTCCTCTGTACAGCACAGCCCACTTGGTTGGTACTATATTAAACTGCTCGCTTGCTGTAGCCATCTTCCTGTGTGCATCAAAACTTCTCACTGTCACATTTCTGCCCAGATATTAATAAACATGAGTGGGAAGGGGAATAAATGCACGAAGTGCTGCTGCTTAGCCTTTCTCAGCCTGTGGATCTTCCCTCATCTGTTTTGAAGACAGGGTGAAGATTAGGCAGGCAGTGAGCCCAGCTGTCTTAGGGAAAATCCCTAAGGGGAGACTCTTGTCCATTGAAACAAACAAATTTTTGGATACCAATATGGAAACCTGGATGGAGCTGATTTCCATCCTACAACGCTGCCATTATGACTGGGCACATCAGGATAACAGGAAGCAGATGGCTTTCAGAAAAAATGAAAAATTCAAGGGCACCACACAGATGGTCTTATTTCCCAAACTTTGAAGGAATTCTGCCTGTGAAAGTGTATCTGTTTAATCTCTCCCAAGTAAAAAGGCAAGTAACCCTTAAAGGGCACCATATATTTCTTTTAATAAAAAGTTGGCTTTATAACTTTGTAGATGCAAATGTTTGTCAGTCTTGGGGCCAGAGCAGTGGAAGGTTGCTCCTGGCAAAAGAGTTCTGGGAATGATGTTATATTTATTGAAGCTATATACTTAACCTCTGCCTTTGCCAGCTTGTGTCTGTCTTGGTCTGCATTTCTTTCTACCTTGCTGTTCTCGTTAGCTCTGAGAACCAAGAAGGAAGACGAAGTCATAGATCTAAGAATGATAGACCTGGAAAGGACTATTCGCAAAGGTGACCTAAGGAGACCCTGGAACTCCAATAGCCTGAGGGCTGACAGCACAGGCACTAAATCAGAAACGGCATCCAGGAAGCCTGGGACCATACTCTGCCCACAGATGTGTTTATGGGGCTCTTGAAATGTTTAAATAAACACATTTGAATTAAATGGATGCCAACATTTATAAATTAGGAGATTTTACATCCAGTCAGATATTACAAAACATCAGAAGACTAGGGCCTATAATTCCCACACAGTCTCAAAATGCTGGAACTGAGTAGCCATTCTTGAAAACATACATGTGCTCTGACATTTGTCATGGCCCCTTCCTGGCTGTGTTTACTTATTTGTGTTACCAGGCTTGCCTAGAATGCCATGGACTCCTTTGTCCTAGTTTCCAATCGTGGCTTGGCCACTTACAGTTTATGAGTCATTGGTGACATCAATCAGAGCTTTTGAATCTTTATCTATTTAGCTTTATAATAGAGGTAATACCTCATCACAGTGTCAGGTGAGTTAAGTAAGATATTGCATGTAAAGTGCTTAGCCTGATGCCTGGTGCATAAATACTTAATGTATCTTAATCATTATTACCATTAACATTGTTCTTATCATTGAACAAGCTTGTTCAAATATTTTTCTCACTCTCCTTTGTAATATAAATGAGAAAATACAAAATATGGCCACAGATATAAGCCTTCTGTTGCCTGAATCTTTTGGGTCATTAGATGTACTTTGGAACAATTAGATTATGTAATTTGCCCAAAGCCATGTAGAAACTGGGCAACCGTCTATTTCAATTAATCATCATGGGGAGACAGAGCTGAAAGCTAAAGGTTCTATGGAGGAATGCCATGGTGTAAGGCAGGCCAGCTGTGGCACAGAGGTCACTGGTTCCACTTGGCTAGCTAGGTAAGGACACCCGCTAATCACCACCAAGAGTCATGAGTATTGTGGAAGGACAGCTTGGCTGGGAGACAACTGGGTTTCAATCACATCTCTGTCACTTCTAGTTCACATTGGTCATATAACCCTCTGAGTTTTATTCATAATTTGTAAAATGAAGATGGTGACAACTGTCTTGTAGTGTTGTTGTAAATGATAAGCATCAAATGCTTCGTGCTCAGTAAGTGCTCAATAAATGGTAATTATAAATAAGAGCCAGAGTAAATTATAATAGGTCATCTGTTGAAAATGGCTAAAGTCTTTATTGAAAAATAACAATCTCTAAGAGTTTAATTATGACCTGCTGCAAAATCTGAGACACATAACCCCAAATTAGTGTCATGTGGTTTTTGAACCACTATAATTATTGTTATTTACTAATCACTATTTTCATTACTGCCTCATTACTCCCAATGATATTCCCAATAATACTCCAGGGGATTTTTTTACATTTTAAATTTGCGATCCATGGTTTCTTTCTAATATGAATGGTATTATGCCTCCTTTTAATTTTAATTCAGATAAAAAAATTCTGCTTTAGCCCTCTTCACTGCTTCAGTCTGGTCTTAACTGATTGCAGGAGAGAGTTACAAATTATATTTTCACATTATATTCAAAATAGTTTACCACTCACTGATGTTTTGAAGTTACTTGGAACGAGCGCATTTCATTCTTAAAGCAAAATGTGTTGGCTCAGTTCAGTGTCTTCTCTCTTGAGTAGCCTTACTTCTAAAGCCCCCAAAAGCAGCCTCTTTCTCTTTTTGGTCCTTTCTTATACAAGTTGGGCATCCCTAATTCAAAAATTTGAAATCCCAAAATGCTCCAAAATCTGAAAATTTTTCAAGGCTGATATGATGCTGCAAGTGACACTGTTAACACTGTGGAAAATGCCTATAGACAACACGGTGAAAATGTGTGATGGGCTTATTGAAGAATTAGAGCAGCATGCATTCAAAACAGAACGAGAAATCAGGGCAGTTTATAAAATCAAAGAGAGACTTCTAAAACAAGAAACATTGTTAATGAGACAGATGGGTCTGGAGGAAACACCCAGCAGAAGGCCTTCTCATCCCTTGAGGACCCACTTCCTGGTCCCTCAACAGCTCCTGATATTTCTTCTCACCTAAAATAAAATGCAGTGTACAGTAATCTTTTAATCAAAACACAGCATTGCCAGTGGGGACTGCAAGCCTGGCATTGTTTGTTGCTGCATTTGTTGAACAGCTGATGCAGGCATTCTGGGGGTGCCACTGTGCTACTTAGTTACTCTGAACGTTATTTTTTCACTGTATAAATGTATGTCATATTTTTTACTGTTAAGTATTTATGTGTGAATAAGTGTATAAAAATGACTGCTTATCAGTAGCATATAAATTCAGAGTCAGGAATGATGATGCCAAAGGACCAAAGATTGTCCCCATAGGTGGCTGAGATAGTGACACCTTTACTTTCTGATGGTTTAGTGTACACAAACTTTGTTTCATGTACAGAATTATTAAAAAATACTGTATAAAATTACCTTCAAGCTATGTGTATATGAAACATAAATGAATTTCATATTTAAATGTGGTTCCCGTCCCCAAGATATCTCATTATATATATGCAAATATTCAGAAAATCTGAACAAAATCCTGAATTCAAAAAACACTTTCCATCTCAAACATTTTGGATAAGGGATGCTCAACCTGTAATGGAGGCTTAAGAGAGCATTTGATCTACCTGCAAAGCTGTCTCTGTTAATATAATTTATTTTCATTCATAATCTGCAAATATTTATTAGTACCTACCAGTGTCAATCCCTGTTCTGATAGTAAACTGTTATGAGCATTTATATGTCACCTGGCACTGTGCTTCACTGATTTAATTGTCTCATTGATTTAACCTAATGACCTTGTGAGATAGAAACTGCTAATGTCCCTATCTTAGAGAGGAGAAAACTAAAACATATAAAAGTTAAGTAATTGGCTCAACATGCTCAGCTAGTTAGATGCTAAGTCAGAAATTAACCCAGATCTGTCTGATTGCTGAACCCTAAACTTTTAATCATTGTACCAGAGTGTCTCAAAGTGGGGGCCTGAATTTGTGACCTGCTGCATTAGAATCACTTAGGTTGACTGCTAAGATTATAGAATGCATAAGAGGCATAAAATGCTTAGTGCACAGTAAGTGCTCAATAAATTGTTAGTGATAAATTAGGGCCAGATTAATTATATAAAAATTATAATAGGTCATCTATTGAAAATAGCTGAAGTCTTTATTGAAAAATGGCAATCCCTAAGAGCTTAATTATGAACTGCTGCAAAATCTGAGACACATAACCCCAAATCAATGTCATGTGCTTTTTGAACCATTATAATTATTGTTATTTACTAATCAGTATTTTCGTTAATGCCTCATTACTCCCAATGACATTCCCAATAATGTTCCAGGGGATTTTTTTAAAATTTAAATTTGTGATTCAAAACTAGCCCTAGACCTACTATGTTTGCAGTTTTAGTAAATTCTCTGGAGAATTTCTGTGCATAGGTTAAGAATTTTGAGAGCCACTGACAAGAGTTTTTGAATACCAGATTTAAGAAAATGGGTCTAAGATGGGAAGCTTCTTCAAAGTGAAGGTGAACTTTAACGAAAGAAAGTAGATAAGGATCCACACTAAGAATCACTTGGGAAAGATGCCCTCGAGGGCTAAAGAAATGCTATATAATTAAAATGTGCTGACATTCTGCCTCTGCTTCCTTTCAAGGCTGTAGTCACAAGGAATATGACTCCAAAACCCAGTTGTAGGCAGGGTAGTAGTGAGTCACTTTCTAAAATTTCAAAAAAAAAACCATACAGCATGCTTCCAACTCTAGAATTTCCAAATAAGAGGATTCGAACGTAGCAATGTGGTTGGGGTAGAGGGTGGGGTGGAGGTGGGGGCAGATCTAAAAAACCCAATCATTTGGGTTGGTTTTGGAGTGGGTTAGGAGAGCTCTCCTAAGCCATTCTTTGTGCCATGACTATTGAAGGCTTATACTTGATCAGACAGTGACTCTTCAGCATCAGATGATGGCAGCCAGGAGGTGAATTAACTCATGTAGGACTGATATTTATAAACCTGTATAATAGAAGTGAAAGGGGGCAAATTGCAAACATGATTCCCATACAACCAATTATTTCTGTGATGAAAACACCCTCTCCTAGGTGATCTATGTCATGGACAAGTTCCCTTAGTTCTGGGGATGCTGGGCTGGTTATTTCTCTGCTGTTCCGAAAACAGCTCTGAACTTCTAGCCTGCTGGCGGTGAGTCACCAGTGTCAGCTTTGTGCACAAAGGTTCAACTTTTCCTTTCCTGTGACCATATCTTAATGTGCAGAAGAACATTGTCTAAATGTAAATGCTCTATTAAGACAGAGACACAACTGCTTCAACATTGCAGGAGAGGGAAACAAAATTCTTTTAAACAAATAGAAAAGCAAAACTCAATAAAGGAAAAGTAACTCATAGACACAGAATAATCAGTAGTCTACTATTTCATGAACTTACTGTTTTGGGCTTTTCTTTTTTTTTTAATGTAAAATTAGTAAAAGTTTAATAACAATGGAGAAAGCATGCTTTTCTGAGCACTAGTATTTCTTATTAGGCTCCTAAAAGATTGAAGAGAATATCTTTTAATTGCTTGCTAACACCAAAGCCCCTCTGATTTTTCTTCCCATACCAATAAAGTTTTATAAGATTCCTTATTTCGAAGCCCTGCAAAGTAAAAATATTTGTCATAAGGCAGAACTGAGCTTTTTATTGCTCCTCTGCAGAATAAGAACTTCCCAAGGGAATGAACCTACAGACTTCAGGCCTCCTTCCCTTGTTTCCTACAAGGCAGACAGTTGGTCAAACTTCGATGGGTCTCTTCATATTACCTCCTTCCCTGACCACCATTTACTCATTTTCTCCTTCATCCCTTGTGCCATGCTCTTGGTGACTTCTCAAACCCGGTCTTCTTGCAGTGGTAATCGTGGTGATGATGATGTTGATGATAAGCATTGGCTGCTAACAGCTCACAGTTGCTCTGAAAAGAGACCTGAGACCAGAGACCTGACTGAGCTCCAAAGCTTGCCTGCACCCGAGGACTGATGTGGGATATGAATGTCCAGCCCCCATGCCACAAATCAGGTCAGCCGGTGGTGTTATTCACAACCTAGAATTCTATCTAGTAGGATCCCCTGCTTCTCCCCCTTCCTCAATAAATCCTTGCACAAGAAAACCCATCTGAGGCTCTCTCTAGGGAAAGTGACCTGAGACACTTGACCTTCTCTGCATCATGGGGTCGCTTTAAGGACAAAATATGAAAATAAATAATAAGTAAAACATAGTTCATATAATTAAACAAATACATACAATTTAATAGACGTTAACAAAAGTAAAACACTTAAAACAGTGACTGGCACATAGAAATTGCTGAATAAGTATTTGTTTTTATTAACATTATAATGTTATTCCTCCAAATAGCTCATGAATCTGTTTGCTCCTCTCTGACCCCACTGCCCTTGCTCCAGACTAGACTTTCCTCATTTGTTATTTTGATTACAATAAATTTCTCCTTATCTGATCTCCCTTCCCTCTCTTCCTCTCTCTTTTCCTTCCTTCTACAAATATTTGAGTGTTTATTGTGTGCCAGGCACTGTTCTAGGGGTGAATTTAGGTAAGTGACATAACTGAGTCTCAATTTCCTCGCTTGTAAAACAGGCTGCTGTACATCTACCACATCCTGAGGCAGTGGCGGGATGAAATGAGAATATGCACATTGAGTACTTATCTCATGCTTAGGAAGCACTCTATAACCTTTTTCTTTTCATTTCTTATCTCTCCTTGCTAATCATTTCCAGGACTGAAAAAGATAACAGAGACACCCAAAGGGTTCTTGTTTACTGGTCATGCTCTCCATTTGACAGACATATTCTTCTATTTAAAGGCCTTGTAATAGAGCTTTTCTACCAATGATAACCTTGTTTTCCCCAACAAAAGCACCATGTTCTTGGCATGTGTTATTTTAATGTGCTTGCTACATATAAATCTTGTCAAACCATGAGTTGATGTTAAGGGCTACGCCATGAATTTCCAGCAAGGGGTCCACCTTGAGCAGGTTAGCAATCTCCTTTATGTCAAAGGCCCCACACTCCACCCCACATGTGGCCACCCCAGTTAATGAGAACATGGCCCATGATGAAAGCCGGTGTGTTGCATGCAAGCCGAGATAGCAGGGTGAACAGAGAATAAAGCAGAGCTTGAACCCAGTTATGTAAACAGTTCTTTCCGTTTCTTGATCTTTGTGGAAGAAGTTTTTTCATCCTGCCTCCTTCAGTTCAGGTTCCGGGGTTTCACAGTTTCCTGGGCTCCTTTTGAGGTCTGCCATAGTTTAAATGAATAAAACACAAAAGTAAACTTCATCCAGGACTTCCGCTGGGTTCCAGCAGAATGCAGGAGGACCGCGTGGTGCATTTATTTTGTGTGGTTTGAAGATCAGACCTTATCTACAGTTTCTGGATCCTGGAGGGGTGTGTGTGTCTGTGTGTGTGTGTGTGTGTGTGTGTGTACTCACACTGAATTACTTTATATTTTCATTTTATTTTTGCATATTTTTTCCCTCCAAGTTTAGTTCATGTTTCATTCTTCACTTTGAAAAATGACTCTATAGGAGTTTTGCTCAGTTGAAAACTTAGATTTTTTCTGTCAAATACAAGATGGTAACAGAAGCTTAAAATGCACTGTTTTGTTTGGTTTTAGACATGACTATTCACAATAATTTGCTAAGACAGCACATATTTCTTTTGATTTATAGAACCCCACTTAAGTGCTGTCTATCATCATAGTAATTACGGGTATTTAGATAGGCAGGAGACATACATGTTTTAACCTTGATTTCTTTCTTAATATTTGAGCTTCTAACTGGTTTTATGATTCTTTCATGTAATTAGGTGGCTTAGTTGAGAAAGGAGTGCCTCCAACTGAATTAAAAAATAAATATGAATACAAGATGGAATAGTTAGGAATGAAAGAGGAATTGTCTTGAAACTAACAGATTTCGAAATTTATTTTTAATGTTCTTACAATATTTGCTCTAAGAATCTATATTCAAAGAGATGTGAAAGAAAGGCCATAATCTTTACAATAATTATGTCTCTATAAACTTTCTATTTCTTTCCAAGTACTAAAAGTGCTTCAGATACATTGTTGTTTTATCAGTAGAAGGAAGGGAGAGGGTCTGTTGTATGCCGAACTTGAAAGGGGGATAAAATGAGTTAGTGATGGGGAAACTAAAACATAAATACTTCAGGGCCAAGAGGTTGTTATATTCTTCACCAGGGTACAGAGGAAACAACTATCTGTGTATTTTAAAAATATATTTATCAAACATTTTCTTGTACCTACTATGTGCAAGGCTGGGCTGGGTATGATGTGGGAAAAAAAAGTAATCTTTCATAGTTCCTGATCTCAAGGGAGGTGAGATCTCCTGGTGAGACAAGGTGCTTACACTTGTAAGAGTATAGCTAAGGGGCAGAGGTGGGATCTGTGAGACCCCAGCTTCCACGCTGCATGTGCAAGCACTGGATTATAATGCAGGCAGTCACTTTTCAATCTCAGTCGTCAAGTCCATGCCTGCTGAACCTGGATCTGAGAGAGACTAGTCAGATGGAGGCTCCTCTCCATATTCACTGTTCATCCTTCCATCCATTCATTAATGCATTTGTGCATTTAGCTAATTCTCCTTGAGCATGGTAAGAAGTCATGTGCTGGGTGTTGAACCAAATAGGAGCTGTGCTAGGAGCTGAGAACAGGGAAGGGAACTGGAAACCACTGTGGTGCTTACATTCTGGTGGAGAAGACAGATATTTAGTAATTTCTCATCTCATTAATTGTATTTGTGATAAAGGCTTCGGAAGAGGTACAGAGTGTTAAGGGTGATCCTAAGCTGTTTTTTTTTTTTTTTTTTTTGAGACGGAGTCTGCTCTGTCGCCCAGGCTGGAGTGCAGTGGCGTGATCTCGGCTCACTGCAGGCTCTGCCTTCCGGGTTCACACCATTCTCCTGCCTCAGCCTCCCGAGTAGCTGGGACTACAGGCGCCCACCACCACGCCCAGCTAATGTTTTGTATTTTTAGTAGAGGGGTTTCACCGTGTTAGCCAGGATGGTCTTGATCTCCTGATCTTGTGATCTGCCCGCCTTGGTCTCCCAAAGTGCTGGGATTCCAGGCATGAGCTACCGAGCCTGGCCCCAGAAAAGTTTTTTCCTGAAAGTAAAAGTGACTAAACTGAGGCCTATAGAAGCTAACTGGGTGACAGAAAAGTTGGGGTGCAGGGAAGGAAAACCTCCTGGGTAGAGAAAATGGACTGTGAATGCCTTGAGGGGGTTGATAACCTAGAAGTTGGGCAGTGCGCCTTCACATTAGAGGTGAGCAGAACTGAGGCTCTGTCGACGGGTAGGCTTTAGAGAAGGAAGGGCCTGGGGTCCACTTCTGGAAGTTTGATCTGGATCCTGAGAGTCAGAAGAGGCCACTGAGGGGTTGGAAGCAGAAGAACAAACCTGATAACATTTGCATTTTAAATGTCCTCTTGGGCCACAATGTGGAGAATAGGTTTCAAGGGCCTGGATCAGGGAGGTGGTGATGGAGATGGAGAGAAGAGGCTGTGAGATGTAGACATCAGTAAGATTCTTAAAGTGGGGATTCAGGCAGCACTGAGGGCTGCCTTCCCCTTACTCGGCCCACTTTTAGGACAGAGTTCTTGAGCTGCCTTCAGGAGCCACTAGCCCTTGGGAGGGAGGCGGGGGGGTGGGTAGCACTTGTGCTTGTGTCCTCCCCAACAAAGACGGTCTAGTACTCCCTGCACCAGTTCTACAGATGCAGGGGCTGCCATTATTGTTGCCCATATTTCTGTGTACTTTGACCCAGCTATTAAATGGACTTCCTCACAGATACCCCAAGGAAAGAGGCAGGAGTAAATTCACGCATTACACAGTATAGTTACAAGCCACCATGTCTTTAGGCATGGATGCATTTTGAAGATGGTTTGATATATTCCACAGAATTGGATATATTCCATAGAATCTAAGAGTGAAATATAAAGCCAACATGTTATAGATGCCCAGATTTTTCTGTCAAAAGGAGAAACAGAGATGTTTCTACTTCAGGTATGAGATAAAACAAAAAACCATGTGGCATTTTCAGTCTAGCCAGTGAGTGGACTGCTGAGACCAAGTTTTACTGCTCAGTTTAGTTGTTTCTAACTTTGTTTTGAAATAAACTTACCATTTGGATGATCAAATTAATCAATTTGAGTAGTTATTTTGGTGCTGTATGGACATGAATACTTACAGCCTTAATGGCTCATGGGTTTTTCTTGGTTTAAACTATCAGTGACATGATTCAAAATGGTATAGAGTAGAAGGAAAAAACTCAGGTAAATGATTAGCTGACTGGCTCTGTGACTTAGAAATGTGCCTTTGGATTATGGAATTGCATCACACACTCTGAAACTAAGGAGATTTTGGAATGGTTGGGGTATATGTTATGATAACAAAAACAATAGCTACTGTGTATTGAATATAGACACTGTTACATGTACTTTCTAAGAACCAACTTTTTGTATACACCTGATAATATAAATGCTTTTATTATACTAATTTTGCCAAGATGAAACGAGGCTTAGAAAGAATAGGTAATTTTGCTCCAGATCACAGCTAATAATTGACAGGGTCAGATTTGCCCTCAGGTCTTTCTAAGTCTAGAGTTTACATCTAAATTATTACCTCTGCCCTCTGCTTCTGTGAAAGACAAAACAAAATCCCATGAATCATTTCTCAGTGTTACCACCAAAATTTCCTATTAGTAAAATGGGGCCAATTTCAGCTAGCAGATAATATTATTTAATTTTTTGTACTATTTTTATTATACCAGTGAATTCCTTAGGTAATGATTTTCTTTAAATTTACATATTTGTCTTAGGTTATCTGAAAGTTATGTAAATGTACTTGAAAAGAACTAAAATGTCTTATAACTGTTTTTTTCCATATTATGATAGAAACGGAGGAAGCTTGGAGATGGTCTTTAGCAAACTCAGAGCCTTTGATAATCATTAACATGTGTCATAGTAATTTAAGAAATGGAGATAATTTAAAATTCTGGAGAAAAATGTGAGTTTAATTGAAGATCTAAAAGGCTTAAATTTCCACTGGAAAATTTAATATTTTTATTTTACCCCAGACAATTCTATTACGCATTAAAAAATCTGATAGGAGTAAAAGAAAGAGGAAGTTGATTGACAACTTTCCTGGAAACAAGTAGAAGGAGTGTGAGAAGAGAAAGTTTGTATTGCAAAAGGCTTAGACTTTGGAGGCGATTTAAGTCCTGGGTCAAATCTCAAGTCTGCCACTTAAGAACCTTGAGCTTAGGAAAGTTTCCTAAACTCTCTGAGCTTTAACTTTCTCATGTATAAAATGGGAAACTATACCTCCATAAGGGGATTCATGTGAAGATTTAACGAGGTAGCAATAACATTATTGCTATTTACTGATATTTAATTATGTACCAGGCATTATTTATCTCAATTAATCATACAAGAAGAAGAACACATAGAAAAAGTATTATCATCCTCATAGATGAATGAACTGAAGCTTACAGAGGCTGTGTTATTTGTCCAAGGTCATTTGCTTTGGGGAAAGGAGCTGCAATTCACCTGCATCTGTTCTGATTGCCAAGGCCAGGCTCTTCAACCCTGGACGATAAACTGCTTCAGTGTCACTGCGAAAGCTGTCATTTACTAAACATTTTGTACAAGGCCTATGCTGAATGCTTTGTGTACATTATTTCCTTTAACAGTTTGACGAGAGGGACATTATCATCCCCACTTCGCAGATAAATCAATTTTGAGGCTGGGAAACTTAAGTCATTTGCCCAAGGTTGCCGTGGTAGGTAATGGAGCTGAGATCTGAATCCAGATTAGTCTAGTTTTAAAGCTATTGCATTTGTTTTCCATGACGTGTGTCATAGAGCTGGGCCAGAGTTTACCATATTGTAGGTGGTGTTGGTGATTTTTATTGAAATGTTTTTGTTGTGTCATCAACCTCCAACCCCACAGCATAGCTTGACAGTAGTTCCAGTTAAACTGAGAAGGTGAGAAAACTCCACTGGCTATTCTGGGCTAGAGGAATCCAAGTCCATTCTTCATTTCTTGTTTTTTTTTTTTTTTTTTTTTTTTTTTTTTTTTTTTTTTTTCTATTTTTTTAATTTAACTTTTGTTTTAAGTTCAGGGGTACATGTGCAGGTTTGTTACATAGGTAAATGTGTGTCGCAGGGGTTTGTTATTCAGATTATTTCATCACCCAGGTATTAAGCCTAGCACCCATTAGTTATTTTTCCTGATCCTCTCCCTCCTCCCACCCCCCCCACCTCTGATAGGCCCCAGTGTGTGTTGTTCCCCTCTATGTGTCCATGTGTTCTCATTATTTAGCTCCCACTTATAAGTAAGAACATGTGGTATTTGGTTTTCTGCTCTTATGTTAGTTTGCTAAGGATAATGGCTTCCAGCTCCATACATGTCCCTGCTCATGATCTCATTCCTTTTAATGACTGCATGGTATTCCATGGTGTATACGTACCAAATTTTTTTAATCCAGTCTACCATTGATGGGCAGTTAGGTTGATTCCGTGTCTTTGCTATTGTGAATAGTGTTGCAATGAACATATGCTTATGTCATTATGATATAACAGTTTATGTTTCTTTGTGTATATACTAAGTAATGGGATTGCTGGGCCAACTGGTATTTCTGTTTTCAGGTCTTGGAGAAATTGCCACACCATCTCCCACAAGGGTTGAACTAATTTTCACTCCCACCAACAGTGTATAAGTGTTCCCTTGTCTCCACAACTTCACCAGCATCTGTTATATTTTGATTTTTAATAATAACCATGGTGACTGGTGTGAGATGGTATCTCATTGTTGTTTTGGTTTGCATTTCTCTAATGATCAGTGATGTTGAGCTTTTTAAAAATATCGTTGTTGGCCACATGTATGTCTTCTTTATAGAAGTGTCTGTTCATGCCTTTTGCCCACTTGCTAATGGGGTTGCTGTTGTTCTTGTAAATTTGTTTAAGTTCCTTGAGATGCTGAATATTAGACCTTTGTCAGATGCATAGTTTGCAAAAATTTTCTCCCACTCTGTAGGTTGTCTGTTCACTCTGTTGGTAGTTTATTTTGCTGTGCAGAAGCTCTTTAGTTTAATTAGATCCCATTTGTCAATTTTTGCTTTTCTTGCAGTTGCTTTTGGCACCTTCATCATGAAATTTTTGCCCATTCCTATGTCCAGAATGGTATTACCTAGGTTACCTTCCAAAGTTTTTATAGTTTTTAGTTTTACATTTAAATAGTTAGCCCATCTTGAGTTAATTTTTGTATAAGGTGTAAGGAAGGGGTCCGGTTTCAATCTTCTGCATATGGCTAGCCAGTTATCCCAGCACCATTTCTTGAATAGGGTGCTCTTCCCCATTGCTTGTTTTTGTCCGACTTGTTGAAGATCAGATAGTTGTAGGTATGCAGCCTTATTTCTGGGATCTGTATTCTGTTTCATTGGTCTATGTGTTTGCTTTGGTACCAGTTCAATGCTGTTTTTACTACTGTAAAAGTTTGAAGTTGGGTAGTGTGGTATAGTTTGAAGTTGGGTAGTGTGATGCCTCCAGCTTTGTTTTGGCTTTAGAATTGCCTTGGCTATTTGTGCTCTTTTTTGTTTCTTATGGATTTTAAAATAGTTTTTTCTAGTTCTCTGAAGAATGTTGGTGGTAGTTTAATAGGAATAGCATTGAATCTGTAAATTGCTTTGGACAGTATGGCTATTTTCATGACATTGATTCTTTCTATCCATGAGCATGGCCATTCTTCACATCTTAAACCCAAACATTCTCCTTCCATAATCTTTAGTGGCAGTCCAACTTCAGGATTAGAATATCTGATTATAAAGGAGCATAAAATGCTAAAACATGGTGTCAACAAAGTATGGAATGTATATCAATCATTTACACATGTTATGATTCTAGGCCTTCTGGGAAAAACCAAAACAGAAGGCCTGATCCTTGCCCTGGAGAAGTTTGCATGCAACATATTTACCCTCTACTTGGGCCTCCTTCCAAAGGATGGCTGTGTTAGAAAATACTGTTTTCAACAGGATGACAGGATGAATGTTCTTGGGCCAGAGTGCGGCTGATACAGCAGGTATGTTTGATATATTATATCATAAAGATGATCTTCTATTTTGCTAGCTCATTTTATGAAATTTTCTGGGGATCTTAGGAAAGGAAAACTCCACCCTATGTTATTTGTTAAGGATAATTGTCCTCATTTGGTAACTGTGAAGTAGAAAATGTGTTGAACTGGGACAGTGGAGACTTGGGTCTTAGTCCTAATCTGTCTCTAACCAGCTGTGGGACCTGGGACAAGTAGTTTCACCTCCTTGGGTCTCAGTTTTGTCAATGTCAAAACGAAGCGATGACCTGAATGACTTCTAAAGTTATTTTCAGAACTAATGAGAAACTTGAACTTGCTTCTTTCTTCCATGAAGAGGCTCTTCCTGCCATTCATGTGAAGTTGAATCCTTGCTATAAGTTAAAATGTACACATAGCCCGAATCTCCTTCTTTTTGATTCCCTCCTGCCCAAGCGTACTCGTCTATTTTCACACTGCTATAAAGGACTTTCTGAGACTGGGTAATTTATAAAGAAAAAAAGGTTTAATTTTCTCACAGTTCTGCATGGTTGGGGAGGCCTCAGGAAACTTATAATCATGACTGAAAGGCGAAGGGGAAGCAAGGCACGTGTTAGGTGGCAGCAGGAGGAAGAGAGTGCAGGGGAAACTGCCCCTTTAAACATCAGATCTCATGAGAACTCACTATCATGAGAACAGCATGTGGGAACCACCGCCATGATCCAATCACCTCCCACCAGGTCCCTCTCTCAACACCTGGGGATTACAATTCAAGATGAGATTTGGATAGGGTCACAGAGCCAAACCATATCACCAACGGTACCCTGAATTACTGTCAGCACCAATATTGATGTCAATTGCTCTCTGTTTAACTCTGTCTGGTTTAGTGATGTGGACAGGCTGCTTTAAAAACAAAGCATGTTTGTCTAAATTCAAGTTTATCAGAAATTATGTCTATCCTCTTTTTACTTAAGAATTATTGCTGGATTGTGACAAGCAGGACTTGCAAATAGAAAGTGAATTTAAAGAGAGAATTCAGGTAAGGATAAGAAAGGTAAAACAACAGGAACTATATTGTATTATTTCAAATGAAACTGATATTTTAGAGGTGAGGTAACGCTAACTTAAAATACTGCTGTGAGAGAACAGGGAGTATATAAAGAATCACAATCAGAATATATTCTTCGGTATACTTTTGTTCATAGTATTCAAGTTTTGAGTGAGGGAAACGAAACCCATTCAATAATTTAAAGAGAAATGTTAAAAATAGTTTCCGCCTCAAAAAAAAAAAAAAAAAAAGTTTCCTTTTTCTGACATCTTTTTCATAACTCAAAAGAACAAAAGGCACTTTATCTTTTTGACAAATTATTTCCAAAAATGATCATTTTTCATTTTTTATTTTTCTTCAAGGAGACAAAAATGATTATTTTAATTGCTAATGTCTAACAGGTGTGGGTTTACTGGTGGCCAGGCTCTTTACCGTGTTACTGGATGTAGAATTCCTTCTATGCCATATTCACCATGCTTCATTAGGTCTCAAAAACTCATCTTCAAAGAAGACTTACTCCCACTACAAAGGCCCGTTTTGTTCCCTGTCTTTCCTTAGCATCTGTTTCCGGAGTTTGAAAATGTGTCATTTTAGCACAGATTATGTCTATAAGCACTACATGAGTAGACTGTGATTTCACTAGCCCATTTAATTAAGAGCATTTTATTTTTCCTGAGACGGAGTCTCTGTCACCCAGGCTGGAGTGCAGTGGCATGATCTCGACTCACTGCCACCTCTGCCTCCCAGGTTCAAGCAATTCTCCTGCCTCAACCTCCCAAGTAGCTGGGATTACAGGTGCATGCCACCACACCCAGCTAATTTTTTGTATTTTTGGTAGAGATGGGGTTTCACCATGTTGGCCAGGGTGGTCTCGAACTCCTGACCTCGTGATCCACTCGCCTTAGCCTCTGAAAGTACTGGGATTACAGGCGTGAGCCGCCGCTCCCAGCCTAATTGACAGCATCTTAATAGCTACTGGTGATCACAGGCTTTGAGAAATGCCATAATGGTTATACAATGTTAAAGTTAGTTCAAATTTCCATGGATGAGAACATAATATTAATTCAGCGGACTGAGAGACTTTTAGTAGGTCCTCGTGGGTGAGCTCTTTCTGATTCTGTCAATTTTGTAAATGATTCATAGAGAAGAATTAACATGCTTTTTAAAAAGTCTATAGACACTGCATTACAAGATGACATCAATATTACTGAAGGCAAAAAATAAAATAAAAAAATGATTTGGAGCTTTTAGAGGTGTTACAAGTGCTATTGAAGCTAAATAGTGTTCATCATAGAAATAAAATAAAGGTTCATAAGCTTATAAAAGCTAAGACTTACTAGCATAAATACTACTCTTTGAGAAATATAAGAAAGACTTAATTAAATATAAATGGTTAATGCACCAGGATGGGAAATAGAGAAGTGAGAAGAGCCTTTCGTTTAGATCAGTAAAAGAGAATCACCTTACAATAGCAAAGGCCCTTTTGACACTTGTTTGCCTTTAGTTGCTGGTCACAGTCAAGCATTTGCAACTGCCTTATGTTGGAAGTCTCTGTTCTCTTTGAAGATCAGTCTTTCAGACATAAATAAGCATGGGGAATACAACATTGAAAGAATTCTAGGTTCAATACCGTGTGTGTGTGTGTGTGTGGTGTGTGTGTGTGTGTGTGTCTGTGTGTCTGTGTGTCTGTGTGTCTGTGTAGTCCAGGAGACTGGATTCTAAAGATTGAGGGAATATGTTAACATAGCACTTCCTAAGACTTCTAACCTAAGTGGGGTGATACTTTTTTGAAATATTTTTACCTGATCACCTTAGCCCAGTACAACTGTGTGCATTCAACAGGCAGTAGACATGAATCTATCATAAATCACACCCTGATGCAGGAAATATCTTCAATCATTTTACCTCAAAACCTTAATCATTTAGGTTAAAATTCTCCCTTCACTGTGGCAGAAGACTCATGTGAATGTGTATATTTTCTAGGAATTTTGCAAGGTAGACATAATTTCTTCTTTAAGAAAATAACTTCTAAGTCATATGTGGTTCATTATTTATTCCCCATGCATTTGTTTTAATCATGTGTAGTTTGTAGTTGTGTCCAGACATAAGAAGTTAATGGAAGAATTGAAGCTATTGCCTCCACAAGAGAAAGGGGTATCCAGAGTCTTTCATAAATATTTGTTGAATACTCATCTGTGCATAAGGCCTACTTTCAATGTCCATAGAGATGCAAAGATAAGTTGGTTAATCATGCTACTGTACTTTGCACTAAGCAAATCACATCTGGAGAAGTGTGTACGGTTTTATGTTTCTTGTTTTAAATGTTTCTTACCTAGGGGTAAGAAATATGTTATGTGTGGGAAATAAAAATAATTAGTGATGTCAAACGTGAGGAAGAAGAGGTTGGTGAAAACAACATAGCAGACCCCCAAACCCCAAGTAGTCAAAAACTAGTTCTATTTTATTCTTCCAGCTTCTTGCATCTTGGCATAAAGTAAATATTCAGTAATTATCTATGAATTGAATTTTTCAGGGAAAATCAAGTTAGAGAAGGATGAGATGTGTTTTGTGCAGCTCAGAGGTGCAGAAATAGGGTAAGAACAGAGGTTGTATAGCTACAGATTCTGTCTTAGTATAAGGAAGAACTTTTTGACACTGGCTTTTAAGGGTAGAGGCTGCGCATAACGTGTTGAGTTTACTAAAAGTAGAAATAAATGTTCAACCAAATAAATGTGGGGTGGTTATTACAGAGGTAATTTCTGCTTTGGGTGGAAGATTTAACCAAATAATTGCCAATATTCTATAATAGTATAATTAAGTTACCTTGACAAGTTTTACATTGATCGTCTTAATGGTTTATAAAAAATATACATAATTACTTCCATTTTTCTTTCCAATATATCTAGGAGAAGAAAGTATGGTCACACACACAAAGAATCATAACTTGAACACTTGATTTGTATTTCAGCGGATTTTCATCTTACTGGTAAAAAGAGTTCATTGATAGACTCAAGCACAGAAATCCAGCCTCTATGCCTAGCCATAAAATCACAGGGTTAGTGTGTCTATACTACATGGGTAGAAATATCCCTTAGCATATAGCTACTTCGGGGTATGACCCACCCCCACTAAACTGTGATCCACTTTTCAGCTTCAACCCTTATTCTCATTTTCCACTGCTACCCTGTGTAGACAGGTCCTCAGAAAGCAAATGAGGCCATGATGCTTCCTTGTGATGCCAACCCAATGGGCGGCATGTCTCCTGCTGCTCTCTCAGCCACTTCAGAGCAGTGAGAAAGGTTCAGGGATTCTGCAAGTTAACAAACACAGCTGCGACTGCCAGCTGGACTCGGACAAGTAACAGGCACAGAATGAGGAAAGGACTTGGTGAACTGACCAAATTCTACAGTGTCAAATCTGGCTGGTTAAGATCAGACAGAATCAACCTATTTTCATGACAGAAAAAAAAGAAAAACCAGACCAATTAATAGAACCAACGCATTTTCAACCCATGGCAATTACATGCCTGTTAGTCATAAATCTTTCTCTAAAACATTTTCATCAAAATTGTTTTGTGAGTTTCATATCACTTAATAATTTAAATCAGCGACCTTAATATGTTATTCCATTGTGCTTATACTAATCACATTAATTATAAGGAGTTATCAGTTATATGCTTTACCATTTTTCTATCTGAACTTAATACACAGGATCTCATACTGGGTTAACTGATATATAGGATAAAACTCTCTGAGCCCAGTTAAAATATTTTGAGTGGTCCACATTTGAGCAAAAGCTCTGAGTCCACAGAATGATAATATTAATTATGGTCACCACCACCACCACCACCACCGCCAATATCTGAACAATCATTCTGAGGTAGTGTGCTTTTAAATACTTCAACAAGGTAGATTTTATTCCTATTACTAAAATAAGAGAAAACCTCTGCAACATTGAGAAGTTAAGCAGCCCACAAGGTCACACAGGTACTCAGTGGTGGAGGTGGGATGTGAACCTATATCATCTGACTTTAGAATCTTTGCTCTACAACCATCTCCCATCTGTCTACAGTCAGAGAATGAAAGCACCAAAGATTACTTAGTATACCCTTTAATTGTATTGAAAAAAGGACCAGATTGAGCCCCAGAAAGAGGGTATGATTTCAAAACTCCTAATGATTCTCAATGACAGAGCAGTTTTGGCCCCCTTCTGGCATTAGTGACCTAGTCTACTTGGTCACTCGCTAAATGACACTAAGTGTCGAGACATGTGGATGCAATGATGATGCATCTTCCCTGCTGTTTCTGACTTTCTCCTTTCTGAGAATGGAAACCATACATGCAGTTCACGGTCTAAAATTATTAACATAACTTTACTATTCCACAACCTCCATCAACATAATTTTACTATTCGAGAAGATTCTTGCTCAGAAAGAGAACAGTTATAACAAATTTAATTATTCGTTCCAGGAACTTCCTAAAAGGTCTATAAATTTTTTAATAGAAAGCATCAGGCTGGGCATGTTGGCTTATGCCTGTAATCCAAGCACTTTGGGAGGCCAAGGCAGGAAGACTATTTGAGGCCAGCCTGGCCAAAATAGTGAGACCTCATTGCTACAAAAAATAAAACAATTAGCAGGGTGTGGAGGCATGAATGTGTGGTAGTTCTAGCTACTTAGGAGGCTGAGGCAAGAGAATCACTTGAGGCCAGGAGTTAGAAGTCACAGTAAGCTATGATGGTGCCACTGCACCTCAGCCTGGGCAACAAAGTGTGATCCCCTCTCAAAAAAAGACAAAAGCATAAAATAATGTTTTATATCTCAAGACTCTTTGAAATTCTTGCCTGAAAATTCTCACCTTGCTGTTTCCACCAATCCTTAACTATTCTATCATGATACTTACCCAGTGCTAGCTAAAACCCCTGCATTGAAAGTCTTATCTTAAACCAGATGTCGGGATCTTAATACATATTCCAACTTTACTCTTCTCTGAGATGCTAGTAAGGTTCTACTGAGGGATGTTACACCTCACTGCACCAGGTAGTAAACTCAGTTTTGTCACAAGAAGTTCTGGTGTTTTGTGGGGGTCAGCATTTGACACCTCTCAAGGGGAAGTTGGTCACTTCTTCTAGAAAGGTTTCCTTGACAACTCTTCCTCAGCCCAAAAGGAAACAAAAGCAGCTAGGACCTGTTCAAGTGCTGAATATTCAAAATGTTTTGACATTGTTAGTATGCTCATCATTTTTCTTGTCATTATCTAAGTCCAAACAAAACATTCTCAGTATATAAATACTAGAGGATTCATGATGTATCAACGCATTTTCATGCTTCATGTTTGCTCTTTGTTTACATTTTCTCTACGACTTCATCAAAAATCATGCTTTGCTTACTTAAATGAATTATCATAGGTAGAAACAGCATAATTTAGTGGGAAAAAAAAATGTGTGTCTTTACTGGATGTCATCAAGAAGAATTGGTATACAAATTAAATCGGCACATTATGGAAATGTTAACTTTTTCTCAAAGATAATGTACTTTTCTGTTGTTTTGTTTTTTGTATGTATGATGTTACAAAAAGTGTTTGAAATGTGTATGCATAGTTAAAAAATAATAAAAGAAGCTCTCGTGTACTTACTCTCTAAGTAGAGAAAGAAAATGTTACCAGGACATCCAGTGTCTCTATTTTATGTTTTACAATGTATTATTATGGTTTCTAGATGTACTTTCTACAAGGATATTTCTTTAACTTACTGGGCAGTGGCTACGTAAACCTGTCATTCTAGTGTCATTGCCTACAATCTGATTCATGGTAAGTGTCTCGTCTGTTTAGAAAGGGGATTGATAATGGATCTTTCAGATGAAGAAAACCTATTAAATTAGAAAAAGGCTTGGTAATTTACTCAATATAGTGATTTCTTTTTCTGTTTATCTCCCTTGGTCCATAATGAAATTGTTCTTGTATGCTTCCCTGCTCCCATGACAATTTGTACCAGTGCCCAGACCCCATTCAGAGTCCTGTCTCTGCACTATCATCTCTAGGCCCAGTGAGGACTGTGTGTTTGTTCACCATCCTATCCCCAAGCTCTCCATAGTGCCTTGTACATGACGTGTGCTCAGTACATGTTGATTAAATGAATCGCTGGCATTCTTGGAAGAGCTAGTTGAGGTACTAGCAGCCTATGAGGCTAAAGAAATCTTTGGTTGTTCTTTAACATTCTCATCCACTTCTTGCCTTCTTTCCCTTTGCCTTTCCTACCCCCTTGATGCCTGTGCCTTAGGTATATATCACTGACATCAACCCCAAGCACACCCACTCACATTGGGAGAGTACAGAATGAGTAGATTGGTAGTCCTGATTTATCCTGGCTTCCCTTCATTATACTTTTCTTTTTGATCATGTGTTTTCTTTTTAATTATTATTACTATTTTTTGAGACAGGGTTTCACTCTTTCACTCAGGCTGGAGTGCAGTGGTGCAATCTTGGCTCACTGCAACCTCCACCACCGGGGTTCAAGTGATTCATCTGCCTCAGCCTCCTGAGTAGCTGAGATTACAGGCACCTGCCACGACACCTGGCTAATTTTTTGTATTTTTAGTAGAGATGGGGTTTCACCATATTGGCCAGGCTGGTCTCGCAACTCCTGACCTCTTTCATGATCCACCTGCCTCGGCCTCCCAAAGTGCTGGGATTACAGGTGTGAGCCACTGTGCCTGGCCTTTGATCATTTATTTTCCATTAAAATTTTTCATTAAATTTTTTCATTTCAAACAGAAATCATATTGTTTATAAGAAAGGAAATAGTCCAGATATATAAAGAAATGCCTTTTCCAACTCTACCTTCCCCAACAACTGATGTTAACAGTTATCTATCTGTCTATCACCTATGTGTCTACATAGATGCACAGGATATTCACCAACTTGCCATGCTGCTCTCAGAAAGAATTGTATTATACACATTATTCTGCAGCTTTATTTTTTCACTCAACAACAAATCACAGTTTGTAGATGTTAATCTAACTTGTTTTTAGTGACTACGTATGTTTCCTAATATAGATGTTCTGTAATATATCTATTCCTTTTTTAATGATTTTCAGTTCTTTGCTATTTCTAGCAATGCTGCAGTAAATATCCTTTTGTGTGTGTATCTGTAAATTTTCTATCGTTTGCTCCATTAACTGCCAAAATAAAACAGAAATTAGAATTGCTTGGACTTCTTTTTATTGAAGGTGCTACAAGAGTTTCTTTATTCAGGGCAAAATAAGGCAACCAATAAGGGGATGAAGCATTTCAACTCATTTTTAAGAGGGCATGGAATTTTGCTACAATGTAAGCTGAAATGAGACTTTTTAAAAAGTTTCTAATTTTATCTTGTGGTACTGGCACATCATCAAAGAAAAGAAATCAAAATGAAAAACGAAAGCTTTCTGTTCAAATAAAATATAAATAGATACCTAGAATGAGTTGGATGGCAACTGCATCTTGTTAGAAGAATATCATTTTACTACAAAATAAATGAAACATTTACTGTTCCAATTCCATTCGGGAATAATGTATGTTTCAAGGCACAATTCCCCTTGGTAATCACAAACTCAGAACTCCTTGGATCTTCATGATATAAGAGAGAGTTCAAACATCCAGCTGCCTCCCACAGAAAGCCTGTAATTGGAGTGGAAAGAGTACAGATAATGCATAGCTCGTACCCCGTGTAAGGAAAGCCCACAAGGCATACAGAATTGTTTGCACTGTATTCAAAATGTTTGTGTGACAGGAAGGATTCTTAAAACTAGTTTGGAAACTAACATTTGAAGCAGAATGCATGCTCATGAAAAATATTTACATCATGAACATGTCCTTTAAAAGTATTACAGGATTACATCAAACTGCTTTTCCCTGTACATATACCTTATTACATATAAAAATGGCAATCATAATTTTTCACAACTTATTCCTTTCATTTTCAGAGATGAAGCTCTTCTTATAAACCCCATTCTTTGCTATTCCCCGAGCCCGCAAAGAAAAACAGGGCAAATATAGTTATTCCTTCCCTTCCACCCTACCCCAGCCTATAGCGAGGAGACAAGTGATGACAAAGCAGTGTGTTGAATGTTGTAAAGTGGGGAGTTAAAGATGGTTTGAGAGGGCACATCTTGCCTGGACTTGGGATTCTTCTGGATCTAGGAAAGGAAGACCTTTGGGAGCCAGGAATGTCTGAACTGAGGGACAAGTCAGATTTGGGTGAAAAGTATTTCCGGTAGAGGATACATTCTCAAAAGTCAGGGAACAATAAAAAAATGCAAATTCATTAAGGCAGTAAAAATGTTTGAAATGGACAGAACATAGTAAATATAGAAAAGTAGGGATACTGAGGGATCAGGCTATATCCACAAGGGCGGGAAAAAAAAAAAAAAAAAAAAAAAACCCGCACGGGATTTTTGCTTCTGCAAGATCACACTGGTTGTAATGTGGAGAATAGGATAGGAGTGTGGCAAAAACAGAGCCTTAGAGACCAACTAAGAAGGTGTTGCCAATTTTTGAGGTAAGATGATGGTAGCCTGAAATAGAGAAATGGTAGTGGAGATGCAGAAAAAGGAATAGAATCAATTTTCACGTTTATGCTGGGAGTCTTACTTATTTGGAAGTAGAACATCTGACAGCCCTGTCCTTGGTTTGTGACAATTTCTTTTTTCAAGAAGTAGAGGAAGCAAGGAGGGGTGCTGTTCCTTTGGATTTAATTCTAACTAGTGTAGAAGAAACAATTGATGCTATGGCGACTGCTGCTGTGGAAAGGTGTAGTGGTTTAGCTAACTAGCCAGCCAAAAAAAGCTAGCCAAGGCTCAACAGGCATGCTTAGAAACCTATCCAGAGATAGAGAATTTCCTCTATTATTGAATAACTTTGGTTCTAGAAGTATGTATGTAAGTTTGTTTATTATTCTCATGTTCAAAATAACACTATATAATGTTTGTCGTTGTTGGAGCTAAGAGGTGACACAGTTTTGGTGTGACTTTTGTTTTTGTATAGGGAGATTAATAAATGTCATATAGGGTACTATCATTTAATAAAAGGTAAACTGGACAAATGGAGTATGCTTAGAACTGGACAACCATGATAATAAAAGAATGCTAAAGCATGTCATCCACTAAAATATTTTTGAGCAAGGGCTGTGAGTAAGGCACTGTTCAAGGAGATGAAGACAGTGGTGAACCAGATAGACTTAATTCTGTAGTCACGGAATTATATGGGGATCAGTTAAAGAAAGTGGACCATGGATAAGAGACAAGCATAAGATTCAGCTTCGATGAGCTAAAATGCTGTCATGTGGAACAGGGATCCGATAAATTCTGTAAGACTTTAGAAAGTAAAATCAGGGCCAATGAGCAGAATCTGCAAGAGGAGAATTCCAACTCTCAAGAAGGAACAACTTTCTAAAAGCTCTGGTTGTACAGTTGTGAGATAAACTGAATGAGGAGGTGTGGTAGTGGGTTCTTTATTTTAAGTAACTGGATGCACATTTGACATGTATTTCATTTAAACTTTAAATCATTTTATGAGATCGTTATGATTATTAATCTGATTTTACACATGAGGCAGCTGAGGTTTAGCGATTGCACAGTTAGAACATAGCAGAGCCACGATATGACTTACTGTGCTCTAGTCTCCTGGGAACTCTGCCACCTCCCTCGCTTAATAAAAAGGCTGAATAAATGGTGGTCAAATGATTCCTTCAAGTAAAGAAAGGGAGGGTGAACTACAGAGCTGTAAGGGTCTTCCTAAACCTCACATTGAACTATTTTAGTTATTTCTAGAATATGAGAAATGTATACTAAAAATATCCTTCAAATAACAAAATTATAGAGATGGAGCACAGATCAGCTGCTGCCAGGGCTTGGAGGATGAGTGGTAGGTGCATGTGCTTATAAAAAAGATTTTTGTGGTGATGGAATTGTTGTGTATTTTGATTTTGGTAGTGGTCACAAGAATCCACACATGTGATAAAATTGCACAGAACTGAATACACACACAAGTGCATGTAAAACTGGAGATACCAAATTAAAGTAGGTGGATGTCAATGTTTGGTTGTGATATTGTATAATTATGCAAGATATTACTACTGAGTGAGATGACATAAGGGTATACATACCTCTATGTATTATTTCTTACCACTATATGTAAAGCTATAATTATTTCAAAATACAACATTATACGTGACTCAAGCACACAAGAAGGACTATGTGAACACTGGCTCTTTTCTTTCTCTTCCAACTTCCTCCACCCTAGGATCCTCCAATGTGGGAAACCAGGAGTTACTGCATAATGCTGTCCCTGTATATTCCCAGGATCAAATCTGACTGAGATACTTTCCCCAAATTTCTGTGTCTTGGAGACAATAATTCCACTTAGTGCTTTTATTCTTATTCTTCCACAACACAGGAAAATGACCTCAGGAAAATGCATGCTGGGGGATCACGAAAGCCCCAGTATTTGCTGGTTTTAGTAAGTAGAACTAAGGAGAAAAAATATGCATAATCAAACCATAAAATTAGATTCTTCAACATTTTATAAATCCAGTGTTTGGGTGGTAGCTTGACTAATATCTCCAAAGAGGATTGACTCAGACATCCAGCTTTTTGAAGAGCATCAGAAGAATGTTACCTTTTTTATTTTATTCCTCTGATTATAAAGGTAATGCATCTACCTTATTTTTAAGAAAGAAAATATAAAAATTTTCTATAGTTCCATGACTGAAATATACATATTGATTTTTAAAATTCTCTTGTTTTTCTTAATCGGGACACTTTTGATTATAAACGATAGATACTCATTCGCACCGGACATGCTTCAGGTGTAACAAAATCCAGGACTCGAGTGATGTACTTAGGGCTCATTTTCAGGCCCTTCAACTCCTGGCTTTGTTTGCTTGTGTGTTGGTTCCATTCATAGGCAGGCTCCTCCCTCTTGGTTGCAAGAATGGTTGCAGCAGGTCCAGGCTTCTTTTTTTCACATATGGGCAATGTTACATAGAAAGTAAACTTCTTCTTCCTGACAGTTCTAATAAAGTCCCCAAAATGGAGTAACTAACTTGACTTGGCTAAGAGTACATTTTTAAACCAACCACTAATCAAATAGTTAAATTGTGCTTATTTTCCAGGACTGGGTCACACACATGAAATCAGGGCAGTGGATGAGGGTGTGACATCAGAGAGTTTTTACCAATATAATTCTATTATTAGAATTTGGGAGAATGCATGCCAAGTAGAGAAAAACACGATGTCCACTTATCTTTTGTGTGTATATATTTGTATATACAAACACACACGTATATTTTTGTGAATAATGTAAGGATAAAATTGAAACTTATTTCTACAGCCCTCTAGGTTGTAATGATAAAGAAACCATAAAGATGGATATGGAAATGTCAGGGATCCAGAATAGCCAAAACAGTCTTGAAAAAGAATAGGTTTGAAGGACTAGTACTTTCTGACTTCAAAATGTATTACAAAACTACAATAAATAAGATTGTATGGTACTGGCATAGAAATAGAGATATAAATCAGTGGAATAAAACAGAAAGTTGAAAAATGAACTCATACATTTGTGGTCAGTTAATTTTCAACAAAGGAGACCAAGACAGTGTAATGGAGGTGGTGGGAGGGTGGAGGGCGGATTGGGGGTGGAGGGGGAAAATTAGGTTTTTCAAAAAATAGTGCTGAGACAACTGGATGTCTACATGTAAAAGGATGAAGCTGGACCCCTCCCTCACGTCATGTGCAAAATTAACTCAAAATGGGTCATAGACCTAAATATAACAGTGAAAACTGTACAACTTTTAGAAGAAACTATAGGAATAAATCTTCATGACCTTCTGTTATGCAAATCTTTCTTAAAACAATACCAAAAGTGCAAGCAACAAATTAAAAAATAGATAAATTGGACTTTGTGGAAATTAAAAACTTTACAGAAATATAAAAACTTATATTAAAATATAAATTATGAAGCTTAACTTATATTTTCTGTTGCATCACTACAACCATCAATATATTTGGCCAATGAAGGCGAAAAGTGCAGAAACATAAATTGGAAAACAAAGAAATGAGAACCAAATAGAGAAAGAATTAAACCCGTTTTCTTTTCTTTCTTGTATTTGAGACGGAATCTCACTCTGTCGCCCAGGCTGGAGCGCAGTGGTGTGATCTTAGCTCACTACAACCTCTGCCTCCTGGGTTCAAGCAATTCTCCTGCCTCAGCCTCCCGAGTAGCTGTGACTACAGACGCGTGCCACCACACCTAGCTAATTTTTTTTTTTTTTTTTTTTAGTAGAAACGGGGTGTCACCGTGTTAGCCAGGATGGTCTCGATCTCCTGACCTCGTGATCCACCTGCCTCGGCCCCCTAAAGCTCTGGGATTACAGGCGCGAGCCACCGCGTCCGGCTAAACTTCTTTTCTTGAGTTAATGGTGCAGAATTTTCCATTTCTGGTAAAACTCTTTTGAATATATTAAAGGTGGATTTTCTAAAAAAAAAAAAAAAAAAAAAAAATGGGTGGGGGAGTAAAATGAATTTTGGACGATGTGAAATGGTGCTAAAGATTTTACTTAACTCTTTATTAATGAAGGAACCAATAAAATGATGTAATCAGTTCAAAGTAGAATCCAAAAAGTGGATATACATAGAGATCAGGAATATTCGAATGAATTTACAAATTTTCACTCACAAAACTGGCTATGGGGAGAGGCAGGAATGAAAAAGGAGGGTTATCCCACCACTAGATGGAACTCATGTGTATAGACAAGAATTACTTTCATTGCTATCAGTTATTTACAATTTATAGATTCATAAAATAGCTGAAAAGCTAGCATCAGATGACCTGGAAGGTTAGTTTTGCATTGAAGATACACAGTATTCTTTTCTGATTATTCCATATTTCCTTACGAATATTTTAGCAACCACTATATCATCAGGTTTCTGTTTTCCAGTCTTTGGTACTAACTCCACTGTAGTAAGGGTATCACTTTACATTTTTTTAAATACAAATAAATCTAAGGCCACTATTGTCAAGTTAATATCCACTTAGTACTTGTATGATGAATTACTATAGTTGTGAAGATAATGTAGCTTCTTATATGCTGAGACTGTGAACCAGAGTTGGCTGTCAGTGCTGAGTATATAAGACATTAACAAAAAAGGATAATGAAAAAGACCATAAATAGGAAAACGCTACCATGTTTTCCAAACGTTGAGTCACGATTTACTTGTGGGTCATGAAATCAAAGAGTCATAACCAAATTAAGAAAAGAAAATGTGAAAGTGTGGCGTACATGGGGAAGTTAAGAATTGGTTCGTAAAACCTGGGTTGCAGGATCTGCTCTGGGTCACAATGTGAAATCTACTTCTACCATAGGTCAGAGTCAGTAGAAAGTCATTACTGTAGCTGGTACCTAACATGTTAAAGAGAAAGCCTATATAGTCTTCACTCAGTATGAGTCACCACTGGACAATATTCAATATTCACCACCTCCTCAATATTCAAATCCTGGATAGCCTGAGAAAGTCAATGACATGCATTGTGCTGAGATCATGTGGTTCAGGTTAGAACAGTTTTTCTGGGCTTTGACTGAATCTCACAGATCTAATTGTGTTTTTATTGCCATGTTTGCTAAATGTCCTTGGTAAAGAGTGGAGTCTCCAAGGAACGCTGGTCAAGGTATGTCACCTTTTCACTAAAATAAACACGACTTTATTTCTCAACTAGGAATAGTGTCAACATAACTGAAAAATTCAAACACATTTTGAACTGCTTGAACTGCCTTTATTATATATTTCACACATTATCTAACATCAAATTATGTTATGATCACTTTTTTTCAGCAACATACTGATTTTGCATGTTTTTATATAGAAATGGTTTATCATTCACGTGGAGCCTGGAGAGTTCAAACTGTCTGAAAGTTCTACCTAATCTTTTCTACCAAATCAATGCATAAGGCACTGGTAACTTCTTAGGTGCTTTCTCATAACCTCTACAATTTCCCTTCTGTAATCTGAAAATAAGCATCTATTTTTTCAATCTGTTGTAAGCTGCCATATACACAAGCTTATTACATCTTACAACCAGAATGCCAATTGTAAATTGCCTCCTCCTCCCCATATAGAAATTCTGGAGCTGCCACTCATATTTCTTCACAATCCCAGTGACTCCCTGTAGAATCAGCTCTGCCTTTTCTCAATTTCTGGCATCCTTCAAATATCTTTCAGATGAGAAATGGGGTTGAAATTGGACAATATTTTCTACCACCCCTGAGGACAAGATTTCAAAATCTTTACCCCAAGGCTTTCAAAGGCCAGGCATGTAATGCCAAATACATGCAAGATGTTCTCCACTATGAAGTCCCTTGAACTCTGAATTTAAACCTCCAAAAAATCTAAACGTGAACTTTTTGTCTGTCTCCCAGAACAGCTATTTTCTCCTACTGACTTTCTGTGTCTGTGAAGATCCCTTGTTTTTCCAGACACCAAGACTCAAAACTTCAAGATCAGCTTGGACTCCTTTTTTGATTCTCACCTTCTCCATTTAATCCATCATGAAAGTTTACATCTTTCAACCAATTCGAAATCTGCTGGCTGGACTCTAAACATACTTCACAGTGTTCATTCTGTGCAAGAAGGTGTCATGAGAGTGTCTCTTGATTGACCCAATTGATGAGACCAGAAATAAATACAACATGACAACATGGGAGGAGCAGTTTTCTATTTCTAGCTTAAAATAAATCTAAAATATTATAGGAACTTATTAGGAAGAACAATGGCTTTGTAATTTTCTGTCCTTTAAAAAATAAAATTCTCCTTTTCACACGATTATTAAATTCTCATTCCAATGTTTAAAAAATATTACTTGTATATGACTATATTTTATTTTACTTCATAGTAAGTTCCTTCTATAGTCCTGAATATACGGGTTGCTAGTTAAAATTAAAGCAAGCTATAATCCTACCACTTAGGGAGGCTGAGGTGGGTGAGTTGCTTGAGCTCAGGTTCAACACCAGCCTGGGCAACATGGCGAACCTCAGTCTCTACACAAATTATGAAAATTAGCGGGGTGTGGTGGTGTGTGCCTGTGGATCCAGCTACTCAGGAGGCTGAGGTGGAAGAATCGCTTGAGCCCAGGAGGTTGAGCCTCAGTAAGCTATGATCATGCCACTGCACTCCAGCCTGAGGGACAGAGTGAGACCCTATCTCAGTAAATAAATACATATGTAAATAAAACCAAAGCAGAGCCCATGATTTCCTTTCTACTGTTTCCTAATTCTTCTTTAAATGAGTCACTTTTCACCTTTCTTTTCTACAACTGGAAAATCAACAAATACATTTTAAGCTACTGAGGGCCAATAGGTTTCAATTCCCTTATTGGCTAAGATTGACGGTTACTACTTGGAGTGCTATGCCAGGAAGAATTGTGAGTCACAACCAGGTCCTGCCAGAAGGAGTACCATGCTCAATTAGTGAGGTCCTCTGTGAGCTTGAGAAGGGATCATGATGGCTCACATGTCATCCTAGGTTGAAACAAGAATCAAGGCCAATCTGAAAGTAGAAGAAGAGTTTGTCACTTAGATGGCATACTTGAATGCTATGTAATTAAGGCTTTTGGCACAAAAGTGGCTATTTTGCCATCCTGTCACAATGCTGAAATTCTAGGATTAGCAACTCTTAAAGACATTTTGAAACCTTCCACTATTAAAAAAGTTTTTGAAAACTTTTTTATTAAAATACTACCTTTATTGTTCTTATTCTGGGAAAGTGAATGGGTTTAAGTCATTATCAGCAAACAGCTAAGGAGGAAGTAGTCTATCAGATTGATTTTCAACCTTGAGTGTGGATGAAAGAAATGACCTTTGTAAGGAAATATGGGGTGCATTTATTAGAAGGAGAAAGTGAGAACCAGGAAGATGAAACTGTGAGTAGAAAGAGAACTGAAATTGGAGTTGGATAGCAACAAGGATGTTTTCGTCTTCTTAATAAATATCTTCCCATCTCCTCTTTGAAAAAAGCTTTAAAAAAAAAGTAAAAGAAAAACTAATAAAACTAAACAAAAAATAAAAAGAAAAATAAATCAAACCTTGGTAAGACTCATCCTTAATATTCTTTAAAAAGGCTCCAAATTGTCATCGTTCTTTTTCCCTTACTAGGGTAGCAGTAACATATCAAAGAAGCACAAACAGCTTGCTGAATTCGATTCTAGGTGGACATAGCTTTGCGCCTGCTAAAAGGAAATAAGGATTTAAGTTCTTTAGATTATAATGGTGACAGCAACAACAGCAATAAATACAATGGTCACCACTCGTGAGTGTACCATGTCTCAGTTTTGCTCTGAAATGCACGTACATGCTGGGTCTCATTTAATCCTCATCCAATCCATGATGCATCACCCTAATTATCTCTGATTTACAGGTGGACTTTAGTAGTCTGCTTAAAGTCACACAATGAGCAAATGACAGAATTTAAACCCAAGTCTTTCTTAGGCCAAACCTGTTTCCGCCTTTCTCCCTTGCCTGTGTTCTCTTTCAGCTTCTTACTAAGACCTAGGTAACTGTCCATGTCAGCTCTAGGGCTCAGACAAGATGATTCACATGTGCAGGAAATATGAGAGAGAAAAAGCTACAACTCCATAGCATGAGAAGTGATTTTCTTATTGTTTATACTTAAATGAGACTCTCTGCACTAAAATTCTCTCATTTCCACACTTTGTATGGATACATAAATTCTCCCAAAATAGGATTCAGGTGATATTTACATAGTAACATTAACCCTGAATCTCTTAGTGGGAAAAATCCTGTAAACTGATGATAATACTCTTGTTGGCATAGGATAATATTAGGAAACCAAAGAAAACATTTTCTGGTTTGTGTACCTTGAATAAACAGATGTTTAAAAATCTATTTTCCCTATATTTACCAAGTATATAAATGAGACCTAATTAGACAGAAATTCCATGTAATGTGTTCCAAAGCCTTAATTTAGTCATCCAGTATAAACACCGTAAATGAATAAAATGTAGTGTATTAAACAATTTAGAGTCATGGTTCCTTAAATTCAACCGATACAGTATTACAGTGCACTGAGTAACAAAAAGTGACTGAAGTTTTGTTATTTTATTTGGAAAAACAATTACCACAGAAAAGTACACAGTATGAAAACATTCATGTGTCCTCACCCCAGAATTAATTAACGTTTTGCCATATGTGCTTCTGAAATTGTGTTTAATAAAGACAAAATCAAACATTACAAAGAAAGCTGCAGTATTTTTGTATCCCTCCCAGGTGGCACATCCCTTTCTCTTTCTCTCCCTCTCCAGAGTCAGCATCTCTTTGGAACTTGTTGAATATCTTCCAATTCATGATTTTGTATTTTACTAGTTAGGCAGACACAAAATGTTATAGCATTATTTGTGACTTGAAATTTTATAAAAATGGTCTATTTTACATTTTTCATTCTGTTATTTGCATTTTTTAACTAAACATGGTGTCTATCCAACTTAATACATATATGTATATCTATCTGTGTTAACTGCTATGTAGTATTCCAGTTTATAACCACATTAGAGTTTATCCAACCATTTATCAAGGACATTTAGTGCTGTCCAGCACTCCCCACTTTTGTTCCCATTACAAAAGACTTCTTAGGTACATGTGCACGTGTGGTTTCTAAGCTATATACCTAGCAGTGAAATTGCTGAGTCGGAGGCGTTTGCATTTTCAACTTTACTAGATAATTGCCAAATTGCTTTCCAAAGTGATTGTAGCATTTTATACTCCCACCAGCAGTGTATTAGAGTTCCCATTTTGAATAGACTTAAAAACGCTTCAAATTGTCTGACTTTTGAATATAGGAGCTTTGATTTTGATTTCTTATTTTGCCAGCTCTTCGGTTGCATAGATGGTATGCCATAGAAGTGCTTGGCATGCATTTTTATTATCATTAATAAACAGCACACATAAACAGCACTGATACCTTAAAATCACATTTGAAGCAGATATGTATTGGATGTATTTGGTTACAAGACAATATAATAGAACAAAGTAAGGATTTTTTTTTTTTTTTTGTAAAGATTTATTGAATTAAGCAACCACTAGGCAACACACACAGACTGGGAAAAGTATAATTGTTTTATATTAGTTTCCTTTGCTTGCATATCATCTGTTTATTTTATTTTAATTAGTCTATGTTTTGAGATGGAGTCTTGCTCTGTCACCAGGTTGGAGTGCAGTGGCATGATCTCGGCTCACTGCAACCTCCGCTTCCCAGGTTCAAACAATTCTCCTGCCTCAGCCTCCCTAGTAGCTGGGACTACAGGTGAGCACCACCATGTCCAGCTTATTTTTGTATTTTTAGTAGAGATGGGGTTTCACCATGTTGGCCAGGATGGTCTCGATCTCTTGACCTCGTGATCTCCCTGCCTTGGCCTCCCAAAGTGCTGGGATTACAGGCGTAAGCCACCGCGCCTGGCCCCACTTGTTTTTTATCAGTGTTTGGCACCACACTGACATTGACTGTTTCTCTTTTATTTGTACTTAGAAAATCTTTACTTGGTACAGAGGCACAGCAATTGTTTCATCTAATAACCCCTGAGGGATTGTATTAATGTTATAGAATTAATAGTTACTATCCATAGTCTTGCAAAACTGTTTTATATAAAGCTAAAATGTCAAGCCCAGAGAAAGAAAAAGAGGGTGAAAGGATGAAATAACAAAAAAAAAAAAAAAGAAGTTATAAAATAGACTTCCCCTCTTTAAACATAGCATTGAAAATCAATATTTCCATTACTTCTGGTTGTGATGACGAAATACATGATAGCATCTCAGCTGATAACAGCTGAGTGGCTAATCCGTAAAAATATACTTCTGTGGTTTGATATTGATTGTACATTTCCTTCTCCTTTAGACTTATGAATGGGTCTACAAGTTCACAAAAAGAGAAAGAAACAATGGCATAACATTTACAGTTGTTACTCAAAAGATGAATATTATACTTAGAAGCGGTATAGAAAGGAAGAAGAAATACCATGATTGTTTGCTTCCTTACTTTTTCCATCTCATGGATGTGAAAATGATGGTAGACAAAAAAAAAAAAAAAAAAAAAAAAAAAAAAAAAAAAAAAAAAAAAAAAAACCCAAGAGTTCATGCACAATAGAATTTTAGAGATTCAGGGGCCATTGGAGAACATCCAACTGAAGTCCTTCATTTTACAGTTAGAAAAATTGAGGCATTAAAATAACTAGTCCAGGCTGGGCATGGTGGGTCATGCCTGTAATCCCAGCATTTTGGGAGGCTGAGGCGGGCAGATCACCTGAGGTCAGGAATTTGAGACCAGCCTGGCCAACATGGCAAAACCCTGTCTCTACTAAAAATGCAAATGTAGTCAGGTGTGGTGGTATGTGCCTGTAGTCCCAGCTACTTGGGAGGCTGAGGCAGGAGAATTGCTTGAACCTGGGAAGTGGAGGTTTCAGTGAGCCAAGATAGAGCTACTGCACTCCAATTCTTGGCGAGACAGTGTGAGATTCTGTCTCAAAAAAATAACAAACAAAAATCTTGTCCAGGGCGCACTTTCCTCTTCATTACTTTGGCTGTTCTTGTTTTCTCCACGGAAGGGAGAAATCACATCTCTTTTCATGATGAAATATCTTAGCTTGGTTGGCTTCAATTACCTGATCTTTGGAGCATCATACTCAAACCCACCACATCAATGTGTCATTACCTTTTTCTCCACAATAGCATTAATGGCAGAGGAAACTAAGCATGACACCTGGGAGACGTTTTCAATTTTTTCTTGAAAATTCACATGAATTTTGTAATTTTACTCTGATATTTGGTGTTTCTAATCATGATACTGTGCTTATTTTAATTTAAAAACATCAAATCTGTGGGTAAAATTGGTACTCCAGTAAGATGTATTATGTCCATCCTGTTCTTCTATTTAACAAATATTTAATGAGAACTTTTTTTTTTTTTCTGCTAAGAATGCAACAGAGGTCACTGCTCCTCTTGACATTGACAGTATAACCACAAATCACATAATTACAAATAATTATACAGAGAAGTGGAAGGTGTTACGGTGTTTCCAGAAAGGAGAACTACACCAGCCCAAAGGATTAGGAAAAGTAACGTTTAAACAAAAAATATATGAGGTGTGTTTGACTACTGCCTGGCTTATATTTATTAAAGAAAGAGAACTGGCTGGGTGCAGTGGCTCATGCCTGTAATCCCAGCAGTTTGGGAGGCCAAGGTGGGCGGATCACGAGGTCAGGAGTTCAAGACCAGTCTGGCAAACATAGTGAAACCCATCTCTACTAAAAATACAAAAAATTAGCCGGATATGGTAGCACGTGCTTGAAATCCCAGCTACTCGGGAGGCTGAGGCAGGAGAATCTGGTGAACCCGGGAGGCGGAGCTTGCAGTGAGCCACCAGCCTGGGCTACAGAGCGAGACTCCATCTCAAAAAATAAAAAATAAAAAAAACCCATAAAATAATTTTCCACCTTGGTCTTTGCCAACAGATGAGTTATGATGCTTTTGCAATGCATTGGACTTTTCCTTTTATTTTTTGTGCATATAATTTGAAAACAAATAAAAAACAGACTGTTTTAGTTATTTGTTGTTCTATATTTTTGGTATTTTCTTCCTCCTTATTAGCATATTTGTTGCTTATATGTGAGCTTCTCAATCCTGGTATATGCAAATGTTGTGGGTAATACTGTATTCTAAGAAAGGCAGAGAAATAACCGAGAAGAAAGAATGTCAGGAATGCCCTTGAGAAAAAGAAATTAATTGCCTAAGCAACAAACAAACTCTTGAAATAGTGACCTCTGGTTCTAATTCCTTAAGGCTCCTTAAAATCTATACTTTGCCCACCCTGTTCCCTCTCTGCAAAATAGGAATGGCACAAAGGAGTTGACTAACAATTAATTTTCTTAGTTACAAATTTTGCTGGGATCTTTAACCCTGTTCTATTTAGTTAAAGAAACCAAGTTTTTGACTAATGGTGAAGATTGTTTGCTAAAGGTCCTAGATATTCATTATCTTAAGAAAATGAGTTAAGAATAATGAATAAACATAGATGACAATTAGTGGATTCTGTGTTAGGTCCTCACATGGAACCAGATGGTCTAGTGATGCATGTAAATAGATAATTTATTTCATTTGTAGATCTGAAAGTTGAATAAAGAATGAGATGTTTGTTATTAAAGTGCATTTGCCAATGTGCTCTAATTTAATACATTGCTAAAATAAATGCAGGGTGAAGTTAAAGGGACTAATTATTTTTGGTCAGCTGGGGATAAATTCAAAAGATTCTTCAGGATTTGCAGCCTGCAATCTAACTATCACAAACTGAATGTTTATGTTCTCCTCAAATTTGCATGTTGAGGCTCTAACCCCCATTGTGATGGCATTTGGAGGTAGGGCCTTTGGGACGTAATTAGATTTTGAAGAGGTCAAGTGCATAGGGCCCCCATACTAGGATTAGTGTCCTCATAAGAAAAGGAGGAGCTGGGAGCACAGGCTCATGCCTGTAATCCCAGCATTTTGGGAGGCTGAGTTGGGAGGATAGCTTGAGGCTCAGAGTTCAAAACCAGCCTGGTCAATGTAGTGAGACCCTATCTCTTACAAAACACCTAAAAATTAGCTGAGTGTTGTGGTATGTATCTGTAGTTCCAACTACTTGGAAGACTAAGGAAAGAGGATCACTTGAGCTCAGGAATTTGAGGCTGACATGATTGCACCACATGAAAGGAGACTTTCTTTTGTACCCTAGGTACGAGCACTCCAGCCTGGGTGACAAAGCAAGACTCCATCAAAAAAAAAAAAAAAAAAAAAGGAAGAGGAGGAAGAGACCAGAGCTCTCTGTATTTCTACCAGTTCTGCAATGTAGGAACACAGCAATAAGGTGGCTGTCTATAAGCCAGGAAGAGGACCTTCATCAAGAACTGAATCTGTTCGCACATTGATCTTGGACTTCCCAACTTCCAGAATTGTGAGAAATAATTCTCCATTTATTTAAGCCACCCAGTCTGTGGTATTTTGTTAGGTCAGTCTAAGTTGACTAAGATAGTGCCTATTTATCTTTTCTTTAGAAAGTGAAAATAGTAGTTATAATTGTTAAATATATTAGTCCATAGAAAAATTAGCTTCCTGAAAATTTGTGCATATGCAATTAGGAAAAATAGCATGACATTGTTTTTGACAGGATTACTCCATGCTTTATTAAAGGTTATGAATCGATTTGCCATTGAAAATGACAGCAGGGAGCAGAGTAAGATGGCAGAATAGAAGCCTACATCATTCACCCTCCCAGCTAGAAGACGAAGTTTTAACAACTATCTGTACACAGAAAAATACTATCACAAGAACCAAAAACCAGGTGAGCAATTACAGTATATGTTTTTAACTTCACATAGTGGAAAGAGACATTGATAGGGAGCAGGAGAGAGAGTCTTGAATCATTGATGCCACCCCCCACCCCGCCCCCATTCCCCAGCAGTGGTGTTGCAGCACAAGGAGAGAATCTGTGCGCTTTGGAAAGGAGAGCACAGAGACTGGAGGACTTTACATTGATCTCAGTGTTGCCTTGTCACAGCGGAGAATAAAGTTGTGCTGGGCTGAGCCAGCACTCGTGCACAGAGGGAGCACTTGGACCAGCCCTAGCCAGAGGAATCACCTATCCCAGCAGTCAGAATTTGAGTTTCTTGGCAAGCCTCACCATCATAAGCTGAAGTGTTCTGGGGTCCTAAATAAATTCAAAAGGTAGTCTAGGACATGAAGACTGCAGTTCCTATGCAACTCCTAGCGCTAGGCTGGGCTTAGAGCCAGTGAATTAGGGTGGCACATGATCTAAGGAGACAGCGGCTGGCACAGCTAAGGAGTGCTTGTGCCATCCCTTCATCAATCCCAGGCAGTGCAGTTTAGTAGTCACAAAAAGTGACTCCTTCGTTTTGCTTCAGGAGAGGAGAGCAAAGAGTAAAGAGTACTTTGTCTTGCCTCTTGGATACCAGCTCAGCCACACTGTGATAAATCATCAAGCAGAGTCATGAGGCCCTCATTCCAGGTCCTATCTCCCAGATTTCTAGACACACTCTGTGAGAAAAGGGAACCTGCTGCCTTGAAGAGAAGGATCCAGTCCTGGCAGAATTAATTACCTGCTGACTTAAGAGGGGGGGTCCTTGGTCTCTGAATAACTACCAGCAACACCCAGGAAGTACATGTGGGCCTTGGGCTCTGAGATGCGCTGGCTTCAAGGGAGACCCAGCACATTCTCAGCTGTGGTGGCTATGGTGAAATACTGCTTCTGTTCGAGAAAAGGAGAGGGAAAAGTAAAGAGGACTTTCTTTTGCACCCTAGGTACTAGCTCAGTCACAGTGGAGTAAAGTAACAAGCAGGTTCTTAGGGTCCCCAAGTCCAAGTTTAGGCTCTTAGATTGCATTTGTGGAACTACCCTGGGCTAGAGGGGAGCTCACTACTCTGAAGGGTGAGTTCTGGGCCTGGCAACATTTACCACAAGCTGACAGGAGGGCCCTTAGGCTTTAAGCGAACGGTGGTGATAGCCAGGTAGAAGCACTGTGGACTAGTGATTATGGTGGCCACAGGGAAAGGTTCTTCTGCCTGTGTAAAGGGAAAGTAAAGTGGGAATGATTCTGTATTGTGGTTTGATAGAATGTGTGTTCTATTCTACTGCAGTAGAATAGAACATCTGGTAAATTGCTAAGGTTTTTGACTCCAGTTTCTGCTTCCCAGACAGAATCTCTGGACACACTTGGGGCCTGGAGAAACTTGCCACCCTGAAGGGAAGGGCAATGGGAAAAGCCCAGTGCTACGCTAGATTCAGGTCTGACTCAATGCCATTCCAGTGGTGATGGCCACAGAGATGCTTGCATCACCATACCCCAAGTTCCAGGTGGCTCAGCAGAGACAGACTCTGTGTGTTTGGAAGAAAGTAAGGAAAAAGAGCAAGAGTGCCTGGTAATACAGATAATTCACTTGGAAATTATTCAAGACCACCAAAACAATACCTCTAGAAGTCTTCAAAACCCACAGTGTTATTGGGCTTAGGGCTTAAGTCCTTTCAAATACCTAGAAAGCCTTCCCAAGAAGAACTTACAGAAGTCCAGACTGAAGTTTACAATAAATACCTAACTCTTCAATGTCCAGACATCAAAGAACATATACAAGCATCAATATCATCCAGGAAAACATGACCTCACCAGATGAACTATGTATGGGACTAGAGACCAGTCCTGGAGAAATAAAGATACATGACCTTTCAAACAGAGAATTCAGAATGGTTGTTTTGAGGAAATTCAAAAAAATTCAAGATAACACAGAGAAGGAATTCAGAATTCTACTAGATAAATTTAACAAAGAGATTGAAATAATAAAAAAGAATCAAGCAGAAATCCTAGGGGTGAAAAAATGTAGTTGATACGCTGAAGAATGCATCAGAGTCTCCTAATAGCAGAACTGGTCAAGCAGAAGAAAGAATTAGTGAGCTTGAAGATACGCTATTTGAAAATATGCATCCAGAAGAGATAAAAGAAAAAAAGAATAAAACGCAATGAAGCAGCAGTTAGGCACAGCGGCTCACACCTGTAATCCCAGCACTTTGGGAGGCTGAGGCAAGTGGATCACTGAGGTTAAGTGTTTAAGACCAGCCTTAGCAAAATGGTGAAACCCTGGCTCTCCTAAAAATACAAAAAGTAGCTGGACATGGTGGTATGTGCCTGTAGTCTCAGCAACTCAGAAGGCTGAGGCAAGAGAACTGCTTGAACCTGGGAGGTGGAGGCTGCAGTGAGCCAAGATTATGCCACTACACTCCAGCCTGGGCAACAGAGCAAGACTCTATTTCATAAAAGCAACAAACAAACAAACAACAATAAAAACAACAACAAACAATGAAACGTCCCTATAGGATCTAAAAAATAGCATCAAAGGGGCAAATCTAAGAGTTATTGGCCTTAGAGAGGAAGTAGAGAGAGAGAGATAGGATTAGAAAGTTTGTTCAAAGGGATCAGAGAACTTCCCAATAGATAGATTGAGAAGATCTCAATACAGTAATAGCTGGAAACTTCAACACTTCACTTTTTCCCAAACCTAGAGAAAAATATCAACGTTAAAGTACAGGAAGGTTATAGAACACCAAGTAACTTTAACCCAAAGACGAGTACTTAAGGCATTTAATAATCGAACACCCAAAGGTCAAGGGTAAAGAATGGATCCTAAAAGCAGCAAGAGAAAAGAAACAAATAATATACACTGGAGCTCCAAAACATCTGGCATCAGACTTTTTAGTGTAAACTTTACAGTCTGAGAGAGAGTAATATGACATATTTAAAGTGCTGAAAGAAAGAAAACTTTTACTGTAGAATAGTATATCTTGTGAAAATATTCTTTAAGCATAAAAGAGAAATAAAGACATTCACAGACAAACAAAAGCTGAGGAATTTTGTCAATACTAGACCTGTCCTGCAAGAAATGATAAAGGAAGTTCTTAAATGTTCAAGAAAAGGATATTAATGAAAAAGAAGACGTTATCTGAAGATACTAATACAAAACTCACTGGCAGTAGTAAGAACACAGAAAACATGGAATAGTGTAACAATGTAGTTGTGGTGTGAAAACTTCTCTTGACTTAAGTAGAAAGACTAAACGATGAACCAATCAAAAATAACTACAATGTTTCAAGACATAGAAAGCACAATAAGATATAAATAGCAACAACAAAAAGTTTAAAAGTAGGGATACAAAGTTAAAGTGTAGAGTTTTTACTAGTTTTCTGTTTGTTTGCTTTCTTATGCAGTCATTGTTAAGTCATCATCAGTTTAAAATAATGGGTTATAAGATGGTATTTGCTAGCCTCGTGGTAACCTCAAATAGAAAAACATACCATGGGTACACAGAAAGTGAAAAGAAAGAAATTAAAGCATATCCACCAGAGAAAATCACCTTTACTAAATGGATGACAGGAAGGAAGGAAAGCAGGAAAAGACCAAAAAAAAAAAAAAAAACCCATCAAAAAACAAATAACAAAATGGTAGGAGTAAGTTCCTACTTATAAATAAAAACATTGAATGTAAATGGACTAAACTCTAATTAAAAAAAAAAAAAAAAAAAAAAAAAACAAAAAAAAAACAAGAAAGGCTGAATGGATTTAAAAAACAAGACTTGGTGATCTGTTGCCTAGAAGAAACACACTTCACCCATAAGGACACGTAGACGGAAAATAAAGGTGTCAGGAATGGTGGCTCACACTTATAATCCCAACATTTTGGGAGGCCGAGGTGGATGGATCACCTGAGGTCAGGAGTTCGAGACCAGCCTGACCAACATGGTAAAACCCCATCTCTACTAAAAATATAAAATTAGCTGGGCATGGTGGCGCACTCCTGTAACCCCAGCGACTTGGGAGGCTGAGACAGGAGAATTGCTCAAACCTGGGAGGCAGAGGTTGCAGTAAGCTGATATTGCACCATTGCACTCCAACCTGGGCAACAGAGTGAGACTCTGTCTCAAAAGAAGGAAAAAAAGGAAAGGAAAGAAAAGAAAAGAAAAGAAAAGAAAAGAAAAGAAAAGAAAAGAAAAGAAAAGAAAGGAAAGGAATGGAAACCAAAAAATACATTTTAAGACAAAAGCTGTAAGAAGAGGCAAAGAAGGTAATTCATTATATAATGATAAAGAGGTCAATTCATCAAGAGGATATAATGATTGTAAAAATATATGCACCCAACATTGGAGCACCCAGATATTTAAAGCAAATGTTATTACAGCTAAAGAAAGAGATAGGTCCCAATATAGTTAAGAGCTGTAAACTTCAACACCCCACTTTCAGCTTTGGACAGATCCCCCAGACAAAACAATTAACAAAGAAACATTTGACTTAATCTGTACTATAGACTAAAGGGACCTAATAGATATTTACAGAACATTTCATCAATGGCTACAGAACATACATTCTTCTATTCAGCATATGGGTCATTCTCAAGGATAGACCATATTTTAGGTCACAAAAAAAGACAAGTGTTAAAACATTCAAAACATTGAAATGATATCAAGCATTTTCTCTGAACACATAGAATAAAACTAGAAATCAATAACAAGAGGAATTTTGGAAACTATAGAAACACATGGAAATTAAACAATATGCTTCTGAATGACCAGTGGGTCAATGAAGAAATAAAGAAGAAAACTAAAAAATTTATTGAAATGAATGATAATGGAAACACAACATATCAAAACTTTTGAGATACAGAGAAAGCAGTACTAAGAGTGAACTGTATAGCAATTAAGTGCCTAAAGCAAAAAAAAAAGGAAAACCTCAAATAAATAGTTAAATGATGCATCTTAAAGGATTAGAAAAGCAAGAGCAAGGCAAACCCAAATTTAGTGGAAGAAAAGAAATATAAATATCAATGAATTTGAAGTAAACAAAGCAATACAAAAGATCAATAAAACAAAAAGATGGTTTTTTTGAAAAGGCAAACAAAATTGACAAATCTTTAGCCAGACTAACAAAGCAAAGAAAACAACTAACAAAGTGCAGAGACAATCCACGAAATGGGAGAAAATATTTGCAAACTATCCATCTGACAAGGGATTAAGACCCAGAATATATAAGGAGCTCACATATATATATATAAGGGAAAAAATGTAATAATCTGACTAAAAAATGGGCAGAAGATCTGAATAGATATTTCTCAAAAGAAGACACATGAATGAAAAATGGGCATATGAAAATATGCTCAACATCATTAATCATCAGAGAACTGCAAATCAAAACTACGATGAGATATCATCTCACCCCAGCTAAAATGACTTTTATTCAAAAGATAGGCAATAATAAATGCTGGTGAGGATGTGGAGAAAAGGGAACCCTTATGCACTGTTGGTGGGAATGTATATTATTAATAGTACAACCACTATGGAGAACAGATTGGAGATTCCTTAAAACACTAAAATAGAGCTACAATACAATCCAGCAATGCTACTGCTGGGTATATATCCCAAAGAAAGGAAATCAGTATATCAAAGAGGTATCTGCACTCCCATGTTTGTTGCAGCCCTGTTCACAATAGCCAAGATTTGAAAGTAACCTAAGTGTCCATCAACAGAAGGATGGATAAAGAAAATGTGGTACATGTACACAATGGAGTACTATTTGGCCATAAAAAAAAGAATGAGATTCTGTCATTTGCACAGCATGGATGGAACTGGAGTTCATTATGTTAAGCTAAATTAGCCAGAAACAGAAAGACAAACATCACGTGTTCTCACTTATTTTTGGGATCTAAAAATTAAGACAATTGTAGTCATGGACATAGAGAGTAGAAGGATGGTTACCAGAGGCTGGGATGGGTAGTGTGAAGGTGAGAATGGGTGGCTGTGGGGGAGTGTGGTGAAATGGGGATGGTTAATGAGTAAAACAAAATAAAAATAGAAAGAATGAATAAGACCTAGTATTTGACAGAACAAAAGGGGGGAAATAATAGAATGTACAATAAAAATTGTATATTTTAAAGTAGCTAAAAGAATATAATTCGATTGTTTGTAACCTAAAGGATAAATGCTTGAGGAGTAAATAGCTAATGTTCCATGATGTGATTATTATGCATTGTATGCCTGTACCAAAATATCTCATGTACCCCATAAATGTATACACCTACTATGTATCCTACTACAAATTTTTTTTTAAAAAGAAAGTGGCAGGTTTCTGCCCCCACAGAATAATGAACAGTACTTCCTAATTTGCATACCAACATATTTCAACTCATTGCACACTTCGTAAATATCTACTGTATTGGTAGAAAGACTTTTTCAGGTAACAAAGAAGGAAGAATATCAAATCATGTTCTTCAACATTTACTCATACAATTCCATGCCAATGTATTTATTATAAATTTGTATTTGATACAAAAAACAGAGAAGAGTAAGAATTCCTTATAAATCATTTTTGAAAAAAATATTTCCCTGAAAACTCTAAGGATGGGGGCAAATCCCTTGTATCAGAGATAGAAGGAAGATTTGCATATACACTTTTTAATATAATAAAAATGAAAATTATGATACCTAGGCGATTTGAAGTAATCACCTTAGCTCTAAATGCATTATTCAGAATGTTTTGATGATAACAATACTAGTAAAGGAATGACATAAAAATGGGTGGAGACATTGTAGATTTACCATTTTGTCTCTGTGTAAAATAATGCTTCTGATAATACTACATCTAGGTACAGCTTCCTCTAAAGGATGTGAAAAGTCATTGCTTATATCTGAGTAATAACAAAATTAACTGCCTACAAGATTGGCAAAAATGTGAAAGATATGGTTTGCTAAGGTTTTTGTGAATCAGAGTTCTTAGTTGCAGATAACATCTGCTTTAGTTAATTAAAGCAGAAATGAGGTTTGTTAAAAATTATTTGATCGTCAGAAAATTAGGATAGTTGGAGAAACAGGCTGTAAGTTAAGTATTCCAGAATACCTCGCAGAGCAATGCTTCAGGCCTGCCCTGGCAAGGGACTGCTGCCATCTGGGAACATACTGCCTCTGCCACCCCCAGTGCCTGCAGAAACCTTGACTTGTGCCTAGCCACTCCCTCATGGGATTCTTTTTTGATTATTTTCAGTGAATGACTCTAACTGGTGCTTTCCTAGCTGCAGAAGTACGTGGGAAATGTAGTTTTTTGAATTCTACTTTGGTAAAGAGGGATTCTAATGTGTAAAATTATTAAAACATAGAAAAGGTGTTCAAAATGTTTGAGGAGCCCCAAACGACTAATGTCCTTCTCAGTAAAGACATTGGGACACGAGTTCTCTCATAGAATACTGATAGAAGTATCAACTGGAGAAAAATTTTTGAAAGGCAATTTGGTGGTGCCAGTGATAATTTCAAAGGCATAATCACTATGATAAGCTTTTTTCACTTCCACAAATCTACCCTGGAAAAATAATGTATCTACCAAAAGTAAATAGGTAGAGATGCTTGCTTAGTCTTTGTAACATTAAAAATAGTCAACATTAATTTCTTACTATGTGCTCTAAGTGTTTTACATGTTCTACCTACTTACAACATACTCAAACCGGTGAGGTAAGTAAAATTTACCATTCCTGTTTTACTGTGGGAAAGCAAAGGCCCAAGGGAGTTAAGTAACTTACCTGTGGTCACACATCTAGTAAAAACGAAGATGATCCTAATTGTCCATCAGTATGAAAAGGTTCAATACATATTGTTTTATCCAAACTGGAGAAGCACACCTTAGTTTAGAAGAATAAAGTAAAATTCTTTATGCTGACATGAATAGACATCCAAGACATTATTTCATGGAAAAGAAAGTATGACTTGAACTATATAAAAAATAAATTTGTGTGTATGCATATATATATATATATATGCAGCAGAATGTCACTTCTGTTCACAATCACCTCAACTAGTTCCTTTGTGAGTTAACCTTGATAAAAGAGTTCTCCAAAACTTCTGCTTTTGGGTTGCATGAAAACCCATATATATATATGGGCAGGAATATAAAGGAAGAAGGAAGGATGTTCTCCAAACCTCTAATAATCTGTTACCTTTGTGATGGAGATGAAGGCGTATTAGTTTGTTCTCATGCTCCTAATAAAGACATACCCAAGACAAGGTAATTATGAAGAAAAAAGAGGTTTCACGGACTCACAGTTCCACGTGGCTGGGGAGGACTCACAATCATGGCAGAAGGCAAAGGAGGAGCAAAGGCACTTCTTACATGGTGGCAGGCAAGAAAGAATGAATGCCAAGCAAAATGAGAAACCCCTTATAAAACCATCAGGTCTCATGAGAGAACTCACTCACTATCACAGGAACAGTAGGGGGGAAACTGTCCCCCATGATTCAATTATCTCCATCTGGCCCTGCTTTTGACACACGGGGATTATTACAACTCAAGGTGAGATTTGGGTGGGGACATAGAGCCAAACCATGTCAGAAGGTAAATATTAATGTTTTGTTCTCTGTTTCTGAATCAAGCTTTTTATGAGGAAATGCATTTTCCTATTTCATTTATAACAAACATTTAGGAAACAAATGCTAAAGTTTGAATTCCTGTAAAAAAAAAAAAAAAATCTTAGTTTGAAGCTTCCAAACTTAAAAATGTCCTTGAAGTCAACTTGAGGAAAAAAAATCCAGTTTAGAGATTTAAGAATTCCTGTGTTAAAGTTACTCATCATTCACACCTATGCTGGGTGTGAAAAGTTTCATTTTCATTTTATTTTATTTTAGTGTAGTTTTAAAATCACGTCACATGGCTTGGGAACTTCTCTAATGTTTATGAAGAGAAATACCCAGGTCCTAATATCTTTGCCCCTAAAGGAAGTACCTGCAGCAGAATGTCACTTCTGTTCACAATCACCTCAACTAGTTCCTTTGTGAGTTAACCTTGATAAAAGAGTTCTCCAAAACTTCTGCTTTTGGGTTGCATGAAAAAAAGGAGTCAGCAAGCACACTGCCATATTCCAGCCAGGTCCTGCTGACCATGAAGGTTCCAAACTGTAGTCTGGTTCCTTGGCTGAGAACTGCCCATACTGCTATGTAACATGGATGACCAGGAATGGTGACCTTGAGAGGGTTTTTGATGCATATAGTGTCACCCTGTCCACAGGGACCAGAGTCTTGGTGAAGTAGGCCCAGATTCTCACTATCTCCTTTTATCACTGCCTGTGTTCATCACTAAGCCGATGGAGTACATAGGGATTACCTAGAGAGCTTCCCGGGAACCATTCACTAGAGGCTGATTCAGTAGGTTGACGGTCAAGAGTGGAACCCAGGATTCTGCATTATTAATAGGCTCCTATACTGTCATAGGTGGAATACTGTCTTCTTCCATCTTCACCTCAAAAAAAAAAAAGATGGCCACATCCACATCCTAATCCCTGAAATTTGTGAATATGTTACTTTACATGGCAAAAGGAACTTTGTATATGTGATTAAATTAAGGCTTGTCAAATGCGGAGATTTTACTGGCTTATGTGGATAGGCCTGATGTAATCACAGGGTCATTGATGTAGAAGAGAGAAGCTAATGAGTCAGTGAGAAGACTTGGTTGGTCATTGCCTTCTTTGAAGATGGAAGGGGCCACAAGCCAAGGTATGCAAGGTATGTGAGCAGCCACTAGTCACTGGAAAAGACAAGAAAATGAGTCTCTCTTAGAGCCTCCAGAAAGCAACACGGGCCTGCTCATATTTTGACTTTAGCCCAGAGAGATCCATTTAGGATTTCTGAGTTCTAGAACTGTACAATTATAGTTTTGTGCTGTTTTAAGATGCTAAATGTATGGTAACTCATTACAACAGCAACAGGAAACTAATATGCATGAATTTCAAATTATTTTATTTTCCAACTTTTGTTTTAGGTTTGGAAGTAAGTGTGTACGTTTGTGACATGGCAAATTCCATATCACTGGGGTATGGTGTACAAATGATTTCGTCACCCAGGTAGTGAGCATAGTACCCAAAGGTGTTTTTTTCAACCCTCACCCTTCTCTCACCATACACTCTCAAGTAGGCCCCAGTGTCTATTATTCTGATCTTTGTGTTCATGTGTACTCAATGTTTAACTCCCACTTATAAGCAAGAACATATGCAATTTGGTTTTTTCTTCCTGCATTAATTTGCTTAGCCTAATACCCTCCAGCTGCATCCATGTGGCTGCAAAGGACATTATTTTCATTTGTTTTATGGCTGTGTAGTATTCCTTCGTGTATATGGACCACATTTTCTTTATCCAGTCCACCACTGATGGGCATCTAGATCGATTCCATGTCTTTATTATTGTAAATAGTGCCATGATAAATATATGTGTGTATGTTACTTCTTGGTTCTTGGTAGAACAATTTATATTCCTTTTGATATATACCCAGTAATGAAATGTGGGGTTGAATGGTAATTCTGTTTTAAGTTTTTTGAGAAATTTCCAAAGTGCTTTCTACAGTGGCTGAATTAATTTACCTTGCCACAATAGTATAATAAACATTCCCTTTTCTCTGCAACCTCACCAACATATATTCTTTTCTTTTTTTCTTTTTTTTTTTTTACATTTTGAGCAAATTTTTATTGCTATGACTATATGAAATCTACCTCTAACCTGGATGAGGGTGAGCAGTTAATTCTCCAGGTGGAGTAAATTGTGAAAGATTTTTCTTTAAAAAATTTTTTTTTGAAGATTTTTACTTCCATGGGTTATTGGGGAATAAGTGGTGTTTGGTTGCATAAGTTCTTTAGTGGTGATTTGTGAGATTTTGGTGTACCCATCACCTGAGCAGTAAACACTATACCCAGTTTGTAGTCTTTTTATCCCTGACTCCCTTCCCACCCTTTTCCCCTTGAGTCCCCAAAGTCCACTGTGTCATTCTTGTGCATTTGCATCTTCATAGCTTAGCTCCCACTTATGAGTGAGAACAGAGGATGTTTGGTTTTCCATTAATGAGTTACTTCACTCAGAATAATAGTCTCCACTCTCATCCAGGTGGCTGCAAATGCTATTAATTCATTCCTTTTTATGGCTGAATAGTATTCCATCATATATTCCATGATATATATCTCTCACAGTTTTTTTATCCACTTGTTGATTGACGGGAATTTGTGTTGGTTCCACATTTTTGCAGTTGCAAGTTGTGCTGCTATAAACATGGATGTGCAAGTATCTTTTTCATATAATAACATCTTTTCCTCTGGGTAGACACCCAGTAGCAGGACTGCTGGATCAAATGACAGCTCAACCTTTAGTCCTTTAAGGAATCTCCATACTGTTTTCTATAGTGGTTTTACCAGTTTATATTCCCATCAGCAGTGTAGATGTGTTCCCTGTTCACTGCATCCATACCAACATCTATTATTTTTTGATTCTTTGATTATGGCCATTCTTGCAGGAGTAATGTAGTATTGCATTGTGGTTTTAATTTGCATGTCCCTGATCATTAGTGATGTTGAGGTTTTTTTCATATGTTTGTTGGCCATTTGTACATCTTCTTTTGAGAACTGTCAATTCATGCCTTAGCCCACTTTTGGATGGGATTTTTTTTCTTGTTGATTTGTTTGAGTTCATTGTAGATTCTGAATATTAGTCCTTTGTTAGATGTATATATTGTAAAGACTTTCTCCCACTCTGTGGTTGTCTGTTTACTCTGCTGACTGTTCCTTTTGCCATGCAAAAGCTCTTTAATTTGATTAAGTCCCACCTATTTATCTTTGTTTTTATTGCATTTGCTTTTGGATTCTTGCTCATGAAATCCTCGTCTAAACCAATGTCTAGAAGGGTTTTTCTGATGTTATCTTTAATAATTTTTATAGTTTCAGGTCTTAGATTTAAGTCCTTAATCCATCTTGAGTTGATTTTTGTATAAGGTGAGAGATGAGGATCCAGTTTCATTCTCTTACATGTGGCTTGCCAATTATTCCAGAACCATTTGTTGAATAGGGTGTCCTTTCCCCACTTTATGTTCTTGTTTGCTTTGTCAAAGATCAGTTGGCTGTAAGTATTTGGGTTTATTTCTGGTTCTCTGTTCTGTTGCATTGGTCTATGTGCCTATTTTTATACCAGTACTATACTGTTTTGGTGACTATGGCCTTATAGTATGGTTTGAAATCAGGTAATGTGATGCCTCCTGATTTATTCCCTTTGCTTAGTCTTGCTTTGGCTATGTGGGCTCTTTTTAGGTTCCATATGAATTTTAGGATTGTTTTTTTTCTAGTTCTGTAAAGAATGATGGTGGTATTTTGATGGGAATTGCATTGAATTTGTAGATTGCTTTTGGCAGTATGGTCATTTTCACAATATTGATTCTACCCCTCCATGAGCATGGGATGTGTTTCCATTTGTTTACATTATCTATGATTTCTTTCGGTGGTGTTTTGTAGTTTTCCTTGTAGAGGTCTTTCACCTCCTTGTTTATGTGTATTTCTAAGTAGTTTAGTTTTTTGCAGCTATTGTAAAAGGGGTTGAGTTCTTGATTTGATTCTCAGCTTGGTAGTTGTTGGTGTATAGGAGAGCCACTGATTGGTGTACATTAATTTTGTATCCAGAAACTTTGCTGAATTCTTTTATCAGTTCTAGGAGTTTTTTGGAGGAGTCCTTAGGGTTTTCTAGGTATACAATCATAACATCTGCAAGCAGTGACAGTTTGACTTCCTCTTTACCAATTTGGATGCCCTTTATTTCCTTCTCTTGTCTGATAACTCTGGCCAGGACTTCCAGTACTATGTTGAACAGAAGTGGTGAGAGTGGGCATTCTTGTCTTTTCCAGTTCTCAGAGGAAATGCTTTCAACTTTTCCCTGTTCAGTGTTAGGTTGGCTGAGGGTTTGTCATAGATGGCTTTTATTATACTGAGGTATATCCCTTCTATGCCAATTTTGCTGAGTTTTAATAATAAAAGGATGTTGGATTCTGTCAAATGCTTTTTCTGTGTCTATTGAGATGATCAGGTGATTTTTGTTTTTAATTCTGTTTATGTGGTGTATCACATATATTGACTTGCATATGTTAAACTGTCTCTGCATCCCTGTTATGAAACCTACTTGATCATGGTGGATTATCTCTCTGATACAATATATGTTATTTTCTGACTTTTTAGTTAATAGCTATTTTGACAGGTGTAAGATGGCATCTCATTGTGATTTTGATTTGCATTTCTCTAATGATTAGTGATGTTGAACATTTTTTCATATGCTTGTTGACCATGTGTATGTCTTCCTTTCAGAAGTGCCTGTTCATGTCTTTTACGTAATTTTTATTAGAGGGAAGTGGGAATGGTTAATGGGTACCAAAAATGGAAACAATGAATGAGACATACTTTTTGATAGCAAAACAGCATTGTTTGTTTTTTGCTTGTTGATTTAAGTTCCTTATAGATTCTGGGTATTAGACCTTTGTTGGATACATAGTTTGAAGATATTTTCTCCCATTCTGTAGGTTCACTGTTTATTCTGTTGACAGTTTCTTTCACTATCCAGAAACTCTTTAGTTTACTAAGTTCCGGTTGTCAATTTTTGTCTTTGTTACAATTGCTTTTGGAGGTGTTGTCATAAAATCTTTGCCAAGGCCTATGTCCAAAATGATATATGCTAGGTTTTCTTGTGGGTGTTTATAGTTTTGGATCTTACATTTAAGTCTTTGATCCATCTTCAGTTGAGTTTTATGTATGGTAAAATGAAGGGGTCCAGTTTCAATCTTCTGCATAAGGCTAGCCAGTTATCCCAGCACTATTTATTCAATAGGAGGTCCTTTCCACATTACTTGTATTGTAGATTTTGTCAAATATCAGATGGTTGTATGTGTACAGCTTTCCTTTTGGGTTCTCTTACCTGTTCCTTTGGTCTATGTGTCTGTTTTTCTACCAGTACCATGCTGTTTTGGTTCCTGTAGCCTTGGAGTATAGTTTGAAATTGGGAAGTGTGATGCTTCTGGTTTTGCTCTTTTTGCTTATGATTAATTTGGTTATTTAGGTTCTCTTTTGGTTCCATACAAATTTTAGAATAGTTTTTTCCAATTCTATGGAAAATGGTATTTGTGGTTTGATAGGAATAACATTGAATCTGTAAATTGCTTTGGGCAGTATGAATATTTAAACAATGTTGATTCTTCCTATCCATAAGCATGGAATATTTTTTCATTTGTTTGTGCTATCTCTGATTGCTTTCAGCAAGGTTTCATAATTCTAACTGTAGAGATCTTTCACCTTCCTGATTACCTGTATTCCTAGGCATTATATTCTTTTTTGTGGCTATCGTGAATGAGATTGTGTTCTTGATTTGGCTCATAGCTTGGACATTATTGGTATATAGAAATGCTAATTTTTCTATATTGATTTTGTATTTTGAGACTTTACTGAAGTTGCCTATCAATTCTAGGAGCCTTTGGACAGAGACTATGGGGTTTTGTAGGTATAGAGTCATATTGTCTGTGAAGAAAGATAGTTTGATTTCCTCTCTCTCTATTTAGATGTCTTTTATTTCTTTCTCTTGCCTGATTACTCTGGCTAGGACTTCCAATACTATGTTGAAGAGGAGTGGTGACAGTGGGCATCCTTGTCTTTTTCTGATTCTCAAGGGGGATACTTCCAGTTTTTGCCATTCAGTATTATGTTTGCTGTGAGTTTGTCATAGATAGCTCTTATTATTTTAAAGTAAGTTCCTTTGAAGGGTTTTATAACATGAATGAATATTTAATTTTATCAAAAGACTTTTGTCTGTCTATTGAGATGATCATGAAGTTTTTGTTTTTAGTTCTACTTATGTGATGATAAATCACCTTTATTGATTTGTGTATGTTTAATCAATCTTGCATTCACAGAATAAATAATACTTGATCATGGCAGATTCACGTTTTGGTGTGCTATTGGATTCAAGTTGCGAGTATTTTGTTGAGGGTTTTTGCATCTATGTTCATCAGTGATGTTGGCCTAAAGTTTTATTTTTTGAGTATTTCTCTGCCAGATTTGGTAGCAAAATGATGCTGACCTCAAAGAATGAGTTAGAGAGGAGTTTTTCCTCCTCATTTTTAAAACTAATTACAGTAGGATTGGTATTAGTTCTTATTTATATGTCTGGTAGAATTTGACTGTTCATCTGTCTGGTCTAGGGCTTTTTCTGATTCAGCTGTGGAACTCATTATTGATCTGTTCAGGTATTCATTTTCTTTTTGTTCAATCTTTGGAGGTTGTATGTTTCCAGGAATTTACTCATTTCTTCTAGTTTATGTGCATAAAGGTGTTCATAATAGTCTCTGAGGGTTTTTGTGTTTCTCTGGGGTCAGTGCTAATGTCACCTTTGTCATTTCTGATTGTGTTTATTTGGATCTTCTTTTTTTTCTTTATTAATCTAGCTAGTGGTGTATAGATCTCTTTTATTCTTTCAAGAAATCAATTTTGGTTTTGTTAATCTTTTGCATGGATTTTTGCATTTCAATTTCATTCAGTTTAGCTCTGATTTTGCTTATTTCTTTTCTTTTGCTAGCTCTGGGATTGGTTTGCTCTTCTTTTTCTGGTTCCTCTAGCTGTGATATTAGGTTGCTAATTTGAGATATTTCTAACTTCTTGATGTAGGCGTTTAGTGCTATAAACTATTCTTTTAGCCATGCTTTAGCAGGGTCCTAGAGATTCTGGTATGTTGTATTTTTGTTTTTACTAGTTTTAAAGAATTTTTTGATTTCTGTCTTAATTTTATTTTTTTTTACTCAAAAGTCATTCAGGAGAAGGTTGTTTAATTTCCATGTAGTTATATGGGTTTGAGAGACCTTCTTGGTGTTGATATCTATGTTTAATATGCTGTGGTATGAGACTGTGCTTGGTATGATTTTGGTTTTTTGGAATTTGTTGAGAATTGCTTTATGGCCAAGCATGTGGTCAATCTCAGAGTATGTGTCTTGTGCAGATGAGAAGAATGTGTATTCTACTGTTGTTGGGTGGAGTATTCTGTAGATGTCTGCTAGGTCTATTTGATCAAGAGTCAAGTTTAGGTCCTGAATGTCTTCGTTAGTTTTCTGTCTCAATGATCTATCTAACAATATCAGTGGAGTGTTGAAGTCTCCAACTATTACTCTGTGATTATTTAAGCCTCTTCCTAAGTCTTTAAGAACTTGTTTTATGACTCTGGGTGCTCCAGTGTTAGATGCATATGTATTTAGTATAGTTTAGTCTTCTTGTTGAATTGAACCCCTTATCATTATAATGCTCTTCTTTATCTATTTTGATCATTGTTGGTTTAAAGTGTTTTTCTTTCTGAAATAAGAATAGCAATCTCTTCTCTTTTTTGTTTTCTGTTTGCTTGATTGGTCTTTCTCCATCCCTCTACTTTGAGCCTATGGGTGTCATTGCATATGAGATGGGTCTCTTGAAGACAGCATGCAGTTGGGTCTTGCTTCTTTATCCAACTTACCACTCTGTGTCTTTAAGTGGAGCATTTAGTCCATTAACATTCAAAGTTAATATTTATATTTGAAGATTTGACCCTGTCATTGTGTTGTTAGCTGGTTGTTATGTCGACTTGATGGTATAGTTGCATTATAGTGTCAGTGGACTATGTACTTAAAGGTGTTTTTGTGTCCATGTTTTGTACTCTGTTAAGGACCTCTAGGACATGTCTAGTAGGAACAAATTCCCTTAACATTTGTTTGTCTGAAAAGGATTTTAGTTCTCATCTTATGAAGCTTAGTTTGGCTATATATGAAATTCTCAGTTGGAAGTTTTTTCTTTAAGGATGCTGAATATAGGCTGTCAGTCTCCTATGTCTTACAAAGTTTCTTTTGAAAGGTCCACCATTAGCCTGATGGATTTCCCTGTGTATCTGACCTACCCCTTCTCTCAACTTGTTTTTCAGATTCTTTCTTTCACAATGACTTTGGAGAATCTGATGACTATATGTCTTGGGGATGGTCATCTTGTATAGCATCTCACTGGGGTTCTCTGAATTTCCTGAATTTTCATGTCAACCTCTAAGTTGGGAAAATTTTTATGGACAATATCCTCAAATATGTTTTCCAAGTTGCTTACTCTCTCCATGTCTTTCAGGAATGCTAACGAGTCATAAATTTGGTCTCTTTACATTATCTCATATTTCTTGAAGATTTTGTTCATTTTTTAAATTTTTTTCCTTTATTTTTGTGTCCCTGTGTTGATTGGAAGGAGTGATCTTTGAATGCTGAGATTCTTTCCTCAGCTTCGTATATTCTGTTACTAATGCTTCCAATTGCATTCTGAAATTCCTGTAGTGAATTTTTTTATTTCTAAAAGTTTAGTGTGATTTTCATAAAATGGTTCTGTCATATTTATACTCTTGAACCATTTTACTGTGTTCTTGGGTTAGGTTTCAACCTTCTTCTGTATGTCAATGAGCTTCCTTGCCATCCATATTCCAAATTCTATGTCTGTCATTCCAGTCATTTCATTCTAGTTAAGAACCATTGCTAGGGAGCCAGTGTGTTTACTTGGAGATAAGAAGACACTCTGGCTTTTCATTGCCAGAGTTCTTGCGCTGGTTCTCATTTGTGTGGGCTGATGTTTCTTTAATCTTTGAAGTTTCTGTCTTTTGAATGGGGCTTTCTGCTTTAATATTCTTTGCTGCCCTTCGATGTTTGACTGTGGTATAAATTGGATTTAGTTGATTGATTTCCTTTATGGTTGCTTTGAGGGGGCTAAAGCTCAGCTCAGCACTCCTGGGCTATGTGCTCTAACCCTGGGTGGCTGGGACTAGGCCCATTGCCTCTGTTCATTCTCAATGCCCTCTTTCTGAAGATCTGTTCAGAGTGTGTTGGTCTGCTTGATGGTCTGGCTCTCTCGGTAGAAGAAGCTCTTCCTGGCTGCATCTAGTTGGCCATGTTGGCTTGTTATCCACATGAATTTCTGATGCAAAACCTTGGTTCTTTTCTTTCTCTATACCCATTACTTTTCTCATTTCTTCCAATATCATGGCTTTAAGTGCCATTTTTGTACCAAACATATCCAAATTTAAACTCTTACCAAACATCTCTCTTGAATTCCAGGCTGTCTAATTTACATCTGCATTTGGAGGTTTAATAGACATCACAAGCTTGACCTATTCCAAACCCAAACTACTAATGTTCCCATCCCTCCCTCCCAAATCTTCCCTGCTCACAGACTTCTCCATTTCAATTGAAGGCATCTCAATTCCAGTGTTTCAGACAAAACCATGGAGTTATCTTTGACACTCTTTCTTTTTCTGACCTCTCTCACATCCTGTATTTAATCCATCACCAAATTGCAGTGATAGTATTTCCAAACTATCCTGAGAATTCAACCATTTTTAATTACCCATATCTTACTCTAGCTGAATCATCATCAGTGGGATTCCTGGATTACTGCAATAGCCTCCTCACTGGTCTATCTTCTTCCACTTTGCCCTTCACAGTCTATTCTCAACTCAGAAACCAGAGTCATCCTTTAAAACACATCACATCTCTCAATCTTTACTCAAAACCCACCATTAGCTCCTCATTCCTCTTACAAGACTGCAATCCCTAAATAATCTGCACCCACTTTGTCATTACCTCCCAACCTCATCTCCTCCTACTCCCACATTACTTCTGCCTAGGCCACATTGTTTCTGCCTTAGGACTGTTCCCTCTCCCTTGAATGCTCGTCCTGGAGATATCTGCACCTCTGTCACTTCCTATATTCGAGCACTACCTTCTCAATAAAGCCTACCCCAATTAACATTGAAAATTGCAGCCCTCACCCCCATGCCCTTGGCATTCTTACTCTCCTTTTCTTGTTCTATTTCTAAAAAAAATTGTTTTCTTATTTATAACGTCTATCCTTTATTGTTTATCTCTCTCCACTAGAATGTGAGCTCTATGAGGGCAGGGGTCTTGTCTGTATGGTTCATTGATGTATCTCATGTTCCTATTACAGTGCCTGTAATGAACTAAATAAATAGTTGTGAACTTTGTTGAAATAAAGCCACAGACTACTTTTTAAGAAACAGAATTAAGCATCTCCTGCAAGATGTATTTATCACATCATCATGATGGTATTAGAACAAAATTCGCATTAACTGGTATTATTGAATGTCAGAATTGTGTTCTCTGAACACATTATTTCTCTTTAATTTGTGACTGTGAGATCACAAAGTCTCTACTTCTTGTACAAAATTTCCTGCTAAAAGGTCAACTGACTTTTGATGGTTTAATGAAGCATTTTAATGTGTGGCCCACACAGAGCTCTCTCAGGAATTGTCACCAGTACATTGTGTTACTTGGGCCCCTCAAAACTAAGTTGTGGACATAAGGAAATACTTTGGGCCTTATATTAAAATATTTTTCTGAGCAACTGAAATGTTCTAGAGTCTTACATTGTTTATACTTCTACCCATGGAAAGGAATCAAGCAGCAAAGTAATTCCTCTGAGACAACCTGTTTTGATTAAATAAACTGCTGAGTCCAGTCTCTAATCTCAATAGATATCATCCTTTGTTCTCTCTATCCATCCAATTATCCAGTATTTATTTAGCATATACTATGTGTTAGGCTCTGTATTAGGCCCCTAAAAGGAAGGAAAAGAAATGACTAAACCTCCTTGGATTGTGTGCACATAAGGTTTACAGTCAAGTGAGGGAGTCCATTATTTAAGAATCACACTGACAAACACATATTAACAAATTGTGATGCCAGCCTCTGAAGCAAAAGACCAGTGTGACATGATACTGTACAGGAACATAAACAACCCTGGACTTGGGTTCAAGGAAGGCTTTGCTAGGGAAGTGAAGCTTGAGGTGAGTTGTGAACGTGGTAGAAGGGAAGTTACTCCATGTGGCCAGGATGGCAGGTGCAAAGGCCACATAGCAGGAGTCAGCATGGTGCATCCATGGAATACAAAGTAGGAGATGAGAAGGATTCAGGCCACCTGAGCAGTCCTTGCTGCCCTCATTAAAGATTCTGGTCACCTTTCCCAGAGCCCTGCAGAGGACGTGAAGATTTAACACAGTAGTCAGGAAGAAATAACATATACATACCTTTGTTCTGGGGCCCTCAAGGACTTTATGCCTAAGAAGATGGGGCTATGTCCTGCCTCTGGGGTTTAGCTTGGGGGGCTGATAGAAGTTCTCTTTCCATTTGATTTAGTTTTCCCTACCTTTTTGGATCTTTGGGGAGCCAAAAGGCATGACTATATTCTTTTTTCTTTTACCGTATCACCGAAGGAAGCACTTGAGAATCCAGAAATAAGATCAGACAATAATAATAGCAAAAATAGAAACTAATGCTTATCAGGACTTTATTAGATTCTGACCAGCTTCTGTGTGAAACATTTTGCATGAATTATCTTATTGCATCTACACAATTAACTTAGAACAAAGGAATTTTCAAGGCATTGTTGGTGTAGGATTCAAAAAGCTGAAACTGTGGCTAGTGAACACTGACACCCACAAATTTACATTGTGGGCATCTGAGAAGAGCCTTTGAAGTGCTTGATCAGTTACTGCAGCAGTACTGAGCAATGGTTGGCTGTCGATGTTAATTATGCATATGGAAAGGACTTTCTGAAGCCAGTAGGAACATCCACCCACAGAGCTTTCTCTTTTTGATGTCAGGGGCAGGTTCTATCCTACTCAGGGTGAGTGTGGAGCCCGCATATCAGGATAATCATAATGCTCAGCATTTGTACGGAACACGTCGTTTCCAAATGGCTTTGCATTCAATGATGAGGTCAGGGACCATCCTCTCTTGGGCAGTATGATTTGCCGCCTCCTCACCATTAGTCAGGCCTCTTGATTCAAAGATAGAAAACTAGCCCAGATAAGTAAGGGGGAAAAGTGAATTAATTGGCTTATGTAACCAAAAGCTCAGGCAGAGTCAGGCACTAGGTTCAGCCTGTCCCAGCTTACCAGCTTGCCTTTCTGGTCTCATCTTCCATAACTCTTTTCTCTGTATGTGCCAGTTGAATTGAGCCTCCTCCCCATTTTCATTCTTTTTTTTTTTTTTTTCTGAAGCAGAGTCTCACGCTGTTGCTCAGGCTGGAGTGCATGCTCTCCGCTCACTGCAACCTCTACCTCTGGGTTCAAGTGATTCTCATGCCTCAGCCTCTCAAATAGCTGGGACTACAAGCATGAGCCACCATAACCAGTTAATTTTTGTATTTTTAGTAGAGATGGAGTTTCACCATGTTGGCCAAGTTTGTCTTGAACTCCTGAACTCAGGTGATCTGCCCTTCTTGGCCTCCTAAAGTGCTGGGATTACAGGTGTAAGTCACTGTGCTCAGCCTCCATGTTCTTTCAACGAGCCTTGTTTATACCTGCCTCCCACTCATCAAAGATGCTGCTTATACTACTTATGCCTCTCCCTCATCTTTGAGTGCTGATTCTTACTTATTCCCCCTCCCTTTTACTTTTAATGAGCACCTAGAGAGATGGCTAGTCTCTAAAGATGACCCCGCAAGGAACTACACCTCATGATAGCCATGCCCTTGTGTAGTCCTCTTGCAGGCTGGCCCTGGGACTCACTTTAACCAATAAGAGGCAGCAATAATGACTCGACTTCAGAGTTCTGCCTAAGTCTTACAAAGGCATAGCAGCTTTCACTTTTGCACTTCAGAGAGAACTTAGGTGTCATGTAGAATGTTTGGTTTCCCTGCTGGAGAAACCACATGGAGAGGCCAAATGAAGGGGAAAGCCTCTGTAATTGCATGGGAAGAAAGAGGCCCACCTGTCCCAGCCATCCCTACTGAGCTCATGCCTTCCAGTCATCCCTGCCAAGAGACCAGACATGTGAATGAGCCATCCTAGATGTTCCTGCTTATTTGAGCCTCTGGTGGACTATAGCCTGTCAATGGCATGTGGAGCTGAATAATCCTCAGCAGACTCCAACTGGCCTGAAGAATTATGAAAAATAGTAAATTGTGATAATTTTAGGCTACTAACATTTGGGATGGATTGTTACCTAACAATGATTATCAAAACTCTTAGTGTCTCATAGGTCCTATACTAGCTCTGGGTTTATAATTATACATACAATAGGTGTGGGGCACAGGTCTTCACCTCCACTCATTCTTCCAGACTCTTCCTGCTCAGGGATATTTCCTGACCCTACTTACTAAGTGAGTTTTCCCTTAATAAACTCTAATAACACTCTTACTTCTCCCTCATAGCTCTTTCCCTATTCAGAAGTAACTAACTTGTCTCATCTGTTTTCCCAGGTAGAATGTAATAAGGGCAGGTCCCCTGCATGCCTAGCTCACTACTGTGTCATTCTCACCCTGTGCACTGCCTGGGGCATGACAGACACTCAGTCAGTATTTATTGACAGATTGGCAGCTGCCAATCTAATCTGCTATTTTTATAGTGGAGAAGATGCTGAGATGATGACTCCTCCATTTCCCATGGGACATTTGAGAAAAGACAAGTCACTTTCCAATGGATTTAAAACCCTTAAGTCCTGAAAGAAGAATCTGAACCTTAAAAATATGATCCCTAGCTGGTTACAGTGGCTCACGCCTGTAATCCCAGCACTTTGGGAGGTCAATGTGGGTGGATCATTTGCGGTCAGGAGTTTGAGACCACCCTGGCCAACATGGTGAAACCTCATCTCTACTAAAAATACAAAAATTAGCCGGACGTAGTGGTGGGTGCCTGTAGTCCCAGCTACTTGGGAGGCTGAGGCCAGAGAATCGGTTGAACCTGGGAGGTGGAGGTTGCAGTTAGCCAAGATCACGTCGCATTCTGCACTCCAGCCTGGGCAATAGAGTGAGACTCCATTTAAAAAAAAAAATCCCCTTATCTCAAGAATCTTTTTTCTTATCTTCACTTGGAAATTTTATGCATAAGTGTTGCCTCTTTTGCTTGTTTTTTTTTTTTAATTTATTTCATTGACTTCTTTCAATACATATTAACCTATTAGCACCTATTCTTTCCAACCCCTGATAATGTCAAAGGCTCAGCTGTTATAGAGGAGGAAGATAAAAGAGAAGAGGAGGAGAAAAGTTTTTGAAGGTTTAGAGAAATTAGAAAGTAGAATGTTTGAATGTTTTCAGAGAAACACAGATCATGGTCCCTGGAGTCAGCTAGTCTGGCATAAAATAAGGCTAGAGCCTTTTCTTTCAGCTGTGGGAACTGAATTATTCTCTGTTTTACATCAGCAAACTCCTCTGGGGTTGGAGCACTTCCTGTCAGCCAGCTCCAAATCAGCCATTCCTCTGGCCCAGACTCATTTCTCCTCTGATTGGGGACTTAACGGAACTTTGTGGAAGCTGTTCTAGCAGTATGCTTAATAGACAGCCTTATCAACAAAAACATTTATGTGCAGTTTGGGTTTAATATATGCACTGGATTTAAATTTTTTTTTTTTTTTTTTTTTTTTTTTTTTTTACTGGTTGATGGGTCATGAAGCCTTCTACTTTTTGCTAAAAGCTAAGGCCTATTTGTATAGATATTTCTTAATTGCAGTGCCAATTAAGGCAGGTAAGGAATTCACAAACTATGTGACATAATCTAATATCATGGAACAAGGATAATAAAATAAATCTTTCACACAATGGCAATATGAAAGGTCTTGCATGATGTAGTGAAAAGGTAATGCATCCGGGAAAATACAGCATGGTGATTCCAATCAGTGTTATTTTATACTAGCTACATGATCTTGGGCAAGTAAGTTACTACTCTTTGAATCTCAATACCCTCATCTGCAAAATGGAGGCAATAATTCCTATTTCATGAAGTTCTTGTAAGAATAAGAAAGAGAGAGTGCCTTGCTCATTCATTATCCATTCATCAGCAAATTTACCAATTGTCTACTATGTAACAGGTATTGTAATCACAAATCCCTACCCTTGAGGGATGGGTAGGGTAGGGAATTTTGTGGGCTGTACACACACACACACACACACGCAAAATGTGTGTGTGTGTATGTGTGTGTGCAGAGCCAAAAATAGACTGAACTGAATTGGTAAGTAGTTTAAATAAAACAAATGATTTCAACTCATTAGATTATGATAATCATATCACCAAATGCCCCCCATCTACATAAACATTGTGCTAGCATTTACTATTTCACTCTTAGGCATACTAGCCTACCATTCACACCTAATATTGTCCTTACTATGCCTAGAAGGAATAATACTATCACTTTTTATTGTAAGTACCCTCACAACTTTAAACATACATTTCTCCTTAGCCAATATCATGCCCATCGCCCTGTTCATGTTTGCTGCTTGTGAGGCAGCAGTAGGCCTTGCCTACATTTTCCGTGTGTGTGTGTGTGTGTGTGTGTGTGTGTGTATGTATGTGTAGAACCAAAAAATAAAAAATAGACAAATCGAAGTCTATCCAGGAAATAAGATGGCTCAGTCAAGCAGGGTACTTGATTGAAGACAGTTTAATCAAGGAACTAATTATAAATGTGCTACGGGATTATAGGAACCCAAAAGGGTGTGGTGAAATACTTTGTGGCTAGCAATAGCAGAGAACTGTTACCACTCTAGACTTCAAAGTTTAGGGGGAGAGAACAGTCACCTGAACTCAGTTAGAGAGATCTATAGCTATGGGAAAGCCCTGTCCTGTAAGAGTTGTAGCCATAAGAGAAGAAATGACCACTATCCAAGAGCAGCACAGCAGGAAGGCAGAGGAGGGGTATTCTAAACTCATCAATATCCCATGCTCTGGTCTCCTGCCAGTGCCCACCATTAGCTGAACCCAACTGGAATCCAGAAGGCTAGAATGCCCGTGGGATGTAGTCTATACCAGTGAGCTTCCCAGAACATAGAGGGAGTGAAGAAGAGTGGAGAGTAGATCTGGAGGAGTGAAAAATCTAGCACAGCAAGTAAATATGTAATTGAGCGAATGATTAGAAGTTCCACAGAGAAAAATAAAGCAGGGTAAGTGGGGTGGGGGACAAGGAGCATACAAAACATTGCTACTTTACATAGCATGGTCGAAGAAGACCTCTGTGAGGAGGTGCATTTGATCAGAGGCCTATAGAAATTCAGAGATTGAGCTGTGTGTTGAACAAATAACTTTTCAGGCTGAGAAAATAGTTTGTACAAAGGCCCTGAGATAGAAGCATGCACCACATACTCAAGGAATTATAAGGAGTCTAGTATGTTGGAGTAGAGTAAGGGGAGAGTGAGAGAGACACAGGAGAGAGATAGCTCAGGCATGGTGTTTAGGCTTTTATGTGATTTTGATGGGAAACCATTGGAAGGTTTTGAGCAGGGAAATGAATGATTCAGCGTATACTTTAAATCTAAAGCATATTTGTCTAAGCTGATAATAAATTGAAGAGGAGCAAGGGAGGGCAAAGGAAGTCCATTTGGAAAGCCATGGAAATAATCCAGAGGAGAGATGATGGCAGCTTGAATCAGGTGACAGATGAGGAGGTGTGAGGAATGACTGGATTCTAGATATATTTTGAAAACAAAAAAGACAAGATTTTCTGATGAATTTGATAAAGATTATGAGCGAAATAGAAGAGTTAGGAATGACTTTGAGGCTTTTGGCATAAGCAGTGTGAAAGATGGGGCTGCCAATTACCAAAATCAAGAAGGCTAAAGAAGGAACAGGTTTGAGGTACATAAAACACTCAATAAATGATTATTTATTTATTATTTATTTATTTTATTTATTTTTTATTATTATATTTCTTTATTATTATTTATTATTATTTATTTAAATGCTCCACCATCATCATTTCGTGATAATAAACAGAAGAAACGTGACTCAAATACCTTCTTGCTTCCTTATTGGAAGCTTTTTTCTGGCTTTTAACAATCAGATCATTTAGTTCTATCTCATTTGTCCAGTCTGATAGTTCTTGTTCTTCAAATTTATCATGCTGACCTAGTTGGGAAACCTAGTCTATCCCTTCACATTTTAAGTGTACATTTTTTTCTTTACGAGGATGCCTTACTTTTGACCAATAGAGATTTTTCTCAGCTTTCAAAGTCTAACTCAGATACTATTTAATCCACGGACATTTTTCTGATTATATCATTGCTGTTCAGCCAACAAGGCTACAAGAAAGATTTATAAATTATAGATGCTTGTAATATTCCTTATCCAAAAGTAAAGATTCTTATTTGCTGAGCTAGGACCAGGAATTTTTTTTGGAGGGTCAGACACCAAGTAATTGGCAGAACAAAAAGGAAAAGGATGTAATCCAGAGAGGCTAAACTTATTTATGTAATAAGGAGCAGAGATAGACTGAAGTGGGAGTGGAAATGGTTGAGAAAGTGTACATGAGAGTGGAATTAATTTTTTGGGAGGAGGAGAGAGGATAGAATGGGGTGGAGAGAGAGAGATTGGAACAGTCATCATGCTTGTGAGAGCAATAGAAACTGAGAGGATAGGAAAAGGGAATTCTTAAAAAGTATTGCTGATGTTTAAGAATGTGTTTCCATGGTTCTTTTTTTTTTTCAGCTGAAGATACTGAGTGAAGATTGAATTACTTTCATTTATTTGCAGGATATCTGTCTCTTTAAATAAAACTCTGTAAGTAGACTAACTATGTGGAGTCCTCATTTTAATATTACCAGGTCATCAGGGTGAGTCTCAGTAAGAAGGTGACATTGCAGAAAAAATTTAAATTTAAAGGTGGTGAGAGAGTAGCCACCCAGTGGACATCTTGGGATAGAGCATTCTGGTTGGAAGTAAAGGGCTGTATAAAGACCCTAAGTTGGGAGTATGCCAATGTTTTTGAAAAATATTAAAGAGGACTAGGAGTGGTGCAGTGCCTCAGCATGACCAAGAATTGAAGAAGTTATAGATGATTTAGAGATGTAATGGGGCCAGATCATTAGGTCCCTGTAGGTCATTGTAAAGATTTTGCCTTTTAATTTGAAGGGGAAGTCATCAAGGTTTTGAGTAGAGGGGTAACGTAGTCTGATTCACGTTCTCAGAGCATCACTCAGATGAATTGAGAATAGACTATGAAGTGAGAATAAGGCTAAAACCTGAAAGAACAGTTAAGAGACTATTGTAGAAACCCAGTCATCCAGTTGATGATTGCTCAGATGTTAGTGGTAACAGTGGACTTAACGAAAAGTGGGTGGCTTCTGGACAAATTTTGAAAGTAAATCTAGCAGGTTCGATGACAAACTAGTTTGGGAGTCTGGAAAAAAGAGGAGAATTGAAGACAACTCCAAAGTTTTTGGTCCTAGTAATTGGAAAGATGTAGATACTGTTAACTGAGTGGGAGGCTGCTAGTGGAATGGATTTTTGCTGTAGATGCTGGGGTTGGAGGGAAGGGAGAACATTTGTGGTCTTTTAGGATCAAAATCCATCTCAGATTTGAGATCCCATAGTAAATATGTGTAGTAGGCAAGTGTCCACATATGAATCTGGGGTTTAGGAGAGAGGTCTAGATGGAGATGTAAGTAATTTTGGAGTCATTGACATAATTTTAAGTAATTGATATTTAAAACCATGAGACTGGATGAGATTAGCAAATGTGTGTGCATGGATGAAGAAGAAAGAAAACAGAACTAAAGCTGAACTCTGAAGCATTCCAACGATAAGAGCTCAGGTCAACATGGAGGAAGCAACATGCTGTATGTTTGTGTTCCTTCAGATAATCTGGTGGAACACCGAATACAAGGTTGGTACTCAATACTATATGCTGCTTGTTTGGAATTCGGTACAATAAAAATGAGTTCTCCAACAGTCAGATAGAATAGCCAGAGATTTCAAATGACTGCTTTTATCCTATCTGCTTTTTTCTTTTCTTTCTCTTTTTTGAGACAGGGTCTCACTCTGTTGCCCAGGTTAGAGTGCAGTGGTGTGATCATAGCTCACTGCAGCCTCAAACTCCTGGGCTCATGTGATCCTCCCACCATAACCTCTTGAGTAGGTAGGACTAAAGGCATGCACCACACCCAGTTAATCTTTAAAATTTTTGGTAGAGCGGGATTCTCATATTGCCTAGACTAGTATCAAACTCCTGGCCTCAGGTGATCCTCCCACCCGAGCCTCCCAAAGTGCTGGGATTATAGGCAGGAGCCACTGTGCCCAGCTCTGTCTGCCTTTTATTGCCTTTCTCCACCCTTTTTGGTTCTACTTTAACAAAGAAAATGTTTATTACAAATGAAAGTGAGGTCAGCACTGATTCCATATTCCTCTTGAGTAATACTTTCTACATTAAAAATATAATTGTTGGGTGGGCAAAATGGCTCATGCCTGTAATCTCAGCACTTTGGGGTGCAGAGGCGGGTGGATCATGAGGTCAGGAATTTGAGACCAACCTGGCCAATATGGTGAAACCCCGTCTGTACTAAAATTACAAAAAATTAGCCCAGGGTGGTGGCGCATGTCTGTAGTCCCAGCTACTCAGGAGGCTGAGGCACAAGAATTGCTTGAACCTGGGAGGCGGAGGTTGCAGTGAGCAGAGATCATGCTGCTGCACTTTAGCCTGGGTGACAGAGCGAGACTCTATCTAAAAATATATATATATATACATGTATATTATATATATACAATTATATATTACATATATGTGTATTTATAATTATATATATTATATATGTACACATATATTTTGAGATGGTCTCAGATATATATATTTTATATTATATATACACACAATTATATATAAACATATATACATATATATACTATATATGTGTACATATTTTATGTGTGTGTGTATGCGTGTGTGTGTGTGTGTGTGTGTATGTACTTACCATGTGCCCAGCATTGGACTAAGCACTTTCTTGCTTAATTCTTTCCTCTACCAAATGAGGTAGGCAATATTAGAACAGTAATGGACTTCAGGAATGTCCAAGAGAAAATGGCCTATCTAATATAATAAACACTTACGGATGTACTAGGATTGTTGTACACCTGTGATTTGTGTCTGGTGGGCAGGCATACATCATCAGGGCAGAAAACTCAAGTGGGAAGGTATAAAAACGCTCAAGAGAACAGCAGAAGCAAGCTTCATACTTTGCAGAATTTTCTCATGGTGACAGTGGGAGTTGGGCGATTCCTTGGCAATTTTTATGACCTCATGGGGACATGAAGACCTGAGAAGCCAATACCCTCAATCGGGAGCCTCCTGCCTTGTATTCCATTTTGTATAATGTGTCCGTAATTTATTTTTCCATTTCCATAAAGAAAGTTTATGTCCTTTCAGTGTTTTTGTTGGCATTTTTTCATCAACCATACCCATTATCTTGTTGTGAAAACCAAGCAATTTCAATCCCCATTCTTCTATGAGGGAATAGAGGCTCAAAGTGCATAAAAAACTTGCTCGAGATCACACAGGTACTAAGTAGGGGAGCCAGGTTTGACTCAGGTCTGCGTGACTCCTCAGTTTAAGCTCTGAACCTCTGCTTATATTTCCCCTCTAAAAATGGACTGTGAACTTGGCATATGCTTGCAGATCCTGTAGAATTATCTAGTTTTTGTCAGTCAGTTACCAAATGAACAGAAAAATCACATGGAGCCATTTTCTCCTTCGAGTGAATTCACAATGTTCTTGTCTGCTCAGTGTACTAGTGATACCTGTTCCATAAAGATGAACATCACATGGGATCACAGGTAAAGAACCTCTACAGTTACTGCTGGGGAAGCAAGACAGAGGAGGTGCTATATCTGAGAGCTAAGATTTTATAAGCATTTAAATTTAGAAAACATGTATGTAGAGAGAAATGGGGGTTTCCTACCTACAGGAGAAAGAACATATATGGAGGCAGGAAGAATATGTAGTGTAGTCATAAAAAGCAAATGATCCCCTGCTTATAGGTTATCCTTAAAGAAGTAGACATCTGGGTAGCATTATTAATCCCTTCATCAAGTGAGGGCATTGATGCAAATGAAAAAAAATAGAAGAGCAATGGCAAACAGGGCTGAGAGTTGGATTGTGGTCATATCCCACAGGACCTTGAATGTTAGGCTGAGGGCTGTAGTGTTCCCAGGCGGGAGATGGGACATCATTAAGGGACTAAGTATCTGAATATGATCAGTATTGTTCTGTAACAATAACATATAGAATGGATCCAGAGAGGAGGTGACCAGGAAGACCAATGGGAAGGCTTTTACAATAGTTCATATGGAGTTATACAGTGTTGGGGTAAAATTTTGCATCGTGGGTAACTGGAAAGTGACTACTGAGGGAAGGAAGCACCTTTATGCCCATAATATAAATGTCCCAAATTGAACACATTCTAAGAAAATCACATAATATTCTACAACATAGAATATAATGTTATTTAATGTGAAAGTTATAAAATTATAACTTCTTTCCTCTATGCCAGACATAAAGTAGAACCTAGTGCCTTTTCCTCTACTTCAGAATCATGTTGAACACATCACTGGTCCTCGAAGCTGTCACTATGAAATCTTACCCTAAACAGTTCAGTGTCCCTTTAAAATTTAACGCTCATTATAAATTAGTATCAATGTCTTCATGCTATTTACACTAATTGGAAATCGCCTCCAACATGAATTAATATTTAGAATGTCTTTTTTATTGCTTGCACAACAAATGGAAAGTAACGTGTTCCCAGGGAAAATTTGTATTTACAAAGTGCTGAAGTTAAGTTTTCTTTATCTAAAGTGTCATAGAAAAATCACAGGACAGTAAGGCTTATGGACTGAAACAATCTATCATCTAGTTCTGTTAAATGACAAATTGCTTAAGAACATTGAATGTGTTTTCTCTGAAAAAAAAAAGGGAAGAAGAATAAAATAAAAATATTTATTTGAAAAGGAAGAGAAGAAAAATGTGAACATGGGCTGTTGCTTTAGAATTCTCTTTCAGATTTAATATTTCCCATTATCTGCTTATATAGGCTAATTTCAAACAGCTATCTTCCTGTCTATAGTACAGGGATGGTGCGTTTGTAACATAGCAAAGTGTCTTTAGAAATAGACAGGCCTCCTACTATAGGCAGAGACCAAATATGCCCTTATTGAAGAGCATTTTTTCAACAGCTCTGATGAGAATGACTGAAAAGATTGATTACTTTGGAAATAGAAGTACAGAAGTTTAGGTCATGGTAAATAAACGTTTTCAAGCTTAAGGATTTGTAGTGAGTATATATATATATAAATGTCCAACATTTATTTAGGGACCATATATAGAATAAAACTCTAATTTGTTCTGTCTTGAAAGGAATTTTTTCTTAAGCAGAATATTTTATTTTGCATTAATGCTGGCAACCACAGTTATGTTTACTTTATTGACAAATGAGACCAAACTGTTCGATATGCACATGTTGTTCCCAAATGTGCTTAATTTAGGGTAATCATTTAATGAATATTCAGCTTTCATTCAAAAGAGACTGAATTCCATAGAGCAGTTAAGATAAACTCTCATTTCAAGGTTTTTCTTTATCCCTAAGGCACATATGAATACACTCTAACACATCCTCATAATACAGCTCATTCTTCCGAATCTAAACCTCTCGAAACATATCTATACAGATAGTTATAAAATTACCTGAGAAGTCTAAGCCAGAAGCCTTAAAGTCATCTCTGACTCCTTGGCCTTAACATACACTTGGTCACTGAGGCCTGTCTATTTTGATTTCTGTAGGAGACAGACAATGGTGATTTTCTACCCAATAGCTGTTTTTGGCTTTCCTTCTTTCTTCTAAGAAAATTCCAATTTTCTTCAAGTACTTAGTGACCATGCACTTCAGGAGAGACTGGATGAATCTTGATTAGTGTAAGTCAATCATATTCTTTCCACTCCCCTTGCAAGGGATTGGTCCAGAAATGGGCATGTGATAAAATTCTGGTTAATCAAATGAGGGGACATTTGTTAATAAAAGCATGTGGAATTAAATAGTTTCGTATCTTTGGATCAATGTTAATGAATCTGCATGTGACAACTGTATTAATAGCAGCCACATTGGGATCAGGAGGGAAGTAAGTCCAAGGGAACAAGTTAGACCACAGAGAAAAAAATCAGTAAGATAACTGAGCCACTAATTTAACCAGCCTAAGAATTTCTATACCTCGTAACATTTTCTTATTGTTTAAGCAGTTTTAATTGGATCTTCCCTAACTTGTAGTGGAAAGTATCTTAAGAGTTTCTTAACTATCTCCCCTGAGTCTTCTCTTTCTTTTCCCTCATACTGCTTGAGCTCACCTTTCCTCTTTTGGATGTGTGCAATGTCCTCCTGATCTTCCTGCCTCCAAGTCTTCTTCCAACTCCTTCTCCCCACTCCCACCAGAATCATTATTCTAACATGTAGCAATCTATGTCTTTTCCCTAAATTCCAGATTTCACATAGTTTTCTGTGCCAGGGTCCCAGTCTCAAGTCCTATATTCTCCTGCATGCACTGTGTTAACATGTTTGCAAAACTGCTCATGGTTTCTCAAATGTACCATGTAGTATACCCATAACACCTTTATGCCTGTTTTCTTCTCCACTGAAATGGTCTTCCCATCATGCCTATTAGCACTCATTTTTCTTGACCTCTGATCATTCTTTCCCTATTAGAGTTACTCATTGCTTCTTTCATGCTACCATTTTACACTGTGCATCTAGTATTGTAATTATTGCAATACATTATGAATCTATGTGTCTCTCTACTTGTCTATGACCTCTTGGGAGAAGAGATGTGTAGTTAATGATTGCATCCTTCACACCTAATATACATCTTGGCCAGATTATCAACATATGATTTTTGAATGAAGATTAAACAGAAGGGATAAAGGAAGAAGAGGATTCATATATGAACCCTGCCATTGAGTGAAAAAAGTCTTGAGCACCTGAATGCCCTTTATGGGCTGTTGTCTATGATTATAGAACAACAACAGAGTGGTAGCAGCAGTATCAGCAATGACATTGTGCTTACTGAGCATTTTATAAGCACAATGCTAAATGTTTTATACAGGATTTTTTTCATTTAAGTTTTATAACACAATGAAGAATATTCTATTTTTTTTTAAATCATCCTCTTATGACAGAAAAATCCCCGATGCTTAATGATTCACTTCAAAGTAAGTGAGTTGCAGAGCCAGGATTCAAACTCACATCTGACTCTGGAACTCTTAACCAAAACGCTCTTTCAGTGATCTGTAAGTATGTTATCCTCTATTTGTTTGAGGCACATGTTGTTCATACCAAACAGTAGCCAGTGGGGGCGGCAGGGTGGGTATCTGAACCTGAGTCCCTTAGCTGGTGGTCTTTCTGTAATCTTGACCATCTCTATCAAAATCGCCATTAGAGAGAACTGGGATTTCTGAAAGACCAGGTACTATGATGTGGTTTTACATAGCAGCAATTTCTTCTGGCTTTCAACATGAAATTCCCTGTTCAATATTATAGTACACTAGGGTCAGCTAAGCAAATAACCCCATGAAATATATATATATGCCTATCTACCATCCAGGTAACTAATATTATGGGTGCAGGGAACTGTAAGATGGAACAAGAAGAACAGCATGCTGGACTAGCCAACCACAACTCACTGTTAAAGCTTTCCTTGAGAATGAGCCCAACAGCTCTGAAAGACTTCCAGAAAAATACATCAGAAAGAATTCAGCCTCCTTAGAGAAGATAACATTACCTCTATACAAGGACTTCTCCAATATCCTCGGGCTTTAAATGGACCCGTCACTTCTACTAGAACCTAACCCCATCCCGAGACAGAGCTTAATGTTCTGGCTACTCCACAATGAGAGCAGAGTCCTTCTCACAGACTCCAGGGACTTCATTCATCTGTTCTGAGTTGCTGCTCACTATCGCATGCAGGTACTGTGCAATTACTGTGTAGAGCTAACGCAGACACTGTCTGTATCCCAAGGAGCTGGCAGTCTAGAATACGCTTGTGCCTTTTCAAAGGCGGGGAAAGTGTCATTTAAAAGTTGTCAGAAATTCTCACTCATTAGACATGGAAACACCTATGAAGCTCACCTTGCATTGAGGAAGCCCCCATAGCATACTGAGTACTTATATTAACCCAAGACAATTTCATGGTTCTTGCAAAAACCTACAAGATCATCACTGACCTGAATGCAGATCCTTCTGCATTCTGCAGACTGAGACAGTGACTCATCTGTTTACTGAGATAAATTGGGTCTGTTTATAAGAAATGTACACTCACAAAGTTAAAGGACTGTGTGAGTTTCGTACAGTTATGGATTTCAATTAGTTTGTCCATGATCACTTGTATTTATTCTGGGAAATGAGAGGGTTAAAAAGATAACTAGAAAACAACAAAAAATATAGTGAGCACTTTATGAGAGAGACTTTTATAATTTCATGGGAATTTAGAGGGATAAATCGCTTCTAACTGACGGAATCACTCGTAGAATAACTTATAGGGAAGTTGACATATGGGCAACCTGAGGTTTTTAATCTGTATCTACCTGATGGATACTAGGTAGAGAAAATTACATCAGTAAGGCATGGAAATATGGAAGCACAAATGTTTAGGTAGTGTCATCAGAGTGGTAGTTCAGCTTGGATATTCAGAACCTGAAAAGGAGGTGAAAAAGAGAGGTTCTGCCAGGGTGTGTTGGGTCAGTATCATTTCCCATGCCTATAAATCTAGTCCATTCCATAAGTCAGTGGTGGAAGAGAAAACAGCTAAAGTGGCCGGGTCCTCTGGCTTTTATTTAGCATCTGGTTCTTTTCTGGATCAGCATTCCACACAATTTGTTCAGGGTTTATGATTTTATAATATTCTTGCTCTATTGTCACTGTTGATGAATTTCCTCTAAACTCTAGTTATTCAATATCTCTCTAATCTTAAAAAATTCCTCTTTATCCTCACTGTAAATATATGTGAATTCAGAACACCTAGTTTATGACCCAGGCAATGGAAATTTGAATATGCTGGGACTGAGAGGGTCCTGACAAGAGTAGGTAAAAGCCAACATTCTCTTATATAGTTCTCGATCGATGTGGTGCTTTGAAAAATAATTCTACTCCACTCCTCTCCGCTAGCCATTTTCCATAGCCATTTTTGCTCTATCTAAAGTTTCAATGGTTCCCCACCTTGAAGTGGGTAATTTGTTGCTTTCAGGACACTCAACAATCCTTTTCCTCTTCCTTACAATACTTCCATTTTCATTAGGGATTTAACTCTTTTCCATTGGGTATTGTGATGAAATGGTAAATCTGTGGGCCTACTACAAACTAAGGAAGCAAAAGAGGTTCCTGGAAGTTCTGTCTGAGGAATTCTTTCTTTTACTACCCTGGTTTGACTAGGAGACAGACAAGTGACTAAAGTTCAGCCAATCAGTCGCGTCCTTCTAAAATCAACTCTTGAGTTCTTAATGTAAAGACAGAAAACAAACAAACAAACAAACAAAAACGCTAGAGATCATTGACTGCAGGAAGCGGCCTCCTGTTAGAAAACCATGCCTGTAGTCTCTGCTTCCTTCTCATTTCCAGGTTTAAGTCTTCAGTTTCCCATCAGTAGCTTTGTTTGTTCGTTTGTTTCTGTTTTTGATTCCTTAAGCATACTTAAGGCCTTTAAACTTAGTCTTCCTTCTAGTTGATATCCTGCCCCTCAAATCTTTGGGAATGTATAAGTTAACTAAAAAGGTTTCTCACTTTCCCAGGCAATTATTTAGGATTATTCTAAGAAGTTAAATTATTGGAAGTATGAGAGAAATTTCAAAGCTGGTAACATAGTGCCATTTAAAATGTTAAATTATAACACTATAAAACATGGAATATTATATATCCAGTACTTTAGATGTTATTTTTCCTGATTCAAACTCAATATTCCCTACTAACTGCATAAATTATGCATGCAGGACTTAAGTTTTCTTATATTTATTTATCTATTTTACCTAATTAAGGTGTCATTCAAATAAATATAATATGTATATTCTAGGCTTCCCTGTCCCTATGCCTCAGCTCTGCTATTTGCTGCATGCCAAATATTTTTATCTCCTTCTTCTTTCCCTCTCTTTTCTATACATATGTATTTCCAAATTAAAACTCTTTTTTTTTTTTCCTGCAAACCTTTCATGGCCAGCCACTCAGAGACATTTTCTGAGTTCCCAATGCACTTTATTCCTACATGACTTAATACAAGATTGGAAGTCCTATTTGCATGCATATTTTACGTCCCCTGCTAGACTACAAGCATTTCATTATGGGTGCAGAGAAGAGGTCTTTGTTTCTCCATCACTGAAATGCCTAACTTTAAAATATTTTTTGGATACCTCTTCTATGCCAGGCATTATTCTTGGTGTTTCAATAACAAAAGGAAATCAAGCAATGCAGGCTACTGTCATAGGCCACATGTGAAATGGGGAAGTTCTGGGGGTAGATCATATCCAATATTTTTACCTTTTAAAAAAATTTAGAACTGACAATCTAGCAGTAGAAAAACACGTGTACACCAAACTAACCAAGACAAATATTGAGAGACAATAAATATTAAAGACAGATGAATCTTACATTAAAAAATTCTCTAGAGGAGAAGGGTTGAGGTAAGCCTCATGGAGAAAGCATAGTAGTTTGCATATAATAATATTTAGTTTATATTTATAAAGGAAAGGGATATGCATAAATGTATTTAGCAAACTGCCTTTTGTTTAGTTTTGTATTGAAAGAGAGAACAGTGCCTCAGATGATGCAGTCAGAGATCATCTCTCCCCAAGGTTACATTTTGATTTTGAAGTGCACTACATGATTTATTTACTGATTATTTCTGGCACATATTTCTCTGAAATCAACTTTAATATCTGAGGAATGGATCAAATGAGGAAAGTTATTCTGGGGCTAAAATATACCACGAAAGATTCCCTTGGTGGTCAATTAGGATTGACTATTCCTAGCCATAAAGAGAAAAAAAAAGAATATGGAAAATAAGGCTGTAAGTAAGTCTCAGAACATTGGTCCTGGAGTGAAACCATGAGGACCATCTCTTCAACTCCATTTTCACAAGACCTCTGCAAGCCTTGTATCTGCAGATAGGTGGTGATGAAGAAATATACATTCTTTTGAGAGCTCAGTTGTTTACAAGGAATCCAGTGGATCCGAGCCATAGTTGTTTAACTTGAAATGCCCAGTTCATTTTTTTTTTTTTTTTCTAATCAGTGGTAGGTCTATCCTTATCTTGGTGAGGGTACCATGTTTATTTCCAATTGATCAATAGTGACACCTGCTGGCTCAGGAAGAGACACTTGTCTAATGTGACTATAGGACTGAACTAACTGTGGGAAGTAGTGGATATAGTTATCTCATCAATCCTAAAAACCAAAATGGAACAGCCTTAAGATCAAGCTGATTATTTTGTGGAAATTCTCAAGACGATCACAAAAATGAATCATTATTGAGATGTAGACTTGGTGGTGATGCACAAATATGATCTAAGACTTGAGTAATCCTTGGAGGGGAGGCAAAGTTATCCTATTCTAGTTGCCTCTCCTAGCCTCACTTCTGGATTAGGACAGCACTTTCCAATCTCTGTTCCTACGTTTAGTCTGATTTCGCTTCAATACATCTTACGAAAGACCTAGAGTAATTTCTTAATCACATTCATGCTCCAAAGCCTGAATGAAATTTATAAGAGGAAAGGGAGATAATTGGTGCACAGTCATGCTGTGACACCCACTCAAATGCAGTGGCAGGACCCAAGAAGTCAAATCAAATGGCTCATCACCAGATGTGCTCTGACAGGTAGAGATGCAGGTGCTGAGGATCTGAACTGACATGCTGCACAGTATAGTGCCTGTGAGGTGGCCTGGCAGGTCTGTGGAGTGGGGCTCCCTCTCAAAACCCTACCCCCATGTTCCCATCTCCCTCAGTCTTTGTTGCTACTTTGAGTGACTTTCAGGCTGCAAAGATGCCTTTGCTTCCTCCAACTTTGCCTCCTTGATCTGTTTTTCCTGAGGAGAAGTGCATGCTCTGAAAGTACTCTTCCCAATTCCCCATTATTTTCCATTTCTTTTGGTTAGTCATCTTGGAAGAAAAATAATACCAAAGTTAAGCTAAGAAGCCAATAATTCACAAGGAAATTTGCATTTTAAATGGGAACACCTTGGCAAAGTATATACTTAACCCAAAGCAATGCACATCTAATGTTCCTTGTGCCAAGGAACAAGAAGGAGACCTTTGGGGCAGGAGCAGGGAGTAGACTTTCTGGGTGCACTGAAAATAAGTACATATAAATAAGAACAATAATTACAAGTCATTCTTAATACTTAGTGGGCACTCCCATGTATAAGACATAGTGCTATTCATTTGATTCCTCTCGCTGTGTAGAAGCACCACAAAAATTCTAATAGGTAGAAATTATTATGCCTAGTTTATAGATGACAATACAAATGTTCAGAAAATGTAAGTAACTTGTCCAAGGTTATACAGCCAATATTGATGAGTCTGGGATGTCAACCAGGGTCTTTCTGACTTAGAATCTGTATACTTAATTATGCTCTACTACACATTTTTTTCTAAAGGCTGGCCTGGCTCATCAATGATGTCTAACTGTTTAGACTAAGGGGACACAGGTATGGTCTCCACAAGTAACAGTCCAAAGGAAACATTTTACAAAACAGCTAGGCAAGCTGTGAAGCACTGTATACTTGCCAGTTATTATTACAAGAGGAAGAATGCGGCATCAAGTTTGAGCTTCTCTTTATAATTCTATAAGACAAGTGAATGAGAGAGAGAGAGGTTTGGCGTGACAGGGAGATGAGAAAAGATTATAACAACAAACACAATGACTTCCTTTTGTGGAAGCATGTTCACAGGAACACAGAATAGCCAGGTTGGGTTTGGCTCACTGAAACACAGTGATCCTATTGCTCCACCTGCAATGAATCAACCCAACTTATTGGGTATTTGGAGTCACTAGCATTTTATTAGGTCCTGCATGTATATGACATCACAGTTCTTTTGTAAAACAACAACAAAAAGTTGAGTAGGTGATACATTTGCCTGCTTCAAATTTAATTTTAAAATAATATGAAAAGATATACACTGAGAACCTCACTCCTGTATTATCTCAATTCTCCCTGTTCCCCTTCAGCTCTCCAGGTAGACATTTCATGAATAACTTCCTGTTTATTTTTCTAATGCTTCTTAATGCAAGTATAAGCAAATAAAAATATACATTCTTATTTTCCCACTTCTCTAGCACAAAAGGTAGCATATACAATGATTCCTCATATTAACTTTTTATATGCAAGCTTAGCCTAGAGATCTCTCCCTATCTAGCTAATCATTGATCTACTGCACAGTATTCCAAATTCCTTTTATTATAATTTTATCTGGGCAACATGCTAAAAGTAAAAGCATACTAGTATACATTGCTGAGTGTTATGAGTGATTATATAAACACGAGAAAATTTCAAAGAGTGAAGAGAGATTGGATGCAATGGGCATCGATAAAACCTCTTGGGGATTGATAAGGCAAGGGAAATCATTCCGCGAAGAAAGAGGTAGCTAAATTATCACACAGCTTCCTTAATCTGCAGGCAGGTGAATTTCTTGCTAGCATCAGTGCAGAGTCTTTTATATTTTCTCAGTTAGCTTCCTCCAATTTCCATTTAGATTCAAGCCAAGAAACAAACACTGTGTTAATTGGTGCATTTTCCTGTAGAAACTAATTATAGCCCCATGCTGTCAAAACAAGACAAATTGTTAATGATACTTTATCTGACAAAATAGAAATAAAGCTATTTTGCCATAAAGGAGGATGCTGGGATTATGTCACAAGAGCCATTTTAATCACAATTATAAAAATGAAGAGAACTGCTGGAGAGGACCCACCCTGGGTGCCTCATGCCTAACTGGCTCTCTGGGGTGGGGGGAGAGGGGAGAATGGGAGAAAGGGAGCATCTGGGCTTCAATGTTCCAGATGAGAGCACTGAAAATGACAGTTCCTATGGCATGTGGTCTGCTCAGGACTCTTCTCTGACTGTTTCTGTGGATGTACACATAGCCTCCATGTAAGCTGTTTTAAAACATTCATTCATTCATTTGTTTAACAAATGTTCACTGAATGTTTATTACACGTCAGGCACTGTTCTCAGTGCTGGGATCACAGCAAGTGCCAAAACAGAAAAAAACTAAAGCAAAGCAAAACAAAACAAAAACAACAAAATCCTGCCCTTATGGAGCTTACATTCTATTAACAAAATAGACAATCAATAAATAAGGAAGACATACAGGTCAGATGACAACAAGATTCATAGAGAAACAGAAGTGGAAATGTTGAATAAGGAGAGTGGGGATACTAAATATGGTGGTTAGAATGGAACTCACTCAGAGGGTGGTGTTGGGCAAAGACCTGATGGAGATAAGGGAAACCCTGTAAGTCTCTGGGAAAGGAGAAAATTTAGCAGAGTCGAAGCTGACATTCATCCAGGAAGGTTCATAAGGCCAAGTGAGCTGCTAAAATATTGAGGTATGCCAGCACTATTTGGTATAGCCCATTCCCCAGGCAGCAGACAACTAAAAGATGCACTCCTTAAATAGCAAAGGCCCCCAGAACTCATTCTGATTGACCTGTGCCTGAGTGGTAACTGGTGGTTAAATAGGAGCCTTTGGACCAAAGAACAGCAAGTGCAAAGAACCTGAGGCAGAGCACATGGGTGTTTGAGACCTGGAGGCAGAAAGATGGGTGGGTGGAGCAGAGTGAATGATGAGGGTAGCAGGTAGGGAGACAGATGAGAGTTTGGGGAGTGGCAGATTCTATAGAACCTCATAGGCTGTTGGAAACATAATGGATAAGAAGCCATTGGAGGGCTCTGAACTGACGTGGGACATGATCTTATTTACATTTACACTTTCAGAAGATCCCCTGGCTGCTATATTGAGAACACACTTAGGAAGTGCAGGTGGAAAAAGAGGGTCTGTCTAGTTAAAGAGGCTACGGCCATAATCCAAGTACAATGTGATGGTGGCCAGATTAGTTTCCAAGGGCCGCTATAACAAATTACCACAAACTCAGTAGCTTAAACAACAAACATTTATGCTTTCACAGTTTGGAGGACAGATTCAAAATCAAGGTGTCAGCAGCACTGTGCTGCCTCTGATGGCTCTAGAGAAGAACACTTCCTTGCCTTTCCAGCTTACCTTGTGGCAGCATCACTCCCATTTCTGCTTTTGCCTTCACATGGCTGTCCTCCCTGTGTCTCTCTGTGTCTCTATATCCGAATCTCCCTCTCCTTTCTCTTAGAAAGATGGCAGTCATGGATTTAGGGCCCACCCTAATCCACTACGACCTCATCCTAACTTGATGACCTCTGCAAAAACTTTACTTCCAAGTAAAGTCACATTTGCAGGTACCAGGGATTAGAACCTGAGTGTGCCTTTTGGGGGGACATAATTCGACCCATTCTAGTGACTTAGACAAGGGTAGCAGCAGTGGATATGGGAAGATGTGTTCTATTTCTCAACTCATTTTGAAGACAGAGTTAGTAAGATTCTCTGAAAGGTTGGACGTGGGTTATGAGAGAAAAACAGAAGTTAAGGTTGGCTTTCAGGTTTTTGTTCTGTGTACCTGGAAGGATGAAATAGCTATAAACTAAAATGGGGGAAGAGTTGTGGGTGTTGGGGGGTGGTGGTGCTGGTGAGCAGGTATAGGGCGGAGATCGGGGGCTCAGTCCTGAATAAATTAAGTTGTGATGTACATTAGATACCAAAGTAGAGAATGAACAAGCAGTTAGATTCTGCTTTCTAATTTTTATATACCTCTTATAACCTGTCTAAGATGGGGCATGACAGATATCTTGATAAGTGGTGGACAGATTAACAAATGAATGAATGGATGAATGAATGGCTACAAGTAGAGAAAAACACAGTTAAAAGATGTATTTTTTTAGGATGAAAATGGTACCTATTAAATATAGAAACTAACATTTGTATACCCTTTACAATTTGCAAATTGCTTTTCACATGCCTTATTTTAAATATATTCTTTAAATAAATGATCTATAAATGTTATAACTGTATCTATTCTACAGTGAGAAAACTGAGAATTAGAGAGGTGAAATCACTTAAGCAAGCTCACTCAGAGAGAAAAAGGTAGAACAGGACTTCAACCCCAAGCACTTTTTACCGCACAGAGTTTTCAGGGACGTATATTGTGATTGGGAGATTAGTAGACCCATTACTACGGATATTCAGAAATTTCTTACGTCAGACTAAGCATAAGAAAATTAACTTAGGTTGTGGCAAGTAGTCCTCAGGTTACACTTTTTTTTAACTTCCAGTCCCTTTCTTTTCTTTTTTTCTTTCTTTCTTTTTTTTTTTTTTTTTTTTGAGACGGAGTCTTGCTCTGTTGCCCAGGCTGGAGTGCAGTGGCCGGATCTCAGCTCACTGCAAGCTCCGCCTCCCGGGTTCACGCCATTCTCCTGCCTCAGCCTCCGGAGTAGCTGGGACTACAGGCGCCCGCCACCTCGCCCGGCTAATTTTTTGTGTTTTTAATAGAGACGGGGGTTTCACAGTGTTAGCCAGGATAGTCTCGATTTCCTGACCTCCTGATCCGCCTGCCTCGACCTCCCAAAGTGCTGGGATTACAGGCGTGAGCCACTGTGCCCGGCCAACTGCCAGTCTCTTTCAACTTGATAGATGACGAAGTTTTTGGAAGCAGCTTTCTTAATCACATAGACTTTACGTATCTGTTGTAAAAATGCTAGACATGATGTGTTTCTACTCTGACAGCCAGTAAAACAGTGCTGATTGGAGCACTTGTCTATGTCAAAAAAAAAAAAAAAAAAAAAAAAATGCTCCCGTTTCTTCTTAGCAAGTAGAATCATGGCCTGGAAACCGAGAGATTTGCATTTTTAGCTTCTGCTGTCTCGCCAACCATTTGTGAGACATAGAGTGAGCCACAATTGCTCTGGGTCACAGATTGGGCAAAAGTAAACTGAGAGGTTTAGCCTTGATGGTCTCACGGCAGCACATGTGATGGTTTAGACTAAGCATGGGCTCCGAAGTCAGACATAATTGGATTCTAATCCCACTCACTCTGCCACATACTAGTTACATTACCTTGGACAATAACCGTCTATCTTCAACTTTCATTTCTTCACCAGTAAAATGAAAATGACATCTATTTTACAGCATTTTTGTATAGATTAAATGAGATAATGTACATAAAATTACCTAGCGCAGTTCCTGGCAAATTTTAAGAGGTCAATCTAGTTAACTATTAGTGTCACCAACAGAATATTTTGCATCCTTGCTTTTTAGAAAGTGCATGGTACCTATAACACAGGTGCAAATCAGGTAATGCAGCTGAAAGTATGAGATCAAAGACACGATGCCTACTTTCTCTAATTTACTGACTCACTTGTGATCTGTACTTTTCCGCTTTTGTCTTTGTTTACTGATATTTAAAATGGGCATCCACTTTCTGCTTCCGTTACAAACATGCAGTATGATTAAAACTTTTAATATTATTTGGAAGTCTTGTTTCCCCAATATTGAAAACTCATCTTTTCATTGGAAGGAAATAAATATCAAAAATTAAATGTTAAGCAAGGCAAATGTAGCATCAGAAAATAAGCAAAGCTATTTCCAGCAACAAAACTTTAGTTGTAACTAACATTAGCTTAAGAAAACACAGGTTATTTCCAGTAGCATACAAATACAGATGTCCTAGGTGACACTTTAATTTCTCCTGTAATGAATAACACAGTTGCTAAGAAAAGAAAGGAAATTTTCTTAGCTGAGTGGAAATCAGGAAGAGAATATCGAACACATGAGATATAGTTAGGTTGTATCTCATCAGGAATTAGGTAATTCCTGAACTGCCTACTGATGTGTTGAGAATCCAGGGTTAGAGGTTTCCCAGCAGTGGTAACTACAAAGGAATGTGTGTGTTGCTCTCCATTATTTAGACAAATAAAGGACAAGTTGAACATCTTTAATTTGAAAATTCAAAATCCGAAATGCACCAAAATCTCAAACATTTTGAGCACCAACATGATGCCACAAGTGAAAAATTTCACACAATGCAAACTTTGTTTTATGCACAAAACTATAAAAAATATCGTACAAAATTACCTTCAGGCTATGTGTATAAAATGTATATGAAACATAAATAAATTATATTTACACATATATATGATGTACATTATACATACAAAGATACGATTTATGTAAAAATGGTATTTATCACTGTGATTTGTAATAGCAAAACTCCAGTGAAAAACACCATATAGATTTAGACATAAAATATATATAGTTAGTAAATTAGTTGTTATATATAGTGAAATTATTATATATATAGTCATTTAAATTATGTTGTGGAAGACTTTTAATGACATGCAGAAAGTTCCCTGGTAACATGTTAAGACAAAGAGCAAAAGACAGACACTTCATATAATTTGATCCCAATTTATATGATAAAAATATGTATTAGCAGTAGTTATTTCTGAGTGGTAAATTCAGGTGAAATTTTGTTTTACTCCCAAATTTTTCTGAATTTTATAAATTTTATTTAATAATGACGAATACTACTAAAATAGAAAAGAAAACTCTTGTAAAAGATCAATAGCTAATGCCATCCTTACTCAGGAAGGAGAAGGTGCATGATGATCGGTCAAGAACCTTTGACCCAGGGGCTTAAACACAGCTCCGCCCTCATTAGGTGGAGAAGCTTATATCTGGTCCTTAATCTCCATGGAGCTTCCACTCCTGAAAAATGGTTTCTCCTTCTGGGAAAATGGAAACTACTGTGTTTTTCACCGTGGATTTTTCCCCTTCAAATAATCCAGTGAAAATAATATGAAAGTTATTTGTAAGTTGTCAGCTCTATGCATGTGAAGCACTATATTTAGAAGATGTTTATCATTATTTGGGGAATTCCAGCACCCTCTGAACACTCTGCCTGTGTTTAAAGAATTTCTCACCTTCTGAATCTGTATTTCTCAAAGATAAACACTGGAAATTCATTTTCTAAACATCTCTTACAGTAGGATGACAGGCAAGTGACCTAGGCTTGGTCAATCAGATGCTCCTGTGTGAGATTTGGATTGGAAGTTAGTGGCACAAAGAAGCAGGCACAGAGAGAAATTCCTTCCGGTGAGGCAGCTATAACAGAGGAAGCCAGCTTCCAGGGACAGCAGAGTGGGAGGGTCTAGGTAGGGCCTGTCAGCAAAACAGGTGACCTAGAATGTGCCTGACAATTAGAACAGGGAAGTGTCCACTAGAGTGGTCAAAAGCTTAATGGGGACTTTTTTCCCCCTGTTTGTGTAGTCTCCATGCTCATGAATTACCCAACAATCTTAAATAAATACAATTTTTTTTATATTTAATAAATTAGTTAGAGTGGATTCTGTTGATTAGAGCTGAAAACCTGACTCAGATATAGGCCTTGATCCCGGCAAACCTGGATTTGAGTTCTGCTTCAGCTCACTATCAAAAGAGTCATAAATTCTTTCTAGGTCTCAGTTTCTGCATACAGCATCTTATTTAATGACCACAATAACCCTATGATCTTGGATGTGTCTTCTCCACTCATACTCAACTGAGACAATCCAAATGCTTTATTCTCAATTTAAAGTCACACTTACTAGCCTATCTCTGCCTCTCCTTCCATTTGCAAAAATGTGCAACTTTACACCATGGGGTGGCAATAAATCAGAATCCTAGAATTTGGGAGCTGAGTAGGATGTAAAAGATCTTCTAGCTCAACCATTCATCTGATATATGGGAATCAATATTGGGAACTTATATGTTGACAACATATTTTCAAGCAACCCAAACAGCTGAACTTCTCCTTGGCCTGCCACAAATGTGGAGCAAAAAGTGAAATTAACCAGTTGTTTTGTCTACGTGTCACCTAGTTTGAGTGCTCCTTTGATAAATGAACTGAAGTGATTAGCAGTAGAAAAGCACACCCCAAACACCCACTCCCAAATATAGTAGACATAACAATCTTGTGGGTTATTTTCCTAAGAAAAGTTGGACCGGTACTTTACTTCTGCCCTTGACTGACAAGGTGATACCTAACAGTTTGAACAGAATTGGTAAGAGCCAAGCTTGGTGATAATACAAACTATATTATCCAAATTGTTCCTAGTTGAGCCTTTAAGCAGTTTCTCCAAAGTGAATTTTTGACTAACTTTCCCAGAGCTAGAAAGCCTCTATCCCAACTTTTCTTTGTGTATTTGGAATTATATACTTCTCTGAATTGTCCTTTGTGCTGGAAGCATTTCACACTAAGTGTAACACAGAGGCCCTGTCCCTCTGCTTAAGAATTTTTACTGGGCTCTTGTTTTCTGGTGGAAGGCTCCCAAGCAGTGACCACATCTTGCTTCCAGATCACCATGTTTTTTTTTTATTATTTCATGAATGTGGGTTGACACGGATGCCTCTTGGCACCATGCAAAGATGCTGACAGCAAAGAAAATTCTTTGCAGAAGAAGGCCACAAGCTGGGCTCAGACTCAGAAACCCTCCAATGTTCAGATTCCAGCATCTGAGGATGGCTCTTCCTGTCCATTTTTACCATCTTTGCAGAACTGTACCATTGCTTCCAGGTGGAAGTTCTGGGGATGGGATTTTTGAATGAGCTCTTGCTACCCAGTGAACTATTGAGTTCCACCTTATGTGTTCTACTATCTGTAGAGGTACCTTTGCGTGCTTGCATGCATGCGCATGTGTACGCTCGTGCGCGTGTGCACACACACACAGGCACACACTCACACACACACGCTGATTAAACAGTGTTCATCTGCTGGTCCGCCGAAATCCATTGAAATGTAGACAAGTTTGTTTTCAGTGACCTCTCCACTCTGTTTCCTGCCTTCCGACTTGACCCATGATCCTAAGTGGCACTCTCACACTGCCCAGGTCTTTAGGGCTCTCATGTGCCCCTCTCAATTTCCAAATCAAGACCTTGTCTCAGTATTGAAAAGTCATGGCACCAAAATATTCAGACTCCTCCTGTGAGCTCCGTAACTTCTTGTCACTCTCCCTCACCAGTCACCAGTGTCCTGCACACCTGATGTGTCGTCTCTCCTTCTCCATAACTTCTCTGTTATCGTGACTGATGACTTCAGCATCCATGTGATGACCCATCTGACATTTTGGCTTCTCAGTTCATTAGGTTAAGTGATCACTTCTCCACTTCACCTCAGCTACCCATCCACACAGCCACTTCTAGATGTTTCTATTACCAGAAAGAGTACCACTTCTAAAATCTTTATTGAAAACTTGGAACTTGCTTGTCAGCCATCCAGTCCTTCCATGCATATACTCCTCCAAAAGTACTTTGCCCCATTGAGTTCTCTCTCCCAATACAACTACTGTTATTTTTATAGTATGTCCTACTATTCCTTTTTACCCAGCCCAAGTTCCATGATGCATCATCAGAATAATCTCCTTTAAAATATCTTCACTTTTGTGCCCCACTCTCCTCATACCCTACTTGCCTAGAAAACCCCAACCACAATCGCACCCAAATAACCTATGAATGTATATTGGCTCCTGTGAGGATAAATTTTACAGGAGAAAATTAGGCAACCATGTTAACTGGACTCACTTCATATTTATGATCACGAATCTCAGATAGGCAGTCAGTATGGCAAGACCATGGTGTACATTTCCCTAGTAAGTTAACTTTCCCACTTCTCAAGACAGCTATTTCACACATTCCCTTTCTCTCAACTCTTTACCACACCCTCCTCCCTCTCAAGACTTCCTAGGGGAAAAAGAAGCAATAGGATCAGAACAGTCTCATCTTCCCGCTACCAATTCTGCCAGTTTAGACTCTGCATTCCAACCTGTGAAAACAGAAACAATGTTCATGCTTCTATCAAAGATAACACTTCCCCTTGGGCATTAAATCCCATCCCATCTCACCTTCTCATGTACCTCACAGCAAATGTCTTCTTATCTGACACAGCTGGAAACTACACTTGGTTCATACATTAAAATTGGGTATCATTAAACTATTTCATTTTCTTGTTTATTTTTTTGGGACAGGGTCTCACTCTGACACTCAGGCTGGAGTGCAGTGGCATGATCAAAGCTCACTGCAGCCTCGACCTCCTAGGCTCAAGTGATCCTCCCCGTTCAGCCTCCGCAGTTACTGGCACTACAGGCACATGTCACCATGCCTAGCTAATTTTTTATATTTTTTGTAAAGACTGAATTTTGCCATGTTGCCCAAGCTGGTCTCGAACTTCTAGGCTCAAGTGATCCACCTGCCTCAGCCTCTGAAGGTGCTGGGATTACAGCCATGAGGTGCTCCACCCCACCTGGTGTCATTAAAATAGTTTAACTAGCATATATTATACATATTCATTCAATTGCCAATCTTTTGCATGATAAAGACTAAAGTTTTCATTTGTCTTTTGATATATTGTGTCATCTCTGAATTTTAGTTTTAGTTTCTTTAAAGCAGAGGAAGCTTAAAGATAATCTGAGGGTAGAGTCCTAAATTTTTGTAAATTTAAAAAATCTTTTATAGTTGTCTTGCCCATAACAATGGAATGGCAATTTATTTTTTATTTGATTTTTAATTTATTTCTTTTTTTACTTTAAGTTCTGGGATACATGTGTAGAACGTGCAGGTTTGTTACACAGGTATACATGTGCCATGGTGTTTTGTTACACCTATCAACCCATCATCTAGGTTTTAAGCCCTGAATGCATTAGGTATTTGTCCTAATGCTCTCCCCTCCTTTTTCCTCCATCCCCCGACAGGCCCGGGTGTGTGATGTTCCCCTCCCTGTGTCCATGTATTCTCATTGTTCAGCTCCCACTTATAAGCAAGAACATGTGGTGTTTAGTTTTCTGTTCCAGTGTTGGTTTGCTGTGGATGATGGTTTCCAGCTTCATCCACGTCCCTGCACAGGACATGAGCTCATTCTTTTTTATGGCTGCATAGTATTCCATGGTGTATATGTGCCACATTTTCTTTATCCAGTCTATCATTGATGGGCATTTGGGTTCATTCCAAGTCTTTGCTATTGTAAATAGTGCTGCAATAAACATATGTGTGCATATATCTTTATAGTAGAATGATTTATAGTAGTATGAGCCTGGAAGGTCTGGATGGCTGACAAGCAAGTTCCAAGTTTTAAATAAAGATTTTAGAAGTGGTACTGTTTCTGGTAATAGAAACACCTAGAAGTGACTGTGTGGATGGGTAGCTGAGGTGAAGTGGAGAAGTGATCATTTAACCTAAAGAACTGAGAAGCCAAAATGTCAGACGGGTCATCACATACCCAGGAACAGGACTGCTGGGTCAGATGGTATTTCTGGTTCTAGATCCTTGAGGAATTGCCACACTGTCTCCACAATGGTTGAACTAATTTACACTTCCACCAACAGTGTAAAGGCATTCCTATTTCTCCATATCCTTGCCAACATCTGTTGTTTCCTGACTTTTTAATGATCACCTGGAATGGCAATTTTTAAAAGCCGTTTCTTAAAAGAACAAGTCTTCCCAAAGCATTCAGCTAAGTTTTCATTAAGAACAACTCTTTTGAACATGATTTCTTCATTTTATGTAATATTTTATTAAATGACACAATTACAATAGACTGTATTAGAATAGATTATTAATCTGCTAGGGCTGCTGTAATACAATACCACAGATGGGTGGCTTAAACAACAGAAATTTATTTCTCACAGTTCTGGAGGTGGAAAGTCCAAGATGAAGGGGTTGGTAGGTTTGATTTCTCTTAGTGCCTCTCTCTGGTGGCAGATGGCCATCTTCTCACTGTGGTGTCACATGGTCATTTCTCTCTATGTGCGCCCTCCCTGTCTCTTCCTCTTATAAGAACATTATCCTATTGGATTAAGCCCCACCCTTGTGATCTAATTTTACCTTAATTACCTCCTTAAAAGCCCTGTCTCCAAAGACAGTCATATTGGGGCTTAGGGCTTCAATACATGAATTTGGGGGAGAATATAATTTAGCCTATAACACAGGCACTAGCAGGTTTGGGGAGGGATACAATTGCATCTTTGTCAACAACAGATCTAGCTGGCGAACACAGAGTGCATAGCATTTCAGAGTGTGGAATACCAGCCATGGGAATCATCAATATGCTGTACAAAATAAATGGAGAAGAGCAGTTAATCTAGTCTCAAGTTAGGTGGAAACTGATTAAGAGAATTTCAATTATACCTAGTTCATCTGCATTATCAACTTCTCCCTCTATGAAATGAGTTGCATCTCTGTACAAATATGTCTTGAAATAATATTTTTAAAAAGATTTTTAAAAATGAAGACTTTCTGGTCCTAGTGTTTTCTACCTACTACTATATTTTTCTTTTCTCTCCTCCCTTCCTCCTCAAAAAAAAAAAAAAAAAAAAAATGTGTCCATACTTACTGTGTGCACTCCCATCTGCACTTTTTATTCTTTGCCATCCACTCGGACTGAGCATTTTTTCCTTCTCACTTAAACGGTTCCTCCCAAGGTCATTCTTTACTTTCATCTTGCCAAATCCAATGGCCGATTTTCCTGTTCTATCTTGAAGTCTCATTAGATATCTATACCCAATTACTGTTCGTTTTAAAAACATTTCACCTCTGGTTCTGTGATATCCTCCCTGGTTTTTCCCCTACTAACAAACTAGACCTGAAATCTTGGAGCGTGCATGGCTCTCTCTGTAGCCCTCTTTTCATCTTTGCTTACATTCTCTCCTTAAGGGGATTCTCATACCATCTCATGTATTCAGAACACACTTGTACATTAGTAATGCTCCCATATCTCCTGGATAGACCTCTTTTCTTTTGACCAGACTCACACATCTAGCTGCCTACCCAACATCTCCATCGAGATGTCTAATAGTACCCTCAAAGGTAAAGCGACTGAAAAAGAATTCTTGCTTTCCACTCTCATCACCAACACAGAAAAAAATCTTCTATGCAACCTTTCTATCATCAGTGATGGAGTTGCAATCAACCAGCTGCTCCGGCTAATCATGTAAAAGTTGCTCATGTTTCCTCTTTTGCTGTAGCAAAAGAGGGTTCAGGATAGATTCTAATGGATCTCACATAAGTCCGTCAGAATCTATCCTGAACCCTTCTGCAGAAATTATCCTGGATCCCACTACTTTTTCCTATCTCTATTGCTACCTCTCTTGTTGAAGTGACCAGCTCCCTCCCTTGGGTCACTTCCATGGGCTCTGAATCATTCCCCTGCCTCCATTCTTGCTGTACACTCCCTGCAGTCCATCCTCTACACAGCAGACAGAGTTTTCTTTCAAAAATATAAATTATATCATGTCACTCCCCAGCGATAAAATTTTCGAATGTTTCTTATTATTTTTCAATAAAATCTAAATTCTTCCCCTGGACTGCAAGATGATCTGACCCCTGCTAACTTTTTGGTCTCATGTTTCTTTATTCTCCTCATTATCCACTAGCTTTCAGTCAAATTGGCCTTCTCCTTGTCCCTCAAATACAAAAATAACTATTAGTAGATCTCTTCTCAGAGCCTTTTCATATGGTACTGCAACTTCTTGGAGCATTCATTCTCCAGATCTTCGCAGACTTGCTTTCTCTTCACTCAGCTGTCAAGTCAAGAGCCCTCTCCCCAGAGGGGCAGCTCCAGGCTGCCCTAGCTAAAGCAGCCTGCTCAGTTTCTACCTACCACTTCATTTTTACATAGCACATATCAGTACCACATATTATAGTTTTTATTTACTTATTTATGAGTTATATTTCCTGTCTCCCTACTAGAATGTAATGCCTTTGAGTACAAGGCTTCTGCATGCCTTACTCATCATCATATCCACAGTGCCTAGAAGAATGACTTACTGTAGGATATACAGGATAAATATTTCTTTCTTGATTGACTAAACCTAAATGACTACTATCACTAATTTATGTTATGCATATATATTATGCCTAAGAGTTGGCAAAATGTGAAGCCAAAAGAATTTAATTTTGGGCATGGACTAAAAGGTTGTTGGTGTATTGAATGGAGGAGGAAAGGAAGGGTAGAAGCTTTCCAGGCTGAGGCAATCAGACCCTGAGCACATTCCTTTCTTGCTCCTTGTCCTCCCTTTTCTGCTTGTAGGAATTCAGCCCTGGTGAGTTGATGACCTGGAGCTCACATGTACTTCATAATCTCCTAGGATACCTTTGGACTCTGTCTCCCTTTAGGCCTCCTTTCCCGTTGGCTCTCAGGATCAGCTATACACTTTGTGAAGGCCATTACAAAATGCAAATATGAGGAGTCTTGTTCAAAATGTTTGAGAATTTCAAGATGATGGCAGCAGAACATAAAGCCAAGGGTGAGTCCCTTCTAAGCTCACGGCCCTAGATGACTGCATAGGTCTCAGGCTCATGAAGTCAGTCTGTTAGGCCCTTTTCCCAGCCTATAACCCGATTTTCTTCTCCACGCACCTCCCACACACCCTATCCTCACCTCAGTCCTGACTGCTCTCTCCTGATTCCTATCCCAAATGCAGCATTAATCCAATATGTGAAAGGCAAAACAGTTAGTGGAGAGAATAATGGGCAGAGTGAGCTGGGAGCTTGAAAAATTAGGGAATGAAGGTGGAACACAAAGAAGTCTGTCAGGCAGGAAACTGAAAATGTTGGCTCACAGCATGGCAGATAACAATCACTCCTGGCTTAAAAGTCTCTGAATTTTTATAGCGTCTTTACCATTCTTCCAATTAGTTTTGCTTATAAAAGGGATTAGATACATAAAGAAAAGTGGTGTTTTGTAGTAGTTATTTAGCTTGACATTTATTGTGGTCATAAATTTTATCTTTTAAAAAATACTGCCAAAGGAGGAAAATCCATCTTTTATTCCAAATGCAATGAGTCCACCTTCCTCAATCTGTGCAATAACCAAGCTGTACAGATTTCCACGTTTCTTTGCTTGTCTCTTTCCACTGGGAGAGATTCATACCAACACTGAGTTCATACATGAGGAATGAAGCACAGTTTATTGCCAGCAGGTCTGGAATTTGGCTCTTTTCAGTGCATTCAGGACTTGAGCAAAGCTTAGATAAAGCTCAAGAAATGAAGCAAAGAAATGGGACAACCAGAGGAAACTGTGGTCTTAGCGACCTTTTATGTCAGTGTTTTCCTTCCAATGGTTACCATATATAATTGGCCAAATGTAATTTTCTCCTCTTCCCTTCTGCTTCAAATGACACATGTCAGCACTGAGAAGTAGTCAGGGTACTGAATATAATATTTTCAAGGTTTTCAAGTTTTCAGTATATCACATTTTCATTTTCATCTGAGAAGACATAGGCTCCTTCATTTCTTTCCTCCCTTCCTTTTCCTTCCTTCCTGCCTTCCTGCCTTCCTGCTTGCCTTCCTTCCACTTCCCTTCCTCTCTCCCACCTTTCCTCCTTTCCTTCCTTCCCTTCCTTCCCACCTTTCTTTCCTTCCCTTCCTTCCCTTTCTTCCTTCCCTCCATTCCCTCCCTTCCCTCCCTCTCTTCCTTCCCTTTCTTCTCTCCCTCCATTCCCTCCCTTCGCTTCCTCCCTCCCTTATTTCTTCCCTCCCTCCCCCTCCCTCCTTCCCTTCCTTCCTTCCTTCCTTCCTTCCTTCCTTCCTTCCTTCCCTCCCTCCTTCTTGCCTTTTCTTCTTACTTTATTTTCAGAACATCAAAGCCACCTCTCCTCTTCCTCTAACTTCCAGTGATTTTGTCTTTTGAAACATAGTCTAGCTCTGACCTATTTTGGTGACTTGGATTACCATGGAGATGTCTGATTTCTTAATTTAAAATATCTTCTGCCCAACTCAAACTACCTATTCACTTTAACTGTGAAAGCTGACACTGAGAAATATTTTTTTGAGAAGCCAAAAATCTAGAATGCAAATTACCTGAGGTGACATTGAGATGCAGCAACCGCATCCTGGTGCCATCTGTTCTTCAATAAACCTTAGTCCTAAAGTGGAAGAAAATATTTCATCTCATGTACAACAATTACCTGTGGTTCTTGTTCTTCCTGTGGCTGGATAGATCCTGAACCAGACTTTGAAACCGTTGTTGGGTGTGTGAGCTCCTTCTCTAGCCTCTCATGTCAGAGCATCAGTTCTCAGGTCTACAGGTTCCTCAAAAAACATGAGTTGCAGTTCATTGTGAGAATAAGTATGGTGTTTTCTTGGTCAATTTAGACAATTTGCCACTAAACAGAAGGAAGTCTTAGTCATGAATCGTAAAATAGCAGTAAACCATTCAAACTAAATACAGCAGAAGGAGAAAATTTCTTGAAAAGTTAAAGAAGTATATCATTGAACCCAGGAGTAGGAAGTGAGCCTTATGACACAGGTATTCAGGCAGACACAAGATCTCCTTTCTCTACATTCCTTTCTCCATTCCTCTTTCTCACTCATATACTTACTTACTCCATAGCAGTGTAGAGAGTGGGTGTGAGTGAGTATGGTCTCTGGAATTACACTTCCTGGGTTTGAATCCTAACCATTCTGTGCCTCAATCTTCTCTTCTGTAAAATGGTACCTAATAATAATATCTACTTCACGGTGTTGCTGTGAAGATTAAATGAGGTAACACGTGTAAAATACACGTAAAGTATTTTGCACAACATCTTGCACCTATTTAGTTCCCTCAAAACTAAGCTTTCTCTGATTGCTTATCCGTGCCCATGACTCAAACATGGTGATGTCTGTTCTGACTTTTATAAGTGACTTTAGTTCTAGAGCTCTCCAATAATTGACTCTGATATACTGATATACCCCTGTTCCATATTCTTGGTAGATAGCCACTCCTGGTCCAGTCGTCTGTGGTTAAAAGGGACAGTATTGGGACCATATTAGTAGGAGCTAATACTCATTGCATGGCAGCACTGTTCTAAGCACTAATACTTATTAATTCATAACAACCCCTAAATAGTTACTAGCTTTAATCTCATTTGTAAAATGGGCAACCATAAGATAAAGAAATTAAAGTAATGGAGCTGATAACAGCAGAACCAGGATTTGAGCCCAGGACTCATGGTCTTATTAGTCTATCATAGTGTCATTCTTAGTTATGTAGTCAACTCTCAGAAAGGAGGCAAAAGACCTGTTCTATAAAAAAAGGATTGTAGACAGGGAGAAATGATTAGCCTGCTTGCACAAGAGAACCTTGAGGTCATCCATTTTTAAGAAGGCAGAGCCCTCCGTCTGTGTGAACTGATTCTAAATTCTAATATGACCTGAAATCCCAGGATGCAGAACTTTTTGACTCTAAGTCTTAAGGGTCTTTGAATGAGATGCTGGAATCATAGAGAAACACAGTATTACTGAATAACATTCATGGAATTTGCATTTTATTAACCTCTGAAATACATTTATCTATAGGCATTTATTTTTATTTTTTTTGATGATGGAGTCTCACTCTGTCACCCAGGCTGGAGTGCAGTGGTGTGATCTCACCTCACTGCAACTTCCTCTCCTGGGTTCAAGTGATTCTTCTGCCTCAGCCTCCCGAGTAGCTGGGACTACAGAGATGTGCCACTATGCCCGGCTAATTTTTGTATCTTTAGTAGAGACAGGGTTTTGCCATGTTGGCCAAGTTGGTCTCAAACTCCTAACCTCAGGTGATCCTCCCCCCTCAGCCTACCAAAGTGCTGAGATTACAGGTGTGAGACACTGCACCTGGCCATCTGTAGGCATTAAAAAAAATTTCCTAAGTACATATGCATGTGTTTATAGGAATATATTTATATGAATGAATATATATTATCTTATGCATATAAAATTTTTCTATATAAATGCTTTAAATCATGAGTTCTGTGGGTACATATACTACTCTGAGAACTCTTAAGTCCAAATATCACTTAAGTCAAACTTAATATTTCTATGTTCTTGACTCAAATTCCAGTAAAGGTAAAAAATAAAATGATCTTCTAGTCATAGAGTTATGGTCTGAATTTCAGCTTTAGAATCATCCACTGGCCCTGATAAAAATAGAAAGAGAGATCTTTGACTTTTTATAGAGTGACATATTTCTCTCTTCCTCTCTGACTTTCTAGCCTTCTTTATTTTTCCTCTCTCCAAAAAAAGAAATCTCATTATAATTTCTTTTCCTAACACTTCTCAACCCCACAAGCATCAAACAAATCTACCACTTCTAAAATGCTTCTTTGTTGCAGACACAAATCTCCCAGTGTATTAAGAACCAAATACTAAAAAATTATCAGCAGTTTTTCCAGTTTCCAGTGGATAACTCAAAGCTTTGCAAATGCAGTCCAACCACCTAAAACATCCCAAGGATTTAATGACTGAAAAGAATTCATTTTCGGTGAAGTGCTTTTAAATCCTTCAATTCTGTAAGTAAGATTTCTATGCCCTAAGATGGTTCAGATTAATGTGTTTCAAAAATGTTTTACTGCCACCCATGTCAATGGGTACATCTGATGTGGAAGGAGGACATAAGATAAGCAAACCTTCAACGTGCCCTTGAGGATCTTAAAATTCAGAGGGGAAAGTAAGGTCTGCACAGAAAGTTCAAGGGAGAAAACATTAAGGGTCAAACTAATTATTCTTATCCTTTAATTGTCACAGCATACATTTGAAAACTGGAATCTTTTTTTTTTTTAACACAGGATCTTGCTCTGTTGCCCAGGCTGGAGTGCAGTGGTGTGATCATCACTCACTGCAACCTCCAGCTCCTGGGCTCAAGTGATCCTGCTGCCTCAGCCTCCAGAGTAGCTAAGACTACAGGCATATCACAACACCCTAGAATTTTTAATGGCTTAATGAAAATATTCAAAACAGTAGGCTGCGGTGGCTCAGTCCTGTAATCCCAGCACTTTGGGAGGTCAAGGCAGGTGGATCACTTGAAGTTCGAGACCAGCCTGGCCAACATGGCAAAAGCCCATTTCCACTGCAAATACAAAAATTAGCCAGGCATGGTGGTGCACGCCTGTAATCCCAGCTACTCAGGAGGCTGAGGCAGGAGAATCACTTGATCCTGGGAGGCAGAGGTGGCAGTGAGTCAAGATCACGCCACTACACTCCAGCCTGGGTGACAGAGCAAGACTCTGTCCCATTTAAAAAAAAAAAAATAGAAAAGAAAATATTCAAAACAACACTAAAATAAGTTATCAATAATTAGAATAAAATCGTACAGAAAAAAAGTCTACTAGTGTATGAAAACATTTACAGGACTAACACTATTCTTTGGTCAATACTTCAGCTCTTACTTATTGGTTAGAACTCTTGTCTTCCTTGACCCCATCATTTGCCATATTTAGGGGTAAGTTTCCTGTGCAGAGGACATCTTTCTTTCATGACTTGACTCTGTTCTACTGTCTTATTTTTCACATCAAATGTGTCAAATCCTGTCTCAGGTCAAATGAGGCGCTTAGTTCAACATTTTATCAATACTGCAATGTCATTTATCCTCAATGGTAAGGAAATATATGCATTTTGCATTAGGTGGTACCTTTTTATTGTCAATGGATAGAGTGGTCAGCTGTCCCAGTTTTTCCAGAAATGAGGGGTTTCTTGGGATGTAAAACTTACAATGCTAAAATAGAAAAGTCCCTCATGATAGGAAACCCAGTACTCAAATCAATTCAATTAAGAAAAAATATCCTTAGCTGGTATATCAGGGAAGTCTGGTAGCTTCAGGCATGACTAGATCCAGAGGCTGGAAGAGCATCATCACAGTCTCTTTGTACTCTTGGTTCTGTTCCCTCCCTCCTTACACCCTATGCTAACTTTAATTCCAAACCCCACATAGTGACATATCAACTGCAGGCTTAAATCCTCCCAGATTCAAATGTAGAAAAAAAGAGACATTTTCTCTCTTGTATTCCCAATAGTTTGAAGAAGCATCTAGATTTTATTGGCCCAAGCTGGGTCATATGCCCAGTCCTGACCCAATCCACAAGGCTCATGTGCCCATTCCCTAAGCCAAAGAAAAAGAAAGGTTGCTTAGTTTAGGCCTAGGTGCCATGCCGACTTGTGTATCTAGATTGAAGTCATAACCACTCAAACCACAGGAACTGAGATGAAAGACACAAGAGGTTCTCCAAAGGAAGCCCAAAAGCGAAAAAAAAGAAAAAAGAATTAAGTTCTAGGAAGCACAACCCTTCATCCCAGAATCCACAGAGCAAAATTTGGTGGCATCCCTGTGAGATATTTCACATCACCAGTATGTGAAGTAGATCAGTTGAGAGCTGTTGGCTTAAGAGAGGCCTGTAGAGAATGTTGACTGGGAGAGGCATTGACTTAAGGGAGAAGTTGACATGGCTGCACAATAAGGGTGGGTTCATATCAATAATTCGTGAACAGTGATGCTATTAATTTTAGGGTAACTTTTTAAAGATCTTCTATAGTTTTTACTATGCTTCACAGTAAAGTTTTCTGACTTTTGAACTCTGTTGTTGCTTGTTCTTGTTCCCAGGCAAAGGAATTGTGTGGTTTGAAGCCACAGACATAGAGAAGGCAGAGGCAACGTGGCTGTCAGAGGAAGCTTGAATTGGTTAGTTCCAGGTTAGCCCACATATGCATTGGACAGTGTTCAAATTGCCTTATCTGCTTTTCACTGGAGTTACAAGAAAAGAAACTTGGTTCTGTCATAAAGTAGTAAAATTCATTTCATTCTGGTCTTGAAGCTAATGGAGGCCAGAAATGTAGCAACTTTTAATAAGAATAAATTCTTGATTAAAAATGAGAGAAACGATTTCAAATCATACTTTAGCTAACTTCATGGATTCTCTGTGGGATTAATCACTCAATTTCATTAAAAATAAAAATAAAAACAGGTGTGTCTATAAGACTGTACTTGTGGCTGGGCAAGGTGGCCCACGCCTGTAATCCCAGCACTCTGGGAGGCCTAGGCAGGTGGATCACGGGATCAGAAGATAGAGGCCATCCTGGCTAACATGGTGAAATCCCGTCTCTACTAAACACACACACACACACACACACACACACACACACACACAATTAGCCGGGCGTGGTGAAGGGTACCTGTAGTCCCAGCTACTTGGGAGGCTGAGGCAGGAGAATGGCATGAACCCAGGAGGCGGAGCTTGCAGTGAGCCAAGATCGCACCGCTGCACTCCAGCCTGGGCGACAGAGTGAGACTCCATCTCAAAAAAAAAAAAAGGAAAAAGAAAAGAAAAAAAGAAAAAAGACTGTACTTTATCTAAATCTTAGGCAGGAAAGAATAATAAAATAATCTTAAAATGCTTTTGTCCTCCCAGGAATGAAACAGCAGCCAAGCCTCAGTGCTCCACATGTGACTTATTCGTTTTAAGACTTCTTGGGAATAAACAACATTTTGTATTTCTAGCATTCTTCTTGCTTTAACATACCCTGTTCTTATTTGTTTCTCACAACGAGTCTGTAAGGTTGGCAGATAATGTATTCTGCTTTGCAGATTGAATAAACTGATGTAGAGTAGATAAATAATTTGGCCAAGATTACACAACTACTTTAAGAATTTAAGACCACCCTCTAGGAATTGTGAGTTTTTATTGTAACCACCAAATATCATCCCTGCTAAGCTGTGTACTTTGGTAACTGCTTCTCCACAAGTTGACCTTGGCATGGAGTAATTCATTAATGTATTCATTTATTGAATGCAGTTGTTCTCAGGACCCTGTTGGGTGATGGAGATAGAGAGATAAGTAAGGCATACCTCCTGCCCTCAATAAGCTCTCAGTCTAACGTGATTTCCTTTCTTTACCAGAAAAGGTTAAATATAAACAGCTTTTTGACTATGTATCATTTTTCCTTTGTATACTTCTGATTATTATGAATGTAGACTGCAAACAAAATCTTAATTTTCACTATTTACTATGTTCCAATAACTATGCTAGGCAAAATTTTCATTCAGCTTTCAACTCAGATGTGCAGAGCAAATATGGATTATTCAGTTTGTTTATAAGTTATCTGATCTTCCCTCCAAGGCCAAGTACTTAGGTTAAAAACAAAACAAAACAAACAAATCAATTTTTTCTAATTCCATTTAGAACTTAGTTCAATCCATCTAATAATTTAAACAGTCCCTTAGGTAGTTGTTCAAGTAATATTTAGGAAACAGGTCAAATTTTTCTAAATAGTTTCATTTTGAATGTCAGAGGTTGAATATTACTACTCATTCACTTTTTTGTATTTTTTTCTGAAACAAATTCTAACATTTGCCTTCCCCAACCCATACCCCCTTACTATTATTACCCCAAGAAGGCTCTCAGTCCAACCAAGGAGAGAATCTTAGACCCTGAATGGCTGAAAGGAAAAAGTAATTTAAAAATTGTAGCTCCTGTGAAACATATCTTATCTCCCAAAATTTCCAAAGAAACTCCAAGAAAGAGGTGATATTCACAGATGAATTAGCTGAGGTTTTTAACAACATGTTTAAGGCCATGGAACTAATTTATTTTGCCATGTACTTAATGATTTTGTCATACCACCACAACTTCAGATGTGCCCACACAATCATCACAGGAACAGAGATGCTCTGTGAGGCTTCCATTCTAGCCGAAAGGGCAGCTTGCAGTCTACTCTGCAGAGAATGCCTCCTTTATGTTATATGGTGCCTGGTGCATAGTAGGTACTCAGTAAATATTTGTTCACCTCCCAGTGGAGCTAGGAGTTAATTCTTGCAGTGGAGAGGGGATGGTTTTGTTTTTATTTTCTCAACGTTTGTTTCTCTGAAATCCCTTACACATCTGGTCCCTGAATTACCAACTTTCTGAGCTAGAAGGCATTTAGAAATCAGCTAGTCTCGGCCGGGCACGGTGGCTCAAGCCTGTAATCCCAGCACCTTGGGAGGCCGAAACGGGTGGATCACGAAGTCAGGAGATCGAGACCATCCTGGCTAACACGGTGAAACCCCGTCTCTACTAAAAAATACAAAAAACTAGCCGGGCGAGGTGGTGGGTGCCTGTAGTCCCAGCTACTCAGGAGGCTGAGGCAGGAGAATGGTGTGAACCCAGGAGGCGGAGCTTGCAGTGAGCTGAGATCTGGCCACCGCACTCCAGCCTGGGCGACAGAGCAAGACTCCATCTCAAAAACAAAAAAACAAAACAAAACAAACAAACAACAACAACAACAACAAACAAAAAACAAAAGAAAACAAAAAAGAAATCAGCTAGTCTCAAACTGGTATCTTACAGCTAGAGAAACCAGAGCACAGGGACACGAAGCTGGGATGGCCAAGCTGGGGTTAGCCCAGGCTGCTGACTCCCAGGCCAGCTCTCTTCCCCTACCCCTCCCATCTGTAGGAAGCCTCCTGCTGCTGCTGCAGGTGCTGATCATCACCACCACTGACATCATCATTATCTTCATCATCCCTCCTCAATTTTATTGAGCTGGGCATTCACAGCCTTTCAGGATTATTTTAAGAGCTTTATACGTATCAATTTGTTTAAATCGCACAGTCTTACAAGGCGCATATACTTACTATCCCCATTTCACTGGTGAAGAAACGTCTTGCCTTACTCAAGGACATGCTGCTGGTGAGTGGCAGAGCTGGAATTTAGACCCAGGCAGTCTGACTCCAGGGCCTGTTATCCTACCCTTTACAGAAACTATTCATATTCTCTGATTTGAGTCTCACTATTATCCTTTCAAGTAAGAAATTTTCTTCTCATTTAATGGAGGAGGAAATTAAGTTCAGGGCTATGATGTGTCAAAGGTCACCCAACTGGCCAGTGGCAAAGCCAGGACTATGCCAGGTCTGTCTGACTTCAAGTCCAGCACTCCTTTTATCATGTCATGCTGCCAAGAACTTCCCAGGCCCCATCCCATCCTTCCTGCCCTCCCCGCTCCACCATAGACATCTCATATATGCTTACTGTGACATATTTCCCTCCATGCTCTCCTTCTATTCAAAACATCTCAACTATGGTCTTATTCTGGCCCCACATCCACCTAGTCTGTAGTCAGAAATCAACCTGAAAAACCAATTCATGGGTAGATGTTTAGTGCTAACCTGCTCAGAAAAAAAACAGATTTTTTTTTTTTTTTTTTTTTTTTTTTTTTTTTTTTTTAGATGGAATCTCGCTGTGTTGCCAGGCTGGAGTGCAGTGGTGCAATCTCAGCTCACTGCAACCTCCGCCTCCTGGGTTCAAGTGATTCTCCTGCCTCAGCCTCCCATGTAATTGGGACTGCATTTGTGCACCACCATGTTCAGCTAATTTTTTGTATTTTTAGTAGAGACGGGGTTTCACCGTGTTGGCCAGGATGGTCTCGATCTCTTGACCTTGTGATCCACCCGCCTCAGCCTCCCAAAGTGCAAAACAAAATTTAACATGGGGTACAAGCTTAAGAAATAACTCTTTAGAAGTAGGACCTCAAGCAACTGCCAGTCCAGCAGAATAGATGTCCCAGTTTTTCCAATGCCTCTGTCAATGGTACCATATACCTGGTTGACCATAGAGGAAAACTGTTCTCTCCCTTTCCTAGGAAGGTGCTTGGCTTCGGGAAGCAACTCAAAGCCTGATCTCATCTATCCCTTCTTAAATCACCCATTCTCGTCTATTCTGAGAGGGAAGTGGCAGACAGACCCGGGGCTCACGCACCATGAGAGGGAAGAGATTTTTTCATTCTCTTCCCTGTTTTATAGCTGTACTTCCTAGGGGAGAGCAGAACTGCTAAGCTGGCTGGAGACGGCACGTTAGGCTGGAGGACAATAAAGCCACTTAAGGGCCAATTACTCCTTAAAATGAAGAGACTATCTGACCTCAAGGAGAGAAGTCTGAGAACCCAACATCCTAAATCTCCATATAAACTACAGTCATGGTGAAACCAACTAAGAGGAAGAAAAGTATAAAAAATAATCATTCATCTCATCACTAATATTACTGTGTACATACACATTGAATTTACAAAGTTATATACTGTTACCTTGGTCATCATCTAGCAAGTATTTAACTAGGTCCTTTTTTTGGGAAAAGATACTGTATTTTTTTTTTTTTTTTTTTTTAGAGGGGAGATCTCATACAGTGCCTAACAAATAGAAGAAATATTCAGGAAATATTGGTTGCTATTGAATCAATGATTCAATATTGTTACCTTATTATACAGATTCTAAACTAGCCAAGTTAAACTTCTATTTTCATTTTCATTTTCATTTTGCTAATGTGCAAATATTTGCCAAGGGCCTACTGTGTGCCAGGTGCTAGGATATGCATTTAAGAGCGCACACAGTTGCTGTGATCTTTGAGATAATACAATCTAAGGAGAAGACTGCCAAAAACTAGTTGTGAATGAGGTGAGTTATATAAAGGGGAAACCATGATGTTATGGGAGGGTAGGTTGGGCAGATTCAGCTTGTTTGGGACATTCGTGACATCCATCTTCCCTGAGCAAAGGAGGCTTCATTTCCAAGGTGTGTGGGGTTTAATGAGTCAGAGAGGAAGGGTAAGTAGCATCCAGGAATATGCAAAGTTAAATGCCAGAGAAGGAATGCCACTTTAGAAGTAAAGAAAGAACAAAAGAAAGCAAGTGTGACAGAAGTAAAAAGCAGATCAGGGATATGACCTTGGATGACTTCTAGGCCATGAGTAAGACATTTGGCTTTTTCATAAGGGGATTTTTAAAAGACTGATATGGTTTGGCTCTGTGTCCCCACCCAAATCTCATTTTGAATTGAACTCCCATAATTCCCACTTGTCGTGGGAAGGACCTGGTAGGAGATAATTTGAATTATGGGGGAAGTTTCCCCCATACTGTTCTCGTGGTAGTGAATGAGTCTCATGAGATCTGACGGTTTTATCAGGGGTTTCCACTTTTGCATCTTCCTCATTTTTCTCTTGCCACTCCCATGTAAGAAGTGCCTTTTGCCTCCTGCCATGATTCTGAGCCATGTGGAACCGTAAGTCCAATTAAACCTCTTTTTTTCTTTCCAGACTCTGGTATGTCTTTATGAACAGCATGAAAATGGACCAATACAAAGACTTTCTGGCTGCCCCGGTGGAGGGCAGATGACCAAGGGTCGATGATAGGAGGCTGCTGTGCCACACAGAAGCAAAAGTGCGACAAGTGACTTTATTCACCAGCAAATAGAATTGCTCAGATGAACAGCATATAAATTCAGACAGCTACCAAGTCATTTTTGTAACATTATCTCCAGAAATCTTTAGAATTTGAAAAGGGAAATAATAAAAATCTAGTAAATAGACAGTAAGATCAGATGCTGATGGGTGGGTGGGAAGAATTAAATGATTAGTCAGAGCATGAATGCCCAGTGCCTTCTAAGTGACCATGAATATTCAGGTAAATGTGTCTGGCTGGAAGATTACTGAAACAGCAGGCACCCAGTGGACAAAATGTACTCAAGTAAATCTCTAATTAACAGACAATGTGGTATTGACTGATGCCCTGTTAGGTTCTAAGCCTGGGTGTACAGATGGGAGCCAACATCCAGGCAAAAGATTAAATATTCAGTAACCATCTGGATAGGCCTTGCCATCACACCAGACGTCTGGATTGTTAGAAACATCTGGAATACTGACCTGATCTGCTTTTTGTATGTAAGTCTACAGTGTTGCAAGTCCAGCCACAGGGACTGGGAGGGGTTACAATTATCCACCTGCTCTGGTAGGAGCCCAGAGAAATCTATGTTCAGGTAATTTGGATAGATTTCAATGCCAACACTTCCATTACCAAGAATCTAGTTTTTCCTTTTTTATGCAAAAGACCTGACCTTAGAGTGTTATGCTAAAATACCAATGCCTTTTTACATCAGTTGTCTCTTTAAAGTACATGTAAATTTCTGTCCCCTTAAACATGGTCAGCAACCCATTATCTCACCGTGTAAATTTTAGTGACTTCTCAAATTATCCTTCTTTGGACTGAGGCATCTAAGACAGGAACATTTGCCTTTCCTGAAGTCAGGGGCTTTCACAGTTCCTGGCAGAGTTGGCTTTGCTTGTTGCTTCCTCTTAGATGCCAGGAACGAGTGCTTCCCTGACTGGTCTCCCCCAGCTTTAAAATAGGATTAGAACTAGAATTTTAAGGGTGATCACTAAGGCCTGATCAATAATCTTCTTAGAGACACTGAAAGCCAACTTGGAGGAAAGCTATGAAGATGACAGAAAATTCAGGAGCCTCAGAGTCTCACAGTTGAGACTGCCTCTGCCTATGCACTGAATACATCTACAAGGCAGTGCAGTTCTATTTTTTGAAGTGAGTGGAGAAAGCAAATCAGAATAACTAACAAAAGGAACACATTTCCTCTGTTTTAAGACTTCTTTTCCAGTTAATCAAGTCACTCCTCAGTCTGTTAAATACCAGACTCTGTTGTAACTTAAAGGATGACATCCTCATCAAAATATTTGGGGATGTCACTCTGTATTGTATTGGCTTTAGATTTATGAGACATGAGTTCAAATCCTAGTTCTGCTACTTCCTGCCTGTTAGATGTTTTTAAGCCTAAAGTTCCTCATCTGTAAAGTGGAATTGGTAGAAGACATATCGTACAGGACTTTTCTGAGGATTAAATGTGATAATTAACACAATGACTAACATACTACTTAGCACTCAAGGAAAATTAACTGGTGAGTTTTAAATAAAAAGAAACCTATCTTGAATTTTTTTGAAAATAAAATATCACCTCTAACATATTATTTGTATGAATTTTTTTGATATGCACATATGAAAGTGTACTTAGGGTCATATATCCCTCTATAATATGATAACATTGCTCTTGAGTTTTTTGTGTTTTTTTGGATTTGATTTCCTCTGGTAGTGATCTAGAATATTGATATCTTTCTATGACTTTTCAGAAGGCTCTCTAGTGAGATAATCAAATATTTGTTCAAAAACTTAATAAAGTTAACTTAATAATATTTAAAAAGCTAGTCACATAAATGTAATCTATTACAATATTTTTTCTGATTACAGAAGTCATATACAATCATCATAAAGAATTAGGAAAAATATAGAAGGCATACATAATATAATCGTACATAATTACTTCACCATGAAAGAAACATTAATAACAGTTAGATCTATGAAGGAACTTCAAAAAGGTCATGGAAAAATGGGATTAAAATATGAAAATAAAAAATACAACTCTATTTCTCAACATAAACTTTATCAAGTTTAAGACACTTTTGTAAGCAATAATGCCAGCCATTTAGCTCAGCTCATCCCTAAGGAACTGAGGGTCCTAGAAACTTGACTATGTCCTTACAGTTTTTCCTACATTATTAACTGAAAAAAATGAGTGCCCTTTATACTTTTTTTTTTTTTTTTTTTTTTTTTTTTTGACAGAGTCTTGCTCTGTCACCCAGGATGGAATGCAGTGGCACGATCTCTGCTCATTGCAGCCTCTGCCTCTCAGGTTCTGGTGATTATCCTGCCTCAGCCTCCTGAGTAGCTGGGATTACAGGCACACACCACCATGCCCAACTAATTTTTATATTTTTGGTAGAGATGGGTTTCACCATGTTGGCCAGGTGTCGAACTCCTGACCTCAAGTGATCCACCTTCCTCAGCTTCCCAAAGTGCTGGGATTATAGGCATGAGCCACTGTGCCTGGACCCTTTATAGAGTTTTTAAGATTAAAAACAAAGAAGTCAGAAGAAACCAAGTCAGAACTATAGGTTGTGTGCCTAATGATTTCCCACCAAAACTTTCACAAAATTGCCTTTGTTTGATGAGAAAAATGAGCAGGAGGATTGTTGTGATGGAGAAGGCCTCTCTTGTGAAGCTTCCCTGGGTGTTTTTCTGCTAAAGGTTTGGCTAACATTCTCAAAATACTCTAATAACAAGTAGACATTACCAATCTTTGGCCCTTCAGAAAGTCAATAAGCAAAATGCCTTGAGCGTCCCAAAAAACTGTTGCCATGACATTTGCTCTTGATCTATTAATTTTTGCTTTGACTGAACCACTTTTACCCCTCAGTAGCCATTGCTTTGTCTTCAGGATCATACTGGTAAAGCTATGTTTCATTTCCTGCTACAATTCTTCAAAAAAAAATCCTTCTGGATCTTGATCCCACTTGCTTAAAATTTTTATTGAAAGTTCTGCTTTTATCTGCAGCTGATATGGGAACAGAGATTTTTGGCACTCATCAAGTGGAAAGTTTGCTTGACTTTAATGTTTCAGTCAGAATTGTGTAAGCTGAACCAAATAAAATGTGTATGGCATTGTCTATTGTTTCTGCTGTTAATCACCAGTCATCTCAAATTAGGGCATGAACAAGATTAATTTTCCCTCACAAATTGATGTGGATGGTCTGCCTCTGTGAGCTTCAACTTCAACATCATCTCATTCCTTCTTAAGACAAATTATCCATTTGTAAGACGCTGATTCCTTTGGGGGCAATATCCCCATAAACTTTTCATAAAGTATTGATGATTTCACCATTCTTCTGCCCAAGGCTCACCATAAACTTGATGTTTGTTCTTGCTTCAGTTTTAGCAGAATTCATGTTTCTCCAATAAAAGCTAATTTAAAACTGATGTCTTATCCTTCTTAGTGCCTCAAACTAGATCCTGTTCAGATATGTTATGAGAAGTTAGCATGAGTTAATTTTGGTGCAAAAACTTTTTGAAATCCATGCATAATTTTTCTACATAATGCACATTTTATGTGAAGTTTTTGAAGTCTCCTTCTATTTCCTTGCCGTCTTTTTTCTTTCTGTGGGTGTGCACATTTGTACCCATGTGATTATTAATATTTAACACAATTGATATCACCATATATTGTGTTGCATCCAAATTTATAAAATTAGGAATATTTCTCAGTATCCTTGATTATTTTAAGTAAACTTGAATGTTCAAGACTGCCTAAGATTTTATTCTATTGGTGGGCCTTAACGTATTTAAGCATGGGAACTTATTCGTGATTAGAAATTGGGTAGAACTTTGGGATTTCCAATGGCCTAAGCCAAGGACTTCCACTTTCTTATTCAAGGAGAAAAAAATTGAGGATTTGTTAGAAAGCTATTGTCTAAGTGATAATAAATTTGGATCAGAGAGGTTCCTACAAGAGTTTAAACATGAGTAATTTAATTGACTCTGTTATCAACTTATTTCTCCTGAGATGATGAAATTAGTGGCTATCTTCTTTTATCTTGAATTTTTAAAAAAGTTGCAAACTTTGTAGTTTGTCTTTTCAAAGGGAAAATTGTGACAATTGGGATCTCTTCCTGCTTTCCTCTATTGGAAGTCTAAGGCAAACTGAAGGTGCAAGAGATTTAGAAGGTCTAATGAATAACAACTTTTCACATTCCAGAAGTTTGGGAAGATGAAGTCTTTCTTTCTCTAGTTGATGCTAAATGTGGAGCTAGAAGGAGAAGATTCATGGGAGGGAACTTGAATTCATACCATGAATAAATTAAGCTTGATTCTTTTATCTGTAGACATATAAAAACTCTTAAGAAATCAAAAGGAAACATTGATGTGGCTGCTTTACAGAAATAGTAATGATTGCTAAAACCTGCAAGTCCTAGAAATAGAAATTTCACAAAGCCCTTCCAGTCCTCCTCCTGCCCAATTCCTTTGCTGTAACTCTAGTTCAGACCTGTCCCTCTAGGCTTACCTCCAAGCCTCTCCCTTTTGCCCAGTGTGTCCTGGAATAGCTGAGCACAACAAGGTAGGAGGAGGAACAGAGCAGAATGTATGCAGGACTTGCATATTCACTTTCCAGCACATCTGTGGAGGTTCTGAAGTTTGAAGTAGCAAAAATACCACTTATGTGCCATTATTACAGATTTCAAGAATCCAGCTTTCTTTCTTTCTTTTGTTGTTTTCTTTCAATATGTGAACTTAATGGCTTCTAGTGAATCTCCAAATGGAAGTTGGATTGGATGTTCCCAAGTATCATTACATTTCTCCAGAGTCTTGTGGATCCTGGAACATAGAAGCAAATGAATTAAATGAAAGGTAAAATCCCTCCCCTCCAAATCTCTCCTCTCAATAGTCCATTTGTTTAATATTTTATTTATTAGTTCTCATGAGGTAGATTGAGTTATTGGCCTTAAACATTCACTTCCTTAATCCATACCCATTGAATCCAGCATCCATTTGTCATTTACTGTCATTTAGTGTGGATAGAAGTGACGGTGTTGTACCAGCTTTGAGCCTAGGCTTTAAAAGGCATCATATATTTCTGCTTGCCCTTTTATGCACCTGTCTTTTACCATGAAAGGAACATGCTAGCCTGCTAATCTAAGAAGGATGAGAGACATGCAGTAAAGTACAACTGCAGTTTGAAGCCAAGCTCAGCTAATTATTTCCAGAAGGCTTTCAGATGCATTGTGAAATAAGTGCTTATTGTTATATATCACTAGAATTTTGTGACTGTTTCTTACACAAAAATCACTGACTGATACATTTATTTATGCATTCATTCTTCTTTCAACAACCACTGATACAGTATTTATGATCTGTGAGGCAATGTGCAATGTAGGTACTAGGAAAACAACAAAATGAAATATTGTCCTTGCCCTTACAGAGCGTATTTTACAGCAAGGAAGTGTCTTAGTCAGTTTGGGATGCTATAAAAAAATATATACCATAGACTGGTACTGGGTAGCTTAAACAATAAACATTCTGGAGAATAAGAAGCCCAAGATCAAGTCAGCAACAGATCTGGGGTCTGGTGAGGGCCCACTTTCTGGTTTACATCTGGCTATATTCTTCTTGTATTCTCACTTGCTAGAGGGCAGAGAGAGGAGCAAGCTCTCTCATGTCACTTCTTATAAAAGTACTAATCACATTAATGAAACCCCACTCGCATAACCCTAATTACCTTCCAAAGGCCCCACCTCCACATATCATCACATTGGGGATTAGGCTTCAACACACAAATTTTGCAGGGGCACATTCAGTCCATAGCCAGGAGATAAGTAAACTGGTTATCCTCAGTGTTGTGAGAGTGGAAAGTACAGGGTATCATGGGAAAACAAAGGAAAGGTATCTAGCCTCAAGAAAGAAAAGTGATATCCTCTTGTCTAGCTCATAGTAGGCCCTATTTATGAAATACATTTTGAATAAAAATAATGACTTCCCTAACACTGGAGGAATAAGTAGTGAGGTTTATAGAAATAGAATAATAGGGAAGGCAGAGGAATTCGGGAGAAGTGCTCTAGTCACAGGAAACACAGGGGCAAAGGCCATGATACCAGAAGTAATCAAATACATATTCAGCTGTCAGGCACCAGTTTGAGACTGTTGCACTGACACCATAATACTTGCTATGGTTGGAAAATAGCCCCCAAAGTCCATGTATTTGAAAGTTAATCCTCAATGCAATAGTACTGAGAGGTGGGATCTTTAAGAGGTGAGTAGATCGTGAAGACTCTGCCCTCATGAATGAATTAATGCTCTTATTGTGGGGCTGGGTCTGTTTTACAGGAGTGGGTTCCTTATTAAAGGGTGAGTTTGGCTCCCTTCTCACTCTCTCTCATTCATGTGATGGCTTCTGCTATGTCATGATGTAACAAGAAGGTCCTCACCAGATACTGGCACCTTGATATTGGACTTCCAAGTCTCCAGAACTGTGGGAAATACATTTCTATTCTTTATAAATTACCTTGTCTGTGGAGTTCTGTTATATCACCAAAATTGGACTGAGACAATACTCAAACTACAGTGTGCAAAATAATCATCTGAAATACATCTTTAAAATGTATGTTCCTAGTTCTCGTACCCAGAGATCATGACTCATTAGGTATGATGGATAGCTTGGGAATCTGAATCCCAGCAAGTTCTCTAGGTATATCTGAGAGAGCAAAAACCACACAAGTAGAGTAACTGACCAATAAATACAGAATGTTCTCCATGTCCTCAAGTTTGTAAAAAGCAAAATACAGAGTACTTAATCCCCAGTTGTCTGATTATTTTGGGTTAGTTTTTTTGTGTTCTTGTGTGGGGGGCAGTGAAAGGCAATTTTAAGAAAAGAATACTATGACTTTGATTTTAAGTAAAACTTCTAAGAAATGTTTTTCTGGGACTTTCATGTTTCCTAAAAGGGCAACATTGCCCTCTATACCCTAAGGTCTAGCCACGCTGGATACTTCCTAATATGTCTGTCATGCCAAATGTTTTTACCTCAAATTGTTTTTTCTCCTTTATCCTCTTGGTGAAACCCTGTTCATTCCTGCAAAACCAGGTTCAAACGTTGCCTTGGTATACCTTTCCCAATGCCCTGCAGGATTAAAGACTCATTCATTCATTAATCGTACCATTCATCAACTTGACTAATGTGTTGAGAACTTACCATGTGCCGGACACTTGGAATAGCTTGAGAAACAAGACTTGATTTCTGCCATCAAGCTTGATTTACAATTTATCAGATCCGTTTGTTCCTAGCTAATAGTTGGTGTTAAATTGACCCAATACTTGGTTTGCTCCAGGCTCTGTGCTAAGCACTCTACTGACATTGCAACCTATAAAATATCATCTTTTACCAGTCCCATTTTAAGGATGAGTGAACTGAGGCATAGAGAAGCTAAACAAGTTGTCCAAGATCTCAATACCAATTACTTACAGAAAATGGAGGTGAGGTATAGAAACAGCTGGATTGGTTACAGGTGGGTATTTGCCTTACTTAAACCAGGTTTGAACAGCTGGCTGTCTGAGATTGGCTAAGATTTAGCTACTCGTTACAAGAGTAGGTTACAGTGTATTTCCACATGAAGTTAGGTTACATTCATTAAGTATGAAGAAACCTCTAGGCCAAACTTAAAATATTTAGGCACTGTTAGGTCAAACTTAACAATTTTCTCCTTTTGGTCAAATTCTCAATTTTTTGAAAGATTGACAAAAACTTTAGACATCAACATCACTATTATTATCATAAATGGGTTTCTTTCATCTCAGTTTGGAGCTCACAAATATTTCGTGTTAGTTTCCATCCGTTTTGGAATCTATCTGCTTTTTTAAAGCTGCAGTTTGAATATGTGGCACTTAGCATGAGTGATTCTGATACGGTTTGGCTGTATCCGCACCCAAATATCATCTTGAATTGTAACTCCCACAATTCCCACCTGTTGTGGGAGGAACTTGGTAGGAGGTGACTGAACTGTGGGAGTAGGTCTTTCCTGAGCTATTCTCATGATAGTGATTGAGTCTCATGAGATCTGATGGTTTTAAAATTGGGAGTTTCCCTGTGCAAGCTCTCTTTTTGCCTGCTGCCATCCACATAAGATATGACTTGCTCCTCCTTGCCTTCTGCCATGATTGGGAGGCCTCCCCAGCCATGTGAAAATGTTAAGTCCATTAAACCTCTTTCTTTTGTAAATTTCCCAGTCTTGGGTATGTCTTCATAAGCAGCATGAAAATGAACTAACACAGATTCCATGTCAGTTTTTTTTTTGTTTTTTGAGGTGTAGTGAAGGAGCTCAATCCCAAACAATGGCCTCTGATAATTTTGTTTAATAATCCCCTCTTTTGGTCAGGTTTCTACCTATGTGAGAGTATGATAAAAATCTAGAGCTTCAGTTACCATAATTTTGGGATTCCAGTTTCAACATGTCATTCATAGGTTACGGTGTCCACATAATCATACATTTAAGTTTGGGTTATTCCAGTCGAAGAGATCATTTGGTATTCTACAGATGGCTGCATACAAACACTTAAAACTTTTGAGAGAATACAGCATACCAGGGAGACTATTATTGTGATTATTAGGAGAATAACAACAATAGTTTGAATACCTACCCAAGTAGGTAGGTATTTAACCCTACCCAGGGTCTCTATGAATCAAACCAACCAAAATAAAATTAATCAAAGAATGAGCTGAATGAAGAGTCTACCCATTTTAACCAGAGAGTCTGTTGGTTAACCCTCTGCAACTGAGTCTCTATAATATCTGATATATTCAACCATATGCAGTAAGTATCAGCAACTGCACATATTCCTCCTTGTTCAACCAATTCTATTATAATTCAACTTCAGCAAAAGAATTTTAACAAGTCTGTTGTACAACCATAATCTTTGTAGTAGAACTTGCTATAGAGCCTCTTAGGAGGGATGAATTTCTAATTATTTCCTTATTTGTAGTTACTCCAAGCAATGGAAAAAGGGACCTAACAAACGGTACCCATCCAGAAGAGTGAAGGCTTTCTGGAAATGTTCTTTTTAACCTATGATGTAGTTTAAGAGGTGTGGGCCAACTTTCTGTTTCTGATTGATTATGGTGTCTGACTGATTATGGAGTAACAAAGTTACTATTAAAATTTCCCCCCTACATTGACCCTTCATCTTCCATTCATCAAGGCCTAAGATAACCCATGTATAAGATTGGCTGCAAAATCTTCCATAAGAAAGTACAACCTGTGTGTGGACACAAGGTCCCTTTCCAGGTTCTATTGTTCATAGAGGCATAAGCAAGTAAAAGATTAAGAGAACTAAGAGTTTCATGATGGCAGAGGAGTCTTGATCTGTGATCTTGGGAAAGCTGTGTATGTCTAGGATGCCATCTGCTTTTGAAGAGAAACTTCCCTATTTAGCTTTACCTTAAGGTCTTGAAGGAGTGTACAGTTCCAAGAGTCTAAAGGGTCCTTCTGTTTTGTAAGATTATGAACCCAAGTTTTGAAGTTCCAAAGTCTCGTTGCCATATGGGTGGCAAGGGCAATCTTTCTCTGATGCCATTTCCAGAAGATCTAGTATCCAGGCTCTAGATTATGAAGGGTTCAATTGTCCTTAGTAGGTGGGGCATAAAAGGATTCCTTCACCTGGTGAAAATATACTTTGGCATAATGCATTAAAACCTTGCAACATTTAGTCATATCAGAGTATAGGATGGTGGGAGATACATGAGGTTCTACTATTAGGAGTATAGGCCTTCCAGTGACTATTTAATAAGGGGTTAATTTATGCTCTCCAGTGGAAGTGAATCTGGTTGTCATCCATTTGCAGTATCTTTGACCAAGGCAATACAGTTAATTCAGTTAGATTTGCTTAATGCCATAGTATCTGTAATAGCTCATTTAACTATTTTACAATTTTTCCAGTGAAACAAGTACTGTGATCACTGAAGAATGTCCCATTAGGAATGTCGTATTAGGGAAATGTCCCATTAGGGAAATACATTTTCCTCTAAATTTTTAGCTACTGTTGTAGCATTAGCTTTCCTACATGGGAAAGCTTTTGTGAAGCCAGAGAACATGCATTAAAAATGGCAATTGAATGATATCCCTCCATAAATGTTCAAGCTGCCCATTCAGTAGTGGAAATGTACCTGAAGTTTTGATTGTCTTCCCTGGATTATGGGTTTGAGAAAACAAACATGGTTGTAAACCATTTTGGAAACTTAAAATAGGCACCACACCAACATTTTATTTTTCAAAATTTGGATTATTTTCTCTCTTCTGTGATGTGTCATGGAATGCAAAGCTTTTAATAGTGGAAATTTTAAAGATGCAGAAAGGACAACCACATGGCCATCCAGGCTTTCCATGAGTCCATGCTTAACATTGAATTTAAATCCTCCTAAATACAATTTTTGTTTCTCCAATTCAGACGTACAATATTGTTTATTAAATGGGTTATCATAGGTTATGTGACTTGGATCATGGAGTTCATTCAAATTGCCTATCTTAACAATTTCAGCACTGGTTGAATTAGCATGAAAAATCTGCCAAAGAATTTCCCTTGTATTTAATTAATTCTTTTTCTGCTTGGGTTAGTAGTTTTGTAAATGAGTCAGTCTCTTCATTAGAGTTCTTGAAATGATATGGATTCATATCCAAATGATATGAACCTAAAATTATCAGAAATCTGCATTCAATAGTACTTGTCATGGTCCTTCCCAAACTTTCCATGAACCTTTTGGAAGACCCAACTCTTCAAGATTATAATTGCTAATAAAGAATTTTCAGAAAAAAGTGTCAGAATTAAGTAAGTAACTGTGGACAACAAGTCTTAAAATAATCATGGTTAAAGACACAATTGGCAAGTAAATTTGGTTATTCCTGTAGCCCGTAATAACTTAACATAATAACCACAATTATGACTGATAACATATGCCAAGACATCACAAAATTTTAGAAACTGCATGCAATTTTGGAACATATATTTATAATATATCCATAAAAATATAACTCAAAGAAGGTTAAACGTCATTTCTTATTTAAAATGCTTCCCATATGAGTTAACATCAAATTTTCTCTTGTTTGGTGCTTCAGGGGCCTTTTGGAATATCCCCAAATTAGATTGAAGTCAGAAAGACTTATTTTTAGAATTTGAAATTTGATTTTGGGAAGCATGTCAGATTTGTCAAAGGTTTATAACACTTAATCAAAATTGGTTCACAGGTTATTGTAAAATAATAGTCATTCATTTAGACAAACTGATAATTAAAAAAGCAAAAACTTTTACTCTCTGATAGAAAGAATACTCAGTTTTTCTAACAATCAAAAGACCTAATAAAGACAGCGTGAAGCATAAAAAATATTTTTCTCTTTCTCCTCTGCCCCTCTTTTATTTCAGTTTACTCAAAAGGTGAACAAAAATCTTTTGCTATCTCTTATCAGTGTTACACAAAAATCTTGTTTAAAAGAGAAAGCCAAATTCTGATTTTGTATTAGTGAACTTTTGTTATTAATCTTCAATTTTTAGAAAACCTTATAAATAGTTCCCATCTAATTTTAGCCAACTTGATCATACATAAAATTTCTTTCACAAGATTCATGTTTCACAAACCTTCTACCACCTTTTCTCTTTCTCATTTTGGAAGAGCCAGTCATTTTACTTTAGGACAAAATTACTTTTTTTTCTCTTATCTAACACATATCTTTTATGTAAGCTTCCCTTACCAAAAAAAGATGTCTTACTTTCCTGACAAAAGAAGTTGTTTTAGTTACCTTACATTAATTAAATCTTTAAAAACTTTAGTAACCTTAGTTTTTAGTGAAATCCTAGAAAGTTAGAATTTTTGAACTGTTTTATATCAATATTGTGTTGATGAGAACCATTTCATAATTTTTAGAAACATATTTCGTCATAAAATTATTTTTGGGTTTATTAACAAATCTGAATATATTTAGTTTCTCTGTATCATATAAAAACAAAATGTTGAAATATAAACTTAAGGTTATGCTTAATAATGTTTCAGTATTTTAACTCACTTATAAATGAGTCAGACTTTTAATGAGTATCTATTATTTGGCTTAACATGACTTTAAGATTTTTAATTTCTAAAAAAAAGATTTTTAAAACAATAACAAGTTCATTTATAAAATTTCATGTCCTTTCCATTTATGTAATTTACTCATTTTTAACAATTATGCTTAATTTTTTTTTTTTTTTTTTTTTTTGAGACAGAGTCTCACTCTGTCACCGAGGCTGGAGTGCAGTGGCATAATCTCGGCTCATTGCAACCTCCACCTCCCGGGTTCAAGCTATTCTTCTGCCACACTCCCCCTAATAGCTGGGACTACAGGCATATGCCACCATGCCTGGCTAATTTTTGTATTTTTATTAGAGACGGGGCTTCACCATATTGGCCAGGCTGGTCTTGAACTCCTGACCTCGTGATCCACCTAGCCTCAGCCTCCCAAAGTTCTGGGATTACAGGTGTGAGCCACCATGCCTGGCCCCTTAAATTTCTTATTAAACAAAACTATAGCAGGATGAGCTGCAGACAAAAGCCCTCAGAAACTGAGTTAAAGAAGGAAAAGGCTTTATTCAGCCAGGAGCATCGGCAGACTCAGGTCTCAAAAAACCAAGCTCCCCAAGAGAGAAATTCCTGCCCCTTTTAAGGGCTTACAACTCTAAGGGGTCCGTGTGAAAGGGCCGTGACTGATTGAGCAACTAGGGGGTACATGAATGGGGCTGCATGCACAAGTGATCAGGACAGAACAGAACCAAAAAGGGAGTTACACAATGCTTCCTCAACAATGTCTAGAATCTATAGATAACATAAGCGATTAGGTCACGCATCGATCTTTAACTACCAGGCCTGGAGTGTGATGCCAGCCTGTCCGACTATTGAATTTCACTTCTCCCTTTTCTTTAACTCCTACTTTCTCTTTCCTTAGAGGCAGAAATTAAGGAGAAGACAATATAAGAGGTGGTCTCCTCCCTTAAAACTAGCCAGTGGAATTTAGGAAATATCCCAAAATATAGTGACTTAGTGTATTATTGCTACCAATAGGGAAGAAGGAAAAAACTTTTAAAATTCTCCTTATTTTTCTTAAAGACGGATTTTTCAAAGGAACACAAATGTCCTCAATCCTCTCCCCAGGGAGTTTTAGTAACCAGGAAAAATTAACTTTCATCACAGTAGAAGAGACTTCATCACATCAAGTAGACATTGTCACAAATCATTACTCATTCTTCTAAAGAGTCATTCAATTTTTCTCAAAACGATTTACTCTAAAGATTTTTTTTCACCCACTGACCATTGTACCTATTTTAGAAAGGGGTGAAGTGAAACAACTCTGGCCTTTTTCTTGATTGACCTGCATGATTATTGGCCTAAGTGATTGTTACCTAGGTTGCTCATTGTAATCTCTGCCTTTAGCTTTTTAAATTTCTCTCAACTGAAGTAAATAGGACAGACCATTTGGGGCTCTATAATGCTGGGGGATTAGCAGGTATCTATTTGACCAAGCCAAGCTTCGGTAGATTTAGTCTTTGTTTTAACCCCATTGCTGTCTGCTTTATTTATCCCATTTTTAATAATCATCTAAAAATTATTACCCTCATACTGCATCCCATTTTCAATAACTGTCTAGAAATTTTCACCCTACATTTGTATTTCGAAAGAGGTGGCTTAGGTAAAACAAGGTAGAAAATTTGCATCTCAATGGCACAGAGCTGAGACATCAATGTAATATTATCATTTTACCAAATCTAGGAAGAAGAGTATAGGTAAAAGACCAGTTAAGACAAGACAGCCAAGAAAGGCACCTTAGAGAAAGGTAAGACTTGTTATGTAAATTTAAGCCAACGCTTTTTTCATTGTTATTGTTTCTGGTGACATTCCTTTTTCTTTTCCTGTTGCACAGAGGCAGACACCTTACAAATGGAGATTTACTTTGTAAATGTAAATTTCTTTTGCAAAAGGCTTTCAAAATAGCTAAATAGTGAAAGTTGTATTTTGGAGACTGATTTAGCTCAATAGGAGGTCTTTTTAACTTAGTTTTTATTTCTTATCAGACCATTAAAGAATAGAGCAAAGAAAGCATTCTCTCTGGGTGGACTCAGAGTGGATAGCTCTCAGAAAGAAACAAGCCTAATTTACCCAGAGGCCTACCTTTTATAAACATTTTACCTACCTTTCTTTCCACCTTTGGCGTGGGATAGTAACTAAGTCAAAAGTTTAGCAGATTCAATTTTTCCTATTAATTACTAGCTTAAGCTTTTTACTTGCCCTTTTTAAGGAGTCCTTTAAGAGGCTGGGATAATCGTTTGAACCCAGTAGGCAGAAGGTTGCAGTGAGGCAAGATTGCACTACTGCACTCCAACCTGGGCAAGAGAGTGAGACTGTCTCGAAAAGACAGACAGAAAGAAAGAAAGAGAGAGAGAGAGAGAGAGAGAGAGAGAGAGAGAGAGAAAGAGAGAGAGAAAGAAAGAAAGAAAGAAAGAAACAAACAAACAAACAAACAAACAAACCAGGCAATTCAAATACTGAACTTTTTCAGAAGTTTCTTCATATTGCTAGGCATCCTTGGGTGAGCCTAATTCAGGAGTCCTCATTTTTAAATGAGCTTCTTAAATAGCAGTGTTAATTTGGAACATTCTATTGTAATTTTAAATTATCTTTCATAAGTTTTTTGCCATTTATTTTAGTGTTTGCAGCTTCTGGGGCCTAATATTTCTACATTTAAAGGTAATAGCCAGAAGGTGGAGTTCTCAATTCTTCAGAAATTAAGGATCTCATTGTTTTGTTGAATCTAGGCTTTAGCTGTCAGATCCTCTTGCTCAACTTAGTCAAGAATGTTTCCTGACCTAAGTGTACAAGAAAAAGAAACAAAGGAAATAGAAGAGAAAAATCCCTGCAAATTTCTGAATGCCGGAATTTGTACTTCCCTGCAGTCATTGCCATTTATTGCTGTTACAGAATTTTGCTCCTTAGTTCAGCTAAAACCAGGTTCTTGTCACATGACTAGGAAAGAGTAGGTGGATGGACACATTGAAGGGTGAGAAGGTAATTTATTGGGTGTAAAGGAAAAAAAAAATCTCAGCAAGGTAAGAGAGAGCCCTGCTAACAGGCCCTCCACCTCACACATTGAATACCATGCTACCACACACCCTAGCTGAAGAGCCCAGCCTCCTCCCTGCTGCACAAAGCATGAACTTCCCATGGCTACATCCTGTTCTCCCAGTACACAGGTGGGTCAGAGATTCTCTGGGGACCCTTTGCCTTATCTGCCTCCTGCATCTATCACTGCCAGCTTCTGTCTGACTCAATCAGACATCTGAGCCTCTAACCAGATCCAGTCCAGTTATCTATTAGAACCAATCTGATCCTGGACTCAGTCTGATTCTGGACCCAGTCCACTTTCTGTTGTGACTTCCAAACCCAGTTTAGATACAATATTTGCTCAAACAAATCAGATAGCTCAAAATACAAATTCATAGAGCTTTAGAATCTGTGAGAGAACTTACCCACAATCTCTAGTTGCTGTAAGAGAGGAATGGACATAATGGGCTTGGTGTGTACCTCTTTTGATAGCTCCATGTGCCTGGAAGTTGTTGGAAGTTCTACTTTAAATCCCACTTCTGACACCATCTGTTAAAAGAAAAACTTTATGCAAATTAAATTTAACAGTGTCAACTAAGAAGAGACAAAAGACCAGATTCCAATGCAGTAACACAAGGCATTTATTGGAGTCTTAGCAATTGCCATCCAAGAGACATAGATTTTGCTTAAAGCCAAACTGTATTCTGAGGAGATGAAGGGGAGTAGGGATTTTCAAAGGGATGCTGATGGTGATTACATAGTTGTTGTTTTGAAAGAATTATCATTGGTGGATGTGCCTGGCTTAGTACATAAGTCCATAGTTCATTGCTTGTTGCTATTTAGGAGTTCTGCAGTAATGCAAGTCAGCTATTTTACATGATATTCTGGTTGTGGAGTTTGGCCCAGTTCAAAGTTTCGTGGTGAATTTCTGTTTTTGCAAGGTAGAGATTGTGCAAATAGTCCTTCTTAGAATGACTTTCTGATCCCCCTTTAGACATCTGAACCAGAGTAACTTTATTTTGTAGAACATGTTTCACAACTGAGTCTGATTGAGCAAAGAATGATTTATGAATTGGGCAGCCCCTCAGGACCAGAATAGGTTCAGAGTGATTTTGGGGCTGCTACATGGTCAGATAACCTTAATGGACAGAAAAAGAAAAGTGACGGAAAGAAAACAGAAGTGAGGTATGTAAACAGTTGGATTGCCTATAGCTGGATGTTTGCCTTATTTAAAGCAGGTTTGAACAGTTGGCTGTCTGCAATTGCCTGAGACTCGGCTACTTGTTATAAGAGTATGTTAGAGTGTGTTTATACATCAAGTCAGGTTATGGTTCACTATGTATGAAGAAACCTTTAGGCCAAACTTAATGTATGCAGGCAGGCAGCTTTAGGAAAAGGTTAATTTAATAAGACTTGAAGGCAGAACTCCTTAAAAGGATAGGTGTGTCAGGAAGATGAGCAGGTGGCTCCCAGGCCAAGGAAAGGATATTGCATCAGATCTTCGGTGTTTCAGGGCATAAAAAGATACTCTGGCCAGTTTCTTGGGAAGGGACTAGGGGAAAGGAAAAAATCATCAATGCTATTGGTCCATAAAATGTAGAAATCTCAGCTAGTCTGTCTGAAACCAGTGTCTAGGAGTTGGTGGGTGGCTTGGTGAACACAAGCTTTTCTAATGCTAAACGTGAGCCTGCACTGGTACCTGAGGTAGAATCCAGAATGAGGATACATACTGCCACCCTGTCCCTCTAGACCAGCTGGGTGATCCCTCAGTTCCACTACAACATCCCTCTAGAGCAGCTACCATTCAGCAGCCAATACTTCTCCTCATGGTGACAGTTGAAGAGGACATAGCCTTATTGTCTTTCCAGCTACCTAAACTAAGGGGACTCTCCAATTTTAGCAGTGGTTTAAAATAGCTGTAGTGAGGCAAGGCCGTGCCACTGCACCTCCAGCCTGGGTGACAGAGCGAGACTATGTCTCAAAAAATAAATAAATAAGAAAGAAAGAAAGAAAGAAAGAAAGAAAGAAAGAAAGAAAGAAAGAAAGAAAGAAAGAAAAAAGGAAAAAAGAAAAATATAGTATTTAAATGGCTTGCTTCAGTCAACTTTTTGGCTGTGTCTATGTGATGTTTGATTTTTCTTTTAACTGTTCTGACTGATTTCGTTTAACAGAAACAGAGATGCGTAATCTAGGGCATAATGTAGGCACAACGAGAGTCACCTATGCACAACCACTTAAGTAATTTTAGTAACTGTTGGTGGATTCCATATAAATGCAAGTCACTCTGCTTAAGGAAACAGGAGATTCAAGGCTGGGGGAAAAGGGATTCAAAATACAGTAGAGTCACAACACACGTGGGCTCACATGTACACAAAGGAGCATATTACAATGGTAAAGGAAAAGCAGAAAAGCTGCAAATAGTCAAGCCATCCAGTGTTTAGGTTCTTCAGGAGACTTCTTAAATCACATTTCACCATTGACTAATGGTCCAAGTTTGGTCAGATTGGATTTCAAGGCTGCTTTAATAACCTGCCTTGAGCCATTACTTCTGCAGCTGGATGACTTGCATCTTGTAGACATGACCTTTGCCTCTGAATATACACTCAGAACTGCATCAGAATCAAACGCTGTTAAAGAAAATCTATATTTCTCAGTTGGGTAATGGAGGAGAAAACAAGGTTGGAAACTGCATGCTTTCCTGTCTTGTTCCACTGACCAACACATCTTCCTTAAACGTACTCATCTTACAAACACATTTTGGTAGCTTTCACCATTTTCAGTATCACTGAGGAAGATCAAAAGCCTCTAGCATACGTCTAAACTGAGTTTGAAGTGTAAATACAAAAACAACTGTATTGAAAGAATTAATTTGCCCAGGAATGCACTGTTACATTGAAGGTCTACCTCTTTGAACACGTGTCAGAGTTCCTAAGGTGACCTGTACTTTAATGTAATATGGAAATGAGGACAAATGACAACAGTTTGGCTCTGTTTATTTTTCTAATTCTGTGGGACTTAATTTCACACAGGACAAACTAATGAATTTTTCCCAAGAGAAGTTGTAAAGGAAGTGAGTTGCTCCTGGGGTTATAAACCGTGGCTCCACAGAAAATATTGAGCTTAATGTTTCTTACATCATCCATAGTTCGTCCTAGGACACATAACTGATAGTTAATCCTGAAGGTTTCAAGATATGCCTGGTTCATTTCAGACTCCAAAGAGTCAACAACAACAGAATGGTGGCTTTCAATTGAGTACACTCTTGTTTCCTAGCAACAAAGGCCACAGGAAGTTGAGGCCCATTAAGATAAAGAAGAAAACACAAAGCTGTTATTGCTCCGAGGCACTGAAATACCTCTTTAGACCACTGAACTTTCAATTAGTCTGCTTTATAAATTGATCATTGCTTTCACTGAAATTCTGTGTGTATGTATATAGACATATATAAAAAAACAAGAAAGAAATCGTAGAGCTATGTCGTAAAGCAGCAGCACTGTAGGCTGAATTACAATCTTCATCTAGATTGAAGATTCTGAGAAATCTCTGTGTATATTTAAATATCTTTTTGACAATGGTAGACCTCCTTTTGAGTTAACAATGTAGGAGTCTTTGCTCTAAAAATGAGAACTTTTTAGCATGTCTAATTTTCTCATGAACGGCAAATTAGCAAATAAAATATTTGGGTGGTTAATCTCTAATCTGCATAATAATAAACGCTCTCAAAACAAAATCATCTATTTTATATTCTTAGTGGAAAACCATTTTATACAGATTTTGGAGGAAATGTAATGCTCTACATTGAGAAAGCCAATGTTTACCATCCAATTTTTAAAGAGCTGTGAATAATAATTCGTCATTCTCCTCCAGCTCTGAGCTTTTTCTCCAAGTAAATTTAGGCAAAGATCTGGAAGCCCTCATTTTTCATGCTCATGCTGAAAAGATGTGGACTCTTAGAACTTTAGCATTAGCTCAATTCATGTTGGGGAAAGATGAAAAACGAGGAGTAGGAGAAAGAGGAGCAGAAAGAGGAGGAAAAAAGAAAGAAGAGGAGGAGAAGGAGAAAATGATTTCTGTCTGAGTTTGATTTAAAGTAATTGTAGACTTGTGGGTACAAGTAACCAGCAGCAGCCATAGTATTAATACTTAAGATAAGGGCAACCATGTCACGATTTCTTATTACATGGATACCTTGGGCTAAGAACTTTATATTCATCATCTCATTTAATCCTCACAACAATCCATAAGGTAGATTCTGTTATGATATCTGCTTTGCAGAAGATAGAGCTGATGCTCAGGGTTAAATGACTTGCTTTAAGTTATCCAGCTGCCAAGTGGAAGAGCCCAATCTGGAGTCCTTGCAGTCTGACTCCTGAACCTATGTTCAGCCTTCCCTGACAGTTAAAAAAACTGTGGGTTGCCATCTGTTCGCACTGTGCTAATCATGTTTACTGGATTATCTAATTTATTCCTAAAAACTTGAAACCGCATGGCCATCTCAGTGCTGAGTTAATGCTCTTTATCAGTATCCTACTGTTCTGTAAGGGTCCTCCTCCAAACGTGGTTTACAGGTTTGCTTAGGAGGTCCTTAGAGCCCCAGAGAAGATGCTTCATGGATTCCACAAACAATGGTGTATTTTCAGCCTAACTGTGAAAATTTAAATAGCCTGAGGATTCCATTCCCTTGTTTCTATTTTAAATATTGAGATTCCATGCCAGATTTTATTTGAAAGGGAAAAGAACAAACACAAAGCAGAACACAATGCTGCGATTTGAATTCATGCTCTGCATCATTCTGTCATATTGACTGTGTCTGCATGGCTCTTACTCCTCTAGATGTAGTTGAACGCTTTTCTTAATTTTTTTGGTTTACTTATAATCCAGATATTTTGGGCATGATTGAGAATATTTCCTCAAATGCAGCCTTTCTTTCTGAAATGACTCAATACTCTTCAAAAGAAAGCAATGCGAAGGCATATCTGTGAGGAATGACTAGACAAGAAAGTCACTGTGAAGTGAGGAATTAAATAACTTTGCCAGAGAATGTGATATCATTGTTACTCCTTTAAACACACATATATTCTGCATTGATAGGCTCACTCTGAAGAGGGGGGCAAATCTTCCTTTCTGAGCCTCCAAGTCTTCAATGGTAAAACAAATATAACACTAACTTTTCAGATGTTACAAAGTTTGATGAAATGAAACATGGATCTTGATATAAATTTGCAATCTCAAATTCTACGAAAGAAATTGATTGACTTAAAACTAACTCCAAGTCTTCACCTACAGAGGGGTGTGAAATTTAAGTACAGTCACTCTTGGAGATTTCTCTCCTCGCGTCTACAAAATCCTACAGAACTCTCAGAGCCCTGCATGTGTCAAAATATCAGAGACAACTCCAGGCATCTGCCCACTCTGGGTTCCAAGGAGACATTCACTGTCGCTGCAGGTTCTGTGGCTCTGCTCTTTCTTGGCCGTCTTGGGGAACAGGTCTCTACAGAAAGTAGGAGTCCTATGTCTGAGGCCCATCCTTGTATATCTCCCTGGAGTCAAAAGCAATTCCTGAGGCCGCCTATGTGGAGGGAACAATTGCTGGGCACGGACCTAGACAGCTTCCTAGCCTGGAGGGACGTGGTGGAGGACAGTGAGTCTCATCTCTTCAAGGATTTTAGGCTTTTATAAAAAACAGTAAGAGCGGTTCCTGATTCTGCCTGCCACAAAGCTCCCGCGGGCAAAGAGAACAAAAAACCCTGCTACCTGCTAGAAAAGGGGCAGGGCAGGTAAAATTATAGACAGCAAAACATAAATTAGTGCTTCAGCGAAATGCTCTGCCCCACATATATGTAAACTATGTAGTTCAGGAACTATTAGAACAGGAGGAGCCCAAGAAGAGCCCCGATTTCACTCAGCTACGGGGAGAGTCAATGTCTCTCGTCACTGATTTTCAAAATTCTGTTTGGTTTGGCAACAAAGCTTCTCTCTTAAGGAAAGCTTATATAGAAGTCCCATTTGTTTAAAAAGAAAGAACAAAAGGACAGAGCTGCTGTCCTGGTGACCTACCTGCTTCCTTACCACAAGAAACCCTAGAGCACTGAATTGGTGTGGCACTTTGAAAGTCGATTTCCTAAGTCAGGGACAGCTTGTTTTAGCTCAGCGACTACATCTCTACAGTACCAGTTATAACACAGCACCCCCGGAAAATCATGTTGAATAAAAGGCTGTTACCATATTCCACTGGATTTAAGATCTATTGTAACGTATACCATTATATTGTGTATCACCAGGAGATTAAAAAATGTGGTCAAACAAATTATGACATGTCACTGATTATAAACCGTGTGCATATTAGAGATGTGTGAAAAAATGTGGTTTAGAGTAGATAAAGTTCAGTAATAAGATGACTTTATAAGCAGTGATGAAAAATGCGATCCAAAGAAAGCAAAGTACTTAAGGAACATGTTTGGATTTTTCTATTTTAATTGGCAATCCTCTCCATGCTTTGAAAACATCTTTTAGTAACTATTTAAGAAAGAAATGGAAAGAGTATGAGAGATTGCAGAAAGCTTGAACATTCATTTAGTTTAGGCAGACAGTTGATTTAAAAATGCCATCTCTAACAATTCAGGGAAAGAACAATGGAATTATTTTCAGTTACTAAGTTCTTCATACTATATTCAACATTGTACAAATAACTAGAGAACCATTCAAATGCAACTCAAGAAAATTATTTATAAATTGTTCATTTAATACCTGTGGGAACCTTTGTACATTTGAAGAGCAAGATAATCTAAGTTACTTTGGGAATAGATATTATAAAGCCTCTTTTTTTAAGAATTGATTTTGAAAACTGAAACATTGCTGCATGTAATACAAATCTTCATTAAACACAACTTTAAATTAATAGGATCTGCTCTGACTACATCTTTATATTATGCTTTATCTCTATGAACTTAAAAGGTAATATTTTTTTCTCTTCAGAATCCAGATTTAGGAACAGTGAAAATAGCACAAGGAGAGGAAAGTGTAAAGGCCAACTGCTTCTCCCTAAATGTTCATCCTATCCATCATTTCCCACTGCCAGGTTCAGAGCAGAGGGTGTGGTGTTGAGGTCTGGGACTCATTTGTAGGAGTGGAGGGAACAGAGGTGGAAACATTGCAGAATTCAACCAACTTGCAGTTCAAGTCAATGTACTACCTACAGTAATATACTGTGGTTGAAGCAAAGCCTGGGCAATGTAGAAATACATGAAATCCACCAGAATTAAAACAAGCAAAGCCTATTTGTTCAGGGCCTGCTATATCAATGGAGTGAGCCATCACTACTTGTGTTTGGCAGAGACTCAAAGTAAGACAGGGAAGTGGAAAAGCTTTACAATGAGAAAAAAAGGGAAGGCTTCAGGAATGCCATGATTGGAGGCCATTGGCATGGGGGAGCTTGTAGGTGGGTTAACTAGAAGAAGAGCGTCCTATGTGATTGATTAGGAGAGTATATTTGGCTTTCTCCTGTTGGTCCTAAACTGGAAACTAATAGCTTCCCTAATTCAGGGGAGCAAAAATTAGGGAAGCTATCAATTAATGATCAAGTTCTGGTCATTTTGGACAGATGGCTACAGTGGTTGTTGTTTGGCTTCTGGACTGGTGACTGCAGATTGCAGGTCAAAGTTCTTTTTTTTTTTTTTTTTTTTTTTTTTGAGACAGAGTCTTGCTTTGTTGCCCAGGCTAGATTGCAGTGGCACAATCTCGGCACACTGCAACCTCCGCCTCCCAGGTTCAAGCGATTTTCCTGCCTCAGCCTCCCGAGTAGCTGGGATTACAGGTGCCTGCCATCACACCCAGCTAATTTTTGTATTTTTAGTAGAGGTGGGATTTCACCATCTTGTCCAGTCTGGTCTCAAACTCCTGACCTCCTGATCCACCTGCCTGGGCCTCCCAAAGTGCTTGGATTATGGCCATGAGCCTGGCCTCTATTTTTATATATGGCTTGGCCAGGATCTATTTGTATTCAGTCTCTCAGCGGTTAGCCTGATGGCCCAACAGACAAAGTCATCCTGGCCACAACTTGAGTTTTTCACATTTTAAGCTTTTAAAAATTAACAAAGCAGTTCATTCTCTTTAAAACAAATTCAAATTACACACAAGTAAAAATAATAAAGAAAAAAGTGAAATAACTCTTTTCCTTAACAGGATTCCCTAGATATCATTTCTTCTGACAAAGCAGATGGATCAAACCATGAATTTTAGAAATAAAACATCTACTTGTATGAACACGGCATGAGGCAGGTGGAGAAAAAGACCTGAGTATTAGCCAGAGTTCTTGGTTTTCAAGCAACAGAATCTGACCCAGGTAGAAAGAGTATTTTTTAAAAGTGTTGATATGGTTTAGATCTGTCTCCCAGCCCAAATCTCATTTCCAATTATAATCCCCAGTGTTGCAGGCAGGGCCTGGTGGGAGGTGATCGGATCGTGGAGGTGGATTTCTCATGAATGGCTTAGCAGCGTCCTCTTGGTACTGTTCTTGTGATAGTGAGTGAGCTCTCCTGGGATCTGGTTGTTAAAAAGTGTGTAGCGCCTCCCCCTCACTCTCTCTTGCTCCTGCTCCTGCCATGTGAGATGCTTTCCTCCCACTTTGCCTGCCACCATGATTGGAAGCTTCCTGAGGCCTCCCTAGAAGCAGATCCCACTACATTTCCTGTACAGCCTGCAGAACTGTGAGCCAATTGAACCCCTTTTCTTTATACATTAACGAGTCTCAGGTATTTCTCTACAGCAATGTGAGAATGAACTAACACAATTTTTTTTTGGTAATTCACAGAATTATTGAAGGGCTGGGCTGCTGGACTTGAGATAAATTTCTAAAAACAACTCCTTTAGTGCTATGGTATGAATGTGCCCTCCACAACTCATCTGTTGAAACATAATGCCAATACGATAGTCTTAAGACGTGGGCCTTGAGGAGGTGATTGTCATGAGGGCAATCAGGATGGAATTAGGGTTCTTCTAAAATGGCTTGAGGGAGTGGGTTCACTCTCTTCTGCTTTTTCACCATGTGAGGACACAGTGTTTGTCCCCTTTTGCCCTTCTATCCCTTCAACCATGTAAGGGCACTAAGATGGCACCATCTATGAGGGATTGGCTTTCACCAGACAACAAACCTGGCAGTACCTTTTCTTGGACTTCCTAGCCTTTGGAACTGTGAGAAATAAATTTCTGCTTATTATAAATTACCCAGTCTCATGTATTTTATTATGGCAGCACAAATGGACTAAGACACCAAGGTATGCAGCAGAGCTGGTCTAACAAGAAAACTACTACCACAGTTCTTGAGCCCTAGATGCTGGAATCTCTATTACTTCCACTTCTGTACCTGACAGGACTTAGTGCACTTGCTTCTCCTAGCATCACCAATGCCACTTCTGAACCAGGCACTGGACTTTGCAGCCTCAGCCACAAACCTGGTCAGAAATAAGACAGATTCTCCATGCATGCACTTCTTCACCATTGCTGCTTCAGATTCAAAGCTTTCATCTATCTGGGTCAGAGCAAGCCTGGGTCAGATGAGCCATCAAGTAAGCAGAGAAGATGAGTTATATACTTTAGAAAGGCAAGATTCCTAAGGCAGTAATTTCAAAAGCACTGAGTTTTTTTTTCAATTAAAAAAAAGAAGAGAAGAGACAAGAATGTAGTAAATGCCCACTTCTGAGCAGGACCCAACACTCTGATCCTCTAATGCACTAGATAACGGGTGGCTTAGAGACAGACAATAGAATTGCGAAGGTCTTTTTGAGGCTCGTAGATGTTTGAAGGTGTCATCTGGCCATCTTTTAAAGAAACATATAATTGTTCCTCTGTAGAAGACTTTGTCTTAAATCACAATCTCATATGAGTTAGGGAATAAATTGAGATGTGCTGTCTGGCCATCCATTCTCTGGGTTCAAGCACAGATTAAATGCATCAGCTATCAGGACTTTAAGACTCTATTCCAAATTTGCTCTGTGTCATATACTATATATTTCAATTATCTTACCTTTATTTTTCCCCTTTATGTTTATTTGCCACATTTAATTTTATATCCTGCTACAGTATACATGTTTCTGTCCTTATTATTTCAAATACTTTTTAGAATAAAGAGTTGCTATGGCATACACAAGTAAACAAATAAATAAGTAATTTGATTCAGTTCAAAATTCTCTTTCTCAGACATGGCCTAAAACCTTTGTACATGCTAACTTCTGCACGTGCACAAGTTAACAGATATCTCAGTTATATCAGCACGCTTATGAATAATCAGATCATTCTCATCATGCCTAGGGGCTGATATGTTTTAAAACATTTTTATCTTCCCCAGTTGGAGAGATAATGACAATAACTTTCACTTATAAAGCACATTACATGCCAAGCACTGTGCTAAGTGCTCTATGGAGAGATCTTGTTTAATTTTTATAGCAATTTTAGAAGGTGAGTGCTACTATTATTGCTACTTTGTTGATGAGTAAACCAAGGCTCAGAAAGGTGAAATAACATCCACAGTTTCAGAGATATTAAGGGTGAGGGTGTTGCGTAACCAATTTCAATAGTTGACAATCACAGCAGAACCACCATGATGTGGTGGCCAAGATAAGGAGAAGGAAGAGTTAGGGCCTGTGGTCTTTTTCTATATCTTAGCAACTCACTCCAGCTGCAAGGGAACATTACACAGAGATATTGAGATGGAATCTGTCATGCAAGAATCTTTCGGTTGTGCTGTGTAATCATAAAACTGCTTCAGACAGTAAAGGGATAGGCTGTGATGCTTCAAAGGGAATTTGAAAGGATAACCATCCTCATCCAGAAAGCAGTATGACTAACACTGTTCCACATGTGAGTACTCATGGCTGCACTTCACTTCTGGCCATGACAGTGGAGAGTCTATCAGAACAAACTTCTTGTGGAAGAACAGTTGAAATGCCAAACAAACAAACAAACAGCTTTTTGAAGGGAAAGGATAGTCAACAAGTCAGCCAGCACTTGAGGGCCAAGATGCTGGAAAAAAGGGAAATGCATAGGAGCGACCCCTCCCTTTGCCTTGCTTTTCCTTTCCGAGGTACCTGCTGATGGTTGGCATGGGGCATGGAGTCCAACAGGTGGCACCTGGAGCTTGTGGCAAGTGCTCTAGAATGGTGAGATGAAATTAGGGTTTAGAGTTATAAGCCTGAAAGGATTTGAAGGGCCAAGATCCCCAAGAAAGAACTACAGGGAAGATATTGTATGCCCAATATCCTCTTGAAATATTCACCTATTTCCAAATTGCACATGCACAGGGATGAGGGGTTCCGATGGAATACAGAATGCCCAGTTAAATTAGAACTTCAGATACACCAGAAATAACTTTTTGGCATAAGAATGTGCCAACATAAATGAAAATATTGAGAATTTTATCAGGTCCCTGGAGTCTATACAAAATAATCAAATGGAAATTCCAGAATTAAAAAATAAAATGTATGCAATGAATTCAATAGATGGGTTTAAGCAGTTTAGACAGAGAAGGAAAAGGATTAAGTAAATGAGAAAGATCAGTGGAAAATTTCCAGATCAAAGAGAGAGAAGAAAATATAGAACCCAATGAGAAGGAGAAACAAATTTCTGTTGTTTATAAGTCACTCAGCCCATGGTATTCTGTTATAGCAGCCACAAGGGACTAAGACATTTAGATTTGTCAGTTCACAAATCTCCCTTCAACTATGCCAGATTTGATGCTTAACCCATTACTTGAATTTATAATTAATTTATTATTACCTTTTAAAAGGGTTTTAAGTATATTTGATTCTTTTTCATTTGTATTTTACTTACTTTTTATAGTATTTGTTTCCCAGGCCATATTAAGTTCAATGCATTCTCTTATTTTTTGAGACATATTTAAAATTCTTATTTTATATTCTTTGTCTAATAATTCTGATATTGTTAGATTATCTGGGTCTGGTTCTCCTATCTATTGTTTCTGCTGATTCTGACTTATAGTGGCTTGTTTCTTTATGTGTTTTGCTATTTTTTATGTGTGCTTATGTGAGCTTAAGTTACTTGGAGCTTTCTCTGGGGGACATTTTTGAGATCAAAGTTGAAGGTGAGTTTCTTTAGAAATCATTTCTATTTGCTTCTGACAGGCATCTGGTAATTCTTCCTGGGACTATTTTAAACAAAATTATTGGCTTGGGGTTTGGGGAGATACAAAGATATTATGAATTCCAGCCCAAAATTTATTTGAGGATAAAGTTATGATTATAAATCTTCAAGAGGTATCATTAACTGCCTCTATCCCCAAGCCAAGACTATCTTGTTTTGTGAATTTTTATCTTTTCCAGTCCATTCATCAAGATTAACATTTTTGAGGGATACCTGTTTTATGGGAGTGACTTCTCACTTTGTGCAGGCTCTAGGCTTTGCTTTCTGTCTCCTGTGCAAAGTCAACTAAAACTGGAGATCTAGGCCAGTAGACATTAATGGATTCCCTCAGGGAGTGTCTCTGGCATCAGCTTGGTTCACTTGTCTGGAGTTGTACTTTACATCTGTTTGGCTTTTCCTTAACTTTCTAGTGCATTTATAATATGCTTTGATAGTTCATTCAGCACGTTAAAAATTGCTGTGCCTGGAGGTTGTTTTTGTTTTCTGTTTTTTGGTTTTTTTTTTTTTTTTTTTTGGTAATATCCCATCTGCCATAGTAGAGGGAACATTGATATTACTAGGCTATGTTTCAAACCATCGATTTTATTATTATTTAGGCCTGGCAAGGCTAACAGATCAATAGACCATTAATTGACCATTAATAAGATATTATTAATGACCATCATTGATAAGATAGGGTGTTATACTCAATAGATCCTAAGAAGAGGGAGCACGCCATGCCACGGAGATGTGGGTGAGCACATGGAGAAGTGCTGGGGTTGGTCAGGAGGCAGAGGAAGAGAGGGAAATGGTGGTAAGAGTCTTTGTCATGGTTTTCATACCAAGGAATGGGAATGGGAGAGGCAGGTTAAGCAGGTTTTGTTAGGATTGGTTAGTCTGAATAATTTCAGTGGGCTTTGGGACGTCGGCGCTGCTCCTAATAGTCTAGTACCTGGCCCTGAGCTGATTAGGGCAGGAAAATAGTGGCCTGTAAGAGCTCACTAGAGAAAATGTTTGAAGACATTGGTTCTACAGTGGTCGATGTGCATATGACAAGCATAATGACAGATTAGTTTTTTGCTATCTCTAGAAATTAGCTAGCCCTTGGAGGGACAGTCCCTCCAGGGTTAACAAGGCTCTAAGACGTCAAAGCTTCAAAAATACATAATAAAAAGGAAAAAAAAAGATGAATACAGGTTAATACAAATGTATTAGTAAATTAGGCGTCATGTGCTTTTCAAATAATAGTTACCTATGTTTATTTCTATTTTACTTTCTAGGTAGTTAAATGAGGACAAGAATTATATATATCATAGTCTTTAAGAAATTGAGATGAAACTCATCTATGACCAATTTATCCAACTTTATTTAGTGTCGATTCTACCTCTGTTGGAATCATGAGCCACAATTTTAAGAAACCATTGGCACTGAGACTACAAAATACTTGTGAATAAAATTTACTGCCTACTTTCAAATGCCTTAGCTATCTTACTTTCTTATATGCTCATTTTTCCATTAATCTCTTCTGTTTCCAGTCACCATCATTAAAAAACTCTCTTGGTCAGGCACAGTGACTCATGCCTGTAATCCCAGCACTTTGGGAGGCCAAGGCAGGGGGATCACCCGAGGTCAGGAGTTTGAGACCAGCCTAGACAACATGGTGAAACCCTGTCTCCACTGAAAATACAAAAATTAGCTGGGCATGGTGGCAGGCACATATAATCCCAGCTACTTGAGGGGCTGAGGCAGGAGTATCACTTGAACCTGGGAGGCGGAGGTTGCAGTGAGCCGAGATAGTGCCATTGCACTCTAGCCTGGGCGACAAGAATGAAACTCCATTTAAACAACAACAACAACAACAACACAACTCTCTTAAATTTAAAACAAAAAATTTAAAACACAACTAAGATGTGTAATAACATATGGCCTCTGTTGAGATTTTATCTGCAGGTGTGGGTGACAATAACTTTAAAGGATTCGTGTAGTGGAACAAAGCAACTTTCCTCTTGGTCTTCTACTTCAATCAAATGACAACTGAGTTTGATTATGAAGTTGAGTGAGTTACTCTATTCCAGTCACATGTCAGATTTCCCTTCCACTGCATTTCTCCTGAGCAATGTTTTAGAAAAGCATTCTTGGAAGCATGTTCTTTCTCATGTCCAGATTTAATCCGTCCTAAGGATAAAAACAGCTTCTCTACGGTTCCACTGGCTCTGCAAGGCACCTTGCCAAGTTCTTTGTCATCACTCAAGCAATCATCATGCAAATTTGCATGCAGTCTAAGTGTTAGTCCTATTTGAAGACAGTCTCCACAAAAATGATGGAGACTATATTTCTGAATCCACAGAGGCATAACTTTAGAATCCAAAAATCAAGACCACGATTCCCATGCTTGCCCAAGTGCTTATGCCCAGTCAAATGCGACTTAACACAAAAGCTAATACTGCTAATGTCACCGAAGTACCCTCCTTCTCTTTCTTCACCCGGTGTGCTTTTGAAGTTATAAACATTCATGTAGAAAAGGGTGAGTGGGACTTCATGTGCATGGTAAAGCCTCTTGGCGCTTTAAGTTATTTGTACCCAATGCCAGCAAACAGCCCCTTTCCATCTGCAAGTGAATATTTCCCAAAGCAGAGAAACATCTTAATAATGCTCTGTTCTTTAGGAATATAGGCTCTCCCTCTCCTTTGTTTAAGGCAACACAGAGCAATGAGTGTTTGAACTGGCTCTATTTATCTACTCTGATAGTTTTATTACAGGCACCCTGTGACAGAGGGAAGCTTTCAGCCAAATGACTTCACAGAACAGATACTCAGGGAAGGTTATTCAGACACATGTAGTTAAAACATTTCCTGAACAAAAGCCAAGGAATATTTTCTTATTTTCCCCTCCAGTACTGACCTGAATGTGCTACAAGCTGCCATAAAAAAATGGAAGCAGTTGCATGACTTTGCTTTGGTCTAGCCTGTATTATGTGGAGAAATGCATGGGTGGGGATGAAGAGATCAAACTATTATTATTATCATTATTATTATTTTTTGAGATAGGGTCTCACTCTGTTGCCCAGGCCAGAGTGCAGTGGCACCATCTCCGCTCACTGCAGCCTTGACCTCCCAGACTCAAGTGATCCTCCCACCCCAGCCTTCCACGTAGCTGGGACGACAGGTGTGTGCTGTCATGCCCTGCTAGTTTTTTGGCATTTTTTTGTAGAGGTGGGGTTTCATCATGCTGCTCAGGCTGGTCTTGAACTCCTGAGCTCAAGCAATTCACCCACCTCAGCCTCCCAAATTGTTGGGATTACAGGTTTTAGCCAGCATACCAGCTAGGGGTGTCAACTTTAAGCAGGAGAAAGCATAGCTTGAACTATGATCAATCTAAGAACTGAAGACTTCCAAAAAATGTTTTTTGGATAGTTTTGATGGTGCTCATTTGTTTAATGCTAGTTCTTCTGGAAAAAAAAAAAAAAGTCCTCTGATAATACATATTACAGTTTTTCACAGTGAACAATCTCATTTTTTTTGTTGTACTCCCCATTAGTAATAAGTTGCTGAGCACCTGCCTCCAGTATAAGCACATTTAATACATATTTTCACCATAAAACATTTAAAGGATGAAATAAAGTTAAAATAACCAATATTTAAAATTCTTCCTAATTGCAATGGTTTTTATTAACCTACTCCTCAAAGTATTAAAACATCAAGGTGACAATAAAGTATGTTGGTACTCATTTTGTATATTATAAAATTATATATGTTAATTTAGACATTTTCTTAATTCATATGTTCAGATTTCAGAGTATAAAATGTCAGTAAAGCTAAATATTCACCATATTACAAACATACAAATATATAAATGTAGTACAAAAACAACAAGTTAAAGTAAATTTCTTAAAAGTGAAATAAAAGACATATATTATTCAAACATAAATTGACAGATAAAATAAAGCATTATTTTAAAATAATAAAGCACATATTAAATGCAAACTGATACAACACATTATGAACACTGAAAATGAAATATATTTGAATTTTTAGAATGTAATCCTGTAAAGTTTTAATTATTAGAACGGATTTATTTCAGTTTCTGGAAAAGCCTTAAGACTCTAGTTGGGAAATTATAAGGAAAGAGTTAGAAACTGACTTGAAGTATTTTCCTTCAACTCTTTCCTTCTCAAATAATCCCTTTGTTGTTTTATTATTTTGAGGATATAGTAAACTATTTTTCTCCAAGAACCATAATTTTTCCAATGATGGTAAACTATACTTTTGTTTTAAAGAAATAATTTCTGGTTTATCTTAGTTTCATCATACAGATTGAGTTTCCAACGGATATTGAGTTACTCAGACTCAGTACTGACAATTCATTTTCCACTTGTTTGGAAAGTCTTTGAACTAGAAAAAAAATTCTTTCAGTATAAACTTTGGTCAATTACTATTTTCTTCTTTCTCTTAAGAGTTTTGAATATACTGAAGAACGCTTTTAAAACAATTATATTTTTTTTTTGCTCTGAAATTTTAATATAGTTTATAACTCTCAGGAATAGCTAAAGTCAGAAATAATAAACTTAATAAGTCAGATATTAAGTTTTTCAATATAAAAAGAGTTATAGCAACACCTCATCCCCCAACATTCTGGTGTTTCAGTACTTCAGAAAAACTGTATGACCAGAATATTTGAGCAAGAAAACTTGTGTGGCAACATGCTTAGGGCAAAATTCACCATTAATATCAGTGAAATATATATCTATATATAGTGACTTTAACAATAGAATTTGGTCATTACTGACTGTGGGTGTAAAAGGACTCAGATCAAGGATAGAAATTCAGCGATTCAGGTTTCTTGTTTATCCTTAGATTTTTCATATCTTTAATCCAGAGATTTTTTAGAGCAGGAATCTTTCTAAGCCAGTGTTCTATTTTGTGAGAGATGATTTAGTTACAGCCATATAACATAATCTCTGACTCACCAAACTAAGTTGTAAAAACTGAAAGCCAATGCATTGAGGGCATTGGTCAACTTCCTTGTCATTCAAAATCTCCCTCTTCCTGTAGGATCCCTAGAGCACTACAAGTGACATGGAGCTGGTTAGGTTGATGTATCAATGAATATGAAATACTGGTAAAGCTTCGCTTCCTTTTTGTTTTAGGTCAGAAGCAAATGTTAGTTAAATTTCTAATATTTCCTTCTGCTCTTTTAATATATTATTTTGCATATTCCATGGAGTGCAAGTTCCCTATCATTGTAGGAGAGACAGAATGAGTCACGTGTCTATCCTACTCATATAGGCAGGTACAACACAGAGCATAGGGACCCAGATGTGGTGAGGATTTAGGAATCATATAGGTGGGGGTGGAGTGAGAGGGGAGCTGTGAGCACCAAGGTGGATTCAAGAGGAAGGTGGGCTTATAGTTTAATTTATTTCAGGCTCTCCTGCCAGTGTCATTAACTGTACCTTTGTAAATACAAAGGGCTACAGTCCAGCATAGCACTCGGACATTCAATCATAAGTTATTAAATTTAATTGAATTAAAGAGTTGGAACCATTACGTGACTAATTTAAGGCCCCAGACTGGGTACATTCAACAGACAGCCAACATTTGGCAAGGGCTAAATTGATGCCTGCAGAGGTGGTGGCACTGCCCTAGTTCAGGGATTCAAAATTTCTCATTATTTGAGAGGGCAGTATAGGAGGAGGAAGAGTTAGAAAAGGCTCCACTGAAGAATTAGATTCTAAGATGGAGTTTAAGAACTGATAGAGGATTTTTGTTTCTTTTCTTTTAAATTGGCTTTTAAAAAATATAAAGGCAAAAATATAACTGCAGCAAATTTAGAAAATGCAGATAAGCCTTCCCAAAAAGAGGACAAAAAGAAAAGGAATAAAAACAAAAAAGAAATTACTCATGATTGCACTAACCAAAGACAGCATTAACTAAGCTTTGATGAGTATTAATTTAGCTGTGTGTGTGTTAAGAAAGCAATTATTTATACACATAAACACCCCCCAAATTCACTCCACCTCAGGATTGAGGGTAAAATCCTTCTAATTTAAGAGCCTCTTTGATTGCCAGCATCATCATGTGATGGTAAAATAATGAAGATAATGGTCAAATAATTGAAGATAGAATGGCCAGATAATTGAAGATAATTTTAAGAGTTGGAGGAGGAAAAATCAGATTGAAGGAGTCAAGACAGAGCCAACTTAAATTGCTTTGTACAAGGGAACTAAGCAGTTCGGGGAGATTGTTCCCCTCTGGTGGCCACCACTGCTCTATGGAAGGCACCACAGCTATTCCCCAGAACTCCCTTGCAGCTCCTGGGGCTCCACAGGTGCTGCAGGTTCCTGTCCTGCACATGACCACTGATGCTGCTCCTCTGGGCAAAACCGGGCCTCCTGGGGACTGACTCTGCTGCATGGGGCTCCGTGACAAAGGCCTTGGAATGCTCTGTGCAGCGTTGGAACTGTCTTATGCAGTTGAGAGCACAGCTCTCAGCTGTGATTTATTGTCTGTCAGATAGGTGCCAGCAATGTCACTGGAGCACCTGCTGTTTTATACATCTTACTTACAGCTGTTTTGCTCTTTAAAAGATTCATATCTTCACCCAGGGAAAGTGGAACAGGAGGATGTATCTGAGGGACAAACCCCACTGTGCAGAAAGTCTCAGCTCTCCACTAAGACTTTGTTGCTGGTGCTGCCAAGGTCCTTTCCTTATTGGCAGGAACTCTTTACTGAGAAAATCCTCAGTCCTGCTGAAGACTTCTCCCAAATACATCTTGGTGTATATTTGCCCAGAAGTATATGCGATTTTAGTTTTGGGGATTTTTTTTTTTCCTCACTCCAGGAGGGACCTTAGCTTTCAGACAAACAGGCTTCTAATAGTCTACACTCACATCTTTGTGCCAAAAACACCCAGACATGTCAGAATTCTCCTAACCTATTCTTTGATTTATTCATTTCTGACCAGGGCTCAGAAAATTCCCAAATCCCGGTATTATAAACTACAAAGCAAGATTCAATATCTGAACCCAAACTATATTGAGTGATAGTTTCTAGCAGCTTAGGAAAAGCCATGAATGTCATATTGCAGTGTCTGGACATAATTACATAGACAGTAAAAGCCTTAGATAGAAGTGTGCACGTGCGTGCATGTGTGTGTGCGTACAAGTGGACATATGTTTTAAGCAAAACAGAGTCACTCATCTTTAGGAGCTTGTATTTTTTTTTTCAGTCTGCTTTATATGTCCAACCAATACATCAGTGTTCATGGTCAGATTCATTTATAAGGCTGAAATAAGCACTGGTTGGACAACTTTTAGAAGATTTAATAAATCACCTTGAAGAAAGCCAAAGCCCTTTGCATACTGCTATATTCTCACCTGCCCAGCATTCCATCTTGGGCTGCAGGGGGGAATCAACTCTTTCCTATTCTATACATTTAAGGAATCAGGGGTTAGCCCAATTCTTGCTCCTGGTCTGTGTCTCAGGCTTAGCCAATCAGGGTACTGCAACCTCCTGGCCACCGTTCAGGAAAGGACATGTGATCCCAGGCTTTAAAAACATGTTTTAATACTAGAGTCATAAATAAAGACTATATCTCTTGTTCTGAAGCCAAAGCTGTAAGACTGTCATGAGCATGGGATAGTGATAATCCTCCTTTTGCCATCACAAAGGGGGAGGCTTCTGAGACTAAGACCATGCAGAGGCTGAGTCGAGAGATGCAGAGAGACAGGACTCTGATTATTGGAGCTCCTGAGAGTAACTAAGCCTGGCTTCCCACTTGTACCAGCAAATTAATTGCTTTTTCCCTTCTATTGTACTTAAGCCAATTTAGGTTGGTACCTGACTATCATATTTCATAGCATAAAATAAGCTCAGGTAAAAAAACCAAAATTAATGAATTGATTCAAAAGTTCTGAAGAAAGACTTACATCTAAACAAGTAGGAAGTATTTTCATTCTGTCCTGTGTTGGATGCCAGAACCCAGACATTGGGAACACAATATTTTCTTCACTTAATTCTATGCAAATGACAAAGTTGAGACTCAGAATGGCTTGCTATTTTGGCCAACAACACACAGCAAATAATGGGGGAGGGCAGGATGTGAATCTGCCCTCTTCTTCAAAGTCCTTGCAGGATTTTCTTCAAAGTCCGTGCGTTCTTCTCCAAATAAGGAAATGTCAACTACTATGGCAACATATTTTAATACAATGAGACTAAAATGAGCATGAAGCTTCATAGCACTAACAATTCATCATTAATTGTATGTTTCACTGTTTTGGTCAATGTTGATAAATTAAGTCTCTCAACATCCCTAGCCCCAAATGCTATCCAGGTTAGAACCTGATATATTTTTACCTCTAAGTAGGGAAATGCCCGATTAATAACAGGCATATTTGATACCCACTGCAAAGTTGCTAGGTTCTTGTTCTACTCCAAAGATGGAATTCCTTCAGCTCTTCAGAGGGGCATCTTGAAGAGCCTCTAACCACCTCTAATCTGCTCCCTCCTCCCCTTTTATTCTATCTAATTCTGATTTACTTCAACTCATCCTAATTCAACAAAAATTTACTGGGAATCTACTATATGCCAGATACCCTAGTGAGCAGATAACCTGTTTGATAAATCAATTGTAGCTTCTTGTCTCAAAAGAATGAGTTGTGTTTACTTTTCTTTTAAAGACAGGGTGTAGTTCTGTTGCCCAAGCTGAATTGCAGTGGTACAATCACAGCTCACTGCAGCCTCACCTCCCAGGCTCAAGTGATTCTCCCACCTTAACCCTCCAAGTAGCTGGGAGTACTACTATTTTTATAGAAATGGAGTCTCACCATGTTGCCCAAGCTGGTCTCGAACTCCTGGGCTTAAGCAAGCCTCTCGCTTTGGCCTCCTAAAATGTGTACCTTTTTTATTAAGCTACTCTCCACCCTGCCACCCCTAATAACCAATTCTTTGTGTAATCTGAAGATTGAACCTTCTGTTGATGCAGGAGAGGAGTAAGTTGTTCTAAAAAGTCTGCGTTGAGACCACTGTTATGGGTTGAATTGTGTTCCTTAAAATTCATATGTTGATGTCCTAAGGTCCAGTACCTCAGAATATGGCCTTATTTGGAAACAGAGTTATTGCTGATGTAATTAGTCAGGTTAACACGGATCATTAGAGTGGAGCCTAATTCAATATGACTGGTGATGACTGGTGTCCTTACTAAAAGGGGAAGTTTGGATAGTTTGGACATAGATATACAGAGGGTAGATGATGAGGAGATGCAGGGAGAATGCCATGTAAACATTAAGATGGCCATCTACTAGCCAAAGAGAAAGGCCTGGAGCAGATCCTTTCTTCATAGTTCTTAGAAGGAATAAACCCTACCAACACCTTGATTTCAGACTGCTAGCTCCCAGAAGTGTGATGCAATACATTTTTGTTGTTTTAGCCACCCAGTCTGTGGTACTTTGTTATGACGGCTTTAGCAAACTGGCTGACTTCAGATGTGGTGTGTTTAGCCTGCATGATGTTTTTATTTTTTAACTACACCAACATTTTAAAGTCAGGAATTCTCACCTAAAATAATATGCTTTTCTTGAAACATTGGGAGACATACAGTTCTGAACTTTTATTTCCATGTGACATGACCACTTGGAGTTGAGTAGCAACTTTCTCTTTTAGATGGACATGTGTTTGCAAGTTCATCATAGTCTTACCAGTTCATCTTGCATTCCAGAAGACTGGAATGATTGTTGACATTTGCCATCATGCTGAAGTCTACTCTGATCTCTAATCTAGGTCCATCAATATATGCAGCTGAATTGATCCAAAGTGGAGAGTCACCACTCCATTGGAGGAGTGAGAAGTAGAATAACTAGAGGAGAGAGGTGAGATTCCTTGAGATCTAACGGGAATAGGGCGATGGGGGAGTGATAGGAATCTGAAACCACACCTCATTAGCAGAGACCAGGACAGGATAGAGCATGGCTGCAGGGGTCCTGCCCCATGTTCTGTGGTACTGGGAGCTGTGTTAAAGGTACTGAGAGCAAGGCAGGGCACAGAGAGGTGGATGCCACTATGAGCAGAGAAGCTGCCCACCTTTGGACAGTCCAGGTGGACAATGGACACCTCAGTGGCCACCATAATGGACTGAAGAACAGAGTGTCTTCCCCACATTTTCCAGACTGTGTTAGCCCAGCAAAACTGCTGTCTGTAGTCCATGCTTCTCTTCCACTCCAATAGCAACTGATATTGGATTTCTCATCAACTCTGACAATAAGATTTGTTTAGATTTAGAAAAATAATATAAGTTTCCTTACACTCTAATCATGTGGAACAAATTTTAAAAAGGAATGCTTTTTTTTTACTTCATGTCCACTTTACCCAGGAGGCTCAGGGAGGTCAAGTAACTTGCCCAAGGGCACACAACCATTCATTATTTTGAAAATAAATCTTATTTCCTATCTTCTCTGTGGGTTCTTCATTAATAGTCTCCCAGCAGGCAGGTTCCACTACTTTTCTTCCATATTCAGAGAACATGTGCCCTTTCAAACAGGTCTCCAAGGACTTTGCTGAATAACCATGAACACCAGCAATCACTCAGAATTGGAAAGCAGCATAAATGGTCCCAAATGCCAATGTTCTCATCCACAAAGCTTTTCCCCAGTGCTGGAGTTGGCATTTTTCATCCTCATGCTTTAGCTGAAATAACATCTGAGAAGACTTGCTGAGGACTGATGATTACAAAGATGGGTTTCGTATCATATGGACGAATAGAACAAGTAACAAGACATGGATATTAAAAATAATGTTGCCTTCATTCTCTTCTAATTCTGGAAGTAATTTTTACCTTGTGCAGATTAATGAGAAGCTAACTTAATGAATGCTTGGCAGATCTTGGGAGATTAGTCTTCTTGCTAGGAGGATTACTCCACCATTCACTTAGGCTCTCTTTAGCTCTCATAACCCTTCAGAAGTAGAAGCAGATAGGAAGAGAACTACCAGTAGTGAAACTAGAGGAAACTGTTCCCATTGCTGTGTCTTGGATCTAGCGGTTGAATGCAAAAACACAAAGTTGCTTTTCTGATGCCAACAGCTCCTTTTCCTATCTTTAACTTAGAACTTTCCAAAAGAGGAGAGTAAGAAGGCTCACGGCAACCTGGAGAGTTTGCATTCATTGTGCAGATGAGAAAAACAAGATCCAGAAACATGGAAGGATATTCCCAAGATGCCTTGGCTAATTACAGGACTGGGAATGAGAGGCCAAGTTTGTTTCCTTTCTTGAAGCATGTATCTTTCCTCCTATAATAGGCTGGCAGTGCAAGATCTCAGGGTCTCTGTGGTAGATGAAAATTCCAGGACAGGCAAGCAGGGATTTCATTCAACAGATTTGGTCTCTATGATCACACAAAAGTAGTTTGAAATTTGCTCTGTTTGAATGATTTTATATTCAAGTATTTTTCAAAAATTCTGCTTTTACTTAAGAAACAGAAAAAATTGAAATATTTCTTTTGAGGCAGGCAATTAGCAAAGGAACAGGGCATGATTTCTTGCAGGTGGCTAAAAGCAATACAAATGGGGCCAAACAGGTTAGCATAAGGACCCATCCCCTAGTAGAAAGGAACCGTTACAACAGGCTACAACAATGAAGACAGATTGCAGACATCCTGCTTTAGGCACAGATAAGAATGTAAAACAGAAGCAACTGGCACAACTGGTTAAATCCAAGATGGCTGAAAAACTTGATCAACTGCTGACCTTTGGCTTCATTATACTCCTATTATCATAAAATTTCCATGGGGGAACCCCCTACTCCCATCATGCACCTGATGCTATGACAGTTCTAGATTAACCATATTTAGTCAATTGAGAAAAGAATAGCACCCCAATTCCAGGAATTGTCTGCCCATTTCCCAGAAAACCCCACTCCTTACTATAGATTATTTCAGGCCTTCATTCTGCTTATCCATCTAGGACGTAAGCCCTGGCCACCTTGATCATAGCTCATTCTTTTGAGCACAGCTACATTCCTCTCTTGAGCATGTGCTTGTTTTCTCTCTGCAATAAAGCTTCTATACTATCACTGTGGTTTTGCTTAAATTTCTTTTGTACTGTGAAGATGAGGACCTGACCCAGGCTTACCAGCTACAGGAGCTAATTTATTTAATGAATACTTAACTATATGCTAGGCTAAGTGTTCTACAATGTATTAGACAAGTTAATCCTCACAATACCTTTATGGGGTGGGTTATATTTATATACTCATTTCACCAATTAGGAAAAAAGTGTAAGGAATTTTCCCTAGATGGTACAGAGAGCAAGTGGCAGGTCCTGGACGCAAACTCAAATTTGTCTGATTCCACAAAGCCCATGTATCCATTTTCTTATTGTTGCATAACAAATTATAACAAATTTTGTAGCTTAAAACCACACCCATTTATTACCTTACAGTTCTGTAGGCCTGGAGTCCTGTTGAAGCTGGCTTGGCTCTGTTCGAGGCCATCAATCGCAAGGCCAAGATCAAGGTGTAAGCTGACTGGGCTCTTATCTAAGGCTCTGGGAAGACATTTACTTCCAAGGTCATTCAGGTTGTTGGCAGAAACCAGTTCCTTGAGGTTGTAGGTTGCTGTTTTATTACTGGCTTAAGTCTGACCTCTGCTCCTAGAGGCCACCTGCATCCCTTCTTACATGTGCCCTTCCATCCTCAAAGTGCAACAGTACTGACTCCATGTTAGAGAAAAGCTTGCTTGCTTGAATACAATGATGACTTTGCTCAGATTTGTAGATTATTCCCTAAAAACAGCCCAGAAAAAAGGACCTTCAAAAGAGGTAAAAGAAAGTACCCTAGACTGGCAGTGGCTCACGCCTGTAATTCCAACACTTTGGGAGGCCGAGGTGGGTGGATCGCCTGAGGTCAGGAGTTTGAGACCAACCTGGCCAGCATGGTGAAACCCCGTCTCTACAAAAAATACCAAAAAAAAATTAGAAAATAAAATAGCCAGGCATGGTGGCAGGTGCCTATATTCCCAGCTAGTCGGGAGGCTGCGGCAGGAGAATCACTTGAACCTGGGAGGTGGAGGTTGTGGTGAGCCGGATTGGGCCATTTCACTCCAGCCTGGGCAATGGAGCGAGACTCTATTTCAAAAAAAAGAAAGTACCCTGACCAACAACCCTGGAAAGTACTAATCTAATAAGAATAGACTGACAATGCCTGCAGAAGGGTACAGAACAGCAATGGAGAAAGCAATGATTAATTATCCGCCTGAGACTGTGCACATTTTACAAGAATGTTTTGATCATCATTTTCTCTAATTTCCCTTAAAAATCCCTGATACAGTGGCACAAATCAGAGACTTGGTCTTTGAACACCAGTTCACTGCCTCCCCTGTGTTGCTGGCTTCTTGAATCAAGCTAACCTGCCTTTCATCAAAGCTCATCTCTTGAGCTTTTGGCTTTCAGGTGACAAGTGGCCTAGACTTGAGTTCAGTTACAAAGGCAACAAGTGTGCATCGAGTCCTTCCTTCTCATGCAATTAGATCATGCCCACTTGGGTAACCTCTGTGTCTTAAGGTCAACTGATGTGGAACTTTATTTGCATCTACAATCCCTTCACGGCAGTACCTGGATTAGTGTTTTATTGAAAATGACCAGGGACAGGAATGTTAAGGGGTTGGGGGTAACATAGGTTTAGGGTAAGAAAGTGAATGAGGTGAGAGACCACAGAACAGTAAGGAATAGAGAGAACCAGCTCCCATGGTGCTCCAATTGTAGGAGCTGCCCCTGTGCGGCTCACCCAGGTTACTGCTGCACGGGAAAGTAAAAGGAGTGTTAACTGATCTTTGAATTTTTCCAAATCAGGAATCTATTTTTTTTTTTTATGTGACATCATTCAATTAGAAAAAGCTTACAATGAACTTAAAATTAAAATGCAGGATCTTCGGGACACCAGTCAGAAACTGCCTACACAAATTCTGTGACCATGGCTGATTTTTCCTTGACTCCTTAATCCAGTCACTTGTCGTGTCTCCATGTTGACAGCCTTGTCTTTGCACACCAACCCTGGTCTCTCCATCGTGAGCACCATAAACCAGAGCAGCTCGCTAGCTGATCTTCAAAGGTTAACAAAGCATTTCTTAAGCATTGGTATAGGGCTTCCCCAGACAGTCCCAGTGACTTTGCTTCACTGTTCTTTCACAGAGAATCTGCTCCAACTGCTCCCCAAAATAGCCCTCTCTAGGCTATAGTTTGTCTACCTCCTTTATTAGATTGTTAGCACACAGAAAGCAGGAACCAACCATGCTTTATTTGAGTCAACGTTCCCTTATTTGAAGTAATTGCCTGGCCATACTTAGTAATTATTTCTTGAATGAACAAAACGCATTCTGCAACACTAAGCAATCTCTAGACACTCCTAAAAGTGCATTGGTCATCCTGAACCTACTTCCAGAGTGTGTCTGAAACTAGAGGGAAAGATTATTTACTTGAGAGTCTAAATACCAAAAAAAAAAAAAAAAAAAAAAAATCAAATAATGGAATTGTTTTTAAAAAGTCTTTTACATGAACATCTATTTTTAAAAGTCATTATTACGATAATAAATGGAAAACAATCCTCTCTGGGTAGGACCCTGGAAGGGTTGCTGATTGAGCTGCCCATGAGCAGCTAGTGTTGTCACACAGCAGGAGGTATGGTACAGACTTGGTGGTTGGAGTAGGGTGGGTGGAGTAGGATGGACTGTAAAAGAAGACTGCTGGTAATGTGGTGACTCTGATAATGTTCTTTTGTTTTGTATTTCAATAGGTAAGAAGAGTTTAAAGGCACCAATTTACAACTATATATATAGACATTCTATATCCTACTCCTTAATCCTTGCAATAGAAGGAAACCTTAAGGAAGTGTGCATAGAACAAAGCTGGGACTAGACCATCTGTTTTCTATCACCTTGCGCCTTTGGAGAAAACTCCAGCAATATTGCTAATCCAAAACAGATCAGACCCTGGAAATTGCAGGGAACCTAACTGCTGCAATTCCTTGTCCATATTTCTGGGATGTTATTTTGAGCCATATCCATGAACTAGTCTCCCTCCTGTTGTTATTACTGCCATGAAAACCCTTCCTAGCACAATGGATGGCAGCAGACAGCTGCACTGGGCTTTGTCCTGCCAGAGATACTTCTCTTCACTTCTCCCTAGTTACATTCCTGTTCTCGCTTCCATATTACCCCTAAATGTAGCTGATGTCTGTACTTGCTTGCCGAAGTAAATATTACTAGAATGTCCTTGCAGAAAGCACGCTGGCCTGGGAAACAAGAGACTTTGTCCAGTCTGCCATTAACCAGCTCTGTGATCCTGAGGAAATCACCTAACTTTAATGGGTCCCATTTTCTTCATCTACAAAATAATGTTCTCTCAACTAGAAAAATGTATGAATTACGAGTTTTTATGATGATAAGGAATAATCTTAGTTATGGTTTTATAACTGAAGCAGGATATTTTCCTTACCCCTGTGTGGGACTTGTGAAGGGGGTGCCCCGTTTACTCAGCCCACAGCTCTCAACTCCTTGTGGGAGGGAGCCTGGGAGTGAAAGAGGTAGGAACTGGAGTACTCGATCACTGGAGTTAGCTGGCCACTCTGGTGCCAGCAGGTGTGAACTCTACTCACTCGGACCTGCTGCATTCCACCTCTCACGGGAGGGGACATGCAGGTGAGTGGGTGCAGGATCTGGGACGAGTGCTTTTGGTGCCAGCAGGAACCAACTCCGTGCCAGCCCTGCAGCAGCATCTTTGTTAGTGGTGGGGTTGGGTGGGGACGGGGGGTGGGAGGGCGGTGCCTGCGACCCCTGAAGCCCCAGAGGGACTGTTACAGTGCTCCTTTAACTTTGCCATCTGCAAACGGCTTAAGTGTTGACAGCTCAGTGGACCCTCTACCTTTTCAAATGAGGCGCTTCCTTCCACCAGCAAGGGCAAAGGGTCAGTGCAACAGCATTTTGCATCTGTACTCATGGTCACCGAGCTCTTGTCCAGCATCCAGGAGAAATGAGTGAATCCAGGTCTCATGAATGAATTGAAAGATGGTAAATGTGGGGGATTTTATTGGTGATGAAGGTAGCTCTTTAGCAGGAAGGGGACTGAAAAGGGGACAGGGTGGGAAGGTAATTTTTCTCCTGAAGTCTGGCCAGAGATAGCTAGATTCTTCTCCAAAGTTACACCCTCAAACTGTCCCTCTGAAGTTAAGCTGCTTCTCTCTATTGTCCAGCCATAGTCTCCAACGTCCAGTTGCTTCTCCTCTCTCTCTGTTGGCTGAGCCTGGGGTTTTCCTGCATACAGGACTGGGGGCGGGACGGGCCATGGGTGGTTTTGGAAAAGGCAACATTTGAGCAGGCAGACAGGGATGTAAGTTCTCACTTTGGGCCATGGTTTCAGGCTTTTTGGCCTGAGGGTGCAGCCCTCGATAGGAACCTGCCCTCTTCTGCCCAGAATTTCCCTTCCTCTTGCCCCTGTCATAACAAGTACAGTGTATCAGTATGGTATTATGCCGATAAAGAATGTTGTTTCTTAGATCATTGGCACAGATTGTTCTTATATGAAATCTTTTTTTTTTTTTTTTTTTTTGGTAAACAACTGGACTAGTACCCAGAATTCCCTAATCACTAAAGACCAAGTCCATCACAATGGGAACATAAAACTGCAGTTACTCTAACCATTATCTTAAGCTGCAAAGGACAGTTTCTTTGGTACATGGGCTTTTTTTTCATGTTTCTCTTGATTTAAGAAAAATAGCTGCACAAATATGTAATGAAATTGACGGTTTCTAAGCACTTTAATCAGGAACAGTGTTTTTTGTTTTTGTATTTGTTTTATAAATCTTTAATGTTTAAACCCAGGAAGTAAAAAGACAGAATCTCACTGGAAAATAATATGAGAGATGTGCATCAAAGAACACTTCTCCGCCTTCATCCCTGCCAAACTCCGTCAATCTTACTCATCCTTCTGATCCCTCCCGGCAAGTGTTGAAGTTCAACTCTCCACTTTTGAAAAATTTTCATATGATATGGACAACAAAGAAGTTATATGAACATCAGAAATATGATTTTATGCAACCAGAATCTTGATATGGAACCCAATGTTTATGAAGAGTGAATAGTAATATTCTCAATCGAAGGGACCAAGTGGCAGGGGTGTGGCCAAGCTGGACAGGGAGAGCTGTGTGTGAAAAATGAGATGTACTCTTTAGTAGCATAGTCATCTACTCTAGTGGTTTCCAAACACAGGGGTGAGCAACTCCATGGGGTATGCAGGTATGAGGAGAAAAGTCTAGAAAGCACTAGAACTTCCACTTACATTTATTTTTACACAAAAATAAAGAGTAATGGAACTTCAGTAATACTTATCATATGGATTTACAAGAAGACCTTCATTTGGTCAGTCTGATATCACACGTGGTCTGCTTAAGTGGACTTCTGGACCATATTAACTATTTGAACTAAACTGACCCTCACAAAATGGACAAACGGCCACGTTGTAAAGAGACAGATTTTTAAAGAGAGCATCCATGATCCAAGTATCACAAATGGCAGAGCAGACATTTCTCCTACTCCTAGCATGAGTTCTTAAGAAGTAACATATTTAATCTGTCCCTTCATTGAACAATTTGATATTTTAATAATAACAGAAAAACCACTGCTTCCCAAAAGAAACTCACGCTATGGAGAGAGCATTTTGAAAATGAAAGTTTAGAAATGTTTTAATCATTATGTGGTTTTGAAAATACGTGTTGCCATGTCTTCTTTTAGAATTCTTATATCTGTACACTTAACACTGTTTACTCTTAACTTCTGCACAGCAAAAATATGGCTATTTCTGTTTTTTCTCCACACAGAATTTATCTGCCATTTTTAAATCCACGCAACACTTTCCCACATTTTGTATTCCTGGTCTAAACAGCCTGATTCTTGCCATGTTTTCTAACCCGTTGTAAAAATCTCCCAACTGAAGAATTTATTTCAACTAATTCTTCTTATTATTTAGTAGACTAAATGATTGACATAAGAGATGACAAAAATTTGTCAGTCAAATTTCAATAAAAATGTTTACATAATTAGTAGATAGGTATGAGAAAACTGTGTATTATAAATCATTAATATCAGTTAATAGTATCTTTGCTCCATTTGGTTCCACAAATCTTTTGAAGCTATGATTTTCCTCTATGACAGAAACTATAGAAAAAATCCTTAACCACTCCATTGATTTACTTTATCACAAAGAATTAAAATAAGATTTAAATAAAAATAAAGCATAATTAATAACATTATTCTCTTTAAAGTTATTATTAACAATATGTTTAGGGAGAGTAGGGTGGCTGTATTTAAATTAACAAATTAGTTAATATTAAATGCCATTCATTTCATTTTTTAACTCATTCTTTTAAATGTGTGCTTTGTTTTCTAGGTTATTGTCTTTTTTTTTTTTTTTTTTTTTTTTTTTGAGATGGAGTCTCACTCTGTCGCCCAGGCTAGAGTGCAGTGGCGCCATCTTGGCTCACTGCAAGCTCCGCCTCCCAGGCTCACACCATTCTCCTGCCTCAGCCTCCCGAGTAGCTGGGACTACAGGTGCCCACCACCACACCCAGCTAATGTTTTGTATTTTTAGTAGAGACAGGGTTTCACCATGTTAGCCAGGATGGTCTTGATTTCCTGACCTCGTGATCTGCCCGCCTTGGCCTCACAAAGTGTTGGGATTATAGGTGGGAGCCACCGTGCCTGGCCAGGTTATTGTCTATTTTGAGACAGGGTCTCCTCTGTTGCCCAGGCTGGAGTGCAGTGGCGCCATCACAGCTCGCTGAAGCCTTGACCTCCCAGGCTCAAACTATTCTCCCACCTCAGCCTCCCAGGTAGCTGGGACCACAAGCACGCACCACCATGCCTGGCTATTTTAATTTATATATATAGAGAGAGGTAGGGTCTCCCTATGTTGCCCAGCCTGATCTTGAACTCCTGGGCTCAGGCAGTGCTCCTGTCTTGGCCGCATAAAATGCGAGGAATACAGACATGAACCACCATGTTTGTACTTTGTAAATTACATAATATAGAGAAATATATACTGTACTATTATATCATAGTATATTAAATAATTTATAATTTATCAGTAAATATAGTTATAATGATTGGGGCCTATTTTTTAAACTGATAGATGTATTATTGAAAGAATTTAGAGACCGCAGTTCTTGATAACAAGAGTGGCATACCTGTTATCACCTTTTTCCAGTAATTTGAAACTGGAGACTGCATTATATTACAGTCCAAGTCCTAAAATTGTACCATGGGTACCTTCTGTGATGAGTAAGTTTATCTACATTAAGACCATTTTAAAAATGCAGGATTTTTATGATGTTTGAAATCTCCTTAGACATTAGTAGAAGTCCAGGCAACAATGGTTAATAAAGCCAGTTCCTTAGAGGTGCTCACAACAAATTTCCAAAATACTTCTTGCTCATGCATTAAGCTTGAGCAGTTGCAGGTGAGCAAATCTCAATCTAGGCTCCCAGACAAAATACTAAAGAGAGCATCTATAAAATAAAGCAGATTCTAAAATTAATTAACTACTAGCAGAGAAAATTCCTGTCTTTTGTAGCCTTCTGCAGTGCTTCCAACTCTTTTCCACCAAAATGATTTGTTTGAAAAGTCGCTGACACTCAACAAAGCCCACTGAGTGCAACAAGACCGTCATATAAACCTGGGTGGGGCGGACCCCTAAGAGCTGCTTCCAGATCTACCTCTACCACCTTGAATGCTACCAACTTTGCATTGTTGCCATTTTTTTTCCCTACACTTTTTGTGAAGCCAGAAGCACTTTTTTACTTGAGGAAAACCTAGCTCGAGAAAAGATATATCTCTCCCTTGAGCTCAGATGTTGCCTAGAGCTCCAAAGAGGGGAGTCTCTAATACCATTTTGAGTGTTTAACCTGAGTGCATTTCTGAATAGTCTTTGATGGTTTGTGATTATGACAATAACTGCTGTAAGCCTTTGTTACAGATTCCCCATATGGCTGCTGAGCACTTTTTGTGTATTTTCTCTTTTAACTTTATTATCATACTATTATCATCCTCATCTTCATGAGGCCTAAAGAGGTTAAGAAATTGCTACAGTTACACAATTAGTAAGTGGAATATCCAGGATTGAAATCCAGGCTTGACTTGACAGCTGGATTCTCAGTAACAATGCTCTTCTGACTTTTCTAGAATGTGCATTCCTGCTTGACTAATGATTTACATGATGAATGTTAGTTTAAGACCAGCTACATTTTTTTTCTGAATTATTTCTACATTCAAAATGATTTAGAAAAATCTATAATTTTGATGTTATTATCAACAAACTTTCCGTAAAACAGGACAATTAAAAATCAATTTCTACTTAGAACATAGACGTTAATAATGTTGCAAAAGGAAGTCACGAATCTGAAAAGACTACATACTGTATGATTCCAATTACATGACCTTTTAGGAAAAGCAAAATTATGTAGACAGTAAAAAGATCAGTGGTTGTCAGGGTTTTGGGAGGAGTGAGGGATGAATACATGGATTTTTAAGACAGTGAAACTATTCTGTATAATACCACATGGTGAATACCTGTCATTATACATTTGTCAAAACCCATAGAATATATGACACACAGAGTGAACTCATGTAAACTATGGACTTTGGTTGATTGAAAAAAAAAAAAAAGAAAGAAAGACAGTTGTGCTCCAAAAATACTTGAGAAAATGAGTAAACAAGTCACATACTAAAAGAAAATATACAAAACAAATGCATTTGACAAAGGATCCTACTCACACTACAGGAAGAACTCCTATAACTCAATCATAAAACAAAAATACAATAGAAAGGGGAAAGGCCAATATGACCATATAGAAACATCTCCAGTCTGCAGCTCCCAGCAAGACCAATGTGGAAGGCAAGTGATGTCTCCATTTCCAATTGAGGTACACAGTTCATCTCAATGGAACTGGTTAGGCAGTAGGCGCAATCCATGGAGAGTTAGCAGAAGCAGGGTAGGGAGTTGCTTCATGTGGGAAGTGCATGTTGTCCAGGGACCTTCTTCTCCCAGCCAAGGAAAGCGGTGAAGGACTGTGCTACCCACCAGGGGTATTATGCTTTTACCACAGATTTTTGCAACCCAAGCATCAGGAAATTCCCTTGTCAATCTATACCACCATAGCCCCGAGTTTGAAGCACAAATCTTGGTGGCTGTTCTGGCAGGCACTGAGCTGCAGGAGTTTTTTCATACTCCAGGGGCACCTGGAACTCCAGTGAGACGGGAGAACTGTCCACTCCCCTGGAAAGTGGGCTGAAACCAGGGAGCCAAACAGTCTCTCTCAGTAGGTCCCACTCCCATGGAGACCAGCAAACTAAGAAACACTGGCTTGAAATTCTCACTACCAGCACAGCAGTCTGGAGTAGGTCTGGGATGATGGAGTTTGGTGCAGGGAGAGGCAGCCACCATTGCTATGGCATTAGTTGGCAGTTTTCCCTTGACAGTGCTAAGGAGACTGAGAGGTTTGGACTGGGTGGAATTCAATACAGCGCAGCAAAACGGCTGTGGCCAGACTGCTTCTCTAGATTCCGCCTCACTGGGCAAGGACTCGCTGCAGGAAATCCAGCAGCTCCATCAAGGGCTTACAGTCAGGACTCTCATCTCCCTGGGACAGAGCACTTGCAGGGAGCGGCTGCGGTTGCAGTTTCAGCGAACTTAATCTTTCCTGCCTGCTGGCTCTGTAGAGTGGCTGATCCTGACAAGGAGGATTCTCCCAGCACAGCACATCAGCTCTGCTAAGGGACAAATTGCCTCCTCAAGCGGGTTCCTAACAACTAGGAGAGACCTTCCAGCAGGGGCCGACGGACACCTCTTATAGGAGAGCTCTGCTGGCATCAAGCCAGTGTCCCTCTAAGATGAAGCTTCTGGAGGAAGAAGCAGGCAGCAATCTTTGCTGTTCTGCAGCCTCAACTGGTGATACCAAGGCAAACAGGGTCTGGAGTGGACCTAGAAAACTGTAATCAACCTGCAGAAGAGGGGCCTGACTATTGGAAGAAAAACTAACAAACGGAAAACAACAACAACAACATCAACAAAAAAGACCCCTGCCACTACAAAAACCCATCCAAAGGCCATCAGCCTCACAGATGAAAGGTAGATAAATCCATGAAGATGAGGAAAAACCAATGCAAAAGCACTGAAAATCCCAAAAGCCAGAATGCCTCTTCTCTTTCAAATGATCTCAACAACTCTCCAGCAAGGGCTCAGAACTGGATGGAGGATGAGATGGACGAATTGACAGAAGTAGGCTTCAGAAGGTGGGTAATAATAAACTCCTCTGAACTAAAGGAGTATGTTCTAACCCAATGCAAGGAAGCTAAGAATCTTGATAAAAGGTTACAGGAGCTGCTAACTAGAATAACCAGTTTAGAGAGGAACATAAATGACCTGATGGAGCTGAAGAACACAGCACAAGAACTTAGTGAAACATACACAAGTATCAATAGCCAAATTGACCAAGTGAAAAAAAGGATATTAGAGTTTATAAACCATCTTGCTGAAATAAGGCATGCAGACAAGATTAGAGAAAAATATAATGAAAAGGAAAGAACAAAACCTCTGAGAAATATGGAACTATGTAAAAAGATTGAACCTACAATTAATTGGAGTACCTTAAAGTGATGAGGAGAATAAAACCAAGTTGGAAAACACACTTCAGGGTATTATCCAAGAGAACTTCCCCAACCTAGTGAGACAGTGCAATATTTAAATTCAGGAAACACAGAGAGCCCCACTAAGCTACTCCACAAAGAGATCTACCCCAAGACACATAATCATTAGATTCTCCAAGGTCAAAATGGAGGAAAAAATGTTAAGCGCAGCCAGAGAGAAAGGCCAGGCCACCTAGAAAGGGAAGCCCATGAGACTAACAGCAGACCTCTCAGCAGAAACCCTGCAAGCCAGAAGAGAGTGGGGGCCAATATTCAACATTTTTAATGAAAAAATTTTCAACCCAGAATTTCATATCCAGTGAAACTAAGCTTCATAAGTGAAGGAGAAATAAAATCCTTTCCAGACGAGCAAATGCTGAGGGATTTCATGACCACCAGGATTACCTTGCAAGAGCTCCTGAAGGAAGCACTAAATATGGAAAGGAAAAACTGGTACCAGCCACGATAAAAACACACCAAAATATAAAGACCAATGACACTATAAAGAAATTTTATCAACTAGTGTGCAAAATAATCAGCTAGCATCATGATGACAAGATCAAATTCACACATAGCAATATTAACCTTAAGTGGAAATGGGCTAAGTCCCCCAGTTAAAAGAGACAGACTGGCAAATTGGATAAAGAAACAAGACCCATCCATGTGCTGTATTCAGGAGAGCCATCTCACATGCAAATACACACATAGGTTCAAAATAAAGGGATGGAGGAAAATTTATCAAGCAAATGGAAAGCAAAAAAAAAAAAAAAAAAAAAAAAAAAGCAGAGATTGCAGTCCTACTCACTGACAAAACAGACTTTAAACTGACAAAGACAAAAAAAAGACAAAGAAAGGCATTACATAATAGTAAAGGGATCAATGCAACAAGAGGAGCTAACTATCCCCCAATACAGGAGCACCCAGATTTATAAAACAAGTTTTTAGAGACTTACAAAGAGACACAAACCCCCACACAACAATCGTGGGAGACTTTAATACCCCACTGTCGATATTAGATAGATCAATGAGACAGAAAATTAACAACGATATTCAGGACTTGAAATCAGTTCTGAACCAAGTGGACCTAATAGACATCTACAGAACTCTCCACCCCAAATCAACAGAATACACATTCTTCTCAGTGCCACATGGTGCTTATTCTAAAATCAACCACATAATTGGAAGTAAAACACTCCTCAGCAAATGCAAAAGAACTGAAATCATAACAAACAGTCTCTCAGACCACAGTGCAATCAAATTAGGACTCAGGATTAAGAAACTCACTCAAAGCCACACAACTACATGGAAATTGAACAACCTGCTCCAACAGAATGACTCCTGGGTAAATAATGAAATTAAGGCAGAAATCAAGAAGTTCTTTGAAACTAATGAGAACAAAGAGACAATGTACCAGCATCTCTGGGACACAGCTAAAGCAGTGTTAAGAGGGAAATTTATAGCACTAAATGCTCACATCAGAAATCTAGAAAGATCTCAAACTAACATGCTAAGATTACAATCAAAAGAACTAGAGAAGCAAGAGCAAACAAATCCAAAAGCTAACAAAAGACAAGAAATAACTAAGATCAGAGCAGAACTGAAGGAGATAGAGACACAAGAAAACCCTTTAGAAAAAAAATCAATGAATCCAGAATCTGGTTTTCTGAAAAAATTAATAAGATATACCACTAACTAGACTAATAAAGAAGAAAAGAGAGATGGATCACATAGACACAATAAAAATGATAAAGGGGATATTACCACTGACCCCACAGAAATACAAACTACCATCGGAGAATACTATAAACACCTCTATGCAAAGAAATTAGAAAATCTAGAAGAAATGGATAAATTCCTGGACACATACATCCTCTTAAGACTAAATCAGGAGGAAGTTGAATCCCTGAATAGATCAATAACAAATTCTGAAATGGAGACAGTAATTAATAGCCTACCAGTCAAGAAAAACTCATGACCAGATGGATTCATAGCCAAATTCTAACAGAGGTACAAAGAGGAGCTGGTACCATTTCTTCTGAAATTATTCCAAACAATTGAAAAGGAGGAACTACTCCCTAACTCATTTTATGAGGCCAGCATCATCCTGATATGAAAACTTGGCAGAGACATAGAAAGAAAGAAAACTTCAGGCCAATATCCCTGATCAACATCGATGCAAAAATCCTCGATAAAATACTGGCAAACCAAATCTAGCAGCACATCAAAAAGCTTATCCACCACGATCAAGCTGACTTCATCCCTGGGATGCAAGACTGATTCAACATATGCAATCAATAAACATAATTCATCACATAAACAGAACCAATGACAAAAACCACATGATTATCTCAATATATGCAGAAAAGGCCTTTGATAAAATTCAACATCCTTTCATGCTAAAAACTCTCAATAAACTAGGTGTTGATGAAACATATCTCAAAATAATAAGAGCTATTTATGACAAACCCATAACTAATGTCATACTGAATGGACAAAAGCTGGAAGCATTCCCTTTGAAAACGGGCACAAGACAAGGATGCCCTTCTTACCACTCCTATTCAAAATAGTACTGGACTTCTTGTCAGGGCAATTCCAGGCAAGAGAAAGAAATAAAGGGTATTCAAATAGGAAGAGAGGAAGTCAAATTGTCTCTGTTTGCAGATGACATGATTCTATATTTAGAAAACCCCATCGTCCCAGCTCAAAATCTTAACTGATAAGCAACTTCAGCAAAGTCTCAGGATAAAAACTCAACGTGCAAAAATCACAAGCATTCCTGTACATCAATAACAGACAAGCAGAGAGCCAAATCATGAATGAACTCCTATTCACAACTGCTACAAAGAGAATAAAATACCTAGGAATACACTAGCAAAGGATGTGAAGGACCCCTTCAAGGAGAACTAAAAACTACTGCTCAAGGAAATAAGAGAGGACAAAAAAAAAATGGAAAACCCTTCCATTCTCATGGATAGGAAGAATCAATATCATAGAAATGGCCCTACTTCCCAAAGTAATTTACAGATTCCATGCTATTCTCATCAAACTAACTTTGACATTCTTCACAAACCAAAAAAGAGCCTATATAGCTAAGACAATCTTAAACAAAAGGAACAAAGCTGGAGGCATCACGCCACCAGACTTCAAACTATGCTACAAGGCTACAGTAACAAAAACAGTATGGTACTGGTACCAAAATAGACATATAGATCAATGGAACAGAACAGAGACCTCAGGAGTAACATTACACATATACAACCATGTGATCTTTGACAGACCTGACAAGAACAAGCAATGGGGAAAGGATTCCCTATTTAATAAATGGTACTGGAAAACTGGCTAGCCATATGAAGAAAATGGAAACTGGACCCTTTCCTTACACCTTATACAAAATTAACTCAAGATGAATTAAAGACTTAAATGTAAAACTCCAAACCATAAATACTCTAGAAGAAACCTAGGCAATACCATTCAGGACATAGGCATGGGCAAAGACTTCATGGCAAAAATGCCAAAAGCAATTGCAATAAAAGCCAAAATTTACAGACAAAAGGGATCTAATTCAACTAAAAAGGTTTTGCACAGCAAAAGAAACTGTTATCAAAGTGAACCTTCAAAATGGGAGAACATTTTTGCAATCTTCCCATCTGATGAAGGTCTAATATCCAGAATCTACAAGGAATCTGAACAAATTTACAAGATAAAAACAAACAAAAACATTAAAAAGTGGGCAAAGGATATGAACAGACACTTCTCAAAAGAAGACATTTATGTGGTCAAAAAACATATGAAGAAAAGCTCAACATCACTGATCATTAGAGAAATGCAAATCAAAGTCATAATGAGACACCATCTCACGGCAGTCAGAATGATGATTTTTAAAAAGTCAAGCAATAATAGATTCTGGCGAGGCTGTGGAGAAATAGGAATACTTTTATACTGTTGGTAGGGATGTAAATTAGTTCGACCATTGTAGAAGACGGTGTGGCAATTCCTCAAGGATCTAGAAGCAGAAATACCATTTGACCCAGCAATCGCATTATTGGGTATATACCCAAGGGATTATAAATCATTCTACCATAAAGACACATGCACACATATGTTTATTACAGCACTATTTACAATAGCAAAGACATGGAAATAACCCAAATGCCCATCAATAATAGACGGGATAGGCCGGGCGTAGTGGCTCATGCCTGGAATCCCGGCACTTTCAGAGGCTGAGGTGGGTGGATCACCTGAGATCAGGAGTTCAAGACCAGCCTGACCAACATGGAGAAACCCTATCTCTATTAAAAATAAAAATTAGCTGGGCATGGTGGCACATACCTGTAATCCCAGCTATTTGGGAGACTGAGGCAGGAGAATCACTCAAACCCCGAAGGTAAAGGTTGCGGTGAGCCAAGATCACATCATTGCACTCCAGCCTGGGCAACAGGAGTGAAATTCCATCTCAAAATAAATAAATAAATAAATAAAGTAATTAATTAATTAAATAGACTGGATAAAGAAAATGTGGTACATATATACCATGGAACGCTATGCAGCCATGAAAAGGAATGAGATCATGTCCTTTGCAGGGACATGAATGAAACTGGAAGCCACCACCCTCAGCAAACTAACACAGGAACAGAAAACTGAACACCACATGTTCTTCCTCATAAGTGGGAGTTGAACAATGAGAGCACATTGATATAGGGAGGGGAATAACACACACTAGGGCCTGTCGGGGGGTTGGGGTCAAGGGAAGGGAGAGCATTAGGACAAATACCTAACTCATGAAGGGCTGAAAGCCTAGACGATGGGTTGATAAGTGCAGCAAATCACTAAGGCACATGTATAGCTAGGTAACAAACCTTCACGTATCACATGTGTATCCTGGAACTTAAAATTTAAAAAAAATAGAAAAAGGACAAATTATTTCAACAGATGATTCACAAAAGAACATATGCCAACGACCAATAGGCATATAAAAGAGTGTTCACATTATTAGTCATCCAGGAAAAGCAAGTGCGAATCACCATGAACTACACTACACACCTACTAGAATGGGTAAAATGTAAAATATTGACATCATCAAATTTTGGAGCAACTGAAATTCTCATACATTGCTAGTGGGAATATGAAACATAACAATCATTTTAGGAAACTGGCAGTTTCTTTAAAAGTTTAACACACATTTCCCCTATGACCTAACAATTCCACTCCTCGAATTTATCCAAGAGAAAAGAAGAATTATGTGTACAAAAAGCCATATAAAAATGTTCATAGCAACATTTTTTCATAATAGGCCCAAACTGAAAAAATCTCAGATGCTCATCAATAGGAGAATTGGATAAGCAAACAAATATTCCTGTAATAGAATACTACTCATGAATAAAATGGATAAACTACTGATACCTGCAGCAACATAAATCATTCTCAAAAATGTTATGCTGAATGAAAGAAGATGCAAAAGACGACATAGTATATAATTTAAAAGAATCTTTAGAATATGCAAAACTATCATATAGTGATAAACAGTAGGGTTAGTGGTTGTTTCTCAGAGGGGAATTGCCTGTGCAATGACACAGAATATATCTGGGGTTGATGGAAATGTTCTGTGTTTTGATAGGGTTGTGGTCTACACAAGTGTACACATTTATTGAAACTGATTGGATAGAACACTTAAGAAACAAATATTTCACTGTGTTGAAATTATACCTCAATAAATAAAAATGGAAGGATTTATTCTTTCAAGTATTCTGTGGCCAGATTATACTTAGGGGTAGTTATGGTGATGGTGTTGTGAGGGATGCCATGGAAATGGAGATAAGAATGTGACAGTCACTCTTTAGTGTGTCCTATTGCATTCATTTATTTATAAAACTTTATGGGAACACTTTTTTCAATATAGAAAGCTGTACGTATTTAGTATATTCAACTGGGTGAGTTAGGGGGATAAGTATATAACCATGAAACCATCACGACTATCAAAGCCATAGACATATCCATCGCCTCCCAGAGTTTCTCACCACCCCTTTTATTATTATTATTTGTATGTGTAGAGGGAGAGGGTGGGTAAGAACACTTAAGTTTCTACTCTTTTTGCAAATTTTAAGTGCAGTATTGTTAGCTATTCGCACTTTGTTGTATAGTAGATCTCAGTGATTGTCTCCAGGGCCCTGGGAATTATAGACTGGGAACAGATATGGAGAGGCTCATCCCGTGCCTGTAGGACATCAACAGACAACTTATGTGGTTTTCAATTTCATTTCCTATCCTGATTTAATGCTGCCGATTTAAATTTCATAGTTTAACAAATAGCATGATAGGCTGACATTAACAGGAAGGCACAGGATTACAGGTATATTTTATTGTCATCTTTATGGTAATAAAAATAAATTAGAAGTAAATGGGCCAGGTGCGGCGGCTCATGACTGTAATCCCAGCACTTTGGGAAGCCGAGGCAGGTGGATCACAAGGTCAGGAGTTTGAGATCAGCCTGACCAACTTAGCGAAACCCTGTCTCCACTAAAAATACAAAAATTAGCCAGGCGTGGTGGTGCGCACCTGTAATCCCAGCTACTCAGGAGGCTGAGGCAGGAGAATTGCTTGAACCCGGGAGGCGGAGGTTGCAGTGAGTTGAGATCTCACCAGTGGACTCTAGCCTGGGTGACAGAGCGAGACTCCATCTCAAAAAAAAAAAAAAAAAAAGAAAAGAAAAAGAAAGAGAAGTAAATGAATACCTAAGTGAAGTTTGTAAGTACCAGCTTTTGAGAAATTAGTGGAAAAAGATAATTATAGCATGAGATTACTTGGAAAGTAGTATATCTATGAGGTTATAGAAAGGTTAAGGAAAACGAACTAAGGAGAGTAGTATCATTAATTTATTTTTGAGACACAAGATTTGAGCTGTAAATAGGGACCAACTCTGTTTCATGCCATATAACCAATTGAAAAAGAAAATAAATTATACTGAATGCAAAATGTATGAAAAGGGTGGTGAATGTCTCTTAAGTGGAAATGCATTGTACTAATAAAAGAAGAGAGAATGGAGTCTGTTGAAAATGTGCCTTTGTTCAGGTGCAACCAGTGGAACAGGTAATTTAGTCTTTAGGAGCAATCCGGTGATGACTAGTGTGAGGAAATTATTTAAACCTGTATGAGTTAACTTATTAAATTTATATTTGTGATTGGCTATATTTCGCTAGCATTTTGACATTTAAAAATCAGTACAACACTTTGTATGGACAGAATTAAAACAAAAAATATTGTAAAGATTATTATAATGATAGAAGCTAATTTTATTAATCATTAACTACAAAAGTTTCTTGATTCTAAGATTCCATTGATTTATTAACATTTTCTAGGAAAAAAAAAAAAGAAAAGCAAAAGAAAAGAAAGCCTATTAGGAATTTCAAATGTAAGATAAAAATATGTCTTAGAATCCAGGGATTATGGTCTGATACTGTGCTAAACAATTTGCATAAAAGTAATGTTGATGAAAACAGTCAAATTCTGTAAAATATTTGAAGAGATTTATTCTGAGCCAAATATGAGTGACCATATTCCATGACAGAGCCTGTGGGAGGTCCTGAGAATAGTGTCCAAGGTGGTCAGGGTGCAGCTTGGTTTTATACATTTTGGGAGGGATGAGACATCAACCAAATACATTTAAGAAATACATTGGGCCGGGCGCAGTGGCTCACACCTGTAATCCCAGCACTTTGGGAGGCTGAGGCAAGCGGATCAGGAAGTCAGGGGGTCGAGACCATCCTGGCTAACACGGTGAAACCCCGTCTCTACTAAAAGTACAAAAAATTAGCCAGGCACTATGGCAGGCACCTATAGTCCCAGTTACTCGAGAGGCTGAGGCAGGAGAATGGCTTGAACCCGGGAGGCGGAGCTTGCAGTGAGCAGAGATTGTGCCATTGCACTCCAGCCTGGGCGACAGAGCAAGACTCAGTCTCAAATTAAAAAAAAAGAAAAAAAAAGAAAAGAAATACATTGGTTTGGTCCAGAAAGGTGGTACAACTGAAAGCGGGGGGAGCTTCCAGGCTGTAGTTACATTTCAGCTTTTTCTGGTTGATAATTGGTTGAGTTTGTCTAAAGACCTGGGATCAACAGAAAGGAATGTCTGGGTTAAGAAAAAGAATTGTGGAGACCCAAGTTCTTAATTGCAGAGGAAGCCTTCTGGGAGTAGGTTTCAGAGAGACTAGGTTGTAAAATGTTTCTTATCTGACTTAAAGTCTGTGTTGATGTTAATGCTAATGTTGGAGAGGTATAATGAGGCATCTCCGACCCCTACTTCCCATCAGGGCCTGAAACAGTCTCTCAGGTAAAATTTTAAAAGAGCCCTGGCTGAGGAGGAAGTCCATTCAAATGGTTGGGAGGCCGTAGAATTTTATTTTTGGTTTACATAATCACAATGAATCCTCACAACAATCTTTTGAAACAGGGATTATCTTTCCTATTTATAATTATCCTGCAAAGATAATTAATTTGACCAAGCTTATATTGTTAGTAATTACTGGGCATAGATTAAAGCCTAAATCCTCCTGGCTTCAAAGTCCCTGCATTGCAGAAGCTGGGATAATTCATTATCTAGTGGTCATGTCACTTCTGGTTTCTGAGCCAAGGAAAGATCTTATTTTGCGTGGTATCCTCTCCTCAATTATTTCTGAGGCTCCCTCATGGCTTAGCTCCAATCTTTCCAAAACTGTCTTATGTGGAGCAAAATTAAAATAAGAGAAGACAACTATATATGAGTAAACGCCAACAGATAGTGGAGTGGGGGAAAAACCAGAAGATTCTCTTTTTTTTTTTTTTTTTTTGGAGACAGAGTCTCCCTCTGTCACCCAGGCTGGAGTGCAATGGCACGATCTCTGCTCACTGCAACCTCCGCCTCCCGGGTTGAAGCAATTCTCCCACCTCAGCCTCCCAAGTAGCTGCAACTACAGGCGTGCGCCACCATGCCCTGCTAAGTTTTGTATTTTCAGTAGAGACCGGGTTTCACCATGTTGGCCAGACTGCTCTTGAACTCCTGACCTCAAGTGATCTGCCTGTCTCAGCCTCTCAAAGTGCTGGGATTACAGGTGTAAGCCACCACACCCGGCCAACCAAAATATTCTTACTAAATATTTTAAGTCCTCACAGGCCAACATGAGCAATGCAGGGAACCTTGGTGCTTTGTAGACACCACCATGGACTACAAAAGTGCTATTTATTCATGGTCTAGATCCAGTTCATCTGAGGAGCAGCAAGAGCTTTTGCTCCAATTATCTTAAAAGCTTTAGACCTCCACAAACACTTTAGGGATGGCCTAGTTCCTCACTATACGGAAGAGTCTCAGTGAGAGAAAGTGATTCGCCCTGGTGAGTCAAATAGGGAATCACTGGTAGATCTAGCAGAAGTGCTCACATTTTTTAATCAGTAATCATAATAATGACAATAATTTGTTGAGTATTTTACTATATGCTAGGCCCTGTGCTATTAAACCACAGTTACTCTTGCACCAACCTAATTATTGTTTTATATGCACTTTTGACAACAACTTTGTGAGGCTGATCCTATTATTATCTCTACTTTATAGGTGAGGAAATTGAGGCTGTGAGAGGTTACTTTCTTCACCCAAAGTCACTTATCTATTAAGTAAGGCAGCAGGATTCAAATCTAGGTTTATCTGATTCCAGAGTCCATGGCTTTCTCCTGCTCTTTCAATTCACAGCATGATCAATTGCATCAGTTCTCCATTGGTTTTGTCTATAATGTCTGTTTCCTCATGATAGTTGACCTCACACAAGGATGGAGATACCCACATTTGCTGTGCTGATACTGACAGCTACTTTATGATGTTTCTATTTCATTAGCCAACTAAATTTTCCTACAGAAAATAAGCAATATAAAAATTAAGGTATTAACATTTGTTCAAATAACGTATCCCTCAGCTAATATGTGCCCTTTAACAAATGTTGAATATCTATCCGTCGATCATCTATCTATCTATCTATTCAATGATGATGGAAGTGTTTTTCCCTTTTACCATAGCTAAAGAACAGCCCCTCTAAGCCAGTGGTTAAACTGCCATGATATTTTCCCCTCTTTTGCCTCTTCCTAGTTAATGTCATTAGTTTGGGAAAAACCATGCCATAAGCAATTGATTTAGGCCAATTGATTTCTCCACAGAATGTTCAGTAATTTTCATTGCAGGACTGGAAGCCCTCACTCTCTAGAGACAGAGGTAAAATTTCCTTTGTAATGGGCGATACTGCTGTTGTGAT